>NC_071596.1:5000-1205000 GCF_024509145.1 Vidua macroura | reverse complement strand
CAATTTGGACTGCTACCAGCACGCTGACCAAAGGGGTGTCAGGTTGTATTCTGACTTTGTCAGTGGTCTTCCTTTTGTATCATTGCATGTATTTTTGTGGTTTTTTTTCTTTTCCCAATAATTTGTACTTCTGACTTGGAGTCTCTCACTGGTTTTGCTTTCAAACCAGAACAGTCATATATATTCAGAAAGGGTTCAAAGAACCAAGTATGCCCAGTGTTATCAACTCAACCCCCTGAAATACAGGTACATGATATACAGCCTGGAGATGGAATTTTAAATAAGGTATTCTGTAGAAAATCCAAATTAGGACCTAGATAGGAGGGGTCATGTGCTGTTTTACTGTGTTCCTATTTTGCTGTTAAAGTTATAGGTAAGAAAAATTTGGTACACTCTTCTCATGTCAAACAACCAGTAAATGACCCATTCAATTATTTTCACTAGTGGTGATCAGTGATCAGTGTTGAGCCCAGTCCTATTCAGTATCTTTACTGATCATCTGAATAAGGGGATTGAGCCCACCCTGAGTAAATTCATGGATGACACCAAGATGGCTGGGAGTGTTGATCTGCCAGAGGGTAGGAAGACCTTGCAGAGGCATCTGCACAGGCTGGATTGATGGGCCAAGACCAACAGCATGAGGCTCAAAAAGACCAATTCCCAGGTCCTACACTTTGGCCACAATAATCCTCTGCAGAGATGCAAGTTTGGGGTAGAGTAGCTGGAAAGTTCCCAGCAGGGAAGGGCCTGGGGTGCTGGTCAACAGCGGCTGAACATGAGCCCAGGAGTGTTCAGGCCAAGAAGGTCAACAGCACCTGGCCTGTACCAGCCAAGGTGTGGCCAGCAGGGCCAGGGAAGTGATTCTTTTCCTGAACTTAGCACTAGTGAAGCAGCACTTTGAGTTCTGTGCACAGTTCTAGGCCACTCAGTTCAAGAAGGACATTTTGGTGCTGAATGAGTCCAGAGAAGAGCAACGAAGCTGGTGAAGGTTCTGGAGCAGGTGTCTGATAAGCAGCAGCTGAGGGAGCTGAGAGGACTCAGCCTGGAGAAAAGGAGGCTCAGAGGGGACCTTCTTGCTCATCACAACTTCCTGACAAGAGGGTGGAACCAGGTCGGGGTTGGGCTTTTCTATGTGGCAGCCAGCAACAGGACAAGGGTGTGGCAGCAGCTCTCTCCAGAGAGAGCTGCAGGCACAACTTTCCTAGGCATTGTCCTGGGGAAGGCTGTGAGAAGATCAGAGAAAAGAATGAGAAACAATTCTTATCTTCACCTGCTGCACCTGTTGCTGTGAACATGTGGAATGTGTTATGGAGATTTGTTTACCAAAAGGTGATTTCTTAATTGGCCAATGGTGATGGTGTTTGGATTTCAAGGACCAATTAGGTCAAACTGTATCAGACTGTCTGTAAGGGTGATGAGTTTCTTAATAAGTATAGTATAGTACAGTATAGTATAATAAAGGGATTGATCAGCCTTCTGGAATCATGGAGGCAATGCTAATTATTACCCAGCGGGGAGCCATGCTATGATACAAGAGAACACTCTCAAGCTGCACTAGGAGACGTTTACATTGGACATTAGGAAGAATTTCTTCACAGAAAAGGTGATTAGACATTGGGATGGGCTGTCCAAGGAGGTGTTGGAGTCACTGTTCCTGAAGGTGTTTAAGAAAAGACTGGATGTGGTGCTCAGTGCTCTGGTCTAGTGGACTTGGTGGTGCTCAATCATAGGTTGGACTTGGTGGTCTCAGAGGTCTTTTTTAGCCTTAATGATTCTGTGATTCTGTTATCAATAGGTTGATAAATAACTGACTTCTGAGAATCCTTTGTGATTTCGTGAAGTATTTGTGCACAGGAGTCTATGTTGTACTTCACCCTGTTGGCCTTAAATCTGTTATGTTTTTTCCTTGTGATAATATTGTATATAAGGGCAGTACTCAAATGTCTTGAAAATTTTTTTCTTTTTCCTTTCAATATATTAGCAGGTGTGCTCCACTAAAACAAAAGGGAGGGCTGTTGTGGAATGCTCCAGTGCCCAGCTCAGGGAGCTGCAGCAAGCTGCAGTTTGTGCTCAGAGTGGGGGGAATGGCCAGAGACCCCAGCAAGGGGCTGGAACCTGGCACTGATCCTTTGCCTAACCAAGGCCTTGGGGCCCTAGGGAGCCAGATGAGGCGTGGCCAGTCACCCTGGGATTCTGCAGGAGCCAGGAATAGGAGCCAGGCTAAACATCAGCATCAGGATCGGCACAGCCCAGTGGGGCTTTGTCTGAGATCCTTCCCCAGGGGCACCAGCTGGAGCTGTTCGGTGTCTCTGCAGCACAGAGGAACTGGGGTCTGGGACTGTGCTGTGGGAAACCTGGGGCGGAGCTGGTGAGAGGAACTGGTCAGACTTGGGGACTGTGGGGGTCACTGGAGCCACTGCTGCAAAGGGGCTTTGATCCCAGCAGTGCCACTCTGGGGCAGTGCCAGTGGGACCCCCAGAGCAGGATTTGAATGGTCTGACAGGGGAGTTTCCTTACCAATTTGCTGACCCAGGAGGGACCTCAGGCTACTGCCCTGGAAGCTTGATGGCCTGTGTCCAATTTGAGGACATGTGGAAGGTTCTGCAATTGCATTACCCCATCAGTGACACACATCTGGTTTTGGTGAAATGACACTGATTCTCCAATGCAAAACATACCACGAGCTGGGGGGACTCCTGGATGTGAAGAACATGGGGACTACGGGCTCATGCTTGACCCTACACTGCCCCAAGACAGCATCCCTCTTCTAACACCCAGTCAGATTCCCTCCCCACTCCTTCAGCAATTGCTGCCTGTCACAGAGGAACAACTGGCCCAAACCATTGCTAGACCGTGTCTTTCCTAGACCGCAGGTTCTATGAAATTTTGGCTTTCTTTCCCTACTGCTTCAATTGCCTGATATGCAACAGGGATACCTAGATACCTTGGCAGTGGGATTGCAGTGTGCTTGCAGCATGTTGGTTCTCGCCCATTCTCAGAGACTGGGTCATTGACAGCCTGGGTGTCACCCAGCCAAGCTGTCAGAAGCTGCTGCCTCTTCGTCTGCCCCCACTAATTTATTAGCACTTATTTTTTGGAAATGGGACCCTTTGGATACCATGGTCCCACCTGTCCAAGGTGTTCACATGTCTGGGGGAAGCTGAGAGCAGCTCAGTGCCACAGAGCCTGGAGGGTCTGAATCTGTCCCCACCCTGACATTGCTCCCACTTTGAGCATCTCCCAAGGCCAGTAAAAATAAGTCCAAAGCCAGAGCTTTTCCCTCACCATTGTCTCAGTCTTGCTGCTGCTCCCTCCCTCCTGCAGATGCACTAATCCTTTAGCTGGATAAACGCTCCTCCAGGGAAGTAAGGCAGACCTGTTGTGAGGAGCACAACCCAGAAAGAGAAATGTGTGATGAGCAGAGCCACTTCTCTGCACATCACAGAGGGAGGGAGGGAGTCACCAGTTTCCCTGCCAGGGTTTGTCCAACAACAACCAAAATGTCAGTCCAGTAATGGGACACAAGTGTGCATAGGTTGTACGGGGTCAAGAGGAGGAGGCCACCAGGGCAGCAGGGACACCCTTGGGCTCCCGAGTGGCTCCGTGAAGCTGGTCCTGCAGCCTGGACAGCGCTCCCAGGATGAGTTGCTGCAACTCTGCCGTCGGGAAGGTGAAGGATGTCCCACTTGGAGCCCGCAAAACCGAGGCGAAGGGTGTCCCATCGTCACTGCCTGAGTGGCCGCAGCCTCTGGCTTTGGTCACTGCTCCGCTCAGGAAACTGCCTAGAGCCGTGCCAGGAAAAAAAGGGGGAAATATTTTCCTTGAGCAATTGTGTCACCGTGAGGGCGTTTATTTGCCAGAACAGCCTTTTCAGCTGGTGTTTAGCAGGAAGGTGGGGCCGAGAGCGCTGAGCGAGCCCGGGAGCAGCCCGAGGGGGAAGCAAGGGGGCTGGGGCGGGGGCTTCGGGCGGCAGCCGTGTGTCCTGGGGCGCGGCTGAAGGCCTGCCCCGCTGTGTTCCCCGGCTCCGGTGCTGCGCTGACCCCCGGGCCGGGCCGGTTGTCCCCCACGCCCGGAGCTGACACCACGCCCCAGCGATCGGGGGTGACTCTCAAACGGAGCGAAACCTCTCTCCCAGCGATCCCACTCCAACCGGGAGGGTCCCATCCCTCCGAGGGCCGCCCCTCCCTGCGGTGTAACCCCCTCCCCGAACAGACTCACCCTGCCCCCGCAGCCCCGCCCCGGCCCTCACGCAAACCCCGGCCCTCCCGCCCCGCCCCCGACCCCGACCCCGCCCCCGACCCCGCCCCGTCTCTCAGGGTCCCAGCTCGGGCACCCAAGCACCGCCCCCCCAGCTGCCTGCCTTCGATTGGGCAGCGTTCCCCGCCAGTCAGCGGAGTTCCCGTCGCTTATTGGATGTTGTTGATGGGTCTGGTGCACCGCCCGCCTCCTGCGGTCTCTGGCGGACGCTGATTGGGCCGTGCGGGAGCGCCCCTCCCCGGCTGGGCCGCGGTCGGTGCCGGGCAGGCAGAGGGTCGGCGCCGCCATCGCCATGGGCACCCGCGACGACGAGTACGACTATCTGTTCAAAGGTACGTGCTCAGCAGGGCCACGGCCGCCGCACCGCGCCGGTCTCGGCCGGGACCAGCGGTCCGCGCGGGCCCAGGGCGTCCGCCGCGGCCTTGGTGCGCGGGGCGGCCTTGTGGGCCCCCGGCCTGGTCTGGAGCCGGGGTAGCCCCGGAGGAGCGGCGGGAGAGCCGCAAGGGCCGCCCCGCCCCGTCCAGTCCCGTCCCGGTCCGCGTAGGCCGCGCGCCAGCAGCTGGGTGCTACCCCCGGGGGCGATCGGAGCCGCCGCGGGCAGCGGGCGGGCTGCGGGCCGGGGCTGTGCCTGGCGGTGCCGGTGGTTGTCCGGGGATCGCCCGATGTCGAGTCGGAGCTGCAAAACCGTAAGCTTCGGTGGAGGCTCCTTCGCAGGTCCTCGCTGAGCGCCGGTACTGGGAGCCTGGGACCGTGGCGGTGTTAAGTGGTTGTGCTGAAGGGTGTTTGCCGCCCCTGCCCTTCCTGTGGCATGTCCAGGGCTCTTGTGAGGGCTCGGTGCTGCTCTTCCTGCGTTGGCTCCGGGGAGAGCCGGAGGGTGTCATCCCGTGGGATATCTTCGGGGTTTCTGTCCCGTGGGATGTTTCCCCAGGCCGGCTTTCTGCCTGTCCAGAGGCTCAAGCTGACCAATTTCCCGGAGCAGCCCACAGCTCTGCCTCTGAGGCCCGAGGAGCGGTGCAGGTGGGTGGAGCACCTTCATCTTTGCTTTCCCAGCCTGTTTTGCACCAGATCTACTGTTGGTAGAGTGGCTGAAACATGATTTTTATCCCAAGAGTTCACTCTTGGGAGGGGCAGTGCTAATGGTGCCATTGGTGGTCTGTGAGGGCTCTGGGGGTCACTTGCTGCTGTGACAATTTCCCAGGCGTTTGATGTCTTTGTACCTGGACGCTCACAAGGGCAGCAGTGATTCTGAACTTGTGGACCAAAGAAAATAACAGTTACTCATCTGTGGGAAATATTTTATAGATTTATTTGCCTATTTGCTTTATTTGTTTTACAGTGGGTTGAATTTTGAGGACAATGGAGGAAAAAAAGCCCTTATTTCTTCTTTTCCTATAAAGCACACAACCAGCCTGTAAAAATGTAATAAGCAGTCTGAGTCTAGTTTCCTTTTGAAGTCTGTTTCCCAGGTGGTTTAATAGCCAGGAACTTGAAAGCCTAAAAATTGTACTTATTTTTTTCTTTTTCTGAATAGTCAATTAGCTAGGGGGAATGCATTTGTCTTTTAAAAATACTTGCTTTGAAATGTGTTTTTAATATATTTGGAATGAGACTCAACCTAAAGCCATTTGGTCAAGATCTTTGCTGTGGTGATGCTGGCACACTTTGCAGCACTTAATAAAAAGCGGATGAGAGAATTGTCCTTTTCTGTGCGCCTTTTGGGAGGGGTCATTGTATGGATTTCTAAAAAAAAAAAAAGTAGATAGAGAAGGGTTTCTTTGTGGGTTTGATTATTTATCTTTTCCTTCTTCTGAGGCTTTTTGGGACTAGACAAAAAATAATATAAATGGGACCAAGTGGGATGACGGCTCTGTTGTGGGATCAACTCTCCTGCCTTTTATTTTTGCCTCCTTCAGTAATGGAATTAAACATCAAGGACAGTTGCCGTAATGATGTCCAGGACATTGGTTGGTTTGTGGTTTAGCCCCTTCTTAGCTACATAGATAACTTCTAAACTCTGTTCTCTCAGTCTGGGTAGTAGTCAGAGGTAGAAATAATTATATTGGAGGATCGTAGTCTGGGAAGGTTTATTTTTATTAAATTTAACGCTTGACTGTTTCCCCTGCCACCTGTTTCCAAAGGACAGCATGTGGCAGGCAATGACTAACTTAAGGTTTGGGAGCACTCTGGGAATGTGAGTGATTATAGTCAAATCTGCTCTGCTGAACTAGTGCTTCTTTGTTCCAAATTTCCCTTTTTTTCTGTGTGCATCCCAACAGAACTGCTTATTTTATTGATCACAACAAAATATTACTTGTTACCCAAGTGCCTGAGCCAGCCTTTGGGGGAAGAAGCCAAACTGTGTGTGCAGGGCTGTGTGGGGTAGTGAGGCTGCGAAGAGCTCGTGGCTGTGCTCAGTGATGTGAGCCAAGTGAAGCTGGCAGTTCTGGCCTCTATTCCCAGTTAGTTTTGTAGCAGGGATGGTGAAAAAGCAGGGACTTTTCAGGATGCGTTTTGAATGCATTGATTTGGAATTGAATTCATGACCCTTGAAGAGCCGTTGAAAATGTTGGAAGCCTTTTACCTATTAAATGTGATCTGCACATTAGTTTTGCCCTCGAGAAGATTAGCTATTATCAGTGTTTATTTTAAAAATTAAATCTGAGGTTGTGCAGATGTGTGCTGGCTCATGAAAAAGGCAGGAAAAATCAGCCATAGGGAAAAAGACTTTTCTTTTACTTTTGTGGGAATTTAGACTGCTCTGATTAGTCTCCACGTAACTAAGGCTGTGGTTATTAAAAACAAATGCGTATCCTATTAGTCACCAATATCTGGCAACCTTATGTACTTCAGATTTATCACAGACTCTGGTTAGATGGTCTCTGCTAGAGGGAGTCTTAATATTCTTAATCGCTCAAAAGTATATATTCTTTTTCCCAGATTAATAAATGAGTGTATTTACAATTCTGTCATAAACTTGATCTATTTATTTTCCCTTTCTTACCAATGATGTATGGCGCTGGAATTTTAATTCTGACTTTGGCTTGTTTTGTGCAAGGATCTTAATATACAGGGCAGGTGTTCGGGGTGAGATTGTGCTGTAGTTCTGGATATTATAGACACAGGAAGCAGAGTGAGGGTGGTGACTGAGTTGATGGATGTGTAATTTGGCGGTGATGCATAACTCACAGTAGCAGGGGGTGCTGGAGGAGAGAGGAGATCGGGAAATACTGATTCAGGATATAAACAGGACACTGTGCAAGGCTTGTCTATGTGCTTAGAGCCATCTGAAGGTGGCTGGTGCTGGTTATTGGTTCATGTCACTTCCAGGATCAAACCTGTGCATCTTTTAATCACCAATGTGGCCCTTAGGGGCATTTTGAGAGTGACTTCCTCAGTTCTGGTGAGATGGGTTTAGAGAGTATTCAGACTCTTAAGCTGTCATTTGGAACTTTTTTCCCTTCTCTGTCATGACTTCTGAATTTGACCAGGCAATACTGTGTGGTGGCCTGTTATCAAATTTAGAAACTTTCCCAAGATCTAATCACTTAGTCCAGAATGTTGAAGGTCTCTTCTTGCTCAGCTCCTGTAGAAAATAAGTTTGTGGCTTCTCTCTGCATGTGGGGCCCCCAGTCTTGGCATCTTTCTCCTGAAAGTGAAAATGCCCTTTTAGTGCTCAAGATTGAGTATTAATAAGAAGCACATGGAAACTCTAGGAATGCTCTTTATTGACTTGGGATCTGATTGCCTTCCTTTAACTTCTGAAAAATGCTCTCCTAGAAGCTCTGCTGGAATGTGGGACAGCACGGTGAAGGGAGCCTGTGAATAACCAGCCAAAGGAGCCCAGGACCCCTGGAATTTTCTTCCAGTGACAGATGGAGTTAATGACCTGAGAGCCATTTGCATGGTTTATGCCCCAAATTGATACATTTAAAATGCGAGAGCCTGGGAGATGGCTAGAATGTAGAAAGGCTGTGCTTTCTCCAGCTGCAAAATCAAGATAACTCCCTTCGGAAACAGTTGGAAGCCTCAGGGGTCTTCCAATCTGGTCTAGCTTGTGTGGTGGATATTCTTACTTTTGGTTATGGTCAGGGCTTTGCTGTAGGATAGAGCCTACAGCAGATCCCTGTGCAAGATGGGTGACCTCCACCTGTTCTTGGAAGGTCCCATGGAATTAGTGATGAAAAACTGTTTGTCTGAAAAATAAAGCTGAAAAACTCCTATAGTTAGAACTTGTAATAAAATATTTTTTTAATTTATCTGGTCTCATACCCTAAAAAATCGTTTAGGATGTTTGCCAAGGAAAGCAGAGCACTGTGAGGAGCTGGTTTAAGTTCTCCCGGGTGGCGAGCTGTGGTGCCTTGCCACGATGTGCTGGCTGCCCGTTCCTGCCTGTGTTGTGTTTTGCCTGTTCAGCTGTGCTAGCACAATTGTCTGTCTGTGCTCTCAGGCAGAGGAGCTGCACAGGGGCTCTCCAGCACAATGCCCCTGTGCAGCTCGGGAGCTGTTGCAGCAGAGAGCCAGGGTCCAGCGGCAGCCTGGGAATGTGCTCCAGGGGTGGGGTGGCAGCGAGCTGGATGCAGGGCGCTGCCAGAGCTCCATCCTCAAACAATGGCCTGAGCAGAGAAAAGCTGTAGCAGCACTAAAAGACTAGTATGATCCTTGGCCCTAGGAAGACACTGGTGAGCTCATTCTGGAAGTGTGCAATGAGAAGGTTCTTCTGTAGTTGCTGGGAGGAAATTGGGAATGTTTTTTGCCCATGTCTGCTTTTCTGTAGGAAGAGCAGACCATATGAATGAGGAAGATCAGCAAATCTGTACTTAGAACTGGAGTAGGAAATATTCCCAAGGTTAAAGAAGCTCACAGAGGCTGGCTGACTTTCTTCCTTTTGCTTGAGCCAGGACACTTGAATTCCAAAGGGTATGTGATAAGAGTGTTTGTGAGAGGAAGGGAGCATGGCTCAGCTGTTTCAACTGTGTTTCTCGTAGTTGTTTCTTGCTCTCATCTATAAGCCAAAAAGTAGAGGGAACCTCCTGCCACAAGATGTACCTTTGTTTTCACAATTCCTTTCAGGAAAGCTGGGCTTTGTGTGCTGAAGATCTGTCTGCACTTCCATTTTTCTGTTATCATGGCAACACTATGTGTGGAGGCAGAGGTTTCTAGCTCATCTCTTACTTCTCATGCAGTCTCCTACAACTTGTTTTGCTGGATGAAGTTCTGCTTTGCTTTGTATCTTTTTTTGTAGTACGAAATGTCTCCTGATTTCCCCCTTTTGTGGTGAACATATTTATTAACTAAATTATTGAAATAAAACACCCTATATGATTTCAACAGGGACTGCAAATAATTGTTTACTTACCATGTTTTTGGTTTTTTTTATAAAAATAGAGTACACTTACCCTGTACAAAGGCTTTTGTTGGGCAGACAGGTGGCCTATTGACATGTTCTTGCCTGTAGTGTTTCTTAAAATGTGGGTTGTAGCATTCCTGTGCCAAAGGTTGAGTGTGTGAGGGGCATGTCTTACCTCTGCCTGCAGCAGTGCTTGGGGCTTCCAAAGCACTGTTTGACTTTGACAGTCGCTGTAGCAATTTCTCATTTTCACCTCTGAGGACCGGGCAGCTACTCACCACAAAAGAACTTGGGGCTCTTCTGGGGTTGGAGAAGCAAGCTGTGTTGTCTGTGTTGTCTCTCCTGTGTTATCTGACTGTGCATTTCTGGCGGATGCTGCCTGCCAGGCCGCACTGTCGCGTGGGGTCAGTGCTGATACGAGAAATTAATTGTGAAAATAATGTCTCTGCTTTCAGTTGTGTTGATTGGAGACTCTGGAGTTGGGAAAAGTAATCTTCTGTCACGTTTCACACGCAATGAGTTCAATCTGGAAAGTAAGAGCACCATTGGGGTGGAATTTGCCACCAGGAGCATCCAGGTGGATGGGAAGACAATAAAAGCCCAGATCTGGGATACTGCGGGCCAGGAGCGATACCGCGCGATTACCTCAGCGTGAGTACTCTGTCTTTGCTCAACAGAATTCTAGCAGAGATGCTGCAGATAAATGTAGGGGTAGAGAGTGAAACATACTTGGCACACATGACAAAGTCATTATGACAGACTTCAGTGTGGATCCTAGTCATACAATAGCAAATACTTTTGTGTTCTCTTGATTAATATAATGAAGGTAATTTTAGATTCTCATGTAACTGTTATAGAAACAAATGACAACTTAAAACTGTGGGAAATTCTGTTTGAGTTTTGGGATTTAGTTTTTTGTCTGTGTTGAATGTGCTGTGTTTGTTAGGTGGAGTGAGTGTCATTTCAGATGGAAGCTGAGTACTGTTGGTATCAAGTTTTGGTCTAGGTATGGTGGCTTACTGTAACACCCATGGCTTCTGGTCTCAATTGCCTCCTCAGTCTTGAGATTGAGGGTGTTTTTAGGAAAACCTGCAGCCACAAAGTCCCTTGAAATCTCAATGACTTTGAATTAATCACAGCCCTGAAGATTGGGTCCATGAGCGCAGACATTGAATAGCCAGGGAGTAGGAAGGCAACAATGACAGTGCTGGCTGTGCAACATTAGGCACAGTCCCTGGAGGTGAGACGCCTTTTCACCTATGGCACCTTGTTAATCCACAGAGTGCCTTGAGGTGTACCTGTTTCTATGCTGGCAAAAGTATTTTGCAGAGGACAAAAAGCAAACCCTTTGGTCAGGCCTGGTTTTCCAGAGCATTTTCTGATCAGTGAGTTGATTTTTTGTTACGTTACAGATGTGTATCAGTTTTTAAAGGTAAAAACATGTTTCTGAGTCATGCACAGATTGAGCCATTAAGCTCAAGGTAAGGGGAATTTTGTCAAGATGGGAGAAAACCAGGAGACCCTGAAGCCCAAAGGGAGCAGTCTATAGGGAGAGGGATGCAGAAGCAGATGTAAGTGACAATTTCAAATTGCATTTTTTCTGGAACTGTTAGTGTGACTTTCAGATTTTTTTTCCTGACCCTTGCTCTTGCTGTAAAAACTGCTGGTCTAGTCTGGGTCAACAACAACAGGTTTTACTGCTGGGAGCTAGTGCAGCTGCAGTCCTGTGATCCTGCCTCTCCTTTGTGCTGGCACTAACTGCTGCTCAACACATCACTCCGCCAGTTCAGCCTGCTTGGCCAGCAGAACATCAGGGAAAAGAGAATGTTTTCTGCTGACTTGATGCCCTGACTCGATGCCCTGACTCAGTTCAACAACGTGTCAGACAGGTGCTGGCAGAACTGAGGAGAAATGGTAGGATTGTGTGGAAGAGAGATATGGATGTTACAGGATTGCTAATACAGAGTGGCTTGTGCTGAGCTGAGCCCTTGGCTTGTGTTGGAATGGGCCCAAACCTGCACTGAGGGAGCAAACTGTTCCTGGATTAGAGTTTGGTGGATAGTGACAATATAGCCCAGAGTCCCCTCTTTAATTTGTCAGAGGGGCAGGAGATATTTGAAGGATCAGGAACAAATACTGACATTTTATTAAGGGCTATTTTCCTAGTAGAAAGGTGGGTTGTAACTTCACAAAAACCTCCCAGCTGTACTGATTCTGCAATGGTCAGTTTTCCTATACACAGTTGGAGCAGACATTTCCAGTCCTGATTTCTGGAAGCTCTTCAGCATTTTGGTACACACACTGGAGATTTTTAGAAATGCTATTAGGAAAAACGCTGCATTTGGAACTTGGTCTTAGGCTTCAAAACCACTCCAACAACAGTATCTACATTAGCACAACTTTTTCCAAAGTGGAGAGTATTAAAGAAGAGCTAGATGGCCTGTTTGTTGGTGTGGCTGAGACAGAGCTCTAGCTGAAGGGCTGTGCCTCACGGTTTCAGATATTACCGTGGTGCTGTTGGGGCTCTGCTCGTCTATGACATTGCCAAACACCTCACCTATGAGAACGTGGAGCGCTGGCTGAAGGAGCTGCGGGACCACGCTGACAACAACATCGTGATCATGCTGGTGGGCAACAAGAGCGACCTGCGCCACCTCCGGGCCGTGCCCACTGACGAGGCCAGGGCCTTCGCAGGTGTGGACTGGGGCTTCGGGCTGGGGGATGGTGCCTGCTGTGATCACACTGTTTTGTCCAGGGCTCAACTCTCACCTCAAGTTTTAGTTTGAACCCTAAAAAAGACATTTAAGGTGTTTTGTTGTTTTTGGTTTTTTTTTTATAATGAAATATCTTGACTTACTAACTAGCATGTGTGACTGGTTTGGTTTTTTTTTTTGGAGAATTTTCTTTGCCATTTTTAGTTTGCAGTTTCTGTTGTTTTTTAAATTTAGTGATAGTATATGTTTTTGAAACACTGTCCTTGAGCTGCCTGATAGCTGAAGAATAAACACTTCTTCTAACAAGGCTAGAAACAGTAAGCAATATTTAGTAGAGAAAATATCACAATAAAAATAAAAAATATTGCAATACAAAATGTCCATCCTTCCTTCCTAGAGACCTGCTTCTACTGAGTAGATATCAATGTGGACAGCTACAAATGAATGCTGAACCTTTTCTTAGATGGGGTGGTTGCTGCTCTAGGGCACTGGTGCATGTAGTAGTGTCATCTAGTCTCACTTAAATGCAGCGATCATCAGACTCGAGAATTATCATTTGTTGGGAGAAGTCAAGTGGGTTATGTAAGATGCTGCCACTACATTCCTTCTCTCTTCCTTACCCGGCAGAGCACTGGTCAGATATTCTTTTGTCCTGAAAGGCCTGGGGTCATTCAGCTTTTGTGTGGCTGTCAAGCTTGGAGGTGGAATGTAAATGTACAACTTCTAAAATACCTCTAGAAATATTACCAAGGCTTACTTATACACACTTTCTGAAGTTTGCTGGTAAGCAAGTACCCTGAGGGTAATAAAGCCATTTCAAATTTTCAGATGAAGGAGAAGTGGCATTTATCTAAGAGAAGAAAAACAAGTTGGTGGGTGCCCCGTATAGTCTATGACTTTGGTCACTTGGTTTAGCTTCTTCCTTTTTGACCCTGGACTTCCTCCTAAGGCTGTTTTAAATTGCTAGTGATGGTCAAATTGTTACTGTTTAAGCTCCAGTACTGAAATTTGCGTATTCCTGGGCAGGTGGTACAGAACCATTCTAGGTATGATATTTGAGTGTTAATCACTTTCTTTTTTAATAATAATAATAAAAAAAAATTGCATTGTAAGAGGAAAGAAGAAAATAGACTGGGTTTCAGGGGGTCATTGTTATTTGGAAGTGGGGTCTGATTAGGAAAGTATAGGTCTGTTGATCTTCTTGGGGTTGCAGAGGAGAATTGTGTCTCTATAGCAGCTGATATGCTTTTGCTTGGGGCTCTTGCTCAAGATAGCTCTGGGTGTGATCTGTAGCCAGAAGAGAATGGTATTTTGTGTTGTTTGACTGAGCAAGGGCTGCAGTGAGGAAAATGTTCTTGCACTTTGGGCAAAGGAAATGTTGCTGAACTGCAGAACCAAGGTGTTCCTTGTGCAACAAGGAAAAGAAAAAATATTACTGTGCCCTGGCTGGTTTGGCCTAAAATAAAAGTTAAAAACATCAAAGTAAATATGAAATAAAGTGTTATTAAAATTTTTAACTGAACTACTTCTTATTTATTGCAGAAAAAAATAATTTATCTTTTATTGAAACATCTGCTCTGGACTCTACAAATGTAGAAGAAGCCTTCAAGAACATCCTTACAGGTATGGTTTATAATGGGTTCAGAGGAGCAGCTGAGGTGGTGGATCTTCTTCATGGGCGCATTTTGTAGGTTTCTGGAATGTTTTGGAAATGAGTGTTGGGATCAATGGTTAGTTCGCAAGCTTTCTAATCTCACCTTTGTGTTCTGCCTCCCAGCCCATACATCCCTTTCTGTCCCAGGTGAGGGTTTCTGTCTCCTGGAGGTTTCTATCTCCTGATGTTCCATAAGTTCAAGCTATTGCAACAGCACTGTTGTAAAGGAATTAGTAACTGTACTTCCGTGCCTGCACAAAATCTTGGCAGTGAAGCCCCAGCCATGCTGGAAGTTAAATGTTGCAGTATCTTTTACACCAAAGCAGGCTGGTACCATTTTCAGACTGCTGAACTCTTGTTCTCAGCTGATAGCAAGAGTGGTGACTGCACTGCACCAACAGCATCTTCTGCAGAAAAGGACCTGAGGATTCTGATGGATATCAAGTTGACAGTGAGCCATGGGCAGGGACACCTCCCACTATCCCACGTTGCTCCAAGCCCTGTCCAGCCTGGCCTTGGACACTTCCAGGGATCCAGGGGCAGCCACAGCTGCTCTGGGCACCCTGTGCCAGGATCTCACCACTCTCACAGCCAAGAATTTCTTCCCACTATCCCATCTAACCCTGTTCCTCTGGCAGTGGAAAACCATTCCACTTGTTCTGTACCTCCAGCCCTTGTCCAAAGTCCCTCTCCAGCTCTCTTGGGGGACTGTAGATGTTGGTAGTCTGCGTTAAGGTCTCCCTGGAGCCTTTGCTTCTCTAGACTGAACAACCCCAACTCTGACTCCAAGGTGCCCAAGAAGAGGCAGACAGGAAATAAAGGGTAGCCAAGCTGCCTCTATAGGTAAAAGCCTGACAGATGAGGAATGGGTTGTATTTGGTGCCCAGCAGATCTGTGTTATTAGAGAGCCACTAGTGAAGTATCTGGACTGTGAGGCAGAGCTGACTGTCCAGAGCTGGAGCTGGGCTGGTCTCACACTGTGTAGCAGATTTGTGGCTATCTGAGACACTTGGCTAGATTTGAGGCAACTTCCCTGGCACTTTGAGACAGTATTTTTATTGAGACAGTATATTTATCTGAGTGTAGTTCAATGGTCACCATCCGTCCTGTCTTCCCTTCCTGACACTGACCCTGGTTAGAGATGCTGGCCTGAGGCCACTCTAGGAGAGCCACAGTGCTGTAACAACTCAAGCTGAGGTCAGGCCTGGGCAAACTGAACTCAACCCCCTTTCTCTCACAGCATCCTGGGCTCCTAAAGTGTTGAGATTGTCCAGTCAGGTAGCATAGGCACATGGATAATAAGACTTAGGAGTCCTGAAAAGGCTATTCCTAAAGTGATTACACCTGAGGGAGAATCATCCTCCTAAGAGAGGAGAAGGAACCTAGGAAAATGTGCTGTGTAGAGTAGTGAGTTGGGAGCCACCACAGGGGACTTGGCAGAGGGAAGAGAGTGGGAACAGCAGGACAGGGGTTTCCTTACTGGCCACTTGTTTGAGGAATCATTAATGACTGGAAGAAAAAAAAGCCCACAAAACACCCCAAAGAGCTGCTACCCCAAAGCAAAGGGGGCTTGGCAACCACTCTGAACAGCTCAAATTCAAATACGGTACTGAGCAGGAAAGAAAAAGGTGTGACAGCCTCTGAACAACCTTCCTCCTCCCTTTCAGCAAAGATCTGTAGGTAGCCAGTGGCAACAAGATTTGCCTTGAATTAAAGATTTCCATTTTAAACAACATAAATAAGTGCAGATTCTTAAAAAAAACAAAAAAACCAAAACAAAACCACCAAAAAAACCTAACAAAAAATCCCCATAAACAAGCCCTGCACAATCCTCTGTGATTTTTTAATCCTTACTAAAGGCTTTGGGTGTTCCTGTTTTGGGGTTGTGGCTGTATGAATGTGACCGTAATATTTACCACAGACTTCCAGGGAAGTACTTGCCCTTTTCCTGTTTCACAATGGAGGGAAGTTGGAACAAGGGCTTATAGTCAGTGAAATAAGTAACTTAAAAACCTTTCCACTTATAAGACTTCTGCTAAGTATGCAGTTGAAACAGTTTTTTTGTGAAGGCTTTTAAGTTGGCAGTCTCTCTTCAGTGGTTACAGCTTTGTTGGATTTGTGTGCTTTCAAGCATTAAGTTAGTTTGAGTCAAATAAATTCATTTGGAGAAGCATGGGGCTTTATGGACCCATGCAGCTTCTACTGTCATAGGTAGGAAAACTGATGTGCTGCAGAGAGGAGCATTGCTGTTACTTGGTGGTACAAGTTGCCGGGAGGGGAGGTGGACGTTGTGTAACTTGTTGCTGCTGTGAAGGTTTCCCGGCATCCTGGTGATTGGTGCTACTAGTGTATGCTGCCCACTTTTTTTAATCACAAAGACAATGATTCCCTGTTTTAGAAATGAGCATTCCTGCTCCTTTCCCATTAAAAAACCCTTTTAATTAACCCCCTTTTCATGGAGTAATTGAAAAAGAACGGGATAGGAAGTGCTGTTGTGGAAGGCAGCGAGGACTCTTGTCTTAATAACTTTTCCAGACAGCTGGTGTATTCATTCCAGAACTGGAATGCCAGCCAGATGTTACATACCACATCTGGTTAGCCTAGATTCCCTTTTAGAGCCCTCAAGTTAAATCTTCTCCTTCTTGGGCTCTGGCATGTTGTTGGACAGTTTGCCTGGCGCTGTGCCTGTGGGAGGCTGTGCCCCTGGGCTCTGACCGTGTGCTCTCCTTGCAGAAATCTACCGCATCGTGTCGCAGAAGCAAATCGCCGACCGGTCTGCGCACGATGAGTCTCCTGGCAACAACGTCGTTGATATCAGCGTCCCGCCAACCACCGATGGACAGAAATCCAACAAACTCCAGTGCTGTCAGAACCTGTGACCTTCTCTAGACGACTCTTGTGCCCTCCACTTTGTCCGTGCTTCATTTAGAAACTTGTGTGCACTTCCTATCTCCTGTGATTCAGTGACTCCCTCCTCCCTCCTTTATTCCATTCCCAAATCTCTCCTCTCATATTAGAGCTTTAATTGTAGGGCTAACATCCCCCTGCCTCTGAAACCCCTTCCATGTGGTGACTTCTGGGCTTGAAATGTAGTCACTGATCTGATAGACATGTTTGTGTTGGAACATCTGCTGCTGGATATTATCCCATGAAACAGTCTTATCAAATAAGCTTGTTTTGGTTTTGCTAGGTTTTTTTTTTCAGTTTGGTTTTGTTGTTGTTGTTTTCTGGGAGGGGAGCAATGGGACTTGACTCTACCACTTGAAGAAATAACTACATTTAGGTGACAAGGTTTTTTCCTCCCATAGTCAGATATCTCTTTTTCTTGTTTCTGTAAACATGGGGGAGAAATTAAACTAGCTATCTTGCCAAATGCTCTGTTTTCTGTCCTGATGAAGTCTCACAGTGAGGATTTTAGTGGCTGCACACACATAAGAAAGCTGTTGAAAATAACATTACTTATTCTGTAATTACCCCTAATACAGTTAGTCTGGCTGTGTAGTTTACTGTTTCCTGCTAGGGAAATCTTTCTTTATTCTTGTTTTATTTGGGAACAATGAAATACATCTGCATTGCTTTCTCTGCCACCATGAATGCCTGTGCAGGCTTTATGAAATGGCGTAATATTTATTCATGGCTTATGTTAATCAGTTAACATTATTGTACAGTAAGTGCCAGCATATTGATTTCAGAAACCTTTTGCAGCCTGTACAAGTAGGCTTCTTTTGTACTGTAGGTAGTGTCTGAAAGCAGGATCTGCTCTAGTTCAAGGGTTGTTTTTTTTTTTTTGCATGCTGCTTTTTCTCTAGATCTCTCTTGCCCCTGTCTGAGTGAGTGAGGCAATATTTTCATGTCACATATATACCTACACTTGTAAGAGTTTTGGTTGTTGTAGAGAAACACAATACTTTATACATTTTGTAAAACTTCTGCAGATCCATAGTATCTGGAACTTTCTCTTCATGATCTTTCACTATTGACCTCTACTAAAATGCATAATATTAGGATTTCACATAATAACTACTAACCTGTTGTTTTCTTCTTACTGTTTTACTGAACTGCAGACTGTAATTCTTAAATGATTGTACTTCACTGATGTAACAGATTTGTCATCAGCAGGGCTAACTACTCTAATTCTTCGTTGTGCTGAATGGGAAGAATGTTACCACAACTTTGTGTAGTCAGTCTCTTGCTTGCTTGTGCAAATCTCTGATGGCTTTTCATCACTCACTAGCTCTTGCATACTTGTATCCCCTCCGGTATCCACTGAATGTTTGATGGCAAATACTGGGTGAAATGATCTAAAGGAAGAGCTGGAGACCATCTGCTGCTCTCCGAAGGCTTGTGGAGCCATTTGCAGTGAGTTTTTGCTCTGTGTTCTGAGCCTGTACCTCACTGGATGAATCCCAAGTGCATATTAGTGAGTTGATTTTTCTTTACTGATACAAAGCAAATATGAAACTGTGAATTGTGCTTGAAGAGGAAGTCTGACATTCCAGTCTCAACTGTTCTGTCTGGTTATGTAATAAAATTAAGGGCAGTTAACTCTGATGGCTTTTCTTTTATAAGATTTCCAGACCAATGCCTTTAATTTTGTACTGTATGCACTGAGAGTGCTCCAGCTCACAGTGCAGGATGCGCGTGGTGCCTGGCACTTTCACTCTTCAGCTTTGTTTAGAGGTTGCATTCAAGGTGAAAGGGTGCACGCTTGCAGCCTGATCCCATTGAATCCCTCAGTAGGCATCACAGGGCTCTGTCCTAAGGGTGTTCCAGTTCAGGAACACTTTCGACACTTGGTATTGGCTTCACTAGCATTCTGTTGAGAGAAGGTGAGAACTGGGATGTTTCCTTTTTGGTGGTCCAAGACCAGAACATAATGTGCAGTCAGTGTTCAGACAGCTGGCAATGAGAGAATGGAAAATTCTGAAGTATTGAAAATATTTCATTTGAGAACAAGTGGACACTAGTGGAGCTGGGCTCCTTAATTTTTGAGCAAACTTTTATATAAAGAAATTAGCTGGATAGCATGAGGAGGAATTGTACTGTTAAGTCTAATTAGTTCAGGGTGATGTATTAACATGCTTACTCTGCAAGTCCTGCTCTTAACATGAAGTTTCTAGAATCAGTCTGGCCTGGTGTAAAAAGCCAAGAAACAGTTTAGTCATTTGCTTTTCTCTTCAAAGATTGTCTTTAGTCTTTGACTTTGTGGAAGGCTCTAAACTTCCCTGCAGAGTCCCAGTGAAAGGTCAATGTCTAGGGCTTAAGTGCAGTTAAGTTTATGGGTATTGAAGAGCTCTTGGAACAACTGCATTGTCCAAAGCCCCCTCAGCACTGCTGGACCTTGGACCAATCTGTTGTGTTGTGTGACAGGGAAGGGCCTCCTGCCCTCTGCTGGGGCACACAGGGGGAGTTGGTGTGTGCACCCATGCAGCTCCTGAGAGCACTGGGAACAGGGTGGGGGTTTTCATCTGCTGTGGTCCCTCAGTATGAGACAAGGCTTTTTCCAGGCTGCTGTGCTGCTCTCCAGGCAGAGATACAGCCCTTCTGTGGGTCTGAGGTGCTCCTGCCCAGAGTAAGCACAGGGCTGTTTGTGACAATAGAAAAAGGACAGTAAATCAGTTCTGCCAGGTTAGGCCATCTTCCTGTGCACAGCCTGGGGAAAAGGCTTGTGATCTGGGGTTCCTGGTATCCTGATGAAACATTGTGCACCCCTTAGAAACTGCATCCACAACCCAGCCCACTACTGTGCTGGAATTACTGAGGGGAAGACTTGGAGGAATCCTGAGGAAGCTGGAAATGCTCAAGAGCTGTCTGACATTCAGAGAAGCTCTCCAGTAGCCCAGACTCCTTAAGCATGTTTTCCTGATGTGGAAATTACAGACTGCATGTAACCTCAACTTGACTGCTTCATCCCACAGCATTGCTGGCTGTGTGTCTCTCAGTTTTACTGTCAGGAAA
Organism: Vidua macroura; assembly: GCF_024509145.1. Classification (NCBI taxonomy): domain Eukaryota; kingdom Metazoa; phylum Chordata; class Aves; order Passeriformes; family Viduidae; genus Vidua; species Vidua macroura. The sequence goes on along the minus strand of NC_071596.1, from coordinate 1,185,070 downwards.
AAAAAAAAAAAAAAAAGGTTACAGCTCTCTTCCATCTGCACCAAGGGTTTTGAGGGCTAAGTTTGGCTTTTGTAAACTCCTGATAACAGGAAAGCTGCCTGTGAAAAGAACAAACGTGTGCTTTGCTTGCTTTACTTGGATGTTGAGGCTGACTTTCCTTTAACTATTGAAAACACTACAAAGCCCTGAGTACTGCAACCTGTGTCAGTATCACAACCATCAGAAGCTCCTGCTGATGTCTAGAACAGCTCCTTTAATGCAGAATTAGGTAGGAGTCTGTCATGCTGCCTTCTCCTCTTACTGATGGGAAAGGTGAAGGCCAAAATGCATACATAAAAGTGACTTGGTCCTGAGCACACAAACAGCGAACTGGTAAAATAAATTCCATGGACAGATGAGATCAATCCAGCCTCTTTTCCTGCAGAGTCAGTGCTTACAGGCAGGGCGGTTAGTCTGGGATCTTCACTGGAGCCTGCACGGAACACGGCGGTTTGGTTCCTAGGAAAGTTTTAAAGCTCTATACTTGTATAAATGTAAAGATCCAGTTGATGGGTGACTGCTTGCTGCTTAGTTGAAAATATTTCAGTGTGTGCTGTGGAGGCCATCCCTGTGGGGCCAGATGCCCCCATTTGGGTGCTGTTCTGTGACTCCCTGGTGACCTCTTGTGTGAACACAGAGCTCTTGGCTGGACATGGTAAGGGTTGGGCTGAGCTTGTATTTGAATCAGTTACTTAACAAAAGTTGTTGGAAAATTGTACAGGAGGTATTTTTGCTCCTGGTGCTTTGATCCCTGCGTGCTGTACTGCTCCAGAAGGTGGGGGTGGGATCTGTTTCTGGTTGAGCTTGGTGATCATTTCCCTTCCAAGCAGAAGGAAGAACTTGCTTAGAGGTTCTGGACTCCGTAGAAGAAAAGAAGATCCCAATGAAGCGGCTCAGTCACTTAGGGAAGATTTTTTCCTCCATAAAAAACTAGAACAGTGTTAAAGGTAGGGGCCTGAATTTCAGCTAAGGAAAATCAGACAATTGGAGGTTAAACTAACTGTCCTTCAAGTAAAGCACAGTAAAGTGGGGGCTGAAGGGTAGATTCTCTTGACTTGCAGACTCTTAAATGTAGTTGGTGATTTATGGAATGTTTCCATGCAATGAGTATCTCCAGGGCTGCACTGTTTCAATAAATAACAGCAATTCCTATTTTACACTGGTGAGATAATGCATGGTAGTGTTGACTATCGGGCTTTGTAGGCTATAAATAGTAGTGGGCCTTTATGCAACCCAGAAGAGAGGTTCCTTTCATTTACTTTTATTCCTGGTTCCTGTGTTAAGTGCAATTCACTTTGTAAATAAACACATCACTCGATTTTTGTGCATGGTTATGATGTATTGTGGATATAAAGATTGCCAAATCATACCGTCTGTGTAAAGTTCTGTTCCAGACACAACTGTAGAATAAGGTGGGGGGGCCTCCCGAGCCAGAGCGCGGGGTGGGGCGGGGATGTGTGTCCCTGCCAGCGCCTCCGGGAGCGGTAGGACACGGTACCCGCTGCCCCCGGGGCTTTCGCACTGCCGCGGGGTGCCGTGTTGGGCGGTGTCCCGGTGTCCCTCTGTCCCGGTGTCCCTCTGTCCCGGTGTCCCGCTGTGGGGCTGGCGCTGGGCCGAGCCCTCCCGGGGCTGGGGGCGGGGCAGCCCGGGGGGCGGGGCCGATGTGAGGGCGGAGCAAGAGGTGAAGGGCGGGGCCCGCGCGCCGGGGGCGGGGCTTGGCGGCAGGGCCGCTATTGGCCGCCGGCTGTTGCCAGCGGGGTCGCGTTGCGACGCAAGCGGGTTACCCGCAGTCCATTGGGCGCTCAGGAGTTGCGTCAGCGCGGTCCGGGCGGGGATTGGCGGGCGGGCGCTGGGGGGCGGGGCCCGGCGGCCGCCGCAGCCGGCGCTGGGGCGGCGCGCGCCGCTCTGAGGGGCCGCGGGCGCCGGGAGCGCAGGTACCGGACGGGGAGGGGCGGCCGGGCCGGCCCCGCGCCCCGCGCCGCGCCCACCGGCCTGGGCAGCGCTCCGGCGCGGGGCTGCGGCGGCGGGAGCCGCGTCCCGGCCAGGCCGGGCCGAGGCGGGCGGACCCGCGAGCCCTGACAGCCCTCCCGGCGGCCCCGCCGAAGGGCCGGTCGTGCTTGGAAGCCGGAGCCGCGCTGCAGGTCTCGGGGCCACTCCCGTGGAGCGGCTGCCGCCGGCCCCGCTGCCCGCACGGACCCCGTGCGAGACGCTGCCGCCGGTACGGACTGTGCTGTGTTCGCTGTGCGGGGCCCCCGCGCCTGAGCCGCGGCCCTTCCCGACCGGGCCGGGCTGGGCGGGCCTGGGCTGGGCTGGGCTGGGCTGGGCTGGGCTGGGCTGGGCTGGGCTGGCACTGGCCCCTGGGAGCGCCGGGGCTGTCGCGTACAAACATCACCAGGGACAGAAGTGCCGGAGGTTTGAGAAGCGGTGTTTATTCATTTGATTCTTCTTCCCTGCGTATAACAGTTATTAGGAAAAGTTTCCTTTGCCACTGGGCTCCCGTACCTGTTTTTTCACGTGTTTGGGAGCGTTCTGGTGCCTGTTTTGCCTCCTGAGTGCGCGGACACGCTGCCTTGTGTGCAGAGATTTCCCAAGAGAATAAGCTCGGTGTCACAGCACAGCTGAAGAGGTTGCTGCAGTCCTGTGCTGGAGCAGCAACTGCTTTCCTCCGTGGTGTAAGCATAGGGTTTGTGATGGACTTTTCATAAACTGCCAGTCTTTAACTTTCTGTCTACTTAAACTCAGGTTTCTTGAGCTGACTGTCTGTGACAGGCCAGAACTGCTGGTTTGTGGGATTTATCCAAGGGACAAGCCTGTGGCTCATGTTCAGGAAGGTGACTGTGACATGGGAGGTCTTTGTTGCAGTCTCAAACACTTGCTCTTGTTGTATGTTCTAGATCTGGTGGGGGGGGCCGAGATTACAAACCAAAACGTCATGCAGTGGCCTTGGAGGCTTCTGGAGTGTGCAGTTGCTTGCATGTTGTGCCCTCAGAAATGGTGCCACCAAGGTGTGGGGTGATACATCTGCACTGCATGGTGCTTCTGGACCAAGGAGCATTTAGATTGTTGCCCTCTCAGAGGGAGCTATGCAGAGCTCGAATTTTGCAGGCAGGCAGGTGAGGTGTTTGCATGTTGGGGATGATGGTGATGAGCTGGAAGTGTCAGAGTTATCCAAAGCAGCTCTGGCTTTTTATCCTGCTTGTTTGTATTCAGTGTTCTGTCTCTGCCTTGATGTGTGTGATGAAGATCTATCACTGGGGATGTGATTCTCATCCCAACCTGTGCCCTTTATTTGTTCATCCCTAAGGGAATGTTTCTATCCCTCTCTATTACCAGCCCTTCATTTTCCTTGGCACTCTCATTCTCTTGCTCGACTCTCCTTCCAACAAGCATTTATCTCTGTGTCTTTCCCTTCTGATGCAGTTTCTAGTGCTTTCTTGACCCTTTTCCAGGTTCTTGCTGAGAATTCCTGTGATGTCACTGCGGTCAGCCAGCTGCATTGGCTGTGGCTGGTCCTGCTCATGAGGACATAAAACGCTGCTTGGCTGCCACTCACATGTGCACAGTATAATCCTTTGAACAGCTGCATGTTAGTCTGGGCTTTCCAAAGCTAAAGTGTTTGAACACTTGTCTGCATCTCCAAAGGATTATGCAGGGGAGTGTTTGGAGGCTGGAAGTGCCCTGGTTTTTCAGGTGTGTCTGAAGCTGTGATAGTGTGTCATGCATCAGAAACAGAGGCTTGAAGGGAAGGGAGCTGGGACTCTGAAATCCCTTTGCTGCATGCACCGTGACAGTGAATTTAATAATTCCGGTTGAGGACAGAAAGTCTAACTACACCCAGGCACACGCTGGAGAGCGTTGCAGACAGCCTGCATCAGTAGGGAAGTCTAAACTTCGCCAAGAGCAGACCAGGTGGCACAGGAAACAGCCCAGTGTGAGCCTAATGTGTAGTTCACGGACACTCTACAGCAGCTATATACCTGGGGGTGGGTGTCTGTGGTTAGCTGATCAGCACCACTGCCTAAGTGGAAACAGAAAATGGCATTGGAACTAATGTTCCTTGTTTTGGATGTGCTTGCTCTTTTTTGCTGTGGATTGCACAGAGGCTGCAGGGTGAGGTCACGCTGTGCTGGACGCCAAGGGGACCATGCAGATGAGCAGAACTACAATGTACTGACTGTGAGCAGCTTCCAACAGAGTCCTTGCCTTCATGGTTGCTGGGAGAGGGCCTTTCCTCTTCTAGGTGATTGATGCTGGCCTGCATCAAGCAAGTGTAGCACACCATGTTTCCCTGGGAGGAAGTAAGCACTGTTTTCTTGAAACAGCATGACCAAAATGAAATCAAAATGCATCCATGGCAAGCTGAGGCTGGGTATGGACTCTGAGACTCTCTGAGTCTGAGAGACTGTTGCAAGGCCTCAGGACAGGACTTTGTAGTAGTTCTGCAGGTAGAGGCAGAAAGCAAAATGGGCATTTGGGGACTTGTTTCACTATTGTTTAAAATATCTTGGTTTTTCACACTAAGAATACAGAAGCTTTTCTTAGAAAATGAAGGGAGGGATCCACCATTGTGAACTATAAACTACAGGATGAGTTTATTTTTTCTCTCCTTGACTTTGACTCAGTTTTGGATATTTGGAGATTTCAGTGTTTCTCTTTCCAAACTAGATTTTTTTTTTTTTTCCCTTCCAGTCTGAAGTTTGAACTGGTGTCTCTCTTCTCTCTCCCAGTCTAATTTACTCTGGTTAGTTTATGCTTCTGCCTGCTCTTAGTTCCAGCCTTTCCTACAATAGAGAAATGGTCTCAGTTACTGACTCTTGTCCTCTTGGAAGCACTCTGGGCATGTCTCAGTGAGTGACACCTGGGCACACAAGCTATGAGGTAAACTAAGCCCTGAAGGAAATGAGCACAGCACCAAACCAGGGCAGGCGAGTGGGTCTCCACAAAGTGTGTACGTTATCTTTCTCGGGTGGTAAAATGACGCATTAATCTGTGCTGAGGCTTATCAAATTCATGGCTTATCAGCACAGTTCATGTCATGCACGTAAACAGCAGGACCTCCACCTCTCCAGTCCCAGTCTTGTTCTCTCTCCAGCTCCAACTGTAGCAGCTGTTCCCTGGAACCTGTCTTTGTGCCATCTTTGTTGTAAGTAAACCAGCTCAGCTGTAGCTCATTGCTGCAGCAATGCAGCTCAGCTGGGAGAGGGGGTTCCCCACTGCAGCTGGTTTGGGAGAGCTTTTGGTGGCTCATCTTGCTGGGTGAAAGCAGGGAAGTCACTACTGAGTGTCTCAGAGTCTTGTGCACCTTTCCTGGGGGTGGAATGTTCCTCTCCTGCTGCACAGTTACAGCCTGTGAGAGCCCTAAGCACTGAAGGTAAAGTGCAGAGTGACAAAATCCTGAAAGCAGGGACTGAACCCTGTGCATCCTTCAGTGAAGGGAGGAACCCAACAGGAGCTGTACTGACCTGCAGCTCTTCCTACCCATCTGCCTTGCAAATACCTTTCCTGCCCCAGGCCGCTCTAGAACAAACAGTGTTACAGTTTGGAATCTGTCATTTTCCTCCATTTCAAATAAATAGGCATCTGTAAGTTTTCTTCCAGACTTTATGTAGCAATTCTAACTAAACTTTTCAATTCCTGATAGAACTTGAGATCATTGCGTGTGGTTAACCTCAAGTGCTTTAACTGCTGTTGCAATTCTAATCAGTTGTCACAAAATTAGTGATCAAAGCTGAAGGAAACATTCTCCTCCAGTTCCTAAAAAGAGGAAACAAGGGACAGGGAGCAGCACTGGCTCAGGAAATAAAAGTACAGACAAATCAAACTGACCTTCTAAAGCACTTTTCTGTGAAAATGGGAGTGCACCAAGCTCATGTAGTCTTGGTTTGAACAGGGATTTCTTTGTTTGAAGCTTTGAGAGCTTTAGTTCTATTTCAGCTGAAAGCTTTTTGGGGTTAGATTTGAGAGTAGTGGGAGGGGAAAGGTAAACTTCAATTCTGAACTGTTTTCAATTTATTTCCTCCCAGCTTTTCCTGTACTTCCCTTAAGACAAATCAGACAAGGCCTGTGTCCAGAAGAACTAGAAATGCAGCCTAAGCAAAACATTGCAAACTGAACTGAGAGAGTTTTGCAGCACAGATACCAATTATGAAGTTTCACTTGAGGATTGAGGAGGGAATCTGCAGCAGTAAGGAGTGGGCAGAAGGGAGGCACTGGTGCCCTTGGCTGGGATCAGTGACTCCTTCTCTCTGGCTGACCATGGGGATGCTCTCAGTTGGTGTCTGCTCTGGAGCTCTCCAGAGCAGGGTGGTGAGTCACAGGCAGTCTGTGGTGGTGCCTTTGCTGGAAAGCTCTTTGAAAGCAGAACGTTCTGAAGAGATTTGTGATACGGCTAGGTTGAAAAATAGAAATAGTGAAGTTAAATTCCAGATCAAATGTCTCCTGGGACCTGAGCGTGCTGCCCTGTTTCGTGCAGTGGTTGCGCACTGGCCACAATGATCAGAGCAGTTGGGGCAAGCAGGGCTGCTGTGGGCTTTGGTGGTGGTTTGTTCCAGCTGCAGTTCATCTCCAAGCAGTGTTGTTATTTGTACAGCAATGTAAATGGTGCTTTATAAACCAAGAAGGAAAACACTAGGGAGAATGCAAGTTCTTTCTGACCTGGGCTTCCCAATCCTGAAATAACATGTTGCATCCTCCTGAGTCGTGCCCTCCGAGGGACTGACCAGTTCTGTGGTGTATGGGCGCTGCAGTCTTGATCTGGTGCGTGTGTTACTGCTACACTAAAATTCTGTTTCCTGAGGTGTTATGCACAGCTGGAAAATCCATTTGTTCTGAACAAACTGCAACTGCCTGGCAAGTGACTGTGCAGGACTGGGGAGCACTTGAGCTTTGACCTTGCTGCAGAAGCCGCCTCTGTTTAAAGAGGAGCTCGCTGAAGCAGTAGAGCTGGGAAGCAGAAGTGTCTGCTTCTGGTGTTTTGTAAAGCACATGGATGCAGAGATGCGAGTCCTGGTCCCTTCAGCAGGGCAGGGCTATGCTTGTGTCTGGTGGGCTGGCTGTTGTCCCCAGTAATGGACAGCACTCTGCAAGAATTGTTTTGTAGGCATGATAATACATTTTTTTTCGCCACCCTGGTTCATGGTTTCAGTTTCAAGTCTTTCTAATGCATCTTTATTTCCCTGGAAAGAGTGATAAAATGCAGAGGGAGGTGGGTGCAGAGACTCTGTAGTTGCATTATGTAGTAAGTTGTGCTGCAACTTAAATCTTTAAAAGCTGGTGTCTTTTGAATCCTCAGAGGAGTCACAGGTGTTCCTCATGCCCCAGCTGGTTTTTAGTTGTTCCCTTATGAAACTTGTTATTAAAATGACTGAATTTTGATTGGAGACACCCTCTGCAAAGAATTTTCTTCTGATGTTGCAATTCGTTTTTCCAGATGTTGGTAATTAAAGTGCAGTAAACTTTCCTTTCATACAGCTTTGTGGCAGATAGCAAGTCTCAAAAGAGCTGAGATACTTTGTTCATTTTGGCATTCCAGCTGTAACATACAGCCTAATTATTCCCAAGCACAGCAAGAAAAAAAAACATCCTTCTTTTTATACTGATTTTTTTTTCCTCACCATCTAAGCTTGAACCTTTTGCTTCTTCTTGAATATTGAGTAACTTTATTAGGCAATGAAGAAAACTTGTTTGAAAAACAGTGGGTGAACAACCTGACAGGTACCCTGAAATGCAGGGAGCTCTGCTGTGTCGCAGTTCTGCTGTGTCCACATGAGACCCATGCCTTTGGCCTTGTTTAAAAGTTGGGGTTCTCATCTGATGGGAGCCCCGCCAGTCCCCACAGGAGCTGTGCCTTGGGAGCTTCATCTTTGCCAGCCAATAGTTTTCCATTGCTTCAAGACATGGAGATGAAGTGAAACTACTGCAGATGTTGATCCAATATACTGAAGTTTTGAAGAGGAGGGACGCGTGTGGAAGTTGGCTTTGGAAAACAGCAATTATTGATCACCAAGGCTTGCTGCAGTATTTTGCTACCAGTGGGGAATAGAACTCAGATGCTGGCAATGTGTCTCCTTGGAAAAAATGGAAGTGAAAGACTATCTCTTCATCTGTGTCTGCAAACCCATTTGCCATAATCTAAATAATCAAGACTTCAGAGAGCTTCTAGAATATGTCTGCATAGTTTCTGGGTATAGAGAAGTTCTGATTGTTTGTCCCCAGCAGCAGCAGCCAGTGAGTGAAGCCTTGAGTTACCCCTGACTGCTGCTGAGCTGTGTTTGGAATAATGGAGAGGCAGCCCAGCAAGTCCGGCCGTGGTCATGTACAAATGTGCCAAACACTGGAGTCCAGAAAGGCTGTGTCCTCTGAGCTTCTGACCTCCTCCTGGGTGTTACAGGGTTAAACTTGGAGCATTTGTTTTTAAACTCTGCCCCAGGGATGAGGCAGGTGAGCCTCTGGAGTCAGCCCAAAGCTTTTGCTGTTAGAAGTGTAGGAGGAGTTTCCTGGTGTGAAGTTTTATCAGAAGGTTCTCAAGTTCCCAGAAGGTTGTGCCTTGCTTATTTTTTTCCCTTGCTTTTTGGGATTTGTTTTGAGCCCAGGGTCAGGGCTATCCCCTGGCTCTGACTCACAGCATTGCTCCACTGGCATCCTCTGAAGAGCAAGTTATGGCTGAAGTTTTTACAGCATCGCCTTTAGTTGAAACTGCCCAACCAAATGTTGCAGGCGGGCACAAATAGAGAAGCTCCTGGGGAGTGGAATACTTTCCTGTGTGTTATTTACCAAATTTTAAAATGTTTTAGAAGCTGTTGCATGGCATCAGTGTTGAGGCATATGCCAGAAAATGCTGTGTCACTTTTCTCACTGGACAGGGCTCCTTGCACTCTGACTTTAGGGCTGTTGTATTGAGGCGACTTCTGAGCATAGGACTAATGAGATTTCTTCCCAGGCCCTGAGCAATGGGAAGAGTTGCTGATGGGTCAATTGGGGGCAGATCCTGAGCTGGCTTTTTGGGTACTTTTAAGGTGTTACATAGCAGACCTGCAGGGTAATTTTGGGGAGTCAGTTGATGTATAGAATTGTGTATTTTTAATAAAGAACAAAATAATATTGTGGTTTTCAACCCTGAGCAGAAAGAACATTTAAACAAACAAAACTGAAAACAAAGCCCAGTGTGAGACTGGTTATTGAGGGGGGGGGCTGGGGGTGTTTGGTTTGTTGTTTTGTTTTGGGTTTTTAGGGTTTTTGTTGTTTTTGTTTGTTTGTTTTTGTTTTTCATTATATTAATCCACTTATACAACCTTCTAACAGTAACAGAGAGCACGTCAGGCCACTCATCCCATCCGTGTGTATCTCTGGTGGCAGTGTCTTAGGTGTGTGATCACTTGGGTGTGAGGATGTAGAAGCCAGATGTAGAGGAGGGGGTACTCCACCACTAACCCAGAGCACAGAGGCTACAGGTACACTGGTGAGGCTGGTGCCTCAGGTAGAACTGATGCTGGAGGATGTGCTGCACACCTGGGATTGAACCTGGGCCATGGGAAGATGTGCATTAGCTGTATGAGATGGGGTGTGTGAGAGCAGGTGCTTACATGTGTGCAGCAAGCAATTCTTTGTACAGTCTCTCATGAGATGGAGAGAGGTGTTCAGATGGTTGTAGGGCCCAGGATTTGGGAAGTCCGGTTTTAGTGGTTAAAAGGAAAGCACTGATGTTAGGAAATGCCCTTTAGCTACTGAAAATCTTCAGTTCACTGGTGACATTTGCAGGATCATATGATTAGAAAACTCAGTGTCTGTGTGCCCAAAATGGCTAAAAGGGTTTTGGAAAGCAGGCTGGGAAGCTTTGCACCCAGGCTTAAACATCAGCTCATGTGAGCAGGGATCGGAGCTCTGATTTGCCATCAGTGACTAGGTTACCTGCTAAAAATAAAAAAAGTCCTTGTGTACAGATGGTTGGGTTATGTTGGCTACACAGCTTGGTTATCTCTGTGATACCATGGATGAGGGGCCAGGTCTTGGTTACAGTAATCAGGGAAGTGGGTTGCTCAGTGAGAGGATCAGACCTGGCCGCTGGCAGCCTCACATGTTGGGTTTTGTTTGGTGGAGATGTCCCAGGGAAACCAGTTTGTTCAGGAGCTGGTGCGTATGCGCTGCGCCCAAAGCAGGTGGAACTGGTTCTGGTTCCAGTTTGCTCTGGATCCTCTCAAAGCCACAGGCTTGCTCCAAGGTTTTAGACTGGTTGGGATATTCATTAGTGGACAGGCCACAAGCAGTGTGGCAGAGCCATGACCTGCACCTGAGAGTCCCCATAACTGCCATAATTTGGCTGAAGCCTTTCTTGTTGTCGTTCTCATCTTGACTGTACTTTTCCCTTTGTGGCTTTGATCCAGATGTTCATCTGGCATGTGGTTTCCCTGTCTGGGAGAAATAAGTGTTTTGTCCATCTTCAAAGTCCAAAGCAGAGGTGGGGGACCCTTTAGCTCCTTTACTCCTGCTTGCTTCACCTGGGCACATCTCCTGCATGGAGAGCACTGGTCCAACCTGATCTCTGCAGTCTTTTGAGGGGGTTTTGCCCACCTCATTGACCTTTAGATGATATAAACTGGATTACATATCTCATTGCAGTGCATGAGATCTTGCAAGCGTGTTTCACTTCAGCCGTGGAGCAGGATCCTGCACCAGCAGTCTGGTCTCTGCTTTGGAGCAGTGACAGAGCACAAGGTGCTCATCAAAGAACTGGCTCATTTTGCATTTTGCTGCACGTGTTTGAGTTTTGGAATTCTAGTGCAGAATTCACTCTTCTGAGACAGCTTTCCACAGACAGGGTTTGAATTTTTTTCAGCTTGAGTAATTTTCTACAGCCCTTCATGTTCTGGATCTGCTCAGAAGCTGAGGATGCAAAATGTTGCTGAGAAGAGCCTTCCTATTTATTTGCTAATGTCTAACTATGGCAGCAGAGGGGATGTTGATAATAAATCTAGTGTCTCTGAGACTTTTTAAAAAAATGTGTACAAGAAATGTATCCCCAAGGAATGGGCTCAGAAAACACATGTGCTTAGAAAAAAAACAGTGTGTGGTTCAAACCAGCTGTTTGGGTCTTGTTTCTCACCCTGGGATTTTGATGTTTTTGCTGTAAACAGAGCTGGGGAAGGGGCTGGAGCAGAAATCTGATGCTGAGGGAGCTGGCTGTTCAGAAAAGGAGGTTCAGGGGGGACCTTCTTGCTCACTAAAACTCCCTGAAAGGAGAGTTCAGCCAGGTGGGAGTCAGTCACTTCTCCCAGGAAAGGAGTGACAAGAAGAGAGGAAATAACCTCAAATTGTACTAGGGAGGTTTAGGCTGAAAGAATTTCTTCATGGAACGAGTGGTCAGGCACTGGCACAGGCTGCCCAGGGCAGTGGTGGAGTCACCATCCCTGCAGGGATTTAAAAACTGTGGATGTGGCACGTGGGGATGTGGGTTCCTGGTGGGCTTCGCAGTGCTGGGGGAGCAGTTGGACTAGATGATTTCAAAGGCTGTTTCCAACGTGAATGATTCTGTGAACACTGGGTTTGGGTTGGATGAGCTGTTGTGAGAGAAGACTGTGTGTTGATGAGCTGATCCTTCAGGGATCAGGAAAGGGACTGACTTGGCTGTACACCATTGTTGTGATGCTCCTGCACACCATGATTCATATTCCACTGGGTATGGAACTGGGACCCGAGTGCACTGCAGATGTTGTCTTTGGATTTCAGTTACTTCTTTACTAACCATGAAAATCTTGCTGCTTTTCTTTCATATTTGCTGAATGGCATGAGTCAGATATTAAAGCAGTGACTTCAGGTTCCACCCTGGGCTGGATCCTGACAAGGAAGCACGAAATAACTCGTAACAGAAACCTGTGCATTTCCTGAAGAACGGCAGGGTGGCCATTGCCTTCCAGCCCCAACAGGGCCCTGGGGCAACACCATGGGGCTGCCTGTGTCTGTCAGATGTGGAGCACAAAGAGCCTCAGTATAAATACTCCCAGGACAGAGTCAGTGAGGGCAGTTTTATTCCAGTATGCAGAATGGACTTCTTCCTCTGAACTTTAAAATAAACAACATTTTGGCCAAACAAATGGAACTGACCTTTTTATTAAAAGCATATATCTTCTCATGCTTGTTTCAGTAAGAGGTTGTTAATTTTAAAGAACTCCTTAACTTGCAGAACAGCTGACTTAAGTAATTCCAATAGCATTTATCATCTTACTTTTTGCTCCTTGCAGTTGGAGAATTTGTAGCCTTTTTTTTTTTTTGAGGAGGAGAAATAAGAAAAGTAGCTCTAACTCTGTGTATTCTTTGCACAGGTGGAGAGAGAGGCTGAGTCTATCAAGTTAATTTTTAAGTTGATGAAAAGATTCACATTCGTTTTGAAGAAGATTGACCTGGCCACAAGCTCAAGCTTATTCCTGCTCAGATGCAAAGGCAGGATTACAGATAGTTATCAAGAGCAGCTTTAAGAAAGAGATTAGAAAGTCTTCTGTTAGATATTAGAAACTATTCTGTAAAGTGAGGGAATGCTACCAAAGTTGGCGTCTGGTTCCGAGACACCAGTGAAGGGCTCTCTCCCTCCTAAACGCATGTACATGAAGGAAGCTGTCCTGACAGATGAAGCCCTTGGTTGTGTGAGTTGCTTAATTTCCAAGACATGAAAAAGCACTTTTGCTTACCCAAATCAGCGTTTTCAGGGCTTCAAGGATCATGTTCTTGTACCGGCTTTTTGGTTTTTTTTCCTCTGTAGTGTGGCCAAGCCTCCAACCAGGAATAAGCCCTTATTTTCTTTAGTTATTTTTGTTAGATATTTTTGTTAGATTTTGGCTTATTTGAACCTTACAGAACTGCAGTTTCATGAGAATGTTTTACTCCAGTTGTGCTCAGAGGTCTCAAATAAAAACCTTTCCTTGGATGGGATGGTGAAGATTTGCCTGCTCCTACCTCCAGGAAGCAAAGATTGCCGATTCCCCCCACTTCCCCAAAATTTAACAAACCTAATTGTTTTCATAGATCTTCTTTGGGGTTGTGGTTATTTTATTTCCTTTTATTCCTCCCCCCTTTTCCTTTTCATTGCTTTCATTTGAACTTCTTTATGGGTTTATTTCATCTTGAAATTCAGCCACCAGGATGAGGCAGCATTCCAGCTCTGATCCCAGCAGTGCTGGCGCACAGGGATTACTGTGCGTGCCTTACATAAGGCAGTCCTGTTTACAGACACAGGGATTTTGGTTTCACCAGCAGTACAATGTTGTTGGATTGTGTTCAATGTGACTCACTGTAACCTCAGCTCTTTATTTCTGCACAGCTGCCTTCCAGGGACCAGGTCAAAGGCGATTGGCAAAACCAGGATTTTTGTAAATCTGCAGAGCATACCCGATTTTGGGGATGAAATACCCCCTGCCAGGGAGGAACATGGCTGTTTTCGGCAGCTTGGGTGAGCTGCTGCCTTACCTCAAAGGCAGAGAGCTCTCCTGTCCTCACATGGCTAATCAGAGCCAGCTCCTGGTTTGCTGTGTTGGGCTTTTCTCTCAGTTTTCTTGCATTTGCTGTTTGTTCCGTGTCTTCTCTTTGCTGGGTGAATATTGAAAATGTGCTGGTGTGCTTTGCTGTTTGCAAGTGGCTCTTGTAAAAGTCGTGATTGATCTGAACAGTTGAAAGGGAAAGGAGTCAGGCTGGCCTGCTGCCCTTCCCAAGGTGGACTTTTGGTGCTTTTGGGATGTTCATATCCACACATTCACTGTTGAGATGTACCCCAGTGGATATAGAAATGTGAGCATGTGTATCTCTTTAAGGAAATAAAGAGAAAAAACATCAGCGATGGAATGGGAGAGCCTTTTGAGCTTGGACAGTCTTTCAAGTGCTCAGAAAGCTCCTGAGGGCAGCTGAGAAGGGCCTCCTGAACTCAGCCACATAAACTGGTTTAGGTGTCCTGTTCAGGTGAAACTGCTGCATTTATGGAGAGTATGAATGTAAGTTTTCAGGATGGCTCTAGCCAGAACAGCACAGGCCCATGGGGCTTCTGGTTGCCTTCCCCATCTCTGTATCAGCACATTCAGTTTGAAAGGCTTCATCAGGTTAAAGGTTGGTTACCAGGAATTCTCTCTGGGAAATAGGCAGATTTGCAATTCTGATGATAAGTTATGTAAGTAGAACACTTGGAGCCTTAATTTTATGGTAAGGCAGCCTCACAAAGCCTATTAAAGGGGACAGAAGACTCACAAAACGCGTGTGTGTTGGGGCCCTGGGGTGCTCCCAGTGCGAGTGGGGCTGGAGGATCGTGAGGGATTGGGGACTCCAGGGTTCTGGGTTCTGACTATGGTGCTGTTCCTGCAGGTCTCCCAGGTGCCGGGCCTGGGACAGAGGGGCCCAGAGCTGCCATGACGACAGGTGACTGCTGCCACCTCCCTGGCTCCCTCTGCGACTGTCCGGGCAGTGCTGCCCTCTCCAAGTCGGTGGAGGAGTCGGACATGGGCCGCCCGCAGTACATCACCCAGGTCACGGCCAAGGACGGCCGGCTCCTCTCCACCGTGATCAAGGCGCTGGGTGCCCAGAGGTGAGGCTGCTGCAGGGACGGGGCTCGGAGCTGCAGTGGGCTCTTCCCCTGTTTCGGTGGCTCGAGTACAGGGAGACAACAAAGTCTTGTTTTGTGAAGGAGTTTGCTGGGGCGTTAATAGCAAGCGTGACGCCTCGTGGGCCCTGCGCTGGGCTCCTGCAGTCCTGGGCGCTGCTGGCCTGGAGCTGGCGATTCGGGGAGCCCAGAGCTGCAGCTTCTCGGGGCACGGGGGCCTCTGGTTGCGCTGCTGTCACGGCCTCGCGGCATGAAGGTGGGGCCTTGCTTGCCGGGCAGTGTGCTGTTCATGGAGACATCTGAAGGGCTGGGAGCACAGCCTTTGTTCCAGGAACATCCATGGAATAAAGGCATGGTGTTGAATAAAGGCATGGTGGAATAAAGGCAGGGAGGGGAGGGTGTTTGTGTTGCAGCAACTACAGCACCCAGCTATTGCTAGAGGGGACACGTGGCAGCTTCACTAGCTCAGACTCCTGATGTAACTTCTTGTCAATTATTTTGAGCAGCTTCCAGAGTAGAGGACATTTGGCAGCATTGTTCAGTTCATCTGCTGAGAGCTGTCACATTTTGTGTTCAGAAATCCTGTCTGAACAGCTGTTACTTGTTTCAATGAGTTTGGTCAAACATTTATGTGATATGAAAGCAGTGATTGCAGAAGTGGGGGAGGGATACAGGGAAGCTGTATGAGAATAGAGGCAAACATAATTGCTGCATCCAGCAAACCTGGAGCAGGTCAATAAAAATGTGAAGGTAATTGGGCTTGTTCTCTGGCAGTAGATAGTCAGAGTGAGAAGTTGTTTAACCCTTTAGAACTTGTGGGGTGTAATAGTTGTGTGGGAAAACTGCCTGGAAACAGGTTAAAAAACCCAAATGTTTTTAGGATTTAATGTTTAGGGTCAACCCATAATGATTCCTTATGTTTCTACATGAACACCAGTTTCTTTCTTTTGGTGGTGGGTTTCAGTGTCTTCCTTGTCACCAGCACTTAGCACAGCAAAGCCAAGAGCAGTGTGACTGCACTGGAATGTTGAATTACTGATATGGTGTCTTCAGCTTGCTGGAAAACTGTCTGAGTGTGTATCATGTGGGAGTGTGAGCAACCCCCCAGACGGCAGGGGAAAGGAAGGAAGGAAAATGAAGTCTGATAAGAATTCTTTCCACACAATGTCAGCAAATCTTTTCATTTTGGGTTGTTTGTTGATAGCCAAGGTTATAGTAATGTTCTGGAAATGTGAAACTTCTCAAACAGGAAGAGAACGAGTGAACTATCTTACAGATGCTTTTCTTAGGAAATGACAGATGCATGACAGCACTGGAGGCTGTAGGGGATTGTCTGTGTCACTAGGGCTGTGTGCATGCTGTCCTGGTACGGCATTTTATGGCAATAAATGTTACACAATCATAAAATAATTTAAATTGGAAGGGAATTCCATAGGATATCTGGCACAGCTTCCTTTTAGAGCAAGCCTGCTCAGAGTCTTGTCTGATGTAGTTTCCAGGATCTTTGAGGATGAAAGACCTCCCCAGACTCCTGCTGCACCTTTTTCCCCAGTGTGCTCCTTTTCCTTGAACTGTGCTTACAATGCCTCACTCTTGCTTTCTATGCAAACTAATGGAAGTGGTGCTGCTGGTTGTGAAGATTGCTTGGCGGTTATGTTGCAATCCCTCAGACTTCTGCAGTCAGGTGGGGTTTTTTGAATTCAGAATAGCAGTGGAGTGTGAACTATGATATGGCCTCAGTGTGGTTTTTTTTGTTCTGTCAGCAGTTATCTAGGAAAAGGTGATATCTGATACCGCACACCTGGATTTCAAGAGGCCTTACAGTAGGGTCTTTGAAACAAAGATGTTCCTTTTTCACATTTTTCCTTTCTCGCGCCCCCAGATCTGGGCAGCTTTGGATGTAAGAGGAAAAGTGTGTGAAAGACATGGCTGTTTGGAAGGTGGGAAATGAGATACTAGTGAGGGCCTGGTTTCCATGGTCCAGGGAAGGCAGTTCTGCTCTGGGCCTCTGCTGTCCAGCATTTTGTTTCTAAATTATCTCAGTGATTGGTGAATGCTGGAGATGAACTGAACTGCTGAAAACAGTGAACTTTGGTGTCTAGAGCCATCTGGGGCTTCCCAGGGAGCCCAAAACATCCTCATCATGGGGCTGGCATATGGCTGCTAAGAAACCTGTGCCTTGGGATGCCAGCTGGGATGCCCCATCTCTGTAAGTGTTCCAGGCCAGGTTGGCTGGGACTTTGAGCAAGCTGGTCTAGTGAAAGGTGTAGCACTAATTGTTCAGTCAGTGGTGCCAGCTGAAGGTGTGAGAAATATCTTAGGAACAGATGGATGGTTTGAGCGTGATGAGTAGCTCAGGCCTCCTGTGGGGACGTTTGCAAGTGTCTCTGAAAATGTTTGTTAGTTGCTTTGGTAGTTATCTCTGGTTCTGTGAGGTCTGTGAGGTTCTGTGTGATTCTGTAGTTGGAACTCATGGCCAAGGAGGTGTTGCTCCTGAAGCACCAAAGCATTTCTGCAGCCACCGAGCTGCCAAACGCTGCAGAGCCCACGGAATGCTGCAGAGTTACTGTGCAGTGATGGGCAGAGGGTTTGTATACTGGAGACCTTGCTCTGGGTGCCTGCTTGCTGTGAAATATGTTGTATTCTTGGGGAGGTGAGCTTCCAGGGTCAGTTCAGTTGTCTCTCTAACAGCAGTAGAGAGTAACTCAGTCTCAGTAACTCTAACAGCAGAGTTACTGCTGTTCTTGTGCAGTTCCTGCTCAGCCCAGGCTGCAGAGCCGAGGTGGGCTGAGAGTGGGTAGGTGATCTGGTAAATGTGACCTGATTGCCAACCTCTTGAGTAGCTGCAGATGGCTAGGGCATGCTGTGACTACTGTGGGTCATTTGGCTTTGCTTTGGTCGTCTGGATTTGCATGAGTGCTTCAGGCTTGGTGTTGGATCTGGTATCAGCCCCTGCCCACTATGGGTAGAGCTGAAGACTGTGGGACGTGCGTTGCAGTCACTTCTGGGGCCAGCTGAGCTGGCCAGGCAAATGTGCCATCTTCTCTTGTTGTTATGGGTCTTCCAGATTTTAAATGATCTAAAATGTCCTGAGCACCTCCATGGTCCCCTGAGACTGGTTTCTTGCTACAGCAGGCTCCTGGCATGCTGTGTCACACACTGCCTGCTGTTCATGTGCCTTTCTGGGGCTTGGTGGGACCAGACCCTGTGGCAGTGTTGTTCTGCCTGCTCTGACTGTGATTTCATTCTGTTTGTCTCTCATTCTGCCTCTTTAGTGATGGTCCCATCTGTCGAATCTGTCATGAAGGTGGAAATGGGGAGGGACTGCTTTCCCCATGTGACTGCACAGGAACACTGGGCACCGTGCACAAGAGCTGCCTGGAAAAATGGTTATCCTCCTCCAACACAAGTTACTGTGAGCTCTGCCACACAGAATTTGTTGTAGAAAGAAGACCAAGACCCTTGACAGAGGTACCATTTTCTTCCTGCTTCATTTTTATTTCCATATAATTTGAGAGAAAATGACTGATTGCCCTACTGTTCTTGTAGTTCTTGGTGTCTCCTCCTCCTTGCAGTACCTTTGTACTCACAAAGAGTCTGTTTGGAGAGATCAAGTCCCTTGCCAGACCAAGTGATGTAGTTGCAAATACACAGCAGTGGTGTTTGGGGCAGCTCCTACCTGTGACCTGCCCATGTGCCACCTGCCAGTGGCAAGCACTGTGCTTTGGCTGTGCTTTAATGCCTGAGCATCAAAATGCAGGTGTCACAACATGACTGACTGAAATATGAAGTTCTCATAAATACTCTTTTTTTTTTGTTCCTGGTTTTAATCTTATCTCAGTGCTAGATAAGTGCAGCTCTCTTGCATATGCTTTCCTTGTCATGTTCTGTTCTGAAAAGTGAGATGTGATTGCTGATACTGTTTATAAAAGATCTGTCTTCCCATGACTAATACTGATGTGTGCTCCTTTAGGCCTTGCTCCTTCCTGCTGCTCTGTGCTCCTCCCAGTTGAAGGAGAAAACAGGACAGGGCTCAGCTGGTCCTGATGTTCTTCTCTGTACTGACCACAGGGGATCAGTCCATCAGCCTCCCAGAGCTGGAACATACAACGTGGGCTCTGGCTGGTGGGTCGGGTTTTTTTGTTTTGGGAGCAAAGGCAGCATGGACCAGGCCATTGTCTGACCTCAGGGTTCAAGTGTACATCCCCAAAAGAGGAATAAGTAAACCAGTGAGGTACAATAAAAAGGCTTAAGGATTTGTTTTAGAAGATGGTTTAGTATGTCTGCAGTTGAGTGAGCTCTCCCGTGTCAGTGTGCTGCTGGCTTGGCTTGGGGGTTCCTTCAAAATGCTGTGCAGCTGCAGAGAAGTGTCACTTTGCAGCTGGGCGTTTACACTTAACAATTTTGGGAGTCCCACATTCCTGCAGCCATCAGCAGTGGGAGCTCTGGGAGCTGATTCTTAGCAACAGACTCCTGTTACCTGTCAGCTGCTGGAGATTTGTCGCTGCCTGCCACCAGAGTGTGTGTGGAGGCAGAGTTATTTTGAATTTGTAGTGGTGACTGCTCTTGTCCACTCTCTCATGCTCCTTGCCCCATCAGTTAGATCAAAACTGAGTCACAACTGGAATTCTAAGTTGCTTTCCACATTTCTGTTTCCATTCCCATCGATTCCAGAGGTTGCTTCTTTTCTCTTCCCACCTCCCTCTGGAAACATTATTTGCCCCCTTTTCCTTTCCAGAGTCCCCAGCTCTATTTCTCATACTCCCATCTCCTCCTAGGTGAACCTTGGTGTGGAAAAGAGTCCACCAACTGGGGAAGCATTCAAGCTTCAGTTTGCAAAGTAAATACTAAGTTTTAATGACTGTTTAACTTACAACTGACTGTCATGGACTTGACAGCCCCAGACAGGAGGAGGCTTTAGCCTACAGTGCTAACCCAAACCATGTATCTAGCACAGCAATTTGTATGAGCATTACCTCAGTGGTTACTGCTGTTGGGGTCTTACTGCTTCTCTCCTAGCTGCTCAGACATATAAATTGGTGCTTTGGCCAGTTGCAAAACACTGCTTTAAAGCATTTAGGAAGGGCTGTACCTTGGCTTTGAGAACACAGTGCAGGCAAGCCCAGGGACCGTGATCTTGCTAGGGCTTATGCAGGCCAAGTTGTGAGTGCAGGTCTCAGATGTTTTAGCTTAAGAGCTGGTAAATATTACTAGCCAGAAACAAACACATGGGAGTGCATTCAGCCATCTTTCACAATGCTGTGTCACCTCATAACAAACACAAGCTTGGAAAACTGCACGCTCAAAAGCTCAAAGGCCAGTGTGTATTGGAGGAGTTTTTCCTGTGAAACCAACTTGGTGCCTCCATCTGGCATGAGGAGCTTGCTGGGAGAGTGGGACAGAAAAGTCTTGTCTGTACTTCAGTGTGGGTGAATGAGCATTCTAGGACAATCAATTTTAATTCCTGTTGAAATTTGTGAAAAGCCCGTCTGGACTAGAGCCTATAAGGGTATGGTGATCAACAAACTGTGAGTGCTGAGAGGTGATGGGTGGGCAGCATTTAATGAACTCAAACACAGGAGAAATGCCACTGTGTTTTCAGAGAGGAATGGATTTCTTGAGCCATTACTGCCAGCTGGCAAAGGCTTTGGGATTCCAGTGATTTGTTACTTCTGGTATTTTTGGACTGCCTGTGAGCACAGTGAAGGGCATGATTTACTCTGTTGTGGTGTCTGCTGAGGAGCAGCTTGCCTAAAGTGCCTTGTGAGCCTGGAGGCTGGTAAGCACCTGATGAAAAGTCACCAGGTAGCTGGTGAGAGTGATCCCCACTGCAGAGCAGAGCCAAACATGGTACAGCCCCAGAGCAGTTCCCTTGCCAGCAGCTCAGGGGCAGAAAGGTTTTCCCTGGCTTGGAAAGCAGCATGTAGCCTGGTTTAACACA
Organism: Vidua macroura; assembly: GCF_024509145.1. Lineage (NCBI taxonomy): Eukaryota > Metazoa > Chordata > Aves > Passeriformes > Viduidae > Vidua > Vidua macroura. The sequence goes on along the minus strand of NC_071596.1, from coordinate 1,164,521 downwards.
GGCCATGGTAGCAGGCTGTTCTTGCCCTCTTCCAGGGCTGACAGCATGCCCCCAGGTGATGGAGTGCGGTGGGTGGGTTACCAGCAGTGTGTGCTGTGGCTGCAGCACACAGCTGTGCTGGGGCCCTGCACAGCCCTGTTAGTTCATCAGCACAAGTGCTCTGTGCCTGGCACACCATGGCTGGAGTGCTCCTGCTAGAGCAAACTGGTTCACCTGGCTAGAAAGACCACCTGGTTCTGTTGTATTACTTCCACCACGCTATAAACCCTCTGATCCTTGCCTGGAGCCTGGGGAGAGTGACCTGGAGTTCAGTTTCTCATTTTTGTTGGGAGCTATTACAGCCACTCTGAGCTCCTGCACACTGCGATCTGCTGGGCAGAGGCAATGACAGTGAGTGTGCTTCATCCTGTGAGGTTTGCTGGGGCTTAGAGGTCAACTGACCAAGTGTGACCACTTTGGGAAGCTCCCACTGGTAGCAGAGGCTCTGCCCTTAGTGCTGAGCCCTTTGGCAGGAGCAGATAACCCCTTGGCCAGCTGGCTGGCACTTTCCATTAATACTCTGCCTGCAGGGATGAGTGCAATCTCATCCCCATACCAGAATGGGCTGCAGCTCTTCACCAAATACTTTTGGGAAGTGTCATCTCCAAGCTGTTCATCTGTTTCTGAGAAGAAGGCTGGGGAAAGAGGCTGCTTAGTCATTTAAAAATGTCACAGTTCCCCCAGCCACCTTATCTGGGAAGTTCTCTGCCTCTTGGTTGTTTGTGAAGAGATGGGGAGTGTTTTGAAACTTTGGGGGAAGTGATGCTTGTGGTGAGTGTGCTGTTGAGGAGCCCTGATAAAAATCCACTGCTCACCAAGTAAAGCTGTGAAATAAAAATAGAAATTAAGAGCAGAGGATAAATGGATGGAGACTAGGACTAGGAATGATGCAGGAGCATGCTGCATGGCAGAAGGGTCTGCCCCATGTGTGAAAGGCTATCCAAGCACTCTAGCTCTCTTTTGCTGTCACCTGGCCACAAGGGAATTTGGTAACATGCTACCTGCTGCTGCTGGGCCTCGGGGGAGAAAGCAGCTCTTGCTGTTGGTTCTGCCATGTCCTGCCTTTCCAGCCTGGGGAAACTTAGAGCTGGTCACAGTGGCTGCAGCGGTCACCGGTCAGCACAGCTCATCTCTGGGAAGGGACCATCAGCTTCATTAAGAATGGGCTTTGTCATGTGGTTTTGAGATCCTTCAGAAGGAGAGGGCCTGAGGCTGATTTTGGGCTGCAGGAGACATTTTGGTGAGTACTGGGGGGAAGCTACATGGCCAAGTTGAAATGCTTCTGTGTAAACTTCCTGATTTCTTAGAAGTCAGGAAATGCCATGACCAAAATTGTCTTAGTTTTTACTTCAGGCCTCTTGTCTATCTGTGTTACAGTGTGGTCTTCATGGTCACAGGCTGTGTCTTCCAGAAGGACTGCATGGATGGAAGATGCTCACTAGCTACTGTATTAATCCTGCTGTGTCCCTGCTCACCAAGACCAAACTATTCCTTTTCTCACGAGCTTTTCTGGGGTACTTATTGCAAGCACTTGACAAACAGTAATTGAATTTTGCAGCCTCTTTTACAGAGGACAGGTGTCAACTTTGTCCAGTATGGATTAAAGATAATTTGTTAATAGAATTATATTTTTGTTTTCTTTAAGCATCCATTGATTTATGTTGTGGTCTGTTCAATGTAAAAACAGTAACAGTATTGACTGCCAGTGTGCCTAATCTCTGAACATAGAGTGGGGAACTCATCTGAGCCCAGAGCCAGCTCTGGCAACCACAGGCTGTAGGGGAAATACCTCCTGCAGTTCAGCCTAGTTGAGCTATTTTTAAACTAAGAAGGTAGCTGAAGGCAAAAAAAAAAAAAAAAAAAAAAAAAAGGCTTTTAAAAACTGTCAGGCTGTAAGGTGACTGGGCTGAGCATGTTTTGAACACCTGCAGGTGGAGATGGAGAATTGACCTGCGGCCCTGGGTGGAGAGTTTTGCAGCCAGAGATGCAGGACGCTGGTGCCTGTGCTGTGAGCGGACAGAAAGGCTTCTGCACGGCTCTGAAGTGGTCTCCAGCACAAGGCAGTTGTGAACCAGGGTTCTTGAGTGAGGAGCATGTTCCCAGCAGAGAACAAAATGGCCAAGCCTCAGAGAGGGATAGTTTTCCTATATGATTGTTAATTTAATGGACCTCCATGTGTTTACAGGAAAGTGATCTGACTCCAGGACACTCTAGCCAGCATGGCTGGCATAGTCAAAAAAGGCAAAATACTTTTTGTGTTCCCTGGAAGATTTTGTCATTTGATATTTAGATGAAGTGTTTGAAGTGTAAGTTGCAGCAGACACAGTTTTCCTGGAGGAAGTACTTTCCTCTTTGTTCTAATAATATCATGCACAGGAAATGTGCAGTTACTGCCCAGGATTCTTCTTCAGGGAGTATCTGTACCTTTCCTGTACAGAGCATGGTAGAAGGAGGAGCACAGGCCTTTGGACCTGAAGGATTGCTGTAGCCTAGACAGCTCTTTCTCCCAGGCCATGGATGGTCATACAATTCTCCAGGTATGACTGAGTTTATTTGTCCTAACCTTTCTTGACTTAAATGTGCCTCAGCCAGACCTTGTTCTTTAAAGTCCTATATAGTGTATGGAGAGAAGGGAATACCTCTTGTGATCAATTAATTCCTGCCTCCTTAGAAGGCTAAGTTAGGATGTGTCAACTTGGCTGGAGGAGCCTGCCTCTTCCTGGCTATAGGAGAATCAGGCAACTTGTGTACGAGTCAAAATATTGCCTCCCCTGCCCCTGTCCTTAATGTTCTCCCTTCCACATAAACTCTTCTCTTTGGTCTGGGGCAAAATCCATAACTAACTTATTTTTTCTTACAAAGTGGTCTTCCCACTGGAGATACTTTGTCCTCTGGGATTTCAGGCAGAGCTGTGTGGATGGAGGCATTTGGGACTGTGTGGGATGCATTGTGTATTTCCAGAAAGCATTACCAAGGGTGACAGTGTGGCTGTGTTTCTATTGCCACAAGCCCTTCTGCCAGCTCATGGCCTTCTCCCTGGCTGCAGCCCACTGCTCACAGAGGGACCTGGCTGAGTGGGTTGGTCTGTATTGGTGTACCTGAGCCCACTCCAGCCCATTTTTACTTTCCTAGGTTACCAGCAAAAGTATTTCCTTTCCATGGCAGCCTTATTTTGTGTGTTTTGCTGTGGCACCCACCTTCTCATTTCTCTCTTCATTCATTAACCACTTGTAAAGTTAAAGTTTCAAGCTGTTGTTAATTTTGTCCCCTCTGAGTGTTTCTCAATGTGTTGAAGAGAAGCACCACCTTGGCAGCCCAAAGACTCCTGTTCGGGGCCATCTGCCCCTGCTGTGAGCCAGCTTTGGTTTGCAGTGCTGGCATGTGGAGGGATCAGCTCAGGAAATGTCCCGGGCTTGCAGGTCAGGCAGGTGTCAGAGCAGCAGCTGTCCAGTCCCAGCAAAGATCACTCCGTACTCCACGGGAAGGGTGTGGTTTTGTTCATGTAAATATCAGGGAGAGGAGCCAGGAGGTTTCAGGCTGTGCTCTGAGAGAGGACACAAACTGCTGGTGCAGATTTAGCAAAGACTCTGGCTTTGCTAAAATTACTGGGAGGTTGAAAGTCAACATACCCTCATGGTGAAAGCTAACAAGTATACTGCAAGACTTGATCATAATGCTTCTGCAAGCATTTAATTCCCTTGCTAAGGCAAAACTCATTTAAGACGTCTCACTAATTCCAAAAAAGATTTCTCTGGTGAACCAGTTACTGTTGGAGCAGTCCAGCTATACTTTTTGTATCCCTATTTCTGTCCTTGCAAGCAAATCTCATCAAGGAGTCCCAAGAAAATTCTGCTTCCATGTCTTCAGAGCTGGTGTTTTCCAGCAATGTGTGTTTTACAGCTTTATTTATAAACGGGCTGCTTTAGTGATTCTGGTGTGTTCCTTTGCCTCCTCAAAACAGCTCCTCCTTCCAAGAGTGCTGTGCTGTACAGGAGCCTGACCATTTTTGCTCCTGCTGTTTTTCTTGGAGTTTATGGTGCAATTTTGATTAATTATTACTTTTCAATGACTGCTAACACTTTTGGTTCATTTAAACTGCATATTTTATGTAGGTCAGTGGATTATTTTTTTGTCTTTTAAAAGTACAGTTTTCAAACACAATGTCACACGCAACAAAATATGTTTGAAATTCTCTGAGGAGTTGCTCGACTGCGGGTTACGCCAGAGTAGGGGACACCTCCCATGGGTCTGTCATGTGCAGTCCTTCTGCTTCATCTCCTGCATCTCCTGCACTTCTGTGGCTGTGGGAGGTGCTGCAGAGATGTCCCTGGAACACAAAAAGGGAGGTTGGCAGGCAGGAATTGTGATGTTACTTCTGCTTACGTTATTAGGGAAAGAAGTTTTGCCTCTGGCTGCAGTGCCTGGTGCAGCACTCACTGTGCCCCCTCCAGTTCAGAGAACTGAGCTGTGATATAAGCTCTCCCCCACCCTTCCTCCAGCCTTATCTTCCTTGCAGACAGACTTTTTTCCATTTGCTTTCCTCAAACTCTTCTGCTGAACTCACTTGCACTGTTGTCTGACCTGTGTTCCTCTACCCTTCCCCAGCCCACCTCTCTCCTTGCTCAATGCACACCTCTTTTACACTCCTGGACCTAGTGAAAAATAAATCCTTCTTGGTTCTAGCTGAGTTCCACCCCTCTAATCTTTTCCTTTCTCTCTTTACTTGAGTTTGCTGTCTGGAGATGCTGGTCACAGGTCCAACATGAGAGATCCTCTTGGCACTTCTCTGTGCAGTCCTGGGCACTGCTCTGCATAAAGCAATGGCCTGTCTGGGGCCAAAACAGGAAATACCCTTGCACTCTTGATACTCACCAGCACTAGTCTTCCACTTTACCCGTCCATCTTCACCACTTTGCCCAGCCCTGGCTATGCTGTGCTGATCCAGAAGAGCAGTGGGCATTTTGTGAGGCACAGTGCTGGCAGTGCTGTGATCTGTACTGGCGCATGTCGTGGTGTGGCATTTGCCATGGTGCCACCAACCATAGAAGCTCGTGTCCTGGAGGAAAGTGTCCCAGTGACCTGCAGCACTGCTTGGGTCTCTTCCTCTCCTGTCCACCATTTCTAGTGCTCCTGAATCTCTTGGGTCAGCCCAGAGCCCTGTGCTTCCCAATAGCTGAGGGTGTAGGGAAGGCTTTCATGCCCGTACAAGGAGAGATTTGGTCTGTGGAGCATTGTTGGGGGAAGGAGGATGAGGAGGGGCAGCTTTGTGCTGCAGCATTTAACTGCTCTGCTTGCAGGGCTAGGGGCATTTCTGCGTCTTGGCTTCCTGAATTCTTGGTACTCTGTCAGAAAACATCCCTTCCCACCTTGGGGAAGGAACAGGACTATTCTGCTGGGGCTGTCCATGGAGCTCGATGGCCTGCAGAAAGGTTTTGGTGCAGGCCCAGAGAAGGGATGTGAGAGGCCCAGAGAAGGGATGTGAGAGTCCCACATCTGAAGCTGTACTTTTTGATTCAACATGTTTCTCAGTACAGGGACAGAGCTAATAGTGCTGCTGTGATCAAGTTCATGTGACTTTTTTTTCTGGCTTTTATAGCCAGGAACCAGGTCAGCAGTGGAAGGAAAATCAGCAGGCACCTGAGAAGCCAGAGGGTAACTGTTTGGTGGGCAGAAAGCATGTGGGATGTTTTGTAATGCAGCCAAATGCTTGTGTGGTGCTGTGGCTTGCCATCATGCTGTAGCTGTGAAGCTGTGGGGAACTCTGGCAGGGTCAGGTGGTGAGGCTGGCAGGTCACACTGGTCCTGACTCATGCCCACTGGAGTGAGGGGTCCAGGTGCAAGGCAGGGAGAGACATGAGCTCGTGCTGATCCCTCCAGTGGCATGCAGCACTGAGTGCTGCATGGGATGTGTTCATGAAATAGGCTGACAGCTCACAGCCAGGGACATTCAGCCACACGAGGTAAGTCAGTAAGAATCAAAGAAAGCTAATTTTTAAAACACCCATTTTTAAGACCCCAGACACACTGCAAGGTGATGAGTGCTGCTGGGAGAGTCCCTCTTCTGTCCACTCCCCTTGGTCCCAAGGGGCAGAATGCAGCTCAGCCTTGAGCTACATGAAGCAGCAGGTGCTGGGATGGACACACTGAGAGACTGCTCTGATATATGCTTTGAGTTTTGCTCTTGGCTTCTAGAGGAGCTGATGATGTCCTGGTGCCTTTTACTGCCTGCTCCCCTCCTGCCTCCCATCACCTAGACTCACCCGAGCTTCATGGGCACTGCAGCACCCAACTGAGTCAGCTTCTCATCATCCCACAGCCCTGCTGTGGCTCTGAAAAATGAGCTCCCTTCCACAACCCTGCTTATCCCAGTATCTGGAAAAGCATGATCAGAAAAGGATCATGCTGGAGGATGAAGAAATTGGTTGTACCCAGAATTCTGTCACACAAGCAGAGAGAAGTTGTTTCAGGCAGGATCTAGGACTCAGCTGGCAGCAAGTAGCCACCTCTGCCTCTTTAAGTCTGAGACACGATTGCAGTGTGGAAGCTGCTAGAAGACCAAGTTGTGCTTTTGTTGCTTGCCTATGCTTACTTGATAGTTTTCCTACAAAAATTGTTTAATCTGCCTGACCACTTTATGGATTGTTCATAAAGTTTATTTAAAAGTCCTGTATGCACCAATGTGTTGCTGTGCCCAAAATGCTGCATCCTTAGAGTGGCTTATTGTTTTCCATTTTGTTACTGTGTCAGTGCATATTGGCAAAGTAAATCAACCACTTCAAAAGGAAATTAATTTGCTTCCTGCCTTTATATGTTTCTCTCCCATCTTGGGGAGGAGGAAGGAGTTCCAAAAGTCACAGGAATATAAATAGAATTAAGATGTAGTAAAATACGTATCTGCCTGAGCTTCGTATTGTACAAGGGTCAGAAGTGCTCCACCATGTCCTGTTGCAGAGAATGGGGTGCTCTGGGCTTGCTGCTAGAGGGAACTTGGTCCAGACAGGGTGATTTGGCTCTCACCTGAGTGCTGTGTCACCAGGCAGCCCTGTCCTGGTTGGACTGGGGAGAGCCTGGCACAAGGCTGGGTTTGAGCACTGTGTCTGGGAGCAGCTTTCCTGTGCCAATGAATTGCTGTCCACCCTCACTTACTCCCAGGACTGCTCAGACTGCATGTGTGGTGTTTATTGTTCCCACACAGTTCATCACACTGATTCTTCTGCAGAGCCATACAAGGAGGGACCTGCAGGTCTGCCTCCCTTCTCCCAGCTCCTGTCCAAGTGACAGTTCTGCCTGCTCTGAAAGGTGCCCAGTGGAGAAGGACCTGGTGGCGCTGGTCAGCAGTGGCTGAATGTGAGCCAGATGGCCAAGAAGGCCAATGGCACCTGGCCTGTACCAGCCACAGTGTGGCCAGCAGGACCAGGGCTGTGACCATCTTCCTGTGCTGGGTACTGGTGAGGCCCCACCTCAAAATATTGGGGTGGCCACCTAGTCCAGGAAAGACACTGAGGCACTGGAGTGTGTCCAGAGAAGGGCGACAGAGTTCGGGAAGGGTCTGGAGCAGCAGGAGCATCTGGGGGGGCTCAGCCTGGAGAAAAGGTGGCTCAGGGGAGACCTTCTGTTATCTCTCCCTGACAGGAAGATGCAGCCAGGTGGGGGTTGAGCTCTGCTCCCAGGGAAGAAGGGACAGGATGAGAGTAAACAGCCTCAAGGTGTGCCAGTAGAGGTTTAGGTTGGATATTGGGAAAATTTCTTCTTGGAAAGGGTTGTCAGGCATTGGAACTGGCTGCCAGGACAATGGTGGAGCCACCATCCCTTGAAGTGTTCAAAAAATATGTGGATGACTTGAGGACATGGTTTGGAGGTGGCTCTGGGTTGATGGTTGGACTTGATGATCTTGGAGGTCTTTTCCAGCCTTAGTGATTCTGTGATTCTTTGAGGTTTTCTTTTGTCTGTCTGCTCATCAAGTCATGCTCCAAATGGCTTTGGAATCAATGAAAGTTCCTTGACTCTTAATCACTGAAGTGTTCAGATAATTCAGGTCACATCCATAAAATACCATGGTTATGAGTCCTCCCAGCTGGAATTCTGGGCCAGGCTCATTCCTGTCACTGCAGCTTCTCCTCTGCTCGTGGCCATCTCAGTGTCCTGTCCCAGGTGCTGCAGAACCTGCTGTTCCTGTGGCTCTAACCAGCCCAGCTACTCCCCTATTCTGTGCCCAGGTTTGCCAGCTTCCCCTTATCTTTCCCATTTCCACAAAAGTTGTCTGTGCTTCCAGTCCCATTCTTGCTCTTTTGCTCTGTCTCACTGAACATCCCTGCTGCAGTTAAAACTGCACTCACCTCTGTGCCCCCTGCATGCCCCTCTGGGCCTGTGCTCTCTGCATGCCTCTGGCCAGCCATGTCCTCAGGTTACCTCTGCTGAGGTCTCATAATTTCTTGCATACCTGTCACCAACCACTTCTGTATTGCTCCTTAAAGGGTGGTTTCTGAGTAGGAAAGGAGCTTTGTGTGTGGAGTTCCCAGATGAGTCCCTTCCCAAGCTGTCTGTTCCAAAGCAGGTACCGTACTGTAGGATTGGCCTGGCAGCTCACACCCTGATAGTCTCTTCCCTGCTCTGCCTGTGCCTTTTCAATAATATTCTCCAAATTTTATTTTAAAAATCCTGAATGGGGCAGTCATCTCTGTGAGTAGAAGAAAGAAGAATCTGCAGGCCAGCACACATAGATCCCAGTAAAGATGTGCTGTAACAACTTGGTATCTGTAGGAACCACAGCTTCTTGCTATTCTAGAAAAGGAAAGGAAAGGCTAAAAATAGCATAATCATAGGAAAATAGAACAATTGCTTTTGCTGAAGTTAAGTATCTAAAATGAACCCACACTTGGAAGCAAGTCAGGACTCCCAAAAGAAAGAAACATGTGGAGATTGCCTGTGAAACTGTAAAATGCTGTGATTCTCCCACCAGAACCCAAGGGCTAGATTTGGGACAGATTCTCTTATAGCTTGGCCTTGCTGCAGACCCCAGGGCCCCTGTTTCCCACAGCCCCTTCACCATTTAGAGTCGTGGGTCTCTTTCTGTTGAAGTTTTGTCCAAGACCTGTCAGATCCATATTAAGCCAGGCTTTACTGAACTGATGTCCTGCAGTGCCTGCCCCTCACTACTCCGGAGGAGAGCCCAGGAGCTTCTGTGTTCATGACTGCCTTCCCTTGTACACTTTCATTAACTTTCTTCCATTTCCCTTGTTGGTTGTTAAACCTAGACTGACACTCTGGTTCCATTTAGGAGCAGGCTGATGTGAATCAGACTGCACAGCGCTGGCGAGAGCTCCCAGCTCTGCCTGCCCGCTGTGCTTGCTGCCTGTCACAGGCTGATCCCCTTCTCCGTCCTCCCCGCAGTGGCTGAAGGACCCCGGGCCCCGCAATGAGAAGAGAACGCTGTTCTGTGACATGGTGTGTTTCCTGTTCATCACTCCGCTGGCGGCCATCTCGGGCTGGCTGTGTCTGCGCGGGGCCCAGGACCACTTGCAGTTCAACAGCCGGCTGGAGGCCATCGGACTCATAGCTCTCACTATAGCACTTTTCACCATCTACGTCCTCTGGACACTGGTAAGTGCCAGCTGCCAGGGTCCTGCTCCTGCCCCAACAGGAGCTGGGAGCACTGCTTCACACCTCATCAGTGCCACCTGCTATTTCTGCCTCCCCGTGTGAGAACACCTTGGGCTCTTCCACTTGAATGTCCATTTAATTATCTTCATGTGCAAGCTGCTAAAGTTGTTGCTGAGAATGGAAAATCACCTCCTGGTCATCTGCTTCCCAGACTGTCAGTGTTCCCCAAGTGTCAGAACCCAACCAGCCACAGATGTGGGAGCTGGGATGGGACTGGGGCTGAGGCTGGGTGGGAAGGGCTTGGGGCCGGGTCAGGCAATGGCCCATCTGTTGTTCAGGAAGAAACACAAACTTGGTACCTGGGCAGTGCAGGGGAAAAGTAAAATACGGAAGACATTTGACACCTAAATAATTTACGACCGTGTCCCTCTGTGCTTTTGCTGCACAGCACAGACTGGCCTTGGGGGTCTCTGGCCACAACTAAAACTCCTACACAGTATTTTTAAGGTGTGTGGAAGGAACTCTCTGGCCCTGGGGAAACCTGTGACTTCTCTGATGCTGGGTTGTGTGGTGGGCCCCAAGTCAAGGCTTGGTAGTCAGCGTGCCCTGGCCCACTGCTGCATGGGAGGCACTGGAGAAAAGTGCAAAAAAAGGTTCAACCTGCACTTGAACCAGATTGGGTGCTGAATTGATTCCTGCTGGGAGAGAGTTTCCTGCAGATGCCTTGTTTGGCATTTCTGGACCTGCTGAATTAGGGGGCGAGGAGCTTGTATCTTGCAGGGAGTTGAGAAGAGCAGGACAAGGACTGCGGGTTTGGGTGTGGCACAAGTGGAGGCTCAGTGGGGCTGCCTGGCCCCTCCCCAGGGCCCCAGGGCTGTTCTCTTCAGGGGCTGCTCTGCCAGGGACTTCCCTCTGTTTCCGATTCACTTCTTTTGTCTTGTGTTGCTGGGTGGACTTCTGGGTTTGGATCTTGATTTTGGCTCTCCTACTCCAAGCAAGCCCTTTGTGTGCTCATGCCCTGTCAGTGCCCTTTTCCAGCTGCTTGCAGGGAATCATCATTTTGGGAAGGGAAGAAGTGCACTTGATGCAGGAGAAACAGTGGGACCTCAAAAAGCTGGGAGTCCTATGGGAAATAGAAATTCCCCAGTCCATTTCCTTGTCATCTCATTTTCCAATTTCTCAGAGTAACCCCTTCCCCTGGGGCTGGACACTCCTTACAACTCTTCTCCCACAGACCTGGGAGCCAGGGCAGGATGAGCTGGTGCTGCAGCAGCCCCTGCTCTGGGGACGAGAGTGCCAGGGTGCAAAGCTGGAGGTACTCCTTGCATGGGAGGCATGGAGGAAAGTTTCCATGCAGGTTCTTGCATGAAGCTTGTTTCCGTAGGAAGCCAAGCTAAAATTGGAAACCTTAAGAGGAAGTGCTTCTGTCTTCTCTATCTCAGGACTGGTGGGGAGGAGCTGGAAACCTGGAGGAAATAGAAAAATGTTTGTGCAGTAACAAGTCCTGACTAAAATGGCTTTAATTCTACTGTGCTTCACTTTTCCTTGAGCAGAGGAGGACATTAGGTGAAGCACCTTTATTCATATTCCCTTCATTCAACCCTGGGCTGTGCAGTACAAGGGGCCGCTATGTAGGAGAGGGTTCAAGGCTGTAACCAGTGAGGTTGTGAGAGAGGCTGTAGCCAAGGCTGCAGCTCCTTCATGGGGAGCAGGACCCTTCCTTGAGGTTCCCACCATTAGCTCCCCATTCTCTGAAAACTGGGAGATGGATTTGTCAACAAACAGTCTTATTGCCACAATCCTTCTGCAACAGGAAGGAGGGGTGTGCACAGATCAATAAGCTCAATTACCTCAGTGCCACAGTGGCACAGCTTCATTTCTCCTAAGATGTCTCGTAGACCCATCCAGAAGTAATAGTTTTACTGACTTTTCTGTGTCAGATGCACTTCCTGGTACGTCCTATGTTGCCAGCTAAATGCTTCCTGTAAGAAAGCCTGGTTTAGGTCAGTGGCTGACTGGATTCGGTATTTGAGCTGGGCTAAAGCTCCCCTCGCAGGGCTGCTCTGAAACTGCAGGGCCTGCTCCTGCCTCTGCTGGGCTGCTCTGGGTCCCTCCAGCCTTTGCATCCTCTCCTGTCTCTCTCCGGGTGGACAAGTCTCCCAGGTCACGGTGTTGTCAGGAAAAAACGAGTCCAGCTGCTGTCCTGTTGCTGCAGACAAAGGAGGGAAGGTTTTTGTGCAGGATGAAGAAGGTCCCCTGGGATCTGTGAGATGGGAGGAGGCTGGTTGGGTTCAGACCCTTGTTTTGCTCACCGAAGGTGCTGGCTGCAGCCTGGGGCTGGATGAAGGGGCGAGTTGCAGCTCATCCCCACCACATTTCACCAGCCCAGACCCAAACCCAGCTGAGCAAACTCCCTCCCACTCTGCTGGTGATGCCCCCTTTGGCTGTGCCCCACTCAGCCAGGTGTCACCGGGAAGGGATTGATTGCTTGTCAGAGTCTGGGGACAGGGAGTGCCCCAAACCGTGCCGGGGTTGGTGCTGTGTCCCTTGCCTCAGGATAAGGCATCCCCAGAGGCAGAGGGGCATGGGCACATCAGGCTGTCCCTGCGTGTGCTGCGGAGCGAGCGGCGGGGTTGGTGACAGCGCTGCGTTCTCGCCCGCCAGGTCTCATTCCGCTACCACTGCCAGCTGTACTCGGAGTGGCGAAGGACCAACCAGAAAGTCCGCCTGATGATCCCAGCCTCGCGGAGCCCTCACCCCGTGCCCCACTCCCTCCTCTCCACCAAGCTCATGAAGAAGGCCGCGGATGAGACCACGGTCTGAGCCGTCCTGCGGCCGGCCAGAGTGGAGGGTCGAGCATCCCCACAGGCCCAGGGACCGTGGCAGCTGTGGGGGCATTGGAAAACAATCATCCCATCCAAAGGGACTCTGCACTCAGCACGTGCTTTAGACCTTGGCAAAGAGACACATAATCAACATCTGTGGGTGAAATGGCCCAGAAGAGCCTGATGGCAGAAAATGCCTGTCTGCAGGGACATTTTCCTATAAAGAAACACCACACGTGGAAAACATCTCCCTCTCTCTCTCTATATATATATATCTATATATAATATTATTTTTTAATGGCTATGCATATTGTGTTTTAATCCTTTTGTGTTGATGTTCTAAGCTTCAGGATAGAAGCTGGCAACCTGATCTCATTCAGAGGTTAAATCAATGCCTTTTCTCCAAATGAGCATATGAGGAACACTTTTCATCAACCATTCTTGAAAGTCCCCTTCTCCTTTGCACTAAATTGGTTTTGATATACTGCAGCAGCCTTCCCATTACTCTTTGGTCTGTTTTGTGGTGTTCTGTCCTTTCTAGAAAGTTGAGTGTTTTTAATAATTATTATAATCCCAGAAGGAGTAAAATGTCGTAATACTGAATGGAGACATTTTGTATTGTACTGTAATTTTGAGAATTTCAAAATCAGTTTCAGAATGAGAGAATCTTTTCTGGTGCAGACATGATCTCACAAAATGCTTTCCTTGAGATCCTGGCTTATCCCCAGGACTCAGATGCACTCAGCCCTTGGTCTGTCTGGCAAAGGTAAATGGAGGATCCGAGGGTAGGAAGAGATGGCTCCGTACTAGCTAAACCCACCATTGCCTTTGCTTTGAAAAGATTGAGAAAGGAGCTTTCCTGACCCCAGAAGGTGGGAGTTGGAGTCTCTGTTTGCTGATGTCCTTTCACCAGCTTGAGGCTGGACCTCCTGTAGCATCAATTTCACACGTACCTTAGGGGACAGGCCATGCCCTGCGGCGCTGGCAGGACGCAGGTGCTCTTGGCTGTCTCTGCACTTTATTTGCACATTCCAGAGGAGCTGCTGGGATTGGGTTCATCCCTGATAGCACTGCCTGCCTGTTGTGTCCTCTAGTGAAACCCCCCCAGTTTGCTGGTCCCAGAGAACAGGCTCTGGGTCCCTTGTCCTATGGGGCCAGTGTTCCTCCTTCTCCTCCTCCTTTCACCTGTTTCCAGCACATGCAGCTCTCAAAGACCTCTGTCTCAGAATGCTCCCTCTGCCCAGAGTTCTCCTGGTTTGGCTTTGGTCCTTGCCTCTGCCACCTCCTCACCCTGCCAGACAGTGCCTGGTGCTGAGCTTTCCTGAGTCTCCCGAGTGGCACAGGCTGTGAGAACGCTGAGAGTGATGCTGCCCTGCCAAGTGCTCCAGAGGTGTGTGCAGCTCCTTTGCTGGAGCCTGGGCTCTGCTCCATGGTGGTGAGGGTAGAGAGCAAGCAAGAGGCAGGCTCTGAGAGACCTGTGTCCTTGCAGTGGGTGGTGGTGGTCATGCACTCTGTCCCTCTGCCCCTTTGCTGAAAGCAGGTGGGTCAGTGCAGTGCCCTGTGAGATGGAGATCTGTAATTTCCTGAATTCAGAGCACCATGTGCACTTCATTCTCCTCCTCCTCTCTAGCTGCTGCAAAACAGGATGTGTTTCCTTGTGTGTTCCCTCAGCCTGAGCTGGAAGCTGCTGGTGGCCTGAGCAGCAGGGACCAGTGTGCCATCTTGCCCAGCAGGATTGCTCCAGCCCTTGGCCCTGGTGTCTGTCTGCTCTCCTCTATCCCCTCTCCCAGGTGCAGCTTGGGGATGCCCTGACACATCTTGCAGCAGCCTCTCTGCCCTGAGGGCTGCTCTCCAAGCATGAGGGATTGGTGTGACTGTGGGGTGAATGTCCTCTGGTACAGCCAGGCTGCACATCTCTGCTCCCCTCTCTCAGCCAGCCCCCCGACTGTCCCTTCTCTTCTTCCCCATACCTGTGGGTGTCTGCCCTTTTCCCAGTCATGCACTCATGCAGGGATTACTCTGCTTCTGGTACTCTTGGTGGAGAGGCTGCTGCAGCCCAGCTCCAGTCACAGTTCCTGCTCCAGTCCCATCCCATTCCCACGCAGGCGCTCCCCGCCCTGCACACCCCTTCCATGGCAGCAGGCTCTGCTCCACTGCTCTGTGCCTTGTCCTGGGTGCCCCTTCCTTCAGCCCCTTCCCAACAACCCCTTGTCACCAGGACATCACCAGTGAAGAAAAATGGGGGGGTGGTTTAACCTTCCCAGCCCTGGCTGTCTCCCAGGAGCTTGGCCCCACAAGGCACCGAGTTCTGGCAGGTGATGAGGGATGCTGTCTCCCATAGCACGTTCCCAGTGTAAGGACTTCATGGAGCCAGTGTTCCAGTTAAGAAACCCACCGTCAATCCAAATATGCAACTGTGAAAGCCAGAAGCCCTTGGCTGGGGCACTGGGGGCCCAGTCTGTGTGTGGCCGTGGCTGCACTCAGCATCCTTGGCTTTGTTGTCATTGCCAATAATTGTAGTTGTTGCATGTGCCCCCACAAGACCCAGTAGTGACTCTTTGAGTCTCGTCCTCCTTCCCAGAGATGTTCAGCTCGTGGATGTGGGCAGTGTCTGACCCACCACGTTCCAATGCGTTCTGGGGAAACGGGCTGTGCAATGATGTAAATAAAAGTGAGATAAACTTTGGGCTGATGTGTTGTTACTGGAGGGGCCAGGGCTGCAGAGCCCAGGCTGCCTCCCTGAGAGCACCCCGGTACCCCCTGCCTGCAGCAGCTGCCCTGGCCTGCAACCAAGACCTGAGCAGAAGGTTTCAAAGTTGGACAAAACCCAGGGCCTTTTTCATTTCTCGGCAGTTTCTCTGTCAGTGTACAGAAGCCTGCCTGGTGTGGGTGCCAAGCAAGATGATGATGTTTGGGCCAAGTCAAGAATCCTTTGGCCCCTGGTTGGGCCAGGGGTGTGTATGGGGCTGCATGGAGCAACCCTGATGAGAGAGGCCATGATGCCTCTCCACAGAGGCTCCTGATGCTGCCCCTGTGAGTTGCCTGACCCGGGCCTGCCCACGGCCCTGCAGCCCAGCCCCTCGCTCCAGGGCTGTGGGAGACACCGGACACATCTGCGAGCCCCACCTGTGAGGTCATGGTGGGCTGTGTCTGAGGTGTGTCCCAACTCTGTCAGAGCTGTGTTTGAGTGTGTCCAAGCCACTCAGAGCTGTGTCTGAGCTGTGTCTGTGGTTGTGCTGTGTCCAGGCTGTGTTTGAGCTGTGCCCAAGTGTCCAAGAGCTGCTGGCAGCTAGCTGCAGGGCAGGAGCCTTGCTCTGTGTGCTTGCTACCAGCTGGCTCTGAGAGCCATGGCAGGGGCTGCAGGGCATGAAACCTCAGAGCAGAGACTTGGGCAGCCATCGTTCCCTGTTCTGTGGGGCAGTGAGGAGACCCAGCATCCCCTGCAGCCTTGGCCCCTGGCCCTGGATGTGTGTTGCAAATCTGATCACGTCACACTTGCAGCAGGGGGCTGGAAATTGTGAAGCTGCCTGTTTAAAGTGCCATTCAAAACACTGCAACACCAATGTTGGATGCATTTCTGAGGTCCTGGACAAGGCTTTAGCCTTGGGCAAGACTTTGGATGAGTTTTCTGGCCAAGCTCTCAAATCAAGGGTTTTCTGGGCTTGTTTATATTAAAAGAAAAAAGGCTTGAAAAAAGAGAGTGCCATGGTTGGCTCAGCCAGTCGTTTAAAATAAAACTGTGATGCCACACAGCAATCTGACAGGCTGGGGGAAGAAAAAGTGGCATCTGTAACAGCAGGAACAGTGTAAAAGGAGCAGAAGTCCCAGAGAAAGGGCTCACCGGGAAAAAGGAAACAGTTTCATGGGAAGGGCGTTCAGTCACAGATGCTTGGCTGATGTGCCAAATCCCGGCAGGCTTTGTTTGGAGCATGTCTGACAGAGCAATGCAGAGAAGAGCATGTTTGTTGAGGTGCTTCCACTGTCCACTGCTGCAGCCTTTTTCCCTGGCAGCAGGAGGGTCCCAGGGGTCTGATCACACTCTGCTGTGGACCAAGGGCTTTGGGAGCCTGGGAGTTGCCCTGTGGCCTCCGTGCCCAGGCACAGTTGAGGAGGCAGCAGGTCACTGCCGTGATGTGCTGTCTGTGCCCACGCTGGGTATGGCACAAACCTCCCAGCCCCGGCTGTCTCCCCAAAACCACTCAGAGCCCATGTGGGTCCAGCCTTGCTCAAGGACCCCGGTGTTCCTTAAGCCTTCCTACCCGTTGTGGCTCTGACATGCAGAGACCTCTAGCACATGAGAGCTGAATTTAAGCTCCCCTGAGTCTTTGTGGTGCCACTCTACATGAAATTGTGTATTTCTCACACAAATGCTGCAATTATGCAACTCAGTTCCCAGACAGATGATTTTTTAAAATTTAATTTTTGAGGGGCACATCAAAAAGGAGACCAGAGCACAATATTTACTCCCTCCAAACCACAAAATTCCAGTTAAGAGATTCCCAGACAACCAATCTGTTGAAAAACCCAACTTTTCTCCAGTCTGAGGAACTGAGCTGGCTTTCAGAAAGGAATTTCTTCTTGATTGAGAAGAATCAAGGTAGGTGTCCCTAAATGTACAGCACAACTCTTTTGGGGTGTTTTGCATCACAAAGGACAAAAATACAGAACTAACAATATGCCATCTCCACACATCAACCTTCTGCTGTGAACCTCTGTCATGGTGTAACCCCAGCTGACAACTAACCGCCGCACTCAAGTCACACACCACTCTCCAAGGGAGATGGGAGGTAAAAACAGTTTAATAATTGAGACAATGTAATATGTAATAATACTAGTGATAATAATAATTGTAATGAAAAGAAATATAAACCTCAAGTGGAACAAGTGGTGCCTAGTATAGGTGCTCAGCACCCACTGATCTGTGCCCAGCCTGTCTTCCAGAAGCCATCAGCCCCTCACCAGCAGTTCCCCCAGTTTACACACTGGGCAGGATGTTTTATGGTGTGGAATATCCCTCCGGCCAGGTCAGCTGTCCTGGCTGTGCTCCCCCCCCAACTTCTTGTGCAGCTCCTCACTGGCAGAGCATGAGACACTGAAAAGGTAGGGTAAACACCACACAATTGATGGTTTGGTTGTTGCTATCACTATTATGCCCACCCTAAATCCCAAACCCAGCACTGTGCCGGCCATTGAGAGGAAAGTTAACTCTATCCCAAGCAAAACCAGGACAATCTCAGAGGCTCCTACCCATGGAGAGTAGGAAGTGCCTCACTGGGAGCAGAGATCCCTGAGTTTCCCCAGTCTTGGTGGTACCACAGTGGAAGAGGCTTAGGCCAGAGCTCTGGGGGCTCAGATACCTGGGCTTGACCCAGTGCTGCAACTCTGTAGCTTCTGGAGTAGAGCAGGGAGACCAATACTGTTGCCTGTGCCCAGATGCCACCACAACGATGACAACTGAGGTGGCACTAAAGGTCCAACCAGAAAAGTGTTTGGAGATGAGATCTAGGCTGGACCCAGGCAATGTCCCCCTTCACCTACATCCACCTTCTCCTCTCCTAAGGACAGGATTTAGCAGGATCCTGTGAGGTGGGACCTTGATGGGGCGTCATCAGAGAATGGCAGATCTGTGGGAATTGCCTCTCCTGTGGATTTCAGACACAGCTCAGCATTGTGCTTTCCTTCCTGGGCTGCCCCTACTGCTGCTCCTGCACTGCTACCAGTGCTCTGCTGCAGGAAATGTGCTTGGTGCACATCAAGCAAGGACAGGCTCTGGATGTGTGGGGAAGATAAGTGTTATCATGAGTATCCAGCTGTGTTTGGGGTTTTTTAACCTAATTGAAAAAAGCCAGAGGCACTACTCCAGCACCCTTGGAGGAACTGGACCCTGCTATGTTTTCCACGGCCTCATACAGAGCAGTTCTGCAGTGCCCTGACACTCAGTGATGGTCCCTGCCATGGGACCACCAGGCACCAAGCTCCTCCCTGCACCCAGTCTCTGTGCTCCCTGTTGTCCCTGCAGTCCCAACCGAGGGGTGGGGGGGATGAAGGAGGCTCTGTTGTGGCCTCCACCTCCATGACCTGCCAGTCCTCTCCTTGGTGGCCAGAGGATCCACATGAGGAGAAGCCAGCAGGATGCAGGACCCTCCCAGTTCCTAGCACCAAGACCCAAGGTGATGGTGTTTGCCTTTCCAGTCTCTCCCCTGCCCCCCATGTCCCCTCCCTGTCAGGGGCACAGCTTGAGCCACGAGTCCATCCCCACCCAGAGCCACGGGCGCAGCCTCTCCCCAGCACATGAGGCCAGGCAGAAAGCAAAGATTGGGGCTTCACTCTCAGCATCAGCAAAAGTCACCTCCTTGTCTGTGAAGTCCAGGCAGACCTGGATGGCCCTGGGGAGGCAGGTAAGGTGCAGTGGGGTCCAGTCAGGATCACTGAAAGCATGGTACTGTCCAAACCACTGCCCCACAGACCAGATCCCCTCCTGGGGTGTAAAGTTGAGGACCCCCTTTCTCCTGACAGACTCCTGGGCCACTCCCACTGCCCACCAGTCCCCTGCCTCGGCCACCTCCACCTCCCAGCAGTGTCTCCCCGCAGCAAAGCCCTGTTTGCCCAGCACACACGGCTCCGTGTCAAACCGCTCAGGGTTGTTGGGCAGCAAGGTCCACTCGTCCCCCCGTCCCACCCCTCGCTGGTCACTGGCCAGAATGAGAAAGGGGTTGGCGGTGTCTGGGTCCAGAGTCACGTCAGCTGGGGACAGAGGAGGAGAAGTTGCTCAGAACAGGCAGTCCTGGGGCTGCATACACCCCAGCAAGAGAAGGGACAGGGTGAGTTCCTTTTCCCTGCAGTGGGAAAACCCCCCCTAGCTGGACTGTCCCTGGCTCCCTGCTGCCCCAACCCTGTCTCCACCCCAGGGGCCTGCACACATCCTGGACAAGGGGACCTCAGTTTCCTGGAGGAGGAGGCACCGGAGTGGGTGGGTGCACACCTGCAGCACAGCCACCTGGACCTGGGCCTGGGTGTCTCTGGTGCTGCGAGAGGAGAACAGGCAGGTCAGTGCACAAACAGTGCCGACCACAGTAGAGGTTACCCCAAGACCCATAACCCATGGCCCCAAATTCACATCTCTTTCTGTGAACAGTGGAGGGGGGCAAGGATGTTAGTTCAGGAGCCTTCAGGTGCTGGAGCTCGGTCTACAGATGAGCACCAAGAATTCAGCTGGAAGTGTTGCTGCCACCAAGTCCCAACACATGAAAAGCCTAGTCTGGGGACAAGCCCCAGTGCTTTGACTTTCAGTAGTTGTCCCACAGCAGAAGCAGGATGCATTCTGTACTCAATAGAGGACAGTTACCCCTCCTCTTCCCCTCTGAAAACTTACCTCTTCCACTCATCTCCTCCACCTCATCAATCAGGGTCTCACTTTCTTCTGTCTCCATCCTGGATGCCAGCATATACACAGTCAATCAACAGGAAGGGAGACAGGATTCACTGCTGAAAGTGGGAATTACAAGACTCAAGGACTGCCTGAAGATGATAATGCAGAGAAGGAGCAAAGGAAAGGTCACAGCATTCAGCACTTTTTAGACAGCCAGTACTTACCTGCTCAGCCGGCAGGTTGGCTCCAGGAAAGCACGTTTGAGATGGGTTGGAAGGTCTTTAGTCTCCTTCCCACTCCTATGATCCTCTCATCTGCTCATGGCTGGACTGAGCTTGCCCAGCACTTCTAGCTTGTTTGAGTGAGCAGGGCACAGTCCAGAGGGGCTGGATGGCCTGGAGAGCAGGCCTGGGAGTCTGTCTGGGTACCACCCCACCAAGCTTCCCCCTCCCCTCCTCTGGGCAATGACCTCCCATGCCCTGAAGCTGCCAGCCCATGTGGGACCTCATC
This sequence comes from Vidua macroura, assembly GCF_024509145.1. Taxonomy (NCBI): domain Eukaryota; kingdom Metazoa; phylum Chordata; class Aves; order Passeriformes; family Viduidae; genus Vidua; species Vidua macroura. The sequence goes on along the minus strand of NC_071596.1, from coordinate 1,144,178 downwards.
CAACACTTGAATTTGGCAATTTCTCCTGTTCCTGCAGTGCCCAGTCCTGTTTACATCATACGGTCTGCTGCATCTCCCCTCCCTCGGCCCAGCTGCAGGTGGGTGATAAGAGCCCCTAAGTGCTGGAGGAGTCTGTATCTCCCTGTGCAGGATGCTCAGAGCCCTCCTGGGCCACAGCACCACAGGCACCTCCAGCCCCTTGGGATGGCACCTGGGGACAGCAGCAGCAGAACAGTGCCATGCTCTGGGTGTCCAGGCTGCATTCTGGGAAAAGGGGAGGTCTGGCTCCTGCCCTGGCTGTTTGCCCAGTTCTGTCCTGCTGCATAGATTCATGGTGGAGATGTTTGCAGGGCATGTACCACTTTGATTCCTCAACTGGTAAATGGGGAACAGCATATGCTGGGCTTTGCATCCCACCTCTCTGTTCTCCAGGCAGCTCTTCCTGTGTCAAGGGATGATGGCCTGATTCCCAGTCACAGGGAACACAAAGCATTCCACTCTGCTTTGTCACATCACTCTGGAAGGCACCAGCTGTGCTATGGTGTTGTTTTTGCTTTAAATTTGTGTTTGCCCACCATTCTCCTCCCTAATCTCCTCCCCTCCCAAGTTACCAATCTCCCCAAGCCCTTCCCTAACTTCCTCCCTCCCAAGTTGTCAATCTTCCCTATCCCCACCCCTTTTTCCAGAGTGTTCCTTGTCTATCTTGTAGTATTTGATACCCCATTTGTTGCTTTGTATTATCCCCCTCCCCTGCTCTCCCTGATAGGTTTATAGAATGTTAGTCCTGCCCTAGATTCCTCCCCTGCCATGCCCTCATTGGTTGGTTGCCCTATATCACTCCCCCTATAAAAACCTCTGCAGACGGCCCTGGGCTTTGTCTTGGGGTCCCAGGTCGTGGACCTAATAGATCCATCCGGTTTTACCCTGCGTCCCGTGTCGTCGTTATCTGTTCCTGCGCCGGACCAAGCAATAGCTGGGAATAGCAGAGCTCATGGGGGGAAGGTCGCGCCCCATCTGTCGCTGCCCAGCACAATACGACAGCGCACTACGACACAGCTGAGCACAAATAAAGCAGGATGCAAGGGCAGCTGCTGCCAAGTGGCTTTGCAGACAGCCACTGAACCCTCTGCTGGCCTGAACCCCGGCCTGGAGCTGGGCTGCCTTGGCCAAGCTCACTGACCAGTTCCTTTTGCACTCTTTTGGCATGTCTGACACCTTGTCCTCCCAAATCCTTTCACTCCACATGGCTTTAGTGCTCACATCCCTCCTTTGGCACGTGGAGTTGTCTGGGACATGCAGCTTTGATCCCCAGCTTTGCACACCTATGTAGGCTGGATTTCCCTGGAGTGATGCCCATGGAATTGTGATTTCATTGTTAGATTATGAGGTTCGGTTATTACACTTTCTTTGCTGTCATTTGTTATTGTGGGGGATTAGGATTTTTCCTTTTGTTTCTTTCTCTCAGGGAATTTTCTCACATTTGTTGCTAAGAGACAATAGCTACTGATAATTAAGAGAGACAAGCCCAAGGAGAAGAGGGAGGAGTGGAGCTGGCTGCACTGTGGCAGCTGAGGGGCATTCTCCTGGGAAGGGCAGAGATACCAGGAGATCTGGGCTAGCAGGAGGGGCTGTAGCTCTCTCTCGCTCTGGACATCAGAGGGGAGACAGGCTGCACTCACTGCGGGGAGAATTCGCCACCTGTGCGGGATGCGCCTCCTGCTGCCTTCTCCTACTGTGAGTGAAACTGCTCACGAGAGCGGCCGTGTCACTGGGACCTTATTAACACCTGCCTCACCAGAAAGGACCCTCACCATCAACTCGGGTGCCTCAGGGGAAACCCCAGGATCCCCAAGCCCCCTCCCCCTCCCAGGGAGCCTCTCCCAGCAGTGTTCGGGAGCTGAGCGGCCACTGCTCAGCCCCGCCGCTTCTCTGCCACCGCTTTGGCTTTTTCACTGCCCTGTAACTCAGCAGCTGCCTGCCGGAACACCCCTCGACTCCTGCTACAGCTGCGGAGATTCTGTTACATTTTGTTTGCTACTCCGGAGTCTGCTCGTCCCTGCGGTTCCAGCCACCGCTCTGAGGTTCCTGCTGCAGCCCGTTTTCGCCATCCAGCCCACCCGCCATTGCCGTGTGGAGAGGCGGCTGAGCCCGCGCCACAGCGCCCCCTGCAGCCGCGGGGGAATCATTGCACCTGCCCCGCCCGACCGGGAGCCACCGGCGCCCCTGCCGGCTGTGCCCGGAACTGCACCAAAGGAGAAAGTGCCTGTGGCCGGGAGAGGCCGGCACTGGGTCTGTGCTTCGGGCCGGGACTGGGTCTGTGCTTCAGGCTGGGATTGGGTCTGTGCTTCGGGCCGGCACTGGGTCTGTGCTTCGGGCCGGGACTGGGTCTGTGCTTCGGGCCGGGACTGGGTCTGTGCTTCAGGCTGGGATTGGGTCTGTGCTTCGGGCTGGGACTGGGTCTGTGCTTCAGGCTGGGATTGGGTCTGTGCTTCAGGCTGGGATTGGGTCTGTGCTTCGGGCCGGCACTGGGTCTGTGCTTCAGGCTGGGATTGGGTCTGTGCTTCGGGCTGGGACTGGGTCTGTGCTTCAGGCTGGGATTGGGTCTGTGCTTCGGGCCGGCACTGGGTCTGTGCTTCTGTTTGTTATACACACACACACACACACACACACACATGCATATATATATGCTGGTAAAGAATATAACTGTTATTCCTTTTCCCATTCCTTTGCCTGAAATCCCCTTGATTCCACAGTTATGATAATTTGGCCATTCCAAGGGAGGTTCTCATCTTCCTTGGCAGACACCTGTCTTTCAGACCAGGATAGTTGTCCAGGTCTGCGTCTCTGTACCCTTTAATTTTTGCTACCCTCTTTTCCTTGTCACCCCTTTTGGCCAGGACACTCATCAGGTCCCTTTGCCCCAGCAGGTGCCCCATGCCTGGCTGGGCTGGGACGGTGCTGCACCCAGCTGTGCTGAGCTCCATGGGCACTGCCTTTGCCTCTCTCAGGGCAGCAGATTTCCCCAAAGGAACCATCCTCGATGGCCTCACCTTTCAGCTGGGAATTGCTTTCAAGCAATTTTTAAGCTACTGTTGGGCTTTGCTGCCACCTTGGCACTGCCTCTGGGTGTGAATCTCAGCTCCATCACCTCCCTCCTTCCCACTGCCTCTGTGCTCATGCCAGGGATGTGCAAACTGCTGCCAGTCCAGGCAGCGCTGTGGGAGGAGGCTGTCACATGCAGCCCTGGGGAGTCCCTGCAGCAGGAGTGTGTCTGTGCATGCTGCCAGAAGGGCATGTCCAGAGCAAAAGCATTACCAAAATCCTCCAAATTACTCAGCAACTTTTATTTTGGAGTGGAGGTAGCACAGGAGGAAACGGGTAGCAAGCTGGGACAGGATGATATTTTTGTTTCCTTTTCAGGCAGGGAAAGACTTAGCTGGGACCAGGGGACCTCTCCGAGGTGCTGGGTGTTGGCCGGGCAGCTCCTCCTCCAGCTCAGAGTGCAGGAGAGAGCTCAGGGTCTCCAGCTATGTGGAATGTGCGGATGGAAAGGACCCTCTGGCATCTGCCAGAACTGCCTGTGGTTTCCACCTCTTGTTTGCAAAGTGGAACCAAGTGAGTGGACAAAAAGTGGGGGTGGGAGAGCAGAGCGGGCTCAGGTCCTGTCCTGGCTGGGCCTTGGATTAGTGTTTTGGATATTTTGTTTCCGCTGGTCCAAGGCCACTTCCTGCTCTCTTTGAGGTGCATGGAATGAGTCCTGGTTTGGTCAGGGCTTCTTCTTGTTCTGCACCTGTTTGTCTCTTAATGCTGAATCAAAAAAGGCAGAGCAGGCTGTCTTTGCTTTCCCCTGGGAAATCCCCGCAACCTTTTATACCAGGCTGGTACTTTGTGTATAAAACACTAACCAACATCAGGCTGAAGATGGAAAATCAATTTCAACCTTTGGTATCTGAGGTTCTTCACTAGACTTTACAAAAAAGGGCTGGATTCAGCAATGAATCCCTTTAAAAGTGAATTTTGCCTTTCTTTTTTTTTTTGTCTTCCCTTAGTTTTCCTCCTTTTTGCCCTTTCCCTCTCCTTCCTCATCTCCAGGTGGTTCTCCTGTTCCCAGCTCCTCTACTCTCTGCTGGCTTTTGTCATTTACGGTTTTCCAAGTTCATGAGCAGCGCTAGGTAAGAATCCCCTGAATCCTGCTGATCTCTGTGGCACAGCTTCCAGCCTGAGTATCTTCCTGCTGCCAGTGCAGCAACTCCCTGTGAACAGCAGAGCTTGGAGCAGGGTCAGGTGCTTTCCATAAACCTTCTCCACTTCTGGGAGCACCAGCATCCCTCTGGATCTCAGTGCATCCCTCTGGCCATGGCAGCACAGGCATTGGAACAACCTCACTGAACCTGGCTGAGGATTAGATGATGCTGAAGAATTGATTATAATTTGCTGCCATGTCCCTCCCTGGTTTCCTGCAAGTTCCCCTTTATTGCACAGTGTCCAGGGTATGTTGGACCTTTTGGAAGACCAGATCAGTAAAGGAAAAAAGCTAGCAATAACAAATTTAGCCTGGGCTTTTTTATGTTGCTGACCTGAATTAATTTACTTTTGTTTCCCTCCAACCAGAACCACTTTCTCAGTGAGCTGAGTGGCCAGTTTATTATAAGCCTTTTTCTTTTAAATTTTCAAAGATGCCAAGAGTACCTGAGATGTTGCTACTTTTTAAATAGATGTTTGTAAAGGATGAGAAGAGCTAAGGATATTTGAATTTTATTTGTAGCCGAGTTGTCACTTGCTCCAGCCAACCTCCCAGAAACCTTCCAACCACTTCCATTATTCCTTGTCCTGCTTTCTGCCAGCCCTGAGCTGCATGGGCACCACTTGTGCCCTTGAGAACCAGGGCTTGAAGAACTCTCCTGGCAGCGCAGGACAGGGAAGCAGAGGGAAGGGTGGTGGCCTGACCCCAGCCCACTGCCCCATGCTGCAGGCAGGGTCCCTCTCCCAGCTCCCCTCGGTACCTCTTGTGCCTGGCATGGGGACGCTGCCAGCACGATGACCTGGTATCTCAGTTCTGGAGACAAATTTCAGGAGGAAACACCCTGGAATAAGTGTGTCCTCTAGAGGGAAAGGGCTGCAATAACTCCTTTTTCTTCTGCCAAAGAGAGAAATGGATATCAGGGGATGAAAATGAAAAAAAAAAGTAAAACTGTTTATTAATAAAGCAAGATACCCGCAAAGCACAGGAAAATAAAGAAAATTGAACATTTCACCCCATCCCCACCTCGCTGAGAGGTAAAGATGGCAGCTGCCCTTGTTTGTCTCTGGGAAGGGGGGAGAAAAGAGTTTGTGAAGCAGCCTGGGAACCTGTTGGATTTCTGGCATGGGTCTTCTCCTCACAGCAGGTGAAGTTGGTGGACTTTAATGTCCCTTTTTTTACTGGTCTTTCTGGGGTTTGGACTGGCCAGGGCCGCCCCTGTGGGCTCCTCGGGCCAAAGAAAAAAATGAACCAAAGCAGCTCAAGGAAAGAAAAAACCAAAAAGCTTCCAAAAGGATTTGTTGGTGAAAAGCCTCCAGGCCAGGGGAAGAAAAAAACCCAAAAACAAACACAAAAACAAAGAAACCCCAAAACAAAAACCCCACCCAGAAGCTTCTTGCCTAAATTGGCGAAAATTAATCCAGCAAAAGCAATGAAATAACAGTCCCTGTAGCTGCTGACCATGCCAGAGAGAGCTTGAACAGAGCCCGTGCCTGGGGCTCCCAGGCTCTGGCCCTTCCCACTGGTTCATGTTAAAGATACCACAGACATTTCTGGGCATAAACCGGATTATTAGGGAATAAAGTATCATCACAAAATGACCCCAACACCTGGCCTGGCAGCACACAAACAGCGCCGAGCAGCACCTGCTGTGCCTGAGCTCAGGTGCCATGGCAAACTCACGGCTCTCTCTTCTTCCTCTGGGTGTTTCTCCGGGCTCTGCTCAACCTGACGGGACACCCCAACCCCAACCCTGGCCAAGGGCAGGAAGGTCATGCTGCCCTGCAGCTTCTCCCCAGGGCAGCATGCACAGGACATGGAGGTGACCTGGTTTTGGGAGCAGTTCTCCCCCTTTGTGCATCGCTACAAGGGGAGACAGGACCAGTATGGGGAGCAGATGCTTCAATACCAAGGGCGTACTGAGCTGCTGAAGGATGGCCCTGCCCAGAGCAGCACACACTTGAAAATTTTCCATGTCCAGCTCTCTGACAGGGGAGATTACACCTGTTTTGTTCAACATGGCTTAGATTACGTCAAGGCTGTGGTAGAGTTCAAGGTGACAGGTCTGTAGTTCATGTCCCTGGTACCTCTAATTTACTTGCTTGCAGCCAGTGCGCTTTTTCCCTGTCCTCCTGCCGAGAAGCAATTTGAGGTGGCTGCTTTGGAAGTAGGGTTTTCTTAAGTCCCATGTTTGAAAATACCAAGATTGTCTCAGAGAGGTGAAATTACCCACCAAGTGCCCATAAGGAGATGTGCTTCCTCCTTCAGAAGTGTTCTTGCTATTGTTTTCTTCATATAAGTAGGTGTAAGAAAAAAATTAGGCATTGGGTAATAAAAGAAGAATGTTGTAGTTTGTGCATTTATGTTTTATTATCCAGGCCTGTGGATTATTTTGCCACAGATCTGGCCTCCAGAGCAGATCTCTATGTTATGCAAATGAGATTGCAAGAAATGTCCTGACTCCAGGTGACACTTGTCTGAAAAAAACCCTTTGATTTGCCTGTGTCAAAGTTTGTCATTGTCAGGAAGAGAAACAGCCAAACCACCACATCCTCCAATACTCAGCACCCCGCAGGCTCACCTGGGGTCTCTCTGTTCCCGCAGCCAGTGGCTCTGCCCCATACGTCGAGGCTGGGGGATCCGGGTGTCCTGCAGCTCAGCCAGCTGGTACCCATGGTCTCCGGTGCTGTGGCAAGATTCCGTGGGTGGCAGCTCCCGTCCCACTGGGAAGACACTACCCTGGATGAGAACGGGCTCTGCAGTGGAGAGCAGCAGAGGTGTGACCCAGAAACTCTCCTGCTCTCTGCAGCATGTCCCGCTCAGACTGGAGCAGGGGGCAGCCCTTTAGTGTCGGTATCAGGTGAGCCAAGCCCAGGGCATCGCCCCGCCACCGTGCCGGGGGAGCTGCGCTCAGCAGAGCCCCCGGAGCATCGGCCCCGCGGCTGCTCAGCACTCGCCATCTCCATCCCATTTCCATTTCCATCTCCGTGTGCAAACAGCTGCGATTTTGATAGGGTTTGTGCAGCTGTGCTCCTAAATCCATCACTTCCATCAGGAAGTGCAGGTTGGGAGGAAAAGGAACAGCCTTCAGTGTGGCAGAGTTTCTACAGACACCTGGCTGAAATAAACACTGGAACTAAATGAAAAAGGGAAAACCAACCCATGCCCTTAGTCACCCCTGCTGTGAAATCCTGTCCTACAGGTTCAGTATGAGAAAGAAATCCTTATGTCTCATTTTAGCACCTGCAGATATTTAATGTTTTTTATTTTCCCTTGTGTCACAGGAAAGCTCCTTTTTCACTGGCTGATTGATTTGGGGCTGGAAATACATCACAGCAGAGATGCAATGGTGAACTGGACTAAGCATACACCAAAATGCACTGCAGCAGCACATGCTTTGAGACACATCCAGACCCTGCAGCCCTTCTGCCATGTGGGTGATTGTAACCTGCTGGGGGTTAATCAGTACTTGATGGAAGGGATGTTTTTTAAAATTATTTGCATTTCTTTCTTTTCTTCATGGGAAAGCATCGGAAAAAATAGGTAAGTTTTACTTTCAATTTTCTAGAAATTGGAGAAATCTTCAGATGGAAGCATTCATGGGTTGAATTTCTGGGGACATTTGGGATGGAAATGGTTTGGATACTGCTGTGGTTTGGAATAGGAAGAAAATTTAAGGAAGTGATGTACTTGTTTCAGAAATGTTATTTTCCATTGGTCTCTGTGTGGCTTTATGCTATTCCCTGTAATTATTCTATGCTGAGAAGAAAATTCCTTCAGTTTTCAAAGTACAAACTGACAATAAATGTATGTCTGAATCAGGACCAGCAGTGTGGTTGTATTTTTAGAAAATGGATGGAGCCCTTTCATGTAGTCAGACACTGAAGTTTTGAAGCAATACACTGTGAGATGATTTTCACAGAGATAACAGCTCAGAAAATGGGCAGCAACACTGACATATCATTACCCTGAGCTAATTCAGTAGAAGTGTGTTTGATTATCTCTCACCTGTGAGTGTTTTTGTTTGTTTGTTGTTTTTTTTAAAGCATGGAGAAGATACGCAGTACCTATAGAAGAAGGTAATTACAGTTTGGTCTTTCAGGGTGCTGAATCATTTCCCCTGCTTTATTCTCCCTTCCTGGCAGTTCCCCTACTGCAGTGTTGCTGGTGGGACATGGGGTGGTTCTGCCAACCCTCCCATTAGGAGAGGAAGTGTTACACCCAAACTCCTTGTTCGTTTGGTGCATGCCCGTTTCATACAGGCAAATCTGGACAATCCTGGTCCTCAGTGAACTGTGTCCTCACATTTCACATATCTGGGATCTTCAGCCTGAAGGTCTGCTGACAATCCTCTTCTCTCTCTGCTTCTTTTTCTGTTCCTTGCTCCAACATTGTGGCCTTGTGCACCTTCCCCTGCCACAGTCTGCCAGCTCTCACTCCCACCCTGCTTCTTCCTTAGGCAGCCCCAGCCAAGAGCTCCCCTGGGGTGAGCTCTGCCCTGATGTGTTGGTTCCATCTCACCTGCAGTGAACATGGTTCTGGATCCAGACACAGCCCACTGGGACCTTGTCCTGTCTGATGATGGCCATCCCTGCCATCCCTGAGAGATTTAACCCATGCTGCTGCGTGCTAGGCTCTGACGGCTTCACCTTCAGGGAGACAGTATTGGGAAGTGAAGGTGATGGATACAGGAAGATGGGCCATGGGGGAGTCTCTACAGAAGATGTGAAAAAGAAGGATGATATTGAATTTAAGCCAGAGAAAAGCAGCTGGGCAGTGGGGCTGTTGGCAGCGTACTTCCTAGCTCTCACCTCTCCCGATCGCACTCTCCTTCCTGAAATCAGTACTCCCAAACAGATCTGGATCTGTCTGGATTATGAAGAGGGATGGGTAGCATTTTTCAGTGTTGACGAGGGTGCTTCCATCTTCACATTTCCACTGGTATTGTCTGAGAGAAAAACAATCCACTTTTGGTTCTATCTGGGTCTTGGGGCCTCTCAAAATATGACTGTGATGAATGGGAGGGAGTGAGATAAGGCTTTTCTAGAAGAACTTGGTAGTTCATACTCACAGAAGGATTGAGGTTAGAAGGAACCTGTGGAGGTTTCTGTGGCAACCAGCTGCTCAGAGCTGGGTTAACCTGAGGGCTGTGTTAGGTGTTTTTGGACCTTGTTCAGCTGAGCTGTGTTGGGTTTCCCAGGGCAGAGCTCTCATTATGTCTCTGGACCTCTGTCCAATGCTGCATCTCTCTCAAGGGTCTAAATCAATCCTTTCTCTCTGGTCAGAATTTCTCCAGTTGCAACTCATGTTGTCAACTCTCCTCCTTGTTCTGTTGAACACAACTTCTATTGAAAAGATGGGATTTTTTTTTAAATGTACACAATGAAATTACTTTGGTATCATTTGTCTGTATGTGTGTCAGCATCATTGTCTCTGAGCAATGTCTCCTGCTCCTTTCAGCCTGTGGGATTTGCAGGCACGAGAAAATGGCTCACTGCATCCTGCTGGAGCCAATGAAGTCATGTCAGCAGGCAGGTCTATTGGGGTAAGGAAAGGGTTACAGAAAGAACAGTGGCAGCAAAATCCTGTGTTTGAACAAACTACACCATGAACAAGAAACCACTGAACCACTTCAACCAGAACATGAAGAAATTTGAAACAAAACAGTTTTTCTGCTCTACTGGAAAGAATAATAGAAGATGTCAAGAGGACAGATTTATTGTAGAACTGGGATTAGTTTTAAGCTTGCAGTTAAAAATAGCTTTTGGGCTAAGGATATAAATTTGGTGAGCTTTGCAAATGAAGTAAATTCACTTGCATCTAGCTTGTGTCTCACACAGGTCTATGGCTGCCCACACCTGCCAGCAGCACAAACCCTGGGGATGAGTTCCCCTGTGACCGGGCAATACCCTACACTGTGAGATGGGTAACTACAGATTATTTTGCTGTAGGGGAAGCTCCCCCTGCAAAGGGAGGAGAGCAGTGTGTTTTTTCTCAGACATGATTTCACACCAGATACTCCAGTCAACTGGTGTCCAGCAGGCATGGACCTTCCCAAGGGAAGGCTTCACCCAGATACAACTGGTAAGAAAGGAGACTTCAGTACAGGTGGTGAGTTGCAGCAAGTGCCCAGGCCTTTCTCCTGGAGAAAAGGTAAATACCTTCATAAGGTGTGTGCAGGTTTGATGATCTGTTATGTCAGGAATAGGAAACAGTTAAAAGGCTGTGCAGTATTCGAGGGGCTGAGATGGATGTGGACAGGCGGTTTCAGAACGATGTTCCTCTGGCAGATACTGAGAACGAGGCACTTCAGAGCTGGTGACCTACAGAGGCAGTGCTGTGCTTCAGCATCACACCAGACCCAGAAGTGGCAGTTTAGCAGCTCTAGACACCCAAGAGCAAAGTCTGCAAGGAGAAATTGTACCAGAAGCACAGAGGGGACACTGTAAAAGAAATTATGAGTGCTCACAGTGGGTGACTCTGTTAAGGGACCATGAAGCCTTCAGCAGAGAGCCGTGTGAGGTAACCTACCTTCTGGCAGCTGAGGTTTGAGATATTGTTGAGAGGGTGCTTCAACCTCTCAAGAGCACAGACTGCTCTCCACTGCTGCTCTTCCATGTGGCACAAATGACACAGAGCCAGAACCTCAGCAAAATCAAGAAAGATTACAAAGCCCTGGGGGTCCAAGTGAAAAATATTGGTGCCCAAGTAATCTTTTCCTTCATTTTACCTATAAGAGGAAAGGGCATAGGCAGGAATAGATGTATAATGCAAATAAATTTCTGGCTTTTTGGCTGGCGCCGTCATGGAGGTTTGACTTTTATGATAACAGGAATGTTCTTCAATGACTACAACCTGTTAGGGAGGGATGGGATCCACATGTCAAGAAGAGGCCAGGGAACCTGACAGCAGGCTGGACACATTGGACAGCAGGGCTTTAAACTAACGACTTGGGGGCACTTCCACCATCACGTCAAGGAATAAGCTAGGACCCCCAGAGCAGTGGCAAATGTTCCTTTGTGGCCTCCCAAGATAAGTGCAGAAGGCCATCCATCTCAGGAGTGTATATGGCTGTTGTGTATCCTCTTGGACCTCTCCTGGCAAGGTTGCCTGCTCCATTACCTCTGAACTGCCTGCAGACCAAGCACACAGCATGGGGGAAAAATGGGAAGGATTAGACAGCTGTGTGTGGTGACAGGGCCGTGCTCCCATTGCAATTACAGAGGTGTGGTGGGATAGTTGGCATGAGGGGAATGCCGGTGTGGACAGCTACACACTAAGAAAGACAGGTCAGCAAGGTGAGGGGCTGGAGCTGCTCTTTACATGAGAGAGCAACTAGAATGGATCAAGCTGTGCCCAGGGATGGATGAAGACCAAGACAAGAGTTCATGAGTAAGCATTTAGGGACTGGCTATCATGGCCAGCAGGACTCAGGCAGTGACTGTCTCCCTGTGCTGGGCACTGCTGAGGCCTCACTTCAAATCCTGGAGTCAGTTTTGGGCCTCTCATGACAAGAAGGACATTGAGAGGCTGGAGCATTCCAGAGCTCTGGAAGGGTCTGGAGCACAAGTCTGATGAGAAGCAGCTGAGGAATCTCGAAGGATTCAGCCTGGAGAAAGGAGTCTTACAAAGGACCTTTGTGTTCTATGAAGGGTGGTTCACCTCATTGCAGCCTCACTTTTTGCAGCACCAGGAGACCCTCGATGAGAGGGTGAGAAAGAAGGGAAACATAGAGAAATACCCCAATGCTCCTGCCAGTGAAGGCAGGTCAGGGAAGATATATGGGCACAAGGGAGTATCTCCTCATCAGAGGTTGGGCTGCTGAGGAGGTACCTCATCCTTGTACCAATGGCCTTAACAGCAGCGACTTTAGTGGGTGGGAGAACAGACCAGGGGCTTAGAAGCAAAGAATTGCTTAAATTAGGAAGTACCTTTAAGATCACCAAGGCCACAAGTCCAGCTGTTAACCCAGCACTGTCCAGACCACCACTAAACTACATCCCCAAGTGGCATTTCGACACGTCTTTTAAATCTGTCCAGGGATGGTGATTTTGCCACTGCGCTGTGGAATCCTCTGAATCTTCCCCCCTCAGGGAAATTCTCAGAGCATTGCCTTGGAGAGACTTACCATAGAGTTTACCCCACCTGGGCAGACAGAAAGGACTTCCTCATGGACTCTTGCTTAACACTGACCCATCCTAGTTCCTTCCCCCATATGTCCCAACTTCCCCTGGTTTCTCCTTTCCCTGTTAGTTGTGGTACCCCTGGTGGCCAGCCCCATCTTCCCTGAAAGCCAATGCCCTCTGCCCTGCCCCCGTGCTCTCCCCTGCTTAAACCTTGTGCAGTCCACATGGTCTCGTCTTTTGTCCCTGTTTTCCCTTTGGCATGCTGAAATAAACCTCACTGGAACTGACCATACAAAAGGCCCTTCTGCCTCTCTTCGCTGAGCTGGCCGTAGTGAGTGTGGTGTGTGTGGACTTGACTGCTTTGCCTGAATGCTTACCCAGGCGGCTTTTCCACAGGAGATGCTTATTGGGGAGTAGGTATAGGTAGCAGTAACCACCATCTAAACCCCACGCTGCTACACTGTGCCAGTGCTCAATGCCTTTCAATTCTTTAGGCAAAGAAAAATTACTGTAGGACATGAGGCTTGCCCTGAGAATACCCCCTGCCTGGTCATGGTGTCTCTCCTATCAGGTAACCTTGCTCTGGCTAAGGCATCTGCACTGCAGGGGATGGCAGGGAAGAGCCTGAATTGCCTCTCCCAACGTGTTTTGGGTGGTACTTTCCTCTCCCTCCCTGCCCATGTCTCTGCTGCTTGGAGATGTCTCTGCCAGGAGCTGTTTCTGGTTCCTAGGACTCCTCCCTGTCCATGTTCACAGGCCCCTTCCCACCTGCTGAGTGCTCAGTGCTGCCGTGCAAAGACCTGCTGGCAGCAGCACACTGCCCAGGAACAGAGGTGTGTGCAGGGCCTGAGGAGCAGTGCAGCCAAGTCCTAATGAGAGTTGAGGTCTCGGTGCCTTCTCCAAAATGCAGTCTGCTGACTCAGGGAACCAAGAGGAGAAAACACAACACAACAGACTCCTTCCCTTTCATTCAACCCCTGCTTTGATATTCTTCTTCAAAACTGTCATCAGAAATGTCCTGAGGATGATGTGGAGCTGTGAACAGCCCTGGCCCATGTAGCACCCTCTCAACTGAAACAGGACTCTGCCCTTCCCAGCGCGGTTCCTTCCACCCCCAGCTTCTCCCCAGAACGCTCTGGGAAGCTCCCTGGCCTGGCTGAGCGCTGACCCTGGCATGCAGCAGAGTTCCTGCCCTGGCACACAGACCCTGCTCAGAAGGACAGCCCTGGGCACCCCTGGGTACACACCTAGATTCACACCCTGCCAGCCCAAGGTGCCACATTCTCCATCCCTTTTGGCCTCCCTGGCGATGTCCCGGGGCTCCAGGTCTGACAGCTCCTGAAGGGCAGCAGAGCCACCCTCAATAAATCATCTTTTAACTGACTGAAATAATCACCAATCATCTAAAGAGAAGAGAGAGACTGATTCTTGTCACCCTGATTTTTTAAGATTTTCTAAAACCTTCTGAGTTTACATTCTTGTAGAAAACTTTCTCACACAATTTTCTGTAAACAACCTATTGTTTTGCATTCCTTCATAGAGGTGGAGAAATTTGATGTACTGGTAGTTTGTCCAGTGTCGTTGGAGAGATGGCACATTCACCCTCCAATCCACTGGTGCCTTTTGAAAACTATAAATGTTGGAGTCAGAGGAAATAGTCTCTTCATCGTGACTATAGTTGTGGTGCGTCGTTTTTCCTTGTGTCCTCTGGTGACAGATTCTGAAAGCAGGTTTGTCCTACCAGAGATGGATGTCTGCAAAAGGTGTAAATATTTCCCTCTGGGTCTCTGGTATCCTTGACCCATAAGGACACACAGGCAGTGACAGGGATGTGATGATTGAATCCCGTGCAGGGCAGGGACTCAGCTGAAGCAGTGTGGGCATCTCATCCCCAGCTGGTAGCCTGGGGGATTAAGCAGGATTCAGTTTCCCCCATGCAACCCAGAGACCTGGAATGTGGATGTCACAACTTCCAGCCACTCCAGCCCAGGACCTCTCCTGCTGTGCTGTTGTAGTTCAGTGCAGCACAGATCTGCCTGGCTGCTGGAACCCAGACTGGTGCCTTGTCCTGGACTGGCAGAGAGAGGAGGCCACTGGTGTAGGTACATATGTGACACTCTTCAGTCACAAGCACACACGTGTATGGATTCCCTGAATACTGACACAATTTGCTCTCTGGTACCCCTGCCCAGAATACATCTTGTCCTTTCCATTCACATATACATAGGACAGGGAGGTGACACAGATCATTAAGAAAACATTTAGCAGGAAGATGTAATACTGGACATCCTCTGCATCCTCTAATCATTGGCCTCTGGAGAGTCCATCAGTTGGTCTCCATCAGATGTGGTGCCATCAGGATGTCCATCACTCCAACTTCTTCAACAAGATTGAACAGGACAAATCCTCATCATGCAGTTCTCCCACATACCGATCATCTTCATCCATGTCTCCAAAGATGTAAACATATTGTCCAGAAATGAGAAGAGGCTCTCAAGAAGTTCAGGCAACTCATTGGGACCATCAAGAGGATCATAGCTGTATTGAGCTACAAATGCCCAAAGCTCTGCTGGTTACTTTCTCACAGCCTCCAGGAGAATAGGTTAGCCTGCTACAACCTGGAAGTGACAGAGTTGGATCTTTCTCTTTCCAGCCGTTCCAATTCCTGAAACAGTTGCTGACTGCTTTCATTTAGCTTCTCATACTGATCATTCAGTTCAACCAGCCAGGCTTGAATCAACTGCAGGGTTGCAGTGGAGCAGCAGTGCTGCTCTAGGGTCCAGGACCACTCTTCCTCCAACTCAACCCGTAGTGCTTCCAGCTCCCACCTCCTCACCTCCTTATCCACAAGGCTGCCCAGGGCTTGCTCCAGGCCCCAGCAGGACAAAGGGTGATTGCATGCAAGAGGCCCCCAGCCCCCCGAAAAACCATATCGTGGTGTCAGCCACCAAGCTGGTGCCAAGGCCACCAACGATTGTGTTCTCTGGCTCTATGAGGGGTGCAGCCACTGCCACCCTTCCCCAGTGTGCACTGTGGCCTGTGGTGGGAGAATGTGGCTTTCTAGAAATGTTCTGGCCACAAGCTCTTAATGGACAGGTGGGGCAGTATGGCCTGAGATGGAATGTTCTGGCATTTAGCTCATAATGGAAGGGTCTTAGATGGTTTGTTGTGGCCCCTCTGCACACCAAAGAAGGGTACAGCATTTGACATGATAGTGTCAAAGAGAGATTGCTTCCAAGACATGCTCAAGACAACTCGGCCAACTGACCTCTTCTGTGCAAGTGAGTTTGCTGCTGGAAGAAACGAGACCCAAGTGCATGAAAGCATCAAATTTGCAACAAAATTGTGAAAACTCAGCTCATAACTATATCATTAAGGGGGTAGTAAATAACTTCACCTGCGCTATCTTTGATACAGGCCAGGTACCGTTGGCCTTCTTGGCCATCTGAGCACACCCCAGTTCATGTTTAGTTGCTGTCAACCAGCACCCTCAGGTCCAGAGGAAGCATTAAGAACTTCAGCCTCTTCCTCATCTTTTGTGGCAATTTTTTCTCACAACATGAAGGGATGGAGATTCTCCTTGGCCCTTGTCCTAGACTGCAAAGCAAGATGTATTCAATTGCCATCTGTTAGAGGTGTGGCAGTTATCTTCTCGTAATTGGGCAGTTTTTCTTTATCTCTTCCACAAACCAATCCTCCCTCCGGGGAGACACCTGCTGTTAATGGGCTATTGAATGTCCCTGCGTGACTGATGAAAGTTATTACAGCATCCCATTGTGAGATGCTCCGCCCAGAGGGAGGAGCCAAGCATTCCTACCTGGATATAATCTTGAGTTTCTGGAACACCAGCACGGCTTTTCCTGCACTGGATTTCCTAGAGGAACAGCTGCCTCTTCCACTGCAAGAAGACTACACCCTTTTCTACAGGATCACGGCTCCAACAGAACCACACCTGACACTCCAGGAGGACTGCAGCCACAATTCCAATTGCACTGCTACCAACACCCTGACCCACAGGGTGTCAGGTTGTGTTCTGACTCTGTCCGTGTTGTTTTGGTTCACTGCATTGTTTATTTTATCTTTTTATTTTCTTCCCTAATAAAGAACTGTTATTCCTGCTCCCATATTTTTACCTTAGAGTCCCCATTAATTTCAAATTTATAACAATTTGGAAGGAGGGGGTCTGCATTTTTTTTTTTTTCTATTTCAGAGGAGGCTCCTGCCTTCCTTAGCGGACACCTGTCTTTCCAAACCAAGACACCCTCCTGATGTATCTATAGAAACACAGAAAACTATCCATTTATCTCTTACAACATGGGATAGATTAATTTCTAGCAATGCTTTGGCCCTTCTAACTTTCTCCCTGATTAACCTCCCAACATCCTCATAGTCCTCCTGAGTTCCCTACTCCTTTTTCCAGACAAAATGCTCTTTTCCTCCCTGAGTTCCAGCCAAATTTCTCTGTTTAGCCAGGCCAGTCTCCTCCTCACCAGCTCATCTTTCAGCACATGGGGACAGACTGTTCTTGTGCCTTCCTGGACCCCTTCACCTCTCAGGGCTGCTTCCCAAGGGACTCTCAATCAGTCTCCTAAACAGACCCAAGTCTGTTCTCCAGAAGTCCACGGTGGCAGTTCTGCTGTCCTCCTTCCTTATTTCTCCAGTATCAAAAACTCTGTCACTTCATCATCGCTGTGTCCAGAAGGCCTCAGCTGTCACATCCCCCACCAGTCCATCTCTGCTCACAAACAGCAAGTCCAGCAGGGCAGCTTCCCTGGTTGTCTCACTTTCCAGCTGTGTCAGGCAGTTCTCTTCCACACACTCCAGGAACCTCATAGACTGTTTTCTCTCCACTGTATTGTATTTCCAGCAGACATCTGGTAAATTGAAGTCCCACACAAGAACAAGGACCAGTGATTGTGGGGATTTTTCCATCTGCTTATAGAATGTTTTGTCTACCTCTTCTTCCTGGCTGGTCAGCCTATGATGGTCAATGTTCCTCCCCCAGTTCTCAGCCATAAACCTATGCATTTAACCTTATCATTGGCATCATAAAGCTCAAGGCAGTCAAAACACTCACTCACACATAGGGTTACCCCAGCTTGGTTTCTTCCTTGCCTGTCCCTTCTGAATCTGCAGCCACTCATTGCAGCACTCCAGTCATGTGAGTTATCCCACCGTGTGTCTGTGATTGCAATGATGTCGTAGTTTTCTGTAGGATACAGAGCAATAATCATTAGAGTGGTTAATGTTATGAATAAGAAATTGTTTATTTCTTAAAGGTTATAGAGTGTTACCTAATGGCCTATTGTTGATCAATTGCCTGCTGTTCATCCCCTGTTAACTATCTGTTGTTCCTTCCCTGTTAATTACCTGTTGTACATCCTGTTTGAAATCCCTCCCTGTCGGGTTGGGTCTCACCCCTGCTGCTTCCTAGAAAATGGCACCCGGGACTGTGAGGAGGAAGTGACATCAGAGGCAATATGCAAATGAAGAAACACACCAAATCCAGCACCGAAAAACCCCTAAAACAGCGAGCCACAATGAAATTGAAGGCCCCAAACAACTGCAAAGGGTGAGCAACTAGTTCTAGTGTCTGCGGGAACCTTTTTTAATCTCTCACTCCAACCTGCAGAGATGTTGGCTAGAATGAGGACCCGAAGCCACAACTCCAATTTCGGAATCCCACTGCTCCCATGAGGAAGGACTCCCCGGCTCTACCTGCATGTAAAGCGGACAAAACTGCATTCCTCCTCCTCCTCCTCCATGCCAGTCCAGGAAGCAGCGGCGGCGTGTGTGTGACCCGTCAGGCCCCCACCCAACCTGGCATTTTAAAGGAGCACGATCTCCTGCCTGATCTCCTGCCCGTTCCTATCAGTTAAGGCTTATGCTCACCAGAAGGCCCCATGGAAAAGGCACAGCCGCAGACTGGACGGGTGGGAGGCAGCTGGGAGTGAGAAGAGACTCAGCTGGAAGTGAGGTTGTGATTGGCTGGAGGGACACATGGACACTGCATAAGCAGGAAGCTGATTGGCTGGAGGAAGCATGGACAGCATATGAGCAGGAAGCTGATTGGATGGTAGGAGGCGTGGACAGCAGCATGGCAGCTGAGCCAGCCAATGGGTGCCTTTTTTCTGTTAAGTTCTGCTAAGTCTCAGTTTGGTTTCAGTTATGTCAGGTTAAAACTAAAGGTGTAAAAAGGGGCTGATTTCTACAATAAAGCAATCTCCTTTGGATGCATAAGGGGGTCTGTGTTGCTTTGTTCCCCACTGCTACAGTTTTCCAGCTGCACAATGGCTCCCAGAGTTAATTTTGTTCCCAGTGGCTGGTACATCGTTGTGGTTTTCTGATTCATGAAGAGAATAATGTTGATCACACACTGATTTCGTCGTTTCTCAGTTGTGCTCATCCCAAGTCAAGGACTTTTCAGTCTCTCATGCTCTGCCAGTGAGGAGCTGCACAAGAAGCTGGGGGGGAGCAGGGCTGGGAAAGCTGACCCAAACTGGCCAGCGGGATATTCCACACCACAGAACGTCCTGCCCAGTGTGTAAACAGGGGGCAGCTGCCCAGGAGAGGCTGATTGCTGCTCAAGAATGAGCTGGGCATTGGTCAGTGGATGGTGAGCAACTGTATTTGGCTTTACTTTTTCCTCTCGCTTTTTATCCCTGTCTCCTTTTCACAACAATTATTAGTATTGGGTTTATTATTATTGGTGGGGTTCTTTTGTGGGTTTTTTTATTGTTAAACTGTTCTTCTCTCAGCCCATGAGCTTTAACTTTTCTTTCTGATTCTTCCCACCAGAGGCAGGATGGAGGTGGGTGAGGAGCAGCTGTGTGGTATTTAGTTGCCAGCTGGAATTTAGCCATGACACATGCTCAGGGTCACAAAACAGATCCTTCCATATGTCCAAACATGGGTCTGATAGATTAGCAGGCATCAACAGGTCTGTGAGAGTGAGGCTAGAAACTGTGCTGATTTGGCACAGCCTAGTTTTTAGTATTGGAGAAGAGCCACAAAAGTAGCTTCTATGAGAAGCTGTTAGAAGCTTCACCACGTCCGACAGAGCCAGTCTCTGATGACTCTGAAGATGGACATGCTGCTGGCCCAACTCGAGAGGTTGGTAATGCTCTGTGGTGACATATTTGAGAAGGAAATCAAAATTATGCATGGGAAGCTTTTTCTGAGGGGTGGCAAGGCACCGCTGCCAAGGGCGATCCTGGCACCGGATGTGGCCATACAGCTACCACAGCCACCACAATTTTGGCACAGCCTGCTGCAAGCCTTGCCCGCCTGGCCACTCCTAGCCAGCTGTGCCACAGGCAGAAGGGCAGGGGTGGCGGCAGTTTCTCCTTCCCGGTGCCCGGTGCAAAGAGAGGCAGTGAATGGTGCCAGTGCCACGGCAGCCACCACTGCCAGACAGTGGCAGGGTCGCATGGCTGGCAGCAGAAGCATGCCAAGTGATTCCCCAATGTGGAACCTAGACGAGATCAACTTCTCAGCCCTGCAGGATCCTGCAGGAATCTTTGAATTCGTGGGATTTGTTGGCAGTGGTACTTATGAGCAGCAGGTTTTTATCTTCTAGTCAGAGAAAGAGGAAGAAGTGAAGACATGTGGAAAAAGACAACATGGTGGCACCAAGGTCAGTGGAAAGAAAAAAGGGGAGGAAGTGCTCCTAGTGTCAGAATCGAGATTTCTCTGCAAGCTGTCGTGAGAGAGGACTGTGGTGAAACAAACTGTTCCCTTGTAATGCATGAAATCCACAGGGGATGAAGAGATCTACTCGCAACCCATGAGAAAAGGTGCTCATGCTGGAGCTGGTGGATGCTAAAACAGCTGTGGTCTAGTGGGAGACCTGAACAAAGAGAGACGGCCCATGCTTCCAAACTAGAGAAGCCTAGCCTTAAAAGAATACATCCCATGGACTAGTGCATGACATACAGTTTTGGGAAGACTCTTTTGCCTGTGGGAGGGGCTTATGTTACAGCAAGTTGGGCAGGACTGCTACTTGTGAAATTAGAACCACACTGAACCACATTCACTGAGACCTGTCTCCCACAGGAAAGACCCGCCAGTATAGCAGAAGAAAAAGACTCCTCTCCGTAAGCAAACTGTAGAAATATCTCAAGTGATGAACTGAAAAGCTTCTTTTACTCTTCATTATCCTCCCCTGACTTTGTTAATATTAAATTTACTTTATACCTTTAAGTTTGAGCCTGTTTTGCCCTTAGAGTGTTTTCTTCCAATTCTTAGCTCATGAGCCCTTCATTATGATTTTCATGCGTGCCTGATGTCTTAAGCAGTGTCAAACCACAATAGAGGTAAAGTCCTTTTTCTTGAGTGCCCCCAGTCTATAACAGCAAGGATTGCAAATGACACAGGATTTATGAGCTGAAACCTATGCTTTGAATTACATTTGAAAACAAGTTGGTAACCAGTACATTTTAAGACCATCTTCTCTCCTCTTCAAAGGGCCACACACTGCAAATGAATGTTGGCATAGCACATCCTGAAACAATTTACTATAGCTGTAGTAACTGCATTCCTGTTCCCATAAATTGGGCCACACAATTTAAAAAGTATGTGAAGGTTCTCGAATGAGTCCACAGGAGGGGAACCAAGCTGGTTGGGCTGGATGGCATGCCCTTGAGGAGCAGTTATGGGCTCTGGTCTTGTCTCCTTTGGGGCTGAGGGATGACACTGTTGCTCTCTGCAGCTTCCTGAGGAGGGGATATGGAGAGGGAAGTGCTGAGCTGGGATCCAGGCACAGCACTCCTGATAATGGTTCAAAGCCATTCCAGGGAAGGTTCAGACTGGACATGAGGAAGCATTTCCTTATGAAAAGGGTGGTCAAACCCTGGAATAGGCTTCCTTGAGAGGCAGTCAATGCCCCCAGCTTGTTGAAGAGGCACTGAGACAATGGCCTTAAGAACAAACTTTAGCTTTTGGACAACCCTGAAGGGAGCAGGCAGGTGGATGAGATGGTTGTTGTAGGTCTCCTCCAACTGAAATATTCTAGTCTGTTCAGTTCCTAGGGCTGGCTGCAGGGGTGCAGGGTCCTATCTGTGCCATGGCAAGGTTTGGTGAAGCCCTGGCACTCTCTGGAGCAAGAGCCTCGGGGTGGGTATGAAAAAATGCAAACTGCAACACTTGGCCACCAACTCCTGAAGAGATGAGAGATGTGATGAGGACTCAGCAGCCAGTGTTCTGTTTGTGGTGTTACCTCAAGTAACACCACTTGCACACATTCATTTCAGTACTTCTGTATGAGTGTCAGAGAACCTGTGAATGAAATTCAAAAGCAAATGAATGGAAATTAAGTCAGTTTTGTTTCTAATAAAATCACCTATTCAGTATATCATCCTGAGTTTTGCTGCACTGGCTGTGCAAGGGAAGGGGAGGATGTTCTGACACTCCAGCAGGCTCACTTGGGAGACTTCACCCTCTTCAACAAAAATATCAGCAAGGGATCCTTAAGTGTCCAGTGACATGAGTCCTGAGGTCCTGACATTCACCCTGAAAATGGTGCTACAGGATGAAATCACAGCAGGTATGGGCAGAGCCAAGCAGCACAGAAAGGGCACTGGATTGCTTGCTGAAGTCACAGAGTCTAATATTAGCCACAGGTCAGATACTTTAGAAAGCCTTTCAAGAAGGACAGAGATTGTGGGACAGCTTTCCTGCCTGTAATCCCCTGGAGCAGCACACTGAATAGCAGGTCTTTGAGGCTTGTAACCCAAATCCTGCCAGGCTGCACAGAGAGTACAAATGGCTCTTGGATACTTCGGTCTGTACCTAAAATAGGAACAAAGCTGCTCCCATGTGCCTCCCCACAGAGCTGGGGGAGGGGCTCACACGGTATCTGAGAGTACCCATGGTGTCTGCATCTCTCCTATTTCTACTACACTCACAAAATTGTACCTTTCTCTCAAGATACTGAACTTTGGCACCTTCTAAGCCACCTTCTCTGCGCACCCAATGTTGTAAGGATATCCAAGGACAACCAATTCAGGCTGATAGATGGCAGGAAAAATGTGCAAGTAAGACAGTGCAGCAGCTGCCAGCAGCAGGAGCGGGTAAGTGAACTGCAATAAGCAGCGATGGGTATGGGATGTGGGACGTGCTGTCTCTGCACAGAGAATCTGAGGTCCCTCTGTGACCCTAAACATTAGGGTTCAGAAACCAAATGGCACAGTAAGAGCAGACACCAGTGTCAGAATATTGGGGTGGGGGTGCCAGCGGGAAAGACAGTAAGTGGAGCTGTGTCAATGGGCATCACCTGTCACTGCAGGATTTAGGACAGAGTCCAGGTAGCAAACAGCTGCTGAGAGACAGATAAGGGGACCTGATTTAGCCCAAACAAAAAATTCTGCATCAGGCTTGAACAAATGAAGAAACTAAATGGCACAGAATTCAGGATTATCTAAGTGGGAAAAAGGAAAGTACATACATGAAAATATCCATACAATTGTGTTAACAGTAAGCTGCATGTTATCTTCCTAGGGAATAGTATGATCAGCAGTAAAGGAATGTCTTGAGATGGTGTTGACCCTCAAAGAGGAGCTGTTATTCCAGAAAATTCATAGAAGACATTGCTTTTACAGGACTAGCCATTGGTAAATGGAAAGAGACCTAAAAGATTTTAGATTTTCCTAATAAAGAACGTTCTTTAAATCCCACCATCTTTGTATTTCAGGGTAACTAAGATGGCAGAGACCTGTTCAAAGCACTCCAAGCACACTCTCAAGGAGAGTACATAATTTATAAAGGTCCTGTGAGTAAAACTAAGCTCTTGCTGCTGTAATGTGCAGGCTTTGATGGCATTCACAGATTCAGGCTCTGCACCACTGGCTCATACATTCCATTATTGTTGTACAGTTTTTTTAATTGCTAGACTCCTTCTGCTTTAGTCATGTAAAACCCAATACCCCATTGGCCACAGCCAGTGCCAAAATGATGCCACATCTGGTGCCATGAGCAAGCAGATGTGGAGGCACCCAGGTGGAACTGGAATTTATAGCCTCTACAAAAAGAATCCACAGCAGACTTGGAACAGAGATACCTGCTTTCTGTGAGGACAGCGGGGATTTATTTTAATGACCTGGCTTAGCTGATGATATGAAGACTTTAAGACTACTCAGACTGTTAGTGTTGGAAGTGCTGGCATGAGAAATGTCACCAATTCAGAACATGAGTATTTCTAGAGAGGAGGTTTAGTGCAGTTAATCATGGTTAGGCTCCTCTTGAGAAGCATCAGTGATGTGTCAGCCATAGTATCTACTCCCTGACACTCTCATTGCCTGACCACAAACATATGCCTCTCCATGATCTACAGGAAAGTCAATTTCTGAGTTTGTCTGCTAGTGATAATTTCTTCAAACTCCCAGCTTACCCTGCTCTGACAAAAAAAAAAAAAAAAAAAGCCATAAAGTGATAATAGAAAGGCATTTTCAAAAGGATAGTCCTGTTAGCAACAGCATCTTATCAAATTTCAGGTGTAAATAATAGCACGTTCTTCCATGAACTACCTGCGCAGTTCCAATTAGACACTGTACCACAGCATCCTCTCTCCAGACCTGAGGAATTGTCCTGAAGACAAGCCTCCTCCTTTCTTCATAAAAAGGATGTATTTCAAGAGTAGATGAACAATTTCCATGAAAATGCTGTGTCCTGATCTTGAGTTATAGTGGCTTTGGGATCCATCCTAGGATGGAGAGGTGCATGAATAAGACAGTAGGATTAAGTGTCATGAGAGTCACAACTCAGAAGTGACTTAAATGCAAGAATCCACACAAGGTGAGATTTGTTGATGGGCAGATGGACCAGTAAGGCTGCAATGGCCAGCAGCTCTGCCCAGATCATGTGCCACAGCAGGCACAAGCATTCGCTCACCATTGCCAGACCTAGGCACTCACTCTGGGAGTACCAGTGCTCAATTGCATTTGGAGTTTCATAGAATTACAGAATGGCTTGGGTTGGAAAGGACCTTTAAGTTCATCTCATTCCCACCCCTGCCATGGGCAGGGACACCTTCCATTATCCCAGGTAGCTCCAGGCTGGCCTTGAACACTTCCAGGGATGGGACAGCTACAGCTTTCCTGGGCAAAGTGTGCCAGGCCTCACCATCCTCACAGGGAAGAATTTTTTTCCCAGTATCCCATCTAACCCTGCCCTCTGGCAGTGGGAAGCCATTCCCACTTGTCCAGTTCCTCCAGGCCCTTGCCCAAAGTCCCTCCCAAGCTCCCTTGGAGCCCCTTAAGGGACTAAAAGGGGCTCTGAGGTGTACCTGGAGCCTTCTCCAGCCTGAACTAATTTTGCTTACCTCAGGTCCTGCTGACTAGGAGGAACTTCATTTTCCCACTCGAGGGTGCTGTTCCCATTGGCAAAGGGAACACCCATCTGCTTTTCCAGTGCCCAGCATCACATCCCAGAGCTCACAGACAAAATGGCCATCAGGCTTGCTCAGAGCTTCATCTGGACTCACTGAACACGATTTCAGAGGGTAACATTCTCATGTACTGTAACTAGAGGACTTGTTTGACCTCTGAACACATTTTCATCCTGTTCACAGTGGGCATCTGCTGGATAAATGATTACATTTTTATAAATCTGTGTATACTCATAAATATATTGTCATATAAATACTAACCCAGCAGGGGTTCAGCAGTCCATATTCTGAAATGGTAAGTGATTTTTAAGTACCTCATATCCTAATTGTTTCATGGAGTATTGAACAAACCTGATAGGTAAGAGACTGTGTGCCCATCTTTGTCCTTCAGACCCCTTTGGACGTCTCAAGGTACAGATCCCAAAAAAACTGGTATCTTTCATGGCTTGAAGGCAGCACTCTGCAGAGGGATTGAGTAGCAGTATTCAGCACTTGTAATTCTACACTCACCATGATTTATGATTATGGACTGCTGAGGCATGCAGGGTTAGCACTTCTGACCAAGGCTCTGCTCTGAGCTGTGCTCTGCTCACAGCTTTGCTGTGTGGAGGGTTGTGGTGCTGCTGTGGCTCTGTGTGCTGGGCACCCTCTGGTGAGGACACAGATGGGTCCTCCTGAGTGGGAGGACTTGGGTCACACCTCTGTAACTAAAAGAGTCACAGTGAACGCAAGGAAAATAAAAGGCAAACAACACATGAACACCTTCCTTTGCTCCAAGGGTCTTAGATGGTTTTGTTCCACCTATTGCACACACTGAAACAAGCAGACTTTTGCTTGTGGAGGGCCCAATCCCAATCTTTTGGAAGTCAGTGGGAGTTTTCGTTCACATCAGTGGTCTTCAGATCAGCCCCAGAAAAACTGGCTTTATAAATATAGGCATTGCAGATCAAGCACTGTTTTAAGTTGGTTTCAGTGATACCACACGATGAGCCACTGGACGACCACCTGCTTGTAGGTGTACAGGGGTCCCCTGGGGCTCTGACATGGCCAGAGTTTCCTGGCAGGATTGTAACTCCAGGGCCCCAGTACTTTGTGCAACTATGTCCTCTGATACGTGTGTGGCAACGTGGCTACTGTAACAGAGACTGCTTACAAGCCATCCCTTTGCCAGCAGCTGGATTGCACACTGCCTAGTGAGAATGGAGCAGGTGGACTCAAATGGGTAAGCAAGAAAACTATCAGCAAGTCTCTGTGTTTGTTTTAAAATTGTTCACATTTCTGTCTGCAAAGGTATTTATAACCATGTTCTTCATAACCGGGCTGACTACAGCTTTAGAAAAGTCTGGCAAGAAAGAGCTGATGGACAGCATTTCAGTGAGACAAGGGAAGAGCCTTAAGTGCTCCAAGAATGCATTATAGCACAGGAACAGCTAACAGGAGCTGTACTCCCAAGGCTTGAGAGCAAGAATGACGGAGTCGAATTTTTTTTGGCCTGCGTAACACGGGACAGAATAGATCATCTTAAGGGTGTTTTTTTTTCCAGCCTTGAAATCTACACAGCTGTACTGCGCTGATTCCAAAGCTGTGGCCCACAGAAGGAGCACTTTCTCCCTGTTTCGACTGAAATACTATGTATTACTTCAACCACTGTTTTCCGTGTAAAGAGCAGCTGCAGTTTCGCTGAAGGAGCCCCGGGTCCCCCGCGCCGAGATCTCCCCGCGAGGCCGCCCTGAACCGGGGCCCGGGCGGGCAGGGCAGGGCCGGGAGCGGAGCGGGGCAGTGCCGAGCCCGCCGCCGGCTGCTCCGCCCGGGCGCGCAGGGGCCGCTCGTGGGGCGCGGCGGAGCCCGGGCCGGCGCCGCCCGGCGCGGGAGGCCGGAGGTGAGCGGGCAGCTGGCGAGGGCCGGGGGAGCCGCGGGCCGGGCTGGGGGAGCCGCGGGGCTGGCGGGGCCGTGAGCGCGGCCGCGGGGCGCAGGCTCCGCTCAGCCTGCGGCGAGCACGGGAGCGTCGCTTTCGCCCCGTGGCACGAAAAACGATGGAACTGAGGGAAGATTTTCTTGCTGGCAATGAAAACTGTTTGCAGAGATAAGGACGGCAAAGCTGGGCAAGAGGCTGAGGTATTTGGTTTGTGATTTGAATTGTTTTTAGAAAGATTTATGTAATGATCAAAATTCAAGTAGGATAACGACAAAAAGCCAACCTAGCAAACCAACCAACCCTAATTTTAGACTGGAGTTGCCAAAAACTTCAAATCAGATACTTGACGGCAAATTCCACTTCTGGAATCGTTTCAAGCCAGACCAGCTGGTAGGTTTTAGGAGGTAATGGCAATGGGATAAAATAAAGTTTTATTTGTCAGGGCATGAGGTGTTTTTGGAGCAGACCAGTGTTAATTTGCAGTCTGACAGCTGAATTTTAGCTCACCAGATTGGAAAATGCATCTTTATCTATATCATTTTATCATAATTTAAAGGTAATTCCTTCTTTTGAAAGTGTAATATGGAACTCTGTGAGATAAGTTTTGTCAAAGTCAGACGGAAGGTGTGTGTGAGAGGACGCACGTGGTGAAGTTTGTCCTCAGAAGGAACCTACTTCTCCTTCAGCCAACAGTGAGAACTGGGGTGAGGTGTGAAACTCAGCTGATGACTGATGAATCTACAAGCTCAGGTTATCAAGATAGCCATGAGGCTTGAAAATGCAGAGGAATTTTTTCTGTATTTCTGTTAAAAAAAAAAAGGCCAAAGCTTTTTTTTTTTTTTACCTGGGGGTTGTACACTGAAAGATAAGACTTTGTGAGATACTTGTGTTCAGAGCAGCAAAGAAGCTGCCAAAATGGAAAAGTGCATCTTATATTCAGCCAAAAGAGCTTTATACTGAGAATCAAATCTGCTGAGGCTTATTAGCTGTTAAAATCTATTGAAATTTGCATATAATTTTCTTAATCTAATTCCCATCTAATGTTAGAGTTAAGGAGATAGAGACTTCACAGCTTGACAACTGCTTCCAGACAGGAAGGAGAGTAAACACCTGAAATGAAAAATTACTATTGTCCTTTCCTTCTGTTATAGTCTACCAAAATCCACAGAAATTGGTTTATTTCTGCTGTCTCTCACACCACTAACTACAAGAGACTTGGCTCCTCTGTTCACATATGGCAAAGATTAGATTCATGCTGCCAATCTTTCATGTTTGGCTTAAGGTTTTCAGCTCTAATCAAAATAAAAAAAACTTCTCTGAGTTGGTGTCCTTTTTCCATGTTGTTGGACAGTGTCTGGGGAGACCCTGCATTGCCAAATGAGAGACAAGTGGTGCTTGAGGATGTCTCAGCTATCTGCTCTTGCTTCCCAAGTCTGTTTGGGGACACCAACCTGTCTGAACTCCAAAGGCCCACGGTTGTGTACTCGTGCAGGCATCCTCACAGGCTTCAAAGTTCAGTTTCCTGGTATATGCCTTTTTGTCAAAATAGAGTTGAAGAAAGCTTCTTTTTAAAGCTTCTCCTCGTGACGGAGCTTTTTTTCTTCACTTCCTGAGGTCACCAGATTGATGGAGCACATTTTCATTGGTTTTTTAACACCACTTACAGTTTCTGACGTCCTTTTGAATGCAGAACTTAAATGATGTCTGATCTGAAGGATAGCATGAGCTCTGGAGAGTCAACATCTTGACAACAGCCAATCTTTTATAAACCTGACAGTGTCCAATAAACACAAAAATAACTAAATTAGGCATTCCTGCAATTCATATTTTTTTCTGACAGGCAGCTAATGAGAATCATTGATCATATTCATGAGCCCAAGAAGGCTCAAGAAGCAAAAAGGTGTCAGGAAAGTCCAATTGCTTTCTGTTCTTTGAGATACATAACAAGAAAAATGATACCGTTTTTCTAAATTTTTATTCTTTATTTTAGCTCTAGCTTTTATAATACTCTAGACTCTTCCCTGCAGAGCTTTTGGGGGGAAATTGCTTTCAGGCTCAGAGAGTTATCCAAATTTTTCTTTTCTGACATGTTTATGGCAGAGAACAATACTTTACAGGGCAGGGAAGGAAGTGAAAGCCTCTGTAGATCACTTATTTTAGCATTATTCTAGGAAGTGGCTTATGTGGGCTCAATACACAAAAGTCAAACTGCAAAGCTGCTAATTCTGCTTGTGAAAAGTGATTATGGTAAAGGAGTGTTTAGTCAATACAGCTTCAGGTGACAAGGCTCCAGCCATCTGGGTGCACGCCTGAGCATGGTCTCATTTTGTTCCAAGGCAGTTCCAAGGTAGAAGTCCAGGGGACTTCTCTTTTTGGAGAGCACTGTGCACAGAACTACTATGTGAGTTGGGCTTGTGACCTGTGCTTGCAGCAGATCGAGGGACCTCACAGCTGAGCTGTAGCAGCTGGGTTGCCACCCGCCAAAGCCATGATGATTTGTCCAGACTTTGGAAGCAGTTGTTGTAAATGAAAGATCCCTCAGGGAATCTTTGGATCCTAATGCATAGCAAATTTCTCTGCAAGAGGGTAAAATGCAGCTAGAATGTTATTTTACACTACTTTTTCAGGTCTAAGATGAATAGGGGATAGTTCTATAAGTTTGTTACTCACTCCTGAGAGAAATAGGAGAAAAATGCAGGCATGGTGTTTGGTGTGATATGATGCAGAGGGTCCCTGCAGTTGTGTATGTACACCCAGAAATTGCTTGGGGCTGAATCTATCACATATTTAGGCTTAATTTTCTGGTTGGCTTTTGTTTTGTTTGTTTTCTTTTTTTGTTTTATATGGGTTTTTTTTAGTTTTTTTAGGTTCCTTTTGCAGAGGCCAGTAAGGATTTGATGATATGAATTCAGATATTTCCAGCTATGATGTAGCAGATAGGCATTTGGAGCTCAGTAGAGGTACAGTTTCATTAGCTTGACCTGCATTTCTGTAGAGAGAGGTGCCACCTTTGCCGGGTCTGGGCCACTTGTCATTTCCCCTTACACCTTGCATTGAGCCTGCACATATGATTTTGAAGCCAGGAAGTGAATTGCACTGAGGAACTGGCATGAGGTAAAATCACCCCCAAGTAAAAACAAAAAAAGTTTGGTTTAAACCTGAATCTTTTTCTCAAGCTGGTTCTCTGTGAAGCCTCACAAATTCCTGGGTTGTGGCAGTGATGTGGGAGGGCTGGCCAGGAGCGGGTGGAGGCCAGGGTCCAGTCTTTGATGGCTCTGTTGGTTTACACTGGCTCTCAGTTGTAAGGAGCCTCTCTCAGCAGGGGAATCTTCATGCTGGAAAGAGCAGCAGTTTCATTTTAAGGACTGTAGCGGATCTCTCCACCCACTGATAGAATCTTAAAAGTAGTACATCTGTTTCTTTTACCACTGTGGTCCTCCAGTCTTAGGCTTTGTTCAGGTGAAAGTAAACTTAGAAGAAAGAAGATTATGGAACATGAAAGAACTGACATGCACAATTTAGAACAAAGTCCATCGTGATTTTCTGTACTGTAGGGTGTAAGTAACATGTACTTGTTCTTTGAAATGCTGAAAACTGAGTCATTATATCGCAGCATTTTCTGAAAAATCACAAATTTGTTTAACAAATTTAGACTCATTGGATGTATCCAGATTTTACTATGACATAACAAGTCCACACTAAAATCCAGTGGGGGTGCAGTTGAACTGAGGGGCGTGCAGTTTTGAACTGACTCCACTTTAGCTGTGAATTTAGAGCCTGTTGATAAGAACAAAAATGTCATGAGATTTCTGGAGTCAGAATTGTTTATTATGCTCTGTGTTTTATATCCTGCTTGTATTTCTAATGTCTGTTCCAGATTTCTTCCCTGTAGGAAAAAAGCCATGCTTTCATGTAAAGGAAAAGCAGAAGTCAAAAGGCTTACTTAAAAATAGATTGCTCTTTCGGAGGCCAAAATCTTGTAATTATTTCTTACTAGTAAAATTAATTATCTTCATTTTAGTTAATATTAATTGAGTAATTGAACACTTCAGTGGAGTCTGTTGCAGGTGTGGAGTTTACACATTTCCAACACCTGCAGGTTCTGTTATAAAAGCTGCAGCTCATGGAGTCCCTAGACCTGGAGTACACCTGAGAGGAGCTGTAGGGGAACCTCTGCCAGGAGCTGGGGCAGGAGCTCCAGCCTCCTGCCCAGGAGCGTGGGCAGCCCTGGAATGCCCAGTGCAGGCTCTGGTTCTGGATGAGTTCCAGGAGCTGTTACTCAGCCCAGGCTGGGCCTGCTGTGAAGGGCTGAGGATGCAAAGCCTTGTTCTCCACTGGATGCATCCTGGCCACCTCAGCTGTTGGCAGAGCTCCTGTCCTTGTGCCTGCTCGTGGTGTGACTCAGTGCTCCTGGTCTCACATACTGACATGGCTGTGGGGTGTTTTCCACCTTATCTAGGTGTCTGCAAGTCTGTTCTATGCCCTTGGCCACCCTCCTCATTCAAATAAAGGTTTGCATTTTATTGTGGGTCTCTGCTATTTGCATGTATTCACCTTTAGTATATTTGTATTGAAGGTTTCATATTTAATTCTACTGGCACTCTATAGCAGGTTCCTCTTAAGTAAAAAGAAAAAATGTCATCATTTTCCCAGTTTTGAAATTCCACTTAAGGCTGTTCTGTTGGGGGTTGTTTTTATAGCGTTGTCATCTTTGCTGATGAGTACGCCTCAGCAGGTTTGTCCAGAATTAAATAACAATGTCAAGAACCCAGTGCATGTTCCCCACTCCTTTTCCAATATGCTTTAGTTTTAATTAATCCAGGAGTTTTATTTGGAAAAATAGGAAATACGTTCAAAGAGGACTGCAGTAATTCCATAAACTTTGAAACTGATTCACCTTTTACTGAAACTGGTTTCAATCAGAACTAGTGTCTTTGTTTTAAAAGTCAGTTCCAAAAATAAAGAAATTCTTCAAATATTTTTCTTTGTGAGTTTGCTGCACTGGTAGTCACAGGTTATGGCATATGCCTTCCAACACAACAAATGCCAAGGCTTTGAATCAAAACAGATTCAAAACAGGAAAAATAAAATGTGAAAGAGGTAAACTACAGGCTGTGTTCACATTATTTTGTTTGTAATGAGCAGTGTTACTTTTATCCCTGAGGTACTATAGGAGCTTTTGGGACAACGGCTTCCCTGTTGTTCATCTGCCTGTCTTCATACATATTTGAAAGATCCTTCTGCAGGGTTTGAAAGATGAATTGTCAGAGTTTGTGTTTAATGTTTTCAAAGAAAAGATCAGAGGAATTTTTCTGTTTAGAGAGGATATTGAATTAAAAGCATGAAAGCAGAATTCCCCAAATAATAATTTCTGTGTGACTTTCCTTGTAAAGTTACTTGTGGTGAATTGAAGCAAGGAGAAAGTGACCCTCAGTATCGGTATTTTAAAAATAAACCCTGAGCTCAGCCAGCGTGAGTCAGGGCCGTGCCGCAGGAGCTGGAGGTGCTGATGGTGTGCTGGGGGATCCAGCTGGCCCAGGCCGGCACTGCCGCCTGCTCGGGGCCGGGGTCTTCACCCTCTGCGGCTGCTGCAGCCACGATGGCGTTGGCTCGGGCAGGGCAAAACAGCCGGCTGCAGTGAGGTAAATTAATATCTCTTCTGCAGAGGAGTTGGCCCAGGGAGCAATAAATGGTGTGTCAGAGTTCTCTCTCAGATCCTTCAGCAAACACAGCAGAGCAGGAGGAGTCCAGCTTGAGGAGTGACTGTGCTCATCAGAAGACCAAGAGGACCCCCAGGGCTGAGCAATCCCAATGAGCCCTGTCTGTGTCCAGCGGGATCACTCATTGAAAGGGTCCCACTGCACATGTAGTTAAGCCATCCCATAATGCCAGAATTGCTTGATAAATAGCACAGTGTGGTTGCAGCCTTCAAATCTTGACAAGGAACACACCATCCTATAGTGATTTGTTTATGTAATAGGTAAAGCTCCACTGGAGGCAGGTTCTCTTCGTGTTAGGCACTTTCCAGCAGAGAAAATAGCACATTGCCTATGGAAATAACCATTCTGCTTTATAGGCTGCTCCTATCACAGAGATTTTAAGTTGTCTGTGCTATTCATATTCATATTTGTTTTTCAATGAACACCATCATGTGACAGATTGCATTACTCATTAAGTAATAATGCTTGTGAAAAGTGACTCTCAATGCTTTTAATCTTGGAGAAAGGGAAATCTTTCTATCAGTTGCTATCTCAATGTTTTTGACATATTTTGCTTTTGCAGTAATGTTGGGAATGTAGATGTTCTCAGATAAGGTTTTAAGTTTTGCGTTTTGAAATGAAAAATCATGAAAGCATGTACTAGTTTTACAGGTTGGAGTATAATTTAAAAGAATCTTAATTTCAGTGTAATTATTTTTTTTCCCTAAGCTTTGGTACAGGTTGGGAAATTTGCAGGAATAAATACCTGGGAAACTGATGGAATTGTTGATACTGAAATTTAAAGCCAACTCATAGAAAGTAATTAAAGCCTGTGTGTTCCCTGCATAAGTGAGGAGTTGTGTGAAGTCATTCACTGTGTGTGTAGGTGTACTGCACTGTAATACGGGATGCCTCCCTCAGCTTCATGCAACAGATTAATCCCAAGTGATAGGTAAGCACGTTTCAAATCTATATGGGCATTCAAGATGATCCAATTCCACTTTTCTGTTTGATCTTTGCAAGGTCTGTGGCAGAGGTTGCACAGATTGGTCCCTTAGGCCTCCTTATTTAACACAGCAGGTTCTCTTGTTTTGACCCAACATCAGCTGTTCAGGAGTTCAGTGCTTCGCTGAGGGGGATGCTCAGAGGTGCTGGTGTGATGAATCAGAAAACTTGTCTGGGGAAATGGCCTGGCTGGGGGAGAAAGAGGGATAAGAGTGTTTGATTCACTGTAGGAATTGACTGTATGAGTTAGGAGCAATGGTGATGCTTTGGGCTGCAGGGAAGTAGGAATTGTAGGTGAAACTATGGATGAAGAGCTTCTGAGGGCTGCACAGACTGTGGAACCCGGAGTGTGGCTGAAGGCAGAAGGACAGAAGAGGAGGAGCTGAAAGGGACCAGAAGGGGTTGCCAAGGGTGATTCTTAGAGGATAGGTGAGGAGAGGGCCATCAGACCACAAAAGTATAATTATTTAGGAATGTTTATGCTTCAAAAGGGCTGGAAAGTGAGGTAATGCACTGGAGAAGCATTGCACTGACCCATGAGCTCATAAGAAAGAGGCTTTATTGAGAGCTGTGTTGGTATTTTAATGTGACTCGAGTATGACTTGGAAGCTTGAACCTCCCACCTGCTTTTTGTTATTCTCAATTTTTAAGTTAGAATTAAACTTTTTAAGTCTTGGTATGTGTTTGTTGAGTAACAGGATTAGTGATAATCAGTTGAGTGATTTCACTTGGTAGTAGAAAAAGTGTCAGAGGTATGTATTGTCATTAATTATCTGGACAAGTATTTTTTGCTTCTCCAGCATACACCTGAACATCCATGCCCATAAACTGGGTTGAAAGGCCAGAACTTGCCTTTGGAAGAGTTTCTCACAAGGTTTTTGCTGCCCAGGCTCAAAGTCTTGAGCCTTATTCAGTGTGTATTCTCACAGTGTGATTCCTTTTTGTGCCTTTCTTTTCCAAAATCTGTCAAAAGGCTTCTATTGGTGTATGAACTGCTTGTTGGTACAATCTTTGTGGATAAAAAGCATTTCTAATTAGAGGCTTTTTGGCAGTTTTTACTGTCTCTTAACTCAGATTGAAGGACATGATCTCATTAAGATTGCCTGACTCTTTCTTTGATACTGATAAATTTAGAGAAAGAACAGGTGAGCAGTTCTAGAAGTAATCTCCCTCTTGATTCTTTGAGTGATCTTCCAACCTGTCTTCTTAGCTCACTGTGGCCTGAGGCCAATAACTTGAATTTCTTCCTCAATTCTATCAAGTGATGTCAGACAGTGATGGCTGTTTCTACAGTGAGACTGGAGGAAATAGTAGATGTCAGGAGAAAGAATGAAGGAAAAAAATGCAAAGAAATTGATAAGTAGTTCATTTGGGGTTTATAGGTACCTCCTTCTTATATTTTCCATTTGCACTCTTGAGAAACACACATAGGTCTGGGACTGTGTGTTTTGTGGAGATGTTGTAGCTGGTGCTTTGAGTGCCTCAGTTGCTTTACTTGGATGTCAGTGGTGTCTGATGTTCTTGATAAGCCTTAACATGGTCTGTAGCTTTCTGCACAGTGATGTGGCCAAACAATCAGCATGCAGTGTCCTGTGGTTTTTCGATTATTTTTTTTGTTTGTTTGTTTGTTTGTACAGTTAATGTTCAGTAGCAGAACATTGTTCCCAAGTGTCAGGACAACAAGGTTTATATTACCTCACTCTGCCCTTGGAAGGTATGTTACTTCATGTTGGCATGTAACAGGAATGTTATTTCTTTTAATAATTCAGCCATAGACCAGGTACCAGCCAAACAGCAAAGGTCTTCAGCTTTTGTCTCTGTTGCTTTTACCCTGATAATTTAATACAGTACTTTGTTTTTCAGACTAGTTTGATGAGTGCTGCAGTTCAGCCCAGGTTTTTTGCAGCATTAGTAGGGAAGTATCTCCAGGTTCTTGGAGGAAAAATATGGCACAAACAGCTGTGGTATTTCAAAATTTGAATCTACCTTCTTGGGTTTTTCTTAAGTTTCAGGAGAGGAGATTTGCGCTTCTTCAGGGATCTACTTGGCAGGAGTTCATGGGAGACTCTCCTGGCAGGTAAAGGTGCTGATCTTCCAGAACAGCCAGATCCAAGCACGTGTAGTCCATCACAACATGCAAGAAGGCAAATAAACATGGTCGGAGGCAAAGGAGCACGAGCATGGAAATATTGTTTGAGCTTAAACACAAGCAGGAAGCATCAGGAAGGTGGGAGTGGTATGAATGGCCACAAGCAATACAGAAATGTTGTCTGGGGAAAGAAGGATGCAGGTAGGAAAGCTAAAGCTCAGCTGGAGTGAGGGACGTGAAGAGCACCCACAGCAGCTTCTGAAAGTGCATTGGTAGCAAGAGGGAGGCTAAGAAAAATTTGGGCACAGTGCTCTTATCAACTACTGACCAAAGACATGGTGAAGCCAGAGGTATTGGGGGGCTTTTCCGGCCTTGTTTTTAGCTGAATAAACTAATGCTTGTTTTTCACTGGGCACAACCAGGAAGTTGTACTCATTCCCCTCAGTGAGGGATGATTGAATGAGAAGAGCTGTCTGATTTGCATTCTGACGTGGTGAGTGACATCAGCTGAAACCTGTGCTGTGGGTCATACCTGCAGTCTGCTCAGAGCCCGGCACTCGCAGGCAGAGCAGCCCAGCAAGGAAGGA
Organism: Vidua macroura; assembly: GCF_024509145.1. Classification (NCBI taxonomy): domain Eukaryota; kingdom Metazoa; phylum Chordata; class Aves; order Passeriformes; family Viduidae; genus Vidua; species Vidua macroura. The sequence continues at coordinate 1,108,135 of NC_071596.1, read as the reverse complement.
GCTGGCAAGTGGAGCATAAGGTATGGGAGGTTAGTATGTAATTTATGCTGGGTAAGGAAGATGTTCTCTGCAGATCTAGGTAAAAAAGTTTGTCTATTTTGGAACTTTTATTTGCAGTTTCAAATGTTTGATTGGGCATTTTAGGGTTTTTCTGGAACAGAGGTCTCCCAAAAGATGGTGTACATGAAAATTTTTGCCTTTGAACAGAACAGCACATGACTTGGAAAATGAATTTATTCTTGTGTAAACAGCAGACATGAAATAATTTGGTAGGAAATGTCAGCTGGTAGATCTAAGTGAGGGGAACATCTGAAAGCTAGGGTGTTGAGGGTAACTGGACATTGGTGTAGAAAAAAGGCTGCACAAATAATTTCAAATTTTCAATTATCTTCCAAAGAAGAGGATATGGAGAATGGAGTCTGGGTGAGGAGGGTCAGCCTGGAAAACATAGTGTTGCTGATTTTGAAGGTAAGGAAGTTGTGGTTTCATTTCTCTTGCTACTGGTGAGAGTTGAAACATCTTATTTCATGCAAAAATAAATGGAGGTTCTGTCAGAAACTCTAGTTTTAGGGAAAGGAGTGTGTAGAGTCACAAGAGAAAGAGATGAGAAGGCTGGGGAACTAGAGAAATAAGGCAGAATTAGTTGCAGGTAAAAAGAGATTGATACCAAAACCTGTGCATGTGATTGGAGATTCTGCATCAGTTATGGTCAGAGATACCAGGCTTGTAAAAATCTGCAAAAAAAGTTCAAAGAAATGGAAGTGTAGAGGGTGATGGGTTCTGTAGGAATGTTACTTTGACAGGGTGAGGAAGCATGCTAGGAGAGCTAAGGTCAGTCAGTAGTTCATGGACTGGTACTATATGGAAAGGTTTAAATATTTTTTCATTACCATGGGAGGACCTTCTTAGGCATTTTTCTTAATTGATAAATTTCAGCTGAGTCCCTTGGACACATTGTCCATCAATGATTAAATTTGCATTATAAGAAAAGCCTTAAAATGGTGAAAAACCAAGAGAAACATAGTTTAAAAGGGGATCTTAGTCAAGGGAAATGTTGTTTTGAATAAGGTGGTATCTGAAAGCAGATATGACTCCAGGATGGGTAACAGAGATGAGGAAATGGAAATCAAAATCAAAACTGAAGTGAAATTTGAAAAGCTTAATGTATTCCCTTCAGGCAGGAGACTCTAGCTAACTAATCTCTGTCTCAGTATGCTACATGTAATTAAGAATTTTGGAGCAAAAATTTTTTATCCATAAATTTTACCAAATCTTTAGTGATTTTTTTATCTATAAATTTTACCAAGTCTTGATATATATTACAAGAAATGCATAAAAGATTTTAACAAAGAAAACAAACAAAAACCCCCAAACAAACAAACAAACAAACAAAAATAATTAAAAAAAAATTATCCTAGAACGATAATACTATAATACCAGCATTGTGATCATTAGTGTGAAAGTTTAAAAAAAGAAAAATCCTTGGAGATGGACATTAAGATATTAAATATAATATGAGTGTTCAAAAGATAGCCTGTGCTATGTTAGTCAGAGCTTTATTTGTTATTTATTTCTGCCCAAAAGAGATGCAGTAATTGTCATGTCTAAACTAGTAACTTCTCTTTGGTAGCTCTAAAAAGTAGTTTTAGTTGAAGACATCAAGATTATGGGAAGTACCAAACAAGAAACTGCCTAGAAAAGCTATCAGGAGAGAATTTATTCATTGAGTTCTTGGCTAATTGATTTCTTAGTAAAATGAGTTAGAGGTTCAAATGCGTAACAGGCAATGGAAACTCAAATTTAGGCAATATGGACCAGAGTAGGGCAGGAACATAATGGCTCTTCCAGGTTGAAATAACAGGAACCTTTAGAACTATATGAAGGACTTTGTTTCTTGACCCCAGTTTCTCGGGAAGATAGGACAAGCCTCTCCATTTTGGTCTCCAGCATATCAAGACTGAAGAGACTGTTTTGTTTTCTTTAGCATTAACCCCATGGAAAAATAAGGCAACTTGACTCCAGAAGCAGCATAACTGCATCCTTGTGGTGGTGTGCTTCCACATCAACCAGTGATTTCCCCTGTGGCAGTGCTGTGCTGCAGGGGATAATTGCATCCTGGGAAAACTGGCCCTACCAGGAAGGCTGCTGCAGGAATCCCTGCACTGCTCTGGCAGCCAGGCCATTAACATGATGCTGCACTTAAACTAACTTGGCTGACCTAAATGGCTTGGCCCAGAGCCACCCAGGGATGTTTGTACCTTTGGCATGGTTCACCCACAAACCTGTATAATCCACCAGCAGACAATGGACCATGTCTGCTATAAATGAACACTCAAAGGCCTCTGTAGCCAGTTCTTTCCAAGATGTGTAAGCTGTTTGTTTCATCTCCACCCTTATCTGCTATATTCACACATGTAAATTTACATGAATAGTTGTGTACCAATACAGTAATATTTTGCTTGGGAATGGAGTCTGTAAGTGAAGCAAGAGAGAGTAACTCTGAAGATGTAAGGAACAGTTAACATTGCCTGTGTAAATCTGCTTAGCCATTTTACCTGTGAGACAGGCAGTAACCTCTTTAGCTGGGTGCCCTGCTTCTTCTCAAACAGTTCTGCTTCCAAAGCGAAACCAAGCACAAACCTGGCCCTGCAAGGTTAAGTGCAGTGGTGTTCTGTGGCTCGGGGTGGGGAGCCCTGCTGTGCTGCTCTGCTGCAGGCACTGCGGATGCAGCAATTCCTGCTCTCCTTGGAGCAGCTCAGCAAGCCCAACAGCAGAAACCTTTGTAATGCTGAGGATTCAGATGAAACCACTATGTTCACAAAAACCAAAAAAAAAAAAAAAAAGCAAGACCAGGAAAGACAAGATTCAACAAAGTAAATACAGTGGATGGGGCCACTGGGCTGCAGAGTCCAGTTGCTTCAAGACCTGTGTCACCCCAAAGGAGCTCAGTGAACTCCACTTGGCTAGTCTCCTCTTGGTGCACTATGGGCTCAGGAAGTGCCGAAGCCTTGTCCCCCCTTACCCCATGGTTTAGCTGTGATACTTCTCTGGTTTTGATTTCATCCTTACATGTACCTTTCTACAACCAACCTAAAGCTGTTCTTTCAGCATTTACTATTTTGTTGGCTGTTTGTGAAGTCCTTATGTTGATCTGTCCAGTGTTTCCCACTGTTGTTTGTTATCTCTTTTCTTGCTGAGCTCTGTGTGAGGGGGTGTCTTCTCTGTTAGACCTTTGTTCAGAGCTGAAAGGCTTGGTTCTGCACGTTACAAAGCTACAGTGCAGAATAGATGCTGTGTGAGGTGTAAAGAACTTCTGAGAAAGAATTGGGCCCACTTACACTTTTCTGTGAGTGCTCAAAGGGCCTTTTAGACACACCATTGTCTTCAGCTTTCCAGCGGCCTTGACTTGAGAACTTGACCTGTATAAATTGCAAAAGATATATGTGTTGCTTCATGTAGTACCCTGTTCTGTATTTTTGCAATGTGTGAAGACTGCTGCAAAGATGAAGAAATATTTCATGAGGGTGATCCTGACTATCTGTATTTTGCACATGAGAGTCAATTATTACTGCCTATTTGCTTCCTTAGCACACTGAATCTATATATCCCCCTAAACAAATTGGACATCTATTTTGTATTCTCCCGCAGAGTCCCCAGTGGAGTTCAGCTGCTGTTCTCTACCAAGTGTGGTTTTGTGTTGTTGCCAGATATATACAATTCTGGAGGGAGAATGTGGGATTGTGTAACCGCAAAGCTGGCTGTGATGTCAGCTTTCCCCAGCATGCCTTCTGTCTGCACAGTGGGAAAACCTACTGAAGAAATGTTTTTTGAAGAGCTGAGCCAAGGAGGAAGTCTAATTTCTCCCTGGAGTTCTCCTAGGTATTCCTAATGCTTTTCCCAACTAGAGCTGAGATTTTTAACTGCTGAGAAAGTTTACCAACATTTTGAGGTTGGTATGTTCAATGCCTGTAAAGTTCTTTGCAATTCAGGTAATTTTACCCTTTACTTGGTTTATCAGGCTGGTATCCTGTACTGTCTGAAGTGCACAAGTTGTTTTGGTGTAGTGTCACCATGCTTCATGGTGACAGGATGTTGAATTCATCGTAGGCTAAGCCCATATACAGTTTGCTTCTACATAAACATATTCTTCTTTAAAAATGTAGACTTTTATGGAGAAACCTGGGCTCACACAGTCTATAGGAAGTTTGGGGACATCCTGAAAAAATGGTTCACAGAGGCTTGCGGATTCAGCACAGCCATCCTGTCCCATGGGCACAGGGCTGTGTCACCCAAGTGGAGCTGTACTGGTGAGTAGCATGTTTACTGAGTAGTCTGAAAAGATTTTTCACCTTTCTGAAAAGCAGCTGTGTATGTGTGCTTCAGCTAGCTCTGTCACCAGTGAGCTGTCACCAACATCCATGGTCCTGGCTTCAGGTGTTTTTGCTGGAGCACTAAAGGCAAAGGGAGGGAACTGTCCTAAAGGACCCTACAGCCCTGCCAGAGGAACAGTGGTTGGTAGCAAATGTTCCCACCTCCAAACAGCCTTGGTGGGGACAGTTAGGTTATACTCTAGGCCCCTGAGAGCTGTAGAGACTTGAGATTTGGCAGGCAGTTCAAAAACTCTTGCATCCTGTAGTCAGGCTCTTAAAACAGGATTTGAAGAATCTATAAACCCTGGTTGTCTCCATTTTGTGTGCCAATGTTTTTTTTCTCCTGGCATTGTCTGGAAGAAGAACTAGAAGAAGCAATGGAGAGCAGCCTTGAAGTGGCATCAAAACTGCAGTTTCCAGAGACCCAGAAGCTACACCAGAAAGAAAATACTGTTTATTATTGTCAACCTGAACTCTAGTAAAAGACCTGGATGTTCTTTTCAGTGCTAGTGAAGCCATACTTCCATTTCTTTTGGTTGCAGTTCTTCAGTATGTCAGGTTCTTGATTTTTAGGAGGATTTTTATGCTGTGGGTTTTACTATGAAAAGCTGAAATCAGGCAGTGCATGGTGGAGGAGAAGAATGCATTTCATAAGATGGTTTTTCTTTCTCTTTGGGGAAAAAGGGAAATGTTTTCCTGCTTTCTATATATGATATATAAATACTATATATGATATATGCTTTTCTACAAGTGATTAGAAAATTTGCATCCACTTTGCAATATGTCAATTGCACATATATTTTTAATCAGCTTTGACCTCAAACTGAATTGGATGTGCACATGCCAGGAGAAATTAGTCAAATTTGAAGAAATAGCATCCTGGTTTTCCCTGTTGTAGTCAGATCAAAAGACACATTGAGGGGAATAGTAAAGTCCAAATCAAGAAAAGATGTTACATTTCCTTCCAGTGCCTGAAGGGAGTCTGCAAGAAAGATGGAGAGATACTTTTTACAAGGGATTGGAGGGACAGGACATGGAGGAATGCCTTCAAACTGAGAGACAGTAGATTTAGATTAGATATTAGGAAGAAATTCTTCCCCATGAGGGTGGTGAGGCCCTGGCACAGGTTGCTCAGAGCAGCTGTGGCTGCCCCTGGATCCCTAGAAATGTCCAAGGTGATGCTGGACAGGGTTTGGAGCAGCCCTGGACAGTGGAAAGTGTCCCTGCCCATGGCAGGGCATGGAGTGAGATTGAAGGTCCTGTCTAACCCAGCCCATTCTATGACTCCATGGCTGTGATTCAGAAAATATCCCTCAGACACCAAAATTGTAGAATGAGTTTAACAGAGAAATTGCATCAGAATTACAGATATCTTCAAAATAAAATGACTGATTAATTTTTGATTTGATAAGCAGTTCTTGCAGAAAACAGACCAGGCCTTGGGACTGTGCTTGAAGAGAAGCTTTATAATACTTGGGCCAGACTCTTAAATTGTATGCTTTTCCCCTAGTTTCCTCAGATGGCATCTCCTGTGCACTGTTCTGATTCTCTCAATGGGCATTTCATTCCCATTTCCTTCTTCTGTGCCTGCACAGAGTCTGTTTGACTTCAGAGCTTGTGTTTGGGATGTTGGTTGTTACCAGCTAAGAATGAGCAACGTGTATTGGAGGGCGGTGCAGCTCATATTTCTGTATGAGGTAGAGTTATCTAGAAACAGTACTTGTGTGTTGAATTGTCATATCAACATTCTGCTGTACATTTTGCTGCTAAATTCACTGATCATATATGTAGATTCCACAGTCAAGCATAGTCTTTAACATTACATTAAGAACCCAGCAAAAAATCTACCTAGCACAAAAATTCTTACCTGAAGTACCTTCCTTAATAATTCAAAGCAAAAAGCTGATTTTTTTTTTCTTTTATAAGGTGAAATCTCAGAATAATAAGTATAGTGCATACACAGAGAGAGAGAGAGAGAAAGAGAGAGATAGTGGAATTACAATCTGTAAATAGAAACAAATAAATACAAAAGATCAAACACTGAAAACTAAGGATGTATACATAAAAAGTAGAGCAGACTTACCGCATCCCCACAATACCAAGCTATAGAGAGGAATCTGTGAACCTGAGAAGTTTGGCTCTAATACCCTGTTGAATTTTGAGGCACTTTTCTCCATTTTACCCCTGTTTTGGTTGGGTGCCAGGAAGTCAGCATTTACCAAGCACACGATAAGGATCTGTGAACAGGTTATCAGTTCCTTGGGCAGTGCTGCATCCCACAGCTGCTCTGCTTCCAGAGCCAGATGCCACCTCAGCAAGGGTGTAATCCTTCCTTGGCTGCACCAGCTTGTGCTGACAGGTTTTCTTGTGTGCAGGGCTCACTTTATTCTGGTCTCTCCTCCTTCCAGGATGGCTCGCTCTCTGTATGAGTGGTTGTGGCAGCACGAGTTCTGGCTGCCCCCAGGAATCACCTGGGAGGACATGCAAGAATCTGAAGACACTCATTACCCTCAACCTCGTGATCTCCTGCTCAGTATCCCTTTTGCTTTAATCTTGGTAGTCATTCGATGTGCCTTTGAAAGGTAAGTTATTTAATACTGTTTGTGGTTTCTTAGGTACAATGGGAGCAGTTTGGGTCCAAAAGCTGGCTTTATTTTCTGTGCCAATGCACGACTGAAGAGGTCCACAGAGACTCCATGTCACAAAGTCTGCTGACATAGATACATTTTTCAGCTCCTTCTTTTCAGCCCTGTGTACTGGCTACAGATGTGTGTTGAATGTAGAGCACAAACCTTATCCTTAGGGTCTATTGGCAAGCATTGTGACTTTGTACACATAAAACAGATCAGTGTAGGTGAGGTTTATGTGTGTGTTTTGCTGGTTTGTGTATGTTGCATGTTCTTTGCTGTTTCTAGATTGAGTGTGGCAGAAGTCATGTTAAGACTCAATCATACAGCTAAATCTCCTTTATCTTGAGTCCTGGGGATCTGGAGTATTGCATCTGATAGATAAACCTGAACAAGATGTATCAGATTGGGCTGAGCCCTGTGCCTCAGCATCAGCACTGCCTAGCACAGGGGGGTGTGTGGTACTGACCCCCAGGCGGGCTGGCAGTGCCACTGCTCTCCTCTGCTGGGGACAGACATTTGTAGCTGCTTCCTCTGACTTGAAGTTGCTACAGACCCCTCAGTGCTGGGCTGCCAGGATTTCTGCTCCTCTCATTCTGCTACCAGATCTGCTTTTGGGGCTGCTTTTTGCAAACTCTGTGATATCATACTCCAGTGCTGGCACAAGAAGTTACTCTGACTCAAGGATCTTTCTGGCCAGAACCATTTGAATGTTCCACACATTACACTTCAGGACAGAAAATTTGGGCATTATGGCAAAAGTATAGCAAGAAATCAAGAAATCCTGCAGGTGTCACTAGCTCTGAGTTTAATCATTAAAGTCCTGAACTGGTGCCACTGCTTTATGCAGTTTGGTCAGTAGTTAATGTGGTTGGTGACGCATAATTTGCTGGTGGAAAACTGAGATTTACTACAGCATTAACAGTTGTTAAGACTGCAGAGCAAGTCCCCTTCGTGATTTTGAATACACTTTAAAGTGTTTTTCAGTATATTCAAAACCCAGTATTCTTAGTAGCTCTCTGAAGAGGTAATCATTTGAAATCTTCGGTGGTTTAAAGCTTAGAAATAGGGGGGAAATGACATTTTAAAAAACATTTTATCTTTTTTTTTTTTGAAAAGTGTCTGCACAACAAAATGGAAATGGACTTTTCTGTAGACTAGAAAGATGTTTCTTCTGCAGATTCTCTGTGACACAAGGGTAGCTTGGAAAAACATATAGAAGTTGAAATTATTCAGAGCTCTCCTATAAGAATGTTTTTATCTAAAAATACTGGCTGTAAGTTGGGGTATTTTATTAAAACCAAATGTGTGAATAATTATTGAAATAATAATTTTAGGATGATACAAATTTGGAATTAAAATCTCCTCTTTGTAAACAATATGCTCAGTGTGCATTCCATAATTTCCATGTTTTTGTCCTGCACTTTCTTGGGGACATGGCCATCTTGGTTAGCTCTATTCATGTGGAAACCAAGGTGCTCTAGGCAGCCATTAAAACACAAGTGACTCACATTTCTTCCCTGCTGGTGCACGAGGCCTGGCTGGATTCCCCTCAGGTGGGCCCTGCTGGTCAGTGACACAGATGTGCTTCTGGTGTGGCATTGGAAATTGGGCCCTTGTGCCACTGACTGGCACTTGGCCAATTTATGGCTCCCCCATGCAAGACATGGCCAGGAAGGAGGAGCCAAACTCTTCCCTGTGGTGGCTCATGACAGGACACGAAGCAGTAGGCACAAACAGAAATGCATGATGCTTCATCTGCACTTACAAAAACTGTCTTCCTACTGTGACGGTGGTCAAACATTGGAAGAGTTTCCCCAGAGAAGGAAGGAGTCTGCATGGGCAGAGATACACGAAACCCAGCTGGACACAGCCCAGGCAGCCAGCTGGAGCAGCAGGGTTGGGCTGGGTGATCTCCAGAAGCCCCTTTCAGCATCTCTGATTCCGTGCTTCTGTGACTCTGTCCCTTTATTTGCCTACCTCCTGCCACACCACTCCCAGTCAATCTAAATATCTTTTTCATCTGCTTTTAGATGCTGATGGCCAAGTAAAAAGATTTTTTCTTTCCCATGCAAGCGCTGCTTCAGCTGGGAGCGTTTCCACAGGCCTGGTCCTACTCATTAATTTTAAAGCTGTTTTGATTCACAAACTTCATTAAATAAAAGCTGCACGTCACACCCTTAAAAAAGATAACATCACAAGCCCATTTTACAGGTCCAGGAAGCCTATAATCATAGCACTATTTTACCTATGCAAATTACAAGCCGGTGTTCTGAGCTGTATTCTTGTTTGTCCTAACTCTGCAGTAATTTATTTCAGCATGACTTTTTCTCATTCTGAATCATTACTGTTTCACATCCAGTTCATCCTGGAGAAGAAAGCTTCCTCTGGGAAGGTGAGGTGTGAATCCAGCCCTCAGTTTCTCCATTGCCTTATCTGTATCTTTAAACAGTGGCACTGGCCCAGTTTAAAATAATTTACACCAAGTTTGTGAATTGCAAAAGGAAATGCGTGTTTATTTCTCATTTTCTGTGTAGATAACCCTGACTGTATATCTTTGGACACCTGGTCTGCAGATTGAAATGAGTGGCTGTAACTAGTAGACAGATTTGGGTTTGGTGGCTGTAGCTTGCCCTCTGGCAATTTATTCTGCCCTCAGCCACCACTAGCTATTACTTGCAACTCTGCATTGGGTGCCAAGTTTTTCTCTCTCTAGATAGTTCCTGGTGGTGCCTGCTTTGGGATTTCAGAGATGTCATAATGTGTTCATATGATCAGAACTCCAGGTAAATAAAAAGAGGCAGGGGAAGTCTGGAGGATTTTCTGCAATGTCTGCATCAGCTGCTGTGCTGGGACCAATTGTTTCATCCTTTTTTTAGGCATTAAACTTGTGAAAGGAAGGATTTTTCCTCTCCTTTGCACCAGCTGGCTGAACTGGGGAAAACTGAGACAGCAACATTCTTCTAAGAGCCAGCGATGTTGGGGATGAGGTGCTGGCTGTGGGAAGAGGACCTGCGGTGTCTGGGTGTGGCCTGGGAGAGCTGAGGAGGTTGTGGGTGCAGCCCTGGGGGAGAAGAAACAGCTCACAGGTTGTGAAGCAATCCCCTGTGAGCTGGCTTGTGCTGAGGAAGGTGGGGAAAAGTGGATTCAGTGCTGGAGAGTAGAAAGCCCATTTCTGCTGCAGTGCTGGGCTATGCCACAGTAGTGAGGCAGGAACTGGGGGAAGCAATTAATGATGTCCTAAGAAAAGAGAGGACCTAGAACTTGGGAACCTCCCCTGTTCCTTTAATGTTTCCAGATTGCACTTGTGAGTAGGAGATATGTCCTGCAACCATAACTTGGAGCTTGATTTTACTTAGCAGGACTTTTCCCTGGACATAGTCCTGTAAGGATGTTGGCTTCTCTTCTAGTTATGTAATGTTTAAGACCATTTCTGTAAAAATCAAGTTCTTGGAAAGCTGTTATTCTGAAGGAGTATTGCAAAGTGTTTCTTGCCTGTATGGTTAGTAAAATGTGGCAACTAAAGTCCTTTGAGAAACAGTAAAGCCATTGAAAACCATTTTTTATATATAATTTTTGATTTGTCTGATTTTGGACTTGTCCAGGGATTTTTGGGTGTTGATCAATTGAAAGGAATTGTCAGTGAATTTCAATCCACACAGCTCCCAGATTTCACTAGAAGAGGATTTTAGTCAGAAATACTGGGTCTCTTTGTGGGAGAGTGGTGCCCGGATGTTGAAGCGATACGCGGAAGAAATCAATAGACTCCATGAGCTGGGGTAGTTATGAAGTGGGTACGTATGTCAGCGCCCGGCACAAGTGAGATAGCTCTCCAAAACTTGTGCCCCGAGCCTCAGTCTGACCCACACCTTTATTCCCAAAGCTGTTCCATATGCAATACATTGTACAACTTTTTCATGCATATTCCACCCCTGGCCCCGCCTGTCCTCGCTTCTCATGCGAAGTAAGTCCACGCCCTTCTGGGCACACGTGGTTTGCTGTGGTGGTCGTACGGGGGTCTCTCGGTGGTCCTGAGGCTGAAGGTTGTGGTCTTCCTCATGATTGAACTTTTGAACCTTTCCTCTCTGCGCTTGCGCTTTTGGTCCTTTGGTGCTTATCTGAGTACCTCTATCAGTCTTGATAGGCTTGGAGACAGAGGAGCTTCTTTATCTGGGTTCTTTGCCTCTTCTGGTGTTGTTCTTTATGCAAGAAGCTTCAGAAATTTGCATTTTCCTATGCCCTTTGTACCAGGCAGTGGTTTCTTAAGTAAAAGGTTAAAATTCAATACATAACTCTACAAGCTAAATTATAAATGCTTAATTCATTTTGTTAACTTAACTCCAAAAATCTCTGTTTCAATGTGACTCATATGTTGTACATTTAAAGAAATGGACACTCTTGATCAGCCAGGAACAGATACTTGAACTCAAAACCAGAAGAATGAAAGGACACCAATTCTGAGTATTTTATTTAGAAATGTATATTTCTAAAGTTTATTTTGCATAGAGACTTTTGTTGTTGATAAATAATCAGGAAGGATCTGGAAACAGTTTCCTGTTAAGGTCTTACAGGCAGGGCTTGGTGCAAAGATGAGGGACACGTTGCAGCATTTAACTGAAAACAGACCTGACTCAGTTTGGACAGCAGCACTGCAGTGAATCCAGGCCTTGAATCAAATGGCACAGTCAGTTTAACTGGTGTGAAACATCTGCAAGCAGGGGAAGGCAGAAACTATGCCAGGAGCACAGTGATAGCCCTCTGCCAAAGAAAAGCAGGAGGCCAAAAGAGACTGTGCAGTTCAAAGAACAGAAGTTCAGATTGCTGCTGTCACTGGTTCTGCATTGCTTAGTACTTGAAGGTATTTGCAAGTGTCACCCTTTAAAATATTTTTTTTAAGAAATCCACCCCCAAAGTTATTTTTTTTTACCTCAGACTAGCTCTGAAAGCCTCTCCAGAAGGAGTGTAGCCCACTTTTGAAAGGTGTGAGCAGTTTAACCCCATTTATGATAAATCCACTTAGTTTCAACTTCAGGAGGTTTTGCACAAGACAGCTTGTTCTGTGATTACTCAATAAAGTGCCTTGGTGAGACCTCTGTCATGTAAAACATGGAGTGAGAGGTGCTCTCTGATGGAGGAGTAAGCTGGTGATGAGAATCATCTCCCTGACTGTGTCTGACTCTGAGAGGGGCACAGTTTAGTCCTCAGATTTACTCTTTTGTCTTGCAGAGAGCTGATAAAGTGCCATGATGAGGCTGTCCCTGCCACTGAGATGACATATCTGTGATGTTGAAATCAGTACAAGCATCATCCTTTTAGGGCTGTGCTTGGAACAGGACTTAACTGAGAACTGAGTCAGAGCATACAGCCAACATGTGCAAATGTCCCTTAGGAAGAATTTCAGGCCTTAGTTTCCCAATGATGTTCATAAAAGTAGGATTGGTTCCATAAATCATGGGTAAACTGAAAACCAACAACAAAGTAATTGTAACTGGTTACACCCTGTCTTCATCCACTGCAGCTGGCTTGTTTCTGTTACAGTGAGGTTTTATGCCATGACCATAAGAAATCAGCAGGAAATATAGACAAGTCAGGGATTAAACAAAATTAAGAATTTTTTCAGGACACTTTTCTGTAAAATAAATTTGTTGGCAAGCTGCATTGACACCTGACATTGTCTTTGTTTAATGTATCTGGAAAATGTCATACATTTTAGTTCCCAATATGGCCTGATAAGAAGTGGCAATAAGATTGTTTTCAACAATAGAATTGATTGCATCTTCCTCTTGTACTCATGCCTGTTCTTTGAAAGACAAAGATCAGGCCCATTGTTTAATATAAGAACCAAGATCTAATGCAGAGCTTAAAGTAGATGTTTTCCCAACTTCAGTGGAGTTATGGATACTACTGCAATACTGTGTTACTGTTCTTAGCACAGGACCCGCTGGCCCAGTATCCCTCTTCTTAAAGCATTCACTCCATATAGAAAAAAGTCATTACATGCACTTAAAACATTCCTTGAGAGCAGTCAGAGCCAAACCCCAGAATTCACAGTGATGGCTATATTCCTTTGCCACCCAGCAGCAGTGCCAGAGTGCTGCTAAATTTCACTGAAACTATCAATGCTTACCCGTGTTTTTGTGATCACTATGTGTCTTGTTGCCAGTGTTATAAATGAAAAATGATCCAGCCAAATTAAAAAAAAAAAATAAAAATAATTTATTTTAGCAATAGAGATCTAACTTAGCCAGCCACAAGGAAAAAGACAGTGCCGAGCTCGGGATCGGCGCTGGGTGCGAGACCCAGAGATCAGCCTCAGCAGAGGTTTCACTCTATGCTCCACACCACCATCCGGTACAAGCGATTTTTATAGGGAAAATTTTGCCTGAAGCCAGGATTTCGGCATTCAGTCCTTTGTTTCATTCAGAGTCCCATAAGTTGATGAGATTTCCTTGTCGGTGACAAGGCAGAACAATTCGAAGTCCGGTGCCGTTGAAACTCTTGATGAAATTTACGGGAACACGGTATTCACATGTATCGGCCCGGGGGATGTTCCTGATGCCCATCTCGGGTCGTTCACGCCATGATCAGCGCCTGGGTGTCTCCTTATCGCCTCAGATAAGGCCCATCTCCTGGCCAGCCACATCCCTTTGCTTGTAAATCGGGTTTCAACACACACCTGGTTTTGCCCGAGAAGGGGGGCTTCTAATGCCAAAGGGTACATTCTAACAACTATTTAATATTATATACATATCATGACAAAAATGGCGCGAATTATACCTGTTACATATGACACCAGCAAGCACACTTAGCCCTGGCCCTTCTTTTATGGTAGAAATACGTAATTTTTGTTGGTCTTGGTACATCTTTGAATGTTCCTCTAGCCAGAGATGCCAAAGGAATTTCCCAGAGATAATGACAAAGAACAGTTGATACATAGGCAGGTGGGTTGGCTGTTCAAAAGAAAAGTGAGAGCTGTTATATGAGTGAGCAAAATGTGTACCCATTCTGTGGTTTAACAGAAGTTACAGCATTCCTTAGGTAGGGGGTCTTTTAATAATTTTTTTTTTTAATACTTGTTAATTAAATTAAGATATGAGTTATTGAAAAGAAAACTTCTAAAAGACCCATCTGGAGGATTCTAGACCTGAAATAGTCCCTAAAGAAATGCATATGGAGTATAAGCTCTATGACTAGCCAAAACCACAGGTAACCACACCAGATAATCACAGCCATAAATATATCCCATACTCTCTTGAAGTAGAACACCTTTAAACACCTACACAGTGAAATAGCTTTTGCAGCTTTTTTAAGCAAAGTGAAAGAAAAAAAAAAATCTTCTTCTGTGTCCAAATCATTAGGGAGAACAGATCAGAGGACTTGCCTGGACATCAGGAGTGACCAGGCAGAGCAGGTGTGGGGCTCAGCACTTGCTGCCTCTGCTTGGTGCTGTCAGCTCAAAGCAGCTTCAGCACCAGTTTGCAGTAACACAGAGACACTTCCCCAGTGGCAGTATGTAAAAGGGAGTAATTAATAAGAACAGCTAGTTCTCGAGAAATTAAAGTAAAATTCAGATGATTTGGATATTTAAAAAAAAATTTTTGACAGGTTTCTTCTTTGTGCTGTATTTATGCAAGATCTCACTTCACACCTTCGAAGAGGATGTTTCCTACTGCTGAGGTAGAGAAGAGAGCTGGTAGTAGAGGAGCTGACTTGTTGAGCACAGGAATTCTCTGAGCAGTTTTCCTTGGATAACATTTTTCTATTTATGTAGGTGTTTTTTTTTGTTTGTTTGTTTTGTTTGTTTGTTTGTTTGTTTTGGTTTGTTTTGTTTTTGCTTTGTTTCACTGTGAAAGACTGAAGATGCACAGCTAGTGCAAACATCCATTCCTTGTGACAAGGTTTCTAGTTGCCACGTCCTTATTTCCTTATTTTGCAACTGTGTTTGATTTATATTAGGAAACATGGAGGTAAGTTATTCAGGAAAGACCAAATGGCTTCCTGATTCAGCAGGACATTTCTTCTGCATTAATAATACACCTCTGGCAGAGCCTCCCTCTTGATCCTGAGCCAAGGCCTTAGTTCAGGTGGATGCCATGTATGTTCCATGTTCTAGATGGAGCAGGGAACAATATTTAGGCCTTATCACCAATGTGGTTCTCCCCATCAGCTGCAAGGACGCCAGAGACACGTGACTAGTGATTCAGAAGCTGACAAAGGAGGATATCACATTTGCCAACCTCATGTAATTTTGAATATCACAGCACAGAGCTCAGAGCAGTAGGGTGCAAGTCCAGCAGTTTCCATTGTATGTTTGTGATTTTACCTGCTCAACATGATACTCATGTTTAGATTCACATGTGGGAAGCAGCTGTTATGTACTGCATCATGTTTTAACAGTGCTGCAAAATCAGAAATCACTGTTCTATTTTTGGTTGACCCTTTATGTTCTCTTTTGCAGAGCCATAGCCCTGCCCCTCAGTACCAAACTGGGTGTGAGAGACAAGCAGAGACCAAAAGCTCAGCCCAACCCCATGCTGGAAACATTCTATAGTACATGGTGCAAGAACCCTAAAGAGGTGAGTCCCTTCCTTCTTTGCTTTCCTGTAGATTTTGTGTCTTTAGCCAAAGAAAATCCCATTTGGAATCCTGAAGTTTAGCAATGCCATTAATATCTGGAAGCTCAAGAAAGGAAACACTGGTTACCTGAGAGCAGTGTGCCAGGAGGGTTCTCCTGCAATGCCATCAGCTCTGAGTTCTGCTTCTGAACACCTGGGAGGAAACTGCTCCCGAAAGGAACAGTGACAGCTCCTGACCCTGCTTACCCTGTACACAGCACAAGCTGCAGCACAGGGGGCTCTGCCTGAACATCAGTGACACTTTCTTACTGTGAGGGTGCCTAGGGAGGTTGGGAATTTATATCCTTAGGAAGACGCAAAGCTCTCTGGACATGGTTCTTGACACCTGTCTCTAGGAGGCTCTATTTGAGCAGAGCCCGTTGGATGAGGTGATCTCCATGGTCCCTTCCAACTCCAGTCATTCTGTGATGGCTTCTTTTCATATACTGGCAAATCGTCTAAAAAATCAGCTGCCTTGAGCTCCCACATTGCTAGTCCTGCAGCTCAGCCAATGTGTCTTGCTTGGTCTCATAGGCCTAGACTGGGTCATTCTGTTGCCATGCAATCCATGAGTTTGAGATTGGCCTTGCAAGAAGTCAGAGTCTTGGCCATCATCACAGAGACTGTGAGGGGCTTCAGAAACCTGCAAACACAACTGGTGGGTAGGTTTCCCCTGAGGGATAAGAAAAGTGTTCTTCAAGAAATTGGCAAGATGACCCAGAGTTATAATGGCTGCTGCTGATGGGAAAAACCACTAGCAGGATTATGAATTGTCACGCAATATTAGAATTTAACCTGGTCAGTGAAGTCCCTGAGTGTGAACTCTGTGGTAGGAAAAGCAATCTGATTTTATTTCAGCTTGTTTTTGTAGACTTTCTCTTGGCCTCAAAGCAATAGCTGTAAACTCTTACAGAGGATGGGTGAGTAGGGTGCTCACCATGTGTTCCAGTCCCAAGGAACAATCCTACTCCAAACACATTGCTTCACCAAGGCTGTTGCAGCATAGTTTTGCTGCAGTGGGGCATGAGGAGCCCCAGGTCATTCACTACCAGGTTAGAAATAAAGGAGAAGCTAAAATGAAAATGCAAACATTGTTCTGGGTAGTGCAGCCAGCCCATCTCTGCAGCAGTGGGAAGGAGTGTGCTGAGGGACACTTGTCAGTGTGGTTGACCTTCCTCTTGCCTTTCTGTCCCCAAAATCCAAACATTTCTCAGTATAACCGCTTCTACAGCAGAGATCTAACTCAAGACCTGGCTTTGCTAGCAGGTTTTTCCCACACCTGCACCCCTGTTGCACTGAAGTGGTACTTTTCTCCCAGCAGATCTGGGGTACTGGAACAGATCCTCACCATGAGACAGCAGTATAAAATAAAACAGGAACTGCTGCCTGGCTTTCTCCACTCACTGGGTACACCTCAGCCAGTCTACTGGCTCCATCCCCTCCCATGAGCTCTCAAACCACTGTTAGAGGCAGTTTTTACTTGTCCAGTACAATATGAGATTTTACAGTTCTTGGCAGCCATTTCCTGGGAGGAATTCCAAATGATGGAGCAATTGGAGAATGTAAATTAGCATCTCCATTTGTCTCCACCTCCGGAACAGGGCTCAAAAAACAGCGTATCTGAAATCAGCATATCTGAAAATTGGTAATCAATTTATTTTTGTACAGCACGCTCAAAGTATGTCAGCCACTCTCACATGATGATACCAATTCAGGTAAATGCATTCCATGAGAAACTATTGCTTTACTTAAAAAACAAGGTTACTCATGATGACACTTCCAAGTAGGAATATAAAACATGACAGACTCTTAACAGCCTAAGGACAAGAAGGAAGGTAATTGCAGGATTTCTGTGAGTTATATATTGAAGAATTACCCCTAACAGGTTTACCACAAGAGCAGAATATCCAGTAGGAAAATGTTGCCTCTGCTCATGACATCCACTGTGATACTGCGTCAGAATTGCTGAGAGGTGTGACAAGATTCATAAAATATTATTTAAGCTGCAATGATCTTTAATGGAGTGACAGATTGGAAGGATTTGGTCCTTGAGGACAGGGTAAGGCAGTGATTAGGCAGCAAACTCATGCGAGGAGACAAGACCAGTTTGAAACTGGGGAAGTTAACATAAAAAAAAATGAGAAGTTTCAACATTAGTATTTATAACCAATTGATTAGAGGTGAATGGAAAAATTTTCTGCTATCCAAGATCTTTATGCTAGGAGTGGACAGCTTTCAGAAAGATGCCTTAGCCTGAACAGACTTAGGCTGGCCCGGGGCTCCAGCTGGGCTCTGTGGTGGGTCAGATGAGATACTGCCCTGTCTGACCTTTGAATCTGGATCTTAGCTTGCTGCCTCACCTGTTTTCCAGGGTGATCTGCTCAGTTTAGCCAAGCAATGTGACCTGCCAGTGAGGAAGGTGGAGAAGTGGTTCCGGCACCGGAGGAACATGGACCGGCCCAGCCTGTCCAAGAAGTTCAGCGAGGCCTGGTGAGCAGGAGCACAAGCCATGAACTCAGGTTTTCACCAGACCTGAGCTCCACAGACAGCTCACTGCCTCCCCCTGCCCTCCGTCCCTACACAGAGATCCCAGCTCCCTGTTTGCCCTCCATCCCTATGCAGAGAGTATCTTGGTTCTTCCCTGACCCACTTGGCTCTGCTATAACTCTCTGCTGTTTCTCTGTTACAGAAACATTTCTTTCTTTTCCCCTTATTTTCAATCCCAAGTCTCCTTTTACTGCTGTACCTTTATTCCTTACTGGGCCCTTGTTTCTGACTTTTCCTGACTTTGTCACACTGGCATCCTGCTTTGACACACATTTGAACCTGAAAAACTCTCTACTCTCTACATCTTAGTGCTTTGCTGCTGCTTCAGTACCTACTAAAAAGGCATCCTTTCTGTTGCCTTTCCCATAGTTTCCCTTTCTGCATAGATTCCTTCTGCTGCACCTTTTCTGCAACTATTTTGCACACTGTTGCTTTCAAAAGCTACAGGCAGCAGGTTGGATTGGATTCTGCTGCCATTTGTCTTCAGCATCCTGAAAGTCATAAACCGGCACCCTTCCATGAGGGTGAGCATGGAAGTTTGTGAGCAAAGAGCAAAAACTTCCTAGGAAACAGCTGTGTGGAAATCCTCCTTGTTATGTGGAGGCACAAAAATCTCAGGACAGACAGATCTGAATGTCAGTCCTGGCTCAGCTTTCCACAGAAAAGGAGGATTCTCCACAGGTTTGTTGGAACGCCTTATTTACAAGGGGCTGCTCTGCTGTTTGTGTAAGGAATTGGGTTCCCCCAGGAAAGTCACATAAGCAAAAGAAATCATTAAATACCTGGAGTACTATTCATCTATCTAAAAGTGTGTATCTGTATCCATAAGATAGGCATCAACTTTGGGCTCATCAGCACGTGCTCCATTTAACAGTCCACCTGTAATTCAAAACCCTTGCCTAAAAACCCTAATTCAAAAAGAAGAAAAGGATGTGTATTCTTTATTTATAATATTCCATATAGTTAAAATATTTACAAAAACAGTGAATAAGGAGTTGTAAAGCAACAATTTTTATTCTGCCTCCATCTGGATGAAATATCAGCTCTCCCTGCACTCTGATAACTTGTAGTAAATAGTAATAGTAAGTAGGAAACAGTAAATCCTTTTCTGCCTCAGCCCCCTGAGGATAGTGTCCTTCCCCCTCTGTGGCCATGTGCAGTCTGTAGACAGAACGTCTCTCTGATGGGATGTAGCAGCTTTACAGAGTTTATTTTTGTCTTGGAAGTCCTGGGGCTTTCATTGAGAGGTTGAGTGTCTCAAAATGCAGTTATGTCTGAATTGTTATGGAGATTTTAGGAAATTAAAGGACTAGTTTAGACAGTTTTACTCCTTTTAATATTTCCTGTGGTTTGTTTATTAATAACTTGTTTATTCTGTTGGGCTGAAATTCCCCCCATTCCTTACTATGTGTGTGAATATTCAGGTGACCTGCCTTTGCCCACTGAACTGGGCAAAAAGTTTGTATGTACCTCTGTGTGGGTTTAATGTTGGAAAATAATTTCTGACTCCTCACTGCATCAAACATGACAGTAATTAGTTACTGTACATGATAACAAATATAGCAGGCTGGATCTCCCAAGGACTAGGAGAGAGATTGGCACTGTTTCACTTTTACAAATGCATCTGCTACTGCTGGGAAGCTTTGGGATTATTCTACTCAGGATTTTAGTCAGCAAGATTCTTGTGTCCTCTGCCATCTCTACAGCAAAGGAATTGCTCTTTGTGAAGCCTGTGAAATATGCTGATAAAATGCAAAGAGCTGATCCTGTTTTGGTCAAACCTTGAACATAGTAACATGTGTCTTTGCCGTAAAAGTGTTATTCTTTTAATTAGTGTGAGGATACACAGACTTGCAGCTCAGGGGTTAATGAATGGCATTCTAATGTCCTTTGTTTTGTTTGTTTGTAGCTGGAGATTTACATTTTACATCACTTCTTTCTTCACTGGACTCGCTGTCCTGTACGATGTGAGTACACACAATCACCTGCTGTTCTACCCAGACAATGCCTGCAAGAATGGCAGAGTTGGTTGTCAAACATGCCTTTTCAGATCTTCTTCTAGAATTTTTCCATGCAGGTTGGTGTGTATCCCCTGCATAGCACACTTAGGAGACCACAGACATACTGGACCATACTTATTTTAAGGACTCCAGAACCAAGATGTTTCCTATTCCTCTGGCAAAGCAGAAGGCAGCTGGGATTGTATAAAAGTAAATTTCTGCAGGGTAGGAGATAGAACACTTACCTAAGCTGGAAGCTGCACTGCCTGTTTGTGTATTGTATCCAATATTTCTTTAAGGTAAATAAATTTGGCTTCCTTTGGAGCATGGATTGCAATTTAATAATTTTATCTGATAATTTTCTTTTCCTTACCCAGGGTGTGACTGGTTCAGGCTCATGCCTCAGCCTTTTCTCCAATTTGATAGTGAGTTCTCTTGATACAATTTGTACTGCCTCACCAGGCAGAAGTGGTAACAGGAGCCATGGGTATGCTCTTGTCCCTGAGCTGTGGTCACTGAGCTGGGACTAGGGCACTGGCCATCTGCTGCCTCTGTTTTCAAGGTTCCCCTGACTCTTTTGCTGTGTCTGGTTCTCTAGGTGAGCTTTGCAAAAGTCTTCTGGTAGGGTCTGATGAGTTAAGTGATGTAAAATGTGCACATCCCAAGGCAGCAGGCACAAACTCTCCTTGTAACCTCTCACTGTAACATGTGAAGGACTTCTAACTTACACAGACTTCCAAGTCAGATTTTAAGGTACTCAGAGTATGAGGATTAGATGATGAGGTAGCTGAGGAGTGAAGCTGTCTGAACCTGAGCTGCAGTGTTCTGTGGATCTGTACATCAAAACAGAAGACTGTTCTTTGAGACCAGCTATTGAAATTTGGTCTGGATGACCTGCTTAGCATTGTACAAGAGCCCTGTGGCAACAAAATCATATTCGTCAGCATGCTGTCTGTCCATTATATGGATGAAATACCATTTTCACTTTTTGTGACCCATGTCTTTATTCAACACACATCTTACAATTTTCACAAAAAAAAGGGAGACATCCATCCTACATCCTACATCCATCTAGACAGCGCCTCTAGATCCTGTAGCAAATATGCTATTCTGTTACCTAAACTGTACTAAAATGACTACTTTAAAAAGAAGGACAAAGAACCAACATGACAGGCATATATACCTGTGAGATTTCCTGACTTTCACATGTTTACTTTGTAACCTGAGTAGCTTTTAAACATGGATTTGTTTTTGTGAAACCACCTTCTTTCTTTAGGAAAAAAGCAAATGTTTAAATTCTGCATTAGTAGTTTTGGACTGATAGCAAAAATCTCTGCCCGTAAAACAGCCTGTAACAAAGGAAAGTTATCTTCCAGTAGGCCGCCAGAAATCAGCTATATTTGCTGAGAACAGAGGAATGATGAAATTCAGGGATCTGGAGTTCCTTTCTAGTTTAGGTAAAGAGTATGCCATAGTTGTTTCATAGTTTTTGCTTTGTGCTTTCTGGTTCTATATCACACATCTCTCCTGGTTCTACACAAGTATTTGCTGTAAATTCTATTCCCAACCTCACTCCCAGTCAGCAGGGACTGTGTCTGTTCCAAATTACCACTGCACCTAAAACTACTGCCTCCTGCTTTGCCTCTGCATCGCCCACACACCAGCGGTGCTCAGTGGGAAGAAGAAATGCTGCCTTCTTGCCTCAGCTCTGATACCTGGAGCCCTGTAGAACTTAAAGAAAACTAGGTGCAAGGCATTGCTGTGTTCTGTGAGCTCTGACCCAGCCTGGGCACAGCTCCAGACAGAGCATGCTCAGTGCAGGGAGGACCCTTGGGGACCTTAGTTGCCATGTTTCTATGAAGGTTTCAACACTGCCAAGTTCTAAACTAACAATTTTCTATTGAACAGAGTAGGATATTTTCAGAGGTTCATTACTTAACAAACTGCAGCATAACATTCACTGTTAAAGGAAAAACCACATACCTGACACACCAGTTTTCAGCCTTCTATCCACATTTAAGTGTCATTGTCTAAATCACAGATATTTCTATTTAAATACTTGTAAGATTATTTTTAAATGCTCAAAACATCACCACCACCTCAAGCTTGTAGAAGATGGCAAAAAGTTGGGAGAGGTCTTCTCTGAGCTATTTTATTTGGAACGGCTAAATAGTGTGTGAGATTCCAGGCAAATAGCCACAATTTGGAAATGTCACAAGCAGATGCAAGTCCTTGTAGTGGAAATGTCTTGGCAATTGGATTCTAGACAGTGAGACCAACTCTGCCTGTAATAAAATACAACAAAGTCTACAGTAGTAACAAACTAAAGGAATTAGACAACTGATAAGAAAAGAACTCCTCTGATATTCTCACGTACATGTTGCATTTTTGTTGCAGAAGCCTTGGCTTTGGGACCACAGAGAGTGCTGGACAGGATATCCACAACAGGTGAGTCATACAAGAAAGAAAATTGCTGTTAGAAAATTGCTCTCATCTGGAGAGAACATCTTTGTACCTGGTATCATCTAATGCAAGAGAAGATGAATTGGCAGAGCACTTTGTCACTACCAAGAGAAAATGAAGACTTATGTTCCAGGGATTTTGTTTGACAGTCAAAGCTAGAGCAAGACCCCTTGACTGTGTGTGGAGGTTGCAAACCCATAAAGGGAAAAGTAATGCCCAATTCTAACAGTGTGAGGCAGAGGAAATGTAACGGGACAAATGACTGAAGAGTGAGGCAGTGCCTTAGAGGATGAGTCTCTGAACAATCCAGTATTGCAAGAAGGCAAAAATTTTAGGGGCAAATCTGTAGTTCTTTGTAAAAATTAAACCATACAAACAAGTGGGGCTTGAATAGGAATGTAAGACTGCAAGGGTCACTCAGCTCCCTCTGTCTCCTGCTCTGTACACCTGTGGTACATGTCTTGTCAAAAACAGTGGGAGCCTCCATAATGGCACACTGTGATGGACTGACCCTGGCTGGCCACAGTGTACCCACCAAGCCCACTTTTCTCTCCCCTCCTCAAATGGAAAGTGGGGAGAAAATATAGCAAAAGGCTCGTGGGTTGAGATAAGGACAGGGAGAGAGCATCCCTGGTTACCATCACAGGTAAAACAGGCTTGACTTGGGGAAAAATTATTTTAATTTACTGTTAATCAAATAAGAGTTAGTTTAAGAAGAAATAAGCCCAAATCTTAAAAACACCTTCCCTTCCCTTCTTCCTGGGCTTAACCTCACCCCCACATTCTCCACCTCCTCCCCTGCAGTGGTGCAGCGAGATGTGGAATGGGGGTTGTGGTCAGTCCATTGCACCTTGTCTCTGCTGCTCCTTCTTCCTGCTCTGGTAGCAGGGTTCTCCAGTGGGAGACAGCTCTCCATGAACCTCTCCACTGTGGATCCTTTGCACAGGATGCAGTCTGTTAGGAATGGACTGCTCCATCGTGGGTCCACCACAGGTCCACAGGTGCTGCCAGGAGCTTGCCCCAGCACAGAGTCTCCACAGGCTCAGAGTTTCCTTAGGCCACATCCCCCCGCTCTAGTCAGGGGTCCTTCACGGACTGCAGGTGGATTTCTGCTCCCCGTGGACCTCTGTGGGCTGCAGGGGCACAGCCTGTATGACCATGACCTGCTGGGAATCTCTGCTCCAGCACCAGGAGCTCCTCCTCCTGTTGCACTGACCTGAGGGTCTACAGAGCCGTATCTCATAGTCTCACACCTCTCTCCACACTCTTTCCCAGCAGTTTTTTCCATTCTTAAATACATTTCCTCAAGCCAATGCCACTATCATTCATGGAGCCAGCAGCAGATCCATCTTGGAGGTGTCTGGAGCTGGCTCTGTTGGACAGGGAGCAGCTTCTGGCATCTCACAGCAGCCGCCCCTGCCCCCACCCCGCTACCAAAACCCTTCCATGTAAATCCAACACACACCAATTTTCCAACATTTGTAACAACCAGAAAAGACCAAAACCAGGGCTGGTCATGTCCCACTGGCAAAGAGCAAGTCAAGGACAAACCTGTGTATTAGCAGGAACAACAAATGTATTAATTTACAATTTCTACTAAACAGACCATGTCCTGTGCTACAGACAATGACAAAAGAAACACCAGTTCTTCCAAATAGTCTGATCTTTGGGGGAAAAGAAATAGCTTCTGATCCAGACCTCCTGCTAGGATAACCTGGAGTGTGACCAGCACATACCAGCTAGGGAGATGTTCATATCCTCCCTGGAAGCCCCAGGGCATCCAGCTGTTCTTCCTCTTGTGGCCAGTTTCTGGTGCTACAAAGGAAAACAAAGTAAAATTTATGAAGGCCATAAATAACGAGTTGGTATTAGGGAGGACAATACTTCATGTTCCTTTGAAAATGGTTGCAAAGCCCCTTTAGTGATAGTAATTATTTATCAAATAGATTCAGGTTTAAGGAGGTCATGTAATGCAACAACAGCAAAAATTGCATGTTAAGTAACAAGATCTTGCTGAGTGGGTCTAAGCTTTCCGTTTCCCAGCTGTAAAAGCCCAGATAATTTACCCAAAAGAATGTGAATTACATTTCCTGCTGGGGTTGGATTTTTCCCCCCATTAGTTTGATTAAACTGGAAATTTGTGACAGAGTGCAGAGTATCTGATGCGTCTTCAAGCCTAAAAAGGGAATGATTTATTCAGCTACTCCTTTTCCACCAAAATGAATTTGTTTATGTAGTTTTTAAAACTCTGTACTGTCTGCTCAGGAATCTGAATAATGCTGAAGAAATCCTAAAAATATTAATGATCTTCATGGTGGTTCCCTAAATGTTTGACTTGGTAAAGTTGAATTTCCCCTGCTGTTTGATTTAATCTTGGCACAGATGACATTTAGTGAGTGAGTGTGTTGTTCAGTTGAACTATTTCCCCCTGTAGCTGCAGGAGCTAGCTTTGTTGATTAAGTTGTAGTATTGGGTTTTCACTGCCTGTTTTTGGTAGCAGGAGGCTACAGAGGTGGCTTCTGTAGGAAGTTGCCAGAACCCTCCTCCATGTCCAGCAGAGGCAATCCCTGGTGGCTCCAAGTTGAACATGCCACTGGCCAAGGCTGGGCCAATTAGAAATAGCGGTAACACCTCTGTGATAACAGATTTAAAAAGAAAGAAAAAAAAAAAAAAAGTTATTGCACAGTTGTATTTGCAGCCAGAGAAGAGCAGGCTGAGAACATGGGAGAGGAACAACTCTGCAGACACCAAGGGCAGTGGAGAAGGAGGGGCAGGAGGTGCTCCAGGTGCGGGAGCTGAGGTTCCTGTGCAGGCTGTGCAGGGTGAAGCAGCTGTGCCCCTGCAGCCCATGTGGATCCACAGGGGATGCAGAGACCCACCTGCAACCCATGGAGGAGGAGCCCACACCAGAGTAGGGGGATGCCTGAGAGGAAGCTGTGGCCTCGTGGGAGACCCATGGAGAGAGGAGCCCTGCTCCCATGCTGGAGCAGCCTGTCCTTGAAGGAGTCACCCCATGAAAGAGTGATCCCCACTGCAGCAGTTTGGGAAGGACTGTTTTCCATGGGATGAACTTATGTTGTGCCAGTTCGCAGAGAGCTGTTTCCTGTGGGATAGACTCACACTGGAGAAGTTCATGAAGAACTGTTTCCCATGGGAGGGACCCCACAGTGCAGCAGGGGAACCATTCCTCTCCCTGAGCAGCAGGAGAAGCCATGGGTGCTGAACTGACCATAACCCCCATTCCCATCTCCTTGCATCACTGGGGTATGAGGTAGAGCTGGGAAGGAGGGAGGAGCAGGGGGAAAGGTGTTTCTAAGGGTTTATTTCACTTCTCACGATCGTGCTCTGATTTTGTTAGCAATTAACTTAATTCATATCTGTAATTAGAGTCTGTTTTGCCCAGGACTATATTTGATGAGTAATCTGTCCTGGTCCTTATCTCAGCTCATGAACCCTTTGTTATATTTTCTCCCCTCTGTCCAGCTGTGCATGGGAGTGACAGAGTGGCTTTGGTGGCTGCCTGGCATCCAGTCAGCATCAACCCACCATAGTTGTCTTTTGCCTTGGAAGGAGTTTTCACTTGCAGCCCTTGCATTAATGTATCTGGTGGGTGTTTCCCTGTGTCTCCCTCTCCCACAGCCTCTCCAGCCCTCCCTGTTCTGGTACTACATGCTGGAGCTCTCCTTCTACTGGTCACTGGTCTTCACCTTGCCTTTTGACGTGAAGAGGAAGGTGAGTGGCAGTCTCAGGGGAGAATCAAGTACAAACAGGACACAAGCTGAACACTTAGGAGAGTGATCTCTAAGAGCATGTGTACAGTGCTAGTCAAGGTTTTGTGGCACTCTCTCCTTGCTCATTCACAGGAATTTTCATTCCCACTCATTGGCTTTCTCTACTCTGGGAAGTGGAGAACACCAACCCTGATATAGAAAGGTACAAAGTACTGCAGAGTTCTCAATCCAAACTTAAAATCCAAATATAAAAATTGCTCTTCTGTAATTCTTCTAGGCTGCACTGATCATAGAGACAGGAAAAGAGGTGGTTCTCTGCCAGTAAAGATGCTTGTGTTCCTGGTGCCAGTGTCCCAACAGACATCAGGCCATGACTGGTGGGGGGAAAGAATGTTCTTTGTTGTGAGATCCTCAGTTTACACCACGAGCTCTTCATTCCTGGGTCTCTTGGTTGCCTACATTTCTAGAATGCATTTGGAAAAATTATTACATGGGCAAGACTTGGTAGTGGGAGGTTTCTTAAGCACTAGGTAGAGAGATATCATTGCTACCTGCAGGAGCCATGCTTGGACTGAGGCAGGAGGTGCATTATGTATTTTATGCTCTGCTGTTCCTCTTCTCATCAGGATTTCAAGGAGCAGATAGTCCATCATGCTGCAACCATCTTCCTGATCAGTTTTTCATACTGTGCCAACTACATCCGCATTGGGACACTGGTGATGGTGATTCATGATGCTTCTGATTGCTTCCTAGAGGTGAGCCAGGCAGACCCTAATCAGCAGTGGTGCTCTTCAGTCACAGAATGTCCTTCTATCTAACACAGGCCAAACACTGGGGTATTCCACAGATCCTTCTGCTGCTCTGCTGACCCAGCAAAGGGTGCCCAGCTGAGAGCTGGGCAGAGCTGTGGTTACCTGCATGCAGGTTGTGTCATACCTGTCTCATTAACCCCCTGGAATGCGTGCAGATGCTGTCTTGGCTGCTGTATAATTGTTATTTCTCCTTCCAGCCAACTAAGATATTCAATTACATGAAGTGGAAAAAAACTTGTGACAGCCTCTTTATGATCTTCTCAGCTGTTTTCCTGATCAGCCGCCTGGTCATTTACCCCTACACGTGAGTCTGCTGCAGTGAGGGACATAGAAAAGCTGCTTTCTGAGAGACAGGACAATCACCTGGGTGCTGCAGCCTTTGTTTTTTGTCCTGGAGCATGTGTTCCTCCCCTTTGCACATGGGTGCCACATGGCTGTTGTACTTGCCTTGGGGGTAAACAAGGCTGCTCTTTGGGTTCATGGAGCAGTCCTGGAGCCCTGGGCCAGTGGCTTCATCCCGTGTACACTATCAGTGTACACCTGATAGCTGGGATAGGTAAAGATGGAAGCGGCTGATCTGAAACGTCCTCTGTGACTACAAATTTCTGGGGCTTAATTGTGGCCCTGTTAACAACAAGCTTTCTCTGCACTGCAATCCCCTCTCTTTTTCAGAGTGCTTTATAACACCTACTATTACTCCATGGAGATATTCCAGCCCTTCTTTGGATATTACTTTGTGAATGTTCTCCTGATAATTCTGCAGCTGCTCCATGTCTTCTGGTCCTGCCTAATTATTCACATGGTCTGCAAGTTCATCCTCCAGGGCACGGTATGCATCAGTTTGTGCTATCCTTTACATCACATGGGGAGGGAGGGTCCACCTAGACTGCTTGAGAATACAGGGGTCCATCTGGCATGGATTCCTTATTGTTCTATTGAAATTATACATGTATGTTTCCAACAGTGAGATGGAAGGAAATGCAGTTATATTAGGGAAAGTTGACCAAAAAATTTTTATTAATCACTACAATATTGGGTCCACTTCTGATGCTTGTATTCAACAAAAGTATGGATTGGACTCCAGGAGAGATGTCTGTGAACAAAACCAGTGACATCTGAGTAAAAATCCCAACACTTTGTGCAGTGTGATTTGCATTTGTAACAAGACTAAGAAATCAAGGAAGAGGAAATTGTCATGATTGGTGAGGTCAGTGCAGAAGTGTTTCCCTTACTGTAGAGGATTTTTTATTACAATTGTGTTACGGTGCTGTAGATTCCACACAGTAGGTATTTCTGTCTCAAGCAGCTGCCTGGGCTCTTCCTCCAGCAGTGGAGGGCAACAGGCGTGCCCAAATTATGATCCATTCCATACTTCACCTGGCAGTGCTGCTCAACAGGCACAGAGCAACCAGAGATGAGTATCTGAGCTCCAGCTGTATAAACTGAAATGGAATGCATCCCACATCCCACTCTTTCTGGCCTGTAGTATTTGCTGCAAGACCAAAGTGCTGCTCAGCATGAAATTCTTCCCAAAATCAAAGCCATGACTGGCCACATGCCAAGGATGCAGTCCAAAGGTGACCAGTCAGTGCCTTGTGGGAACTGACCTCAGAGCCCAGGCTGATTTGTTTTATTAGTATCCAACTGAGGAATTCTGTCTTACAGGAACTGAGAGCAAGCATTAAAGGCTCCTCTTTATCCTGATTGTTCCCATTTTCTTTATCTGCCTTCCCTTAAGGTAGTACAGAGCAAATTACTTGCAGATCAGGAAACAGGGCTGGAAATGAGGACACAACTGAAGACAGCCTTTTACTGTTTTCCTAGTTTTTGTGAGGGCTGAATTAACCACTGCAGTTACTGTAGTGTAAAATGATGAGGTAATAAATAGTCTTATTAGAAAGTAAAAACCATCAGGGAGGAAAATCCTGAAGCGTATCCAGAATTTTTCCTATTTTATCTAAAATGGATACGCCAGATTTGTTATAAAAATATATTTGAAAACTTTCTATACTGAGCAGTAAAAAGCAAAAAAGAATTGTTCTAGACAGATCTGTTTCAATGACAATATTTAGTAGCCCAAAGCAATATCAGCAAGAATACAGGACCAGGAAATTCTCTCTTTGAGAGCCACGAAACTTTTGCTGCAATCAGTTAATGTTCTTCTTGCAGGCCTTTCTGGTCTCCACAGTTTTCCTCTCTGGCTACAGGATAATCTTTACCACCTTTTCACATGATGTTTCCTAATCCCAAGTAATTAGAACTCAGCCTAGATCCTGAAGTACAAGTTTCATTCCCTCATAGAGGGAGCAGCTTTATAGTTCCTTTGGGAATCTTGCCAGATTTAAGGCCTCAGCCACATTCTCTGGCTATAAATGGATATATTTAGAAATATTGACTACGATTTGTCCTTATGCTGCAGGTCCAGACTCCTGTATATTTCCTGATCTGTCAGTTCCAGAGTGATCCAAGGTGCAGGTTGTCCACAGCAGATACTATCTCCCACCCGTATTGTCCTTGGAGGCAGATTGAATTCAGTGCAAATTTAGATTTTTACAAATCCTGTCTGCATCTGGTTGTAGTGATCTCTGGAAAGAGCATGAGCTGAAATAGAGTTCTCAATATGCACTGGGAGATCTCAAGAAGAATGGACAGCCATAAATGGAGACTAAATTTCTGGACAGCACCTGATTTTCCCCTGAGCAGTTTCTAAAGCTGATATCACAGAAGGGGTTTGCAGATTTCCCTCTGTCCAACAAGGAGTGTGACACTGAATTTGTCCCCAGTATTGGCATCTTATATGGCAGAGTAGAGACAGCCTGAGTAGCCTGGAAGTGCTGAGCTGCTTTTTTCTAAGCTGTCGTTTTATCCCGTTATTTATTTTTTGCCTTCCTTTTAAGGCAGTTAATTAAATACTTACAGAAGTGGATTACAGGTCTCTCAGTCAATAAACAGCAAGAGGAAAAGCCTGACCATAAAACTGAATGTAGTCAGAGTGGAGTGGCTTTGTGTTGAGCCTTTGGGAAGCATGTGTTTCCAGCCTGTCCCAAGCAGTATTGTCAGCCTGTAGCCACCCAGGCCATGTAGGCAGAAGTTAGCTCCTTGTCCCTTTTGGAAAGTGTAAAATAACTTGATTAGCTGCCTCCCCCATCCTTCTCTCTCATGCTGATGACCACAGCAGTGTGGATCTCCTCAGGCTCACACAGTTGTCCTCAGTCCTGAGCATTTGTGGTTTTGTTCTGCTTCACAGCCTGTAATTCCTAATTTCAGGAATTATGTGTATCAGGAATATGTATCAGGATCACAGATGAGATTCCAGTGAGACTGAAAGCAAAGAGGCAGGGAGAATCTCTTCCCAAGGGTAATGGAAAAGCTGAAGGGACAGAGCAGGACTGTGCTGAGTGGCTGGCGCAGCAGGTGCATGGTCAGCCTGTGGCTCAGCCATCGCTGCTGCTTGTGCAACTGCTGTGTTTATCTGGCTTCTCACTCACCTGCCTTTGTAGATGGAAAAGGACATGAGAAGTGACACAGAAGAAAGTGACAAGGATGAAGAAAGAGATAAAATTAGAGAAAAGGAGAAAAATGGGATCACATGTTTCAGCAACGTCACAAGCAATGGTTACATCCAGAGGAATGGATCTGAGCCCCTGGACAACAGAGCCCACCGTGCCAATGGCCATGCCAAGGAAAGATAGCTGCTGTCCTGTGCTGCTGGCTTGGCCTCCAGCGACCCCAGGCCACCATCTGTAGAAAGAGTTTTGCTCACTGTGTAGATTAACTGGAGTGCAATTGCAGTATTGTAGCTGAATTCCTGCTTCTCATAAACCAAAGTGTTTATTGTCAGTGGATATTTGAAGGAATTTTTTTGTCTTCCTTCAGTAAAAGCTTACTATAGGTTGTAGCCTCAAAACAGATAGCAAGGGATCAAAGTGGTTTGACTTGTATTGAGACTGTACCATAATTGTTGTCAATTGTGTTAATCTTGAAAAATACTTTAAAATAAGAAGGTGGATAAACTCTGGCAGTGTCAAGTTTTACCCACCTAATATTTGATAGGAATCATTTTAGCCTGGATCAGCCTCTGGAGGCCCTGGCCTATTGCCAGTGATTATTATGGCTGACAAGTGACAAATCTTACCACTGGGATACCTCTTCTGAGAAAACAGGTGCCCTGTATACATTTACGAAATTAAAACTGAGCATAGTGAAATGAAAGCTTTTGGAAAGGCATAAGATAAAACATACTCTTCTCAAAGGAAGTACTCTTTGTGCCAGTGACCAGTTTTTTGTAATGGTATGGATCTCAGTCCCTGCTTATTGCCCCTAAGGAGGGAGCTCCAAAGCCCAGGCTGGAGGAGTACTCACACAAATCACATTGGAAGAGCTGGGAAATCCAGACAGATGTTTTTCAACACTTAGGAGTTGGACTTGATGATCCTTGTGGGTCCGTTCCAACACATAATATTCTGTAATTCTGTGATAATTGGTAGTTGGAAGCACGTGTTCTGTATGCTGTGATCTGAGGTCTCACCTCTCTGTAGGTGCTGTGCTCAGGAGGGATATTGAAATGATACATCATTTTGTACTACTGAATGTAAATGTTCTTTATAAATTACTTTAAAAGGTTTGATCATCTGGTCTCTTTTCTACTTCTTTAACCACCAGGAGGTAAACCTGGCTGGCTGCACCTTACAGGTGGATGTGTGATGAGGGAGACCCATGTGGGTGCCATTGCCAAGGGGAAGATGTTGCCTGCACAGGACACACAGCCACACTGAGCCATGCCAGTAAAGACCTGCAGCTGCCAGGTTTGTGTCCTGCTCAGTAAGACTGTGTTTGGCCCTGGAACAAGGAACAATTTGGGACACCCCTACACTAGATCTAGGGGCAGGCCAGGTTACTTGGTACTGCCAGGACAATGGCAAGTCCAAGATGGCAACACTGGGGAGGTGCTTTGGCCTTGCAAGGGTAGGAGGAGAGAAATTAATATCTATTCTTCTTCTTTTGTGAGGTTTTAGGAGGTTTGGGAAGATCCCTGTTGTAAAATCACATCACCTCTCCTCCGAGGAGCAGAATGCTTCCCAGAGGCTGCATAATGCTCAGTGGAGCCAGTGTATGTTAATGCCTGCTGGATTTGGTTCTCAGGGCTTTGTTGTGTCCCTGAAGATTGAGATAAGCTTGTTAGGAGGCAAATCTGGTTCTTATGAAAGATACATCAAGTATGCGGGAGAGCTGTTGGATTTGAAAATTACTGAGTGCTGCCTTTAGCTGAGCATAACAGTGATGAGTCATGAGATATATCAGCTGCTGAATTTGTTTTCTTGCCATCAACTTGCTAAGTCTTGAAGAAGCATTCAGCTTCCTCCCTGCACTGCTCCATCTTCTCTCTTTATGTTTGCTCCAGGGCTGGGAAGCTTCAGAGTAGTGTGATAGTTTAAGAATTTACTGTATCTATCGCCTGCTCTCTTCACACATGGGGCATCACAGCTCCACCCACAGGACAGATGTTGTAGAAAACTTGCAGCAAGTCTGCCACTTGTGTGCTGAGAAACCCAGCAGAGCATATCATGGAACCACCAAATCCATTAGATTGGGGAAGGCCGCTGAGATCATCAAGTACAGCCTGTGACCAGTCACCACTTTGTCAGTCAGAGCAGAGTCCAGTCACTTCTTAACTACCTCCAGGGATGGTGATTCCACCACCTCCCTGGGCAACCCATTCCAATGTTTAACAATCCCTTCCATGAAAAAATTCTTCTTGATGTCCAACCCATACGTCCCCTGGCATGGCTTGAGTTCATTTCCTCTGTTCCTGTCACTTGTTACTTGGGAGCAGAGCCCAACTCCCACCTGGCTGCACCCTCCTGTTCGGGAGTTGTAGAGAGTGAGATCACCCTGTCCCTCCTTTTCTCCAGGCTGAGCCCTCCCCCAGCTCCCTCAGCTTCTCCTCATAGGACTTACTCTCTAATGGAGAGTTCTGTCTCCAGATGGAGCACCGGGCACCGCAGCAGGTGCTCTCTTTTCCCCATACTTTTATCCCCCCATATGCACAGACGAGATGTGCATCACACAGTGTGTGCCCACATAATGTTAGTGAGCAACTGTGGGAGATGAGGCATGCAGCTCCAGGTGAGCCATGAGAAAAAGAGCATATATAAATGCTTCCAGGTTGCTGTGAGGTGGGTGAGTCAAGGCTGGCACAGTGTGGCCTCCAGCCTGCCCTAGCCCAAAATTATGGCTGACATGAATCTGCTGACTCCAGTAGATGTGGACATCTGGTGCTGTTTTGGATCTTGTTT
Source organism: Vidua macroura (assembly GCF_024509145.1). NCBI lineage: Eukaryota > Metazoa > Chordata > Aves > Passeriformes > Viduidae > Vidua > Vidua macroura. The sequence goes on along the minus strand of NC_071596.1, from coordinate 1,074,674 downwards.
TAAGAATAATTTGGCACTGTTGTTTCCTTCTTCCTGCACAGAGTAAATTTCAAAGATCTCCATTATCACATTGTTTCACCTTATTTAACATTATTTTATTCAGAAATGTATGCCCAAGGGAACCTCTTCTTGGATGCCTGTACTTGGAACAACATTGCTTTTCTCATTCTTACAGGTACAGCAGACACAGTGCCTGCAAATAAAGGCAAGGCCTTGTTCAAAAAGCTGAAGTCACATCTAAACAAGGGAAGGGACCTATAACTTTGTCAGATGAATGTAAGCATGAGATAAAGCAGGCCAAGAAATATCCCGAGAAACAACTTGAAAGGCAATACCAGTCTCTGAAACATTGGCAAGATGGCTGGATTCAGAAACGATGGTGACAGACAGCAGGAACACTGGGATAGGTCAGGCTAGAGCCAAGAAATGCAGTGAGCTGCCCTGTGTGGCTCCCCAGCTGAGGGAGAGAGGGTCCAATACCCGACATTTCACTGAGAGCATATTCCAAGAGGATCTACTTCAAAACAATATGTGAGAAAATGTTACCTAGCACACAGATTAACTGAGTAACAGCAAACCTTCAAACCCACTGGCAGGAGGTAATTTGTTCTTAGAGGAGTTCACCTACCAACTGTGGAATGCCATTCTTTGTTTCAAATCATCTTGTTATCAGAAAAATTTAAGGTTCCAAGTGGGAATGTAAGAAACTACAGCCTTTTGTAGTCTGACATGCAGACTGGTCAGAGCAGTAGAAAGTATTATATGTGATAGAAATTTTGGAAACAGATATGAACATAATAGGAAAGAGTTGCCATGTGGGGCGTCTGTGGGGAAGTTGTCTCACTCTGCTGGAGTTACTCTAAAGAATTGGTGAGCACATGTAGTGGAGAGAACCTGCACCCTGTTCAGCTTTGCAAAGGCATTCAGAAAGGTCCCTCAGCAGCCTGAGGAAACCCACCTGAGCTGACTATGAGAGACCAACACTGATTGTTTGCAGCTTGTTGCAGGTGCCCCCAAAAAGGAGGAGGGAAAGGCAGAGAGCAAAATCATCTGATAATGAAGGTTCTTCATGATGGTGTTGCAGGTTGTCTGCTGCAGTTCACAGCACGGAGGGACTGACAGAACACAGGTGAAGCTGAGTGGAGCAGAGGAAGGTGGTGCAGGAGAGAGTGTCCTGAAGTGCTGGTCTGTGTGTGAGCACTCCAGAACCGCTCTGGGGAGCAGTGCCTCAGCTTTGTGCTCAGTACATGATGATTCAAAATGCAAACAGGATATGGGATGTCGCTAGCCAAGATGAAGGAACCAAAACTAGGACTGCTGGGGCCTTGAAGATGCCAGAAGATTTTAATGGATGTAGACGGTCTCCCCTGGGACCTCCATCCACACCCTCTGCCGGGTGTCAGAGCTGATTCAGAGATAAGGGCTGTGCAGCCTGAGAAGGAAAAGCCTGATAGAAAGCGGGTGCAAGAGAGATGACCCTGCTGATAGTGTCACCGGGTACATGTCATCTGTGAAACAGCGTGAAATTGAAATCAGCCACCTCCTTGACACTCTCTAAATTACTCTCGTGTACTAGGACATTCTTACCCCACCTCCAAGCTCACAGGCAGGTCAAAACAAGTGATGATATTTCAACTAGTCTGACATACTCATGGGATTGAACAAGAGGTGAGGACAGTGAGTGATGAGCTGTTGAATTGGGAATCCTGATTTAGCAGTGAGATTTATGCCTTACTAATACCTACTTGCTGCAGGCAGCCTCTGGTTTCTTTGCCACCGTCTTGACTAGAATGGGAGTGTCAGAGAGATTCTGGCACCATGAATACTGGCTGCCACCTGGAACTATTTGGGAAGACTTGAAGGAGACTGCAGACATAGAGTACCCACAGCCTCAGCACCTCCTGCTCTGCATCCCTGGTGCCCCTGTTATTGATCTTTGTCCGATGCATCTTTGGAAGGTGAGTGCAGCACCTCTGGTTTCTCCTGTGCTGATTGCCACCAGTGTTTTGTAGGGCTGCTCCAGCATAATCCTTACCTGCCTCCTGACCACTACAAAGTGTACATGGGATTGTCCCCAAGAATAATGAATCTCTCTGCTTTTCATACCCCATGGTATTTGTATGGTATGGCAGCTCTTTCCCCTGCCCTCCCTCTCTCCTGTACCTGTAGGTGTGAAAAGACAAGTCCTACCTTAGCTGTGGGTGGGTCCCTCTGGAGACAGTCCAAGACAGATAAGGCAGCTTGCAGCACAGATAAGGGATTTACTAGGTATGTCAGTGCTGGGAGCCCCTAGCTGACCCAGGGTTCAGCCTGATCCTAGAGGATGCTCCTGAAGGTGCTATCTGAGGTCCCTACCCCAGAGCTCCTAGAGCTGCTGTGGGACCTCTTTGCTCACACCACTCTTTGCCCAGCTCTGCCTCACTTTCTCCTCCTGACACCAGAGGACCCCAGTTCTGTCAGGGGTGATGATACACTCCAATGTCCCAGCTGCAGCATGGCACCCGCAGGGAGCCTGAGGACTGGCTAGCATCTCCCCAGAACTTGTGTGTGGAAATGAGGCAGATACACATTGCTCATCCCATGAGATGGATTCAGACAGGGCTTTGAGCCCCTTTTCCAGGAACAAGGACTGACACATGGGGAGGTGTAGATCAGCCCTCGCGCTCGGAAAATTGGAAACTGGTCAGTTAAAGTAGGGCTGTGTGCCCACGTGGGCAGAATTGCCAGCGTGCTTTCCACCAGGCAGAGCGGGATTCCAGAGGGGAAAAGGGGAGGACATGAAGTATCAAAACTGTGGTCAGCAAACCTGCCCTAAGCTGGGACAGAGGGTCTCTCCTGGAGGAGCCAGGGGAGCATTGGCCCATCTGCCCTGAGTGCTGGCTCCTGCCTGCAGTGCACAGCCATGTAATAAGATGTGGCAGATGAGGGCTGTAGGAAGAGCCAGAGTTAATTCCAGGGTCATCAGGTCTTCCCTCAAAGAAGGAAAGGCAAGTTGTACCTGCCTGTCTTCCTAGAAACAACATGATTTAGGACACAATGCCTCCCACTAGAGCTTTGCTGGGGTTTCCTGCAGGAAACAGCATATTCCCATGTGTTCTGTCCTTGGCTCCTGCTGCAGACAACGATCAGGTACCCTGGACACAGAGCCATGGGACACTCAGACACTTGCAGACTGGTTTTGTGGCATCCTCTGTGTCGGAGTCCAGGACATCCCTCTGGCTGCCCTGGCTGTCTCGAGACCCTGGCAGGGGGCTCGGGGACCTTGGCAAGAAGTCAAAAACACCTATGGCTTCAATTTTAGCCTGTGGAAAAAGCTGACAATTTCGTATGAGGAATTACAAGCCACAAGGGTTTGAGTAGTGTGATATTTGAATTAACACAGGATGGAAAAGTAGAAATTTGGGATTTTTAGAATGGGGTTCAAGGGGGTACAAGATGGAGGAATTTGGGTGTGTCCTGACCTTCTTCTCATCCTCCATGTCTTGGTGTGATGGACACTTTTCTATTGGTTTAAGGCAGAAATTCACAGTCTAACATAGATTATGGGAATTGGTAATAAATTGTAAACATACACACGTAGTTTTGAGTATATAAGGTGGGAGCTGCTCGAGGGCAGAGTGCCATGGCCTCCTTGCTAGACAGAGCTTGGCAGGTCAGAGAAAGAATGTTATAGATAAGGAAAAATAAACAACCTTGAAAACACAATCGGACACGTTCCAGGCTCCTTCTTTGGCTGCACGGGCTAAGGGAAGCAAAGACTCTTTACAATCTCGGGGTCACCCTGACCTTCAGAACCCTGAGGAATTGACACCTCTGGACTGCTCAGGAGCACAGTAAGGAGGATCAGCATACACTCCAACACAGAGGCATACTCTGTGTCCTGTTGCCTCAGCAAAATTAATTATTGCTTATTTAGCCATCATTACTGTTGTCTCCACCCCATCTTTGCTTTGGTGCCATTGTGTTTATGAAGAAAGAGCACTGACCCAGCAGAGGCACCAAGCCTTGAGTGTGCGCTGGAGCAGCACTGGGAGCCTTGGGCTGTGACCTGGGCCAGATGTGGAAGCACTCTGCCGGTGCAGGGGCTCTACATCCAGCACAGAAGACGGCACTGGCAGCATCTTCCTGTTGGCTGACCCTGGCTGTCAGTGTGGGCACACACGTCCTCTCCTGCCAGAGCTCCTTCCTCTTACAGAGCCCTGGCTCTGCCCTTGGGCAAGGGCACTGGGAGTGAGCAACAAGCGAAGGCCCAAAGTTCAGACCAGCGCCACACTAGAAGGCTTCTACATTCTGCTGGGCAGAACCCCAAAGAAGGTGAGTGTCCCCTGTGTCCCATTGTCCCAAAAGCCCAGGCGCAACACCTTCTCTCTGTCCCCAGGCCAGGCCAACCAGTTACTACTGTTTGCTACCCTTCCACGGAAGAGATGTATAAGCAGATGTTACAGCAGCTTCCAACATGTTCAACAGCTGCAATCCCAGCACCTCCTGACCTGCTGCATGTCAAACACAGCAGCTGCTGTGAGAGCTGCTGGCTCTGGCAGGAAGGCAGCCACCACCCCTTTGGGTAGAGTCTATTAAGGCTGCTTATTTTTGGCAGAACTCCAAGTCCTTCAGAATCACAGAATCATTTAAGTTGGAAAAACTCTCTGAGATCATGAAGTCCAACCATTCTCCCAGCACTGCCAAGACCACAGCATGTCCCCATGCACCACATCTACACATCTTTTAAACCTCTTCAAGAATGAGGACTCTACCACTGTCCTGGGCAGCCTGTGCCAGGGCTTGAAGTTTTTCCAATCTAAACCTCCCCGTGCACAACTAGAGGCCATTTCATCTTGTTCTACTTCTGCCAGTGAGTTGTAGAGAGCAAGAAGGTCACCCCTGAGCCTCCTTTTCTCCAGGCTGAGCCGCTGCCAGCTCCCTCAGCTGTTCCTCATCAAATTTGTGCTCCAGATCCTTCCCCAGCTCTGTTCCCTTCTCTGGATAGGCTCCAGCCCTTCAGTGACTTTCTTGTCATGAGGGGCCTAAAACTGAACCCAGGATTTGAAATGCCTCAGCGATGCCCAGCACAGGGGACAGTCACTGCCCCGGTCCTGCTGGCCACGCTGTGGCTTGTACAGGCCAGGTGCCATTGGCCTTCTTGGCCACCTGGGCACACCTAGGCTCATGTTCAACCACTGTTGACCAGCACCCCCAGGCCCTTCACCGCTGGCAGCTTTCCAGCCACTCTGCTCCAAACCTGGATTGTCCCATGGGGTTCTTGTGATCCAAGGGCAGGGCCCGGCCCTTTGCCTTGTTGGCCTTGGCCCACTGATCCAACCTGTCAAATTGCCTCTGCAGAGCATTCCTGCCCTCCAGCAAATCAACATCCCACCCAGCTTGGTGTTCTCTGTGAAATGACTGAGGGTGTCCTTGATCCCCTCGTCCAGATCATTGATGAAAATACTAAACGTGACTGGCCCCAAAACTGAGCCCTGGGGGAAATTATTGGTCACCAGTCTCCAGCTGGATTTAGCTCCATCCACCACCAGTCTCTGGGCCTGGATCATAACTCACACTGATGCATGGATTTTAAAAAATAATTTACTTTAATCACTATGAAGCTTTGTCAGATTAATTATAAAATGCTCATGAGCTCATCTTTACATTAATTTTAATCACAGTTTATAAACCTTAACTCTTGTCATGTTATTTGGAATTCATGCAGAAAATGAGAATAATGGAATTGATGCCTTCGAGCCTGTGACTGCCACTTCAACAGCTGAATGGTTTACTGACATTATGGAGTGAACCATGTGTCTGTTTCTTTATCTTTACAAGTTGAAACTTCTTTCATCTGCAGGTTTTCCATCGGTAGCTGATAATTATAAGCCAAAACTGTATCAGAGATTAAAAAGAATGTATTTAGACTTTTACGGCCAGACATTACATCCCATTGTGTACAGCAGGCAAAACTTAACCAGGGAGAGGCTGTGCTTACTTCTGAACCTGCGTTTAGATATGTCTGAATTGGAGTTTTAAAATGGCCAAAACAATCTGGGAGTTCACAAATGCAAAGAGAGTTGATACAATTTTTTTTTTTTTCAAAGACAGGTGTACTTTGGGCAAAGGTAGACAGGCAGAAGCGGGCCCTGGGACCAGAGCTCCTCCTCCCTCACAGGGAATGGCAACCTCCAAAAGGCTCAGTCCTTCCTCCCTGCTCTGTTTTCCAGAAGGAGCTGGTTGCATTAGCCAAGCAAAGTGACCTGCCTATCAGAAAGGTGGAGACCTGGTTCAGGCACTGGCGAGCCCAGGACCACCCCAGGCTGATGAAGAAGTTCTCTGAGGCCCAGCAGTTGGGTTAGCTTTTGGTGATGGAGACCTCCAACAAGTCTGCACATTGTCAATACTCTCTGCCATGTCCTTACCCCAAACACACTCCCAGGGAGCTGCTGTGGCTGCAAGCAGAGCCTCTGTCCCACGAGGCAAGGTCCCCTTACTGCACACAGAGCCACGCTGCAGCACTGCCAGCTCCCTCCCTCTCTCCCTCTCTCCCTTCCCATTTTTACCTTTGAAAAGTTAAATTTGCCTCAACAGAGTCTACTGGCTGTGATGGGGAATAGGTTTACATCTCAGATGCTCAGAGGGATTTTGAATACCAAAGCCACTTAAAATGCATTAAATTTATTTTCAAAGATGATCTTGATACAAAATTGAAATTTTAAGATACTGTCAGCATGGATGGTTGGGCAGAAAATGAATCCATGAAGTGGAGTTAGGAGGCAGTGCAAGCCGTGAAAGTGGGAGATTTAAACCGAACAACAAAAGAAAGCACCAAAATCTTCACAGCTTTCCTTTTCCCTAAGTTGTTTGCTCTCTTATATTAAATCTCCTGCACATCTTAGTAATACATGGAGTCAGGGTGGAGACAGGAGTCACCAAGTGTCTTGATCAAGAGAATCAAGTTATCTCTGGTTCTCACCTTGAGGTTTAATGCTATATGTACATAAAGACACCCATCAGGTAAGAGATCTACTCCTCTTCCCCCTCTGAAAAAGAAACTATTCAATGCTTGAATGTAATTATGTTTTTAAAAAATATATTCTCCACCTGAAAGCTTGTGCAGTGCTTCCTGTAATGAACAAAGTTCCTGATACTCCCAGGCAGGGCCTTCCTAGTTCCCATGGCAACACTGGAACAACTACTAACTCTAGCTGAGTACCGATATTGAAATGTTAATTAGCTAATTGCTCTGTTTGTTTTCTCTAAACTACCTGGAGATAACCAGCCTCCCACCCCCCATGCTGCCATTCTGGGACTAAAATGCAAATTAAAAAAAACCCTTGGGATCATGGGAGTATTTTTAGGGGATAAAGACACCTCTAAATAAAGAACTAAACACAATAGAGCGGGCTAGACAAATGCCCTAGCTGAGGAAGAGGGAAAACATCCCTTGATCGACTTTTGCCCATCACCATCACCTACAAAAAAACTAGAGTAGAGTAGGCTGGGGGAAGCAGGAGACAGAAAGATGGAGAGCCCTGGTGCTGCCACCAGGGAAGGAGCAGGGACAGCTGTTGTTCTGGACTTCAGCAACAGACTCTGCACGCCACGCCTCCTTACCCTCTGGCCACTGATGTGCCACAAGGAAAGAAGGGACAGTTGCTGCTCTGGACTTCAGTGACAGACTCTGCATGCCTCCTTCCTTTGGGCCACCTGGGAAAAGTACAACCGTGGGGATGAGCTCTGTTTGGGTCCCCTGGCCAGCTGATCTTTTTAATAAAGAGTTGAACATTAATAAAGGCATTAGCCCTGTTCATTTCACTTCCTACTGCAGCACTTCTGAAGAAATAATAAATCCCCCAGTATTCTTGTGCCATCACTGAGAAAAATTGGGTGCCTTCCACTGTCTGGGGTGTATAAGCATTTGATAGCTGATCTACAAATATCCATACAACAAAAGGAGACGGGGAGAGGGATCTTGGCAGTCTTACTGTTGTGTTTGGTCATAGTGTCCTGCTTTGACATGGAAGTGAATTTTTTTGGGAAGTTGGGTCAAACCAATCAGTGGTCAGGTTTGGATATTGGCACCTGGAGTGACCACTGAAGGCATGGACACGCCTCTAAGCACACAGGGGGTTAAAAGCAAGAACTCCCAGGGGAGCTCTCTCGTTGGTTCTGGTCAGAGTGCAGTGCAGACTCTCCCCTGCCCGGCCTCAGGCTGGGTGCAGGAGGGGAAGCCATGCGGCCTTGTCCAGGTAGGACCAGGGGGCTGAAGGGACTGGAACCAGGCGGGCCCCCTGCAGACAGAAGGGTGGAGAGAAGTGGAGATGCCTTTGTTCCCCCCACCAGAGGGAAAAAGACAGAGAGCCTGATGGCACCTGGAAATTTGCCGGCAGAGGAGAAGGAGAAAGGGGGGGGATGATGCCCAGTGTGGGAGTCCAGAGTGCTGGGCAGAGATTTCAGCCATCCAGGGAGTCTGAACTTTTAACCCTTTCCTGGGAAATGAGGGCTTTGTAAAATATTACTCCTCCTTGATTTATAGTGGAAGAGAGACAGTCCGGGACCTGAGATGTTAGAAGAAGAAATATTTAGGTGGGAGGAGATGATGAAGTAGCTTTTAGCTGGACTTTTCTTGTTAGCCATAGACTGAACCAAATTCTCCTGCAATAGAGACTGCATTTTAAGGGGATGCAGTGGTGACCCAAGGAGACCTGCTTCGGCAACCACCAGCACAGGAATGTAATCTTGTATTTTTCCCCATTTTGCCTGCAGGTATTTAATTTGGATGGGTTGTAACAGTGGCTGTTGACATGGGTGTGTGTAACAAAAAGGAAGTTTGGTTGTTTTTTTTTTTTCTATGTAAAAGACAACAAATGAGAGACAGAAACGGGAATAACAGAGGTCTGCTATGGCTTATACCCCCACCTTCCCTGCCTATGGAGTTGCTTCCCATAGCAGGTATGTGTGATCTTCTCAGTGGCGAGTACAGTGGTCAATCCAGGCTTGCCCTCTGTTTCCCTTGTCACTCCTTTTTACTAATAATTTTTTTTTTTTGGCAAGTCCTTTTTGACACTCCTTAACTGTGGTTTCCCACCGTTCCTCAGGTTTCTCTCAGTCAACAGACACGGATAATTCCCATACACAAATCAAAGTTGTTTTTTTTTTTTTTTTTACTTCAGTTGTTTTGAGTTCTATCTGTATAGGGGATAGATTCAGTACTCGATACCTCTTGCAACGAGAACATAGATTTTGTGAGCTCTAATACCAATTATTCCCATAATTTGAACATTTACTTATAACCCAGTTAGCGTGTCCAGTATTGGGATGAATCAAATAAAGTATGCAATATAGTACTAATCGCAATTTCCCTTCTTCCTTGTACAAGTCCCAGGCTAAGGCCGGAATATAAGAACTCTTTGATTAAAATAGTCCTGATTTTCCTGTTTGAAGTGGCAGTATTCCTCTCCCAAGGAGGTGTCGGAGACGTCTCAGGGCTTATTCAGGCAGTTCTTAAAACTAGTGATGTAAGCTTTGCCTTATTTCTCAGTTAGGTGTTATTCTTTGTACCTTCTTTGGATCATTTGGGTCTTCCCAAACTGTTACCACCCAGTCCCAGTTGAAAGTCAATTTGGTATCACCAGGTTTAGATGTGATAGTCCATTCTTCAAGTTTCTTCACAAGTTCTTTGATTTTGCTGGCATGAATTCACCCTCTTTCTGTGATTTGGATTGCTGCTTTAGTAGTACCTGGAAAGGACTTCTTAATAACACAATGTTAAAAGAAAGACAGTACTGCATTAACTATTACCATTAGTTTTCTTCAAAACTTCTTGGGTTTAACTAAAACTGTTTTTCTACAGCTGCTTCTTGTATCCAGCTGTGTTAATAGCTGCAGAGGCCAATTAAACACTAGGCCAATTCTAACACGAGATGTATCACATCTCTTGCTTTTTACTTTTTGGGTGACATTTAACTGTTTTAGCCTTACAGACCCATTCTTTAGAACAAAAGCCTCCTCTTCTTAACAACAACAAAAACCTAGAAAAAAATCTTGTCAAAAAAAACCCCTACTTTGTGAGGTTTTGGAGTGCCAACTATTTTTGCTTTAATCCTTATCTCTTCTTTTTCACAGCTTTGCGTTTAACTGTGTTCTTGGCCTCTCCCCTTACCTTGTTGTCACTCTATCTAGCGGGGGAGAACTTAAAGACAGCCACGGGCATGGTGACTTTGGGGGCTTATTTCACTATCTCTTTCTCTCCCTTTCTCTCCCTTTCTCTCCCTTTCTCTCCCTTTCTCTCTCTTTCTTGACTTACATGCTGGGGCAGAGGCTGCTATCTTGGACTCGGGACCCTGGCAGGCTGGCAGCTGCCCCTGGCAGCTCCGCCACTGAGCCAGCCCACTCCTGGGCAGCAAACCCGCACAACCCACGCCCAGCCCCGTTACTGGGCTGGCGAGCGCCTCTGGCAGCTCCTCACTTCTCTGGGACCTTGGCACAACCCAGCCAGCCCTAAACCCCAGTGGCACCTCGTGCTGTGCCACTTCTACCGGGTGGGCTAAACACTGGGAATTGCTGCGCTAGGTAGCCCCCATGAATCAGCTCCTGCCGCAGCCCCTGAGAGCAGCCAAACACTTCTTCTTCTAGCACTAAGACATCATCACTCTACATTCTAACATCTCGGAGAGGTGAGTCTGCCAATCACCCCTCCCCCTTTTTCAACTTCTTCTGCAAGCATGCAATTCACAGCACCCTCCACCAAGGCTACTAGCCACTCACAGCTGACACAGTGCCAAAACTAAAGACTTGCTTTGCTATCACCATAATTTTTATTCACAAGCTTGAAACGGTGGCAGGAACAAGGTAAACTACAACTTACTTCCAAAGTGACCTTGCCTGCACCAAAAAATTTGAGGCAATGTTAGTTAGTGCAATGCAATTCACAACCAGAGTTTTTCTATTCACAGATTTCTAGCCACAGCTCTCAAGAAATACCTCACTACCTCCATTTTACTGAAACAGAGGAATTTAAGGAACTCTGTCACTAAAAGGCAAAAGAAATGGTCAAACATCAGAACAAGCACTTCTTCCATCACCAATTGCTCAGGACACTATGAACTCACCCCTGGGCAGAAACATTAGTTCTGATGACACCCTTGTATTAACATCCTAGGTCCTCTGAGGTAAAAAAGGTATTGTGGCACCAAATTCAATGGATTGAAAACATCCCTCCATAAGGCATAGAGTGGAGTAATAAAGCTAAGGTTTGATTTGGGAAGGGCATCTGAGGACACAGAGCATGAGTTTTACAAATCCATATTTTGAAGAGGGAATGGACAAAATATGAGTAGAGTGGGGGGACAGCAAGTAAGGAATTTGTCTCTGCAGTACCCTCCCTTTGACTGCTAGGAAACACTGTCCAAAGAGGCTTCTGTGGTACAAACAATAACTGGATGGGAAGAGGCACTCTTGAATTTCATAATAGGAAACAGCACCTGAGCACTGCAGTGGTGAAGCACCTTGCCTGCAAACTCACCAGGGGCAAGCGACTGCTGCCACGCTGCAGGGCTACCTGCAGCACAGAGGGAATTATGGCCAAGCCCTCCTTGTAGACCTGGATAAACCACACAAGGAACCCACAACTACTTCACAGCTCTCTAACTCACTTAAGAAATAAAACTACAGCAAGCAGAGATCTCTCCCCACTATTTTTTTGTTATGTGTGTGTCACACACCTACAGTAATGTTGAAAGTAACAAATTAACAGGTTACATTAGAAGATACTGAAACCTTTTCTTCGTCTAGCTTTGTAGTTCCCTTTTATATATGTAGTCACCTCCAATTCTGGGAAAAAAAATGAGCCTTATTTTTCAGAAGGGCTATGCATGCACAACTCTAGCCGCTGTTCCAGGTGCACTGCAAGTAATTAGTACTTCTAGAAAAACTAACAAACAAACAAAACAAAAACTAAAAAAGCAAAAACACCTTTGGGTACCTGAAAAAGGATGGCTGGAAGGAAAAATGTTTCTCATTGACCTACTAATCAGCTGGTGTTACTGTTAGTTCAACTTTACACATTGAGAACCACTTGATTGAATAACCTGGCCTCGACTTAAAATAAATTAAGACTAGGTTTTGCTATGTCACAGCTGTAAACTAGTTTTTCAGTCTTAGAGTACAGCAAGTTACGTATTTGAAGATGAAAAATCACAATGCAAATTGGAATAAATAGTGTAAACTACTTGTATACAGCAAAGGGAAAAGAATTAGCTGAATCAACAGCTCCATGAAGACATCTGCTCCATATGAAGCATCCTCCCCTATTTCTTTCTCCAGCCCAAACTTCCTTGTTAATTTTTCTTTATCTTCTTGACTTAATTTTAAAACTCTGGCTGTCATCTTCCCATCTTTTGGGATAACCCTTATTCTTAATTTCACTTGTAAATCTCATCTTAATAAGTTGCTACCCTCCCCTGGGACTAATAAGACATCCCTTAATTCTTAACAAAGCTTTTTCCACATCAGTTTTAGGATCTATTCCGGAATATTGTTTTATATTTCTCCTAAGTCTGTCTAACCATTCGGTTGGGGTCTCTTCTTTCTCTTGCTGTGCCTCAAAAGCCTTTTTCCTCGAGGTGCTGCCCCTTCGGGCCGGTCGGGCAGCCGCGAGCAGCGAGGCGGGGGCCGGCACCGAAGAGGCGGGCGGCGAAAGAGAGAGCGGGGGGGCTGCTGCGGGCAGCGGGGCGGGAGCCTGCAGAGCCGCCGCCGCGGGCAGCGAACTCGCGCCTGGGACAGAAACTGGGGCTTGAACACGCGGCAAGCCAGGACCTGGGGTAGGCGCTGGGACCGGGACAGGCACCGACACCGGGGCCGGCGGAGCTGAAGGGAGCAGCTCGCTGGGACTTGAAACCGGCGCTGGGGCCGCAGGTGGTGCAGGCGGGAATGGGAAGGGAGGGGGTAGAACTTGTAAAGTTCCTCTTTTTTCCTCTTGCTCCCCTCCCTTCTCCTCCCCTTTTTTCTTTTCTTGTTTTGTTTCTGGGATTTCTGATACCTTAAAGATTTTTTATTTTCCTAAAATCCCCTGTCCAACATGTGGCATACTCTCTTTCTTCTGGATTAGACGGTTCCTTTGAGTTTACAAATACATTTAGAGCCTGACAAATCCATCTTTCAAAAGAACCATATCTAGGCCAATAAACGTGGTCCGATCTTATTTCCTTTGTTGGCCATTCAAGCGTACAAAATTGTATCATCTTTACTTTGTCCTTTTTTCTTGTACAAGGGTTATTCTCCCAGTTGGCTAACATAACTCCCAGGGGACTATCTTGGGGTATCTCGGTTGATAACTTCTTACTCCTGGATTTCTTTCCTGTATTCTCTTTGCTGGATTTCTGTCCCATCTTTCAAGTTTTTATCTATTCACCCCCCGCCTCTGTTTTTCACTTTCCTCCGAGGAACTATAATAAAGCTTAACATGAACAATCTACATTACATATACTTTCATTTGTCCACATTTGCTCAACATTATTTGTCGCTTACTCTCATACACCACAAAACAACCACGACAACAAGGTCACTGGGCAGTCCCGGTGTTCTTGGATACCCCTCAATCCAGCTGTGTTGTAAAACAACCACAACAACAAGGTACCTTTACACCTTTCTCTGGCCAGTCCCGGTGTTCTTGGATACCCTTCAATCTAGCCGTGTTGTTCCCAACCCCAGATCCTCTCAGGCTTATACTCAATTCTGGGTGCTTTTGAATATTAATATCTCAACCCAGCAACCTTAATTCTGGGTGCTCTCGAATATTAATATCTCAACCCAGTAAGCTTGAGTCTGGGTGCTAACAAAACAACTATAACAAGGTACCTTTACACCTTTAGGTGTCCCTGGCCAGTCCTGGTGTTCTTGGATACCCCTCAATCTAGCTGTGTTGTTCCCAACCCCGGATACTCTCAGGCTTATCCTCAAACCGGCAAAATTTTTGTCTTCCACTCATTTCCATTTACTCACCTTTATTTTCCACTCACTCTCACACACACATTCACACTTCTACATTTCCCTTTATTTTATTGCACAGAGGAAGGAAACGTCAGCAAACCTCTTAGAGTTACACGAAGGGATTTCTGTTACCCGAGAATCGCGGATCGTGTAAGCCCCACCCTGACCCCTTCCACCTCCCCGAGGTTTGGCTACCCCTCTTCCCTAGAGATAGCCTCAGAGTCAGGGGTTCAGACCTCCGCACCTTGCCCGATCTGGACTCCCCACCCCCCTCCCCCGGGGGAATGGGTTAGACGACTACTTTACGCAGCCGCGGTGCTAAAAGGTCCTACGATACTGAGCCATCCTTGCTTTGGGGGCAGCCTCTCTGGGCTTCAGTACCGCTAGGCCTCTGGGAAGTGCCCTGAGTTTGGTTGCCTCTGGTGTCAATTCACCTTTGAGGCTGGCTGCATGCGACTCACACCTGGTGCGAGTCACAGCTTCCCCCTCACGCCCGGGGGAACGAGGCTAGGTTTGCGGTGTTTTGCCTAAGCTCCCACCCGCGGGGACTTGTTGGTGCGGGACCCACCCTCGCGTACACAACAAGACAAAAAGGTACCTTTCTCTGGCCAGTCGCAGAGCTCTTGGATATCCCTCAATCCAGCTGTTTTCCAACGCCAGATCCTCTTGGGCTTATCCTCAAACCGGCAAAATTTTTATTCCATCCTGAGTACTCTCGAATTTTCCCCAATACCTTTTATCTTTCCCCAATAGATTATGCCAAGAAAACCCTCTTTTTACCTTTTATTAATTAATTTTTTTCCCAATTAATTACCTTTTTTATTTTCCTCCCCCACCAAGGGGTCCCATTCTTTCCCTGAGACCAGTCCCAATTTCCCGTGGGGGTTTCTCTCACTCTTTACCACTCGCTTCGTCTCTTTACTGGCCGCTTTTCTCGCGAAAAAGACGGAAACGCAGCATGGGAGACTGCCGCTCTCGCTTAGCAGGTCTGGGGTAACCAGCCCACCTCTCATTCACACACATTCATCCCCCCTTTATCCACCCCCGTCCCAACAAATACTTACTTATCCTTTGTCCCTGGTCTTTGTTCTTCGTGTACACTTTAGTCTTAGTGGCTAATTACCGCGATTTTTAGGGAATCTCTTCCCTTTTCTTTGTTTTATTATCTTCTTTTGTCCATCGGATCGGAACCTGTGTCTGTCGGTCACACCAGGGGAGAACAGTGAGGCTGCTTAACAGGGCAGGACGCGTCTCCCTCACTCTGACTCTCCTAAGGCACCGGCAGAGAGGTGTTAAGAACCATCCTCTGCTACCATAATTGTGAAAAACGCCAATCACTTGGTTTTTACAAGTTTTAAAGTTTAATAATAATAAAATTGTTATAAAAATAGTAATACAATTAGAGTAATAAAAATTTAGAGTTAGGACAATTACAAGACAATAAAAAGCAAAGAATTACGGACGTCCGGATGCTCTCGGGCACTTAAGCCACGACAAGCATGCCTTGTGAACAAAGGAATCACCTTAAAAGCAACAGCCTGTTGCATATACAAAACACTTCATGATTATGCATATATTTTATTTAAAACAAGAACTTTGTCTGGTACTTGTCAAAAAGTTTCTGTTAATTCCCAGGCGCCTTTGAGTCTAAGTCAGGCTTGAAGAAGTTCGTTTCTGTTGATAAGGAAAGCCATAAATTCCTCTCCTCTGGAAGATTTAGGGGTTTCTGTAATTGTTATCCTTGTGCGAAGAATTCATTGATTATCTCATCTCTTTCTTGAGCTACTTACAAAGCATCTTACATAGTATAGTTTCTATTTTAACATTGTGTTATAACCTAAAAATACATTCAACACACTACTTGAGAGAATTAATACAGCATAACTTTCCAACATTACACATATAATATTCATTGTAACTATTGCGTAAAGCCAATCATAAAATATGCATTTTTCACAATTATAAATGCTTAATTTATTTTGTTAACTTAACCCTAAAAATCTCTGTTTCAGAGATGAGGTGTCTGAACCTCTGAAGAGGGGAGACTCCAGCTGCTCCCAGTTCCGTTTCAGACAGACCAGGGCTAGTCCTGGCTTTGGACTGACCTTGTCAGTATGTAATGAACAAAGTTCCCTGGGACGCAGATACTCCAGGCGGGCAGGGCCTTCCTAGTTCCCATGGCAACACTGGAACGGCTGCTGGCTCTAGCTGAGCAGCGATATTGAAATGTTAATTAGCTAATGGCTCTGTTTGTTTTCTCTAAACTGCCTGGAGATAACCTGCCTCCCCCACCCACTCCGACATTCTGTTTTCAGAGAGCTATCTCACTTGTGCCGGGCGCTGACATACATACCCACTTCATAACTACCCCAGGTTGTGGAGTCTATTTATTTATTCCACGTATCACTTCAGTCATAATTCAAAAGACCCATACAGTCTCCAGGGCACAACTGGCCTCTGGGCCCAGAGAACAGGCCCAGCCTTGGCTGCTGCAGCCACATCATGGGACCCCCAGCTCTTGGCAGGGAGCTGGCAAGGAGAGGAAGCCAAACCAGACCTAGAGGGCTCCATGTCTGCAGGCCTGCTGTCCTGACAGAGCTGTCACAGTGGCAGTGAAACATAAACTTTAAGGGATTTAGAGATTTTAGAGGAGCTAAGATTTTAGTTAGAGATAAGCCTTACTAGAGTTAATTAAAATAAATTAGTAGGCCTTGATGAACTTAAGAGTTAGTAGTTAACTAATAACTGATTGCTTGTCAGCACAATGTTTAGTTAGTTGGGTTTGTAATGAAGAATATAGAAACTGACAAATAGCTTTTAGGAACATAAGACAATTGTGGGCCTCCTCTGTTCTGAAACCAACCAACCAAGACAAGGAATGGAAGTTCTACCAAGGTTCATTTGTCATATTTGCATTGAAAAGGTAGAAAGGTCAGAATGAGGAAGACTTCATTTACTTCCTCATTTTGGGACCCCTCCCCATGAAAGGGACCACTGACCCATTTCAAGGAACAAACTACGCATGCTTAATAGCTTTTGGAATGATTAGTGTGATAAGTTAGAGAAGACTCTTTGTTCATCAAGACAGAAAGGAGAAGCCTTGTGTAGATAACAGAAAATCAAATGAGAAGCCTTGTGTAAGATAACAGAGAGCCAAAGGAGAAGCCTTGTGTAGATAACAGAAAACTGCCAGACAAACTAGCTAATATGTTGATTACTTAAGCTAGTTGTGTAATTAGAACTTAGGTGGAAAAGACCATTACAGGGCCGTGGACTTTCACCAAGGAAGAAGAGAGGAGCCTTCCTCAAACGACCACCAAAGAGTAGAAGACGACCCCCTAGCAACAGAGGGCACAAGCGCAGAGTACACCCAGAGATACCACAGACACGGAAGAAAGAGAGTATAAAAAGACTGCAGGAAGGGGGAAACGGGGTGAGCCGTAGGCGGAGCGGGGACTCCCCGGCTGCACCCAGTGCTGTTTGCTTGCCATCGCTTGCTGTAATCAATAAATTTCTGATTGACTCTTGAAAGGCTGAACAAATGATTCGCCTCTATTTATAACAATCAGCATACGAAGCGAGGAATGGGATGTACCAAAATAATGAATATGTATTTGTATTTTGGGTATTCAATTCTTGTGTGGATTAAAGGACTCTCTAATCATTTGAAAGGCGCAGTGTGTATTTGGGAGCTATCCCACACGCTGCCTGGCATCGCAATGAACATACACTTTCTAACTTTAAACTGTTAGAGAGTTTTTGTCCGTCACAGCTGGATATCGGTACTAGATCAATATCCATATTTCTTTAATAAATCAGCAGGGCTGCTTTTCACCAACATCTCTCAGTTTTTAAGGCCTCTCCCCTTCTCTGGAGAGATTAATCATTCAGTTCAGGAGCTCTCTTGTTGTGTCACATCAAAGAACAGACTCTGACAGCACAGGAAGACAGCAGTGCTTGCAGTGCAGCCTCCCAGCTCGCTTCTGTTGCAGCAGTGGGGCAGTCACTCTCTCTCCACATTTGGGAGGCCTGAGTGCCCTTGGAGATCAATCCCTACCGCCCTAAGGCCATAGTTCTGCCCAGGAAATGCTCTTTCTCATACATAGTCTTTAATTACAGCTATGTGCAGGACCCTGCTCCTTGCACCCTCATTTTAGTGCTTTGGGATGGGCATTTTTATTCTGAGTCTCTGCAGCTGTGAACCCAAAGAGGACAAAGGAAACTGAAACCAGATTCTTAAGACTCAGTGTGCAAATGTTTGTCATCACATACCTGAATCCATAAATCCAGAACAGTCTCCCTCCTTCTGTGGTGCTCTTCAGCCTTGAATAAAGGTAATTTTAGCCATAATTAACCTGTGAAACTTGCTTTTTTCAGGCTAAAATGGTACTGATATTAAGTATGGCTTGACAGCAATTGCTGTTTGGGTTGTTTTTTTTTTTCTTTTTTTTGCTCTGTCCTACAGCACTATGGGCTTATAATCCTGCTGAAGATTCCCTTGACACCCATTTGATTATTCAAATCCTATGATATTTTCTAACAATGAGGCAGTGATTTTCCAGTTGTTCAAAGGACAGAGAGACACAAAGGTTAAAGGTCAGAACAGCCCATTATTGAGCATCAACCCTAAGGAGTTTATATACCATAACAATACCAATCACCAGGTCAATACCATCATCAGGTAATTTTCAATAATGACCTGTAACCTTTGTGTAGACAAAGATTGCACTGGCTTTTGCTTCAAGTTCATTTGTCAAGTAGGAAAAAAAAGGTAAAATTACAAAGGAACAAAATTTTAAAATGTCACAGGCCAAAGTTGATGCAATCTAACTCCCTTCAGCTGTAAAGCACACGATCTTCCACTCTTATGCCCACGTATCAAATCTTCGCACAGAGACACAGCCATGAATAGGAAGGGGGCAAGGGAGTTTGTTATCTATGACCTGGCACACATCAGTGTAGGGATCAAAGAGGACTACAATGGGGAGGGTGCTGTTTCCCTTCCTCTGTCCAAGGAGATAAATTTGTCCATTCACAGTGCTGCATCCCATGAAGAACTTCTGGGTCAAGCATTCCTCATTCACCTGGGTCCATTCATCTGTCTCCACATCAAATCGAAAAGCTTCCCCTCCTACAGTGTACAGAGCCCCATTCAGGGATGTGATGCAGAGGTCATACCTGAGAGAGAAGAAACCCTTGATCAGAATCAACAGAAAGATTTGGCCCCTGAAATATTCAGGATGACCTTGGTCCTCAAATCAGTAGTCCTGTTTAATCAGAGAATCACAGAAGTGTTGCAGGGACAGGACTTAGGGATTTCTACACTATAACCTCTTCTTGGAGCAGGACCAACACTAGAATCCTTCGTCTTCTGCCAGGTCCCAGAATATTACTTCTTACCTTGGAAGAGGGGAGAATGAGATGACATCCCAGCTGTCTGTCTCCGTGTTCAGCCTTTGCACTCCATCATATACATGTCCATTCTCATCCAGGCCACAGACCACATAGATGCTGGTTCCCACACTGGCCGCGTCACCTCTCTCCACAGGCTGAACCATAGGACTCATGCTTTCCCACTCTGACTCCATCAAAGCCATGCGCTCCACTGCTGGGATTATCCCTTCATCTGTGCTCCCTCCGAGAACATACAAGTAGAGCCCTACTCCTACTGCACAGTGGCTATTGCGGGACTTCTTCATGGCTGGCCCTTCCAGCCAGCAATTGTCCAAGCAGTTGTAGATGAGCACCCAATCCACACTGTACCACACAAACTCATCCCGGAAATATCCTCCTGTCACAAAAAGGAAGCTCCCTGGAAACACAGCAAAGAAAATACTAGTCACATGAAGGCTAAAAATTGCTCCTGACATCTGGGGTTCTCATTTCACCCTGGGCTGTACTGATAAGGTGCAAGATGAGAGAAAATCAGTTTGCAGTATTTAATTTCTCATCCACACAGATAGATTGGGCCTACAGTATGCAGCCAGTCTTTCTAAGCCTGCTCCAATTTTTTAATAGAATCATGGAAACACTGGTTGGAAAGAACCTCAGAGATCTCACTTCCAAACTCCTTCCAGAAATGGGACTATTACCAACACTAATACAGGAAGCCATAGTATTGAGCTGGTTTGAAAGTCTCCAAGCATGAAGATTTCCCAACACCTATGGATAGTTTAATGTAATGGCAACTATAAATCAGAAGTCGCCTGTCATAGGTCTAAATCACTACAAAAGAGAAGGCCAAAAAATACACTGCTTAAAGCCAAGTCCTTAGACGGATTCCAAATAAAGCCAAGGTAAGGAGCTTGGTAGACTGCATAGTTTCTGCCATATGAGAATAGCGTTGTCTAGCATTCTCCCAGGACTAAGGAAGACAAAACCGTTCTTTGAACAAATATGAACACCAATATTAATGAGGTTTTAGCAGTGCTGAGCACAACAGTTTTACAGCAACAGTTGGACTCCCTGCATATGCATATATGGACAACTGCATATGGCATTCAGTCTCAACTTCTGTTTGCATCTGCTCAGTCTCCCTTCTCTGTAAATTACCTACTGCTGCCACTGCATACTGGGTGAGGTTCCTGCGCTGCAGTGGAGAACAAGCCTGCCAGTTCCCTGTTTTAGGTTGAAAGAGAAATAATTCTTGCTGTTCTTTGTCATGCTTTCCTCCCAGGACATATAAGGTGTCATAGCTCCGGCCAGCATAAGGACACAGTTTCGGATTTTGCCAGCTGGGTGGGGGACAGCTGTCTAACTTCTTTATTAGTCTGGAAAAGATATCTGTCTCTCCAGCACGCTTGCTGCGTTTCACCAAGATATCAAGGAAGGACAAACTCAGAAAAGTGACCCTGACTTCGCCCATCAAATCCAGAAATTCGTCCTCTCTTGTTGCTGGGTCCTCCATTATCCAAATCATAATACTGTCAAAAACCACATCCTCTCTTGAAATGAAGAGGTCATCACTCTTCAGGAGCTGCACCAGCATTTCTTTGGGTAATGCCTTAAATTCTTCCTGGCATATCACATCCCCCCAGTGAGTGAGAGCCACATTCATAGCAGACACATACAACTCTGTAAAGGCAAATTGCTGTGAGTAGGTCATCAGGCCAAGGCAGTTTGAAACATGCAGTTCTCTCTCCAGAAATTTCTCACACAACAGTTTCACCCTATCAAACTGAAAAAAATCAGCCGTTTCCAGTAAGCTGGTCACATTTTCTTGACCTATGAGCACTTGGGCTGTGCGAGTGAACTCAAGTAGTGCCTGAAATGGCACTGCATCAACCCCTTTGATCACTATGTGCTGTTCAGAGCTCTCTCTTGCTCCTCCAAAAAACATGGCTTCAAAGTATCGACTGTGTACTGAAAGCACCCTACGGCTGACCTGGAAGAGTCTCTCTCCAACCTCAAGAATTGTGTCCGCAATCATTTCTGTCTGAGGTCCCAGCTCCTGTGGCTCTTGTGCAGGCTCCATGCTTGTAGACTGCCAGGCAGTTAATTTTAACTCAGTCTTATGCAGCCCTTTCCATCTCTGGAAACACTATCCCCCTAGCTAGGGTAAGTATGAGATAAGCCAATCTTGTCCTAAAAATAGAATGTTTTCTACTCTCCTGCTTTCCTCTTCTGTCTTTTCTGCTGCTTTCTGAACAGCAATAGCAGAACAGCAGTATAACCTAAAAAATACAGATTTGACTGGCATCTACTTTTACCAGGTAAGGCCACAGCAAATAAGGGGAGCCAAGCAAAGAGCCTGGGCTAAAAAGAAAAAGCAGGAGAAACAACCAAAAGATTCCTAAGCACTGAGTAAATACAAAGAAGTTGTAGAAAATACTGAACCTATTTGGAAAAAAGCAACCACCACATCACTTTTTATTACATATCTAACTTTATACTTTAGTAAGAGAGAAGAGGAAGGAGTGAGCCCCCATTCAAACCCAGATGGCTTCACATGTTCAGTCATCCTCAATCTGAAAGCACTAAATAAACACAGATGTGGGACAAAGAACAGCTAATGCCACAGTGAATTTTTCCAAAGCTGTTACGTGAAGAGACTTGCATAGGGACCTTGAAGTAGAGTCCCTTACCCAAAGAGCCCATACCAGCAAGACTCGCTCCCAGTTCTTGGCAGAGCTCAGCAAACAGAAGCTGTGCCAGTGTCTCACCATGCCACCATAAAAGCTTTCTTCCTTATTTCTAGTCTGCATCGCCCTTCTTTTAGCTTAAATCATCACCCCTTGTCCTATCACAACAGACCCTGCTAAAATGTCTGTCCCGCATCATTTTCATATTCTTCTTTTCAGGTACTTAACTCCCAAGTATAACCGCAAAGTCTGTGCTGCAGAAAAGGAGAGCCATGCAGCGCACAATGAAGACCAAGCAACCGACCAACCCCCTGAGCAGGAAATATTGGGAACATGCCCCTCTCCAGAGTTTACACACTTGAGCCACAGCTTCAGGCAGATCTCCCAGCACTTAAGAGCTCAGAATCCACCCCAGAGAGCCCCAGCAGGTCTGTTTCTGATGCTATACTTAAAGAGTGCAAAAATAGTGCAGCACATTACCGGTATCAACAACAGCAATCTTTCTCCCACCTAAAGGACAGTTCAAGACTATACTCAGGCTGATGGCAAACAAATTCTATTCCTCACACTCTAAATAAAGATTCTCTTTTGAATTGTGCAGGTTCACAAGCAAGTTTTGTAGCATTAGAAAGAAACTAGGTTGTGAGGAGCACAACTTTATAGACAGGTCTGTGAGCCCCCAGATTAAAATCCAGACGCACCCAAGTTCACACAGGCAATACATTACACACAACACCTGGTCCCTAGTTTTAGAGCCTCCTGGAAGTCAGATTCACTAAAATGAAATTTACTGTAAGCTCCCACCCATTTTGGAGCTGACACAGGAAAGGTTATGCATGCGAGAACGATGCTGTGGCCAAAATAACCAATACAACCTGTACTTGCCATGGGTTCTTGACAACCTTCAGAACAAAACTGCTGCTGCTAGCAGAACAATTCACTCTGCCACAATCTCCACATAAAGGGTCCTCTATAAAGGCAAGAGCAGGTGGAAGAAGCAGGTTACAGGCTCCAGGCACATACTTCAACCAGGCAGTCTTTAAAACGCCTCAGAAGGGGGACGAGATGCTCTCAGGCCTTTCCCATCAATTCCCTGTTTGAAATACGGTTTTTGCTCTGGTCCTTCCGATCCTGTAGTGCTTATGCACCTCCTGAACTAATTTAATTTAGATTTATGGCTAGAGAACTGTAATGTCAGTTGTAGTGCACTTTTACAGACTGAAAACCAGACATTTAGGAACAGATTAATTTGTCTTTATTCACTCAGAACTCCTCAAATCTTGCATTTTTCGCAGTATAAAAGAAATAAAAATGTTTACTTACAAATCAAGTTATAACAAGCAAAACCACAAGTGGATAGCTACAATATAAAAATATGCAGCGCTTCCAGACACTACCTACAATTGAACAAATGTTAGGATATTAATTATTCTTCCCCTAAAATTCCAAATAACAAATAGCTACCTCCATAAGGTTTAGGTCACTCAACCAAGAATTATCCCACAAGTTAGATCAGTCCTCTGTAGAAATGTGTGAGCCTGCTGATACACAGATCACAGCCCACAAGTTCTGGAACAAGTGCTGAAAAAACCTTCTTGGCTACATCCCTTGTAAAGGTGATGACACTATACAAGAAGTAATTTTCCTGCACAAAAGAGACTGAATTCAGCAGAAGACTACAACATAATGCTTACCCAGCTGAGTACTGATATCTAAGAGGAAGAAAAATATGTTCTACTGTGTTTAGGCTTTTAATTTAGATTAAAGGCATTTTAATGTATTTAAAAATGGAAAGAATATAACCAATATTCAGGGCATTCATAACTAATTTTATGGGGTTGTTTCAAAACACACAAGATCAAGAAGGTCTCAGACAATTCATAACAATATGTTCTCTTCTGTCATCTCTAAACAACATAGTTACACACTGATTTGGGGCTGGGAGGAAAACAAGAACATGCTTCTTACATTCAACATCCTCTCATCATTTGTAAAAGCCACAAAAATAAAAGTTGACTTTTTTCACACTAACAAAAATACATTCAAACTTCCCCCCCCCCCCCCCCCGTCAAAAAACAGGAAGCTTCTCACACATGGATAGTTTTCTCCAATGACTTGCACCCCTGAAGTTTTCAGAGACAATCCAAAGAAAGCATTAGCCATCTTGCTGCTGAATGAAAGGGTTTGGAATAGCTTCCATTCCATCCTGTGGACAAATCAGAACCACAGAAGTCCCTCTGCAAACCACAAGTCCCAGCTGACGTGTGTCTTCTGTTAATTTAAATTGATCATCTGGATCTAAAAAGCAGAGATCCATGGTTAGAACAGGAAAATAAGAAACCAAATTCCATCAACTTCAAAAGACACAGACATGCATGTTTTTTCCTGACATAACTGCTTTGTTTTATTGAACACATGGGCCATACAGGTGATGCAGCAGTGACATATGATGTTTTCAAGACCTTACTTACAGTGAGCAATAAGGAAATCTGCTTTGTATGCAACAAAAAGCAGAACACATTTATTAAAGAATTCAAAGGCCTTTTCATGCATCTAACTAATAGTATACATGCAAGTGATTAAAAAAAAGCTCTTGATCCCATTTCAAATGCCATTATAGACAAACACTTGGTGATTAATGCAAATCAGAAAAAGACCCTGACTTCTAATGCACTAGGGAAGAAAGCACCAGCCCATTCTCAGACCAGGCCAAACAGGGCTGGATTGGGACAAATAAACACAAACCAAACATTTCTATCTTCCATATAGAGATATCTCTATATTCAATAGAAATGAACAACACATTTCAAAACTCTCTTTTAAAGATGAAATTCGAAGCTTCAGGTGTTCCATTTTAAACAGGCATGAGAATACTCTTCAAAAACACTGTCTTATCAAATGATAGGTTTTGTATCAGAGAGGAGAAAAGGGCTGCCAATGAGATAACTATAGAGGAGCTCAAGTAAGGACTACCAGGGATGTTCTATCACAGGGAATGTGCTTAACCCAACTTCTGCTGTAGAATCACCTTTAAAGGTCATCTAGTAGAGCCCCCCTGTAACAAGCAGGGACATCTTTAACTAGACCCAGTTGCTTGGAGTCCCATCTTTGAATGCTCCCAAGGACAGGGTACCTACTACCTCTCCAAGTAACCTGTCCCAGTGCTTTTATCACACTCATGATTAAAAAAACCCTCTTCCTTATATCTACATTGTCACACTACAACACAAAATAACTCACACATGGACGCTAAATGCAAAAGGGAAAAGAAAAGAACCCAAAGAGCAAATTTTATTTTCTGACTCCACTATGTAAGTGGAGTAAAAGTGACAGTGGATTGGAGGGTGAAACTGCCACCTCTCCAACCACACTGATCAAACTACCAGTCCATCAATTCTCTCCATCCACAACAAAGAATGCAAAACAATTACTGTTTATATGAACAGTGTGAGAAAAATCGGTAGAAATATGTAAACATCAGAAGGCCTAAGAAACTTTTAGAAGAACTTTAAAACTCTCAAAAGAACAGAGCGACACTACATCTTCCTTATAGCTGTATCTTCTGTTTTATCTACATTGACCCTCCTTTAGTTTAAACCCATTATGTCTTTCCCTGCCACAACAGGGCCTGCTGAAGCATCCCCCCCCCCCCCGGCATCTCCTTTTATATCCCTTTAAAACTGAAAGGCCACAATACCATTTCCTCTCTTCTTCAGGTAAACACCCCAGCTCTCCCAGCCTGGCTCCAGAGCAGAGGGGCCCCAGCCCTTGCAGCATCTCTGGGGCCTCCTCTGGCCTGGCTCCAGCAGCTCCACGTCCTCCTGCTGCTGTTCCCCAGGGCTGGGGCAGCTCTGCAGGTGGGGTCTCACCTGAGTGGCTAGAGGAGCAGAATCCCCCATCCCTGGTAGGGATGCAGCCCAGGATACAGCTGGCTTTGTGAGCTGCAAGCACATACTGTCCAGCCTCTCATCCACCAGCATGTCTAAGTCACTCTCAGCAGGGCTGCTCCCAGTCTATTCATCCCCCAGTCTGAGTCTTGCTGAACCTCATGAAGTTCCTGTGGGCCCTCTTCAAAAACTTGTCCAGGTCCCCCTGCATGGCCTTTGTCCTTCAGGTGTGTCACCTGCAGACTGAGGGTGAACTTGATCCCACTGCCTATGTCACTGATGGACACTAACCAGTCCTGGTCCCCACAGAGACCCCTGAGGGTCACTGATGTTCACGAGGACATTAAGCTATTGACTACTGCCCTCTGGATATGACCATCCAACCGATTCCACATTCACCAAACAGTCCACCCATCAAATCCATTTCCTTCAATTTAGGGAGAAGGATGTTGTGGGGTGTGGCAGCAGGTCTCTGGCCACAGAGAGCAACAGACAACTTTCCCAGGCCTTTCTGGGAAAAGGCTGTGATAAGATCAGAGAAAAGAATGAGAAACAACTCTTATCTTGGCCTGCTGCACCTGTTATTGTGAACATGTGGAATGTGTTATGGAGATGTGTTTACCAAAGGGTGGTTTCTTAATTAGCCAATGGTGATGGTGTTTGGATTGGAGGACCAATTAGGCCTCGGCGTATCATAACTGTCTATAAAAGCAATGGGTTTCTTAATAATTATATATATAAAGAGATTGATCAGCCTTCTGAATCATGGAGTCAATGCTAATTATTACCTGGCCGGGGGCCCGCTGCTGGGACAGTGGGGGACTGTGTTAAAGGCTTTACAGAAGTACAGATAAAAGACATCTGCAAGCCCTTCCCTTGGCCACTGATGGAGTCACAGAAGGCCACTGGGTTGTTCAGGCAGGATTTTCCCTTGGTAAAGCCATGGTGGATGTCTAAAATCACCTTCCTGTCCTCCAAATATCTTAGCAGAGCTCCAAGGAGGATCTGTTCCATGATTGTCCCAGGCACAAGAGGTCAGGCTGACAGAACAGTAGTTCCCAGGTTCCATTCTACCCTTTTGAAAAATGGGTTCCATGTTTCCCTTTTTCCCATCACCTGACTGCCACCACTTTTTAGATGTTTTATACTAGCTTGGGAACTGTAACAGCCAATTCCCTCAGGAACATGTTTTCAGGTCCCACAGACCTGTCCATGCACCACAGTGCATGTAATCAGGTCCCATAGACCCGTCACCTTACGTCTTCCTTTACAAGACATCTATCCCAAGCATGCTGCAGTTTGGATGATGTTAATCTGCAGTTTCTGCTTATTCACTCACAGAGCTGTAAGATTTCTGTCAAGAAAAACACTCAGGGAAGGGAAGCTTTCCAAAGATTGCATATTACTTACCTCGCATATACTCAATGGTACCATCCAGCACAAGGTTCAGAAGAGGGTCAAACCCTTTCAAGACACCACTTGCTATTGAAGACCACACAGAAAACAATGATTAGGACCAAAACAAAGTATACCGCAACACAAGACTTCATGAAAGGTACATTGAGCTCTCCAGCCCTGTTCCCTCTTTCAGGCAAGACCAAACAAATGAGGTCAGAGGTATTAAACAGTGTCCTCTTTATCAATGGCAAGTACACAAAAGCTGCTCTGCATTGCACCAATTAAAACTTACAGACTTTTCAATCCATTCTTCCAAATGTTCTTCAAGACACTAACATTTTTGCTTTCAGCCAATTTCAAGGGCATTTTAAGGATACTGTATAACAAATCAGTACAAGTCACACAAAGAAAAAAAAGACAACTCCAAAACAAAATAAATATCTTTAATGAAAGGTTATGGTTAGAAATGAAATAAGACTATATTTTAAGTTCTTTCCTCAGAAACCCCATCTTCCAGGTCCTCTCCTGGCACATCATGTCTTTAGCATAAGCACTGCCTCACAGGAAGGCACTGCAGATAGACCACACTTTGTCCTAATGGAGAACATGATTTCACAAGACTAGTCACTAAATATATCACAAAATTACACAGAGCAATTTCTCAGTTTGACAAATACACTTCGCAGTAAGGAGTTCAAGTAACTTCCAAACCCTTATAAGCATAAGGTCCCAGTGGAGTTTTAAAATGCAGCACATGGTACACTCAGACAAACAAGTGCCTGCGGGTGGCACCAACATCCCCAACTGCACTGGGATGTACCTGCCCAGCTGGGAAGGGACGGGAACGCAAAGGCACGGTGGCATATATTGAACCACGAACTCCGGGCATGCTTACCATGTCAAGAGATGAAAGGCACGACAGTTGTATTAATTGTTACATCCATAAATGCTTCTTTGTTCCTTTAAGTGCATCCTTGCAATGCAAAAAAAAAAAAAAAAACCCACAAAAAAAACCAAAAACAACAAAAAAACCCACCCAACAAAAACAAAAAACCAAACAAACAAACAAAAAAAAACCCAGCCAAAACAAGGCTGTTCAAAACAACCAATAAAAGAGAAGATGCACAGATGAGCTATAAAGATAAAAGTGCACCCAGGAGATGAGTGGAACAGTTAACGAGAGAAGCTTCACACCGGTAACCGCAAACACTAATAAGTAAAAGCACCCGCTACTCCTCCGCTTCCCTTGATGGGAAAGCAGCGCAAGCAGGAGAGCAGAGCCGACAGGCATCGGCTGAGGGAAAACGCCAAAAGGCGAAAGAGCTTCGTGCTGCAGCCACGCGCCGGGCTCACCTTCCCGCCCGCCCTGGAACTTCACCCGGATGGTCTTGTCGATGTACTTGGAGAGATCCAAGATGCTCTCCTTCTTCTTCTTCTCCTTATCCTACGGCAGAGCATAGGCAGTCCAATTAAAACGCGCCATTCGCGGAGACACAGACCCGGAACGCTGCCGCGGGATCCCGCGGCGGCGGGACGGGGACGCGAGTAAACCGGCGGCGGCACCGGCGGCACCGCCGCCGAGCCCGCTCCGCTCTGCTCCGCTCCTCACCGCCATCTTCCCCGCGCCGCTACCGCCGCCGCCACTCGCCATTTCATTCGGCACCGCCAGAAGTGACGTCGCGCCCCGCCGGAGCCCGTTGGCGGCTCGGGGCGCTGGGGCGGGACGTCCGGGGCGGGCTCTGGGTGCCCGGGGCGGAAGGGTCCGGCCCGGCGCAGGTCGGAACAAAGCGGCGGCGGCGCGGCAGGCCCGGCATGGCGGCGCAGCCGGCCCGGCTCCGCCTGTGGCTGCTCCTGCAACTGCTGCCGCAGGTCAGTGGCTGTGCCGGGCTCTGCCGGGCTGTGCGCTCCCCGAGCCACGCGCGGGCAGCCGGCTGAGGGCGGGGAGCGGCCCCGGGTGCGGCCGGGCCCGAGCGGGCTGTGCGGTGTGTCCGCGCCCGGAGTCGCCTGCCGTGGGCTCTCAGAGGTGCCGCAGCCGCCCCGCAGCGGGCCGGGGCCGAGCCGTGGCCGCAGGAAGGCAGCGGAGCGCATGGGGCTGCGGCCCTGCCCTCTGCGATTTGGCAGTATTGATATATCTGTGGGTCTGGGCATCTCTGAGACTTTTTTATTCTTTCCGTATTAACTAGCGTTTTCCTCGTAGTTCCCAAAACTTCGGGGCCCCCGTGGGCAAAGCCCAGCATCCTCGCCAAGCAGCCCCAGGGAGGGGAGCGCAGCCGAGCCCCTGGGCCGGATCCTCGCAGTGACGACTCTGGGTTTATCCTGACTGACAGACTCCCTGTGAGGAAGCTTTCAGCAGAAAAGAAGGGATTTCTGCTGACCCTGACTTTGTAGTCTCTCTTGAGTCTTGTATTGTCATTACTAAAATATTAATTAGTATTGTGGATACATTTCTAAGGGTGTGAGAACTAGGCATGTAATCCTGATACAGGAGAGAGTGGATTTGTAGCAATTGCATTGCATGGTACAGAGCTTTTGTCTTTTAAGTTCGGTGATTTGTGTTCTGAAAATTTTGAAATGTCATTTAAACTTTTTGACTGTTTATTAGGTAATTTGGAGCATACTATGGCTTCTTGAATATTATTGGTGTAACATTGTAACATGAAACTCTATTTTTTTCTTCTTCTCCCTCTGTCTCCTTACTGTTTCCTTGCCAATAATCTTTAGTTACAGAGTGGTCTGCTTGTCTGCTAACTTCTTTATTTCTGTATCGTGCCCTTTTTTCATCCATTATGTTTATCTTCATTATGTGTTCATTATGCTCTTGCATGCCCCATACTTTTTGTCATCTCCACTGATGCTTCGCAGGGATTAGTAGTGGCAGTGTGTTATGGTAACTGCTCAGAGAAAATCTGCTAGTATGACACTTTTTTTTTTTATGTTACAGTGTTCTTACTACTATGTATGGACAGACTGTTTATAGGGCTTTTTTAAGGATGCTTTGTTATGGACTAAAAGAGATAACAGTTCAGTTTCTCATCTTGGGACTATGGTCCCCCCTGTTTTCCCTTGGGGCTGAGGGTTTAAGAACAGAGATAATTTTCTTCTTGAAGACAGAGGGCATTACCATTCCCTCCTCAGTTTTTTTTTGTTCTTGCTATTTTTGTATGTTCAAAAGTTCTTGCTTTTAACCCTCTGTGTTCTCAGAGGCGTGTCTATACTTTCAGTGGTTACTTAGGCCTGACAAATTAATAAGATTTAATTAGCAAGATTAATTTAATTAATGAATTAACAAGAACGAGTCAAAGACTGGCATGGAGTCAGTTTGATCCATCAGTTTGGGGAAGGTGAGCATATAGCAGTGCAGAAGGACAGTGGTGAGATAGTCCACCGGTCGGTACTTGGAGGTCTTGCGTTCAGCTCCATGCATTGCAGCACGTTCCTGTCTGCAAACATTTGGTATATTTGTGCAGTGGACGTGTTCATGTACTTGAATAAGCTTGGGCAGACTGGCCAGGGTGCTGAAACAGTCCTGCTGCTGCAGTGAGAAGTGGATGTACTGTGTGCTGCCAATATGTTTCTGTTAGCCAAGCTAGTGTTTTAAAAATTTGCTTGAATACCTCGTATTGGGCATAACTTCTGCATCTCTTGTGCTTGCACTTGTTGGAATGGTTTGAGTGGTACATCCTCCTTAGTGTGAGGCAGAGTGCTCTGCTGCACTAGTCCTGGTTTGGTACTCCTGTGACTGATGGCTGAAGTTATTCTGGGGGACAGAGCTGACGGCTGTTGTCAGGAGCTGTTGTGTGCATTTGCTGTGTACCAGCTGTACTCATTCTCAGTGCCTTACTCTTGCCTTAGTGAGCATATACCTTTGTCTCCCTCCTTGAAACAGGATAATAGAAATGTTTTGTTTATTTGTTTTCCCTGGGGCAAGAGGAGGTAATGTCCACATTTGCTTCTATCTTCTTCTATTGGGAGAAGGATCAGCTTGGCTACTGAAGCATGGCTCTTCCAAATCTGGGTCCTCATCTGGGAACACTTTAAGAGTGGTGTAATCTTATAGATCCAAGTACAGTCTACACTTAGATCTTGCTTTGGTATTTGTGTTCTCACATTTCATTTAAGTTCCCATTCTTTCCAGGCATTGTTACCCCTCAGTTTCCTGTAACAACAGCAGATATGTGAGCCTTTGGCTAGTGATGAACACAGTAACATGATCTGCAGCAAGTGTGTTGGATCTAGCTGGCCTTCACTATAGCAGCTTTCAGCAGAATATGTTGAATTGAGGTGATGGGTTTGTATTTTAAATTAGGGCACTCTGATATGGGTCCAGAGAATTTGAAAGTCTGTCTGAAATTCTGCATTAAGGTGGTGGCTGATAATTTAGTCTCCTGGTATTAGTGCATTATGAATATGTAGCTCTCTGCACTGTACAGTGTTTGTTGAAGGAGTGTTCTATTTGTGTGCAGCTTTGCTGCCTGCTGTTGCTGGTCTCCAGATGGATCAGTGTAGTTAATGGGACAGAATGACTCCAGCTCCTGGGAACTCTGACATGGTATCTACTGTAAGAGTAGGATAGCTCATTCATTCCTTCTTCAAGGAACACAGCTCCCAGTGTCTGAGATATGAGTGGCCAGGTCAGTTAATAGAGCTACTGAAGGCAGAAAAGGTGTACAGGACATCCAGGTGAGTGTGGGGCCAGAGGCAGGGAGGAACAAACAAGACAGATACTGGGTTGGCTCAGTCACTCACACTGAAGTTTCTTGAAATACTGGTGAGCTGAATTCTTCCTCTCTGCCTTCTTCTATCATTTAGCTTGCAAGTCCAGTGCTTGCCTCTGAACTGCATTAATTCACCTAAAAAAACTTGCACAGCAAAAAAACTGGGGAGCATTCTTCTCTTTTATGCATTGATCTGTGGAAGGCCCTGATGAGATTTAGAGCTAACAAGTATGCCCTTCTATTACCACAAACATTAGATTAGCTCATTTGTCTGTTAAATTCTGCCCTCAGATTTTACATTTCTGCTGTGTGAAACCCTTTTCCAGTTTTGCAGCTTTATAGAAAAGACTTCCTTTTGTGTTAATTATACACTATTGTGTGCTTTTTAAGCCACAGGATCAATAAGATGCAAGAATTATAATATACCTTATTGTCACAGCAGCTGTTGTTTTTCTGTATTTGAAAAAGGCTGGACTTGATATCCAAACACTTGGAAGAGAGCCTTTGGTCTTGTAGGCACATTGTATAGGATCTGCACAGGAGCTGACATTTTCTCCTGGGTTAATCTAGGATACAAAGTGGTCTCTAGGAATAAGGAATCATCATAAATGTTGTCACTATGCCAGTGCAACAGCAGCACCGCTTGAACTTTTGTTGTGTTATACCTGCTGACATGAATAAAAACAAAACTGGATGCATCAAAGTGGATAAGAACAAACTTCAGAATATGCTTTGCTTGTAAGTGATAATAGCTTTATAAAGATGTCTTTTAATCCACATTATCCACAGATTGTGTTCTCCACAGAGTTTCTAAAGCTCTGTGTTCTCCCTTCTGCTTTTAGCCCTGCTCATATTGCCTTTAATTCCTCTCATGCTTGACTTTCATTTAGCTTTGGCACACAAATCCAAATAGCTTCTAAAATGTTTTGAGCCCTTCACATTAGGAACCTTTTACTCCCTTAATATTTCTTTGAAGAACATCCATTAAATAGCTCAGAAAACAGAACTGTGTATAACTGTCTCCTGGGTGCCTTTTAGGAATTATTCCTGAGTTCCAGTAATGGTTATCTCCACAGAAATGTAGCAACACACCCTATACTTACTCTCATTTTAAAGATGTGTGCCATATATCTCATAGATGTAAAACTTTTAACTGTACAGGTTGATTGTTTCCATATGGATAAAGCTGTTCAATTACAGATGTTAGCTCCTGCAAAACTGCCTGAAGATTTTGGAGAGAGTTGTACATGTAATATTCAAAACTAAAATACTCCATGTTTCGTTTGTTTATCTATGCCCAGTTAGACCATGTACAATAAGCAGGGAACATTCTTTTGTTCTTGTCTTTTGTGTGTGACTGTATTTGCACCTCTGTTGCTTGTTACTCTTTAAAATCAAATTCAAGATAATAAGTACAGGTTACTTTTCTAAATTACTTGTTTCTGTTGAAAGTAGTTTAGGTGCTATGGTTGGATACCTCAGACGTGACTTAACAAGTCTGCTATAGCAGGGAGTTGGAGTTCTTGTTTCCTCACAGCACATGCACAGAAGTCTCTCTCTTTCTCCACAGATATCTTGGAAACTTGCACTGTGCTCAAGTGGCTTTAATCTGCACTGAACCTATCAGTGTGACCTCCCATATCAGCATGCTTCAGGACAAATGTCATTGGTTCTAAAGGACTTAGTTAACACTAATGTTATAAAAGAGGGAAAAAGTTGCTGCATGTGTTAACAAAGACCATTTATATGCAGAAGAGCTAAATATAAAAATCTCTACCTCCTGTATATTTTTACAATGACATTTCTTTACTGCTTTGCTGACATCTTGCAGCAGAATGCCATCATTGCCTCTGGGCACACTGTGTGTGTTAAAGACTGATTTTACAATGCAGGTGGTAAAACACTGGTGCAGGGTAAAACACTGGTAAAACACAGAATTCACTGTGTCCAGAGAGGAGGTGGGTGCCCCATCCCTGAAAATGTTCAAGGCCAGGTTGAACAGGGTTTGGTATACTTGAAGATTTCCCAGCCTATTTCCAGGGGTTTGGACAAGGTACCTTTAAAGGTCCCTTCCAACCTAAACCAGTCTGTGATTCTCAGAAGTTTTTCTAAAAACATCTTTTACCCTGAGTGTCTCCTAGGGGTGCATGGTAACTTCTGTGTAGTAGGGTTTGAAATAAACAGGGAGAAAGAAGTGTGATTAATTATTTTAATGGATTTTTGAACAAGCATAAGATATAACATTGTTGCTGACTCCAGTCATCTTTAGCATCTTGTTCCTTAGCTGCTGCATGAAGAAACAGATGTATAAGGTGTATTTATGAGAGTGTAACTGCATAATTATCAAATCATTGGTGTGTTCAGGTTATGAATATTAAACTAGATGTTGACAAATTAGTCTGTCACAACTTTCTAATTAGTAGCAGCAGTGGTTAGGGATATGATGTTATATTTCTCTCCAGAACAAAGCTTAATCAGTTCTGGTAGGCACAAAGTAATTTTCTTGGGGAAAGCTAAAGCAGAGCAGTAGACCAGTTAAACATCTCTTCAGTCAATGACTTCAGTTTTGCTTGAGTGCTGGACAAGAGAAAGAGAGAAGGAAGGAGTTGGATGTGTGGGTAGAGAGGAGTATGACACAAAGGGGGATGGCAGAAAGGTAAGATGGTTGCAAGGGGAGGGGGCTTGTTTGTTTGGTGTGAGGTGATTTTGGTTGGTTGGTTGGTGGGGTTTGGTTTTTTTGCAACTTCCAAGTGCTAGTAATGATTAGCAAATGTCCTCAATAAAATGGAGAAACTTCCCATTACAATAGGAAACAAATGCTCTGGGAAAAAATGATAATAGGAAGAATCCAGTCACATTAACAGTGTTTGGTATTCCCAAGGACTGTATTTCCAATTCAGTGGGGTGAAATAGTATTTTGAGACTGCTACATTTAATATGCGGTCAACTTTTTCCTGACTATCTAATAGCTTGTATGAAGCTAAAATACAGATATGATTTGCATTTGATGTCAGCATCATCCTTTTATAATCTATTACCAGACAGCACTACTTGAACATTGAAATTGCTCTGTAAGAGCATTGTGAGGCTCTAAAGCAGCAACTGAAGATCAGCAAGACTCTCTTCAAAAAGAAGCATTGATCTGGATTTGTATAATTGAATTACATTTTAAAAGTTAGATTTTGTCCTGCTTTCTGAGCACTACATTTGTATCTTAATATATTTTTATGTGAAGCATTAAAATCTTTTTGCAGCAGCTGGTCAGATCTTAGTCTGGAATTGAATTATTAATGTGTTGATGTTCAAACCTGACCAGATGGTCACAGAATGTATATGAATAAACTTCACGCTGAGGAGCTGATGTTCAATATTTTGTGTAAAGGAAAGACTTCTTAACTTACACTTTTTCAGTGAGTGGAGATGGTGCCTGACAGTCCTCCCAAGACAGAGCCTGCAATCCCTGTGTTGCTGCCCTGAGGAGCAAGTGTCCTGTAGAATTTGATGGCTGATTGTTAAAGTGATGATGCTCAGATGCCTTCTTGTTCAAGCAAGGACAAGAGCCTCTTGTCAGAGAGAGAAGCATTGCAAGGGACCTCTTTGCCATT
Source organism: Vidua macroura (assembly GCF_024509145.1). NCBI lineage: Eukaryota > Metazoa > Chordata > Aves > Passeriformes > Viduidae > Vidua > Vidua macroura. The sequence goes on along the minus strand of NC_071596.1, from coordinate 1,039,011 downwards.
TAGAAATGGCCAGGAGGATTATTTCAGCGTCCTTAGAACAGTACAAACAGACCTCATTATATACTTTGTGTTTCTTCAACCATTTCCAAGATCAGGGAGGATTTACAATTATTTTGACTCAGTTAATATGAGAATGAAGTCACCACTAATTAAAAGAAATCACCACTAGTGATAGGGGAGTTGTATGTACTTCCACTGTTGTTTTGTTTGTCTTCCTACTTTCTGATTCCCTGGGTAAATATCTACTAGGACTTGGGGTACAAACAGACAACTGCATCAACTCCACAGAAGTACTTTATTTTGCAGGTTATGTATATACATACATATGTATGTGTGTGTGTGTATATATGTGTGTGTGTATATATATACTCTTGTAGGTGATTTTGGTTTTGGGTGGAAGATGAGGAATATACCTAGTACTCACAAAATTGTGTCACTATACACAGGGAAGGGAGAGATAGGAGTAGATGTTTAAAAGAGCAGACCTCATCATGAGGAATAAGATTTGTGAAAATGTCTGTGTTAAGGAAGTGTTTGCCAGTACCTACTTGTGATCTTCCAGTTTTGATGGAAAATGACCTGGTACAATCTGACCTAACCAAAATAATGAGGAAATGAGGGTGTTTTGTTTTTTTGTTGTTGTTGTTTGTTTTGTTTTTGTTTGGTTGTTTTTTTTCTTTTTTGTTTGGTTTTTTTTTCAGGGATGGGAAGCTGAAAATATTTGTGCTAAAATCACCACATCTTGCAGTTAGATGTAGTGTGAGCAGTTCTCTGAATAAGCAAGTTACATTCTGTGTATCACAACTGAGACATCTAAAACTGGTAGATTTGCTGCATATTACTATTTTTATTTTTTGCTGTAGTTCTTGTTCTCTTTCTCTGTGTTACTAAGGGATCTGGGTTCTGTTATCGCAGTTTCCATGAGTTCTTCGGGAGAATTCTAACATGTACATGATGCAAAAGATAGCTAACCTTATAAAAATGAACGTGATGCGCTACGGGTATGGAATATCTCTTTGTTGAATCATCTGCCTGATTGTGACCCCTTCCAAACCTCTTGGGCATTTATTCATGGGGTGAACAGGATGAGAAACAGAGAACACCTTGACATTCTACGCACTGTTCAGAAATAGCTAAAACATTAGTTTGTTATCAGCATTGTTTTGGGCACAAAACTAAACCACTGCACCATCAGCTGCTATAAAGAAAACTAACTCCATCCCATCCAGACCCAGGACAGGCCTTTAATTATAAATATTAGATATGTAATCTTCACTACTTACATTGTTGCAGATGTTCTTGGAGTTTTGACAACAGTGACAACTGGTCATTTAAGCAGTGATAGGTAAATGCAGTAGGTAGACTTGAGAGTCTACATGTTCTACCTAGGACAGAAAAAGAGCTGCTACTGCATTGGGGTCTTGCCACATCTTCGGCCAAGGTGTCCAAGGTTGAGCTTTGGAGTGAATGCAAATCTAGGATTGATCATTATTTCAGGCTGCACTTTCAGGAGTTGGTGTCTTATTCATAAAATCATGAAATGGTTTGACTGGAAGGGACCTTAGAGGTCATCTAGTCCAGGCCCCTGACACGGGGTGGGCTAGGCCAGGCTGTTCAAAGCCACATCCAGCCTGGTCTTGAACACTTCCAGAGATGGGGCAAGCCACTGGTCTGGGCACCATGTGCAAGGACCTCCCCACCCTCCCAGGGAACAATTCCTGCCCAATATCCCATCCAGCCCTGCCCTCTGGCAGTGGGAGCCATTCCCTGGGTCCTGTCCCTCCAGGCCTTGTCCCCAGTCCCTCTCCAGCTCTCCTGGAGCCCCTTTAGGCCCTGCCAGGGGCTCTGAGTTCTCCCTGGAGCCTTCTCCTCTCCAGGTGAGCACCCCCAGCTCTCCCAGCCTGGCTCCAGAGCAGAGGGGCTCCAGCCCTTGCAGCATCTCTGTGGCTCCTCTGGCCTGGCTCCAGCAGCTGCATGTCCTCCTGATGTTGGGAACCCCAGAGCTGAAAAGAGTACTCCAAGTCTCAAATGTGTTCTGCATTCGTGCAGCTTCTTTCCCTTGCTGTGGTTATACACATATGTGTACCAGTGTTGTTTGAGGTTGGCTTTTTGGTTTGTTGGGTTTGGTCTTTTTTCTTTAAACGCACCAATATTGTTTCATTTGATTCTTTGGCCAATTGCTGTGTAGGAGAGAATCTGCCTAATATATCTGAAGTCGTTCTTTGAAGCATGATGGAAAAAATAACAAATTCCACTGTACTTCCAGCACAGATATGGAAATTTTGTAAACTCTTTTGGTTTTCTTTAAAAATACAAAGCAGGCCAGTCAAGAGCAAGTTAATCCCTTCACTTCTGATATTTTATGTAACCTAAAATTCTTGTGAAATTTTTGTTATATTTTCAGGTGTACTGTGAGTATGGGATGGTACATGTCCTTTCAGAGAAGGGGAGCAGCAAAGGAAAAGACTACTGTATTCTCTTCAACTCTCAGTGGGCCCATTTGCCACATGATCTGGGTAAAGCTGTAAGTACCTAGCTAACTGGTGACAAAAAATGTATAAAAATGCCTTTGTTACAAGGAAAATTCTGATCTCTTAGTTGGATTAGTAGAATTTGAAGCAACTGCTTTGTTTGCTCTGCTTAGAAAATATTTTATCTCTTAAGATCACTAGGCGGTGCTAGGATCACAGTGTTAATTTCCAGGCATTGTGCAGAGATAATGACTATTGCTGTTCAAAACAAAAATACTCCTTTTCAATGGTGTGATCAATGAAATTAAAATGGCACATACCTGGGCTTGCAAAGGAGTTTTTGTACATCAGCATGGTACAAGAAGATACCATGTGGCTTTTCTTATATAGTGAACTGTGGCCTTTAGTGCTTTCTCAGTGTCAAGTGTAAGATTAGGTAGTCAAAAACTGTGTCAAGCTTTTGCTGCATTATCCAAATTTGTATGAGCTGAAAATGGAGTAAATTTTTCAGTCTTTTCTGTGAGACAAAGTTACTGGTACTGAATGATGAAATCAGCAAATGCATTTTGAATGAGGCCCACAGAATTATTAGAGTTCCTTACCAATGTATAGGTAAGTCTCAGTTACTTCTGATGGGTTTATTGCACCTGCAGATTAGTCCCTAGGTGCATCAATATTTGTCTTTGCCTTGTATAGACTCAGCTGATAAACTCTTGCACTTGCCCTGACTGTGTAATGTGAATCAGCACATGCATGACTGACTGGTACTTGTGAGAGTTGGGGACTGTACCGTAGATACCTTGTTTAAATCAGTCTCATAAAAATTCACTAAAGTAATATCTCAGTAGCTCTGCAGGAGCCAATACAGTCCAGAATAGCTTGCACAGGCACTTGGGTAGTGTATGCTATATCCCTTGCTGGTCCCTGTCTCTTTCCTTGGTTCTTTCCTGCTTTTCCCTTCTTTCACATTCTTGCTCCTCCTCCTTCAGTACTCCAGCAGTACAGTTCATTAACTGAGGTGATGCAGTGCACCACCCTGAGCTCACTCTGCATTTGTGTTGTACTGTGAAACTTGGGCAACCAAGAAGTGTGGGTTGGAGCATTTCACTGTCTCTAGAGGTCAGGCTGGAGACAGCAGTTTTCTGAATAAGGTGGAAGCTACTGACAACCTGACACTTCCCTTTCCCTCCTAAAACCGTAAAGTCCATTACACAGGTATTGTATGTTGTGTACCTGTGGATTTCTAATACAAACTTCCATTTTTTCAGGTTAAAATTTTACCTTGACTCTTCTCAAATCTGACAGCTCACTTCAGCAAGGGCTGAGACCTGCTTCTCTTAGCACAGCTTGGTTGTTTGGTAGATAATTGCAGTTTTCAGGTAACTCACAAATAGAATTGGGCAAAGATGCTGGTGGTTGTTTAGATTTTGCAAGGAACAATTCCTGCCAGTGTTATTTCTAAAACCTTGAAGTGTCTTCAGGGTGTTCTTGTTGAAACACACCAGACTAGATGCCTTTGGGTCTGAGGAGGGCCAAAACTAAGGAATTTGGACAGACTTGCAATGTCTCTGGAGCACAAGTGGTGAGAGAAGTAGCTTAGAATCCAGTATTCAAGTACTTGGGATGCAAAAATCTCAGGTCACTGAATACAGTAGGTTTCAAGATAGAAGTTTATTGCCTATGCTTCTGTACTTTTCTCCAGCCTGTGTTTTGGTTTCTAGCTGTTCATACCCTCCATCATCCCAGCCTGCCACTCTGCTACCCCAGCAAAGATAAAACCTTGCTGTCTCCTCCCACATCCTGGCTGTGTGCATCAGAACAGCAACAATGCTGAAGAAAATAAATGCAAGTGAAGGTGTATATATATATATGTATCCCAAATTTTATTACCAGCTGAATTCTGTACAATAAAGGTGAAACAAGGCAGGTCCCTACATAATAGAGAAGGCAGCACTGTTTCAGCTTTCATTTTGCTCTGAGAATAGTCTACCACGCCATTACTGAAAGGTTTTAAATTACTCCTTAGAAGCTGTGGCTTCTGCTCTTGACTTCTTATATTATTTTATGCTATATATATGTATTTAACTAATTTCTTTTTTCAGTCACTCCTACAACTGCAGGATCAGACAGCATCTGTTTTGTGTTCTCCTTCGGATGTACCTCATGGGGGATTTAATAATCAAATCCCCATGGTGATGCGAGGAAATTGCACCTTCTATGAGAAAGTGAGGCTTGCTCAGATAAATGGGGCCCGTGGGCTGCTGATTGTTAGTAGAGAGAGACTGGTAAGTTGCTTTTTATCTTCCTATGCTGCTGATACTCCTCTGGTACTAGATATTGTATTGTCTTCGGTGCACATTGCTGGTATTTGATGTTCCTCTTTAATGTAAATAATGCATGTGTGTTCCTGCATGTACATACATTGCATAGTTATGTGTGGAAACCATACATGTGACAGAAGAATGAATTAAACAAGAGGCCCTCATTTCAGTAGGAAGGGTTGGCACAGAGTTCATTTGAAATTCAGGTCAAGGGCTCAGGATTAACCTTGTTCCAAATGAAATACTGGAGCCAAAGGATATGGTTGGTTTGTGTCTCCATCATGCTACCACACTGCATCTAGTGCTTTAGATACAGCTGGAGCAGCAACAGCATGTATTTTGTAAAAATAGTAGTTTTAAAAATAAAATTAGTAGGCTTGAGTCCTGGTCTATACTAGAGGCACACATCAGTTATAAACCCATGACCCTGCTGTGCAAAAGATACTGCTTGAAATTTGGTTGCTTCATTTTGCTGTTACAGTCTTATATTACTTCTGTTTTACTGGGAACAGGCATATATTTTTACTTTTGAGTATTTGCTTTCATTTAAGTTCCCTTCTAGAATATTTTTCAAATTAGCCGGAACAGAATTTGCACCTTTAACCCTTTTGAAGTATTTGCAAAAATAAACATATTCTTACCTGGTCTGAAATGTCTTTCAGGTTCCTCCTGGAGGTAATAGGAGTCAGTATGAAGAGATTGATATTCCTGTGGCTCTGCTTAGCTATACTGATATGTTAGATATTGGCAAGGTAAACTCGATACTAAAAGCTCTCATTTATATTATCTCATGTAAATGAGTCACTGCTCAACAGTATTAAGTCTACCTTAAGAGCTTTGAATATGTAGAGAGTGTATTCACAAAGATTGCATTATTGTGTTTTGGAAAAAAAAGTCTCTTGGGAGGTTATTTCTCATCTTTGGAATAAAATCAAAATATACAGCCTGGTGCTGGAAATAAATATCACTAATAGAAGAGCCAATAGATAGCTCTTATGTGTTTATAATAAAGCCTGATTCTGAGGTTACGTAGTGAAAATTAAGTAAGTGAATCTTTGCTAAGGTGGCTTTTTGGATGTCTTTCCTAACTTGTATTTACCTCCACAGAGTTTTGGCAGCTCAGTGAAAGGAGCAATGTACGCACCAAATGAACCTGTGCTGGACTACAACATGGTGATTATCTTTGTCATGGCTGTGGGGACTGTTGCAATTGGAGGCTACTGGGCAGGAAGCAGAGATGTGAAAAAGTGAGTCACTAAATGCAGTATACCAGTTTTCCTGTATTTTTCACAGAACAAAAAATAGATGGTATTTATGTAAAGCATCACCTGGCAGCTCTGCTAGTGACATTAGGAGACTCTAGGGAAAATGCTGATGTGATGTTTGAAAGGCCCTGAGCCTTGCATTGGTTTAGTCAATGTAGGAAATCATTAGAGTATAAATTGCATGTAGATTTTTTTAGGATTTTGCCATGTTAAAGGGCCAAACATTTGAAAAGCTCAGATAGAAAATTATTAAGTAATAGACATCCCTTTTGCAAAAAATCACCAGAAAAATACTTTGTAAAAAAAAAAAAATTTGCTTTTACTGGTATAGGGCAAACCAAATTGATTAGATGGTTAACATATGCTATGTTTGTTACCAATTTTTAAATGAAATTTTATGGTTACTTTTTGCTAGCAGGAGGGATTGGGAGAAGGAGGTCATTGTGCCACACTAATTTCTAACATTTTTTTTGTATACACAACCTGATTCGAGGATTTCTTCTGAAGTTAACAAATTATTCTGTGTTAGTTTTCAGGATTCATTCGAGTTCTTACCAAATGAAATAGTCCTCTAGATCAGTTAACACAGCAGTTACAGATTTATGCATTGCGTTACAACTGATGTTCATACCTCCATGGAAAAATGGTGTCCCACTGACTTGAGTGGGAATCAAAGCAGGCATTGGTGTTGTTTCAAGCCCTTGTGGTTTTTTTGCTGAAGATTCAGCATCCTTGTGTATTTTGTTGCAGAAGGAATGAACTGATGGTAGCCATGTTACTCTTTCAGGAGGTACATGAAGCACAAGCGTGATGATGGGGCGGAGAAACATGATGATGAAACAGTGGATGTGACTCCCATAATGATCTGTGTGTTTGTAGTGATGTGCTGCTCAATGCTCATCCTCCTTTATTTCTTCTATGACCACTTAGGTACTCTTAAGGTTGTATTTGTATTGATACATCTTTAATATCACAAGGCTGACATTGTTCAAAGAACACTTAATTGTGAAAATAATAATGAAACATCTCTCGTCTGTCATGTGTCTTCATCCCAATATGTTTTAAAATACTGTAAGAAAACTCACTGAGTAGATTTCTAATCCTTCTTTTTGTGAGGTTCATCATAAAGTTTCTTTCAAACATTAAAGCCTATTAAGTAGATACAGATTTAGTATTTTCCAACTTTTGTTTTTGTTAAAGGTGTTCTCAGACCTGTTCTTTCTCTCTATTATTCTTCAATTTGAAGTCAAGATCAAGGATAATTTTTTATCTTTATAAAGAATATAATTTTCTACTGAGTACTCATCAGATTGACAAAACATGAGAGCCTAATGCTTCTTTGTATTTTTGAGGAGGTAGTGAAACATGCTTTGCATCTGTATTGATTCATTTTGCTACTTAGTGACTTTAATAGTCCCTTATAATGCTCCTGTATACTCATAAAGAGAAGATAAATGCTTCACCATAGGTTGCCTTTGAGGCTTATGACTTACTTTAAGAAGATTAGGATAGAGGTTTTGATTTGTTTAAGTAGGTATTGTCTAAACTACATTTGAGTAAAAGAGCTAGAATTAGATACTTAAAGAGCACAAGTCTAATCAATCATTTGAAGTCTCTGAATTTACCTTTCACTGTTGAAATGCAAACCTTATTTCTCATTTAGTCTTACTGACTGTCTGTTCTTTATTCAGCCAGGATATGAAAAAAGCATTTCTTGCCTTATCCTACTTGGACTTAATACTGTTTTCCCCCTCAGTCTATGTTATAATAGGAATATTCTGCCTGGCTGCCTCCATTGGTCTTTACAGCTGTCTGTCTCCCTTTGTAAGAAGATTCCCCTTGGGAAAGTGTAGGTATGTGGCAACTTTCAAAATTTTAATAGGGAAACTTAGTTTTTTATACTGTTGGGTAGGTGTGGGGTTTAAAAGGTGGTTTCATGCTTCAAAATGTTGATAAAGGAAGAGGCTATATACATAGACAACTGTAGCTTTGGTGTGATTCTTTTTCAGAATCCCAGACAACAACTTGCCGTATTTTCACAAGCGTCCCCAGGTCCGGATGTTGCTCTTGGCAGTATTTTGTATCTCTGTCAGCGTAGTCTGGGGAATCTTCAGAAATGAAGATCAGTAAGTGATCTGTGCTCAAAATTTTTCTGTGCTAAAAATTGTAATATGCTTTATCATGTAAGTAACTGACATCCACAGAAGTCTAGATGTATCCAGAAATTAGGAATGACAGGAAAAAAAAATAGAGACGTGCAGAAATTCTTAGTTGTTCCTTATGTACTTTGTCTTTTTCTTGTTCATTTAAATTACAGAAAACTGTCTCTTGTTAAGCTTGAATTTCTCTGAGTCCCAGTCAGTATTCTGATCTCTTTAAGACAGCTTTTCAGAAGTGATACGGAGAGTTGGACGCAAGTTGTCTAACTCATTTTTTCATGAGAATAACAACTGGTAAGATTGTCAGATCTTTAGTTTCTCTCAGCTTTCTTGTACATGTCAGTAATTCTCTACATCCAGTGTTGCTGTAGTGCCTAATTGTAGCAGGTTCTTGCCACTTCTGTTAGAGGTGGATCTTTTACAGAGTGTTGTGTTTTTGTTTTTCTTTGGGATTTTTTACCTCTTACCTCACTCTCAGATATTTTAGTTTTCCCCTGTGTACAGGTTGTGTTCATCTTCTTGGTTCCTCTATTGAGGGTTCAGTATTGGAACTGAAATGCTGGGTTGTGTTTCTTCTGATGATATCAAAGATGTCTGACTTGTGCTTTGAATGCATGTCAGTGCTTTTGTGGGATCTGTGATCTGTGTGGATCATTCAGTGACAGAACTCAAATCCAGGAATCATCAACTCTGAAAGACCCTTTAGAGAGATAAATGTCAGACTGAGGAGTGCAGCAGTACTATAGAGATGTTCCAAAATATTTAGGACTAGGAAATCCATTTTCTCCCTCAGAGCTGAAGTGAACCTGAGTGTCTCCTGCACAGAGCTCCATCAGCAAGTACACGTGTATTGATCCAACAGCACTGTCTCTCATTGTACCTAGACCATAGCAATTTTTGGGAAACTTAGTGTTGTTTATCTCACATCCTACTTCTCTTTGACCCTAGCAGCTGAGAGTAAAGCAAAGAACACTTCTATACTCAACTTGCAAAACACAATTGAAAAACAGGCCCAGCTGTAAATTTGCCTCAGCACACAAGGATTCACCCCTATACACAGGACAAAGGACCCCAGGACTTCCCATTTTGGTATCCACTGACCTCATTCAGCTAGTTTTCAGTCTACCTCACTGCTCATTCAGCTTGTACTTCATCAGTGTCTCTGTGAGGATTTTAGGGAAGGTTGTCAGTGGAAAGCCTTACTGAAGTCTAGATAGACAGTATCACCAAGTCTTTCCTCATCTCCCAGGCACTTCTTTGTGAAAGGTTATCAGGTTGATGAAAAGCAGCTTGCCATTTGCAAACTCCTGCTGACAACAATGTCAATTTCAAGCAAGTACTTTGAATAAAAGGGTTTTTTTATTTGACCCAAGAAAGTCCTTAGTGAGGACAAGGCTTAGTCTGTTTTTCCTGCTCTTTCCTGCAAAAATGTTACTTTCCTGTTTTTAAGGTGGGCCTGGGTTCTGCAAGATGCTTTAGGAATTGCTTTCTGTCTTTACATGTTGAAAACGATACGCCTGCCTACATTTAAGGTATGAAAGTTAAACAGAAGTTATAGATTTTCAGAAGAAAGTTAAAGAGAAGTTTGCATGAATGTGTTTGAACAGAGGAGTCACTTATAATGGAGTATATTGTCTTGGAAATGTACTTCCATTCATATGTAGTGTGGAAAAAAGGGATGCAATGAGTATAATGAAGACCCAGAAGTGACATGTGATTGTTCTGTAGATTCTGTAGAGTGTTGACTAGTAAATCACACACCACCCCTTTATTTATGTATTTGGTATTTGAGTATTTTGTTGTTGGGAGGAGTTTTATTTGTTTTGTTTTGATTGTTTCGATTTTGTTTTTCAGATTGACATACAACTAATGCATCAGTCTAGTGTTTTTTTCAAATCTTTCTGACCTTAGTCAGTATCCTAAGACAAAAATCATTATTAGTTATTTAGTTGCCCCTTAAGGAGCTCTTCAAACTCTTGTTTCAAATTACCTTCACCTATAAGTTTGTATAGACTGACAGTAAATGGGTGTACAGTATTTCAAGCTGTGCCTGGCATCTTCCAGTGCAGAGCTTCTTCATACTTCCCAGCAAACTGAAGTAGCACCATTTCCAGATTTTACATGATAAAGAATTTTGGGTAATAACATGTAATTTTGTGTTTAAGAATTACTTTATTTCATATGATGCATGCAAGACCCTTCCTCTATCTAAAATATTTAGGAATTAAGAAAAATACATGAATGACTTGTTTTAGTCTTTGCAAACTTTTTCTTTGAATAGTCTTCTAATTATTAATTCTTTGCTGTTTGCTAATGCATTGTGTGTAAATACCAAATATCTTGTCTCTTCCTTCAGGGTTGTACCTTACTCCTCCTGGTTCTTTTTGTGTATGATATATTCTTTGTATTTATCACACCTTTTATAACAAAGGTAAGTAAGGTGCTTCTCTATTCCCTGCTGCCCACAGAGCAAAGTGTAATGACTTGCTTCTCTGTATATTCCTAAATCATCCCAGAGCTGCTGAGGGAAATGCTGATTTACAATTTTCCCATTTTTTTCTTTAGACTGGGGAGAGTATAATGGTGGAGGTGGCTGCAGGCCCATCTGATTCTGCCACTCATGAAAAGGTACTGCATGTTGTCGGAAAATCCGGCACTAGCTGTCAACTATTACACTTTTAACTTCTCTAAAATTGAAAACCACAAAGCTGAAAGGAAGATGCCGTTCTGAAAAGAACGTAATGTGGGAATAAATGCTCCTGAATGTTTATTCTGGAGGGGCAAAGCAGACTTGTAGTGGTTCATCACACCAGCTTTGGTTTTCCTTTATCTTTTTCTGACAGGGTTTCAATATAAGAAAGCTGGTTAGCTCAGCTTCACAAAAACATGACCACATCTGTAAATATTAACTTGCTGCTAATTAAGCATGAGCATCTTTTCCTAAAGAGGTAAAACATATAATCAAGTCTGTCTCTTCCTCCTCCTTTCCTTTTTTGACATTTGCTTTATGAAAAGCTGAGGCTATAGGGAAAGGAGAGAAACACAAATTGGAGACGGAAGAAAACAGAAGTCAGTGTTCAGTGGGTTTTCACCGTTGAACAGCAGCCAATTGCATGAACACCTTACAAGATGTGGGTGACTCAGGGAGGAAAGTATGTGAGATGTAGGAGACAGTGAGATATAGTGAACAAAACAAAAAAACTAATCTGCAGGAAAACCTGGGTATGTTAGTTTAAGGATTAATTTGATCTATTTCAGCAGTGAATGTAATAGTGTCATGTGGGAAAATAGCAAAGAAAGTAGTTGTTTGCAGGATGTGGATCAATCCATACAGTCAATACTAATTTCTTTGACTTCTTTTGTTCTTCTCTCCTGTACCCCTTTATTACCCCTTTGAATTCAACTTTATGCACAGAATTAATTGTATAAAACAGTAATGAAAGTATAAGTATATAAAATTATTTTAGCACTAATATAAGAAAAGAAAAAAGAAAATAAAGTTTCTTTAATGTACTATAATAAAGAAAATACAGGTTTGCAATGGACTGTGGCATGCTGTGCCTCACACTGCAATTTATGTAATAAATAGGAACACAGGGGGCAGGGAAGAGTCTCTAAAGTGATTTGAAAAATGACTTTTTAAAATTATTCATGTCTTGGTCTTTTGAGACTTTTATTGGTGAATGAATTGCATAAATTGTTATTTCTTATGCATGTAGCAGCTTACCTAAGTTTTGTACATACCTGCAGCTAAAGCAGAATTGATACCCAATTGTATGTGAAGACTTTGAAGTTAATATAGTATTTAGAAAGTATTTTATCACTCCCATCTTAAATGCATTTTGTTAGTTGTCAGTAATATTGTATTTAATGAATGTATACAAAGATACATTTGATGTATTTGAAACTTGCACTTCGAGTACAACAGGAACAAGTTCTGGTAGGTAGTGTCACTATGCTTTTCATCAGACATGTGTCTCTCATTCCAAGCTCCCAATGGTCCTGAAGGTCCCACGACTGAATTCCTCACCATTGGCTCTATGTGACAGGCCTTTTTCTCTTCTAGGATTTGGAGACATTTTAGTTCCAGGTATTGTTTAGCATGTTAAGAATTTTACATGTTGCATTGTCGTATTAGTTTACTCCTCTTGTACTCCTGCTTCAAGTGAGTTGACTACTATAAACCTGATAAATTTTCAAGTATAGTTTTTTTTGTGCACTATTCACCTTTTCAACAAGAAAAATGCACATTAATCTTATGGTTCAGTTTCACATGTAGTGATGTCAAGAAATGTGGAGAAATTGCAGGAGTAGATTTAGCAACTGATTCTATACTAATAAAGCATCTTTGGTAGTGTGGTGATAGAGGAAATTAATTGTCTGTTTGCACGTGGTTTAAGTACAGATGCCTGACCACTCAAAACTTCCTAACTGTTAGTCACACTACATCCGGTATTTCTGCCACACTTTCTCTCAAGTATGATTTTAGATAGTATGTAGAACTATCCCTGGCATCACTGCAGGTGAAAAAATTACACACCTTCTGGCTTTCAGATTTCTTCTGCAAAATCATTTGTTTAATTTCTTGTATTTTGGGAAATATGAACTCTGTCATCCCCATTAGTCTCCCCTCCTCCCCCCCAACCTGAAACAGGCATAGTCATTAGCCATAAAATTCTACTGTCTTCAGTACCATCTCGAAGGGCTGAACTTATTCTTGCTCTTGTTGTGAGCACTGTATTTTTACAAATGTTTAGTTAGTAGGGATAGGATGACATTTTTATCTATGATCTGCATGTTTGTAGCTGTGTATTTTACTTTTGGAGTGCTTCCAATACATGGGGCTTATACCATCAGATAACTGGTTTGTAAATTGTGCAGCCTCCTGGATATGTTGTCATAGTGCTTAAACACAGGGTGCTAAGGAAATTTTTGGGGAAAAAAAATTCTTGCAAGTTTGTAGCTGTTTTGATGGTTTTGTTTTTATCATGAAGTGTGTGACTAGATTGAAAGCATATTGTAACTGTTCTTTCTTTTCCTAGGCTTACTGGTAGCCTATTGCCATAGATTTGATATTCAGGTGCAGTCATCCAGAGTCTATTTTGTAGCCTGCACAATAGGTATGTACCACAGTGTCACCTGAACACAAGACCTACAGGAGTGGCTCCCTCTAAAAGCATGTCGTCAGTCTTGCATGGCATAGTTTGGGGGTTTTATCCTGTTCTTCCCTTTATTATTAAACAGAAATATTTACCAAAGTGCTTTCAAGGCTAGATCTTCCATCACCAAACTAGCTGATGTTGCTTTTCTGAGCTGTTTTGCCTGCTTTACGTAAGGGGAGCTCTTGTTACCATGGCTGCCAAGGGTCTCAGTCAAGCCCTTGTAATTACACTATCTTTACATATGCTCAGCTACTCATTGTAGTTTCTTGATTCATGAATCTTTGAGTTGATTGTGCATGAGAATTCAGGTTCAGGGATATCATCCTTTGACTTTGTTCTTAATTTCTTGTGTATTCTAAAAATCCATAACCTGTGATGCAGGGAATTTTATTATGATGACTATAACACCTCTAGGTAAGTTTTTTTCTTTAGTTTGTAAAATCTACAGAGTTATGTGCCATGAACTTAAATACTACTGATGAATAGGATCTGACAGATTCCTGTTGTCTTTTTCTTTCAATGTACTTCTAGTAAAGAATTCTAATGCTTGCAGTGAATTTCATGAGAAATTGTCATTAACAACTTCTTTTGAAAAAATACCTAGGTTCATTTACACTTCTGGCAGGGGTAGAGAGATGCTTTTATTGATGTTCCAAATAATTGTCTCTCATATATAGTAAAACAAAGTTGTTGTCTTATCTGGTACTTTAAAAATGTGTTTGCAGAAATAGGAAAATGTTGCATTGCTAAAGAGTCAGCAGTGTGCTATTGCAGCACTGAGAATGAGCCACATACAGGGCTGAGTTAGCAAGATGGAGTCAGCAGTTACGAGAGGAGCGATTATTCCTCTCAATTTGTCACTTAAGACTGAGTTAACCAGGATCCCTGGTGCCAGACAGACATTGACATATTGGAGTAAATCCAGTGGAGACTGTCAGGATGGACAAAGACCGGAGCACAGGGTTGTAAAAAGAAGAGAAGGCAAAGAGGAGATTCTGTTGCTGCCCACAGCTACCTAATGGGAGACTGCAGAGAGGACAGAGAGACTTTTCTTACAGGTGTGCACATAAGATGTGAGGCAATGGACTTAAATCGTAATAAGAAACATTTTAGCTAGGTATAAAGATCTCTCAATAATAACAGAATATGCCCCTGCCCAAAAAGCATTTTCAGGAGCTGTAAGGAGTTATTGATTATTCTAATCACAGCCGTCTGAGATCATCAAGTCCAGCCAGTCTCCAGAACTGCCAAGCCCACTTCTAACCGTATCCCCAGATGCCAAATCCATACATAGTTTAAATCCCTGCAGAGATAGGTACTCCATCTCTGCTCTGGGCAGCTGTGCCAGGACTGGAAAAACTTTCTGGGGAGGAAGCTCTGCCTAATATCCAATCTAAACCTCCCCTGGCAGAACTTGAAACCATTTCCTCTCATCCTGTCCCTTGTTCCCTGGGAGCCCACCTGGCTGTACCCTCCTGTCAGGGAGTTGTGGAGAGTGGGGAGGTCCCCCCTGAGCCTCTTTTCTCCAGGCTGAGGTCCTTTCCCAGCTCTGTTCCCTTCTCTGGACAGCCCCTCAATGTCTTTCTTGACCTTCTGAAGAAAAATATGGAATCTGGATCAGAAGAAAAAGTTGGATTAACTTCATTGTCTTGAAAATATAATTGAAAATAATTACATTATAAGATCCAAGCTACTTGTGTTCTACTAAATAAATTTTGCCACATTTATGCAGAAATTAAATAGAAAGTAATAAAAACATATAACCTAGAGCAAGCTGGCTTTTTTTTTAGCTGTGTGGCAGGATAGGAAGAAACAGCTAAAGCCAACCCAAACAAGAAGCACATTATAATGGTCCAAATATTTGTCTGTATCTGCTGAGTTCATAAATATAAATATGATGCACAATATTTCATGTATTTATTTTGCTTAAGGTAATTATTTAATTGCACAGTATGGACTAGGCCAATCACACTACTTTCACATGTTATCAATAACAAAACTGTAGTATTCCATGTTTACATGGTGTAAATAATGCTAAAGAGGCCTGAAAAACTTCTGGAGATGTTTTACATATTGCTTGAGAAAAGTTCCAGTGAGAATGCTCTTTTAGCCAATTATTTAGTTGTGCTTTAGCAAAGCTTTATCTGAATAACTGTGTTTTGCTGGGTTTGTTTTCTTCCAGCATACGGCATAGGCCTTCTTGTGACCTTTGTTGCCTTGGCACTGATGCAGATGGGCCAGCCTGCTCTCCTCTACCTGGTGCCCTGTACTCTCCTCACCAGCTTTGTGGTGGCCCTTTGGAGAAGGGAGCTTGCCATGTTCTGGACGGGCAGCGGCTTTGCGGTGAATACCAGTTTGATATGAGTGTCTTCAGGAAATACTAATATTATAAAAACCTAACTAGAATTAAAGTTGAGTAAAACATTGCAGTATTATCACACAAACACAAAGATTTTGGTTTTGCTTGATTGTTTGCTTTTTTACGTACTTTTTTTGCCTCAGTAAGGTTTTCTGGTTTTTGCAATGTGTATGGCCACTTAAATCAGAGTAGTGAAAAGTAAAGTAGACCTTTTCTATCCTAGATTCTGCCAAAATGTTAGTTGTTTGATCTCTCTTGAAAATATCAGTAAGTACTAAAAGGTTACAATATTATATAAAATGTGGGGTTTAGTACTATATAAAATATACCCTTAAAATACTTTCTTCATACTTTTTCATAGTATATTGTTTATGAAGGTGGAAATGTAGTTCAGTATTGTAAATTACCACTTTTTCACTGTGCTGCAAGTGAAATTAACTTGATTCAAAAAGTAATAATTTCTATCATGCATGATTTTAGTTTTTGAATACTTACTAGAAGGCCAAATCTATGAAGCTGAAGGTTCCCCCAGTGAGGTTTATTTTATTATTCAACTATTTGTGGTAACTTGCACAAGCTTCCACTCGAGAAATGAATTTAATTGTTAGAGAAATATTTGAGGTCATCTGAAATGTTATGTAAAAGTTACCAGTTCTTGTACAGTGATAGTAAAGGTGGGCAGAACTGGACAGTGGCCAAGGACCAAGTGCCTGTTGCTGCCTTATCAGTGGAGCACTTCTGAAACTGGTGAGGAACAATCACTCAAAAGCAAGCACTTTTCTGGAAGGAAAAATTCCCCTGGTGTCCTATAAAACACAAAGAAAGGATAACTGTATGCATCTGTCCACTGCTGGAGAATGATAACAGAGTTGATGGGCCTTTAATCTTCATCTTGTATGACCACTACCTTGGACAACTGGACACAATAGTTCTTGTTTTCCATAATTTTGACTGTGATCTTCCATTTACAGAAAGACCTACCTCAGCCTCCTGTGGTGATAGCTCCTGTCAACTGCCCTCAGCCTCCCAAAGACAGCAGTGTGCCAGCCTCTCAAGAAGATGCAGAGCAAATGACCAACCCCACCCTCCACGTGAAGGAGCTGCACAGCTCCGCCTCAGCTGAAGAAGAGTTGGCTGATACCAGCACAAAGACAGACCAGTCAGAAATCTCTTTGGTCCACAGTGAGGAACCAACTGCTCAGAATAAGGATGACCTTGAAAGCAAATGCCTAAGTGCAGAACAAAACCAGCTGGAATAAGTGATGTGATATGAACTCCTTTCTTTCCCTCACAAACATACATAAAACCAGTATGTATGTAGGACTGGTTTAGTAGGGTTTGCATTCATTGAGGAACCTCACTAGGAGTCTGATCATCAAATCCAGCAAGGAATGTTCTGTCTCCAGCTATATACTTAAAACATCTTTCTGAAATATGGTGCTCTCCAGGAGTTCTGATGTGTGGGTTTCAATGATCACTGTTAGTGAATGCCTTTGACCATTTGTTCCATTTGCATTATAGCAGGGTAGCATCAAAAGTCTTTATTTACTCAGTATTCTGTGCTTGTGTGGCTGTTTCACTGCTTTACCATGATGTAGGTTAACATGGAGGAAAAGCATTGAATGAGTCTGCTACAATGCTTACTTGAGAGAAACATGATCTCTTTTTTTTGGCACTTTCCCTGTTGTCACCATTTACTTTACTTCTATTGACTTGTCAAACCCATTGATATAAGGGAATACATTGTTACAAGCTGACATTCAGGAAATTAAGAGAGTGGTTAAATTACCATTACTCCAGAAGGCTTTATGCTACCATGGTGCATTGCATGCATCTCCTAACTTTTTTGTCTTTGTTTTTACTTCTAGGTACCTGAGCTACTAGTCTAGTTTAAAAGGCAGGGTGAGTAGAGCGCTGGGAAGCTTTCTAGGCATTCATGTGAACTCTAAGTGCTCTGGTAATAAACAGGGTTGGTCACAGAATAATCCGTGGAAGCAAATGCATATTAGGAATGTTTAAAAATAAAATATAAGCCAAATAGGTGAAAAAATTAGGTAGTAGCACTATACAAAGCTTAACAGGCAGTATTTTCATTGGAAAAATGTTAACGTGCAAATGTTCTTACGTTTGGGGCTTTGAGCTTCTATTTGTTCTTCATTCAAGGAATATAATTGTGATTTCTAATTCTGAAGAAAATAGTCTGATTTTTCATTCCCAACGGAGCACGTATGGTGCTAGAGACAATTGTGATTTAAAAGCTACTTGCTGCTCAGTAACTTACCAACTGCCTGTCATGCTTTGTCTTTGTCCCAAGAGTAGCCAAAGCATAGTCTGTCAGGTTCAAGAATGAACCTGGAGCTCACTTACTATTTTGTATCTCTTGCCACATTGTGAAGGAATTTATGAATTTAAAAATTTTGGAGTGCAGCTGGTCTTACTTCATATTCATGAAATTGTTTTCCTGTATAACATGATTGAGTCTTTTATGCATCAGCTTTTATATGTAGAAAGACAATAGGATTTGGGTATTACTTGTTCCATCTAAGAACATTTGTCTTTATCAGAGGAGTCTGTTCTGCACTTACGTTGCAATTCCAGAAAGCCTCAAACACTTTACACAAAAACTGAAATAGAAAATTGAAGTATTATAGGATCCTTGGATATGATTCCAGATTGCATGGAAGAAATACTCTCGAGTATTTGGGAGCCCAAAATGTCATTTACAAAAGTATTGTCACAGTGATGCAGTCAGAGGCACTGCTGTTAAATTGAGAGTCTCCAGTTGGCATGTTGAAGTGGAGTTGAAGGGCTCTCTTTTCAAGAATGTCAGTTAAATATCAGCCATTGTCTTTTTGGCTAGATCTTCCAAAATTTTGCACTGTGCTTTTTGGACAAAAGCTTTTGTGGGCAATGGTAGCATTCTTTCTCTAGAATGTGAGCTGCTTTCTCTAAAACCACGTTCTGGCTTCAGAGGTTTACCAGCTTCTGCTTAAAGCCTTGAACCTTGTCTGATAGGATGATTTATGAAGTTTTTCGGAAGGCTCCCTGGGTCCAATGGCCAACACTACATGTAATTTACAAATTGCCCTAATGGAATAGTACTAAAGCAATCTGGTTTTCAGTCTTCTCTTTAATGGACTGTTACTTTGGCCAGCAGTAACCTGAACCAATTATTACTAATAAAAAGCAACAGAAACATTTTACTGAAAACTTCAATTAGCTGGATTATGCCTTAATTTAAGTCATTGTGTAAGTATGGCTATTAAATTAAGAAAGCAGTCTTGTGTTTAAATAGCAAGGTAAGTTGGAGACTGACTCAAAGTTCTATTGGTTTTTGCCTTGATCATCTCTTAGTCAGAATGTTGTTTGGAGTAGCTTTCTACATATTTAAAAACCAATAGCTTTCTGATGATGAAGTATTAGGTATTATCATCTACTTGAAAGTGTACTTTTGCATTTGTTCTCCTGTGTGGTTAGGAAACAGTTTATTTCAGATTGTTCATAGCTCAATTAAAACAGAAGAATTGGTTACACTGAATTAGGCATTTCATAGTTGCATTCTGGTCATTTTGCTTCAGGTTTTGGGGAATTTCCATCTATTTTTACGTGTAATTTTTTCTCCCCTGAACAACAAAGAATGCAGGAAAAAAAAATCCTGATTGCTTCTTAGTGCAGTACCTCCAGTTAAAGCATGTGAAGTGGCAACAATTTACAGATTTTGGCTATCTCAGTACTGTGCAAATCAGGTGACCATGGTGCTCCAGTTTGGCTGTGACTGTTCAGACCCTGATCCTGGGCAGATCAATCCCTTCCATCAAACACCAAGATTGTATTTTTTTATCTTTAAAAAAAACTTCCTGATCAGCTTAATTTAAAACTTAATGTTGTATAGGAAAATATGCCTATCAGTTCAATGTGACTGACTCTGATTTTATTTGATGATTTCAGATACACATTCCACACCATTACTTTAAATATTAAAACTTGAGCTTTAATATTTAAAGTAATAAAAGTAACATTAATGTTAAAAATAATGTTGATAGGCTTCTTGTTTATGTCTTTCACATGCTAAGCCTTATCTGTCTAGAAATTCAACAAGGGTTCTGTTCCTGAGAACTTGTATGTGTTCAAGGGAAGCATTTCTTTTAGTCAAAAAAAAACCCAAACAAACACAAAAACCGCCACAACAACCAACACCACTAAAACAAAAATCCATTTGAGAAAATCTGACTCTTTGCATCACAATAATGAGGGTCAGATTCCTTCCTCAAGTGTTTGCTTTGGTCTGTCCCCTACTGAAGGATTGCCCAAATGCAGCTGAAGGTAGAATGGAATATAAAGGACTTTACTGAGGGTGAAGAGAAAAGTATCCCAAACCCTCTTTAAATTTTGTGGATTTTATTTTTCTTGTCAGAAATGAAGAGCATTTTAAATTGAATATATAAAAAAGAAACACAAAAGAATAGATTTGAAAATATATTCTGTGTTTACCCGTGGCACTAATAAAAGTGCATCCACATGTGTAAGAATTACACTTGCAAAAATATTAAATGTTTTCTCTAAACTTGGACAGATACCAGACAATAGAAAATCTGCAGCATAGCCTATTTTCCAAAAGGTTTATTAACATGTTTCATAGAAAACTTCATTTAGAAAACTGTTTGTTTCCATATTTCTTGAACATTTTCCATGGTCTTGGATAATTGGTCAAGCTTTTCCTTCAGAGTATGATGCTCTTTCCTTACAGTACCCCTCGGTATGGCTGTTGTTAAGAATGTCTTGAGAGTATTTTTCAGCCATGTACATTTCTGTGTTTCAGCTTTGGTTTTTGCATTCCTGCTGCATTGTTCCAACTGGGAACAGATCATGACTACCATGGTAGTGCCTGTTGACTTCTGCATATGCTGGAAACTGGTGCTGACTGTGGCTGCAGTCATTAATGAATTAATTGCCTTGGGGAGATGCTGTGAATTTACCTGCAGCTCTTTAAAAAAGCCAGTATTGGATGTTTGAGAACAGTGTTGCCTTGAAGTTGAAGCTCGCATGCGCTGTTTTAGTGCAAGATCCAGTGGTTTTGTTCTGGTCTTTGGCCCCATGGCTGTGTATGTGTTTCTGGTTTGTTGCACTACACAGGCTGTATAGGATGTAAAGCCCATGATACTCCTTTTTAACAGCAGCTTCATTGACTGTCCGTGAACAAACCAGAGTATTTTGTACATGCTTTTATCATTTGGTGTGTTATTTGTAGTGTACTGAAAACTGAATATGCTGGCCAAGCAGCAGTGTATACAACTAATGATTATCAATGTGCACATAGCACATTGACACAAATGTAAAATACAGACATACCAGTTGATCCAAATACTCATCCAAAGCCTGCAGAGATGATGCTTTTTTCCATGACAAGTATGATCTCTGATATTTTAAGAAGAATGTAGGGCTGTGTCTTTAGGTGAATGAGGACGGGAACTATTTTCAGAGGTGCAGAAAACATCATCAACAAGGAACAATTAATCTTTAGGTATTTTAATCTTGCATGTGGTTTCCTAATGGGGGTGGGACATGAAGAACAGAGCTGCACTAACAGCTTTTCAGTTTAGGTTTTTGCCAGTGGTGCTGGGTAGGGTGGAGGGAGGGAAGATTTAAAAAAAAACTGAAGATGACTCAGAAAGCGTGAGGAGACACTGAGCAAGAAAGGCAGTGGAAGAGTTTACTCTGGAGAGAAGATCTAAGGGCATGATAAATATCCAAAAATCTGAAATGCTGCTGCAAATTGGGAAAAAATTTGTCATTTTCAAGTAGGGATGACATTAGACTTAATAGATTCAATAAGGAAATTTTGGCACTGGTGGTAGGAAAAATCTAGGAGTGGCTGACAGGTGAAGGGCTCAGTGGGACAGGGCAGTGCCTCGTGCATGAGCTCCTTTGGTTCTGTGAGGAAAGAACCACACCAACCAGAGTAATTTCATGCCACTGGCAGTTGGGGCCAGCCAGCCAGCCCTGGCCTGCCTGTCCAGATAAAGTCTGAGGGTTAGGATTCCTGGGTTTAATGATGTTATAGCATGAACTTCATCCCAGAGTACTCAGTTTCTATATCATGAATGCTGTCAGGGTGTTCTGTAACAACTGTGATGGAAAGTTCAGCTCTTGTGAGACAAAGACTGTGTTTTCTGCTACTTAAAAGTGATAAATCTTCTGGAAAGAAACCACATCAATTTTAGTCTTTTTTTGTCTATGTTTAATTTGTTGAATTGCTTCTGGCAGCCTGGAACATTTTCAGAACAAGATAGCTTTGTGTTCTACCTTTGCTTCCTTTGGCCAGTGGCATAAAAAAAACTTTCTTTTCACTGATCCTCTCTATCATCTTTATTTATCAATTATGTGTTCTTCTGTGAGGGTTCCACCTTTTCCAGTTTTGCAGTTAAATATTCAGATTATGTGGAGTAAAGATGTCATTTTGCCACCTGTAGATTAGTGATAGGTGATGAATAATGTGTTTAAATTGGATTTTCTTGAATTGGGAACTAGTGTACTGTACACAATAATCTAAAAGTTCAGGAACTAGCAGAGGACTTAACTTCATGTGATGCAGGGGCTCAGGCTTGGTTCTGTTTCCCAGAAGCTGTTGGTGAGTCCAGCAGCCAGGGGTTACGGGTGCACAGGCTGCTATGATTATTTGGAGCTACCTTCCGTAGGTGGAGGTTGTGTTACAGTTTTCTCATAATAATTTTCTGCATGTCAGCATGCAAGTTTAGCTCCAGATGGCAAACTTCATCCAGGTGTTTGAGAAATTCTGAGATGATATGCTAGCTAGATTTTTTTTGCTTGAGAACTGCTTCCTGCTGACAGACATGCACTGTATGTTGTGAACTGACTTTGAGTGTTTCATGTAAATATTGGTCAGCTGAAAATATGCAGAGACATGGTTTCAAAGTAAACCAGCTCATCACCAGCTCATGCCCCATCCCTGAAAGTTCAAGGCTAAGCTGGATGTAGCCCTGAGCAACCTGAATCTAGTGGATGGCATCCCTGCCCATGACAGGGGCTGGAATGAGATGATCTTAAAGGTCCCTTCCAACACAAACCATTTTGTGATTCTAAGATTCTGTCATCACTCCTAAAAAAATCAGTGGCTTGGGCTGGTAGGAGGCCTGCAGTAGCAGACAGCCAATGCCTCATAGCAAGTGCTGCTGGAATATCTCGAGCCCTGAGAATGTGGCACTTGGCATGAGCAGCAACACCCTTTCAGTCGGTGCAGCGAGGTTTCCCAGAGCCCAACCCTGGGGTAGAGTTGCACACGAGTCCTATCTGATGTTTCCAACACTAACTTCTTCCTTGAGCCAGAGGTTTGGAATGGATAGAAATAGCTCTTTTCTTCTGAAATATGTGTCTATAGTCAGGAAATTGCCACAAACCTGTCACTTCTCCACTGTGGATCCAAGCCTTGAACACTGGGATGGTGGGAAGCTGGTACTGTTTGAGGAGGAGCACAGTCCTTCACGTGCGTTCCCCATCAAGGAACCAGCAGAGAATTTTATTGTTCTGCTCAGACTGAAGTTGTTCTGATTGATGTTGAACAAAAACTTCAAAATAGTGGTTCAGGTTTAGTTTGACAAAATAAAATACAACCCACAGTGGCATAGTTTAATTTGGTTTGGGTCATAATCTACTTTTTTCATAATCAGTAGTGGAGACTGCAAAAAATGTGTATCAGAGATGTTACAGCAGACCCTAAGATGGCAGCAAGCCCTTGTGGGAATCAGGCTGACTGCTCTGATGGCCATTTAGTGCCATGCTCTGTCTGTGCTGGGGTGAGCATGTCACCAGTTTGTCTTCAACTCAGACTTTGCCACTTGTCTCTTCCAGCGACCTTTTGACTGTCAAACTCTCGTAGAGAGTCCCACAGCCAGCACTGGTTGTGGGAGAGCAAGAAGGAATCTCTGTGTCACAGAGCACTCCTGGTGCTGTATGAAAGGCATGAAAGGGAATTTACCACTGTTCTTAGCCTGGGGCCTGGGCCACATGCTGCATTCCTCACGGGGCTGAACACATGAAACCTGGATCCTAAAGCCACTGACAGGAGCTGTGAACTCTGGTACTTTCAGCCTAGCAACACAGGAAAGGAAAACCTAAAATAAATCTGAATTTACAACCCTGCCCATGGATGTTCTGTTCACTCCTGACCATATTCCTTCAAGGCTGGAGGAGCTGGGGTCTAATAGCCTGCCAGCAAGCCACGAGCGCCCTGTGACCCCTGCTAGTGTTACTTTACTAAAACTGAATCAGAAATGCTTTGGGTGTGGATTGTTGGGAGGCTGGAAGCAAAAATTTCAAGCAGTATAAAGATGATTTACAAACTAAGACCTGTTTGGATGCTTGACAGTAGCTGCTTTTAGAGAGGAAGATGATTCTTGGAGATAAAATGATCAGTCTTAAATGTCTGGTGTCTTTGTGGAAGGACTTTGTAATGATGTTCAAATAGTAGTATGTAGGTTAGTATATGAAGAGTGCAACCTAAAAGATTGTTAATTTTAGCAGTTTTGCAAAAATTTGCAAATGCATCAGTTTACCTCTATATATGTACGCATGAAGAATAAACCTTAAGCTCATTTCAGGTACTGAAGGAAAGGTTTTCTCTTGATCCAATGTGTTACATGTTTTTGCTGTTGTAAGATCTTCTATGCAGCTTGGCCCCTTAATAAATTTTTTTGTAAAATCAGAAAAAAAACCCACACTAAAAAAAAAACCCTCCCCCCATAAAAAGAATGGCTAAGAAAGATGGCCAATATAGGAGATTGGTATGAAAACTTACTTGGAATATTTTTCCTGCAAGAAAGATTTCAAACAAATGAGCTATGGAAATGAAGTGCAGATGGGACATAAAGAATGAGGAATTTAGTTCTCTGTAAGGATGTAGTCAGTGATGCTGATACAATGAATGTCCTTCCCCAAGTCCCTGGTTCCTATCTTGTATTTCCTTTACCTCAACAGTCAGTCTGTCAATGGCATACACCACGTGGATCAGTCCCACAGTTGTAGCTGATTGTGGGGTTGTTGATTCCCCATGGGAAGAGGGTCCCTCTCCCCTCACTCAGGCTACTACTTGATGACTTGCAAAATTGTGCATATTGCATGATATCTGCAAGGAGAGATAAAGCAGTAATTCTGTGTCTTTTGTCTATGATACAAGTATCTTCTATCTGTGGTACAAAATATTTTTTTCTGGTGTTATTGTTTGCAAGTAGTATGAAGTACTACTGTCACGTTATGGATCCCTTCCTGTGCTGACACTAGGAGAGAGCCATCGTGAAAACCAAGGGACAAAGCAAGTTTGTTCCTGAGTAGTAAAAACATTTTTAGCAAACATTTCTGGTTTTCCAAAACTGTAGGTCTTACCATAGTACATGCATCAGATTTTCAGTTCAGTCTGGGTGGCCTTTTCCCACCCTATGTCTGTGTGGATCTTTATGGTTTTGATACCAGCCCTCCCTCTGGCTGAATTACAGCCTTCTATCCAATTGCACAGCATATCATTATATATATATTTTTTTTTAATATGTAAATACATTGTAATACATAGGATTTCCAGTGACCAGATGTAGATTAGCTTTCGTTCTGTGATGTAACACAGATGGGGAAAAAACCTATTTCAAAATTAACGGGGATGGCAGAATCTTAAGACAGAGAGATGAGAAATATCCCAGAGTGAATTTTCTATGGAATAAGGAAGGTTGTTTCAGGCATATACAGATACAATGAAAGAAAGCAAACTTGAAATTGACTGATCGGCTAATCAAATTGCAGGCGTTTAGTTTTTTCCTTCTGTTTTGCTTTTAATAAACACTGGAGTTTCCTTTAGTCTGTTTTAGTTTAAAACTGTAAAAAATTTCTAAAAGTGTCAAATAAAGTTATCTAATTTTTGAACTGAGTTTTGCTATTTTATATAATCCTTAAGTTTGAAACAGCTTTGTTTGTTTGTTTGTTTGTTCTGGGATGTGATAAAATGTGGTTTGGAATTTAAAGTTCACTGTGTACAGCTCCCGCCATGGGCTGGATTCCATGCAAAATTCTTAAAACTTGCTTAATACCAGAAACAGTATTTGACATCCCCACACAGTCCACACAACTAATCTCTTTCCCAGGCTTTTGAAACCCTGACAGAATTCCAGAACAGTTTGGGTTGGAAGGTCCTTAAAGCCCATCCCATCCCATCCCACCCCACCCCCTGCCATGGCAGGGACACCTTCCACTGTCCCAGGCTGCTCCAAGCCCTGTCCAGCCTGGCCTTGGACACTGCCAGGGATCCAGGGGCAGCCACAGCTGCTCTGGGCACCCTGTGCCAGGGCCTCTCCAGCCATTTAAAGTTGTGTGATCACTTGTACCAATTAATTTGGTTTGTTTTAACTACTCTGTTGCATGTTGAAGTACTATTGCTTGGGAAGGGAGGTGTTTACTAACAGTCCCTTTATCTAAAAAAACGTTGAATATCTACTGAATTACAAGGCAAGTCACGGGTGTATCCAGGAATGGTACAAACTGACACCAGGTACGATTCCACCCTGTGTTTCTGCTTAGTATGTCCTGCATTTCACTTTTAAATACACAATACACCTGAGAAGAGGGAAATTGAGACATTTCTTGTGATATCTGACTCTAAAAAACAACAACAAAATCAAACAAATAAAAAGAAAACTACACACACCCAAAAAAATCCAATCCACTGAAAAAAAACCAGCTGCAGCAAGACAACCTTTTTACCTGGACTGTCACTGGGAACCAAGAGAGAGCTGCTTCCATTCAGAAAAGGCAGGTTCAAAACCAGAAAGACTGGGTTAATTTTAAATAGAAGGTAGTAAATATTAAGATACAATCTGGCCACAAAGCTCATCCTAAAGTATTGTCAACCTCAACTGATATTATCTGAAACAGTGCGTGGTGTTTTAGATTTAGATGTACATCTGTGAAATTGTGCGACCCTTATATTCTTGTACTTGGTTATTCCTGTATCTGTTGAATAGAATAGACAAGGACAAGGACAGAGCATTTGTTGTTTGGGCTTTTGTGGGTTTGGGTTGGTTTGGGGAGCAGGTTTTTGCTTTTTTTTTTTTTTTTTTTTTTTTTTTTTTTTTTTTTTTTTTCCCAGGGGGTTATTTGTTTTTGTTTTTTTTTTTTTTTAACCCATAGTATAGGTCTCGATACAAAGTAATGGAGAATGGCACCAATCCAACAGGAGCTGTTGACTGAACTGCTGGTTTGCTGAACACTTGTGGTGGAGCCCACAGTTCTCACCAAAGTGCCACAAGTGCAGATCCATCACTAGTGAAGATCTTGACATTCTGAGCCCCTCCTGACTGTGCATTTGCTAAAGATCTGTCCTACGTGACCATTTCTGTGTCTGCAGGGACAGTTTGTGTGGACTATTCATAGGCATCTTATCTCTATACACCTTGCTCAGTTTTGCAGCAAAACCCCCTCAGGCATCTCTGGAAGGAGGGGCTGAATTCTCCACATTCTCCACCCAGGATGATGGCTCAGTTAAGTACAGGGATTGCTCTATGCACAGGGGCTGCCTGAAAGTCGGTTTCAGGGCACACTGAAATTCCCACCTGGAGAGCTCCTGTGTCAACTGCTGAAATACATTTTTGCGAATGTATTCAGTCAATTACCAAATTTCAAATTAGTTCATTGCCTCACTTCTGCAGGCAATGATTAACTGGGGAGTTCTTGGACCACCTGGGGACCCTAGGACTTGGCTAAATCTGTCCTATTTTTCTTCTTGTGGGAGCTTTAATGAGGCATATACAGTATTGTGATCTCTGTTTTTTCTGTTTGAGTACAATTCCCATGTTCACAGTTTCTCAGTCTCACGTCCAAGATAGATTTGACTCTCTAGATCACCTCTGCATACTGCTCTCTGTTAGAAGAGTTCTTTGGATCCTTGGAAAGAGATGCAGCTTTCAGAAGAGTGTTCTATATGTCTCCAGTGGTTCCTAGGAGTCACCCTGTTCCCAACAGATGCTCCTGAGCAGGTTATGTTATAGTCAGGTATGTCTGCATCCTCTGCAATGCACAGCCATCTAGCCCAGCCATTCAAATGTTTCATGTTTTCCTCTGTGTGGGGCAGGGAAAGTTCTCTTTTATGTGGAAGACTACAAGGAAACACTACCTGAGCAGCAAGAGTTGGCCTGCTGCCCCTTCCTAGATCAGTCTGCTCTGCAGCACGGGGTTGCACTAAAATAGACAGAGAACATTAAGGGCTTCATGGACTCTGTGGCATGGGGATTCCAGGGGAGGAATCTTTCAGTCTTGTTGAACTTGAGGAGGTTTCTTTTGCCCTGTCTGCTGTACTCTGTTACATTGCTACAGTCTTGTCAGCTACAGTCAGGAGCTTTTTAAAGCTGGCAAAAAATATCCACAACACCTACTATACAGTGATGACGGCAATAGTCCTATTCACAGAATCCCATAATTGTTTGGGTTGGGAGGAACCTTAAAGCCAGCCCCTGCCATAGAGGGGGACACATTTCACTATCCCAGGCTGCTCCAAGCCCTGTCCAACGTGGCCTTGGGCACTGCCAGGGATCCAGGGGCAGCCACAGCTGCTCTGGGCACCCTGGGCCAGGGCCTGCCCACCCTCCCAGGGAACAATTCCTGCCCAATATCCCATCCATCCCTGTCTTCTGGCAGTGGGAGCCATTCCCTGTGTCCTGTCCCTCCAGGCCTTGTCCCCAGTCCCTCTCCAGCTCTCCTGGAGCCCCTTCAGGCCCTGCCAGGGGCTCTGAGCTCTCCCTGGAGCCTTCTCCTCTCCAGGGGAGCACCCCCAGCTCTCCCAGCCTGGCTCCAGAGGAGAGGGGCTCCAGCCCTGGGAGCATCTCCTCTGAACAGATCTATGTCCTTCCTAATGCTGAGGACCCCACAGGTAGGTGTGCTCCAGTTGAGGTATTTCAAGTGAGAAATTAATTCCAAATGACCTGCAAAAGTCCAAATGAATAGCGTATTTATTCTGTGTCTTTTTACCCCCTGGATGGGGATAGAGAAATGGCACAATTCTGTGGTCATCACAGAGCTGCTCAATGGTCTCCAAACAATTCCATCAAAATTCAAACAACTGTCATTAATAAGAAGTTTGTGAGTCACTCAATATTTCTGTGATATTTCCATAGGGGAAAAAAAGAAAGGGGGAAACTCTAGCAGAAGAAAGCCACATAACCATCAGTTTTGTCTATTTATTAAAATTAAAAGTGCAGAATTTAATTATATGAAAAAAAAATTCTCAAATGTCTCCTTACTGTGTTTTTTGCATCTAGAAATTTTCTTGACCATGGAAATAATTCCATATCTTATGCACAGCATTTTCCAGCATTCCAACATGAAATGTACCAAAACAGCTAAATATACTAAAGACATTTAAATCCTTCTAGTGTACCACAATGTTTTCCTGATTGTTCTATTAAATTTTGAGCATTATATTGCTTTAGTGCAGTGTTCATTTTATCTGCACACTGTGACCATTTGTGCAACAAACATAAGAGACAAGGGTGGTCCCAACTGCCCCTGTGGAGTTTGGTTGCCAGAGATCACATCCATAGTGTCTTGTCTTTGCACTTAACTTTGATGTGTTTGTTCCCAGCTCCTTCAGCAGGAGTGCAGAAACTGCTGCTCCTAATTTCTTACTTATTTAACCACTGATAGACTTTGTTGGTTTCTTCTTTTATTGCAGTCCTACTGCAGTCCTCCTCCCCTTACTACTTCTGGGCTTCGATTGTGCAGTTTTTCGTCTCCATGCACACAAAGATACGTGCAGATCCTCTTTATCTGATGAACTATTAGAAGGATGCCAATCCCTCACCCAGCTCTTTCATAGGGATGTACAATCTGTCTGAAAGGACAAGAACTGCTTGTGGTGTTCACAGGCTCATAGACAAACACGTTCAGATTCAGAGATTGCAGCTTTTTCTGGTTATTGGCTTGGTGCTAATAAGACCAAGGTTCTGGGTTTGATCCTCATATGGGCCATTCACTTAAGACCTGGAGTCGAATATTCTTCTGCGTCCCTTTCAGCACAGACCAGTCTGTAATTCTGTAACCAGCCAAGTCTTCATTATTGATGCTCCACAGGAAACCTAAAACAGATTTCAGTCATTGTTGCTCAGTCTGGAGAGATCTATGGGACAGCAGATGTTAGGAATGAAAGGATACACTCTAACCAAAATCAACTTTAGAGAAATCTTTATGATAATTTTATCATTTTAGGATACTATGTTATTTCATTGCTTTGCCATCAAACACATGAACTGCTCAAGTCTGCTGTTAATGTTGAAAATACTTAGGGACAGAATTGGCAATTGGATGAGAGATGACTGTGTCAAGCAGCAGGCCAAAACTCAGACTAAAGCAAAACAAGTTCTCAGTTTTTCATCTATTTTTTGTCTTTTCAAGATGGCAGAAGGGTCACTTGTGGGCTTAAATAAACTTCAGCACAAGGAACTCTGTCCAGTTTTGGCCTCTGCTGTGTATGTGTGTGATGTTGGATAATCTCTGCCCATTCCTATGCAGCAGTTAGGCTGTTCTAACACATAAATGATGATATATAGGATGATAAGGATGATAAATACAGTATGAACTGGAAGGGCTATGGATGTCTGACTGAGGAAATTAGTAGAGTTTTTTTGGGAATACAGCTCCCTTTATGGTTTCTGTGTGCGTGGGCCAGTGCTGGTTAAGAGATCATCCCCAGTGTGGAGGCTGCCGAGTTCTGGTGATGGGGGGAAAGTCAGTGCTGCAGGTATGAACCACCCCACTTCAGGCAGCTCTTTTCCTTTAGGTCCTGCTGCTGGAGAGGGTGGGAGCTGTACAGCGAACTGCAGGAATGTCTCGTGGCTGGGAGAGGCAGGAGCTGGGGCATCACTGGTCCCGTTCCCAACGCAGGCAGCTGGAGAGCGAGCGGAGCTGGGGGTGGAAATTGCTTAATTCCAAAGTTCAGTGAAAGCAACAAACCAGCTCTTCAGGCTGACCCGTTCCTGTCGCTCAGCCTGTCCCTTTAAGCTCCGCCGCGAATTCCCCCAGTGCCTCCCACCGCCCCCGCCGGCGCCCCGCAGGCCGGGGCGGGTGAACTGCCGGGGAAGGCACCTGGCGGCAACGGGAAAAGCAAAGCAGGTGAGTACCTGCTCCTTCTTAGGAGCCCTTTTTACTTCCTTCAAGGTGCCGGGCTTTCTTGGCTCGGATGGGAAGACAAAAACCTGCACCTTTCCCTACAGCTGCACCCACCCCTGGACGCTCCTCGCCCCGCGGTCCCACCGCCCAGCGCGATACCTCCTGCCTGGCTGGGGCTCAGGCAGCCCTCCTCTCCTCCTGCTCTTTTTTTCACCTCCTCCTCCTTCTGTTCTTCCTCATTGCTTCTCCATCAGGGTCAGACAGGTTTGCTGCCTGCACCCGCAGATTTTCAGTCAAGCTGGAGTTTGCTTCTCCACGCTGGATCTTCCCCCATGCTTGGGGAAATCCCTCGTGCTTTGCTGGCTCTGAGGAAACAGCCTGTTTCTGAATTTAATGCCTGTGGGGAAAACAGCTCAACTCACCTTTTACTGAAAGTGGAAAAAAAAGATTGAAAGATGAAAAAAACTTCTTCCTTTTAGTCGCTTATGGCTAAGTAGTTTTCCTTATGTAATGCTGGATTGCTTTTTAGTGCTTTTCGATTCCATGTAACTCTAACATGATTCAGTGACCTCTAGATCCTCTTCTCTGAAAGTACTGGTTAAGAGAAATATCTTAGTTACTTAAACACTTTGGAAAACAAATGCAGAGAATGGTCTATATTATTTGAAAGCTATAACAAATTAGGAAATATCCTAGAAAGAAAACTCAGGGTACTTCATGGGAAACAAAAAGTGCAATTTTGACCTAAATGCTGGAAAAAATCAATATTATCAGTGTAGGAAATATAAGCGTGAAACAGCCGTGGCAGCGAGCAGCTTCGACCTAGGCATGGGACAAACTCTTATAAACAACCTCTATGGGCTTATAATAGCACCATCATTTGAGCTTAAATAAATGTTTCTGTAGCCGGATGGTTCTTTTTTCCCCATGGTTGAAGGGAAGGCCTTGAGAGTCGCTGCTTCACATCCCCTTGTCTTACTGCCCTGCAAAGAGCTCCGGCACAGCCCCCGATCCTGCCTGATCCTGCTCGAGGGAGGTCCCTATAAGCGAGGTGTCCATGCGGGGACACCGCCCAGTGCGGGGCTTGAGCAGCCGCTCTGTGCCAGCGTCCTGCGGCCTCTGCCCGCGGATGCCGCCCCAGGCAGGAGGTCTGGCCAAAGCTGTGCATGGGCACACAGCTTCGGCGCTGGAGGTCAGCGTGTGGCACTGTCCCGTATCGATACACGGAGAGTTTCACTCTGCGGCCTCTAATTGACTCAGGTGCTGTGAGTGCACTGCTTGACTGATAGCGTTCATCACTTACTGGTTTCTCTGTGTGAATTCTTCCTTTGAGGGAGCATGCATTGCAGGTAACTGATTTCAGGGTAGCTTGGGGGTTTCATATCTATGAACATTAATGCCTACCTGACAATCAGTAATAACAGCTGAAGCTAGGTAAAAATGTATTTTACACATTTCTTCTTATGTATGTAAGCTGGTAAGAAAGAATAAAATGTGATTATTTGCAAAATGAAGACCTCTGCTTTAGCCCCTGTTCCTCCAAGAGCCTCTGGTCCCAGTATGTCCATCAGCTTCATTGGCACCAAGATTTCTCCCACACCCTCTGCACTGGGCCAGGCAGTGTTCAAGGGAGGTGAGTGAATGTCAGTGAAGGAAATGCCATGAGTTAAGCATGTGAGTTTTTCTTGGCCATTCATGAGCTGAAAAGTATCAAATTATGTAGTGCTCCTATTGTGGAAAGTAACAGACAAACATGGACTTCCTGGCTTACTGGATACTCCCTATGTGTATTCAGTATTTACTATCTGTACTGAGTTTGCAAGCCAGCACAATTGCGGGGGGGGGGGGGTAAGGGGGCAAGGCTGCCTTTATTTTATTGTGTAATCCATGGCTACAAGTTTAAGAAGTAATTGCAGGTACAAATCTGCCCAGTACTTTGTTACCAGAGAGAGAGCTCAGGACTGAGTGTCTC
Source organism: Vidua macroura (assembly GCF_024509145.1). Classification (NCBI taxonomy): domain Eukaryota; kingdom Metazoa; phylum Chordata; class Aves; order Passeriformes; family Viduidae; genus Vidua; species Vidua macroura. The sequence goes on along the minus strand of NC_071596.1, from coordinate 1,006,149 downwards.
CAAGGTGGAAGTGATGTTAGAGCCTTTGTTACCCGTGATAATACGAGCACTGGGGAGCTCAGCTTGTCTGTCATGCCCCAGCTGAGACTGCTGGGCTGGCAGGCAGGGAGAGGATCTTCTTACTTGTAAATTGAGAGACATTTGTAGACCAAGAGGGACAATAAACAAGGCCAGCACAGTGTCATTTGGCTTTCTGGGAGCAGGACTACACCTGAACCAGATGCATCTCATGAGTGGTGCAGGTGAGCAGGGATACAGGATCCTCACTGCTCTGAGTGGCAGGGGCTTTCAGATTTGCTCACTTGCATGATCTGGGAGCTTGCAGTGTCAGGGCTTTTCATTCACCTTAATAATAAGAGGTGTCCTCAGCTCAATCTGCACTCTCTTAAGTGACAAGAGTTTCTTTCTGCTTGAAAGTAGGGTTTAGCCTTTTAAATGCAGCACACCTGCTTCTAAATGTTAACCTGCAGAGAGATGGAACATGGATATGCTCAATACCTCAATTACAGAAACTGGAGATGAGTTAAAGTAAAATGATTAGAGAAATGCCCTGTTGGCACCTACCAGTGCTGTGGTAGGTGAAGCTCATGTCACACAAAACAAAAGACCACGTGGCCAAGCCTGTGTCTGCTGGTCATGGGAAGGTTTGACTTTGATGCTGAGAGCTCTGTCCTCTTATCTGTTTGACCAGTTGCTGCTGTCTCTGCATAGGCTTTTTTTTTTCATGGCATAAGATCATCTCATCAGAAGGTTTAAGGGGAAATATATGGGCTCACCGGGAAGCAACAGTGTTGAGATAAATGCAAACACTCCCTTCTCTGGAGCCCCACTCAGAGAGTGAGCCATAAGGAGGAACTGGCACACAGTTTTTGGCTTCTCCAGACCAACGTGACCTCACACTGCACCACCACCCAATAGATACCACTGGTTATAAATCCACTCCCCCACTAAAGTATTCTACCGTTCTCAGTACCTGCTGACACAAGTTCTGAGCTTCATTTCAATACAACGAAATTCCCAGCTGTAAGGATAAAATCACTAGGCTTGACCCATTTTAACAGAGATATTTGAGGCTGGCTGTTCCCACCACCTTGCTCTGCCAGCAGACCTGTTTGCACACCCACATCTCTTATCTCCTGTGGTCATGCTTCTCATTTCACTTACAGCAAATGAGTGTCTTCTCTCCTGCTCAGGCTCAGGGTTTGGTGTCATATATATGTCACCAAAGGTTTATTGTTTTGGCAGCTGTGATTTTTGGATGGTGAACCTACTAAGTGAGGCATATTGGAGTCTGCTTTCTGATTTTGGGGTACCTCCTTCTGGAGAAATATCCTGCTTCTGCTGTATTCCCCCTCTGAAGTGCCACAAGTCTTATCTTGGTGATAAAATCAATAGTCCTGTGGCCTTTGGCCACAGACTCATTACTTGCTGAGGCTGCAGGCAGATCTGCTGCTGAGTTTGTGGTCTGCCTTGAGTAAGTGGCTTGTTTTTCATACCTGTGCCATCATTTTGAAAGGCTCTGTCTGGGTGAGGGTTTACAGGTCACAATGAGACAGTTTTACAACCCCTGTGTCTGAAAGCTCAGTAGACACCATATTGCTGTGTTAAAAGCCACACTACCCCATTATGGGATGAAGCAAATATTCCATTAACATTTGGTTATTCAAATGGTTGCAGCATATTGGCTGCCCTTTATCAACACAGTGTGGGAGAAACCAACCATGCTAGAATACAGAAATGCAGCACAAAGACCCCAGAGTAGCCCAGAGTCACCATCAGGGGGTTGTGTGGGGATGGGGGAGTGGTTTTCTTGCATCGTCCCTTGAGGGACATCAGGGTTTCCTTGCATCTGTTATGTCTAAGTGAAGCTGACTTTTGAAAACATGAGTACCACTATTTCTTTCCTGTCTTTCTTTCCTCTGGCCAACAGTTCAGAGCAGGGCACCTCAGCTTGTGTCCCCATGGTCAAGGGCTGCTGGTAGGGGCTGGCAGACTGGGAATGGGAGAAGCTGGAGAAGAGCAGGAGGAAGCCTGGGGCAGTGCAGTGCAAGACAGGAGTGTAAACACGCCTGATGGGAGAGAGACTGGAGAAGGCTGGGAAGGCAGAAGAAAATGTCTCAGGAGGTGAAAACATGAAGGCGAAGACATGCTGAGGTGAAGGAAGAGATGTACCAAGCAGTGGAAGAAAGAAGGTCAGGGTGTGTGGAGGTGAATGAAGAAAACCATTCACCAGCACAGTACTGGGAGGTCACCACTGTGCTTTAGACTCAGGAGCTGTGGCATTTTGCAGGAAGACAGTTTGTACCTGAAAACAGGAACCAGCACCATTTGTGCTGGAGACTGGGCCAGTCCTGCAGGTGTGTGTGGGATCCCCTGAGCTGGAGGGACACCTGGCACAGGGAGGCTGGGACTGTGGCCAGCGCACGAGCAAACAACCACAGGGCCTCTCCTGGGGCCCTGCCCTGTCCCTCTGCTGCTCCTGCAGGTGATATTCCCCCAGCCTGACCATGCGTGTTCTCACACACACTGTGCATGCACAGAGACACACGAGAGCTCACACACACATGAGTTCACACACACTCACACACATGTTCACACTTACACACACACACCAACACACATGTTCACACTCACACTCACATGTTCACACTCACACACACACTAACACATGTTCACACTCACACACACACACTAAACACATGTTCACACTCACACTCACATGTTCACACTCACACTCACACACTAACACACATGTTCACACTCACACTCACACACACACACACTCACAGGTTCACACACACACTGTTCACACTCACACTCACACACACACTCACATGTTCACACTCACACACATGTGCTACTTGTCCTCTTTGACGAGAAGAGTAGGTGTTGGTGACAGTTTAGCTAATTGGGTAAAGGAATATTTTTACGATATTGCTTTATATTTTACAATTTCCCTACTTGAACTAGCTAAGAAATAAAAGCCATCTTCCAAGGAAATCCTATGTAATGACTCAAGGCTGCCCTAGAGAAAAATTCAGACTTCTGTGGAGAAAACAAACCCTGGGCTGCTGAGCAGCAGCAGAACAGGGGTGGTAACCAACTCCCTGCACCGTGGCAGATCCTCAGGGACAACCAGAGATGGTGACAGTCTGCAGGACAGCTCTTGTTGACTCTGCTGCACATCAGACATGCCTTCTCTGCTAAAATGTAGCAGTGAAGAGACACCCCACTGGTGTGGGGACTTTCTTAGCCCTGCTGACAAGGGCATCATATTTTATAACCACTCAGAATTTATAAGCTGACAAAAAACCCATAAATGTCCTTTTACTTCTCAGTATTCCGATTCAAAACTCATGACAGTTAATACTCTCCCAATTTCTGCCCCACTAACGAAATCTACTTTTCACTCATCTCATTTTATGTCACAATATTTTTCACTGCATACAGCTTCTTGCCACAGATCTCCACTATGCATTTATAGATGATCCTTTTTATCTTTCAGGAAAAAAAAATTGCAATCTCTATTTTGCTACTGCAAAATGGGCTTTCCATTTACATGTCCTTTTAATTCTTTTTAAACTCACAGCACTGACACTAAAAGAAAATAAACTTTACTTATGCTAAAAGGGAGAGCAAAAACAAGTTTTGACTGTTTTGAGAAGTGGAAAGTTTCTCTAAATAGTCTATTTTCTAGTTAAAATGCCTCTGCAATCACTAATACAAACTTTTTTCTAGGGTTCCAAGTATTTTTATTGTAGTATGACTTTTACATGCAACTAAGATTGTATTATCAAAAAAACCCCAATAAGCCAGAGCCAGTTTTGTCTGCAATCTTTATTTTTTCCCTCAGATGTGTCTGTCCTACCTTTGAGGTCCACTGAAGTCCACTGTTGCACTAGTCAGCACACCTGAACTAGATTTCTGAGTGCCCACATTCATCACACTGCAAAAGGGACAGTGACTCCAAAACCTACCGAGAGAGGGAAGGAGAGATTCCTCATCTGTATGTATTCAGTGTATTCAGGCCACAAGGACCACTGGAAAAAAAGGTTCCCTACTTGTCTCCCCTTAGCCAGAGCTGAATTGTCAAACAGAGATTCTGTTAGCAGAACCTGGCGGCCACAGTGCTGATCTGTGCCAGGCTCAGTTACAGCTGAAAAAGAATATTTGGATGTCTGCTAGAAAAAAAGAGGCATCTTGGACAGACTCTCCCTTCCTCTCTCCTTTCTCTCTGTCTGCTGCCTCACAAAGAAGTGACCTTCTAAAATCTCTTATCTAGAAGCTTCGGTTTAAAGAGCTGCTGACGCCTCTTGGAAAACACTGAAAAGCTCTTCTGAAACAGGGAGCTGCTTCTCCCGGTGTCCCTTTCCTCCCCTCTTCCTTTCATTGCTGGATGCATTTACATTAGAAAAGGCTGTTCCTCTGCAGCTTCTCTGAAGTCACAGTCTGATTTACAGTGGAAGGGAATTGTTGCTGTGGCTGCCCGACCTCTCACAGCACAGAGAGGATAGGAAGTGACTACGCGAGATGTCCCTCAGCAGGACAGACTTTGGAACTGAAGAGGGAAGAGCTGTGTGGGTTTTGTACTCTTGACACTGTCGATACCGAGACAGAATAAGTTTGAGAGGTGATTGTGCCTTGCCTAGGCTTTTCTGGTGTCCCCTGTAAATCTGAGTTTCCCAGCAGTTAGAGGCTAAGTCCTCAAAAAACTCACTCTGCAGCTGAGAGCTCTGGACCCTTGGCCAAGAGGGATGGACTTCTGTGGATTTCCACTCTGACCACACAAATTGTGTGAGACTACTTCAACCTGCCAGTTTGAACAGCAGCATTATGCGTCTTCTTCATGCCTATGAGGGAGAAATATTAATACAGTAATTTAATACATTTTAAGACCACAGGAAATCAGTGTCCCTCCTTGTCTCATCAGGCTTGTTGCAGATACTAACCTGTCTGAATGATGTTATAACTATGTATGTTACAGGCTGTTTTCATTCCTAGTGATACCCAATTGTTGATGATGTGCAAATAAAGGCCAGATATAGTCTGGCTTGTACTAGCAAGACTGCAGAGGGAAAAAAAACCCCAAGAGAGATATTATTGCTATTTTTGGCATTTTTGAATTCACACTTGGAACACCATATCCCATCTGAGCATCTTCAGTGCATGAAAAACATTGACATACTGAAACCAGTCAAGCAAAGGAAAATGTGGAGGTAGAAAAGGTGACATGAAGGGGCTTTGCTTCTGGTGCAGGACCACTTGGGGCAAAATACTGGAAGCACCTGTGCTAATGCTGGCCACAGGGAAGGAGAATCTGCTCATCAGGGTAGCAGCAAAGCTGTAAGCAAAGGACATATTAATCGTGCCACATTACTAGGCATTGGGAGCTCTCAGCTAAATGCTGTAAAGTGGTGGTGGTGGGGGAATCGCCCACTGTGATTTTATAATTCCTCCAGAATTCCTGCAAAAAATGTGGAATAGCATTGGGCTATATGAAACCTCACCCTGGAATCTGCCTTATGAACAACTGCAGGGTGAGGTTTATTACTTAAAGACTTTTAATCCATATAACATGCACCTTGGGGATATAAGTAGTCTAATGCCTAGACTTCCACAGCCAGGTCGGAATGGTCCAGCAGGAGCAGACAATGATGCTTCTGGGGTAACCTTAAGTGGCATGACAGATTTCATCCCAGTCTTGTCATTTTCCTTCTCTTCTTTTTAATCACAGAACCCATCTGTAGAGCTGCTCAGAAAGCATGGACCAGATAAAGCCAGGGCAAGGCACCCAGAGGAGGAGACTGGGGGCCTGCTGCTGGAAGGTAACTGCTGCTGCTGCCGTGGCAGGCAGCGCAACAGCCCTCTGCCTGGGGATCCTGCTGGGTGAGTGTGCAGCCAGGTACATTCCTTCAGTTTATCAGCTCCAAAAGAGAAGTGGTCTGCACTGCTTATAGCAAAAATCCTCCTACTGAGGACAAAATGCAGACAGCTTTCTGCACAATGCACAAAAACTACAAGGGCTGTAGTCAGCTCATGTTCTCAATATGTGACTTTGGAGCACTTTATCTTCAGTGTCTCATGACACATGTGCTCTATTCCTTTCCTGCTTGACCAATCTGATGTCTTTCTATCACAACATGACCTGCCTAGTAGATGAGGGAAAGGGTCTGAATCTGGTCTACCTCAACTTCAGTAAAGCCTTTGACACCATTTCCCATAAACATTTTCTTGGAGAAACTGGCTGCTTATGGCTTGGATGGGTGTGCTCTTTAATGGGTAAAAACTAGCAGGACGACCAGGCCCAGAGAGTGGTAGTGAATGGAGTCACATCCAGCTGGAGACTGGTGACCAGTGGTATTCCTCAGGGCCACTTTGAAGCCAGCTCTGTGAAATACCTTTTTCAGTGGGGATCAAGGGCACCCTCAGTCAGTTCACAGACAACCCAAGCTGGGTGGGATGTTGATCTGCTGAAGCAATAGTGTGGCCATCAGGATCAGGCACAGGTTGCCCAGAGCAGTGGTGGAATCCCCATCCCTGCAATTTAAGCAATTTAAGAAACATGTAGATGTGGCATTAGGGGACAAGGGTTAATGGTGGCCTTGGCAGTGCTGGTGAAATGATTGGACTCAATGATCTCAGAGGTCTTTTCCAACCTAAACAATTCCATGATTCTATGATTCTGTCCTGTAATCTCTCTCAGTGACTTTGAATTTTTTTGCACTGTACCTTGCTGCTTCTGCCATTTCCTATCACGACCACTTGCAGCCACTGAGCACTGCCTGTTTTACTGTCCCACTCCAGAGCATGGCCACCATCTCCCTCCCTCTTCCACCTCCCTCCTGCTGCTTCTGCTGCCCTATGGCCAGATGCCACCTCAGGCCAGCACCCCCATGAGGACCCCAGCATGACATGACACATGCCACCTGTACAGTTACATTTTCTGAGGTGGCTTCAGTACCCAGCAGAAAGCTGTTTCTGCAAGGAAAGGGCCAGTCTCAGGTTGCCAGGCTATAACCATCTGTTCATGAATTTCCATCTCAGGCTTGACAAAAGTCCACTGTTTTCGAATTCAAACAAGTTCAGTACAAAATGCTGTTACTGCACATGCGCAGGGTACCCCCATCCCATTATGGGGCACCCCTGAGGCAGCTGGGATGCTCAGGGACAGTCAAGCTGCTGAAAACAGGGGGTTTGAAGGACATGACGATATTAATGTTGCAAAGCTGTGAGGAAAGCTGCCTCTGACAGACACCTTCCCTTTCTGGCAGCCTGCCGTTCTGTGGAAGAGGCCAGCTTTGAGCACACAGTGGAGCTGCAAGGAATCACGTTCAATAGCAGCTTACAGACTGAGAACTCAGACTACTACAGGGTGCTGACACCTGCTCTTGAGAGGCTGGTGAGTTGATCTGGGCCTTCTGGAAAAACGCTTGTGAAATACTCCAGTGGTAGCACCAGCAGAATCTCTATGCCAAGGGCAGGAGGAAAACTAGGAATTCTTAAACATCAGCAGGGTACACTGTGGGGCTGAACTGCACTTTGAGAGGCCCTGTCAGGGCCCTGAGAGACATTCACGGAGTGGGAAATGTGGCCTATTCCTTGCATAAAAAAAAGATGTACTACCTCATGCCCTAAAAGCCAGGGTGGGAAAAAGTTTACATATGAGCTGGACATGGGTGCTTCTGCTTACAGAGACAAGAGACCATGCATCAACAGCTCCACATTCCAGCAAAATCCCAGGCATCATCTATTCCCACCTCCTTGGGGTCCAGTAAGTGTGTGACCATCGCTCTTTGTTTTGCAGTTTCTGTCCAGTCTCCAAGACTCCCAGCTAAACTGGAGTTGCACTGGTTGCACCATCCTGGGCTACAGGTGAGTGTAGGCAGATCCTCTGCAGACCCTGCAGCTCATGTTTCAGAGCATTCTGACAAGCCTCACCATGAAAGTGAATTCACACCTGTGCTCTTGTTCAAAGCTAATACAAAGAGAAACTGGTTTTTGGTCAAGGCTGTATTTTCATCTGGGATTGCAACAATGTTCTGGATTTTTTAATTTCAAAATGCAGTTCAGAAAGGCAGAGGAAACCAATTTTGTTCAACCACAGCTTTGGGCCAAAGGGAAAAAAAATTCAAATGACCACTTCAACCCAGAGCCCATCTCCAGGGAAACCTTAAATTATTAAGAATCAAAATATTAAGAATAAGATTTGTTTCCTTTGAGTTCCCCGTAGACAGCTAGCACAGGAACCTGACCCTTGTACTGATCATGAAGCCAAGGTCCCCCTTAATTCTCTGTCTCCCAATAGGAATGGAAACTCCAGTGTGATCGTCCATTTCCGCCTCCTCTTCACCCCCCAGGATTCCCAACCCCTGAACTCTACCTTGGAGGAGGAAGCTTTCAGACATGGGCTGGCGGCTGCCCTGCACAAGCAGGGTTTCTCCCTGGCCGCCTACGGGACCATCTCCTCAGCTTCTCTCGCAGGTATGGCCCTCCTGCCACTGCGGCCAGGCAGAGCAGGGTGCCCTCTGCTGGGGTTTCTGCCACCCTGCTGCCACAGCTAAGCCACCGTTAGGTTCAGCCAAAGTGCTGCGGGGTTTTAGCTCTGGATATCCAGTCAAGGCTTTGTGCCCAGCAGCAGTGTTAGAAATTGGAGTGCTGGCAGGCACCCAGCAAACTGATAAAATGATCTGCCTGGCTCCCAGCTGCTCCAGCTTCACCAGACAGCAGCAGAAACCAGCCTAGATCTTGTCAGCTTAAGGGACATTTGTGGGGTCCCCAGATACCCCTCCAACACTATTGCTGTCCAGCTGCTCTGCACTGCAAGAGCAGGTTGAGGGACCCACAGCAACGACAGAACCTAAAGCATAAATTGCAACTGCTTTGGCTTTTCTTGCAGCACCTGGAAACAGTCTGAGGGACAGGGAATGAAGCTCCAGGAGGTTAATGGCTGGGTTATCTGTACCTACCTGTGCACAGCAGCCCTTAGGCAGACCTCAGAGCTGTAGCAATAACTACAGCTCAGGTTGCTATTTCTCTTAGTTGAATTACTCTCTGAAACCACCTGACAAGAAATTCTCCTTTCCTTCTGTGACTGTGGAGTTGCATGTGACCATAGGACTCCAGATCCAGCCAATTAACAAAAACCCATAAGCCTGGGAAACAAGAAGGTGTGGGCTCCTCTGCAGCTCCCTCTGCACCCTCTGCCAGAGTGGGCAGGATCCCTGAATCTTTGGGAGCCTTGTGCTGCCCAAATGGAAGGTGCTGAGAGTCCCCTTGGCTTTAGGCAAACAGCATTCCATAGGTTCAGCCCCAGTCTACTCCTGAGAGGCAGCTCACTGCCACAGCTTTTGGGAATTTCTCTCTGCACGTGGAGTCACTCCAAAGCCTGCAGGGCAGTAGGGTGCTGCTTCTCCCCTGCCTCGTGGCAGAGCAGGGGTCCCCAACAGGGACCTGGACCCTGCCTCACACTGGCCACGGGTGGGCAAAGAGATCACCAGGCAGGAAAGGAAGATGCAGCAGTGCCTGTGGCAGCCCCAGCCCAGGAACACAGCTCCAGGACCTGAGGCTGGGCTGCCCTGCCCTTGCTGATCCTGATTCCTTCCTCTTTGTCCCAGGTCCCAACAAAGTTTCTTCCCACAGACCTGGACTGAAATCAGGTAAGAGCCAGGCAGCAGGAATAATCACCTGCACTCTGCAACCTCCTTCTCTTCTTTCTCACCAGCAGCCTAGATACAGATACAGGCTTGGGCCCCATCTTGTTCATAGCCTGGTGGCCCAGGGGCCGGCAAGCTCAAAACAAGCTGCAGCTCTGCTCCCAGCGCAATCCTGCAGGGACTCTGGGGCAGCCAGGGAGCAGAAGGACAAGGATACAGTGGTGGTTGCCCCTGGGGAAGCCAGGGGAGGGTTGTTGTGTGGACTGCAGAAGACATGAGTGACTCAAGCCTCGCTGTCCCCAGGGAGCTGCCCTTGGGACACAGGCAATCACTTGCTCCAACATCCAGTATGTGAAAAGAAAGCCGTGAATGTGAGAGCCAAACAGGCTGTGCTGATGCCTCTGATGGAAGGGGCTGTGCTGAATCTCCCACAGCAGGTCTCCTGGACATAGAGGCCAGCCACAACCCACTGTTGGACACCTTGACAGACGGGACACCAGTGGCTTTCAGGCACTGAAGACAGCCAAGGATATGACATGACTTTTCAAGCCAATAGTAAATGGCTGCATTGGGATGAGGGACACTGTGCCCTGGAAACACCTTGGTCCCATCAACTGTGATGGGTCGTGACAAGGTCTACCTTCCTGGTGGGCTGGCACAATGGACAAGAGCCACATGTCCATGAGCTGCTGGAAGCTTATCACAAGGCAGTAGCTAAGCTCATCAAACTAGTCAGGATGCTGCTCTGCAGTTTCTTGCTCTAGAAAAGTTTCAGGGAGGATGCTGTGATGGCCCAGTGCTTTGCAGTGCTCTTCCCAAGCCTGCAGGTTAAAGGCTGTTCTGTGACATCCCAAGTACCACCCTGCTGCTTGAGCATATGCCAACAGCACACACAAAGCTGAAGCAGCTTTTCCCACTTGCCCCCAAGAGCATGTTGCTGGGGTGCAGTAGCAGGATCCTGATGCACTGACTTTCTCCTCCCTTTCAGACTGTGGGAGTCGCCCTGCCATGCAGACTGCCAGCAGGATAGTCGGAGGCTCAGAGGCATCCAGAGGGGAGTTCCCATGGCAAGTCAGCCTTCGAGAGAACAATGAGCACTTTTGTGGTGCTGCAATCCTCACAGAGAAGTGGCTGGTGTCTGCCGCTCACTGCTTTACTGAGTAAGTTTCAGTCACACCACTTTCCACCCTCCATCCCTGTTCCAAAAGCTGCTGTATCTGCTCAAGCTCCCATTGCACCTCTCTGCCCCACCACAGGGAGGATGAGGAGTTTCCATCACTCCCGGAGTGGATGGCAGGATGGGCAGTAGGCAGCTTGGGTTTGCAGGACAATGTTGTGGCTGCAGGCTCACGTGGACCCCACTGTCTCTCCTCTAGGTTTCAGGACCCAGCCATGTGGGCAGCTTACACAGGGACCACTTCCCTCAGAGGCTCTGATGGCAGTGCAGTGAAAATGGACATTTCACAGATCATCCCACACCCCTCTTACAATGCTGACACAGCTGACTATGATGTGGCTGTGCTGGAGCTGAAGAGACCTGTGACCTTCACTAAGTACATCCAGCCTGTGTGCCTGCCAGATGCTGGCCATCACTTCCCCACCAGCAAGAAGTGCCTTATCTCTGGCTGGGGCTACCTCAAGGAGGATTTCTGTAAGCAAAGCATGGCAGGCAGCAGAGGAGACATGGTGGGGTGTGAGTGGGGCAGAAGGCATCAGGGAAGGGAACTCGGACCTTGCTCTGGCCAGCTGAGGTGGGTTGTACCCTGAGCTGCTGATCCTGTGCAGGGCTTCCTGCACTGAGCTCACAATTGTCTCTTTCTCATTCAGTGGTGAAGCCTGAGTTCCTGCAGAAAGCAACAGTGGAGCTCTTAGACCAGAACCTATGTTCCAGTCTCTACAGCCATGTCCTCACAGACAGGATGATGTGTGCTGGCTACCTGGAGGGGAAAGTTGACTCCTGCCAGGTAAGCTTTGCCCAGAGAAGATGGCACACCTGCCCGCATAAGGCTTTTCCCTCCCAGTATGCACCAAGTGACACTTCAAGAAGCAGAACTGACACTATCGTCACTGTTTCCCATTGAGGTTTGAGGCCCTGCCTTGGACCCAAGCACGGATCTGTGACTGCAGAAGACACAAATGAGGATATGTTCTCTACTGCTTAGAGCAGGGCACTATTGTTTAAGGGGCTCTTTCAGCTAACTACTTTTCTCATCTTCCTGAGCTGTCATTAGTTCTGGACCTACCAATATTCCACACAGGTCTTCAGATAAAAATCCAGATGGGCAAAGGGCAGCAGTGGAAACTAAAACATACACAACAGTTTTTGGTGAACAACAGAGTGGTTTTTTAGTTAGCCTTTATCCATCCTGGAACTGCAAGTGGTCAGCTGGAAGCAGACCTGCCTTTGATAGTATGGAGAGAGGAGAACTGTGATGCTGGAGGAGGACTGTGATTTCCAGGTCTGTCTCTGTGGTTTGGCAGGAACATTCAAACCAAAAGAAACCAGCTAAACAAATCTGCACTTTTCTGGTGGTAGTGCTTCGTATTTCTGCACCAAATACAGCACAAACACCAGAGAAGAGGCCACGAATTGAAGATTCAAGGTTGGGTGATGACCGTGACCCATCTGGTTATTGATTACTGATCTAGAGCAATCTCATCCCCAGAAGGCATTACCAGCTTCACAGACACCACATGTCTATCATGATAGTCACAGGGCCCCACAAGAACCAAGAACTGACCAGGGAACCATAGGCCAAATCAAGAAAACCTGATGCAAACATTAATGTGGTCTCCCTGGGTTGTGTATCAGGCAATGAACACTCATCATCTGGCTGTGTACAGGCTTCTAGGATTAACCTTTATGAGGTTTAACAAATTATTAAAGCAGTAGAAATGCTTAATCCTAGATTTTACAGATTGTGTCCTTTGTTCTTCTGGCATATAAAGGGCACAAGGCTTCTGTGTAATAGCAGGACAGCGTGCCCACATGGAGAAACACCCAAAGGCCAGCACAAAGGTGCTCCACTCATCACTAGGCTGGAGCAAATATGAAGTGAGTTAGGATACACAGGGACAGAGAGACCCCAGCTGTTAGAGGGATGCTGAGGGTGGCCAGAGCAAGCTCAGTGCATCCCCAAGGAGAGCTCATCATCTGTTTTCTCTTGCAGGGTGACTCTGGTGGGCCTCTGGTTTGCCAAGAACCATCTGGCAGGTTTTTTCTGGCGGGAATTGTGAGTTGGGGTATTGGATGTGCTGAAGCCAGGCGGCCTGGGGTTTACACACGTGTTACCAAACTCAGAGACTGGATCTTGGATGCTATTTCAGCCTTCCCTACCTCCATAGCCCGTACTGTTCCTCCAATGCACTTCAGGACTAGCAGTAACATGATCAGTGCTGAAGAGGTCAACACCACCACCAGAGCAACTCCGACCACCTTAGCAGCCCCAGCTGGCAGCAGGCCAGTGCCTGCAGCAGGACCACAAGGTATGAGCACCCACAGCGGGTGCACCTTGGCAGGCAGACTGGCAGGTACTGGTCTAAACATCAGGTTCATTCCTCTGCTGACCTAAGCTGACCTTTTGTAGGGTGAGCCACACAACTTTGCCGAAGTGCTAAGGCACAAATGACACTATATGGCTGCCCTGGCTCAGTCCAGAGCAACCTGGCAAAGTCACTCAGTACCTCTGCAGTTCCATGCGCTCCTTTGCTTTTGTGACTGTGTAATCTTGCTGTGTAACTGGTCTGCTCTGGCAGGCCCAGAACAGGTCACTAAAGCACAGCAGCATCTGACAGTATTTAACCTGTTGATCACTTACTTTTGTTGGCCATCTAAGGAGCTCCCAGCAGTTCAGCACTGATGGCTGCCCCTTCACAGCAGCCATGCTTCCTGAAGGGAAGGAGGGCAAGTGTCTGCAGGATGACCTTTCCACTCCAAGGAGCGCTCCCAGCAGCTTTGCAAGGAGATGCAAATGAAGGGTATTTTTCTAAGTCTAGAATAAACTTTTTATCTGGAATGGCAAGGCTAAGAGGCATGGAGCTACTGATTACTCTGCCTTCGAGAAAGGCCCAGGATTCACGACTTGCCAAGAGCAAGATGCAGAACAGCAGTTTGTGTGAAAGTCCGGCTGTATATGGCCACCATCAGGCACTGCCACTATCAGCCATCAGGGCGTGGGTAGATGTCTTACACTCAGGCCTAGCCTGTCCCTGCTAAGGCTTACTGGTTAGAGAGAGCAAAGTCTTTCCTTGCTTGTCTTCTGCTAGGAATACTCACAAGTCATGCTTTGACTTTTGTTCAGAGTGTGGAGGACGACCGGGGTTCTCTAAACCCAGTAGGATTGTGGGAGGAACAGATGCTTCCAGAGGAGAGATCCCTTGGCAAGTCAGCCTGAAAGAAGACTCCAGACATTTTTGTGGAGCCACCATCATTGGGGACCGCTGGCTGCTGTCAGCAGCTCACTGCTTCAATGAGTAAGAGCCCATCCCTGTCCCTGCTCCAGCTCACCTGCCCACTGGCAGAGCTGTGCAACCAAATCCAGTGTGGCACTGGAGTCAAGAAATGGAAATCAAGAACACATGTTGGACATTAATTTTTGCTATAACCAGACATTCATAGCAAAAATAAGTTTGTGGGGAGGTTGGAATGAGGCAGAGAAAGGTTAAAACAGCCTGATCAGGGAGAAAGAGGAGTGGAAGAAAGAGGAGTGGAAGAAAGTGCCACAAGAGAGTTTCTTTAATAAACTTAACCTTAAGAAATTGTCTGTAATATGTGAAATAGAGACACATGGTCAGTTGGTAAAGGGAAAATGCTCAGTTCAATCCTGCAATAACCTGCAATAACCCAAGCCTAGGTTTATAGGTAGCCTAAAGTAGTGAGTAGCAAGAAGATAATGCTTGTCCAGAATAGATTCGTGAAAGCAGAAAAGGTGGCTTACTAACTCTGAAGGATTTTAAGACAACCTCATGCATTAAACAGCTGGGTAATAAAGGAGCAAGTGAAATGCAAGGTAGGCAAGTGTGAAATGAGGTACACTGCAAAACCAGCAGTGCTGTCTGTGAATGAGGATGTCTCCATCAGCTGTTGCAATTAAAAACAAGAGGTCAGAAACATGTGGATATTGCCCTGACAGCAGTGGTCCTGTGGCAGGGGCAGTGAATGAGCACAGGAATGCAGTAAAAAACAAGGGAGATGAGCGGGATGTTGCTGGTAATGCACAGCACACCAATTGCTCCAACATCACAGGGAGGGCAAGAGTAACACTGTGTGAATGTGTACACAAGGCTCAGGGGTGAGCAGGGTGTGGAGCAGCATCATAACAAGCACAACAAAATAGATCAGACTAGACATGGGAAAAAAAAAAAAACAACTAATGGGAAGGCAGTGTTTGATGGGACTGTACAATAATGAAGGGTACAAAGTGTTTAGGGAATGTCTTCTGACTGTATTTTTAAGATCAGATCACCAAAAGTAGGTGGAAAACAATCAAAAGAAAGCAGTTTTTAAAACAAATGTCATTAAGCTGAATATTAAAAATTCACCAGGGGTAAAAAAATAAAGAATAAAACACAACTTTAGGAAAATCCAAATAAAACAAAAAAAATCCAGCAAGACCTACTGAATACAGAGACACCACCTGTGTGCTAGAACACTCCTGAAATCACAAATTTCTGGAGGTGAAGAGACGATTATTATTATTATATGTTTATTTGATCTTCAGGTAATATCCAACAGGTGCCACTGCTGGAAACAGTTCTTTGGGCCTGACTTAGCAGGACTGCTCTGCTGCATGCTGATCATGTAAAGCTGTCTGTAATTTCAATATCAGAATTCATGCCAGGGATAAGTGTGTGAGTATGCACATTTAGGTTTATGTATTTGCAGGACAATGCCAGAAGAGATTGAAGCCTATGTGGGAACAACATCAATAAATGGAACAGACGAGAATGCAGTGAAAGTCAATGTAACAAGAGTGATCCCACATCCCCTCTTCAACCCCATGATTCTGGACTTTGATATTGCAGTACTTGAACTGGCAAGACCTCTTGTCTTCAACAAATACATACAGCCTGTGTGCCTCCCACTTGCCATGCAGAAGTTTCCTGTTGGCAAGAAATGCCTCATTTCTGGATGGGGTGACCTCCAGGAAGGGAATGGTAAGCAGTAATGCATTACCTGCTGATTTGCCTTAGAGCAGTGATACCCTGAGCAGCAAAGCCTGTGTCACTGTGACCCACAGTCCTGGGAATGTACAGAACAGGGGTCAGTAACAGGGACAGTCAGGAACTGACAGAAACACAAGAATAAGCAAGAATAAAGGCACACAGAGCACTACCTTAAGCCACAGTTACCTAGGAATCACCAGCAAAGAAGAAAATGGAGAGAGCAGCTTGGTGGGAACCAGAAGAAACCTGCTGGACTGCCCTCAGTAGCTCTACCGTGCTAAGCAAGGGCCAGGTGCTTGCCTCAGAGCCTGCTGCAGCTCTGGCAGGATGGTATGTCAGCCACAGCAGCCACTCTCAGTCACAGAGATGAGATAAGCAAAGATCCCACTATAGTGAGAAGGCCTGAGAGTGGCACATGTGATACCAAAGAAATCCAGCTGACAAGAAGCCCACAAACTCTCAGGAGCATGGGACACAAACTGTGTGCAGAATCCTTAGCACAGACACGAAACTGCACCCTGGGGGGAGCCACAAGCTTCAGAGCTGCAGAGAAACGCGTTATATAGGACTCAATTCCCATGTAGGATTAGAGCCTGTTTTCCAAAAATATGTGTTGAGTCAATCTAAAAGCCATTAGCTAGCTCCTTCTCTCTGCTGCAGTCACTAATTCTGTGGTTTTCATGCAGACACTAAGCCCGAGATCCTGCAGAAAGCATCTGTGGGCATCATAGAACAGAACACCTGCAACTTCCTCTACAACTTCTCCCTCACTGACCGAATGATCTGTGCTGGCTTCATGGAGGGGATGGTAGACTCATGCCAGGTAAAAGTGTGGGATTTCTCTACTCTGTAGATTGTTCTATAAAGCTGGGCTAACTCTGCCTTCAGCAGATCCTTGTGAAATATTTACTGAGCTGCTGTAATCTGGCTGTGTAATTCACATGTACTTGAGCACAAAAATCCCCAGCCCACTACTTTGGAGATTTAGACAAGTAAAAAAAGCTCCACCAAGTTGAGAATGACTTAAACCCAACATCCCACCACTCTGACAAATCCTGGATGAAGTAGGTCTCCTCCTGTGGCAGTGAGTCAGTGGCAGTTGGTGGCAGCTGTGGAAAGGTGCTGACAGGAGCCAGGTTGAGCCACTGACCCTAACTTCAATTTCTCCACACTCATGCCCTGCATACACACTGCATGACAGCAGACAGGCCCACAAGGCTGAAGAAAGAAGAGTTGGGGGTAGTTAAGTCCTTCTGGTGTGTCTGAGGGGCAGACCTGATTGGACTGAGCAGCCATTGCCTTGCTTCTTCTGCAGGGAGATTCAGGTGGGCCCTTGGCCTGTGAGGTGACCCCGGGAGTGTTTTATCTTGCTGGCATCGTGAGCTGGGGATTTGGTTGTGCCCAGGCTATGAGACCTGGTGTGTATTCCAGAATTACCAAACTCACAGACTGGATCCTGGACACCATCTCCCAGTTGCCCAGTGGTGGCACAAGCATCCCTCCCAGTTCAGCCATTCCTAGAACTTCCACCACAGCCATTTTTATCTGGCCCAGCACAGTGGCTGCAGGTCCAGCCAGCAGAACCACCCTGGGAACAAAGCTGACTACTACCATGAGTGAAACCTCCACAGCTCTGAGAACGACTGAGACTGCCAAGTCTACCCAAACCCCAGGTAAAACTGATAACTGATGCATTGACGTGTTAGCAGGAGGCCTCCAGCATAAAGGGTACTGAGCAGGTCATGGGTTATTGCCTTCCAGTGGTGCCTTGTACCAGCCTCACTTTCAAGTGCTCCAGCAAGGTGTGTATTGGAAAAGAAAATCCTGAATGTGATGGTGTTGTGGACTGCAGCAACGGCTTCGATGAGCACAACTGTGGTGAGTTCTCCTCTGTAGCCTGTGGCTGCTGCCAGCTATGCTCTACATGACCCGGACTCCACAGTGGTACCCACCGTATTCACACTGGCTGTCTTGGGCCCACACACTGGGGGCCTAGGTCAGCCCACTGTGGTCCAGATCGTACTTGCTCTGCCAGACCCTAAACCAAGATAAAGCTGGATGAGCTGGATCCAAATTTACTGCCAGAAAGTACAGCCTCTTCTACTCTGCTACAGACATTAGAACCTATTTCCCAGCACACAGGCCTTTTGGCCAGTCAGTCTGGTAGCACAAGGTGGCAAGACAGCTCTGCACAACAGGGCAGCCCAGAAAGTGTCTTGGCATCCCTGGGACTGCACTTCGGGCTGCACATTTTTTGCCATTTGATAGCTGAGCCAGTCCATCCAAACACCCACTCCTTGCATACCACATCTCTGGAAGGTGTGATCTGTGATAACAAGTCTGCAAAATATACCCTGTCTGTCAAGCCTTGCCTCAGCTGGATGAACTAATTAATCAGATCCTACTGTCCTGTACATGCTCCCCCAGAAGACTGTCACACAGCACAGGTTAGGGAAGGCAGGAAGCCATTCCTTTCATTTATAGTTACTTAAAACCATGGTGCTTCTTCCTGTGTTCCAGACTGTGGCTCAACAACCGCTCTGGCCTTTAGCAAGATTGTGGGTGGCAGCAGTGCGGCTCGAGGAGAATGGCCCTGGCAAGTCAGTCTCTGGCTTCGGCGGAAGGAGCACAAGTGTGGGGCTGTCCTCATTGCTGATCGGTGGCTGCTCTCTGCAGCTCATTGCTTTGACATGTAAGTCTGAGATAAGCTAGTTAAGTCAGCTGGTTCTTGCCTCAGTCCCATCAGCCAACCTGCCCTTCCCGTCCCTTGTGGTCCAGCACCTGGCTGGCATGCTGTGCCCCACAGGAAGCACACACCCCCTATCAGAGAAATGCCCCTATAGGTAAGTGTGGAAAGGAATGGGTGGAACAAAGCCTGAGTACACCCACTGTTCTGGAGACAGGGGTCCTGACCTCCCAAGGTGTGGCCAACCCTGCAAGTGGAGGTATGGCCCTCCTTGTGAGGCTATGCTCCTAACAGCCAGGTTTGCTGTCTTTCTGCAGTTACAGTGACCCCAAAATGTGGGTGGCCTTTCTAGGAACACCCTTCCTGAGTGGCATCGATGGCAAAATGGAGAAAATATTTCGTATCTACAAACACCCTTTTTACAACATCTACAGCCTAGACTATGATGTGGCACTACTGGAACTGAACACACCTGTCACGTTCAGCAGCACCATCAGACCTATATGTCTCCCAGACAATTCTCACATCTTCCATGAAGGGGCCAGATGCTTCATCACAGGCTGGGGCTCCACAAAGGAAGGAGGTACTGGCTAAGAGGGCCCTCCCACAACCATGATGGCCAAGCTCAATGCTTGGCCACCTACACTGCAACACTGCAACCCCAAACATCTAAGTTCCCACACCACTATCCCAAGCACTCCCATCCTAGGCCATATGCTTCAGAGGATACCAAGCTGGGCAAGGCCTGGTGTCACCATCATCTCCTCCCCAGCTACCATGCACACTACTCCTCCATTTTATCACACCTCTTCCCTCCTGAAGCTTTCCCAAGCTTTCTACATGCCAGCCACTGTGCTCTCCACCCCCACAGCAGCTGCTCCAGCTGTGCTCCTGCAGTACAAGGACCAACCCAGTATCATTTGTGTCTGGTCAGCCAAGCTGCCTGACAAACGATATACCCAAGGGACCTTCCAGAGTTTGCTCTGCTGAACCAGGTGACTCACTTTCCCAGAACAGGTCTCTCCCTCAGGCAAGCAAGTAAGGCTGCAGAGACCCCACTTCACATGCTGCTGTTTCTCATGTGCTCTTTACCCAGCTAACAGCAATACTTGTCTCCTCAGGTCTCATGTCAAAGCACCTGCAAAAAGCAGCAGTGAACATGATCGGAGACCAGGCCTGCAAAAAGTTCTACCCTGTCCAGATCAGCAGCAGGATGCTGTGTGCTGGTTTCCCACAGGGCACCGTCGACAGCTGCTCAGTGAGTGCAAGAGCAGCAAATGCTGTGGCTGGGACAGAGCAAACTCATGACAAATCTGTAGACTATATTCTCTCAGGAGGGCCTTGCCCTGCCTCCCCTAGCTCAGATGTCTGTCCATTCATCAACTGGCTGCTGCTTTTATCCACGTCCATCCTGCATACACCTCGTGCTGTGCATGCCCCACCAACCTGTGACAGGTCAGGGAAATACACAGAGAGGTAATGCTAAGCAAGAGACCACATGGAGCCTGTTCCATGACCCTACTGTACCTCTGAACACATTCTTCTATGTTCCAGAACCCCAGGTTCAGATTGTTCATGCAGGTACATCACTGAGCAGTCCTCCAGCTTGGAATGGGGCTCCTGGGGAAGTGGGGAATAGGAGAGCAAATGCCCATACCCCAGAGAGAAAGAAGACTTCTTTCACAGCTGGGGGAGCTGCACTGCTTGTGGTTTGATACTGGATCCTTTTCCTCTCTCTGCAGGGTGATGCAGGTGGGCCCCTGGCATGTAAAGAACCTTCAGGGAAGTGGTTTCTAGCAGGAATCACAAGCTGGGGCTATGGCTGTGCCAGACCATACTTCCCTGGTGTCTACACCAAAGTCACAGCTGTCCAAGGCTGGATTGTGCAGAACCTCAAGCTCTGAAACTGCATTTCACCACTCAGGGAAGGCGATGAAGCTGAGGAATAACTGCCAGAGGATGCACTAACCCCGCAGCTACTGTACATATTTCTGATGTTGCAAAGGGGTGAAGACTGCCTTGCAGGTATTGAGCAAATGCCAGTGTTGTGTGACCTGCTGGTTGTTACACCAAGGCATTTGATAACTGCTTTGCATAGAAGGGTACAAATTCTAAACCTTTTCTATAAATAAATGAAGCCTGTCCCATCTTAAGACCTGGCCAAACACACTGCGCATTTAAACGTGACCTTCCTAGTTGGATGGGTGCTGGAAACATCTGCCAAAGATTCATGGAGTTTGGCTGACCTCTGCCTATGAGCTGTCATCCCAGCAACAGACTTGTGACCTTTGCCCCAGCCCAAAGTTATGCCCTTGCAGAAGCTTCAGACCTCACTGATTTGATGGAGCTGTTGTGCTGTGCAGTGGCTTTTGGCAAGGGTGTGATGCTGTTTCCAATTAGTGTGTGGTACTGGAGAGCTCAGTGATGACCTCCTGGCTCACCATTTGATCCTAAGAGAATGCAGGACTAGAACACTTGGGAGTTCAGACTGCACAAACGCTGACCTGCACTAGAGTATGAGGAGGGGCTTTTCACACACCCCCCCGCACCTCCTTCTGCATTAGGTAACAGGTGATTAAACTGGCAAAGATTAAGGAATGGCCACACAGACCACTGTCTGTCTAAGCTAGGTGGGAAAAATTTAAATTGCTGAGATAGCAATGCAAAGTACACTTGTCAGGTCCTACCAGCCAGGATAAGACACATAGACAAATTTGTTCACAAGCAAAGAACTGCAGCAGAGTTCATGTGCCGAGTCTTGGGCAAAGCAGACTTAGACACATCCCCATCGATTCAGCCACCAAAACTGAACAGCTGCTTGTACCCCAAACCCCTTCCTCATTTTTGGCGCGCCAAGTTCTGCATCTGGGCATAACAAGAGGTTTCCTCCATCCCAAGCCCACTGACAGCAAGATCTGCAAATTTCTGAGACAGAGCAGCAGCTAGGTGGGAGACCTGGCTTCCAGGCATGGCTCAGCTCCAGATGGGTTCAGATTCATGGCTAGAACACCTGTGGGATGCTCCCATGAATGAAATGGGACTGCTGCACAGCCAGTACCACAGAATTCATACAGCCTTAAAGAAAAGTAAAAAGCTCCCTAAGCAAACATATCTGAAAGCACTTTTTTTTTCAAGTAGTCATTCTTAAGTGTAGAAAGGAAACTCCAGTTTCAGTAAGTCCAAATACTCAAATATATCCTCATATTATACCTGGTGTGAGAACACTTTAGGTTCTATGATATCCCTGTGAATGTCCTAGCAGGTACAGAGATGTCATTCTTCCAGTCTGTCTCTGTGTCCAGCAAACCATGAAATCTTTTATAAAATACAAAAGAGCTTCAAAAGAAAGGATTAAAAAAAAAAACAAAAAAACCTCACTTCATGGGCGCTGTTGATCTCCAACACTCTCCTCTTCCAGCTGTTGTAAGCACTGCTGACCAGACAGCAAGAACCCACCTTTTCAGGAGCACTGTGGAAGCACAAAAATAGATTTGTGCTCCAAAGCAGACCGACATTCTCTGTTGCAGACATGCTCCTCCATCAAAAAAATTATGCTTAGGATATAGGCTCCAAGATGGAATATCTGTGCCAGAGCCAAACCAGAAACCACAGAGTATCACAGCCACACAACACACTTTATTCTATAAAGAAAAGAATCTAAGTACTTCCCAACCCTGCATCCCTAGCTGTGCTCATACAACTATTTGTGAGGCTGTCCTGCTCCCCAACACTTGTGCTTGAGCTGAGTCAAAGCCTATGAGCCCAAAGACAGCCCCACAAAGCGCTATACACATCTAAGCGATGAAAGAGCCAAGGTGGCATGTGGACCATCTTCTGTCAGTTTTTCCACTTATGAAAAGGGACAGAGTAACAACCTTATGGATGGGTCCATGCTGGAATCCCAAGCAAGGGTACTGTGTTGCTGGCTTGGCCTGGCCCCTGTTTTCCACAGAAGGCTCCTTGCCTGTCACAGCCCTTTCAGCAGGGATTTATCAATTGATACAATGCCTTGGGCCAGTCTGGACACTTAGAAAGGTCAAGAAGTAAACCAAGCAGCTCATGGAGAAAAAAAAAAAAAATCACTCTCTCCTGCAGCTGGTACTAATAAAAGCCAATGGATGCAAAAGGTTCAGCGAGGTTTTATTGCTCTGCCATGGCAGGGGCTGGGAAGGCAGCAGGATTCACCCCTAACCACCTGGACTGGCCGCTGTCCCTTCCCCACATGGTCCCTCTCGGCCCGCAGGCCGGCAGGCGTCACATGTTGGCTCTCTCCCGCTGCAGCCGAGAATTGTAGGCTCGCGAAACTGTGTTCCAGGAGTCCATGTACCGGTCCATGCACATTGCGATGCACTTCTGCGGGACACAGAGCCTCAGCAGCAGCCCCGAGCTAAGGGGCCGCGGGTGCCCAGTTCTCCCGCCCGTCCTCACCTGCTCGGAGTTGTCCAAGGCGCCGCCGGGCTTCCCGATGCACTTCCGAAAGCACTTGTCCGTCATCCGCTGCGGAGAGAGCCCGTGAGTGGCAGCGCGGTCCAGGGGCTCCGGCTGCAGCCGCCGCCCCTGCTGCGAGGGGAGCGGGCGGCCTGGCCGTCCCCCGCGACCTGCACCGGGACCGAGCCAGCCCCCGCCCGGCCCCGCCGCCCCTTCTGACCTGCAAGAGCTCCTGTGCGTTGGCCACGGCGATCTGCACCTTCACCTGCTCCATGATGAGTCCCGGGTCTAGCTTGCCCCCGCCGCCTCCTCCGGAGCCGAAGTTGGAGCCGAAGCCGCTCTCCATGCCCAGAGTCACCGCGGCCGAGGCCCCTGCGCTGCCGGCGGGAGAAATGGCGGCGCCCGGACTGCGGTTCCCGGCGGGCCCCGCGCTTCCTCCGCCTCCCGCCGGGCGGGACTGAGCGCTCCGGCTGCCTCTGCGGCCCGGGGCCGCCTGTCCCGCCGCCGCTCGTGGCCCGTGTCCCCGAGCGCTGCTGTCACCGCCGGCCGCGGAGGAGGCGGCCCCGAGCGAGCTCCCAGGGGACTCCCCGGGACCGAGCTGGGCCCGGGTCAGACAGCAGGGTTCGAGTACCAGGGGTCAGCGCAGCCCCACGAACTGAGGGCAACAGGAAGGGGATTTAAACCGGTATCACCAGAGACACAAACTCTGCCCAGCTGCACCCCGTGGTGAAACACCAGCTCTGCTGAGATCCCTGCAGAGAGAAACTCCCCTATGGGTTCTCTCTGGAATTCATCCTTCTGTTCTTCGAGGCTTTCCTCTGCTTTAGGTGACTCGGGCGAGAGGCCCATGCCCTTAAAGTCAGCTTCATTACACTTCCTTCCATTAAATAAGAATGCTGTGGGTCGAAGTAGAAGCGAATGGGAGAGGACCACGCTACGGAGCTCTTTCTCATGGGTGAGATGTGATGTGCAGGTAGGAGATGGCATGAGAGGAGGGCACTGAGTACCACAGCAAAGCTGAAGCCAAAACTGTGCTCATCGTCAGTAGCCCGGGCCCACACTCAAGAGTATTGCAAACCGTATCATCCTGTCTTTGGATCTACCCACTTCAAACAGAAGGCAATCCTACCACTCTGCAAGAAGCATCAGCAGCTAGTGCTAACAATGGGGCAGCCGCCTAAGGTACAAGTTTAAAATGAAATGAGTTTAACGTACAAGTTTAAAATGAAATTAGTTTAAGTTACAAGTTTAAAATTAATTTAAAATGCAATTTTAAAATGAATTTGCCAGTCTGGTTCAGCTTCCAGCCAACCTTTGAGTCCATCCTCAAAAGTGGGCTGGAAGCTGAGCCAGGCTGACAAATGCATCAGCCCGTGGCAATGCTTCTGTCCATCCCTAAGAATCCATCCCTGCCAGGGACTGGTTTCTACTCTCATTCTTTTTTAGCGTCAAGTAGGTTAAATCGAAAAACCCCTTCAGTGCAGTGGTGATGAGAAAGCAAGGGAAGGTTTATCTGCTCCAGCCCCAGATATTCTTCCCCCTGCTTTTGTTGGTACTGATCAGAGGGGACAGCAGGTTCCACCAGCACTCCGTCATGTTTAAGGAAAACGTTCGTTTGCTTCTGGAGCGCATCCTGAGATCCCTGCTGGGCCACAATTCAGCTGATCACTGTTAGGAGCACAGACAGCAGCTCTTTGTGTCCTCTCTCCACACTTAAAGGCCTCCTTGGATGAATCATCTAAAATAGCCCATGCTACCTGTGTGTTGGGTAATAGACAGAAGGAAACCAATAAAATGCAAAACATTTATTCGAGTGTGTTGTACAAAAAGTTTCCAGTCATAAAATGTATATTACAAATCATTGAAAAAGACAAGACATTTGGCATGCATATTCTAAAAAGAAAAAAAACAAACCACTTTGAAATGATAAAGTCTAGGTCATGATGTAGTTTTTCTAAGTTTCAAGTGAACACTTTCATTGTTTTGTCTTTGTGTTTCTGTTAACAGCCTTTTTCATAATTCCCTATTTAAAAAACTTGAACCTTCCAAAAACCTGTCTGCAGGAGCTGACTGGAGGCGGTTACTGCAGTGCTCTCAAGCCAGATCTGTCTAAATCAAAATTTTGTTAAAAAAAATTTAAAAATAAAAATCACAATTCAAGTCACAAGGCATCACTCTATGAAAATAAAGAGATCAACTGTATTTTGTGCCCAAATGGAAAGCATTTCGGCTTAAACTTGCTCAAAATAGATTATTGCTTGTAATTTTAGTGTAATGATCTGGGTAGCTGAATATATAGTAACATCTGCCTTACCAAGATGGACTTGGCACTTCAGTAATAGCTAACTAGAAAATCTGGAAGTTCAATAAACAACATCTTTTCTGGAACTCCAAGTCAATTCACTACTTGTGCTATTCTGAATGGAGGCTTTTGCATCTTTTTCACTCTAGACCTTAGCATTTCAAGAAAAGCATTTGTTTACAAATAATAATTGCATGTAAATATGGTGTTGTATAAAAAAAACAACAAACACCTTTAAATAATTTTAAACTGGTTTAAAGCTAAGCATATTGAAGGGAAAATAAAAATTCTGTTTCCCAGGCCAATATAATGAGAAAACAATCTCTCCAATATAATTTGTCCCGACACTCAGCTAAAACAGTGCTTTGAAAAATGCAATCACTATCTCACCTTCCGCTCACTGGTTCACAAGGTTTTGCTCACACAGAGTTTAGACCCAACAGTGTCAGTAAAATGCAGGATAAAATATGGATATGCCTTTGTTTAGAGATAAAACTTTCAAAAGAAGATACAGAAAGAAGAGATAAAATGGTTTTAACAGTGAAGACATGAGAGAAGTGGCTACAAGAGATCTAGAACATACAGCACACATATTTTCCTGCAGCATCAAAACCTTTCTGATGTGCATAAAGGTAACAGATTCTCCAAGGTCCTGGGGTGTAGAGAGGATTTTTACAGGTCTCTTCTAACCTGCAACCTATGTTAAGATTGCAGTTAAAGGGCCTTTATACAGAATGAGCATAAAAAAGAAAAAGGATGTATAAAACCCAGTAAGATCCCTGAACTGAACATGAAGTGTCCCATTGCTCAAGGACACCACACAGTGATCTCCTTTCACACTGCAGTACAATTCCCACACTGCTGTCAGCTTGCACACATACTCAGCTGGCTTTTACATCACAGGAAGCAGATATTTATATTCTTCCTGAGACTTTTGATTCCTGCTACAAACACAGACTATGCAGCCAACTGCTCTTCTAAGGGTAACACAGAGCTGAAGATAAGTGAGCAACATGTCAGTGCAAATGATGGGTTCTGTCAGAGCCAAGCTGAAGCCCCGTGTAGGCATAAAGAGACCTGCTTGGAAACAGAGCTGTGAAGCAATAAAGGCAACAGGAAATACACCTGTGGCAGCAAAGGAATCACAGGAAATCCAGATGTTCAGGAAAAAGGGAATCCCAGCCACTCCACTCCTTGGAGTACATCACTGCAATGCAACAGTTAAAGCAACAAATGAGAAGCAAGGGAAAGAAAATGGCATGAAATGCCAGGGACTCTGAGACCACACCTCACTCCAGAAGGCACCACATTCCTGACAGGCCTGCAGATGGATGGACTTGTTCTGAGACAATCATTTTCATGTGGCAGGATGTGCTTATTGCATTTTATATGATATTCTGTTATGAGCTACACATAGGAAAAACTATTTACTATTTCATTCAGAGTAAGGTTATATTTCTGGAATAAGAACATCCATATGGATAGTTATGCTCAAGTAACTACTCTGACAAAAGCTTTGTTTAATCATTTTTCTCCAGACAAGTAAAATCTATTTCTCCTTCAAGCTTTATGCCAGGTACCAGCACTGAAGTAGAACTGCTGTCCACGTTCTAATTTCGTCAAGACTGGTTCATATACAGGATCAAAGAGAAAAAGGGGGCACGGAGACACTGGATTTTATTTGAAAAAAAAAAACCCAAAACCTTTAAATATCCTGAAAATGGAAAGAAATCTTGGAAAGACAGAAAAAACAAACAAACAAACAAACAAAACCCCCTATGCTTTTTGGAGCGGTAAACCCACAAAACTGCCTTCCAGTCTGGCTGGAACGGCACTGTTAGACTGAAGCTCAGCATCAAAAGCAAGAAGCCGGGATGGTGTCTGGAGAAGGCAACACAAAAAACAAAGTACATAGAATACAGTAGTTCTTCTGTGTCTTGTAATTTACAGCCAGGAGTTATTTATCATATTTGTAGTAGCCTATTAAAAAGCACTGTGGTAACAGAATCATCCACATTCAGACTTGGCTTTTCCCACAGCGTCAACACAGGTTTATTTGACCTGTATACACCTAAGCATGGTCCCAAAGAATCAAATAAGCTGTTTCCAAAGTTAAAGGACACAGTTCCAATTCTAAGGACAAATTCTGCAGACTGTTACTCAAGGGCACAGTGCTCATTACAAGAGATCTGCAAGCACCAGTTCTTAAGACTACAAGAAGACACATTCCTCATACAGTAGCTGTTAGGAAAACTATGGCTCAGGTAGCAAGAGGTTTTTCTTCATTTGAGCTGCCTTTCTGAGGCCATTCTTTACGGGAAACAAACAAACCAAAAACCACAGAAAAAAAAAGTAAATTAACTACATATTCATTACTTTAGTATTTAAGATTACAAAATAATCTTAAATTTACAGGACAATCTTAAAGGAATAAGCAGTCTGAAAACTAGCCCATGTAAAAAAAAATATATATAGGAAATATATTTAGGGAAAAACAAAAAAGCCCTCAAACACTATGTCAGTATCTTATAGAAGCTGTGGGTCAAAAAAGGGAGATGGTGTCCAGTGGTTGGAAGGTGTGTTGCAAAAATAACTTTACATTGATTGCATTCATTTGCATAACAATGAATTTAGAAAAGGTAATTGTAACAGTATGTCTGAGAAACATAATTTCACTAGATACATCTTACAGAGAGAGAGAGAGAGAGAGAGACATGATTTACTACATATTTAACCTTCTACACAAGCAGAGTGGGAAAATTACATTAGAAAGATGGCCAAGTACATTAATGCAGTTATCCCATCAGCCCAAACAGCCCAATACTTATCCCGTTTTTTTGTAATGGGTCTTCTGATAATGGATTAAAATGTAATTCTAAATGTCTATTAGCTTAACTTCAGCAACTCAGTTATCTCACTCAAGGAGAGAAAAGTAGCATCTTTATTTTTAAATGACAAAATAAATCCTGAAGGTTAAAGCCCCTTTTGTTCCCACTCTGCTTGCATAACAAAGCCATCAATCCGAGCCACTAAACCAACTTTCTAGGTTATATCTGTCAGTCACGATACTGTTCAGAGAACATAATGTCCAAAAGCCACCAAAAACATCCACACCTTGTCACTTGTCTGATGAGTTTTAACATTTTGAATGACACGATCAGAATTCAAGAGTGCAGGTAAAAACAGGATTCTACGCTGGAATCAAATGGTGTCCAAATTTTGTATCCAAACTACTAAGTTTGTTTTTCAGCTAGTAGTTGAAAAAACATTTGCATTCTTTGGAACAGTCAAGTATTTTTCCTCGTGCTTAGAGATGAACACTAGCCCTTATGGGATTCAGAGTTATCTCCAGAGAAATGCAGTGGCAGAAACCTTAAGCTAAATGGACACTATCAGATAAAAAATGCATCCTATTAAAATAAAAATCACCTGCTACCCATACAATGCATTTTTTATAAAAAACATCATTCTCCCTTCACTCCTTGTTAGACTTTGCTTTGAGCACTTGAACGCTGCGTTGCTTACATCCTTTACAGAGGCAGTTCCTTTGAACTGTTTAAAAATCATTCAACTATTTCTGCTCTATTTTGCAAATATTGCTCCTTGGGATACCTGATAATGCCCCTTTGAAACTAAGAGAAGTATGAACAAGCTATATCTAGCTCTGATTAAAAAGGTCAACATTTACATTGGTTAACCTTTATCACTGCCAAAAGTATAAATATGTTTTACTTCTAAAATCTTAATCAAACATTTAAAAAGTTGAATATGTCAAAAGGATTAAATTATAAATACTGAATACCACAATCTGTGTCCATGATTTAACTTGTGACAATGGCAAAATCCCCTAAAAATCAAACAGTTCAACCTCTGGGTTTGACACTTCCAACTTACGATGGTGTGTATATTCAGGAAGCAGAACCCACCATTCAACTTCTGAAATGATGACATGGAGCTCAGGTGTGACAGACCCAGATGTTTTACCATTAGGCTGTCAAATGTTCGAGAAAGACACAATGGCATGGTCCTGAGTCAAAAATGCCTAAAATGAAGCTTCCCTGTGCCATTGCAGTTGTGGAGCAGCACTTTGAATGAATCTGTGGTCTAATTTTCCTAAGCTGGGAATTGCTGAGGATACCAGGCAAAATACTAGCTTTTCTACAACTGCTGAGGAAACACTCTGTGAATCTTTCCCAGGGCCCTGTAAATGAACACACTTCATTAAACTTTTTTTCTGGGGGTATTATACTGGTTATATATGTAATTCTAGATTTACCGTGCACTCAAGGAGTCTCATCTCATTTTAGCTAAAAATCTCTTTTCTGCTTTAGGTTTCTATGTAAGACTTTAAATTCTGTATGGGGAAAAAAAATTGTATTCCAATACAGTGTTTCAACAAAGAGGGAAAAATAAAGAAATCTATTAAAAATCCTGGCAGTTTTGTTCAGTAAAGTTTTTTTGAATTTTTTTATAAAAATGTACCAAGGAGTAAACGTCAAAGAAATCAGGTGATGCATATAAAAATAGTTTTCAGTGGCTCTGGAAGGAAAAAATAGCAAAAATAAAAGGAAATAAATGAAGGGGGAAAAGCGTAAATAATAGTTTCTTTCTTCTTTCTTCACATCACTGAGCATCCTCTAGAGGTTGTTCTGGGATCACCCTAAAATAAGATAGACAGAGTTGAATTCAGTTCTTACCAGCTATTCAGATTGCAAGCCTAAACTCTGGTTATCATCTCAGTTGCCAAAAGCACTTTTTTAGTAGTTTAGTTACATTAAGGGAACATCACTCCATAAGAGGAAGTAGAGTACATGCCCCAGTCTGCTGCCAGGACTGACACATTGCTCGTCTGGTTGTGGTTTCCTGCAACGGGTTGACTGGTTAGTCTCCATATTTCCAACAATGATACAGATGACAAATGAAAATTGTGATGTCATTAGCTAGAGACCAGCAAGTTTCTGTATTTCAAATGCTGATTTTGTTTGAGAGCGATCTCTGCTGTATAGCTGGTTTTTTTGGGGTAAGAAAAATCAGTTGTTTTATACTACAAATATGCTGCTTAATCTTCGGGACCAAAAAAACTTTGAGAACTCACCTGCAAACCTGCACAGAATGGGTTATTTGTGAGAAGACCTACTAATGGCCATTGATCAGAAGAACAAATCCCTTAAGTTTCAAATTTAAAATATTTTCTGGTATCACCTATATATCTTTCTCCTTTTTTTGCTCTGTCAACTGCTGGTCGCTTATTTAACATTATTAAACCAAAGGTTATCAAAATATAAATGTGATATTATTAAGAAAAAACAAGTTTTTTTCAGATGTAGAAGCTATATAGCGTCAGAAAATAAACCAATAAACTGAAGCTTGCAGCAAGAGAAGCACCCCCATCCCGGGTTTTCAGTGGTTATCTGGTAATATCCTGCTTCCAGTAAGAGTGCCCCAGCTCTGTTGCACAAGGCAGCAGATACTGGGAGGAACACTGCCTGCTAATGCTGAAACTGTGTGATCTGAAGCACAGATACCCTGAGCTGGCATCAGCCACTGCCTGAGCTGTACCAGGATGGATCCCAGCAGTAATTCCTGGCAGCACAGCTCACATTGTCCTCTCTTGGTGCACTGCAATGTTGCAAGCAACCACTGGAAGAAAGGAAGAAAGGACTAGGAAGCTCAGAGTTGACAAAAGTTGAAGGGGGATCCCCCCACTAAATCTTATGCCTGATTGATCCAACTAATGAGGCACAAGTTAAACATCTGGTTTGTATCTTATTACCTGTTGGTTGAAAAGGTCTTCCTCTCCATATTCTGCTTCGTCTTCTTCCTCTTCATTCTCTCGCACGACTACTGATTTAGTAACGCTTCTCACTGCAACTTCCTACACAAAATGACAGATGAGGAGATGGCCAGGAGTCTTTATCTATCTGTTAAGTTTTTGCTATATCATCAATATAATATCCTTATTAAATTTTGAAGAGTTTAAAGCAACTCGGCCTAGATTTAACCACTAGCTATGCAAGCAAATACCAGCAATATCCTGCAAACCACAACAACATCATTCCTATTTCTGTGCACTAAAAGGCATGGTAATGTAATTCAGTCGCTTGATTTTTTTTCATTACCCTGGGATTTAAGAGGAAGCAGACATGTTTCAGGTGATTGTAGTCAATTTTACACAAGGTCACAGCAGACACAGGTAGGAGCTGTCTGAGATACAGTGTAATGTGAGAAACGAAACTTTCTCAGTATGATTACACAACATAAAAGAATATTCCCAGTTTCTAATAAATATCCAGTGTTAATTGCATACATTGGTTATCAGCATGGTTTTACAAGTCAGGCACTAAAGAAACTCCAGGAAGCTTCCTTTATTACTAAATTATTTTTAACACTTCTAAATAGTAAAAAATTCTTCTGCCTACTTGCACCATAGAAATCACAGGTGAAAATCTCTAATTGTGGAAAAAGTTGCCCTCAACATACACTCCTAAGCACGGAGTGAAAACAGACATGGATTTGAAACTTTTTCAGATACTGGTTTGACCACACAGTTTGAACATGGAAAGCATTAGCTTTCTATTTGTACAAATTACCCCCCTTCTACCTCATCCTGCTCACAAAGTTCTTCCTGAAAACTGCGAGAAAGGCAACACAAAAACTGATACAACTGTGGTCTGTTTCCTTTTCCTACTGTTATCAGATTGTTGGGATAATGGTATGGTTATGAGTAACAGTCAAGGCATGATTCTCCCTTGCAAAAGTCATCTGCAGAGATGGTTTTAAAAAAATTAACTGTGGGCAGATGTAGGACAATGCAGAATGCTCAGGAACCTCTGCCAAATGAGAACTTATGATATATTTCTAACATGGATAGGACAATTATCTTCTTACATTAATATTTACATTGCACCTCAGAACATCATAGGGACTATATAATGGAACTGTGAATTGTCAGAAATGGTTCTTTTCTTTTATTCTTCTGAAAGATTATTCTTCTACTCAAATTCCA
This sequence comes from Vidua macroura, assembly GCF_024509145.1. Taxonomy (NCBI): domain Eukaryota; kingdom Metazoa; phylum Chordata; class Aves; order Passeriformes; family Viduidae; genus Vidua; species Vidua macroura. The sequence goes on along the minus strand of NC_071596.1, from coordinate 973,909 downwards.
AACAAATTCTATACTAGCAGGGTATTCTTCTAAAACAGGAAATAAGTGTCTATGGGCATAATCATGATGATCACAGTTTTCAAAAATATCCCAAAAATGCCAGAGATATGTACATAAATAATATGTAATTATTTCAGTGTTATAAACTGTCATATTAGAAGACAACAGCAGAGATCTTACAATTGGGATTTTGTCATTGTGTCATGTCACCCCACCCTCAAATTAAGAGTTTGGGAGATAACCCAACCCATGGACACAGCCTACCTCTCCTTCAGAGTTGACGAGGTAAGTGCGTATATTTCCACCAGTGCCCCAGCTGCCTTGATTCTTCCACACGAGAACAGAAGGGGGACTATGAGATACACCTGCATCTGCACCCCAGATCTAGAGAGGATGACAATCTGCAATTAGCTGTTTATCCAATTTTTTCTTTTAAATATATATATCCCCCTAATTCTCCTACTTCTCTCTACATACTAGGTTTCTTTTCTGAATTCCAATGGCAGTTTTACCCTAATTTTAACTACACTATTACTTGTAGTAAGGTATTAAAAAAATCTAATATTGCAGTCATGAATTCTTTTCTGAACAAACTTCTCCTACCACTGTCTCAATAACCACACTGTATGGAGGCAAGGCCAAAAGCAGCATGTAGTGCATCAACTTAATCTTTTATCCCTATCTGAACAATTGATACTTAAGTAGAAATAGCTGCAAGTGATTAAAAGATACATTTGTTTCTTCCTAATGAACTTCTGTTGCAGACTGAAAATAAAATGCAAAATTATTGAAAAGCAGCTGTTCTACAGCATTAACTACAGTTAATGCTAAGAATGTCCAGTCTTACCTGCAGTTTGGATGAACGCTCTGAACTGTTCTCAATTCTTTAAGAGGTTGAGCAGGATTAGGGTTCTAAACCTGGGCAAAGGTGTTTAGCAACAAATAGTTCTTGACTAATCCCCCAAAATACCTTTTTCTTCTACTTTCTATGTGCCCAAAAAATAGTCTTAAATACTGAAGTACTAATATAGAAATTCATTTTTTTGTTTTGTGTTTTTATAACTGAAATCCTGCTCCTCTAGAGTGAGACCCATGAAATCAAATCAAGCTGTACCAGAGTTCAAGATTTCCAACTGCCACATCATCAACAGAAGAATATGTTGTTGACATACTGTAAATGCAACTTACTGTAACAGTCTGCCCAGCTCTGAGGACATACTTAGGAGTAAATTTGTAAGCAATTTCGTCTCCATCTCCAATTTGTCTTTTCAGTCTCCAGTTACCCAAAGACTGATCCTAATGGAGAGAGTCAGAAAGTTATTCAGAGTGAAGAAAACAGAACAAATAGGCATCAGAATCTAGGTCTTTGTTATTAAAATAATGGGAATATAAATTTATCTATATGGTTGTTAGACATTTGCAGTCTACCTTGAAAGTATTTGCCTATATCCAGTCAGAGTCTAAAGTGTAAATCCGTACGATCACTCAGCAAGATTTTAAAAGACAGCCATTTCACACAACAAAGTTCTGCTAGACAACAGGCTGTTTCTGTGAGAAATGTCCCAGCACACATTTACACATCTGGGATACAAATTGTATTATCTTCCTGCAGCATGTTAGCCCACCATTATGTTCAACTTTTCAAAGCCCACATTAATTCCTGCAGGATGCTGCACCTTGAGATGCTGCTCCTGCTCTCCATGTGGCCAAACCGACTCATGCTGCAAAGGGCTGTGTATCATCTCAATTTAGTTCCTGCTTGTTTTCTATGAGTTCTGCTGATGCTCACCTTCTCTGAGTTGTTCTTAAGCTGAACATACTTGCCCTCCAGGTCTATCTCTTCTATGCTGATACTTCCTGTAGCTGAAGCTTGCTGGGACATTTGAAAGCTACTGCTACTGCTGCTGCCACTGATACTTCCAGTGCCGATCCCACTAGTTCCACTGCCGGAAAGCTCCTCTGCTTCTATGCGTTTTCTCTTGCCTCGGGAAGAGCGAACAAGTGAAGTGCTGCTGCTGCTGCTGCTGGAGGTAGCCCGAGAGACTGTGACACGGGAGGAGGGACTTGGAGAGAGCTTCAACCTTAACACAACCAAGAAAGCATTTGAATTAACTCACCCAGAGAACCAAAAACCTACAATATCCTCAAGTAACCAGACTGTAATGCACTCCAAGGCTGACAGCATTCTCACTCTGTATGTCAAGAGGACTGCATACATGAGGAGGAGGGGGCTAAAACAATCCTGAGGAATGTTCTGGCAGTATGTCCATGTGACATGGAAAGCAGTGCTACTGAGAGCAACACAGAACCCTTAACCCTTCCCTCCGGTACAGCTACTACTGAAGACACTATTCTTGAGCCTCATAATTTAAAACCATAGAAGTACAAGCATTTAAGTAAAAAGATGATATGAAGATCAAGCACAGAATGATATATTTCACTGTACTCCAAGACCTTTACAAAAAACCCAAAATAACGACAGTGTTCAGTTGAGAACAAGTGTTCCATGCAACAGCATTGTGGTGTGAAACCAATATAATTTCAGTGAAACATAATCTGGGCATTCCTGTTCAAGTGGTAAAAAAATAAGGGCAAGAAATGAAAGTAACACTTAAGAGTCCTTAGAAAAGAAAGTGGAATCTTTACACACCTTTCCTCTTCTCCTTCCAGGAGTTTTCGGTAAGCACTGATCTCCATGTCCAGGGCTAATTTAACATCAAGCAGCTCTTGGTACTCCGTAAGCTGAAGCTGCATCTGGTCCCTCATGTCTGTCATTTCCCTCTCCTTTGCATCCAGCATCTTCCTAAACTTCTCCCGCTCGCCAGCCATCATTTCCTCCAGTTCCCGAATGCGATCTTCTGCTGCACTGGCCTGGGCACACAGCACAAGAAAAGGCCACCTGGCATCCATGCAGGTCCACTCAAAAAGTTAAAACCCTTCTCCCTCCCAAATGAACTTAACAAAGATTTCTCTGTGCAAAATTCAGAAAATATGAAGGGTCAGAAATGTTAATATATTCACACAAAACAGCTGTGTGTTTGAGATGAAAGCCAGTTTAGTCCCTTTACCTGTTTCTGAAGACCGGAAAGCTGGTAGCTGAGAGCTTCTATCCTCATGCGAGCCTCCTTCAGCTCCTCTCGAGCTGCACCAGCAGCTTTGTCATTTTGGTCAGAGGACAATTTGGCATTCTCCAGCTGGAATGAAAGTTTTATATAGCTCACATGTACTGAGTTAGAAATCCTGAAATATCCTTTTGGTAAAAAAATAGCATCTATTTAATTTTAGAAAATTTTAAATGGTCTGGTAAGTTTAGGATAAGAACTGCATAACATTAAGGAATGCCCTAAGGACTGAAGGAAAATGTATTTCAGGATTCACTTATGCTATTAAAAAAATACTCTATTAGCCCTCCCATTATACAAGCAACCTTACTTTCCAAAAAAACTGACCATGTGCTCTGCTTGTTTGTCCTAAGGCAAATCACACTGGGTGACAGCAAAGGCTGCCTACCTAATTCATGTCCTGGTCCAACAGTTCCCTGGAGGCCCAGAGACAAACTCAATAAAATATTTCACGGGTATTATGTCTCTGCTGGCTATGTGCAACTCAGGGACTTTCTGAGTCAGGGACAATATTTTACTGCTTACTATCTCTCAGTGGATTTCTCAGGCAGGAATTTGTCTCTGCTTTTTGAATTTTTGGGGCAATGAGTTTAGGTCTATATTAAAGAACAATACTTTCTGTTTCTTCTCTATCTGGACATTCTCACTGGACATTCACTGCCCCTGCTCCCACTGGAAAAATAACAACCACTCCTCATTCACCTTCCCCCATGCTATTTATCCCTTTACAGACATCCACTGTATCTTTCACTTCTCTCAATGTATCTCTTTTCTAGGTGAAGTTTTACTTAAAATTTTCTCATGCATGACTTGTTTCCCACTCTAAATTGTCTCTGTCAACTCTGTAGTACCTTTGCAAATAAAACTACTCATGGCACTCCAGGTGACATCCTGTCCCAGAGGCAAAACAATGGGTTTGGTTTTATTCTCTTTTCGTAATAGTTGCCAATAAACTATTTGGTTTTAATTTTTTGTTAAATTCACCTAGTGAACAAGCTTAATTTCTAGTGGTTAATTTTAACCAAAGCAGAGCAAAACCAGAACTCTTACATGGTAAGTTTCATGAAAGCAGAGAGCTAGAAAAGCCATCCTTTGCATGCCTCAGAGCTGGATTTCAACAATTTTGCCACACCATGGAATCCATTCAAAAACTAAACGGATCTAATTCTAAGAACAGTTACAGGCAGAAGATGTTCTTTAGCCACACAGCACAAAGGTTTACAAAATCAATCTTCACTAGCTCTGCTGTTCACTAGGTTCTGAGCAGCACACACAGAGCCTTCTTTAGGCTACAGATTTTGAAGGAACTTCAACTACACACTCCATTACTTCTTGTAAAGTTTAAAACTAAAAAAATATTTGAAGTCTGACAACCATTCACTACCTTACAGTCATGCTGGCATACTGCCAAATACGCATACTTAGGATTTCTATTGCTTAATATCACAGACCATAATGATCTTTCTTAGAAGCCGTTTTTAAGTATTGAAAAGTCACAATAAGGTCTCCCTGGAGAATTCTCTTGTTCAAGCTGAACACCCCAGCTTTCTCCATAAGAGGTGCTCCAGTACTCAGGATGACTTTTGTGATCTCGTTTGGACTTTCTCCAGCCACTCCAAAACCGCCCTGTGCAAGAAGTGAGCTTTTACCCAAGACCATCTCATCCTCTAGTTGCTCAGTAGCTAAACCTAATGATTTGCTTTGACATAATAATCCTCCCCAGCTCTGGCTCTCTAACATGGACACGTCTTTGTTCAGAAATCACAGAATTAAGTTCACAGCTAAACCCCTTACCCTCCATACTCCAACTTCACTGATAACAACCACCTCTATGCAGGGAAAAAGCAGCTTAATTTGTTCATTCCCCTGTTCAAAGCTTAGCACTTTTTCATTCTATAAGTCTGTATATTGCATCCTTTTATTTTTTTTTTTTTTTCTACTAAGCATCTTCTATCCTGGACCTCCTTCAGACTGTGACAAGTCAATCCAAATAGCTCCTTGTATTAAGTATTACATGTTCCAGAGTTCTGTGAATAATTCCAACCCTGTCAACTGTGTTGGGTGTTTTAATTTTAATTTTGGGGTTTTAGTATCTATTATCTATAGGGTTGCTGCTGTAAGTAATAGTTAAATATTTGTAGATCAGTATTTCTCAAACCAAATCATCAACCCAAAGAATTCAAAGGGAGTCTCAGGGAAGGCTGGGAGAGAACAATGTAAGCAGTACCATCATTCTTCCAGCAAAAGAGAACAAGAAGTGACTGTAACTATTGACAAGTACTTTCAACAACAAGAATTGCCAGGATGGGGCTCTGAGCAACCTGGTCTAGTTTAAAGACATTCCTGTTCAAGGCAAGGGGCTGGACTAGATGGCTTTTAAAGGTCCCTTCTAGCTCAAACCACTCTACAATTCTGTGATTTCCAAATTACATACCATGGTTTTCATCAAAGCTGGTCAAGAAAGATCTGATATCTTGCCTGAAGTTTCCCTGTCACCAAAGAATTCACAGCTGCATCTAGTAATTTTCCAGTTCAGAACTATCTTAGACCATTGAAATGTTGCAAGGCTTAGACATTTTTAAAAGTGTATTGGCATGATTAAGAACACTGCAACAGCCACAGTAAGAGCAAAGTGACAATGCACCCTTAGATAAGAAGCCCCTTTCCAGTGTGTCTGTATTAGTTTGCAGCTCACTGCATCCAAGCAAAAGCCCATACTGAGACACATCCACTTCCAAGCTCTCCAATCCCCCCCTCCAGCTTCTTATGCACAACATATTGCACATATTGCAAGTTTTCCCAACCCCCTCCATTTGTGAAGAAAAACTGGATCTACTGATGTAAGAAAAGAACCCTTATAGCAGAAGACATTGTCTAATCAGCTACTGTGTGACATCCACTATTCCCACTGTGTCTTCTGCAGAGACCAACAACAGCTCCACATGTTTTCTCACTAACTGACCTCTCTTGGCTAAAGCTATTGCTTGCTGGTTATAACCTCCCTGGAAATGCACCTTCACACAAGTCCCACGAAAAGCATTTGAACACTGAGACAAACTTCCTCAAATTATAGTTACTTGTCTCCTTAAGACCAGTAGAGCTGGTAAAAATGGTTTCTATCTCAAAAACTGGGCTTCCAGTCTGACAGTGCTGTGGACAGCAGTTGTTACCTTAGCCTGATATGTCTGCTCCAGCTCCATCTTATACAGTTTGACTTGTTCATCATGTTGATTTCGCAGATCCTCCAGAGCCTGAGTCATTTTGGATTCATACTCCTGTTGGCGGCTTGTGTCCACCTCAATCAAACGATGTTCATGTCGTTTTCTTGTTTCCCTTATTTCCTACATACACACAAAAGAAGAGGGACAAATTCCCACACTAAGGTAAACAGTACAAGCAGTTACATTCAGACAACAATTAACTACTGCAGTACTAACTATTTAGCAGAATGGAGCTACAGTATTACAGGCATTTAAGCCTGGGAATTGCTGCTTGCACTAACAGATTCAAGTTACTGTTCTCATTTGTCAGGATGTAATTCTTCAAAGTGATCCAACTTAACACCAGCTTCAAAAACAACCATATACTGTCTAAGTAAGGGGCTGGTTTATGCTGCAAAAGTCAACATGGGGGGAAGGGAGGTGAAAACACCATCAATTTTTACATAGCAAAGAGATTCCATATGCTTCACTACAAACCCTGTGCTTCTCAATAAGCATCCTGACATTACAACAGCAGTCTACAAGGAATCAAATGAAAATGAACACCATTTGTGAACATCACATATATTAAAAAAATTATAGAGGAAGAACGGCATCTTCAAATTTCACTCTTGAGCATATGTGGGTCTCATCCATGTTCTATATACTTGATGACACTTTCTTACTAGATTTTGATTACAGTGTTAATAAAGCAGCAATCTAAGCAATCCTGAAGACATAATTTTTTATGATCAGAGTTTGCACTAAGAAATTCTCATTTTTAGAATTGTATGAGTTTTCTGTGCTTAAGAACACTGGTTGCAAGCTAGTAAGGTAAGACTTACTCATGCACTTATTCATGCAGAGACCTGGCCAAGTCTGAATGTGTGGTATGAGAAAAATAATTTCTTCCTTCAGGGCATGACAAACAACCAAGGAGTGGTTCTGGGTACTGGGAGGAGGCCTGAAGTTAGCAGCAGGGCCATGAGGAACAATAGCAAGTGAAGCAAGGCTTAATTCTGCTAGACTGGAGTCATAGCAGGCTAACACATACTCAAAACAACTTTACTAGTTGTTTTGCAGAAATGCTCTACATCTAAAATAGATCCCCAGAAACGTGTCTTTTTACTAGCAGCAATGTGCTCTGAGGTGATTTGGAATAAACTTTACTTTCTGTGGTAAATTTTTACACCAAGAAAACTAGCAAGCAGCAGTCTCTCAGTAACTGTAGGCAATGACAGCTCAGAAGCTAAAGGAATGTCGTGGGGGACTACAAAGGATCAGGTGAAGGGCTGAGCTGATCCAGCAGTTCAACACCACTAGAATAATCAGGCCTCACTTGCCACACTCCCAGTCACGATGACTCAATTCTAATGGAGATTTGGACCCTTCAGTAAACCAAATAAATTCACTAACGTAAAGGAAATCAATTTATTGCTTCATGTGTTGAATTGGTGCATACAAGAATCAAAGAGCTTCAGGGATGGCTAAAGAACATACCCTTGAGCACAGCAAGCTTTAGGATTAGCTTTTGCTGTCTCATTTAGTTTCACCTTCAGTCAATAGCAACACATTCTTCCCAAGAAGAAAAGTTATTTTAAGGTCCTACAACCAAATAAGGATCTGTCACTGCAGTCAGTGTACCAATCCAACCACTCCAGGGCAAGGAAGTGAGACAATGGTCAGTACATCTCAGGCTGATCTCCCTGGTTGGTTTGTTTGCCCTGCTCCAGCCCCTGTCTCCTGTCCTTAGCCACACAGTTCTGTCCCATCCCTTAAACCAGTCAGAGCACTCATTTGGATTCTGTGGTAAATCAACTCAGCCAGTAAGCAGTCAAAAATTAAACTCAACCAAGAAAACTTTAGTATGTTTCTAGTTAATCTGGTTGAAATGGTTAGGTGAACGGTGAGCCAAGCATCACACCTAGAGCAGGTGAAATGAACAGTGGAAGCAGGTGACGACTGCTCAGCAGCCAGTCATTGAATGAGCTAGCAGAACCACCAGAGATGGAATAAACAGACATAAGGGTTTGCATTGGGTACAGAGAGAAAGTCATGCTTTCCTCTCCCAACTCCCACTATTACAAAAATTTTGGTCTTTACTAGAACCATTCACTTAACAGGTGGAAAACTACCTCTGCAATAAGCAAGGCAGTTGCATACTATTCTAGTCAATAAAAACAGGTTATAATCAGGTCCAGTAACCAAAGCTGGTGTAAGTAAAGAGCAGGGTCATGCAACCAGGTCCAGAGAGAGGGAAAAAGATTTTCCCTTTCCCACAGCAGTTAGCTGGCTCCAGTTCACCTGCTCATGCTCTTGTCACCTGGTTCTCATACTGATTCCACCACTGATTTACCATGTAAAAAGATATAAAACCTTCACCTATTTTATTACTCAACCCATTTATAGGAAGGATAATACTGATTTTCTCTACCTGGACTAGTTAGTAGTTGCTCATAGTCAATTTGATTAAAAGCTACATTTGGACAGTGGCAAGATTACTAGATTGATAATACCTCCTCAAATACGTTCTTCCTGAAATCCAGATCCTCTTGCAAACTCTGGCACCGATTTTCCAGGTCCACACGCATGAGTGTCTCCTTCTCCAACTGCTTCTTTGCCACAGCATGACCATCTTCAGCCTTGTAAAGAATTTTAAAGATAATTTTGTCTAGATTCCTATCTTCCATCCATAAACCTTTTATGGTCTTCATCTGATGTTTTTGGAGGAGTTACTCACAACAACAAAACTAATGTCAAGCCACTGATTTAAAGAAAACCAATCCACACCACTGCCAGAAATAAACACAATAAATAAATAAAAGCCCCAGAAAAAAAAAAAAAGAACAAGCGTGTTCATGTGTGTTAATTGGTATTTAAACCAAGCTTATATGTTTGCATACCAACTATTTAAAATGTAGGATTAGTTCAATACATTCTGATACAGGGGCCGACGATTATTAATTCCTCAAGCACAATACACTGCACTTTCTTTTTCTTGCTAGCATGGTCCCACTGGGTACTCCAGCACAAGTGTAAAATTATGCAGGACCTTACAAAGGACAACATTTAATGACTCAAGGTATAGAAACATTAGGAATTTTAAAGCAAAAGCTTCTGACAACCAAAATGTCTAAAACACTGTCTTGCTTTGGTTGTTTTACATAGATTTTTTTAGAATTTAGTTTTTTATCCAAGAGGGGCAGCCAAAGATTCACCAGTAAGCAAGGTGCATTACTGATGTTCAGACTATAAACTAACTACAAAGAAAAAAGGGAATTTATCTTACACAGCCTGTCCTGTGCTGAAGCAAGAGAGCATTCCCTACCATACCTTAGCAAGCTGGGCACGCAGGTCAGCCACCTCTGCTTCCAGACTGCGTTTCTCATTCAGGACAGTATTGAGTTCTGCTTCACTTCTATGGAAGAGAACTTCCAGATCCTTGATACGACCCTGAGCCACAGACAAATCTGCATCTTTCTTCTTGTAGCTGGAAAAGCAAAAGTACATTATACTTATATATAGGTGCACACCCACCCTGAGCATGTCCTGGTTACAGCCACAGGTATCTTGTTATCAGACACCTTTTATCAAGCCCAGCTCACCACTATATGGCTCCTGCAGTAACATGCAAATGCTGCTGGTCATTGACCTGAAACACCCGCAAAACGTGGAGGTGGTACCATGTTCTGTAAATGCATGGCACAGTAAAAAACACGTCATGGACAGACAGAAAAACGAGAAGGCAACTCTGGCAGCTAAGAGATGGCAACACACACAAAGTGTAAACAGTACTTTTTCATCTGGCAGCTACACAGCTGATATCTTTTACTTTGGAGGACAGCCCACAAAGCAAAGAGCATGCAATTGTGGTGTTACATTTTAGTTAAATGGTATGCTCTGTCTCAGCCCTCGAAAATGTACGGTTTATTCCAAGCCTGTAATGCTCCCCTAAAGCATCCTGTACCTGTATTCTCATTGGCCCAAATCTTATTCTGTGCCCACTTTGAATCTCCCTGTTAAGTGTGCCGGGGAGACCAGGCTCTCTCTTTGGCCCTTTGCTCCCTAGCTTCTCCCTCTCTCCCCCTCCCTCCCTCAGAAACCATGCTGCCTCCCGGGGGCAGGACCCCCAGTAAACCCTCATCTAATGAGCACCCTCAGAAGCCGTGTGGAGTCTCCTTGCCTGCCTGCTGCTACCAGTGAACTCACAGCTTGGGGGGGGTCCCCCGGGGACCACAAATGCACCGCAACACGCAATGGCCAAAGAGGCCTGAACATCCCCAAGGGTTTGCATCTCATGTGGTCAAGCGTATTCCTTATGATGTATTCCCACAAGAAGTAGTAAAATACAATAATCCACTATGGAAATGTGGTCACCTTTCAGGAACAAACCAGTATTTCTTCAGCAGTATTCATTACAGGCAAAGCATGTCCAACTGCTTTAAATATCATTATTTGAGCTATATCCAACTTGCAGATATGCTCAAGATAATCTTCCTTCTGCCCACCAAGTAATTTTCACTCTTTTCATCTAACATAGTGCTTTCTGCAGCTTTTCTCAGCATGTATCATTAATGTTATTAAAAAATGGATCTGTTATGTGCTATAATCCTTCCTTGTTGCTGCTTAAGCTCGCTGTTCTAGTCTCACACCACATGGGATGGAGGGAACAATTTATTTTTTTCTCTTTAGTCATCGTAGACACTTTTTCTCCTTTCCTTTCTTCACACTTCTAATCTATAGATCTGTAGTTTGCACCTGTGGTCCATAAGCTGCTTTAAGGGACCACAGAAATAACTTTGAAGAGAATTCCTACTACATACAGGCTTTTAAAAGCTCTGTATTCAATCTGCAACTCCAAACATGGAAAAAAACTATTATGTTTTATGTTTGCAAAGAGGAAAAAAAAAAAAAAAAAAAAAGCTGAAAACCACTGTTCTAGATTAATACAAACCTTGCTGCCCAGCCCAGATCCTGAAGCTTGGTTCCTAAAATCCTCATCACTTGTACTGTCTTCTTGAATTTCTGATTCGCCTGAACTGGCCAGAACTACTTTACAAAAATCCTCCATTATTGGGTATTGATGTGCCCTACACACAATGCTTTACCTTTGGCTCATACAGTGGTTTACCAATGGTTTACATGGTTCAGCATGATGTGCAGCTTTTTCTAAGCTGACATCTTTATTTTGTGATGCATTCAGCTTGTGTTTTCTCTCTACATTTCATGGTATAGATCTTGGAATTTGTTTTTATTTAACTGTAACCAATTTTTCTTATCATCAGTCCAATCTGTCACTGTGAATTCTGTTCTGCAACATATGTGCAGTGTCTTCACACTCAGCAGCTTGCTGGAGGCACAGACAAAACATGGCTTCTATTTAAAAGACTGTTATTTAGCAGTAGTCAGAAAGTTACAAGCACTATGTTACACATGTGTTGTAAAACAAGCCACTGTGCCTGTGTCACAACCAATCAGACCTGGGAGCCTTCTGCCTGTGCAGGACTCACAGAGCAAATGTCACTTCACTCTGATCATGAACAGCAGTATGTGCTCACACAGCCTCCTGCTTCCTCCCACCTGCAGAAGCCAGGCAGCAAGCGAGTGCTTCCAGGGATGGGAATGAATAGAAGTGTTTAATGTACAGCTTGAACCATAGAGAATTCTTGACAGTGGTAAGTAACTTTGGCCCCCTCAAGGACACTGACAACACAGCAAGCCATTTTAACTTTTATTTTCACTTATAATTTCAGTCTGGTTTATTGCCTTCATGCAAAAACGCAACAGAGGTTTTACAAAGGTACAACTGCTTTTGGGGGGGTCTCTGAGATTTTAAAAAGTTCCCCCAAGTAGTCAATCCACCTGGTGAGATGTGTCAATGCTTCAAGGAACACCAAGTTAGGGTAACTTTTGAGAGCTCTTTTTTCCCAGAAAGAGCCAAGTTTGCTCCAGGGAAATGTTTCAGTGACCACAGAATCACAGCATTGTTTGGGTTGGAAGGGACCTTAAAGCCCATCTCATTCCAATCCTGTCATGCTCCAAGCCCTGTCCAACTTGGCCTTGAACACTTCCAGGATGGGGCAGCCACAACTGCTCTGGGCAACCCATTCCAGGCCTTCATCCCCCTCACAGGGAAGAATTTGTTCCTAATAGCAAATCTAAACCTAGTGTGTTTCAGTCTGAAGCCACGCCCAGTTGTTCTGTCCCTACTTGTGGGGTAAGTAGCAGGCAGAGGAAGCCACAGCATGACATTCACCCCTCTCAAAGCCAGGAGCATGCAGCTCCAGCAGGACTGCTAAAACAAGCAGAATGATGGAACCTGACAGATACTGAGCTTCAGATCTGGCTTGACCTGGGCAAAAGTGACGCCGGTAAAGATATGACCCAACACTTCATGAACAACAGGACAGGAGACTTTCTTTAACCATGCCATCAGAGTTACCTCTGCTATCAATGAATGGACCTTATTCACTTCACCAGGTCTGGTTCAACAGTCTTGTGGGAGGCTGGTGTTCTACCCAAGCAGAAGTCTTGTGCACCTCAGCAGTAAATTAATTATTCCCATCCATACCTCCGCCACTTATCCCCTCCCTCCAGTAGTCAAAAGTTTTGTCAAACAGCTGAAGATGAAAACAAAAACACTGGAAGCCATTACACAGCATATAGGATAGAACCATACACACTACAGAATGATATGAGACTGGCTATTTTTACAACAATATTTTAATTCTAGATTTAAAAATATGTCCCTACTCCTGATACAAACATCTTTAAACTAAAAGTTAAGCTGTTCCTTACATCATATAAATGGTGTTTGAATATCCTAAAGATATTTAACTTTCTATAAAGTGAAACTAGCCAACTGCTTTATGAACTTGGTTCAAAAGAAAAAAAATTACATTCATGAGTTGAATTCAAGTACAAATAGTACATTCATATATGTATGGTAGATGTTGTAAAATACACAGAATCACAGAATGGATGGAAAGGACCTTAAATCTCATCTAGTTTCACCCCTCCCATGGGCAGGGACACCTTCCATTGACCGGGCTGGCTCACAGCCCCATGCAGCCTGGCCTTGAAAACTTCCACACAGATAGGGCAGCCATAGCAGGTTGGATATTATGTTCTTCCCCCAGAGGGTGCTGGGGCATTGAACAGGCTCCCCAGGGAATGATCACACCCCAAGGCTTCCAGAGCTCAAGGAGAGTTTGGACAAGACTCTCAGGCACAGGGTAGGGTTTTTGGGGGTCTGTGCACAGCCAGGAGTTCATTTGATGTTTTTTTTTTTTGTGGGTCTATTCCAGCTCAGGATATTCCATGATCCTATGACTGAGTGCCTCACCACCCCCACATGGAAGAATTTCTTTCCAGCATCCCCTCTAATGCTACTCTGTGTCAGTATTAAGCCATTCACCCTTGTCCTATCACTACTGCCTTGTCCTAAGTCCCTCTCCCTCTCTTGGAGCCCCTTTAGGCATTGGAAGGGACTCTGAGGTTTCTCTGGAGCCTTCTCTTCTCCAGGTGAACACCCCCAGCTCTCCCAGCCTGGCTCCAGTGCAGTGGGGCTTCAGCCCTTAAAACAGCAGAACATGTAGCCTCCTCTGGACTCACTCCAGTAGCTTCACATTGTTCTGATGTTGGGTCCCCAGAACAGAATGCAGTACTCCAGGTGGGCTTGAAGGGGCAAATCACCTCCCTTGACCTGCTGACCACACTTCTTTTGATGCAGTACAGGGTTTGATCAGCTTTCAGGGCTGCAAGTGCACATTGTTAGCTCAAATTCAGTCTTTCATCCATTGATACTTGTTATCTCCTCAGGGCTGCTCTTGATCCATTCTCCACCCAGCCTGTGTCTGTGATGGGAATGACCAAACACATATGCAAGACCTTACACTTGGCCTTGGTGAAATTCATAATGTTCACACAGGCCCACTTCTCCAGCCTGTTCTCATCTCTTTAGATGGCATCCCTTCCCTTCAGTGCATCAACTGCACCACACATGTTTTAGTTGGCTGCTCTTTCTCGTTAGAAGGAAGTGCTTCCGGCCTCTTTCCCCCCTCATGCCCTAGTTTCACATTCAGTTTCAGGGTACTCTGGAAGTCTTAGAGATGATAAGCTGGTGGCTCCTGAGATAATAGGAGCCAACAGGGAAACACATGTGAAATACCGCCAAGAAATTAAGGGGCATTCATCTAAGAAGACGATACAGCCAACAGTCCAGCTGTTTCTCTATACCAATGTATGCAGGGTGGACAATAAATTAAGAGGAGCTGGAAGCCACTGTGCTGCTGGAAAGCTGCAAACTAGTTGCTGGCGAAACTTGGTGGGATGAATCACATGACTGGACTTCAACTATCAACAGCTACAGGCTATCAAGAAGGGACAGGTGAGGAAGGAGGGGTGGAGGGGTTACACTCCCCAGGAAGTGGACTGAATGTGAAGGGCTATCTCTAAAGAACAGCCATAAGCATTTGAAAGCCTATGGGTAAGAATCAGAGACTGGGGCAACAATGGGAACCCTTGTGGTTGGCATCTACTCCTGGCTGACTGATCAACTGGAGCCTTTTTGCTCCAGCTACAGGAGGCATTGCACTCATAGACTCATCCTACTGTGGGACCTCAATCATCCCAGCATCTGCTGGAAAAGTAGCAGGGCAAGCTGTAGGCAATCGAGGAGGCTGCTGGAGAGCACTGAGGATAGCTTGTCAAGCCAGGTAATAAACAGCTCTACCAGATGGGATGAGATACTGGACCTGATGGTCACCAACACAAATGAGCCAATCAGTTATGTCAAGACAGGAGGCAGCCTGGGTTGCAGTGATCATGCAGTCCAGGAGTCTGCAGTCCTCAGAGACATGGGTCAAGTAAAGAGTAATGAAGAATTAATTTGAGGAAAGCAAACTGCCTACTGTTGAAGGAGTTGGTCAATAGCACCCCCTGGGAAACTGCCCTCAGGGACAAGGGAGAAGATCTTTTAGGAAATTTTCTAGATCACAAGAGCTCTTGATCCTCAGGACTGGAAGGTAAGAGAACAGCATGGATGAGTTGAGACCAGCAGGTGAAACTAAAAGGCAAGAAGATAATGAAGAGGCAGTATTAGTACGGGCTGGTATCCTGGCAAGAGTATGGAGACATTGCCTAGTTGTGTAGGGATAGGGTTGGTAAGGCCAAGATGCAGCTGAACTTGGCAAGGGACACCAAGAATAACAAGAAGATCTTCTACAGGTATGTTAGTCAGAAAAGGAAGGTCAAAGCAAGTTACTTCTTTGATGAACAAGACTGGCAAAGTGGTAATAACAGACGAGAAGAAGGCTGATGTACTCAACAACTGTTTTGCCTCAGTCTTCAATGGCAACCTCTCCACTAGATGGACCACAAAACAGGAACTGGGAAGGCAAAATAGCTCAAACTATAAGAGAAGGTTAGGTCTGTGACCACCTGAGAAACCTGAGTCCCAGTCTATGGGACCTGACAAGATGCACCCCAGAGTCCTGAGGAATTGGCTAATGTAGCTGCCAAGCCACCCTCCATGACATTTGAAAACTCACAGCAGTGAGATGAAAGCCCAGGTAAAAGGGAAACATTGCACACATTTTTCAAAAGGATGGGGAGGAGGACTTCAGGAGTTACTGACCTGCCAGCCACACCTCCATACCTGGGAACATCATGGAACAGATCCTCCCAGAAGCTCTGCAAAGGCATACAGAGCACAGGGAAGTAATTCAAGACATCCAGTACAGCTTCTCCGAGTTCTTGTTGACCAGCCTAGTGGCCTTCCCTTGCCCACTGACGGAGTCACGTCATCATGGAAGGGCTATGAATATTGTCTGTCTGAACTTCTGTAAGGCCTTTGATAAAGTCCCCCCACAAAATCCTCTGATAATTGCACAGCTAAAATTAGAAAAAGGCATCAATGAAGAACAGTAGTGGGTACATGTATAAACATAAAAGAATTTGAAAATTCAGAGCTAATTTGGCTTTGGTAAAGGAAGGCAAGGAGCATAAGCAGGGGTAGAAACCCTGCACAGAAGGTCTCTGAGAGGGCCTTACTTCACCTCTGCCTAAAGAGGCCATAGCAAATCTGGTTACCCCAAAACACTTCTGAGTTCTGTAGCATTCCTGCCACTCACTGGGGTCTTGGGAGACATCTCTGAGTCTGATGTAAAATACTACCTGGAGCTTACCCTTCTTCGTACATCAGCAGCTCAGAAGCACTCAAAATGCAACTGTGTTTGAGAAACTACTCATAAATAAAATACAGTACAAGACATAGAACATTGTTATGGTACAACAGCATCTCGAATACTGGCTGAAGTTCCAAGCCTGCAGCTTTCCTTCCCAAGAGGATACAGTAAAACAGTAAAAATGACAGAGAGGATAAAATGTTGATTGAAAGCACAAAGCAGCTTCAGAAGTAGAAGCAACTAAGGAGTAAGATGTTTCCACTTGAAAAAAAGAGATCATTAAAGAGAGAATCTTAGGAGATATGAAGGAGAACACAAAAATAAAGGGATAAATGAACAAATGAAACTGGGCATGCAGATTGAATAACATGTTTATACAATACGTAGGTAAACTCAGAATCCCCTTGCTATGTCTAAGAACTCCACAAACAGCTGGTCTCAGAATACTGGTCACACTATGAAATGCAAACTCATGATGGCTATTACACAGAATTCAGCCGGACATCAGAAGTCTCTTAGCTGAAGGGAATTGTTGAAGACTGGAAGAGTATTCCAGAGAACTGCTGCTTTGCATATTACATTCCTCTCTTCTCTAGACAAATAGCTTTTAACAGAGATCAATTAATGGGCTAAGTAGACCTTTGGTCAATTCAATACAAACTACTCTAGAAAAAGCCTTCAGATGCTTCTTGTTGACTTAGTAGGGAAAATTACATCCAATTATCTCAAACACTAAAAATCCCCCAGAAAATGTTACAACATTGGTAACACGGTAAGAGGAAAAAAATCTAAACTAAACAAATATGTGCCCCAGAATCCAAATCCTGTGAGTTGAAGTTGTACTCATGCGGAACCCTGGGGTAGTGTTACCAGTCAGTATCTGAACAAGACACAGAAAGACATGCAGAAGTTCTTCCTCTGAAGTCCATTCTATCTACAGAAAAACCTTGTTCTTTCCTAGACCACAGGCCCTGTCCCAAATCCTTGTGGCCTATTCCAAGGTTCTTGATGCAGGTTGGTCAGCTGCTTCGCAAGTTGAAATTGTGCAAGTAGACAGCCCAGGAAGGAACTAAAAAGCAGGGTAAGCCTCAGGCTCCTTTGGGCACAAACTAGGCCTGATGTTACCACCTCCAACCATACCCTGTGGCTTCCCTGGAGTATCTTCAATGCCTTCAGGGCTTTCCAGGCTCACAAACCCAGGCTTTGGGAGAAAAAAAAAAATGGGGAATCTGCTAATAAACCAGGAGGTTGACTGTGATCCTATGTTGCGAGGGAAGTCTATTATCTCCTGTCCCAGCAACCCAACCTATTCCAAGCAAACAACAGAATGGCAGCGTTTGGGATCACTCCTGGCCAGACTTTTCTGGCATCCTTAAATCTCTCCTCTGAGCTTGAAAGATAGAGGCAATAGTAGTGAATATAAACTTATGCAGTAAGGTACTCTTCCGTTACACAGTTCTCAAAGCAAGTTTGGTCTGAGAGAAGCATCATCTGACTGTCAGCATAGACAGGGAAGCTTCAGTAATGAGCTAGATGTCAAGTGAACACTGCAAACCAGAGTAAAAATTGAAAGTTGCACTTACAAGAATCATATTTAAAATCTGGCCACATCACAAGCTAGACACTCCACGAACACTCCAAGAACATTACAAGCATCTCAATGGACTAGAAGGAATTAAGTAGAAGAAACTCTGAAGCTGAGGAATTCAATTCTACTGCTATGAACTATAAACACAGAGAGAAACCCAGAAAACCAGGTATTTTTTCCCTCATCTATCGCAGAAGACAAGCAAACAAAAAGATTAAATTAGTTTGGTAGAATTGATCAGTGAAGTGACTGGTAAGGGGCAACTCAGTTGTCCAGACAATGGATGAGGGAGTGATCCAAGGGAAAACACCATCTCCATCACTTTACATGCACAATTTTCCACAACAAGGTATTTGTAAAATCTCTTAGGGTTATCAAAAGTCTAAAGAACAGGAATCAACTGGATTCTCACTACCTGCCAAGTGAAGATACTTCTAAGGATACCTTAATCAAAACAGAGAAATACCATCTTGCAGAACACGAGAGGTAAACCAAATTCCCAGTTACTACTGTTGCTCTCTTATAGAGTTTGCTTTAAAAGCCAAGCAAGAAGAGTACCTGCTGTCAGAAGACAAGAGAGACAACCTTAAAGTCCATGTGATGCCAACTGCCATGCAAAATATACTAGCCAAAATAAATGCCAAGACTGCTGGCCTGAGGCTTTGAAGAGGAAAAACAGTCCCAACAGGAACATCCCAGTATGGCCAGATGGGATTCACCTCACTGCACTTCAGGTGTTTTACAGCTGACCTAGTTACCGAAGGGGCTTTTCATGGTTAACAAAAGCCAGTTAACCAAGTCCACAAATACCAGCACACAGCTTGCCTGACCACGTGCAGGCCTATGATATTAGCCATGCTTCAACAGACTTTACACCGACTCACTCAACTGCAGATGCTTACACTATTGCTATTTCATGTTTGGACAGTTGTTTTAGGACAAATTCCAAAAATATCTCCAATGGCTGACTTTAAAAAGAGGGCCCAGCAGAGAAAATGAGTATCCAGTGATACAGCAAAATTTACAGAGAAAACATGAAATACTTTATCATAAATCAACTAGCTAGTCAGAAAAAAAAATAAAAGACAGGAGAGGGAAACACTTAAGTCCTTTTATAACCACTTAGCTGCAAATGAAGAGAGACGAGAAACTTAAAGTAGGCCTTAATGGCACTGCCAGATTAAAACCTATTTTATGGCTGACAACATTGATAAACAGGTGATGTACATAATGACCTGCTCAGGAAAAAATTTGTAATTCACAAATCTTATATATTAAAATAGGTAGCAAAATTTAATTAGAAGCAAAAATTGATTTTTCCACTACATATATTAACTTTTAAATGAAGTTTCTACTGCTAAACAATATTTGATTACAAATAATTCCCATGGGAATTGAAATAATGGATTCTACTTGGCTTCAGGAACTAGTTTATTATGCCAATACTCTGTGATGCAAACTGAACAGCAGTTTAAAAAAATTTAGTCAGTACAAGGTCTTCTCCCAGCACATTTACATTGTAGCTTCATGTCTTTTCAAGGCAACCCTGCTTCCATATTCCCAAACTGCTCAGGGCCAACCTTTTCCCTTTTCTTCCACTTCTCCCATCAGTCATACAGTGAACCAGACAATAAAAATCATTAACCCTCCTTGGATGGAGCAATTTTAATCTAGACCTCTTTCTCAATCCAGTTTACCAAGCAGCTGCACACATGCACGTTCACATAAGGGGAGGACAGGACAAAGCAGGCACAGCCATTTGCTCGAGTCTCATATCACATGACATTCATCATACATTTACAAATACACTTGTGTATATACTGCTGGAATTACGTGTTCTGACCAGTTGTACCAACAAGCTGAAAGATTTTCCCTCTGACAAACCTGTATCTTCTCATGGATCTGCTTCCAAAAGGTGTTTTAAGAAGCATCATTAATATAATTTCCACAGCAAATATTGCCCACTCTAATTGAAAGAAAAGAAATTGAATACTCTCCTTACCTTTTATTGAACTCCTCAAGTTCTGCTCTCAGTTTTCCTATTTCAATTTGTAATCTAGCCCTCTCTTTGGCAGTTTCATCCAGAACTCTTCGAGCATCAGCCAGTTCAGACTCATAGAGACTCTTGATTCCACTCACCTAAGGCGAAAAAAAAAGTATTTGGGTATGAGAACATCACAACAACTACCAAAGAACTGAAACATAGGACCAGGTTACACACAAGTTTCTTTGAAAAAGGGTGCATGATATGATTTCTGCCATTTAAGAACATTCTATATTGAACATTTTCCATTAACGAGCAACCCAAAGATTTAGTTTTTATTACCACTGCAACAAAGCATACTATGTTTGAAATGTGCAAACCTTCCCAAGAGATAAACTGAACTAGATCAGTGCACCTTACAATCTTAACTTCAATTACTTGCCCTTATTCCCAATACTGCTGCTTTGGGAGATTTTTTTTTAAACACGTGAAGACATTTTGTGGAATAAAAGCCCAAGGTCCCATTTTTACTCTGCTGTTCTTCCACTACAAAGCTATAAAAGGTCTGAAACCAGATGAACTACAGAAATGTGAACTGTTCGGAAATGAGCTTCCACTCTTGTTCTCTATCTCAGAGGGTAAAGAACTACAGACTTCTCCCTGTCCCAAAATAATCTATCATATAATCAGCAATACAGACTGCATGAGGCACCACGAAATCTTCTATACCTTTATATTTTTTATAAGGCATGATTATTTCAAAGTTATACCAGACAGTTAAAATGTACAGACCATGTAAGATTGCTACTTTTGCTTCTGTGAAAGGATACCAGAACAACTTTCATAGAATCATAAAATATGCTGAGTTAGACCTGTCAGGAGCATCGAGTCCTACTCCTGGCACTGCATAGGGTACCCCAACAATCCTACACTGTGACTGAGAGTGTTGCCCAAATGCTCCTTGAGCTCTGGCAGCCTTGGTGCTCTGAGCACTTTCCCAGGGAGCCTGTCCAGTGCCCAACCACCTCCTGGGAAAAAACCTTCTGATATCCAAGCTAAACCTCCCCTGACTCAGCTCCATGCTGTTTCCTCAAGCTCTCTCATTGGTCATGAAAGTGTACAGACTGGTACCTGCCTCTCATGAGCAGGCTGAAGACTGCATTGAGATCTCCCCTCAGTCTCCTCCAGACTGAACAAACCAAGTGCCCTCAGCAGCTCCTCATACAACTTCCCCTCTAGACCCTTCCCCATCCTTGTGGCCCTTCTTTGGACACTTCTCTATTAGCTTAATGTCTTTTTTATACTGTGGTACCCAAAACTGCCCCCAGAACTCAAGGTGAGGCTGCTCCTATGCAGAGCAGAGAGACAAAATCCCCTCCCTCACCCAGTTGGCCTGATGCCCCTAAGGACATGGTTGGCCCTCCTGGCTCCAGGGCACTGCTGACTCAGATCCAAGTTGCCATCAACCAGAACCGTGAGGCCCCTTTCTGTAGCCCCTCTTTGGCTTCTTGTTCCCCAGTCCATCCACACAACCATGGCTGCCCCATCCTAGGGGCAGCATCTAGCACTTGCCCTTGTAAACTTCCCATGGTTGGTGATTTCCCATCTCTCTGACTGGTCAGCATTTCTCTGGAGGGCCTCTCTGCCCTTGCAGGTGTTGACAGCTCCTCCCAATTTAGTGTCACTGCCAAACTTTCATAGAATCCCTCTGAGTCCTGCATCCAAGGATCACTGATGAAGATGTAGATGGGCTAAGGTTGGAGACGCATGGAACTCCACTTGTGATCAATGTCAGCCTGATGTCCCTCCATCACTATAACCCATTGTGCCCAACTCACGAGCCAGGTCCTCACCCAGCATGTGACAGGGTTATCCAGCTGTACGCTGAACATTTAGTCAGGTGGATCCTGTCTCTCTGAAGCAGTTGTGAATCCTGAAAGACAGTTCCACAGTCAAAGAATCAAAGAACGAGTTGGGTTGGAAAAGACCTTAAAAACCATTTCACTCCATCCCCTGTGATGTGCAGGGTCACTATCCCCAGTTGTTCCAAGCCTCAATCTGGCCTGCACACTTCCAGGGATGGGGCAGGCACAGCTTCTCTGAACAGAGGAGAGGTGCAGAATCCCCCTCCCCTGCTGCCCACACTAGGGGCTCAGCCCATCACAGAGGGGGTTTGTAGGGGCTAGTGCCCATGGTCAGGGCAGGTTGAGCCTCTCACCCACCAACACCCCCAAGTCCTTCCCAGATTTGACTCTCAATCCATTCTCCACCCAGCCTAAATTTGCACTTGGGGTTTTTGTAGAATCCAAAACTCTGCTGCCAACAGCAGTTGTGTAATCCAGAGTTGCTCTGCAGGATCTGCTTGGCTATCCTCAAGCCCTTCACTCTCCCCACACCACCTTGGCTCTGATGCCACTGACAATCACTGTCTTGATCTGAAAGACAGGTGTCTGCCAAGGAAGGCAGAAACCTCCCTAGGGATGGAAAATGTGACCCCATTCTCCCCAAATTATTATAACTTTGAAATTATGGGACTTTCAGGCAAAGATGGGAAAATGAATAACAGCTCTTTACTAGTATGTGTATCTATAACAAGGCAAACAAACAACAGCAGCAGCAGCAACAACAAACAGACCCAGTGCCAGCCTGAAGCACAGACCCAGTCCCGGCCCGAAGCACAGACCCAGTCCCAGCCTGAAGCACAGACCCAGTGCCGGCCCGAAGCACAGACCCAATCCCAGCCTGAAGCACAGACCCAGTCCCGGCCCGAAGCACAGACCCAGTGCCGGCCTCTCCCGGCCACAGGCACTTTCTCCTTTGGTGCAGTTCCGGGCACAGCCGGCAGGGGCGCCGGTGGCTCCCGGTCGGGCGGGGCAGGTGCGATGATTCCCCCGCGGCCGCAGGGGGCGCTGTGGCGCGGGCTCAGCCGCCTCTCCACACGGCAATGGCTGGCGAGAGAGGGAGAAGGGGCTTCGTTTGCAAGCCCTCAGTGGGCAGCCGGTCTCAGCGCCACTTGGGAAGCTGAATGGCCTGCAGCAGGGACCTCAGGGCAGCAAGCTGGAACAACAGTGGCAGGCTGGAACAGCAGTTGCCACCCAGGGTGGCAAACACAGTGTAGCAAAAACTCAGGAGCTGTGCCAGGAGAGGCCGGGGTCAGGGAGACCCAGGGAGTGTAGCAAAAAGCCTGAAGCAGACCCCGAAAACAGCGAGGCTGGGCAGTGGCAGCTGGGAGACGCTCCTTCCCAGGAGCTCAGGGTTCCAGGTTTTCCCCTGGGGCACCCGAGTAGATGAGGGTCCTTCCCAGTGAGGTTAGTGTTGAAAAAGGTCACAGTTCAATGGCTGCTCTTATAAGCAAAGGCTTATACATGGCAGCAGAAGCAGTACAGGACAGAACTCCACGGTGGCAGCAAATTCCCCATGCAGTAGCAGCAGCCCAACTGCCTGCCTTCTGACCCCGAGAGCGAGTGAGGAGCTGAGCCCAGCCCCTGAACCTCCAGCCAAAATCTCATAATGTCTCTGCACTTCTCAAGAGAAAGCCCTCCACCTTAGGTACTGCAGCGAGCTGCAGCTCTTCTGCACATCTTGACCCTTGTCTTTCTCAAGTATCTATAGTTCCAGTCTCTTAGGTAACAAATGGGAGAAAAATTCCATAAGAGAAAGAAAAGGGAAAAAACCCAACAACAACAAAATCCAAAACCAAACCAAACAAAAAAAAAAACCTCCAAAAAAACCAAACAAGCAAAAAAAACCAACAACAGCAAAATAAAAAAAAAACCAAAAACAAACAAACAAACAAAAAAAAAAAAACAAAAACAAAAAAAAAAAAAAAAAAAAACAAAAAAAAAAAAAAAACAAAAAAAAAAAACCAAAAAAAACCCAAACAAAACCCACCCCTAACCTCCAACAATCATCCGGAGCCATGCAATTGTGTCTGATACTCTTCAGGTCCCTCTTGTCACTAGCACTGGTCCCTTTGTTGAAGAGCAGAAGGGATAAACTCATGGCCACGTGAGCTTCAGCAGACTCTACAATGCCCAGAATACAAACCCTGGGAAGCAGCAATGAACATTCCCAGATGACAGGTTAGGCCAGCAAATGGGTCCCTCAACTGAGAAAATGGAAACCCCATCTGAAGGCAATGGAAAAAAACCCAAAATGTTCAGCAGAAAACAAAAGGACATCCTGCAGCCCAATCCACTTCATGTCCATGTGCGCCCAAGCGTAAATCTTCCTGCATAGAGGCAAACCTAGACACCCTTATTGCACTACAAATGTGCTTTCATTTTTTTACCCCTTCTTTTGCCGGCAAAAGACCCTGTGAGTTTGTAATTGGGCAACACAGGAACAAGGAAATAGAAAAAGAAAACAGAGATGCTTCCATAGCAGTCTCTGAAAGATACAACTGCTGGATGCTCTCACCTACCTCTGCTGGGAGCATTCAAAGCTCAGCAGGCAGTGGGTCAAGGGCAGACACACCAACACAGACCCTCTCAAAGCAACCCCACTCGAAACAAGCTGCAAGATGTCACTCAGTGAAGACTTGAAACGCGTCAAGAAGGCACTGAACCAACATGCTAGGCAAGAAATATTTTCCAGCCAACCACAAGTGACTCCAGACAAATTTGGTGATGAAACATTAATCTCATAAGAATACATTAATGTGCAAAACACAAGTGTATTCCCACCAGGTGTAGCTTAGTTTGTTCTTATTTAGCCAGTTATAGATTGACAAAGGACTGCCAGTCAGCTATGGCTCAGGCCACCAAGAACATCAGTCAAGTTCTCAAGAACAATGAAGATGTGCATTACGTCACCTCACAGATGACATCTACAGTGCCAGAAAACCATTTAACTCAATATTTCAGAGGATGCAACTTGAGCGACCCAATGTCCACAGCAGCATCTAAGCATGTATTTTGCAGGTGACGACTAGGCAACACCAGGACCTCATATCCTGGTCATGACAGTAGCTCTGGTCACCACACATGATGCACACAGAGGGCATGGTAGCTCCAACACTGGCAGGTAAGAGGAAACCATGTGAGATTGCAACCATCTGCACTCACACCCACAGAGATGGAAAGACATGGATGAAGAGGGAACCCCATAGATCCTGCTTTTGTTACAAGGGCAATCACCATCAGCAGCTGAGGTTCCCAAGGATCTTATTTTTCTAATTCTCCTTTAAGGGGGTGAGCACAGTGGTGTGTCCTCAGAACAGTGCAGTAATCCCTCCTGTCCCCATCAAAACATCTGTTCAAGAAGGCTACAACCATAAGCACTGCAGGAGAGGGCACGGAGTTAGTAAAAGGGAATTGAGGAGAGCTCCAGGACTGTTCTCTTACTTCTTCCAGTATGTCCCCTCCCAGCCTCACAACTTATGTTATTGCAACAGTGACCCCAACACAGTGACAACAGCATCAGTCATGTACTAAGGATGTAGAAAAACAAGGGGATAAGCTCAATTTCTCTTCTGTCACAGGCTAACTTACACAAGGACAGTGATGGAGGAAAGCAGAGAAGGAATGAGGACAGAGGTTCCCTCAGCCACAACATCTACATTTGTCTGAGGGCTTACAGCATATACTTTTTATCTGTCTAGATGCCTACTGCATACAAGTAAAGCAGCATTGGACAAGGTTAGGAAAAAGGCTATAATTAATAAAGAACTAAAGATGAATCAACTGCAAAGCTCCTTTTCTCTGCTGTTAAAAGATGGCAGCCCTGTGTTCATCAAAAAGAACAGGAATGAAATTTTTCTACGACCATGCTGAGACTGCCACACAAACAGCTGCTTTCTGCAATCTTGTTCAAATTGGTGATTGAAACAATGAGGAAGAAGAACATCCTGATCAGCTGATGATTAAAGAATCTCTGGCAGAAGAATGACTACAGTCCTTGCCTGATCAGCGTTAGTAGAACTTCTCTCATCCAGAAGACACTACCCTAAACCAGAACTTTGAGCACAGATCAAAAACTATTCCCACACATGCAGGGTGGGGGCAGGGGGTGTCAGGAACGGTCACCCATTACCAAGGACATGTCATGTCAGTAAATAAGTCTCACCCAGCTCAGGTATGGTCCCTGTGGGACACTGGAGTGACAAGCAAAGAACAAACATCTCTCTCATGATAACCATGGTTCTGTATACTGCTTGCCATAGCTATCCTTAACCTTGAGAAATCCACCTTTGATCATGGACCCCATCATCTGCTCTCTAGGCAAAAGTCTCAGGTAGTAACCAATAGCCCACTGGTGACCAGTTCTACCTGTCTGCCTCCCACAATGTGCAGGATACCACCTACGACAGTGGCAGGTGATTTCTGCCATTACCAAAGAAAAGCCAAAAATAATAGAATATTCAATTAGGTTTTGTAAAAAATAAATAAGATCAGACTCAAATTTACACACAGTTGAGGACAACAAACACGAACTTTCATTTTGAACACCGTGGAAAAAGAAAATAGTCTCCTATAAGCATGCAGAGTGTAGATGCTTACATATATAAAGATTTAATAATGCAGAGAGAACAGTATGCAAATTTCACTGGACTACGTTTCACTGTGCTTCTACACAGAAGTTAAGAGCTGCTTTGGGGTTTGTTTGGGGGGGGTGTGGGATTTGGAGGGTTTATTTTTATTAATATCTTATTTCACACACTAAGCCTAATCATTTTATGAATGCAAATTCCAACAGTTAATAATTGTTAGAATTTGCTGAATTGTCAGCAGAAAATCCAATTTACTAGGTTAGTCCCAAAAGTGAAAGGACAGGATTCTTCCAATCCAATAAATTGAAAATCTGACAACTATGTGAAGGCTTACTGCTTCCACAGTCCTAAACCAATGTCCACTACCCAGTACTAAAACAATAAAACTATAAAGTTTCCTTTTGTGCACATATACAAAGAATAAATAGAACTTCCTAAAGGGATGAGGAAAGTATTTAACAAAGGTGGTCCAGAAAAAAGCCAAAGCATTAGTGCAAAAGAAGAGCCTGATGATTCCTGAAGAAGTTTATTATGTCTAAGGATTAAGACCTTTTTGAAGTCTGGATGAAAAAATCGGAGACAGAAAGCTCAAAGTAACCAAAAGGTTAAAAACTAACCAAATATTCTCCAGTTTACTTTCTGATTACCGCATCAGAATACTTTTCAGAATTGCTCACACAGAACTCTGTTACAAGCTGGGTTACACTCATGTTAAAAGTCAAATGAAATTATATCTACATTGTCTGCTTGTCCTCTTACTCTTGCTACATGTGTGCTGTCAGTAGAATTACAGTCTGCCTCTCGCATTTCAAAGGGATACACCTTCTAGCCTCCAGCGATGTACAGCTTAGAAGTTCCCTAAATTAGATACGTTTATTTTGTTTATAGTATGATTTCACACGGCAAGTGAAGTTTCATGCTTAGCGATTTTGAAAGCATGGAAGTTGCAATATATCATTAAGTGATACAAAAGGACTTTAAAGGTACTTCGGTTTTGGGCATATATGTGCTGATTGGAGGTACTCCAAACCATCTCCAAGTAAGACACTATAGTACCTGCTCTGCTTAAACTAAATTAAATCAAACCCTCCTCCCAACACCCCGAGCACCATTAAATCAGCATCTCAAGGGGTGAAAAAAGGAAAAAAAAAATTAAAAGCTACACAGTGGCACAGCGATCCATCACATCCCAGAAGTTACAGTCCAGGCTGTTTATTGATAGGCTTTCCACAGCATCTTAACATGATCTCAGTGGTGGGAAGCCGCACCTTGCTGAGACGCTTTGGGCTTGCACAGGACGGGACTGTCCCCAATGTGTCACCGACTACATCCTTCCGCCATAAGGGAACGAGAGTACCGCGGAAAACAGACACCACAGAATAGGAAAAGGCAAGGTTTAGAGAAAAAAAAATCACGCAGTTTTGCTTCCAAAATTCGAGGAAAAATCAGAGTCGCTTACACGGACCTGATTCCGAGTATTTAGGGAGTCTGTAAAAGATTTCCTACTGTCAGAGGCGAAGCCAGTTTAAACCCTTTCAAATCTCCCATCCCATTGCATCAGCCATCAAGACAGGGGCCGTAGGGGACACCCGACACACCAGTACCAGAGTACGCGTGTGCTGTGGGCGCAGGACATTGGAGGGCTCGGACGGCCCGCGACCCCGGCCGAGCCCCGCCCGTGGCCAAGGGACCCGCAGCGGCTCCGCGCTGCAGCCCGGCCGGCGCGGGAGCCGCCAATACCGCCCGCAGCGCCGCGTCCGCCCCGCTCCACTCCCGCCACCTGCACGGGCTCCTCCCCGTGCCGAATCCCGGCCTGAGCTACCTTGAATGTGTCGCCAGTGGCCCCTCAGCGCGACACCGCAGCCAGAGAGCCCCTGGCCGGCCCGAGGGGCCGCGCGGGTAGGGGCTGGGTCTCCATAGCCCCCGCTCCCCGCGCGGCGGACGGGCATGGCGCGGCGGCCACACGGAGCCGCCACAGCGCACCCCGCGCCGCGCAGAGAACGGGCGGGAACTGGCCGGGCGAGACCTGGGCCGCGGACCTGCCCCGGGACGGAGGCGGGAAGCGCCCCACGAGCAGTCGCTGCTGGCCCCCAACTGCGGCCGTACCTCCCGGGTGGTGACCTCCTCCTTCTCCGATATCTTCAGCAGCAGACGGTCGTTCTCCAGCTCCAGCGCCCGCACACGGTCAATGTAAACGGCCAGGCGGTCATTGAGCTGCCGCAGTTCCTCCTTCTCCTGCAGCCGGGAGATGCGGGTCGGCGACAGCGGGGTCCCGCCGGGGGTGCCGCGGCTCGGAGTGCCTGACATGGCGCTGGGCTGGCAGGCGGGCGGGCAGCAACTCATTCAATCCCGCCGAACCGGGGGAGGGAGCGCTAAGATGGCGGGCGGGCGGCCCCTCGCGCCGCGGTGCCGCCTGGGACATGCAGTCCCGGCGCCAAGATGGCCGCGAGTGCAGCGCTGCCTACCGTTCTGCGCCCGATGAAGGCTCGCGGTTGCCGTTTGGACTGCGCGTCAAGGACAAAACCGAGCGTGGGGTCGGCTCTGAAGCGAAGAGGTTTTGGTGGCAACTGCGGAAGGGGCCGGAGCGACCAACAGGACTGACCCTCACCCGCTCCTGGTGGAGCAGCAGCCTGGATCCCTCACGGGGCTCAGGCCCGTGGGCTGACGGGTTCCCTGAAACGGTGTATTTGTGTGTTTTCACTGTAGTTCCCTAAAATATCGTCCACAGCCGCCTGTGCGCTGTGTGATTTTGCTCTTCTCTGCTGTCGGCTCTGCACAGGAGAGGGTCCAGCTCTTTGCTGAAATGGAGAAAACATGGATTGGACGTCCCCAAGGTTGATGTTTTTAGGAGTGCCTAAAGAGTGATGGTTTTTGGCTACGTAGTCAAACTTTGTACAAACTAAAATTCACTGAGAAGTTTTCTGTTCTTGAATATTTGGAGTTGTATTCTTCCCCAAAACCCCAAATTCTGTCAGTTCTTGTGCATTAACTAGTATAAACTGGATTACCATTCCCAAAAGCTGTTCCTGGTCTTGTGTCTTTCAGCTAAAAGGGAGGGCTGAGAAAAAGAAGTTGAAAAAACAGA
This sequence comes from Vidua macroura, assembly GCF_024509145.1. Classification (NCBI taxonomy): domain Eukaryota; kingdom Metazoa; phylum Chordata; class Aves; order Passeriformes; family Viduidae; genus Vidua; species Vidua macroura. Next base: position 944,253 of record NC_071596.1, on the reverse strand, counting down.
TTGAAAAGATAGACTGTCATCTGTATGAAGAGCAAAGAGAAAAAGTAGCAAGAGCATTATACAAAGATGGGAGTATAGGTCTGGATAAAGAAACAGAAAAGACAGCAAGAAAATACAACATACAATGTGAAAACTTAGGGACCCAGGGTGAAAAAGTAGGTAATAGTTATTTGGTCTCAAAATAGAACTAAAACTATCCTCATGTGAAATCCTGGTATCAAGTACACCTCAAACTGGAAAACTTTGGAATAAAAACAGGAATTCTGGACGCTTAATATCCATGTGGGCAAATAGCTGTAAGTCTCTCTAGCAATCACTACATAAATCACAGTTTTTCGCCTGAATGCATTTGCCTCAAAATGTGCATGTGATAAAAAACTGGCTGTCTTGGCTGTGTGAGACAGCAGAGTGCCTGTCCCACCAGCTCAGGCATCACCTCTCCTGGGACAGCGCTGAGCTCACCTCTGTCTCCTACCGAGAGCCAAGGGTGGGAATTTCCACACCAGTCTGTGGAGTTGTGGGTATCAGTGGGTTCCCCGGAGGGTGTTTATGAGTGACAGCTAAAATGGAAGCAAGACCATTCCCCATGTACTTTCTGAAAGGCACAACCTCTCTACATGAAGGTCACTGCCGGCAGGGCGCTGCCAGTGAGATCTGATGATATGATGAGCGAGTTAGCGTGAAATTCAGCTTTCTGCCTGAATCGGGAAAGGAAGCAGAGAGCAGAGACTACAAATCCCAGGATGCTGTGGTTGCTACTCGCAGGGAGGTCGGATCCTGCCCCATCCGCCTCCTGCGCCTTGTTCCGGCCTCACTTGGGAGTTGCAGTACAGTACCGTGCGTGTTTTGAATTTTGGCGCCTGTCTGCAAACTGTGACCGAACTGCTGCTGGACCGACTCCAGCCCCAGCCCCAGCCCCGGCCCCTCCTCCTGCCTCACGGTCATCTCTAACCCCACTGTCTTCCCCCGAGCAAACCTAAAACAGACCCCTGAGCATCGAGCCCTGCACTTAGAGTGACCTTTTTCTCTCTTTAACATTCAGTTTCCAACACTACCAAATTTGTGGAATACCAGCTATAAACTCTGTTTGTGTTAAGACAGGAAAAAATATTTTAAGAATGCTGAAAACCTCTGTATAAGCATTTTTGGGTTAGTTAATTTCTCTTCTTATTTGATGTGATCATCTGTGCATCTTTCATATTTTAGAAATTATTTTAAGCTTTTTGCCTAATTTTGATTGATAATGTAAACCAGATGTAAATCGCCTTTGTTCATGAAGTTGAGAAAATGGCTTAGAAACTTTGTTACAAGAGTTTGTGCGCTTTGGAATTTGTTGGGGTTTTTTGTTTGGTTTTGTTTTTTTTTTGTTTGTTTGGTTTGGGTTTTTGTTGTTGTTGTTGTTTGGTTGTTTTTTTGTGGTTTGTTTGGTTTTGGGCTGGGGGTTTTTGTGTGTGTTTTTTGTTTGTTTTGGTTTTTTCTGTTTGTTTGGTTTTTTTTTTTTTTCCTTCTAGTATTACTGGGTATTTTCATAGTGTTGCTATCAACAGTATTGCAATAAGGATTTTTTTCAAAATATACTTCCTGAAATATGCATTGATAATTACACCTGATATTTTCTACATTTTTTTAGAAAGTCCCTTTCTTTAGCAGTAACCTGGACACTTGCACAATTTCATCCTTGACACCAATCTCCACTTGTTAACAGAATATGTATGTTCACTTTTCCTATCTCTTCTAAAATGAAGAGAATGGTTTGGGGGTGAGATGGGGAGAGGAAGCATCAAGGAAGAAAGGGAAGTGGAAAAGCTGAGTGGCCACTCACCAGCTGTGTTTCAGTGCAACATATGTTTCAGTTGTGGTTTTGGCATCTGTTTAATTACTGGTCCTCTTGGATCCCTCCTATGACAGGGATTTAGTATTGAACCATAGTCAATATGGTGACTCATCTCTTAATATTTAGCAATTAGTTTTTCATTAGAGACCTTGACAGGTCTCTGCTACCCAAAACAATTTTACAATAAACTCCTTCTGGTTTGAGCAGGTAGAATGGATTTGTTACCCCAAGACAAAATAATTTAGTGTTTGACCAAGGGATGGTATAGGGCTGTGTCAGCATCACCTAGCTGGGAAAACAGAAGATCATGGCAATCCCCAGGGCTGCATTCCTGGGCATTCAGATTGGAAACCTGTTCTGAGTACAGTGCAGCTCCTGCTTTGCCCACTCTCCCAGGCTTTCCCTTTGTGGAAAGTGGAGCAGAGGAGGAAGCTGCTGCAGGTACACGTCCCACCGTGATATAAAGTCAGGAGCTTGGAAGAGCCCTGGGCTCAGTATTGAAGCTCTAGCTCAAAGACACTTGCAACATATCTGACTGTGTGCATAGGATAAGAATAAATTTTGGGATGTCAGACACAGACAGTAGAGATTGGATCTGTTTAGGTCTGGAGTGTTTCTTCCACTAGATAAATAATGGAATTGCTTCCAGTAGGTAATAAAGACAAAGGAAAACCTTGTGTACCCTTTGATGCAGAGCATCTTCTCATTCTTTGACCAGTTTCCTGTACATTTGGGTGTAACAAATTTTCTGATGCTATCTGGGATTTCATAATGACTGACATTTTCATAAATCTGGAGATACAGGATTTCCAATGCTATTTCTAAAGTACTTTGGTTTCTCAGCAGTTGCTGCCATGGTCTCCTGTTTCTCATTTTATACTCTTGTATTTGTATGTCTTGAATAGGATTATTTCTAGCTTTCCTGTAGTCACCTAACTCCCCCTCTGCCTCATGTTCTTCACCTTGCTCAAACAGCCAGACAATGTTTCATTGATTGTCTCAGATATTGCCATTAATTTCAGGAAGGAGAAACGATTGAACATATATGACATAACATTTTCCTATCAGTCCAAATTCAATCTGGCCTCAGCATTAGTGCTCAAAAAATTGCTAGCAATGAGTCCAAGTCTGGAAGAAGTACTCATACCTCACCACAGAGTTCTGCTCCTGAATTTCATCTTTCATTGAATAACACTGTTTCCAGCAGTGTCAGGACAGAAAGCACTAAAGCAAGTAGAGAAAATTAATGGTATACCATGAGTCATGGATGAAAGCTTCTTCATGCACTACGAGAAAGTTTGCTGAGATGTAAAAAAGAGCAAAGAGGAACATGACACACAATTGTGGGCTTAAAGCCCATAGCAGACTGCCTGTAGGACAAGGGTTTTTTTCAAGACAAGACATCACGCTGTAATGTGTAAAGGGTGTGTTTTTTTCTGAATCCAGCATCTACTGTTTGACAGGAGTTTTGAAAAATAATATTCTTTTGCTACAGCATTTACCTCCTTACTGAGGCAAAATTCAAACCATATCACACTGGAGGAAGTGTCAACCAAGTCTGAACAGAGAGAATTCTGGTCTGTGCTTGGAATTGTTCCCTCTCTCGCAGGAAGGCGAGTAACTTCTAAGCATGGCCCTTTAGACTCTTATACTGGAACCAGACCTTGGTCTCATGTGATCAGAAAGAAATTATAATTTAATTTAAAAACACTACATATTTCCCAGCATTTCAACAGAAAAGGGCTAAAAAAGATGCTGAGGGGTCAGTGCTCAGGGCCTCCCGACTTTCCACAATCCCACATTGTCATTTTTCTACAGAGTGATTTGTTTATAATAGCATGTTGGAGGTTAGGGTTTTTCCTTTTGTTTTTCTTATCTCTTAGGGAATTGCCTCCCACCCCCTTTCTTTTGGTAAGAAACAATAACGATTGGGTACTTAAGAGGGGCAAAATAAATTGCCAAGCTCAGTGGAGACAGAGGGCATCTGGCTGCACTTCTCTGAGGGTTTCTGAAATCAGAGGGTTTCTCTCAGAGGGGCAGATACTGCGGGAATTGGGCTGGTGAAAGAAAGGGCTGGGGCAGCTGCAAGCTCGCTTACTCTCTTGGCTACGGAGGAAGAGGGCTGGAGCTGCTGCTTGGGGGAGGAAATTCGCTGCCACTGCAGGAGCCCATCTCGGTCCTGCTTCTTCTGCCATGGGGTGAGGCTTTTGCTTGTGACAGCATTGAACTGGGACCTTATTAACACCCTCCCTCACCAGAAAGGACCCTCACCATCAACTCGGGTGCCTCAGGGGAAACCCCAGGATCCCCAAGCCCCCTCCCCCTCCCAGGGAGCCTCTCCCAGCAGTGTTCGGGAGCTGAGCGGCCACTGCTCAGCCCCGCCGCTTCTCTGCCACCGCTTTGGCTTTTTCACTGCCCTGTAACTCAGCAGCTGCCTGCCGGAACACCCCTCGACTCCTGCTACAGCTGCGGAGATTCTGTTACATTTTGTTTGCTACTCCGGAGTCTGCTCGTCCCTGCGGTTCCAGCCACCGCTCTGAGGTTCCTGCTGCAGCCCGTTTTCGCCATCCAGCCCACCCGCCATTGCCGTGTGGAGAGGCGGCTGAGCCCGCGCCACAGCGCCCCCTGCAGCCGCGGGGGAATCATTGCACCTGCCCCGCCCGACCGGGAGCCACCGGCGCCCCTGCCGGCTGTGCCCGGAACTGCACCAAAGGAGAAAGTGCCTGTGGCCGGGAGAGGCCGGCACTGGGTCTGTGCTTCGGGCCGGGACTGGGTCTGTGCTTCAGGCTGGGATTGGGTCTGTGCTTCGGGCCGGCACTGGGTCTGTGCTTCGGGCCGGGACTGGGTCTGTGCTTCGGGCCGGGACTGGGTCTGTGCTTCAGGCTGGGATTGGGTCTGTGCTTCGGGCCGGCACTGGGTCTGTGCTTCGGGCCGGGACTGGGTCTGTGCTTCAGGCTGGGATTGGGTCTGTGCTTCGGGCCGGCACTGGGTCTGTGCTTCAGGCTGGGATTGGGTCTGTGCTTCGGGCCGGGACTGGGTCTGTGCTTCGGGCCGGCACTGGGTCTGTGCTTCAGGCTGGGATTGGGTCTGTGCTTTGGGCTGGGATTGGGTCTGTGCTTTGGGCTGGGATTGGGTCTGTGCTTCGGGCCGGCACTGGGTCTGTGCTTCAGGCTGGGATTGGGTCTGTGCTTCGGGCCGGGACTGGGTCTGTGCTTCGGGCCGGGACTGGGTCTGTGCTTCAGGCTGGGATTGGGTCTGTGCTTTGGGCTGGGATTGGGTCTGTGCTTCGGGCTGGGATTGGGTCTGTGCTTTGGGCCAGGACTGGGTCTGTGCTTCAGGCTGGGATTGGGTCTGTGCTTCGGGCCGGGACTGGGTCTGTGCTTCTGTTTGTTGTTGCTGCTGCTGCTGTTGTTTGTTTGCCTTATTTTATATATATATATAAAATATAGAAGTATAGAATATAAAGTATATATATATATATATATATATATATATATATATATATATATATATATACTATTAAAGAACTGTTAATCCTTTTCCCATATCTTTGCCTGAAAGTCCCAACATTTCAAAGTTATAAAAATAATTTCGAGTGAAGGGGGTCATATTCTCCATTCCAAGGGAGTTTTTTGCCTTCCTTGGCAGACACCTGTTTTTCAAACTAAGACATAGCACATGTTAAAGGAGCTCCATCTGTAACACAGGAGCGACAGAGAGGCTTCCTGCAGTACAGCTCATTCACGGTCTTCCCCAGGTGCAGGAGGAGGTGTATGGTGGGATACACCAGCCTTCAGGGTAGCATCTCCTACGGTCTCTCACCCCCACTGGCTCCCCAAGATTCAGGAATTCTTCCAAACTAATAGGAAAACAGATTTCTTGGCAGCTGAATACCATGAAAGCACCAATGAAAACAGATGAGCTGGCCAGGTAGAAAAATGCCTTTGCTTCCTTCCAGTCAGACTGTGGCAGCCTTTGGAGCCAGACCATGGGCATGCCTGTGCAGACCAGCTGCTGTTTAAAGAGATAAATAGTAACATTATTCTAAAATCAAGGAAGGGATTATTTACATCACTTTTAATGAACTACTGCGTCAATAATCTCTAACATTGTGAGTTTTGTCTTTCACATACAGAGCTGGATTTTATTCTTAGACTTCCAGGGATCCAGCTGTCAGGGTAGCCCCAGTTCTCAGCAACCTGTGGAGTTCAGGTTCCCTCATTTCATGTGCAAGCCCCTCATCATTTAGTCATTTGGCAGTTTGGAGAGGACAGTGAAGGAGGGTGGGGCTGGCTCTGAATGCAGTTCCTCTGAGTTCAAAAAGCTCACATTATCAACCAGGACCAATCCCAGCTCTGCTCCAAGAATCACGTAAATCATTGCTATGCCAGTAGAGCTGTGGGAGGAGAGCATGCAATGCTCACACCCCTGCATCGTTATCATATAAAGCCTGGCACTCATCTGCTAAAGAAAGCAAACCCAGGATTTTTTTAAAAAAACAATTTGGCACTTAATTTTCAAATCGACAGCCCAACTGCATCTGGCTAGGTGCCCACCACCATAAGAGTTAGTTACATATTTTCCTCCAGCAGCTGCAGTAACCTGTTCTGTTCTTCATGTCTAGCCAGGCTGGCTCAGCCTTTGTCATGGTCTCACTGGAGAGAAATATTTCAGTCTTATGTGATACTTATCTCTTCAAATCAGGTCTCATAAGCTCTCAGAGAAAAGTATCACACCTGAGATAGCTCAGCTACCTCAGATGGCATAAAAGTAGTAGGATGGCTTTTGAGACAAGTGTTGGAAAAAGAAAAGTCTTAATGAAAGGCAAAATAACAAAGCTCTTTGCAGAGAAAACCCGAGCCAGGGCAAGAGGTTCTTGCTCCTGGTAAAACACTTCACAAAAGCGATTGCTACTTTTGTTCTCTTCTTTTTCTAGTGAATTGCTTAGGCGGGACTTTTTGGCTTCTGTCCAATTGGCTATCCTTAAGTTTGAGGTGAAGTCCCCAAGGTCCTATGAGGTGTCTTAACCAAATTGAGGAAACTTCTGGACTTTTTTCCTTTTTAAGGCGACAGAGGATAATTTGGTCACTCCTTCAAAGGGGGCACATTCCTACACTTGTGCTATTAAACAAACAAACCAGCTCCCACTGGAGTTCAGTTTTTAGTGTAGAAAGGTCAAAGCAGAAGCTTTTGGTTCCACTTTGAAAGAGAATTATCTACTTATCCCATCATGCACTGTAACATGCTACATGTGTTTGGGAGTGCTGATTACTTAACCTAGAGGTTCTGTCAAAGGTAAAGTTTGCAGAGTAAAACATGTGAGAAGGAAGAAGACAGGCCTAGGGAGATAATGAGGTATGTGCATGGGATCAGTCTCTCTTGGATATATTACATGATTAATCAAGGAGATGAAAGGAGTGCTTTCTGCAACTCCAAAGTGTGCTTCACTCAAGATCTCAAAGTATTTTACAAAGGATAATTCATTAAGCTTTATAATGATCTCGCAACAAAACTAAGATGACCATGAAGGTTTTTCAGTTAATGTCTATATGTTTAGAGTTTCATGGAGTAGCTCTTTAAACCTGGCTTTCACATCACAGAATAATAGAATCACAGATTGATTTGGGTTTGGATTGGAAGGGACCTTAAAGCTTAATCTTGTTCCAACCGCTTGCCATGGGCAGGGACTTCTACCTTCCATAGGTTGCTCCAAGCCCCATCTAACCTGGCCTGGGACACTTCCAGGGATGGGGCAGCCACAGCTGCTCTGGACAACCTGTGCCAGGACCTCACCACCCACACAGGGAAGAATTTCTTCTCAATATCCCATCTAACAGCCCTCTGGCAGTTGGAAGCCATTCCCCCTTGTACATGCCTTTGTCCAAAGTCTCTCTCCATCTCTCTTGGAGCCCTTTTAGGGGCTGTCAATACATCTGTGTAATTGGAGAATGTTTTTCCAATCCACAGCTGGGGAAAACAGCAAAGTCCTGAAGCACCGCCTCAGTTAACACTTGTGTTGGAGCTGTCCGTAAAGAACAGCCCCAGCTAACCATGAACCTACAGCAGGAAGCCATTTGCTGTCTTGAGTTTGGTACAGTGTTGTAGGTTGATAAGGAGGTGAGTTTTCTCGGGAAGTTGTGGTGAAACCAATCAGTGGTCAGATTTGAATATTGACACCTTGTGTAACCACTAGAGACATTGGACATGCCTCTGAGAACACAGGAGGTTAAAAGCAGAGAACTCCCAGGGGAACATTCTCTTTTGTTCCGGTCAGTGAAAAGTTCAGACATCCCCTGTCCAGCCACGGGGAGGGAGCCCAGGGGAGGGGAAGCCATGCGGCCTAGGAGAGGTAGGCCAGGGGGTGAAGGGACTGGAACCGGGTCAGCCCCTGCAGGACGGAAGGGTGGAGAAAACTGAGATGTCTTTGCTCCCTCCCACCTCAGAGGGGGAGAGAGAGACAGAGAGCCTGTGCCACCTGGAAATTTGATATCATGTGCCGGCAGAGAAGGAGAAGGGGGGGAAAGGTGCCCAGCTGTGGGAGTTCTGGGCAGCCGAGATTTCAGTTGTCCTGGGAGCCTGAGACTTTTAACCCTTTCTTAGGCAAAGGAAGTTTTGTGAAACACTACTCCTCCTCAATTTGAAAGAGAAGAGAGACAGTCTGGGACCTGACATGTTAGAAGAAAATGGAAAAGAAATCCTAGGTGGGAGGAGATGATGGAGTGGCCTTTGGCTGGACTTTTCTTGTATAGCCACAGACTGAACCAGTTCTCCCCAACACAGAGACTGCATTTAGGGGGATGCAATTATTTGAGCCAAGAGAGTGCAGGAGTGAGAGTGGCCTGCTTCAGTGAGTGACGTCATGCACAGGAGTGGAGTGAACAGAGAAAAGTTGAAGAGGGTGTGGTGGTGCCCTCTGTTTTCAGGGAAGAAGGTCTCTGTTCTCGACACCCTTGGCCCCAGGGGAGGAGAAAATGGGGGAGACTGTCGTCCCAAAATGAGAAACTGTTTTTCTTTTCGTCCTTGGCAAAGCATCCTTAAAGGAACCCTATGAGCAGTCTCGGTCCATGCACGGTGGTGAGAGCACTGTACATGGAAGGAGGATGTCACAATGGCAGATTTTCTCCCGGCGGTGCCATGTAAGACATGGAAACATTGGGAGGTTTCAACTGTGTTTCCTGTGTAGGACTATGGTACAAAAGAGAGTCCTCTCTCCCTTGATGAACTGAGAATTGATTATTTGAGTGGTGGTAACTTGATCAAGGGTCCAAGGTTTTGTCTCGCTGTGTTTTGGTGGAAATTGAGTGGGGGGAGGAGGAATGTTTTGGAAGGTTTTCATTCTGAATTCTGTGTGTTCCTTTTATTGTAGTTGTAGGTTAATAAAGTTTTTTTCTTTATTTCTAAGCTTGAGCCTGCTCTGCTTTGTTTCTGGTTGCATCTCACAGCACTCATTTGAGAAAAATATATTTTCATGGGTGCACTGGCATTGCGCCAGCGCCAGCCCATGACATACAGTCAGGAGAGACTGTGCCCTACTGCACTCTCTGGCAGCCTGTGCTCTGTAGTGAATTTTGAAGTCTAGCAGCATCACATCACTTCTTTCTTTACCATGAGAATGCATGTAGATGGGCAGGTGCAAGAATCAGATGTTTTGGGCAGCCATGAAAGAGATTTACTTGAATTGAGTAAATGGGCAGGAACCACAGCAAATGAGGAAAAGCTTTTATTTGATGGTGATATTTGCAGGCTTCCTCTGCACTGTTAAACCCCAGTTCTGAGTATGAGAATAGCATAGATTTGTAGGATTTAATTTGTTTTATACTGTCTGCAGAAATTTTGAATGTACAAAAAAGATCAGCTTAAGCATGGCCCTATGTAGTGTAGTGTGACAGGCTGGCATGCAGAAAACTGTGCCCTGGAAAGATCAGGGCCATTGCTCGGGGGCTGGGTGGATGTCCTCGCTGGGTGGATAATCTGCCCAAGTGCAGGAATTTAAGACTGGGCGTGTTCTGACTGAACCTCTGAGCTTCTTCAAGTACAAAAGGTATAACCCCATGGAATCCAGAAAAACAACTGCTGTGTTCAAAATGTTGGGCATCCCAAACTGTGGAGAACTAACAAGTGGCATGGATTCACTGACAGTCCTGCCTGTGTGCCAAGGAGACCAGGCCAGCTGTCCTTCAATATGCCTGGAAATATTGCCCCAGTTTCACAGGCACAGTGTCCACCTCTGTCTCTCCCAGCAGTGTGGACAGATCTGTGATTCTCCCATCATAAATGATCATCCATCTCTGGGGATTTACTCACATCATTAACAGAGATGATCCCCAGCCCAGTGCATGTGTGTGAAACCCCCATGGCACATGTGGCCAGATCCTTAAGGACTGCTTGAGGTCTAGCACCAATTTGGCAGTTATCTTGGAGAACAGTCTAGCTGAAAACACCTGTCTGACATGTGAGACTCATACTCGACTTTAAACATGGAATTAATCTGGTATTTGCTGGGTAATAAGGAAGCATTTTATAAACCATGATGCAGCTGTTCCTTCGGTTTGCATTTTTATATTATGTTTGGAGTGGGAAGCCAGCAAATGCTAGGAAACTACAGATACTTAAATGGTCTCAAAATGGAGGAAGTAAGAGAGATCAGTTTGAGGCTACATGGCCAGTGAGGCTGTTCTGGTTTGAAAGCAAAACCAGCGAGAGACTCCAAGTCAGAAATACAATTTATTAGGAAAAGAAAAAAAGAAGACAAAAATACATGCAATGATACAAAAGGAAGACCACTGACAAAATCAGAATACAACCTGACACCCCTTTGGCCAGCGTGCTGGTAGCAGTCCAAATTGGAGTGGCAGATGTGGTTGCTGTGTCTTCTCGGAGAGGAGAAGGCTGCTTTTCTGTCTAGAAATCCCTGGATTTATCCAGGTGGGAATGCCTAGCTTCTCTCCCTGGGCAGAGCATCTCACAATGGGCTGATGTTATTTTGAGTCACAAGGTGTGTTCTTAATCACCTGTTAAACAGAACTGGCTCCTGGAGAGTGTTATCTCTGAGTCATGTGGCAAGACATTGATGGGCCCATTAACAGGAGATAAGGAAAACTGTCCAGATGCTACTCGGATGGTAATAGGAAACATCTTGGTGCTCAGTCTTGGACATTATCCACCCCTTTTCCAATTTCCATCTGCATCATGATGAAACCTTACACATAGTCCTCACTTAGGACTAAGTTTCCTTGTGGTACACAACGGGTTTCCCCATCCTTCTGCATTACCCACCAAGTATAACCGGGTCCTTGAGCAAAAACAACCCCACGGATGGGTTTGTCTTTGCCTGGGGTGGGATTAATCCAAACAGTCTTTCCTAAAATACCTTTCATATGTACTACAGGGACTTTATCTCCATCCACTGTGTGCAAGGGTTCAGATTGGGCAGGACCAGCTCGATTGATGGACCCTCGGGTGTTGACCATCCAGGTAGCTTTTGCTAAGTTTAATTCCCAATTCCTGAAGTTTCCCCCACCGAGTGCCTTCAGGGTGGTCTTAAGCAGTCCATTGCATCATTCAACTTTCCCAGCAGCTGGTGCATGATAGGGGATATGATATATCCACTCAATGCCATGTTCTCTGGCCCAGGTGTTGATAAGGCTGTTCTTGAAATGGGTCCCATTATCCGACTCAGTTCTCTCAGGGGTGCCGTGTCTCCACAAGACCTGCTTTTCTAGGCCTAAGATGGTGTTCCGGGCAGTGGCATGAGGCACAGGGTAGGTTTCCAATCATCCTGTGGTTGCTTCCACCATGGTCAGTACATAGTGCTTGCCTTGGCGGGTTTGGGGAAGCATGATATAGTCAATTTGCCAGGCTTCCCCATACCTGTATTTCAGCCATCGCCCACCATACCACAGAGGCTTCATCCGCTTGGCCTGTTTGATTACAGCGCAGGTCTCGCAGTCGTGTATGACCTGTGAGATGTTGTCCATAGTAAGGTCCACCCCTTGGTCACGGGCCCATCGGTATGTTGCGTCTCTCCCCTGATGACCAGAAGTATCATGGGCCCAACAAGCTAGGAATAATTCTCCCTTATACTGCCAATCTAGGTCTACTTGTGATATTTTCACCTTGGCAGCTCGGTCTATCTGTTCGTTGTTGTGATGCTCTTCAGTAGCCCGACTCTTGGGTACGTGTGCATCCACGTGTCAGATCTTCACAGTCAGCTTCTCTACTTGGGTGGCAATGTCCTGCCAGATCTCGGCGGCCCAGATGGGTTTCCCTCTGCGCTGCCAGTTGGCCTTTTTCCAGCGACTCAGCCATCCCCACAGAGCATTAGCTACCATCCATGAGTCGGTGTAGAGATAGAGCCTCGGCCACTTCTTTCACTCAGCAATATCCAAAGCCAGCTGGACAGCTTTAAGCTCTGCAAGCTGACTCGATCCACCTTGTCCCTCAGTAGCTTGTGCCACTTGTCGTGTGGGGCTCCACACTGCAGCTTTCCATTTCCAACTAGTGCCTATGATTCGGCAGGAACCATCTGTAAAAAGGGCATATTGTCTTTCAGTTTCCGGTAGCTCATTATATGGTGGGGCCTCCTTGGCACGTGCCACTTGCTCTTCTTCTTCAGAAGACAATCCAAAAGTCTCCCCCTCAGGCCAGTTTGTTATAATTTCCAGAATCCCAGGGCGATTTGGATTTCCAATACGGGCACGCTGAGTGATGAGGGCAATCCATTTACTCCATGTGGTGTCTGTGTCATGATGTGTGGAAGGAACCTTTCCTTTAAACATCCACCCCAGCACTGGTAGCCGGGGTGCCAGAAGCAGCTGCGTTTCGGTGCCAATTACTTCTGAGGCAGCTTGAACTCCTTCATAGGCAGCCAAGTTTTCCTTCTCTGTGGGAGTGTAGTTTGCTTCAGAGCCTTTGTAGTTCCGGCTCCAGAATCCCAGTGGTTGACCTCGAGTCTCCCCAGGCACTTTCTGCCAAAGGCTCCAGGACAAACCATTGTTCCCGGCTGCAGAGTACAGCACGTTCTTTACCTCTGGTCCTGTCCTGACTGGGCCAAGGGCTACCGCATGAGCGATTTCCTCCTTGATCTGGGTGAAAGCTTGTTGCTGCTCAGGGCCCCAGTGGAAATCATTCTTCTTGCGGGTGACCAGGTAGAGAGGGCTCACAATCTGGCTATACTTGGGAATATGCATCCTCCAAAAGCCTATGGCACCTAGGAAAGCTTGTGTCTCCTTCTTGTTGGTAGGTGGAGACATAGCGGTGATCTTGTCGATTACTTCTGTCAGGATCTGACGACGTCCATCTTGCCACTTGACTCCTAGAAACTGAATTTCTCAAGCTGGTCCCTTAACCTTGCTTTGCTTAATGGCAAAACCAGCTTTCAGCAGAATCTGGATAATTTTTTCTCCTTTTTCGAAGACTTCCCCTGCTGTGCTCCCCTACACAATGATGTCATCAATATACTGTAGATGTTCGGGAGCCTCATTCTTTTCCAGTGCAGCCTGGATCAGTCCATGGCAGATGGTGGGACTGTGCTTCCACCCCTGGGGCAGTCGGTTCCAGGTGTACTGCACTCCCTTCCATGTGAAGGCAAACTGAGGTCTGCATTCTGCTGCCAAAGGAATGGAGAAGAAGGCGTTCGCAATATCGATGGTCGCATACCACTTTGCTGCCTTGGGCTCCAGCTCATACTGAAGCTCCAACATGTCTGGCACGGCAGTGCTCAGTGGTGGTGTGACCTCATTCAGGCCACGGTAATCCACCATCAGTCTCCATTCCCCACTGGACTTGCGCACTGGCCATATAGGGCTGTTGAAAGGTGAATGGGCCTTGCTGACCACCCCTTGGCTCTCGAGTTTACGAATCATCTCATGGATGGGGATCACAGAGTCTCTGCTGGTACGATATTGCTGATGGTGTACTGTTGCTGTGGCAGTTGGTACATGTTGTTCTTCAACTTTCAGCAGTCCCACAGCAGAGGGGTCGTCTGAGAGACTGGGTAAAGTATTCAGCTTCCTGATGTCTTCTGCCTCTACAGCAGCTATTCCGAAAGCCCAGCGATGTCCTTTTGGGTTTTGAAATATCCATTTCTGAGATAGTCTATGCCAAGGATGCATGGGGCCTCTGGGCCAGTCACGATGGGGTGTTTCTGCCACCCATTCCCAGTTAAACTCACTTCAGCCTCCAATACAGTAAGCTGCTGGGATCCTCCTGTTACCCCAGAAATAGAAATGGATTCTGCTCCTACATATCTTGATGGCATCAGGGTACATTGGGCACCAGTGTCAACCAAAGCTGTATATTTTTGTGGTTCAGACGTGCCAGGCCATCGAATCCACACAGTCCAATAGATCCGATTGTCCTTGTCCTCTACCTGGCTAGAGGCAGGGCCCCTCTATTCCTGGTCATGGTACATGTTGCTCTCTTCCTGTAAATAGGTTCTTGAGGTTCCTTCAAGAGGATCAGTTATATCATCATTCCTATATTGTCTGGAATTCTGTGTGTGAGAGACTGGAGCAGCATTGACTCTAGATGAGCTTTTTGTGTTAGGTGTTCTTTTTAGTTCACGTAGCCGGGCTGCTAAGGGAGAGGTGGGTTTTCCATCCCACTTCTTCATGTCTTCTCCATGCTCCTGGAGAAAAAAACAGAGGTTTCCTCGTGGAGTGTATCCTTTCTCTTTGGCTTGGGAATGCCAGCTCCTAATGGCAGAGACTCTTGTTGGTTCTGGTGAAATATGGTAGACTTCTTCCTTAAGTTCCTTTTTTAGTTTCTGATGACTCTCTTCAATCAAGTCCCGGACTTGCTCAGCCAACCTTGTTTCCACAGACGAGACATGGGTACGAAATGAGGCGGTGACAGTATCCTTGTAAATTCTTAATTTATTAGCTAAGACACCCACCCTGTCTTCGCCTTCCCTCCACTGCAGTGTTGCCAGGTAACGGGAGTACATCTCTGGTCCGAGCTGTGCAAATCTCAACCACATTTGCGATGTGCACTGGACACAGTCTGGACTCTTAGGAAATCTCTCGTCTTCTGAGAAAATTATTTCCAACACAGCCAATTCCCTCAGGCATTGGATACCTTGTTCCATGGTGTTCCATTTTCCTTGGTGCACCTGGAGGTCTTCTTTACAAAGGTATCTGTCCCTCATACTTGCAAGCAGTCGCTGCCAGAGGCTGAGAGTTTCTTGGGTTCTCCCGATCCCCTGACCAATGACCACATCCCGGGACAGTGATCCCAGTTGCCTGGCCTCACTTCCATCCAGAATGGTGTCATTGGCTGCAGCATCCCAGATGCGGAGCAGCCAGGTCAGGATGGACTCGTTTGTCTGGCGGGTGAATTCCCTCCGCAGGTCACGCAGCTCACCCAGGGATAGAGAGCGCGTGATGATCTCTGGTTCTGTTTCTTCTGCTGGGTGCGAAGGTCCTGCAGTGTCCTCATCAGTCACTATGCGGACTGATTTGCTCCTTGATTTCTTCTTCTGAACGGGGGCAACTACTATTGGTTCAGGCTGCTCTGGTTTGGTGATGGTTTGTGTGGAGATGCTGATGGCGCTTTTGGTTCCTTCCTCCTCTGTGTCGGTCTGTGTAGGCATAGACACCCCTGCTTTGCTTTTGGTTTCCTCCTCCGTGACAGTCTGCGTAGACATGGATGCTGTTGTGGCATTTTGTACGGACACGGACACTGCCGCTTTGCTCCTTGTTTCTTCTTCCTCAAGAAGACGCTGCATCACACTATGTATGTTTTGCTGCATCACACTATGTAGTGTTTTGTTTCTAAGCATGTTGCAGACTGTGCAGAGAAGACAAAGCAGAATTAACAACAACATTATGCTGTCCTTGGCATCCAGAGGGAACTTAACATTTTCAAAAACTGCTGTGTCAAGCCTGAAAGGCTGGAAAAAAATCAATCTTTACCCCTCCCCCCAGGGGCTGGGTGTGGTTGCCGAGGCCCCAGACGTAGCAGCCTAGATTAGGACAAGCAAACAGAATTGAGTACATATTCCAAATAATGTTCATTGCCTCAGAGGTTATAATGCAATAGACATAATAGATCAATAAAGCAATTCTCATACCATACCCTGGTTTACTCATGAGCATTACAACTGCCAGATAATTCCCCACGTTCGGGGAAATATAGAGAGCTAGATATAAGACCCAAAAAAGCATGTTAAGCATCATAATGAATAGGTACCCTCTACAATACAAAACTGTAATTCTGACTTCTCTCAGTACCTTCTTGCCCCACGTTGGGCGCCAAAAATATGTTCTGGTTTGAAAGCAAAACCAGCAAGAGACTCCAAGTCAGAAATACAATTTATTAGGAAAAGAAAAAAAGAAGACAAAAATACATGCAATGATACAAAAGGAAGACCACTGACAAAATCAGAATACAACCTGACACCCCTTTGGCCAGCGTGCTGGTAGCAGTCCAAATTGGAGTGGCAGATGTGGTTGCTGTGTCTTCTCGGAGAGGAGAAGGCTGCTTTTCTGTCTAGAAATCCCTGGATTTATCCAGGTGGGAATGCCTAGCTTCTCTCCCTGGGCAGAGCATCTCACAATGGGCTGATGTTATTTTGAGTCACAAGGTGTGTTCTTAATCACCTGTTAAACAGAACTGGCTCCTGGAGAGTGTTATCTCTGAGTCATGTGGCAAGACATTGATGGGCCCATTAAGAGATAAGGAAAACTGTCCAGATGCAACTGCTACTCGGATGGTAATAGGAAACATCTTGGTGCTCAGTCTTGGACAGAGGCCATTGATTTAACTTAAAAAGCAATAAAGAGTTAAGTCAGTGATGCATGGTGGCATCATGTAGATGAGCCTCCACTAGCAGGAATCATAGTGGCAATGGCTAGAAGTGTGCATCTTCTCATCTGTGCCAGTATTGGGCTGGTCTGACTGGGCCTGGAGAAGTAGAAGCTCAGATCTGCTCAAGCCTGGCAAGTTTGCATGTTGCAGAACATAAATCACTATTTGCTCTCTCTACCCCTGCTAAGCAAATATGTTTGGATGGTACATCCCTGGCTGTTCTGGTTCAGTGGCCATCCCACTCTGCGGCAGGGTCTGGAGGACTGGTCTGAGGCCAGTGGGGAGAATACCTTCACCTTACATCTGTCAAGGAGCTGGGAGTCCTTCTAGTATAATGCCTAGAGGTGCTCAGCCAACCTCAGGATATATTTGGCTTCATAACTAGGACTCCAAGAAGGAGAAAATTCTGTGTGAAGAATCCATACTTCTGTGGGCCACCTATGGGCACTGTGATCACTGAGCCCTTTACTTTAGCTCTATTGTTACATAAATCTGTTGAATTTTGTTTACTTTTTCATCTAGTTTTCTCCTTCTCACTCTGCACATTTCTCCTTTGGTGTCAATGACAGGTAGCACCCTGGCCACACCAGCCAATTCATGACCAATTTTCCTTTTAGTTCTTGTCAAAAATACCTTCTTATATAAAAGAAATAGCAACATTTGCTTTCTACAGAACTCTGCTGTTGGGATATATACAAGAAAGGACCAACACCTTATTGGAAGATAAGATATACCCCCATTACTCTTATTTTCCCAGGAAATAGTCTTGCCAGGTTGTCCCTGCAATCCTTGGCCCATTAGTGAGTCTTCATCTGAACGAATTCACTCTAGGAAGGACCTCTCCTTTGCAGTTCCCCCATCTTCCTCAACCTTTGCATCATTCTTGCTGATTTTATGACTTCCTTTGGCTTGAGTACCTCCGTGACCAGTGGCTGTTGCCTGCCCCAGAAGGTCACTGGTATGCCCCAGAGTCTGCCGATGCTCCTAGTCTGCAAGGATAAAGCGTGGGCAGGTAATCCATCCATGTGAACAAGAAGCAAGAAATGTTAGAGTTCTAAGCTTTTGTTAACCATGTTGTGTCATGAGATCAGTCACAAAAACTGCTTTGTAGCTGCCTGATGGCATATGGTACAAGCAAATAGAACAGCTGAGAGCCAGGTCACACACAGCTGCTCCTCTGGAATGGTGTCACTGGAGAATGAAGAGGAGCTCTTCTCGCCTCCACTGTGGCCACTCAAGGCCCTCTTGGGGTGGGTAAGAGATGTGCCATTGCTCAGCGGGACTCAGCCTGGGCAGGCAGTGTTCAAACAGCTTCTCTTACAAGAAGCACCTGGGGATGCTCAGGTAAATGAGCCCCGATCACCTCGAGGCTGCAGGAAAGCTTGTGCCAAAATGGTGAAGGATTCTTCACACAGGCACTCTGCCTCTGCAGATATGCCTCCTTCCTCTGCAGCACCTATGTGAGTCCATCTGCGCAGGGCACAGCAGTTTGCAGTAATTGTCCCCTTCACTGGCTGTGACTGCTGCCCATGTCTCTTGTCCATGCTGCAGACTGAGCATCTCAACCCACCTTCCCCTCCAAACTCCCCTTCACAGTCAGGTTCCCCACAGGCTCATTCTGGCAACCCGTTCTCCTGTGCCCTGTTCCTGTATAGCAAAGAGCTGTATGCTGGGCCTGGAGGAGTGCTCCTGACTGGGCCCAGAGCACCATGCCTAGGTGTCAAGGTTTTACACTGGCCAAATGCCAGGCACCAACAAGAGTCGTTCGCTTACCCTCTCCTGCTACAGCTGGGCAAAGGAGAGGGAAAGAAATGAACAACAGGCTCATGAGTTGAGATAAAGACTAGGAGAAAAATACTCTAAGAGTAAAACAGGTTTAAATTTAAAGGTACAAATTAAATTTATTATTAACAGAGTCAGAGGAGGATAATGAGAAGTAAAATGAGTGCTTAAACCACCTTTTCTCCCCCCAGCCCCTCCCTCCTTCCCACCAACAGCACAGGGAGACAGGGTGTGGGGGTCTTGGTCAGTTCATCACTCAAGATCTGTTTGTTCAGGGATCGGAGTCTTTTTTCTGCTGTGCCATGGGTTCCCTCCCACGGGCAGTCATCCCAAAACTGTTGTGGCACAGGTCACTCATCCCTTAGGGGTGTAGTCTCTTAAGGATAGGCTGCTCTAGTTTGGAAGCAAGGGCTCGCTCTATCTCTGGAAGCTGGGGCCCTCTCTCTCTATTTGGGTCTCCCACTGGATCACGGCTTTCTCTGGCATCCACCTGCTCCGGTGTGAGCACTTTTCCCACGGGCTGCAAGTGGCTATCTCTTCATCCCCCAGGGACTTCATGCATTTACAAGGGGACAGTTTGTTTCACCACAGTCCTCACTACAGCTTGCAGAGGAATCTTGGCTCTGACGCTTGGAGCACTTCTTCCCCCTCTTTCTTTATCACTGACCTTGGTGCTGCCGTTTTGTTTTTCCTCACGAGTCCTCACTTCCTCTTTCTCTGACTAGAAGAAGAACTACTGCTTGTAGGTACCATTGCTAACAAGTTTTACTAATTCAAAGATTCCTGCAGGATCCTGCAGGGCTGAGAAGTTGATCTCATCTAGGTTCCACATTGGGGAATCACTTGTCATGCTTCTGCTGCCAGCCATGCGGCCCTGCAACTGTCTGGCAGTGGTGGCTGCCGTGGCACTGGCACCATTCACTGCCTCTCCTTGCACAGGGCACCGGGAAGGAGAAACTGCCACCACCCTGCCCTTCTGCCCGTGGCACAGCTGGCTAGGAGTGGCCAGGCGGGCAAGGCTTGCCACGGGCTGCACCAAGATGGCAGCAGCTACGGCAGTGCATTGCTACACGCTACACCAGGGATGCCCCAGTGGCGGTGTTTCACTATCCCTGGAAAAAGCAGTGTGTGCACTGTGTGAATTTTCTTCTTAAATATGTCATCACAGAGGTGTTACCAACATCTGTAATTGGGCCAGCAGCATGTCCATCTTCAGAGCCATCAGAGATTGGCTCTGTCAGACATGGTGGAAGTTCTAGCAACCTGTCACAGAAGCTACCCCTGTCCCCCTCCCCAAACCCCCACTCCTCACTACCAAAAACCAGGCTGTGCCAAAACCAACATACTGGGTCAGGGAGAGGTGTGGGATCCAAGAACAGACTGAGCTAGAAATGAGGACCAGCTTCAAACCTTTGTCTGAAATCTGAGGTCCTCAGAGGCTCCACTGAGATGCCATTTTGTACTCTTGCTTCTCTCTGGAAGCTCTTTATGCCTGGACAGCCTAGGATCCCACCAGTACAGAGTGACAATTGGGCAGAGTTCATCCAGCCTCCTGGTGCTGCCCAAAGGGGCAATGCCCCTTGGCTTCTCCAGCCACATCATCCAGCCTGCTCCCCCTTGACAGCAGTGATTTTCAGCTGGCCCACCAAGGGACTGAGGTATGGCCTCATCCCCACAGAAGCCATTCCTAGCTACATGGCATCTGGCCATTGCAAAGCACTGGCCACCTTGTAAAAGGCAGTAGGAATACAAATGGAACTTGCATTTGTCCAAAGTGACTACTTACAAGGGAAATCTGTGGGTCTATAAATGGCATTTCCTATCTGAAAAGGGTGAAACATTTCCATCCCCAACAAGACCAGCAAGGAGGAAAGGTCAGTTTCAAATGGTCGCACTGCACCATGCCCAGAGGAGCAGCAGTCTAAAACTCCCTGTACAGTAGCTGTAGGGGAAATCCCTTTTGTGTGGATCCCTCAGAGAAGGCAGGACATTGGCTTCTCAATGACAAAAATAAATGTAGTTTATCCGAGGATATACTTTTAATTTAGAAGTGATTAGCAACTTGGAAGACCAAAGCTAAGGCATCTATAATTGCAGAAGTGGATACAAAATCAGGGAATTCCATTGCATGGCAGCAGAGGTGGGGCTGTTAAATCAGTGTTGTAAGGCTCAATGCAGCTCCACAAGGGTTAAATCCTTTCCTTCAGAAGACAAGAGCAGCCTGCCTGAACTGGCAGCTGCAGATGGGCCCTCTGCTCAGGCAGAGCAAGCAATTGGACTGGCCAGGTGGTCAGAAACCATAATTCAGCAGAGGCTCCAAGGCACAGGCAAGGGTTGTTTTCCAGTTTTTCCTAGAACAGCTGGATTTGGGAGCAGTTGCTGTCTGTGGCAACATGGGTGACAGCTTTAGCAGTGTGCATGTGCTGTAAAAGTCCTTGCACAAAACAGAACAGCAGAAATACAGGCACCTGTAATACCTTGTTCATGGGTGTTATATGTGGTGACCAGGGAGCTGCTGCAGGGGCAGCTGCCTTTCTCCTCCTCACAGGAGGGCACTTGCATGGCTCCTCTGTGTGTGTCTGTGTCCATGCACATGTGCTGCTCCAGAAGGGAGACAATGACTTGAGTAGAGCTGCTGGTGCCCTTGTGTGTGGGGTGATGTAGGAAAGGATTTCGCCTGCTGTTTCTTCTGGTTTTGGTGATAGAGGCTGTTGGTTTCTGATCTGGTTGCAAAGTCTTGAGTCTTGCAAGTTATCAAATACTTCTGGGGAAGACTGTCCAGACCTCAGTTTACTTATTAACAGCAGCATTTTCTTTAAAGTCAGGGTCAAACTCCTTCACCTGAAAGACCCAAGGACCACTGTGAAAACTGTCCTATGTTGTGATGTGATGTGATGCGATGTGATGATGTGATGTGATGTGATGTGATGTGATGTGATGTGATATGTGATGTGATGTACAGGGCAGTGTTTTGTTTAAAAATGTGCTTGAACCTAACTAATAAAACACCACCAAAGACAGTAGTCTCTGACTGCCTCAAAGCAGGGCTTAAAAACTCTGAGAAAGCCAGTGAGGAACACAGTAGCTGCGCAGCACAAGGCAGCTAGAGGCTGGCCTGGCTGAGTTGAGATTGCTGCAGCAGCTCCCCATGCTGCAGCAGTCACCATGTGGGAGAGAGACAGCATCCAAAGACAGCAGGGTAATTCCAGTAGGAGAGGGCTGTTTTTATTAAAAGAGGTAGCAGTGAGGACTCTGTGGTGACCTTTACTTCCCTACCAAGGAGTTTAAACAAGGAAGCCTTGTGGATGTGACAGCCTTGTCAGAGAGAGAGAAAACTAGTAAGTTTTCCCAGAATTGGCTTGAGAGACTTTAGGGAGTTGAAGATAAACAATGAGAGCTTGTTACTATAAACAACCTGCAGGTACTGTTTTCCTACTCTCTGCTTTCTTGTTTTTCTCAAAGATTGTTTATAAGAAAGGTGCCTTGTTAATTAGCCAGTCAGGTGTTGATTAATTGACCAACTAGGTCTACCTGTATCGGAACAATGTATAAAAAGAGAGGATCTGAAGTAAAGGTGAGGTGCTATGCAAACCACCTTTCTAGTGAGTTTGTGTAGTTTCTTACTCAATAGCAACAAATCCTCAGTTTGGCTCCGATTGCTCCCTGGTTCTATTACACACCAGGGACTCTTCCACCTCTGTCATCTCACCAACAGAGGCTGAACAGACCCTCGTCCAGCTCTCTCCTGCCCAAAACAGGACAAGGAAGGAGCACAGTGGAGCATTAGTAGCAATTACCATCAAGTGCCCAAGTAGGGCCATCACAGCACTACATGCCTATAAGAGAGGCCTTGCTCATCATCATCACAGGTTTTGTGTCTCACAGCCACAGCCACTTCTCAGTTGGTAAAGAGAGATATCATTTCTGTTGTCTCCATGCCCTCTTTTTGGAGCCATGTTCTTTTGTGCATGGGAGTAATTCAAACCCTGACTGAGAGTGCCACAGTTGCAGAAATAGCGTGTGTGATGAACCCTATGCAGAGATTTTTGCTGGCTGCTGTTGTAATTATTTCCTGGAAGACAGAGAGGCTTCATCGCGTGGTGCTGCCATGCCCACCCTGAAGCCCCCTGGCTTCACCTGCCTGGCCGAGGCACGGTCAGCTGCAGAGGATACTCCCCTGTATCTCGAGGAGAGTTGGGGAGCGGCTAAGACAGAGCGCTTCGCTGTCTGCCTTGTATGGAGGAGAGGCGACGTCCGAGGAGGTATTAAGGGAGCCGACTCAAGGCTGGGGAAAAAGTCTCAGGTTTAATCCGTGCTCCGAGGAGCCCCGAATGCCATTGTGTGTGACAGCCGAAATTGCCCTCAAGGCCTTTGCAACATCGGGGAAGGGACACCCATTTACCAATGCGGGGATTTGGGGGAGTGGAAGGCGGAAGGACAGACAGACATAAACCAGTGGGGGAAGTTAAGGGAGGGACCCCTGGCCCTTGTCCAAGGTGGATGATTCTGGGAGAGTGGGATGAGGAGCCAAGTGATGGACAGGGTGCCAGGGAGGGGATAGGGGAATGACTGAGCATTTTCAGGGAGATTGGCATTGAGGGAAAGGCGAGAAAGCTTGGGGTGGAACCACCAGGAGAAAACGGGGGGTGAAGGGGCAAACCATTACAGAACTGTTACAAAAATATAAAAACACAATACAACAACGTGGGGAAACACTGTGCATGGACATGTAAAGCACAGGGTAGAAGAGACAGCCCTGAGCTTTGCAGAAGTGAGTGGGGCTTTCAGCTGTTTGAGGTCCAGAGGCCTGAAGCGGGACAGCCAGGATGCACTGGGGAAGAGGAACTTCTAGAAGAAACCAGACATTGAGAGCAACACCCTTTCAGCTCATAGGGAAAGCCTCTGGCTACCTATGGGAATGGTGCTGAAGTTCTTTCACATTGGTTGCTATGCATATTTTGTTAATTAACATAAGACAGTAGCCTCTGAATTTAAGGTAGCCTGAATTTAAGCATGAGCCTGTCTCCTGCCTGCCTTCCTGATGAGCAGTCTCTACTAGCTTCCTTGGGGCTACTGGCTTATGGGGTGACCCATGCTGCCTACTGGAAGACATCTAGCAGAAAACTAGGTCTAGATCTTGGCAAATGCAAATACCTGCACCTTGCAAGGCCTTAGCCAAGAAGGGGTAAGAGAGGAAGATGGAGCACTGCTGAACAGTATCAGGCTATTGTCTTGCCTGTCCTCCTCCCTTCTGGGAGATGATTAAGTTAATACTTGGAAACGACAGGTAAAGGGCTTTCCCCACTGTGCCAGCTATGGGAGCACATCCTGTGAGAACATCTTTCATCCGATGTTACACAACAATTTGTTGGTGGGTACAGGTTTCACAATGACCCTCTGGGAATTCTGGCTCCCCTAGCAGAAGGGAAGGGAGCTCTGCATTTCCATAGCTGCATGTGGTGGATCTTGGAAGGTGTGTGTGGTTTTTTGGCCATGGTGCCATGAAAGGGGCTGGCTGAAAGATGAATGCAGTCAAAGGGACAGGTGGAAATCAGTTTATATCTGTTGTGTTTGCCTGCTTTAAGAATCCATACCTCTGCATTGAGAAGGATGAGATTCAGGTTCAGAAGACAGTGGGGTCCCAGGGACCACCATATAGCTGTGCATTCTGTGCACAGGCGGGCCATAGGTTGTCCTGATTCTGTATTTGGAAAAGAGGAAGTACACTAAAATAAACTTTGTCTGTCTTGAGACAGAGAAAGTCTCTGTCTTGGTTTGTAAAACAGATGTCTGCCAAGAAAGGTGGGAACCTCCCTTGGAATGGAAATTGGAATTTTCCCCCAAAAATATTTTAAATTTGAATTTACGGGGCATTCAGGCAAAAATATGGGAAAAGGAATAACAGTTCTTTACCAGAATGTATAACAAAGCAAACAACCACAGCAGCAGCAGCAACAGAACCACAAATCCAGTGCCAGCCCAAAGCACAGACCCAATCCCAGCCTGAAGCATAGACCCAGTGCCGGCCCGAAGCACAGACCCAGTCCCGGCCCAAAGCACAGACCCAGTCCCGGCCCGAAGCACAGACCCAGTCCCGGCCCGAAGCACAGACCCAATCCCAGCCTGAAGCACAGACCCAGTCCCAGCCTGAAGCACAGACCCAATCCCAGCCTGAAGCACAGACCCAGTGCCGGCCCGAAGCACAGACCCAATCCCAGCCTGAAGCACAGACCCAGTCCCGGCCCGAAGCACAGACCCAGTGCCGGCCTCTCCCGGCCACAGGCACTTTCTCCTTTGGTGCAGTTCCGGGCACAGCCGGCAGGGGCGCCGGTGGCTCCCGGTCGGGCAGGGCAGGTGCAATGATTCCCCCGCGGCTGCAGGGGGCGCTGTGGCGCGGGCTCAGCCGCCTCTCCACACGGCAATGGCGGGTGGGCTGGATGGCGAAAACGGGCTGCAGCAGGAACCTCAGAGCGGTGGCTGGAACCGCAGGGACGAGCAGACTCCGGAGTAGCAAACAAAATGTAACAGAATCTCCGCAGCTGTAGCAGGAGTCGAGGGGTGTTCCGGCAGGCAGCTGCTGAGTTACAGGGCAGTGAAAAAGCCAAAGCGGTGGCAGAGAAGCGGCGGGGCTGAGCAGTGGCCGCTCAGCTCCCGAACACTGCTGGGAGAGGCTCCCTGGGAGGGGGAGGGGGCTTGGGGATCCTGGGGTTTCCCCTGAGGCACCCGAGTTGATGGTGAGGGTCCTTTCTGGTGAGGGAGGGTGTTAATAAGGTCCCAGTGCAACAGATACTTGTATGAGCAAAAGCCTCATGTATCGTAGGAGAAAATAGTAACGGGCTGGACTCCTTAGTGGCAGCAATAGGAGCCGCTCAACTGTTCCATCAAATCCCAAGATTGAGAGAGAAAAGAGCTGAACCCAACCCCTCACACCCCAGGCAAAATCTCATATCTCTGCCCTTCCAAAAGAAAGCCGCCTCAGCTAGAAGAGTGCAGCTGCACCTTTCAAAGAATTCAGAATTCACAGAATTATTAAGTTGGAAGAGACCTTCAAGATCATCAAGACCAACCCATGCCCTAGCACCTCAACTAAACCATGGCATTGAGTGTCATATCCAGTCTTTTTTTTAAACACATCCAGGGATGATGATTCCACCACCTCCCCAGGCAGGCCATTTCAGAACTTTATGACTCTTTCCATGAAAAACTTTTTCCTAATATCCAATCTATATTTTCTTTGGCGCAGCTTGAGACTGTGTCCTCTGGTTTTGTCAGTTGCTGCCCGGTGAAAGAGACCGACCCCACCTGACTACAACCACCTTTCAGGGAGTTGCAGAGAGCGATAAGGTCACCTCTGAGTCTCCTTTTCTCCAGGCTAAACAACCCCAGCTCCCTCAGTTGTTCCTCATCAGCCTTGTTGCCCTTCTCTGGATGCACTAAAGAATTTCAACATCCTTCCTAAACTGAGGGGCCCAGCACTGGACACAGCACTCAAAGTGCAGTCTGACCAGTGCCGAGTATAGGGGAAGAATGACCCCTGGTTCTGCTGGCCACACTATTCCTGATACAGGCCAGGATGCCGCTGGCCTTCTTGGCCACCAGGGCACACTGCTGGCTTTCCCTCCACCTTGGCCACTTCTTTCTCTATTAAGTGCCAGTCGTTATCATCTCTTAGCAACAGATGGGAGAAAAATCCCTGAGAGAAAAACAACAACCCTAACCTTCAACAGGCTCTCTCTTGATAAACTTGGAGTAGCTGGGGGAGGGTAAGGCACTGTTTTCCTTCTTTCCTTGGTCTTCAGTGAGGTCAAGAGGAACTCTGGCTTTTCCAGTTCTGTTCCTGATGTCCTTGCAATGCCTGTGTATGTCTCTTGAGTAGTTTTGATGCTGCTTCCACCCCCCACGTTCTTAACTTTTGTATTTAAACCTGATCCAGAATTCTCCACTCAGTCTGTCTGGCCTCCTGTTGTAGTTGCTGAACATTGGGGTGGATCACTCTTATACTTGTTCTCCATTGGTTAATCAGAAATTCAGGTGGCTGTTTTACATCTACCTCAGCTCTCTTCTACTTCTCCAGGCTGAAAAAGGCTCGTTCCTTCCATTGCTCCTCATGCTCCGGGCCTCAGATATCTTCAGGGCTTTCCTCTGAACTTATTCCAGTTTATCCAAGATTTTCTTGCTTTGCAAGGCCTGAACACAGCGCCACTGGTGTGATCCAGTGAGTGCCAGGTAAAGGGAACAATCCCTTACTGGCCCCTGACAGGTGCATCTGTCCATGCAGCCCAGAACATCACTGCAGCAGCCAGGAGATACTGCAGATGTTCATCCTATTAATGGTCCACTGAGCCCTCCATATCCATTTCAGCAGAGCCTGATGGGTAACACCTTACTTGTAATGCCTTTAGGAAAGTAATGAGGCAAAGAGTGAAGAGATGCAGAATCCAAAGAAAGATCCAGCAGAGATGCAAACCATTTGCAAATGCTGGGAATGTGAAAGAAGGCACTTAGCAATGTTGGAATGGGGCAAAAACTTCTGGAAACTGAAACCCTGGATGTTCTATTAGGGACTTGTGCAGGCAACAACAGTAGGCAAGAACTCTTGTCTAGGGAAAAAGGCAGGATTTGAGGGGTGTCCAGTGCATCATAGAAAGATCAAATTATGAGAAACGCACTGTGAGTCTGGGAACTGTAGATCCATATGTTTCTGCATTAATGGAAAAATGTCCTGAGAGGAAGGTAGCAATAGTCAGGGTGTGAGAGGGAAGAGCCCCACGCAGATGCTGCTGGTGGGCTGGTGCTCACAGACCAGGCAGAGGGAAGCAGCAGGTGCCACTGCCTCCTCTTCCAGGGTAATGTTTCTTTTAGGGCCATCTGTATTTGATGAGGTCACAGAGCCAGAGCAGGTGAGGCCCCTTCTTCGGCACATCCAGAGGTGAGTGAGCAGCCACCCTAAGGCAGCTCCGTGCACATCGGCAGTGGCAGGAAAGGCGAGAGGAGAGGTGATACCTCCACCAGCTGCAACAGTTCCTCCTGTGAGGAACCCTGAGCTCATGGATGGGGAGACCTTTAGCTGCCTCATGTGATGGTTCTCAGTAGCAAAGATGATATCAAACTCTTGTTGATCTCAGAGGTGCAGATTGACAACAAAACTGGCATTCATAACTTTTCTTTGTTGACTTTCAGAAACATTAGGAAATATTTCAGAAAGTCAGTTCCTTCTGCCTGTGTAGGACCCCCCACCCTGTGGATGCCTGTTCATACTCTGCCCTCCTGTGGAGAAAGGCATCGGAGTCAGACCTGTCCCATTATCTAAGCCATGAACATTCCTCACTGCTGGAATCTGTGCCATGAGGGGGTGACAGAGTCCAGCAGCTCCAAGTGCATGAGGTGGGACCGCTGCCCTAGGATGAAAGGAACCAGTCGTGCAAATACAAGCTCTACAGCAGGATGTAGAGTTCTGCAATTTGTTTCAAAAACTAAGGTTTTCAATTTCAAGTCAATATTTTCCATTTCAACAAATTAAATGAATTATCTTTGAAAACAGAAAACAGTTGAGTTGCACACGTTCACCTTAGCTCTCTTTCAGAGGTAAGAAAATCCAGTATCTTTTATTCCAACAAAATCGTTTAATCTATTCCTTTAGGTTTGTCTGTGAAACGTTATCAAATCCTGATCAAGTTATACCAAAGTTGTAATTTATGAGGAAAAATTCTGTAAGTGCGGGGCTGTGCGGCTCCGTACGGTGGGCACTCCAAGCCCCCCAGCCACAGCTGAGGGGAAATAGCAGTTCTGTCGGACCACCCGCTGCGGGGTGACCCTCCTCTCGTCCCCGCTGTCCCCTCACATTCACAGTGACCCCACCGCGGGGTGACCCTCCTCTCACCCCGTTGTCCCCTCACACTCACAGTGACCCCACCGCGGGGTGATCCCACAGCCCCTCACAGCACCGGCCGTGCGCGCCCTTCCCCACCTACACTCCCCGGCGCGCGCTCTACCCCGCCCACCGCCGGAACTGGGCACGTCCCGGAGTCCCGCGCGCGGTCATTTCTTCCGGTGCGGCGCCATCATTGCGGTGCGGCTGAGGCGGGGTGGGTCTGTGTCCATCCGTGTCCATCGGGCCCGAGCGCCGTAGCCATGGCCATCCGCTACCCAATGGCCGTGGGCCTTAACAAGGGCTACAAGGTGACCAAGAACGTGACCAAGCCCCGGCAGTGTCGCCGCCGCGGGGTGAGTATGAGACTCTGCTGGCGCGTTGTGCCCCGGGCCTGCCTCTCGTGGGGGCCGGACGAGCCCGCTGCCCCCGGTGCGCAGCGTGGTTGTGTTCGTGTGTCTGGCGCGGAGCCGCCCATCGCCTTCGGCCCCGTCCCGCGGGGCTGCGGCTCGCGCTTTCGCTGTGGGAAGACGGGAGGGCTCAGAACCCGGCCTGTGACTACGGGGCGGGCCGGTGGGCTCGGCCGGGCAGGGCAGCGGGTAGCTGTGAAAGCTGTATGCCTTCTAGAGTCTCCTATTCGGCTTCTCTTGGTAACAACAGGCAATCTCTCACAAAACTACCCCGAGTTTTCCTACTAGGAGCTGTCCAGGTGCGATAGATGCATGTTACGGGACATGAATGCATCTGGGCTCATTATTCATTCTTACTAAATGTTTTGTGTAGCTGTGGTGTCCGACGTGTGTTGCAGTGCAAACCTTGGCTAGCTCATAGACCTGTTTTTTCAAAAAATGCTGGTCTGTGCCAGTGTGTGACACATCTGGACCCAAGCCTGAAGAGACTGGCACACTTAGCCGAGCTGATGTGCTCCGCAGCATCTGCCAGGGATGAAGTTTTCTTGGCACATGCCAACAGCATAGGCTGGTTTTGAAGTCTAGCTGAGAGTATGCCACAGCCCCTTGCAGTCCCCTTTGCATAGTGCCTTGTAACCTGCTGACCAAAGTCCTCCCTCCCTCCCTTCCCACAGCGCCTGACCAAACACACCAAGTTTGTGCGAGACATGATCAGGGAAGTCTGTGGCTTTGCACCCTATGAGCGACGTGCAATGGAGTTGCTGAAAGTGTCCAAGGACAAACGTGCTCTGAAGTTCATCAAGAAGCGGGTAGGTCAATCAACTAACAAGGGATGGCAGAAACTACTGTGTCAGTTTTCTGCCCTCCCCTAGGAATAGTTGGCTTTTTAATTAATTACCTTTATTTTTTTCATTTGTTTTGGAAGTAACTGGTGGAATATGATGGAATGTTCCTTGGGCTGGGTGGGAGAGCAGGAGATGGGTGCAGAGGTACTTTGCTAAAAAGGCCCCGAACTCAAGGATTCAGGCTTATCATGCTATTTTCCCACGGTTTTCGTGTCAGGTGTAGGGAAAATGAGAGCAGCACTGATGGAGGTTGGGTGCCATTAACCAGGAGACTTCAAATAGGGTACCTTGTGTTGTAATGATTATGAGAGCTGAAAGCAGCCCCTTTCATGTCCAGATAACTGTTGAGGTACTACTGAGACATGATGGCAAACTCCTGGCTGGAGGTCGAGTGTCTCTTTCCAGAACTTTACTGTTCTGCGTGGTTTTGACGGGTGTGACGGCAGGGACACCTGCAGCAGTCCCAGTCTGTCCAGTCTGCGATGGGTAAAGACTGACAGCTCTGCTTTCTCCCTTTCTCCAGGTTGGCACTCACATTCGGGCCAAGAGGAAGCGGGAGGAACTCAGTAATGTCCTGGCAGCCATGAGGAAAGCTGCTGCAAAGAAGGATTGAGTTGCACAGGCTGCAACACAATAAAGTCCTTTCTCCCAAAACCAGGGTAGTGAGTGTTCTTGGTATACCTACTTCACTGAGTGCTGCTGGGGGTGCTGATAAGGTCCAGAAGTTCAGCCATCAAGAATTTGGGTCAGTGGTGTATTGTACCTGCAGGTGGAAATGCTGATACTGGTGCTGCTGTGACTTAATCTAGAGGGGAATCCTCTATGACTGTGTGCAGTCTCAGGATGTGGAAATCTCTGGAATAATGCCTTCTACCTCCTAGTCTGGCTTCAGACCTAGATGGTAGCAGGAGGGAAGTCAAGTGGGTAAAAATGGCCATTGAAAATAGTAACTACTTTGCACTTATTCCCCAGGGCACATCAGCCCATTCCTTATGCAGCTTAGCCTGCTCCTGTGTTTCCCCTTGTGCCCTCTATTCAGGCCTGTGTTCTGCAGTGTGGTAGCAAGTCATGACACCTAGAGTCAGCAAGAGCTCCCTGGACTTCAGTAGCTGGATTCTTTATTCTCCCCTAAGTCCTCCCTTGCTGATATGACAAGAGCTATTCTTGGCTCAGAAAATACTTTTTCTTAGTGTTCATTCAAGTTCTCCGGCCCCCAAGCCTGTGTTTACTGATGTACAACAGTCAAGATACTTATTTCCTTTTCTCACCCCCTGAATATGATACAGCTGTTGCAGAGGCACAGGCCATTTGTGGTGCAGCACAGTGCTGCTGACTGGTGATGCTGAGCATGTTACTGATCTGCCCTCTTTAAACCTGGAGTTTTTTCTGGTGGTATTGACCTGGTGACTAAACCTAGAGAACCTAGAGTCACCTTTATCAGCTGACTGTATCAGCTCTGCTGAACTGTCTTAGGATTTCAGTGTCCTTTCAGCCCAGCCTGGGCTTCTAAACAGAGACAGATTCTGAGAGCTACTTGCCTTCTACCACATCAGGAATAACAGCTGTACATCAGCCTAGCTCTGGGTGTACTGTTCAGTCCTTTTCCACAAGTCATATGGAAATTTACAGTGAAATGGCTGAAACATCTTCAGTGAGAAAAGACCAGACTAGCCCCACTGCTGGTGGCTGATAACATGCCTGTTCCTTTGGCAAAATTGGAAATCCTTTATTGTAGATCATAATTCAGTATTAAAGACTGAGAAATACTTTATTCTAGCAGAGCCATAATTCATCTTGGCAGCTGCGCAGCAGCAATTGCTTCATGTCCCACTACAGGATTGCCCCGAGTGCCTGGGGACAGAACACCTTCCAGCCATCAGGGCACAGCATGTCATCCTCCAGTGAGATCCTGCTGTGAAAATGCTATATCAAATACCTCTGTGTAGTGCTCCACAAAATGCACTTCCAGTCCTTCTGTAATGAATCCAGCCAGGTCATAATAATCCTTTTTGTTCTCTGATGGCAGAATGATGCAGGTAACACCAGCCCTCTTTGCCTGTGGGGAGAAAAAGTTGGGCTGTTGAGTCCTAGGAATCCTTCCATGTACCGGAAACACCCTTCCCCATTTCTGAAAGCAAGAGCAGTTATTCTGGAGCATGATCCAGCTTTACTCTCTTCTATGGAGAGCACCAAGGGCATTCCTGACAGATATCATGTCATGTTCTAGATGTCATATCATGTTCTAGATCCCCGCCTCAAGCCCCAAAACACATAGTCTCCAGTGCCATCTCAGCTGCAGGGACAGATGAGGGAGGCATTTTAGTTGGACTATGTCAGCAGCTCGGGGGATTGTTCAGAACATTCATACTATTCTACAGAGTTTTAAGTATCTGTTTCAGCTTGGGTGACAATAAAGCCTCAGATGAAAGCAAAGTTAAGAAACAGCTTGTCAAACTAACCTACCCCGTCAATACCCTTAGCACAATTCTACAGAACCTTTTGATAGGGACATCTGCCCTGGAAGGAGCACAGAAGGCAGTGCTTCTCCCAGGACAGGTTTGTACCCATTGCTTTAGGGGTGATCCTGTGTTTAGGCCTGTGGCCACTCACGCTCCTCCTGCAAGTGCAGCCAGTCAGTGCCATAGCACAGGTTAGTCCTGTACTGACTACTAAAAACAACTACTCGTTTTTAAGTCATACAAGGAAAAGAAATCACACTGCAGAAGGCTGTAGCCCAAATATATCTGGGGGCAGAACACTGATGTGAAGCCCCAGCTCAATGGAGGAAGACCTAATAACATTCTTGACAGAAAAATATGTGGTGCAAGGCTTATATAGGCCAGAATTGTGCAGGTGAAAAGTAGGGAGAGAGACTGAACACTTGGAAAGGAATTCTGAAAACTGAAAATAGATGAAACCAAAAATATAAATACTAAATCTAAGTTCCTCTTATCTAAGACATCTGTATAAAATGCCAAACAAATTCACACTGGAATTAGAGAATAGAGCCTTGATTTTAAGAATTTACCTTAGAGATGCTGTCAAATCTCCACTTGATGCCCTAATGAAACAGGCAATTCAACACAGCACAGGTGATTGAACTGTGCTAGTCTGACAGAGCAGACTTCTTTGACAGCCAGTTAAAGCTGTCAGTCACCTTCAATTCTTCCAGTGTAGGTGGAATTGAGCTAGTGCCAACATACATGCCCTGGCACAAAGGCTGGGGTCCCATCCCTTTCCTCACAGCCAGAGACACAGTCAAGATCCCCATGTTCCCCCATAGACTTTTCCAACCTGTGAATGGAATGAAATCTGCCTCTCCCAGTTCAAGGAGCAACCCCTCTCTGGCTGTCCCTGTCCCCACTGAGCCCAACCCAGGGCTCTCCTGTGGACAATGCACAGAGACAAGAGAAGAGCTCTTACTGCAATAGTCTTCTCCTTGATTCCACCAACAGGAAGAATTTTTCCAGTCAATGACACTTCTCCAGTCATGGCTACATTCTGCCTCACTGGGCAATTCATAGCCAGGGACAGCAGAGCTGTTACTATGGTACATCCTGCGCTTGGTCCATCCTTCGGGGTTGCTCCCTGTTTAAAAAAAAACAAAGCACAACTCCCCTGCTCATTCAAGAAGCAGCATAGTCAGACAGTACCCTTGTACTTGTTGTTTTAACATTGTCCAAATTTCGTGAAGCCTCACAAAGGTTTTTGCATGTGTGAGTGATGGAATCCTGCTATCTGAATTGGCTGATATATTAACAACTGTGACATTCCTCACTTTATTCATGAGAAATAATCCACAAATGAGTCCACAAATATGGTTTCTGGCCTGATGCCACCACCATACTCACTGGGCTTAGGTCTTTGAGTAAGCAACATCAGGGAAAAAAGAGGACAAACACTTTGAAGCTCTCTGTTAGACCTAAGTCAACATCACAAGGGGAGAATGTCAAGAGTAACAAACTAATGGAGGACAATATCAAAAATCATGCAAGGCAGAAAAAATCAGTATATAAAGCCCCACAAAATCCAGGCCTGAACTAGTGACAGTCTGGATTTATCTGAGAACAAACCGCTTTGTGGTAAGAGCAGAGGAAATCAATATGAGAGGGAGTAGAGAGAGATTATGTCTGCTGTTTTCTCATCTTTCAGGAAATGAATTCACAGACAACAATGCAGTACCTAAACAGACACAGAGCAAGCTGCAACAAAGACATTGCACAAAGAGCACTCAGCAGTCCAGATGTAAAGCTGGGGCACAATCACAGCTCAAAATCTGTCTTCAGTAAAGCATCTGCCAAAAGCTTGTTACACAGCATGTGAGCCACTCTGAGCACTGTGGGCATTTATTTTCAGCCCCAAATATTGGACAAAAGCAATCACTGCCATTACATGGAAGCATGGCACAGAGATCAGGAGTAGTATTTTCAATTATGTGTAAATGACTTGAGGCCTTTAATATGTACATATGTACAAATGAAGAGCCTTCCAGCTTTACATCTAAGGGAGCAAACCAGCCGGGCTGCTGTGCATGCTCTGTGAACTCTGTATCAGTTTACCTCTGGCACATGCAAGTGGATATGAGAAGACATAAGAAAATCATTGTTGGGGTTCTTCTGCATCAGAAAGGCTCTTGCAAATGTGTATGCAATTTTGGCACTCTCTTTCATTACATCTCCCAGTTGCCCTGTTACTTCAAGCGACCCATCCTTGTTTTCCTTGTCTTTGGGTCGCCTCAGAGATGTTTCAATAAACAGAGTGGAACCTCCTAAAAAAAGAAAAGAAAAACATCTGAAAAAAGTTAAAGGAAAATTAAACTAGAAGGTTTAGGTGATGCAGAAGGTATGTCAGGCATTTGGAACTGATGCTCTCTGATGAGACACTAGCCCTTGAGTAGACAGCAGCTGAAACCTGTTCCTTAAATACCTTCAGGAAGGCCAGCTAAAAACCTCAACAGTCTCCATTCATTGCTTTTTTTGGACTTCACCTTCTAGGAACATAGATGCAACCCCTAGTTAATGGAAATAACCAAGTTCTTATAATGGTTTCATGTTCTTTGTTTCCTCCAGAGAGTAAGCTGAGTTCATAAAATACTTTTAGCCACTTCAATTCTCCAGTGCCGGGAAATCTATTTACCTTCTCCACCATACTGATAATTTCCCTTTTAACTACTTGAATTCTACCCAAAGTCAATTAGAGTATGAAGAAGTCATCTCCTTTGCTGTGTGCTGTATTTCCATCCTGTAGTGCACATAAGCCCACAAGTTACTAGGGGAATAATCCAATGAATGGTAAGCTGCCAACTGCACCCACTCCACAGAGTGCTGGAACACCTATACCTGCCCTCAGCACCAGAAGTTAAGTCAGTGCTGCACATCACTGACGAGACACAGCATTCCTCAGCTGTGCTGTGTATCACAGTGGCACCCTCCTGCTGCTGATGTTCCTAATGTATGTCATTTGTATGGGAAATGGAGCTGGAAGAGAAAACATGCTGGCCCTAAGCTAAGATAAGCCTGGTAAGGGCATAAGAAAGGCTCCCTTCTTCTAGGAAGTAGTATTCAGGATCCAAAGGCCAAAGGAAATTCCTTTTACTAGTGCCTGTAAAAGAACATCACTGGACTCAGTTCTGTTTGACTATTACATTCAACTTTTGAAAAATTACACAGAAATGTAGGCATTAACCCCAAATTAATTTTGTCTCACCCATAGCTGTCCAGGCCAGACCCATCACCACTCCTGGGGGAGTGGTTTCATACATGCGATCCACAGTGAAGATGGGCTTTCCTACAAAGTCCTGCAGGTTTTCAGGTGTTACTTGGACCATCTCTGCTTCTCCACTCACAATTTTATAGGCAGATTTCCTCAATACCTGGGCGAGATAGTTATTTATCTCTGTAAAAATGCTGAGAAGGCTGATGCACAGTGGTCACAAGCTACATATAACTTCCCCATACCTTTTCTACTTGCTTCTGCAGATTCCTCACCCCACTCTCTCTGCAGTACTGCTTGATGAGAACAGTCAGGACATCTGATGTGATTTGAGCTTTGTTTTCATCCAAGCCACACAGAACTCGTGCTTGAGGGACCAAATATCTCTGAAAAAAACAATCCCCCACATCCTTCTCTTAGTATTTGTGACAAAAGCCAAGTGGTTCCAATTCACTCGATTTTCTGCTGTTACCTCAGTGCTGCTTTCTGGTGTCCACAGCCTATGGACACTGGAGTTACTTTAACTATGTGTTCAAATCAAAGGAACACTGTCCAAAATACCATGTATCTAATTTTTCTGGACATAGTTGGATGTAAATATGTAAGCCTGAATCTGCCAAAAAAAAAATCCACCAGATGTAATTCACATAAAGCACAACAGTGATTTCTCTTACCTCTGCAATTGCAAGTTTCTCTTCTGCTACATATCCTGACACATTGATCACTTCCATTCTATCCCGCAGTGGCTCTGGAATGGTTTCTGTTACATTGGCAGTACAAATAAAGAGTACCTGGAAGCATTAAAAGATCCTATTAAGAACTTTCATTAACCAGTTGCTTTACTCCAAGTACTAGTTCCCAAGTTCTGCATTTCTCTGTCTGAAGCGCTAGAGCAAGATCACCCTCTCTGTGGAATTAGTTTTTATTAAAAGTTTGAATTTTAGAACTATGTAACAGCATGTTCCCTACCCCCAAAATAAACGTTTAGAAATACACAACACACAAACTGGGAAATCAGAATGCTTTGATAGGGACCAGAAAATGGGAGATCTAGATCTCACTCAGAAGTTCTTTCTACCTTCTAGGAAATTAGCTCAGAATGACCCAATTATCTATACCTATTCCTAATGCGTCAATTCTGTAATTTATGTCAGCTGCACAAAAAGTGCAACAGTGTGTAAAGAAGACCAATTTCAAAAGCTTCACAGCAGCATTAGGCCACCTCCCTTGACAGCAGCTCTGCCAATCATCATGTAAAGGACAACTCTTGCCTTTTCTAGTGGAGACCACACATCTGTCCCTGGCTCTACAGGGAATTAGGACATATGCGGGTGATCATGTTCTTTCATGTACAGATACTTCAGTTAAAAGCAACTCCTGCAGAGACAGTTGTCTATCTGATTTTCCAACTGAATAAAATGTCAGCATCTTTTCATGGACAGGAAATCTCTGCATTGAAACACATTCAGACATTCTGGCTCTACAACCTCTGCAGAAAAGAGAAATACCTTTGACAAATCTACAGGAAC
The DNA here is from genome assembly GCF_024509145.1 of Vidua macroura. Lineage (NCBI taxonomy): Eukaryota > Metazoa > Chordata > Aves > Passeriformes > Viduidae > Vidua > Vidua macroura. The sequence continues at coordinate 907,465 of NC_071596.1, read as the reverse complement.
ATCAAGATAATGATCCAAGAAGTTAGAGTTCTGTTCTGGATCCAACAGTTCTAGAAGGGCCGAGGACGGATCCCCTTGATAGCCTCTTCCTATTTTATCTACCTGTGGGAGAAAAGAATTTAATACTCTAAGAAGTTTCCTACTATGATAAATTCTCAAGCAAGACTTTTTTCAAGGCTCCATCTGAAAATGTTCATGAGTGTTCATTAACATCCAGTACCAGTCTACCAGTTTTCTGTGCACTCATCCAAGTCCCCACTATCTTCCAGTGTAAGCACATGACACAGCTGAGAAGACACAGGATTTTTGAGTGTTGCAGAAAATCACTATGAAGTCTCAGGCAACGTGCATACAATAAAAAGCACTACTACTAGTGGCTACTAATTGTTAAGCTGAGATAAGCTATAGGCACAGACCAGAACACTTACTCCACAGTGAGAGGACTAGAGAGCTAGCTTACACCACTTCCCTAATATGCAAGGCCAGACCTTGCCTTGCTCTGGCCAAGATGCAAAAAGCCTACACACAGCCATTCAAGCAGAGCTAGCTTAGTGACTTGAAATAAAGTAACTTGACTGAGGCTCATGAGGACTTCCTGAAGTCATGTTGAACAACCTCACTGGTCACGTAGGATTGCTAGAGCCAGCTGCCCAGGACCATGGCCAAGGTCATTGACTCGTCCAGCACTGTGAACTTTGCTTCTGGGGATACAAACAGGGCCACCAGTTCTTCTCCCTTAGGAGTAGCGTTAACTGCATGGCCTTAATGAAATTTGCTGCTACAGCCAAGGCAGGGCTTCTGGCCAACACCACTGAAGTATCATAACCCACAGGTTCCATTACCTTTCAAATTACCATACTCATTGGTTACATCATGCTGCAACGGATGACAGTTTATTGGTCCCACATACCATTCCTTCCAAGAATATGCTGTTGGTCCTTTCCAGGTATGGCATACAAGAAGGCCAGAACGACCTTCAGTCTATTCTGAACACCTGCTATTATATCCTGTCCTTATTTGCATTAGGCTGGTAGCTTTAGACCTACTGAGAGAGTGACTCCTGCTAATAATCACACAGGCAACAGTGGATTTGTGCACAGTGACGTGCTCACACCTATGAAGGAAACACAAGAACTACAGAAACTCTGAATATCCAGCCAGGTCCATTAGGATCCAAACAGCTATAATTTAATATGAAGGACACAACTAGAATTGTAAAGCTTGAGTCTGTTATAAGGAGAGAAAACAAAGCATCTAAGGTATCAGTGTCACCCAGAGAACTGGAGAGCCCAGCCTCATATAAACAGAAAGATCATGGGATTTTTAAGAGTTACTGCTTCACCTTTTCTCTGGGGATCACAAATTGATACAAGTCTTTAAGAGCAAAGCCTAGAAGAAAGACCAAATACTTCACCTCGTCAATCAGTATAAGCGGATTCTCTGTCTTGGTCTTCTTCAGACACTGGATGATTTTTCCTGGCATTGCTCCAACATATGTCCTCCTGTTTTACCAGAGATTGTATTTAGGGAACTATTGAAAAGCACAGCACATATCAGAGCATACATCACACAGTGACAGAACAAGTATATCCTGCTGGGAAATAAGTCTTTATTTCTTCAACATCTATCAAAAGCATTCTCCATCAACATATTAAGCACCAAGACCCACCCACTCTGTTTCTAGTAAAGAACTGACAGGAATTTTGGCAAAATACTCCTAGACTACAGTTTCTATCTTTAATTTAAACCACTTCTCAATTAGAGAAAAGCAAAGAGGTTAGGCTGAGAATAGAGGTATTTGAATTTTCATGGGTTTTGGGAAAGAAATGTTAGAAGGGGTAACATTTCACTTCCTCACTTGATAGGGACAAAAAGACCAGTGTAAATCAAAACATACTAAAGGAACAAGTTGCTAATAGGAAAATATAACCTTCCTGCTAGAGATTGTTTCTGGTATCCAGAAACAAGCAGAAGCAAAGAGGGTAAAAACAGAGTGAAGGCCGAGAGGCACAGAACAGAGAACATCTGAAAAACATAGAAAATATTTTTCTCTGCTTCTAGGTAAGGCAGAGCCCTGCAGGTTCAATTTACTCCGCAGAATGGCTACTCTTACTGGTTTGAAAACACCGCTGGTTTTAATTTCAGATGCAGACCCTCTCCTCTGCTCTGGTGAGGCCACCTGAAGTGTCGTGCCCAGTTCTGGACTTAGGAATTCAAGAAAGACAAGGAACTCCTGGGGAGGCTCCAGTGGAGGGCTGTGAAGGTGATGAGGGGACTGGAGCATCTCTCATGGGAAAGGCTGAGGGAGCTAGGCCTGTTTAGGCTTCAGATGACTGAAAGGGGATCTCATCAATGTGTAAAAATATCTGAAGGGTGGGTGTCAAGAGGACAGGGCCAGACTCTTGCCAGTGGTGCCCAGTGACAGGACACAGGCCAATGGGCACAAACTGAAACACAGGAAGTTCCACCTGAGTAGGAGGGGAAACTTCTGTACATTGAGGGGGGCAGCAACCTGGAACAGGCTGCCCAGAGAGGCTATGGAATCTATTTCTCTGGAGACATTCAAAACTTGTCTGGACACCATCCTGTGCAACCTGCTATAGCTGAACCCGCTTTACACAGAATCACTGGGTTGGAAGAGACCCTTCAAGATCATCAAGACCAACCCAGGCCCAACACCTCAACTAAAACATGGCACTGAGTACCACATCCAGTCCTTTTTTAAACACATCCAGGGATGGCGACTCCACCACTTCCCTGGGCAGACCATTCCAGAACTTTATCACCCTTTCTATAAAAAACCTTTTCATAATATCTAACCAATACTTCCCTTGGCGCAGCTTGAGACTGTGTCCTCTGGTTTTGTCAGTTGCTGCCCGGTGAAAGAGACCGACCCCACCTGACTACAACCACCTTTCAGGGAGTTGTAGAGAGCGATAAGGTCACCTCTGAGTCTCCTTTTCTCCAGGCTAAACAACCCCAGCTCCCTCAGTCATTCCTCAGAGGGCTTGTGTTCCAAGCCCCTCACCAGCCTTGTCAGCCTTCTCTGGATGCGCTCAAGTGTCTCAACGTCCTTCCTAAACTGAGGGGCCCAGAACTGGACACAGCACTCAAGGCGCAGCCTCACCAGTGCCAAGTACAGGGGAAGAAAGACCTCCTTGCTCCTGCTGGCCACACCATTTCTGATCCAGGCCAGGAGCCATTGGCCTTCTTGGCCACCAGGGCACACTGCTGGCTCATGTTCAGCCTGCTGTCGACCAGTGCCCCCAGGTCCCTTTCTGCCTGGGCACTGTCCAGCCACACTGTCCCCAGCCTATAGAGTTGCAGGGGGTTGTTGTGGCCAAAATGCAGGACTTGGCACTTGGACTTATTAAACGTCATTTTACTGGACTCTGCCCATCTATCCAACTGTTCCAGGTCTCCCTTTACAGAGAGCCCTCCTACCTTAAAACAGATGGACACACGCTCCCAGTTTAGTGTCATCTGCAAATTTACTGATGAAAGACTCATCCTCATCCATGTCATCAATAAAAATATTGAACAGAACTGGCCTCAGCACAAAGCCCTGAGGGACACCACTGGTGACTGTCCCCAGCTGGATGCAGCATCGCTCACCACCACTCTCTGGGCCGGCCATGCAGCCAGTTCTGAACCCAGCACAGAGTGCTCCTGTCCCAGCCGTGGGCTGCAGCTTTTCCAGGAGTGTGCTGTGGGAGACAGTGTCAAAGGCCCTGCTGGAGTCCAAATAGACACATCCACAGCCTGTCCCACATCTACCAGGAGGGTCACTTGGTCATAAAAGATCAGGTTGGTTAAACATGACCTATTCCTCCTAAACCCCTGCTGGCTGGGTCTGACACCCTGGCCATCCTGTAAGTGCTGTGTGATAGCACTCAGTATGAACTGTTCCATCACCTTACCGGGTACTGAGGTCAGGCTGACTGGCCTGTAATTACCAGGATCTTCCTTCCCACTCTTGCTGTGAATGGGTGTCACACTGGGCAGCTTCCAGTCATCTGGAACCTCACCAGTGAGCCAGGACTGCTGGTAAATGATGGAGAGCAGCTTGGTAAGCTCATCTGCCAGCTCCCTCATCACCCTGGGGTGGATCCTATCTGGTCCCATGGATTTATGAACATCCAAGCAGCTCAGCAATTCTCTGACTGCCTCCCCCTGGATAACTGGGGGCCCATTCTACTCCCTGACACCATCTACTAACCCAGGAGGAGAGGACAGTCGTCCTGAGGACAAGCCATATTTCCACTAAAGACTGAGGCAAAAAGGTGTTAAACACTTCTGCCTTCTCCCCTGCTTTAGCAGGGGAATGGTCTAGATGATCTCCAGAGGTCACTTTCAATGCCAACCATTCTAGGATTTTTTTAAGTGGAAGGAAAATAAACCTATGGAAGGGTCAGACCTACCCATTTTTTATTAACTTCTTGTTTTCCCCATGAATGTTCTTGTTTCCAGGTTTTCCTCATGCAGCATCTCCATCTTGATTATTTGGAAACCAAGTCTCAATCACACCTGAACACACATGTGAATAACCCTGTTCAAACTGTCACCATTCTCTAGTTCTGACATCTAGAGACATGCATCCATTAGCATTTGTCATCAGTCCAGTGGTTTTGAGTAGCTCACTCAGCTTTTCAAAGCTGAGAATACACAATAAACAGGGAGCAACTGCACTTAAAAGCACAAATATAATTATCTTCCAAACTCCACCCTTTCCTATCTTTTTCACCTCTTTCTTTCTCTTCATCTCAACTCCTGTCAGCAAGGGTTGGCAGAACAGAGATGGGAATTACATACATTGTCCAACTTCAGCTAGATTCCTATTTACTTTAGTAAAAACTGCTGGATAGGGAAATTTCTCAAGTTACACTGACCTGTGTCCTTTTATTTCTGCTACATCAGTCATCCCTCCAACACTGAAGCGGAAGTACTCTCTGTTTAGGGCTCTGGCAATGGAGCGAGCAATACTGGTTTTGCCAACTCCAGGGGGACCATAAAAACACAAAATCTTCCCCTGGGTGGATCCTCGCAGCTGGCTGACTGCAATAAATTCCTGTAGAACAGATAAAGCACCAGCAGTGAACAGAAGGGAACATCAGCAACACCAAAACACATTTGTTATCAGGTCAAGTAGTGATTACAAAACAAGCATCATACACAAAACTGGTTCTCAAAGGACTTGGGGGAGGACAAGGGGAGAAGCTAAGTCAGGATACTGATGCATCTGTTTTGCCTCTGGTTATTTATATGCTTGGTTGTCCCCAGCTTCTGTGCTCTGTATCATCGCATCAAAAGAAGCAGTCTCTCTCCACTGCCTTGGAGTGAGAAGACAGATTTCAAGTTCTTCTCCCAGCTTCTCTTGTTCTCACCCGAGTCTCTCAAGCTACATGTGAGCATCTCCTACTGTACCAATCCCATGTGCTAAGTTACGCTTGTCTTATTTCACACTTCTGTGATAGACAACCCTCAAGTAACACTGAGCAGTTGAGAAATCAAAAGATCACAGTTCAAAACTGAAACCTCAACTGATTATACACTTACAGTGAATAAATGACTGTGCAAGTGGGGAAAAAAATCAAGAGACTGCTTCCCTGGGATGCTTACTTGCCCAGCATTTAGTACAAACCAGAATATTGCAGTTTGAAATGAGAATGTGACCTTCATTGCCACAAGTAATTAAGTACATTAACTGATTACCAGAACATTTGGGTCTTTCATGCAGCTTTCTGTTTGATGTACAGTTTGATGTATGAATTAACACCAATTAAATGGAGATTGCAATCTGAAACACATCCAAAATGCCTGATGTTAAGCAGTGTGAAATGCGACACATGGCCTACTCCTGCCTTACCAGAATTCGCTTCTTGACATCATCCATTCCATAGTGATCCTCCTCCAGAACCGCTTGGGCTCTAGCCAGCTCCAGGTTCTCCTCGCTACACTTACCCCATGGGATGGATGTCAGCCAGTCCAAATAGTTCCGTGTAACACTGACAGAAACACACAAATGAGAGTGATTGACCAGCTCATGTCTTCCTCTACCACCTTCCAAAACAACCTCATCCAGAACAAGGGGGATATAAAGTACTCATGGAAGAGAGCCTATGAAAAGAACATCACTATTTGGGCTGTCACTGCCAACCTTTTTCACAGTCTTCAACCTCCCCCCACAAAAAAAAAAAACAACAAAGCTTCTTTCCCCAGCTTTTGCTTTTCTGAAACAAAGAATCTCTAACACCACAGAGGAAGATTTAAGATGAAGAAAATGATGCCAGTATGGAAGTTAACAGTAGAGATAATCAGCATAAACAAACTGAAGACAACACAAGTGTGTCAAACCACTATTCACTGTTCTAAAACTATGCACTTAGATCACGAATTCAAGTGTACAGGAAGGTCTGCACAGTGCAGTAACTATCAAGTTGTGCACAGTCATGGACATAGGGAAGCACAGCCAGGCTGTCTGAGACCAGGATCCACCTGAGGACAATTGCCATGCCACCAGAGCTTTGGCTTTTTTCTGCCAAGTACTTGCTTTGCAAATTTGCAACCACTGCTAGAACTCTGAAGGAAAGGGAAAGGAACTAATGCAGCCTGTGAAGCCCAGTATGTCTTTTCTATGACTGCAAAGATGCTGCTCATCCAAGGGCATGCTTGCCCTTAAACAGTCTTTTACTTTGTAAAAGATACTTTTAAAAGCAGAGACCCAGAGACCCCATTAAGAGCTGATGAGTACACCAACTGCTGTATAATATAGCACACTCTGACTCAACAGACAAGAAATGTTCACTTCAACCTTAGTTTCTAACAATTCACATCACAGAACACATTACAAACTATTCATTCATTCCTTAGCAATACCAATACTTCAGGGACCACCTCAGGTAGCTTAGCCAATGACATGTATTAGCTTCTCTCACATCTACTGAAGACACTGAAGTACAAGAAAAAAGAGCCAAAACTGAAGGCAGAAAAAGAACCACTGCACACTTCATGAGGAACTAGCTGCACATGTTGTATCTCTAGCATCAGACTGCAAGAGAAGACGGAAGACCTAAAATGATCAAAAGAGGTAGACTACATAAGTAAACACAGGCAATTTGGAGAAAAATCCTATAATGTAATGATATGCTATGGGGAAGGGAAGGGAAGGGAGGGACTAAAGTAAGTGCTTCACAGAACTGCACTGATGTTTCACTCTCACAACAAACCCTGACAGCATGACATGGCCATGCACTCACTTGAATTCTGAGGAGTGATTATCCAACAAGCCCAACTTGTTCAACTCTTCATCAATCACATCCATGACATGCTTTGGCACTACCAGCTCCTTTAGTCGCTCACGGAACTTCTCTTCTATAGCATCCTTGTCCTCTTTTTCCAGACCTAGTTCTTTCTTAATGATCTTCAACTGCTCTTGAAGAAGATACTTGCGATGTGTTTGCTTGATCTTCTCTTCAACCTAGACAAAGCAACAAATACAGTAACTAATGTGCTCCTGGTACAGACCATCTAACATCAAACACTTCCAAATACTTCTCAGTTACGACGTTCCCAGCAACTGAAAATACTACTTGGAACACATCTGCAGTGTATTCTAACACAAGAAGTGACTTAATAACATACTCCAGCACCCTCCATATCTTGGTGGCCTTCACTGGCCATGATTCAGTGCTTCAATGTTTGTGTTGGGGAGACCAAAGGCTGGGCAGAGTAATCCAGATGTAACCTCCTTAGTACCAGAGAGGGTTAACCACTACTCTCTACCTGCTGCCTACACAGGGCAACTGAAGCCCAGTATGCAGTTGGCCTTCCTTGCCACAAGGACAGTCTACGAATTCATGGTGAGCCTCCTTCACATCAGGGCTTCAAAGTCCTTTCCTGTATAGCTATTTTCTATCCCGATTATTCCAGACCTCGTCTATTCATAGGGATTATGAATTTCTCTTAGCCGAACTTAAGTAGGTTCTTACTGACTCCCCGAGGGGATACCACTAGTAGCTCTGGTTGAAGTTAGACTTTACCATGTTGATCACAACCCTTTCTGCCCATTAGACTAGCAAATTTTTTCACCAATCTCATACTACATACTTCCAGTCTGTAACATCTCAATTTAGTCAGAATACTATTATGGTTGACCTCAGCAAAGGCCACGCAAATGTCAAGGTATACAACAATCATTGCTAGAATCATAGAATCATTTAGGTAGGAAAAGATGTCTGAGATCATTGAGTCCAACAATTAACCTAGCCCTGCCAAGCCCACCATTAAACCATGTTTCCTTTCTGTATTCTGGGCCTTCTCATAGGAGAAGACAATTAGGCAGTTTGCTTTTGGGAAATCCCTTCTAGCTGTTCCAAATCATGTCATTTTTCATTTGCCTGTACAGGACTTATTGGAGAATTTTCCCCATAATCTTCCCAGGGACTGGGGGCAGGCTAACATGCCTACAGTCTCCCCGATTCTCCTTCTTGGAGATGGGCATGACATTTACTTTTTTCTGCTTCCCAGGAACCTCTCCCATGACCACAGTGCTTTAATGATAAGTGAAAAAAACGAAATAATGACATTGATAAGCCCTCTCAGCATCCTTAGATATATATCTGGTCCCAGAGACTGCATCTGTTCAATTCGCTTAAGCCAATTCTCCAGCCATTCCAACCCTGGTCCAAAAGCATTTTGCACTTAACATGAATTCTAAAAGCCCCAGTTACTGGGAGTTAACAAACAAAATATGACTCAGTATTCTCAAATATTTGTACTTCACATACTTCATTACCATTTAGATGCAGTTACTGTACTCTGATTAAATCTTACAACAGACAGGAGCTATTGCAGTTCACAAGAGTTAACAGAAGGTCATTTGAAATAACATTGTGCAATTTACACTAGTACATGCTATATACAGTATTAGGCTGTATATTGTTACACGGATGCTTGGTAAACTGCAGACCTCTAGATTTATCTGCTTGCATGAAACTACAACTTAGACACAATTTAACAGCAAATGCTGTAGCCTTGTATCTTCTTACTTCTACCATGTGCATGAAAAAAAACATTTCCAACAGAAAACCTTAAATCTAAATAATGCACCCTTTAGAGCACTACATACCCATACTAAGCATCACAGTGGTGGACACAATATAAATACACACAAGGTATTTGTTACTCCAGAAACTTACCTCTCTTCCAAGACGCTGCTGAAGTTTGCTCAGCTCATACTCCTTTTTCAGAAGGGAAAGAGCTTTATAAAGCCGTTTGGGAATCTGGAAACGATAGACAAAAAATGAGTTTTGAGATGCCATACCCTTGTTAAGTAACACACACACACATATATATACACACACACACTTTCTCCCTCCTAGAGAGAAAGACAGAATAAAAAACTCCAACAGGTTGTGTGGGAGAACTTTACAGCACTTGTAGATGTGGAAAGACCAACATGTAGCAACTCCACAGCATGTAAAGAAAATTACATGCTGCCAAAGATGCGGAGCACTCCGATTTACCCACAGAAAATCAGTACTAATGATCTACTATATCCTTCAACAGGAATCTAGTCACTGATACTAACGTATCATCAAAAGCAGCACTGAAGTCTCTTCTGTACTGAGGCTGGTAAAGAAAAGGTGACATACAACAGATGTACTGATTCCATTCACATTGCCTGAGCTAAAAACTTAATCTTACACTGGTTTCTTCCAAGATGTCTTGAAGTTCGTGTGACTCTGCCCCTGTTAGGGCTGCACCCATGTCACTCAGATAGATAGGGTTATCTACCACACGCTGTCCAGCCTGCATCATCTGAAGTACAGACTCTCTGCAAATAAAAGGTAAAAACCCCAAAATGCTCTGTAAATTTACATTCAAAATGGAATATCCTAATTTACTTGTTATGACAGTGCAATAAAATGAAACACAGCTCAGTTTCACAGCAAACTATTTGTGAAATTTGACTGTATCAATACTCAGTAACAAACAGATAAATCACTTGGTTTAGAGGAATGATCACTAATATATAAAATTAAGTATCTGAAATGCTCTCCAAACAGTTATGTAGGATTTTTTTGTGCCAGTAGTCCAAAACTTCTATCCTGCTTGTTAAGACATGGATCAGATCATGATGCTTATTGCAGTGGGTTTTATTTAGACCCTGCCTTAGGACTTAATTGTTCTATGTTGTTTCTAAATTGCACATCAGGTTTTCAAAACTTTGATTCCAACAACGGACAGAGTTTACATCTCAAACCAAAAATCTATGTGACAATTCAGCAAATATCTCTACCTCATTACAACAGAAAGACAAGTGGTATAGAAAATGTCAGTATCTTCCAGCCTGAGAACATGCTGTTCCCAAAGCAGGGCAGCATGGGAAGGACATACCTGTACAAGGGGTTCAAGGCAATGATATCCCGGATTGTTTTAACGATTTCTGCAGTAAGTGCCTATAGACACAACAAAATCTAATCACCAAAAGAATGGAAAAAGATAGGCAAGATCACAGTACAAATATGAAATTACCCAGAGTCCAGCCACTCACTGCAGTGGTGGGCTGTGATGGGTCTTGGTGCTGGGGCAGTTTCTGCTCACAGGAAAGGCAGCAAGGCCTATAGGCTGGCTTTCTGCATGCACAGAACTTGACTGGCTCTTGGCCAGAAGATACGATCAGGTTGAACACCCAAGCCAACTTCAAAGAAACAGTTTGATGGAGGTCATCACACAGATTTAAGCACAGACTAGCCTCTTCATTCAGCAACTTTTTGAAGTCAACAGTTTTAAGGAACTGAGCTGTTATAATGAAAATTCTTTACTTTCATATAACCCCCTTGTGCAGTGACTGTGAGAAGGAACTAGTTTCTGCAGCCTGAAATTAGAGCCTGATTTTAGAACTTTTCCTTTTGAGCAAGAAGTGTAGGTGCAATTCTACAGGACAATTCCAAACTTAAGTGAATTAGTCCAACTAATCCACTTACTTTAACCTCTTCTGTGATCTGAAAATCTTCATGAACCACATTCTCTACTTCTACCATGAGAACTTCCTTCGAAGAAGCAGCTATAGGATCTAGTACCAACTCCACAGCTTGGTCCTTTGCTCCAGGCTCCTCTTCAGCCTCCTTTTTAGATCGCTTCTGTTTCCTTCTAATTTTTTGTTTGTTCTCAGGTTCCTCAGGCTCAACCTCTAGTTGCTTGTTGATACGAATCCTGAAAGCCAAAAGAAACCAGCAACAATCTATCTCCCTGTTACATGTGATTTCAGCTCTTCAGCATGAAAAGGAAAGTCTAAGCTGTATTTTGAACAAGCTAAAATTTAGAAAGGACACACATTTGCAAGACACCATGTTTCATTATTTTGGCTTTTATACAGGAGTTTCCTTTTCTATGTGTTTCCCTATAAATGCTCCTCAAATCTGGTATCTAGTGTGGTTCCTATGGACATGATTGACCAGTGCTTCATGTCTCAATCAAATATAAAGACTAACCCTGAAGTTATATCATAGGAATACCAAACCCTTCCAAGTTATACGGAAATATTTCTATTCCAAGTAACCCCAAACCAGTAGCTTATTTCCAAAATGAAATCAAACACGGCTGTGCTTTGATAATGCAGCAAGAGGTCCAAGACTTCATTTGAAAAGGAATTGACTTGTGAATTCATGCAAATTTAGCTTTGACAGGACTGCTCATTCTTTGCTGTCCAGAACAAATGCAAGTGAAGAAAAGTGAGAAGGAAAAAAAGCCATGCTTCAAAGCAAAACCCACCCTGGATCTGTCCCTTTGGCCATGTTTCTGTCCTTGTATTTTTCCTTCTAATGGAAATTACTTATTTGATGCTTTTAAAAATATAATTTCTTAACTTAGTTAAAAATATCCGGAATAAATGGCTAAAACTAGATTTTCAGCAATAATCATATTTTCTTCAATTCAGTTCTGGGGCAAAATTATGACTGGGGCAAGACCATTAAAATTCTGGACCCCCCCTCCTTTTTTTAAAGCAAAAATACCGGCTTGAATTAATTGATTCCAATTACTGACACTCTCAGGATATGGCATGGTAGCAAAGCAAAAACTTGCCATACACAAGTTGTGTAGAAAAAAGTGCATGTATGTAGTGAAACTGATAAAGGATATCTCTGTTTAAACAGTAGTCTGGTGAGATGCAGTGAAGTACAAGTAACCAACCTTCGGTGTCCCATGACTATCATACGCAACTTGTCTCCAAGATCCTGCATTTCATGAATCTGGACAAAAGTTCCCATTTGGTATATTTCATTCAGATCTTCCACCACATCAGATTCATTACTATTGAGCAAAAAAATTGGAGTAGATATTCAGAAACTTGAGATAGTAGGTTATATTAAAAAATAAAAAAAAAATCACTGGTTGCAGAACTTTAAACTGGACTTAGGGGCAAAGACACTTAATCCCCATTGCTACCACCATGTAACCCCTTTCCAAATCACCCAAGTATCTGGACAGCTCATCTCCTTCCCGAACAACAACATCCTTTTCTAAACCAAGACTCCAGTTCCCAGCAGTGCTGCTGGTGGCAACAAAGACTTTCATAGCATGAGGATGGTCCAAGACCAGCCACAATTTCTGCAATGCTATCCAAGGCAGGGCATTTAGGATGACAGCTTTTAGTGTAAATGCAACCTGGACAGCTTATTTTTGTATTTTTTAAAAAGATCAAGAGAAACAACTTACTTGTCATCCTTTTTAAGAAAAACACCAGCATAAGGCTGGGCAAGACGAACTTTCCTCCTCAGCAGTTCAACCAGCTTCTTATTTTTCACCTAGGACAACAGGTATGCAATCAGAGGTGGATTTTCTGTAATCTTTGCACTCCCAGGGTATAAGGCCAGGCATGATGACACCCTACAACTAAATTATGAAGTCGGAGCTTGTACAGTTCTAGTTTCTAGTCTCCATTAACGGACAGTAATATAGAACAGGAAAACAAGGTAGAGAAACATGAAATTTAAGTATTTTGACCAAGTCACTTCCTAGTCAAGATAAGAGAAGCTCAAAGGCTGGGGGGGGGGGGGGGGGGGAACTAAACCTAATCTGTACAAATCTTACAAGCAAAAAACCTGAGTTACTTGAAAAGTATCTTATGAGTTTCTGTTGTTATCACTGTTCCCTTCCCCTTCCCCTTCCATACCTGTGTGTCCTAGCTCTCTGCTCCTGATGGGGAGCTAGTTCACCCTTCCCTATCAGTTGCCTGAATTCTGCCCAAAAGCCCTAGTTAAAATCCTCTTCTCCAGAGCCTTCTCTAGAGCCTTCTCTGCTCAGTTCCTCTCCTACACCCACGAGTCTGAGTTCCTGTTTTGAGTTTCAGCCAGTATTTTCTCCTAGTTTACTTTCTTACTGCCTTCCGATCTCTAGACGCCACACACCTGTCCCTGGCACATCTCCCAGCACCACTGGAACTGTTATCACAGCAGGCTGAATCCTCAGTAACCAAGAAGGTAACTCCTTGTGAATTCTGCTGTTGCATCAAGTCACCCTGCCAACAACTGAGCGCTCTTCAAAGTGATGGACATAAGCTGCATTGCTCAATGCTTTACTAACAACCAGCATGGTTCTGTCAGAATAGCACGAGTAATACCAGCACTGTTGGCCTATTCTAATCTCAGCATACCTATTCCAATTTTGTGCAATGTTTAGCAAAAATACGCTTACCAATGTCAGAGACATTAAAAGGAAGAAAATTAGTAATTCCATAGGCACTGTAGAGACTCGACCTTGTCAGGTTAATTGCAGCACAATGAATTCACAGTGTAAGAGAAAACGTTTAACAATTCTGTGAAACATTGTTGACCCAAGCACTGAAATTGATGACTTTTGTACATAAGTCTTATATGACTGCATGCTCTTAATAATATATAACCTTCTCCTTCCCCTGACACCTCTATAAAGACACTAGAAGCTGCACATATTAGATTTGGACATGCAGAAAAACACTACAGCAGAAATAACATTATGTTAAATAATACTACAGGAACAAGAAAATATTGATTTATTTCATACTACATTTACTTCAAAATCAGACTGGCAACACACCAGAGAGGCACAAAAATACAAGTACTTGTTCCAGATTGGGTTCATTTAAGGAAGAAGAAGTATTTCTGGCCTGTAAGCTCAAGTCACACATCAGTGAAATAATTCATAACTCTTAAAGTCTTTATGGGGCGCAGACGGAAAAGATCACACTCGGAAATGATGATTGCCATCCCCATCCCTCAACACCTTCTCCCACCGCAGCTGTACTGCTCTACACCGAATTCCTGCTTTTTCCTTGCAGCTCACAGCTTGCTGCTTTCACCAGCACGGGTCTCGGTGCTCTGACACCAGCCTACGGCACCGAAACAAGGACACGTTTGCTTAACCTTCATCACAGAACACAAAAATGACAGCGAACTTCGAGAGAGTGTGTGTGAATCGCCGACCTTCTCTGCTAGAAGCAGAGCTGCTGACGCAACAACTGTGAAACTTCAACTGTCCCAAAAGAAACCGTTATCCCGACAGGACTGGGTTACAAAGCCCGAGCTAAAGGCCGAGCAGCGGCTGCCCGTGGAGGTCACGCACGCGGCTGCCTTGCTCTGCAGTTCAAGGAACCTGCCTAGGCAAAGAGAGCGGCCCGGAGATGTGGCACCGCCAGCGGCGGGGTCAGTCGGTGACCCCCGCACGGCCTGGAGTGATACCACCCCGGGATTCCCGCCTGAGGCGGCAACACTGGGCTGAACCGCCTCCGGCCTCTCTGCGAGCCAGCCCAGAGCACCTCCCGCCGCCGCTCCGGTACCTCGCGGCAGCTGCAGCTTCCGCCCAGGCCGGGCCGGCAGAGCCGAGCCCCGGGCCCGGGACCGAGGGCTCGGCGGCAGCTCACCTCGATGATCTTGATGAAGCGCGGGAATACGGGGTTGCGCGTCACGGCGATGAGCGGGACGTTGGGGAAATGCTCCGGGACGAGCAGCGGCGTCAAGGCCGTTATGACGGGCCCGGCCCCGCCACTGTCCGCCCCGCCACCGCCACCGCCGCCGCCGTCCTCGCCGCCGCCTTCCAGTGCGTCGCCCCCTGGCAGACCGCCGGGGCTGCGCTGGTGCCAGCGCGGGCCGGCGCTGAAGGTGGCGCGGGGCGGCGGCGCGGAGCCCAGCGGGGCCGGGACGGCGGCGGCGGGGGCCCAGAGGCGGCGCCGCGCGGGCCCCAGGGCGGGCCCGGTGACCGCAGGCCGCCAGCGCCCGCACAGCCGCCACCAGCGCGCGGTCGCCATGCTGCCGGCGCGCGCGCCTCACTTCCGCCCTCCCGGCAGCGCCCGCCCCGCCCGCGCGGGGTCGCGTGGCGGCGCGCACGTCCGAGCCCGCCCGTGAGTGCGAGTTCGAGCCCGGGTCCCGGTCCCGGCCGGGCGGGTGCTGGAGGGAGGGAGGCGGTCGGCATGAGTGTGGCTTTGGCCACTGCCCGGCCTTCCTTTTCCTCCTCGGTTCCCTGCAGTCGGCTGCCCGGACAGCTCCCGAATATCTCCAAAAATGGAGACTTCATAATTTCTCTAATGACACTGTGCCACTGCTCCGGCAGCTTCTGTTTAAAAAAATCTTTCCTGATACTCCGAGGGAGCCTCCCGTGTTTCTTTTTGTGCCTATTGCCTCTTGTCCTATCACCAGGCACTACTGAGAAGAGCCTGACTCTTCACACCTCCCCTAGGTAGGTATTGCTCTACATTTATGGCACCCCTGAGCCTTCCTTCAGCAGGCTGCAGTGCCAGCTCCCCCAGCCTTTCCTCAGGGGAGATGCCCAGTCCCTCCATCATCTCTGCAGTTCTTCTCTGGACTCTTCAAGGTGTGTCCGTGGGTGCTTGTAGTGGGGAGCCCACAGCTGGACACAGGTTGCCCGCCGTGGCCTCAGCAGTGCTGAGGGAAGGCTCCTGTCCCTGAACCTCGCCAGGCCAGGCCAGGCAGAGGCACAGCAGTGGCTCGGGTTCAACTCAGGGTCCAGCAGAGCCCTCAGGTCCTTCTCCGCAGAGCTGCTCTTCAGCAATTTGGCCCCTCGTGTGTCCTGGTGCATGAGGTTATTCCTCCTCAGGTGCAAGACATTGCATTTTTTTTTCACTGAACTTCATGATGATCCTGTCAGCCCATATTTCCATCCTGTTGAAAGATTAAATTAAATTTAAAGATTCAAAGGAGCCTTGAGACTTGTCTCAGTGGTATTTGGTGAAAAGACAATAGGCAATGGGCACACACTGAAAAACAAGAAATTCTATTTAAACAAAGAAAAGCATTTTTACAATGGGAGTGATTGAGTGCCGGAACAGTGCTGAAACAGAGATTTTTGGAGCTAAGTTAACAAAATGAATTAAGCATTTATAATTTAGCTTGTAGAGTTATGTATTGAATTTTAACCTTTTACTTAAGAAACCTCTGCCTGGTACAAAGGGCATAAGAAAATGCAAATTTCTGAAGCTTCCTCCATAAAGAACAATACCAGAAGAGGCAAAGAACCCAGATAACGAAGCTCCCCTGTCTCCAAGCCTATCGAGACTGACAGACATACTCAGATAAGCACCAAAGGACCAAAAGCACACGCCTGCAGAGAGGAAAAGTTCAAAAGTTCAGTCATGAGGAAGACCACAATCTTCAGCCTCAGGACCACCGAGAGACCCCCGTACGACCACCACAGCAAACCACGCGTGCCCAGAAGGGCGTGGACTTATTTAGCATGAGAGGCGAGGACAGGCGGGGCCAGGGGTTGAATATGCATGAAAAAGTTGTACAATGTATTGCATATGGAACAGCTTTGGGAATAAAGGTGTGGGTCAGACTGAGGCTCGGGGCACAAGTTTTGGAGAGCTATCTGACTTGTGCCGGGCGCTGACATACATACCCACTTCATAACTACCCCAGGTTATGGAGTCTATTGATTTCTTCCGCGTATCGCTACAGTGCGTGGAACGTGCATCCTTGGAGATGTTCAAAATCCAATCAGACAAAGTCCTGAGTAGCCTGTGCAAGTTGCTTCTGCTCTGAGCAGAGGGGTTTGACTGGGGATCTTCAGAGACCCCTCAGCCAAGCTGCTGCTGCCACACAGGAGTCTGCACGGCTGGGGGGCAGGAGGGGTAGGCTAGATTGCAGATGTGCCCCAAGTGGTGAACTATTAGGCCTTAATGGCCTTGGGCAGCCTCCCTTGGGACCCACACCTCAGACCTGTTCATAACCTGCTGTTGTCTTATGATCTGACTTCTGAGTCTGTGCTGTTGCCCTTCTTGGGTGCTGTGGGACTGGAGATGCCCTTTCCCCAGCAACCCTGCTATTCAGCTTGATTCCTGTCCCTTAGGGAACGGAAGTCAAGAAAAAGGGATATCAAAGGGAGAACAAACAGCTTTCACTTTCTGCAGATGCCTTGCCATTAATGCAACATTTTAGCAAGTAATGTAAACCCATTATTGTTTAAGCCTCTGAGACCTCTTCCACATAACCTTTTTTGGGGCGGATTTTCCAGATGGAAGTATGTGCCTATGTGTTATCTGGTGCAGTTGAAGCAAACCTTCATGTAGCTTTGTCAGTTTATGGACATATGCCAAAGATGGCATCAAAGAAGAAGCTTTAGGGAAAGGCCTTGTCAAAATCTGAAATTAGTATTTCATCCATGAGGTAGGCACATGGAGATAAGAAAGTATAATACATCCTGCGAAAACTCATGTCTCTGACTTTGGAAGGTCACAGTACTGAGGAAAAATAATAGAAAAAAAACATAATGGAAAAGTATTGTGGAAAAAATTCCCTTTATTTTTCAAATATGGAAACTATCTGTATTAAGACTGCAAATAACAGCATGAAGAAAAAGCCCTCAGGAATTAACAGAATCAAATTGCACGAATGCCATGAACATACTGTACAGTACTGATTTCCAGTTCTTCTTTGGGCAGAGCAGAAAGACATACAATTTCAGATCAGTTTTCATGGGCAGCTCTGACTCCTGGAACAATGTGCAGCATATGTAAAGTGACATGTGGCCTAACTGAAAATCCATATTCTTCCTGGATTTTCTCTCTTCAAAGTAGTATTGACGAGGTATGTCCTTATTCAAGAGCTACTTGTGTATTTATCATTGAGATAGCTCTCTGTTTCATCCCATCTGTAACCATTAAGAAGAGATCTGTTTGCAAATAGGAGAAACTTAGAAAGTTTCTGCAAGTAGAAACAGCAGGACTGCCGTAAAGACTGTATAAGCTCACAAATATCTGGTAATTTTAAAAGACAGTGGATAAAATTACAAAAAACCTTTCAATTATCCAGTTTTGAAGGCTGAGTTAGTACAAGGTCAGCACTGGATTTGGAAGAAGTACAAATGCTTTAGTATTCTTGACTGAGCTCTGAAAGCTTGGCCTTTGCCAAGATTGATGCAGAGACAAGGACACAGTGGAGAGTTTTTTCTATACATCAAGAAGTTCTCATTTATCACCAGAAGTTGCAAGTCTAAATTGGCATGCATTGAGCTCCTTTCTGGGAAATCTGGCTTTGAAAGACTCATTTCTGGAATGAAGTAGAACAGCCTCAGGGTTTTTTTTTTAAGTACAGGGTTAGATGAGTAAATCAAGGTGGGCACCAAAATGAAATATGCAGCTTTACACATAGTGAGACTGTAATATTGGCTTTCCTTCTTGGATTAGTAACAAAAAATTTGACTCTATGTATACATATGCTTGCACACATGCACCTCTTTCATATATATGTATAGATATATATGTAAGTATATGCAAATTTCTGACAACATTTTGATGTTCAGGTACTGTAAACAGATAATCCCAATCATAATCTGGTTAAAAACATGGGTAAACACCAGAGCTAAAAGCTATAAACTGAATTCTGAAATTTCCAAAGGAATACTGGTTTGCATTGTTGGAAAATGAGGCATCTAGTTGTTTGTGTTCTGTTAATCTTGTGTGGAAAGCAGGAAATCACAAATGGCAAGGCATGGTGCATACTGCTTTGTGGGAACATCTGTGAACATGTGGATGCAATGTGGTATGGAGAGTCCCTTTTATGATGTGTGTACATGTCTGCTAACAGGAACTGAAAACAGGTTAGACTCCTGCTGAATTTTATTAAAGTATCATTAGAATCCTTTCAGGTAGCTTTAAAAATGATTGGGTTGGAAAGACCCTTCGCAATATCTCTAAGCCAGAAAGCACGTGCATATATTATAAAGCCAGAAGGGACCCTTATGACCATCTAGTCTGTGTAACCCAAACCATAGGACTTCTCAGAATTAATTCCCATTTGAGCTAGAATCCAATCCAACAATCTTCTGATTCATCCTTTAGTTTGCCCTTTTTATACAGGAAGTCACTTCAGGATTAGAATTCAATGTTTTCTTGAAAAGTTGGACAAGTAGTCTGAAAAAAAAAAAAAGAAAACCAAGAAGCAGTTCAATATGGACAACTTGAAATTACTATACTTCAATAGTAATAATCAACTGCACAAACACAAGCTGGGAAATTGCTTGATAGGCAGCAGTCCTGCTTAATATGATGTGGGAATTATCATGTATTACCACTGGACTAGGGTCAATGCTATCATGCTGTTGTTAAAAAATAAAGCACTTCATGGGGTTTTATAAGCAGGTCTGTTCTTTATGAAGGTTTAGACTCATCAGCTGAGCAGTGTTATTGATAAGCTAGTGCTGTCTTAGCTCACTATAGATACACGCTGATGCAGTGTATCTGAAAACTCTTTGATTAAGATCCAGTCCTCAGATAGAGCCATCTCATCAAAGTAAGAGTCTAACCTTGCTAAGAGTTAGGATAAGATGAACAGACTTGAGTTTTCTCTATGTATGCATCAGAGGCAGTTATCCTGATCAGCTGATGCATAGCCTGCTAACAACCATGGTAACATGTTAATGTACAGGAAATATTCTTTCCTCAGTGCTCAGTAACAATAAATCTTTAGTTGGATTGTTGTGTCAAATTTTAGTCATTCCACTTCAAGAAAAACGTGGAACAGCAAGGAGAATGTCCAGAGGAGAAGAACATGAATGATTATTACCTGTGATATATACGGGATCTGTTTAGTCTAGAAAGGAGAAGAGCAGACATTATAAAAGTATTCAAACAAGATTTAAAAAGTCATACAAAGAGCATTTGTTATCCAGCTCACTTGCCTTCTGCTAGAGTAGATCTCTTGTCAAAATAAGCAACCTGGCTTCCACAGTCAGCAACTTGCTGCCTTACAGTCTGGAGCTAGCCACTACTAAACAGAACTACCACACACTTCTAGTTACCCTGTTCTGCTACCAGTCTTACATGAAAGAGATGCATTTGTGCATTTATCTCAGGTTCCAAATAATTGTCCAGCCCATAAAAATAGAATACTCTGCCTTCAGGATGTGTAATGTAGCAGCACCAATATATAACCCTGCAGTTTCTGAACAACTAAAAAGAGCCTCATGATCTGGCTTTGAACATCTCAAGAAATGTGTTTGAGGAAGCTTTGTTAGTTCTGGGGAGGGCAGCATGGGCAGGTGTGTGGTTGTGATTGGCAAAGTTTACTCCAGCAATGCCTCTGAGGTGCACTTCTGAGTGTATGGATATGGCTAGGGATGAAAAACATCAATGTGTAAAGCCAGGGTAGAGGGGTGTAAGTGACATAGTGGATTGGGAATAATGAGCAGATCTCAAGTGAAACCAGCCAGTTTAGATAGTACCTCGGTGTGTCAGGAGGCTGCTCACTGCTGTTCTTGCTCTTAGCCATTGTTAAAAGCAGGACAGATACAATGCACCAGCCCCAACACTGTAGATCCTTAACATCTTCCTGGTTAAGTTATAGACATTCATTTTTCTGGATTTTTGTGGACCTGGATGTTATGGAACAAGTCCTAGTGGTCCTCTTCACTGGTGTGAGAGATACCAGCTATATTCCTGGCCATGCCAGAGAAGGGGGAGAAAGCATGGATGAAGCAGGTCCCTACTTCTATCTTTAGACTCTGAGATGTTATGGATGTAATTTGGGTTTATGTCCTAGTGTGTTAAACAGAAGCTGAATTCCATTTGGTAGGAATCGAAAAATATATCCTGAATTTTTAAGTCTGGGATCTGGCAAACCTGTGCAAGTGCTAAGATGTGATTTGTCTCTGCCTATAAAAGATAAGGATCTGTAGAAGGACAGAGCTGTTTGAAAGCACATTCTAGAGCAATGTGACTGAGGGGAAGTCACTTCTGAAAACAGGCAGAGATGAGCACAGGAATCATTTCCTTAGGAATCCTGTGATGAGGAGTGAAACTGTTTTGTGAGCAAATGTTGCATGAAAGGGAGTAATTCCTGGCATGGATGTACCACCCAGGTGTTCAGATGGGCAAAATGGTTCTTAAACTTTGTGTTTCCCCTCCTGGTTTCAGCAGGATGAGAAGAGCTTGCTAAAGAGAAATGAAGTTAACTGGGTTTTGGCAGAGCTTGGTAGAGGGGAGAGCTGTTTCAAGACTGAATAATGGATATAATACATTTTTTAACTGTTTGCTTCTTTCACAATCCTTTAGGATCTTCCACAAATGAGAATTGTATTAGTGCTACCAGCCAGCTGTCCCTGCCATATGATCCCACATTCCTTCAGGAAGTGGGTGACTCTAGTATCTGCAACCAAACAGGTTGCCAGTGGAATTCTCAGGAAGCATCAAGTGCATATCTGTGCAAACACCAGGACTGTGAGCAAGGAGGTAAATGCTAAAAGCTTGTTTGGGTGAAGGTAGTAACCAAGTGAAGACTTTGCAGCTGTATCTTCCAGGACAGAGTTACAGCAACATTTTGGTGCCAGTCCACCGATGGTGGTGTTCCCAACTCACCTAGCTATTTATTTCAGAAATAAAGGAGCTGCTAGTTCAGCTCCTTCACTAGGTCTTCCTTACTCAGGTCTAACTATTGAGCCTCATAAGAATGACTAAATCAGGCTTTCTTTGCACTTTAATTTTCTCCTCTTTTATGCCAGTTAGAGAGCAATAAGGGAGCAACAGGATTAGGGAAGACTGCGTGTTGCAGAGGTGATAGAAAAGTGAGTGTCTTGCACAATGGATCTTTGTCTGTCCTCCACTCTGGACTTCTGTTTCAAGTTTTCACTTTTTACAGCATTAATCTGCACTCTGCTGCCCGATTTCACAGTGCTGTCTCCCTCCTCAAGTGCCTGTGGGTGTCATTCTGTGGGCAAACCAGGTGGGAGAGCTGTTCTTTCTCCTCTATCCCAGAATTACCAAGTTCGCAGTCTTGCGCATCCAGCTCATGCCGGGAGAGATGCTCCACAATGCCAGCCCCCAGAGAATCCCCCAGGACATTCGTAGTTGTTCTAAGGCGGTCCCTGAAAAATCAGAGAAAAAAACAAAATAGAGTTTCATAGCAGCAGCTAAGGGGATAAAGATTATTTCAAGAAACATCTTCAGTGAAACTTTTTCTTCTTTCTAAGTCATTCTAATAATGGATACTCCAACACTGACAGGAAAATGATTCCCAGACAACCTTCCTTGATTGACATCTTTGAGCTCAAGCTTCACATTCATTCCTGTTTTATTGTATTCCCAATTTCTTACTGAAAAGTTTTGGACTTGACACAAATGAAGACAAAGGTTGCTGTGTTTATACATGGACACTGTCCTTTCCAAAAGCCTTGCTGCAGACTCAGATGGCTTCAACACACTTGTTCCACTTAAGTTGCATTTTGTTTTAAAAAAAGTGCTGAAATTCTGGTGCAATCCTATAACAGCACTGCTGTGGACGCAGATTTCCTCAGTATGGACAGCGTGCAGTAATACAAGGCACCAGATTCTTTGTGCAAAACAGCACATCTAAAAGACCCTTTGCAATGAGATATTCTCCACAACCACAACAGTATGTCAGAGCTGCTGAAGCTGTCACCAGTCCAGCATCCCATCAGATCCTCCAGTGGTAACAGTGGAACCTGATTGAAATAATCTACTTTGAGTAAGCACAAGAAGTAACCTGGCTTATTAGGAGGCAGGGCTCTTCCCAGCCAAGTCTGTTTTTATGCACAATCCACAGGAGAAGTGAAGGTGTTCTGCAAAACTGTTTCCAACTGATCAGCCATGGCTGGGAGCAGAGTTTGGCTGCTTTGGCTACAAACCAACAATACAAGATACAGAAGAAGGGAGGAGAACAATGACAGTGTATCCATCTGTCAGGATTTTGGTGTTTGAGAAGACAGAGCGGTGGGACTATGTACAAATGCATTCTTCAATATGGTTCCTAAGAGCACTCCTATAAAATCACTTGTCCCAAGTGATTTTATTTAAAAGGGAAAGAAAACTGAAACGTAGCAGTGTGGCTGACTGGCTGCATCCATGTAAACACTCTTCAACTTTGTACAACTCAGTCTCATCCCTCTTTCAGTGTTTGGTAACCCAGAGCTATCATTCTGTAGTGTGGATTTGCTTATTATTGGCACAACTTTTCCCTATCACTCTGCAGATCATCAGGATTCATTTTAAATAAAGCGAATGGAGGACATTTGTTTGGTCACCAGGCTGATCAGAAAGTGACCTCTGATGCCTTGAGTCACTGAAGCACATGGTGAAGACTCCAGCATGGGCAGAGAGGGCTACTGTGCAAAGGTCTCAGGGATACAGGTGTGTTTTAAGCTTAATGGTACAGGTTAGTGAGCATGTTTTTAGCAGAGACATCGGGAGTACAGATGTGGTCTGCAAACACTGGCGGGAATGCACAGAAATGCATGCCTGCTGGGCAAGGAACTTACAGAAACCAGTCCACAGCGATGATCAGTGTAATGTCTTCAGTAGGCAGCCCCACTGATGTCAGTACTATAACCATTGTCACCAGTCCTGCCTGGGGAATACCTGCAGCTCCGATGCTGGCTGCCGTGGCAGTGATGCTGGAGAGAACAGGAAAGCAGAGCTATCAGCAAAGGGAAGAAAAGAGCTGGTCGCATTTGCAGAAATGTCAGGAAGTAGCTCAAACTCATCATCGTCTTGGCAGCCTTTCTGCCCTGGTCACCATGAAGGATAATGACACATGGGACATCAACACAATGCCAGGCTGCCCCTGCCAGACACCCCCTCATAACAGACTGCATACCACAGCTTTTCCTAAGACCTGGACATGCGAGAAGGGCTCAAGTGGCACCTCAAAGACATGATGTCCACATGTGCTTTGACACCTGGATCTGTAGTACAGCCCTTCTTTCCCATACTTTTTTTTCCTTATTGTCTCTTCTGAGCAAAAGAGGAACCTGATCACACCTCAGACAAGCCAGCAAAATGGATACCCTTTCTGTAGTCCCAAAACTCTTTCAAAAGTCACCTTATTGTGATGATTTGCCCAAAGTCAAGTTCATAGTTGTTGACTTGTGCAATGAAGATGGCTGCAAGGGCCTCGTACAGAGCAGTGCCGTCCATGTTAATTGTGGCTCCCACAGGCAGCACAAACCTTGTGATGCGCCTGTCCACACCATTGTTTTCTTCCAGGCACCTGAAGGTTATGGGCAGAGTTGCTGAGCTGAAAGGAATTTACAAAACCACATGAAGTGCATGTATGCCAACTTTGGAAGAAGGACTAAGCCTCTGTCTGGTTTATGACCTTACCCACTTGCTTTTTCACCCTGCCATGTGAGTCAGAGGCCAGAAGCTGCTAGAAGAAAGAACAGTCTAAACAAGGCTTCCTCAGATATGATGCATGCTGCAGTTGCACATTCTGACATGGCTTTTCTCAGGGGGTTGGGACAGGGTCTGTATAACCCTGAGGCTGATGATGCTGGTATAACACTAAAAGAAGGAGGATTCAGGGTACATAGGGCAGAGTCTCAAGACCAGAACTCCTTTTTCTGCTATTTAAAAAACTTGAGCCCTTTCTCATCCCTCCCAGTCCATAAGACAAGAATGACACGTTTGAGAATATAACTTGCAGAGAAAGCAAAGAACTGTTTCTGAAAGAGAACGTGAACAGGAAAAATGCTGTGTGTTTTGGTATGAGAATGTATGTGGAAGAGCCGGCTATGTGCTTGCCAGGACACCAGTATAACAAGAAACATAGCACTTAGTGAAACAACAGTTACCTACCACCCCTTGCTTTGGCTGTGTGACATGGTAGTGTGAGTCATTGAACATACTGGTGTTGATGCCTTTGCTCAGGTCTCTGGGAAGTTTAATGACAGCTGCATACAGTCTGTGTGCTTGGGAGAGATGGATGTGAAAATGTGTGCAAGTACATGTGTGTGAGAGGTATGTGCATGTGGAATAATGCTGTGATTCAGCAGGATATTTGTCCTGAGCTCAGCATTTCAGTGGTAAGCAAAGTTACCCTCATGTTTGTTCAGGAGGAATATGGGACATTTACTGATGGACACAGCTGGTCATTGGAGTAGAGCTCCTGAGCTTTCCACTGCTCCTGGCAGTGGGAACCTTCCCACTGCCAAATGAGTTTGGCTGGTCCACTGCAAAAAGCTGCTAGTGCTAGAAATTGTGAGACCACAGTGCTGCATTGAGAGCAATGGAGTGCTGAGATGTAGTATCTACATCAGCCCAAACCCCTCTCCTACATAGCCATCATACCTGGAGGAGGTGCCCAGGGCTGTGATGAGAGCTTGCAGGAGCCCTGCAATGAACACCCAGGGGTTTCGGTGAGTGACAATGAAGTAGAGCAGAGGCAGGATGCAAAGGGCGTGAATGAGGAGTCCAACGATGACAGTGAGCGTGTACATCCCCAGCTGGCCTCCCATCACTGCTAGATCATCCATTTCCAGGATTTTGCCCGCAATTAAAAACATTATCCCAACTGGAGCATACCTGTGACAGAAACACAAGGCCAATGGTCAGGACTGGCTCCCACACTTTCACACTAGCTTTAACACATGCTGTCTGGATAAATCCCCAATAAGCCAGCATACCATAAGTGCTCACTGAGCCTAATCACTGGATTACACTGCTGGTTTCTTTTCTAGAAATCTGGAGAGAGCTGGGACTTGTTCATCCCATGGTTAAAAATCAGCTCTTGGTGCATGCCTGGAGACCTCAGCACTCTGTTTTGCACACATGGGTAGTGGTGGTTTCCTCCTCCTTTTGGGTTTTCTACATTTCTACAACACTCCTTCTAGAATTGATAAGGAAGGTTATGCAGAGAAACCTTCAGAATCCCTTCCTTTCCTAACAGAGCTTAGACTGACAGTATTTTTTTTTTCCTGAGAGGCACAGGAAAGTACAGGAGAAACAGGGAATCAGGGAGTAAAAGCAAGAGTGTCCTATAGGCTCTGGGATATCAGCCTTGCTATCTTCAGATGCTCACATTTAGGGAATATGAACATCTAGGGATTCCAGATCTGGTGTAACAAGGACTGGACACACCAACACCTGTAAAAGCAGCCATGGCTCATATAAAACCTCATTTTGAGGTATCCTGCTGTCTTTACCATTCCTCATGTCTTTCCCCCCCTGTCCATAACAATGCAGCTGACAAGCAGCACTGAGGTTCCACAGGAAAGAAGACATAAGTGAGAGATGGAGAGAATCATGGGCACTAATATAATAATCAGACCAAAGAAAATTCCAGCTCCATGGCCACATCTCTCAGGGCTGGGACTCTGCAGCTCAAGAGTTCACATGCACCTCATGCACAAGGCTCAGAGTTCCACATGCCAAACTCCAGCTTAGCCCGGGAGGTCTGGAAAAGTTTCAGGAAAGGATCTAATAAATATTTCATTTCCTCTGACCTTCCTGTTAGAACACATCCTTGGCTGCAGCCAGTGATCAGATCTCCCCAGGAAAAACAAGCTCCTGGGAGATGGTCTGCAGACTGTGGCTACAGGAAGGCATGCACAGGCAGTGTCCCAAGTGTAACCAATGTTCTATACATAAGCACCCTGCCTTCCTTCATCTAAAGGGAGGTTTAAGGAGGGGTGTCGAAGGTCTCTGGAGTAATGTGACGTCTACTTGTTCCACTGTGCTCATGCTCTCACTTCTGTGACCCCAGGCAAGTCTTACCTGTTCTTAGGAAAGCAAAGCCCCAAATTCTGGTTCAGACATGGAGTAAAAGATCCCGGGGACCTGAGGCTTCCCAACATCTCCTATGATCTCAGGGATATTCTTCCCCTTTGTGCCTTTTTCTGTAAGGCCTGTCCTGCTGTGCTCAGGACTTTTCTCTGAGATACAAGACTGTGACTTATAAGACCAAGGAAAGGAAGCTGGAGTGGTCTAAAATGGGAGAGGGTGTCAGGCTGACAGATTTCTTCCCCGTCAGACATTTGCATGTATTCTGCCAAAGCCACATCTGTCCTATTTTGCAGTACCTGACAAAAGTTTGAGCCCTAACTGGGTAAAAAGCTTAAAATAACAATAATTTGGTGAAGTGCTGCCTTCTAGAGTAGACTTGTCTCAGCAATGCCTTGTTTGTCTGCACCATGTGTCATAGGCAGCCTTACACAGAAAGCAATGAGCAGCTGAGCTCCAGAGGAGTCATGATCTGGGAAAGATCTGAAAGGCAGTAACTTTGAGCTGATCCTCTCAACCCAGCTCAGCTCTCAGAGCTACTGCTTTACTGCATACAGCTGCCACCCTGAAAGCAGGAAAGGGGCAAAGGGTTACTCTGATTCATAGCTAAGTCAGACTCCTGGAACACAGCTGGAAGGAAAGCTTTTGGTGAGAAAGCCCCACACCCTACTCCTGTTGGTAAGGCTAAGAGATCTTCCACTCCAGCTCTCTGGTCTTCCAAGGATGTTTCCAGAAGCCTCAAGAAAAGCAAGTCCTGGTGTACCTGATATTTCTAAGGTAAAAACAAAAAGAACAGGAAATGAAATGTGAACAAATATCCCATCCAGACTTTTCCCTCCAGCTTGATGGAGCCAAAGTAGAGCTGTGCCCATCTGCTTTTCCTGTCTTGTGCATGAAATCCTTAAAGCTACCCCACTTCTCATCATGTCAATGGAAACTGCACCTGCAGACCTCCTGCTCCAACCGGCCGTGCTCCTCACCAGATGATAATGGCCACCAGCCTCATGATGGCTTCGTTGAGGCAGTTAAAGAACTCCCGCAGAGCCCGTCCCTTCTGCTTCATGCTGCCGATCATCAAACCGAAGCACATGGAGAACACTACCAGCCCCAGCGCGTTCACCCCATTGGCTGAGCCTGGGATGGGAATGACTTCTTCAAAGGTCAGCACCTCGGAGATGGTTCCCAGGGCATGAGTGACATTCTCCATGATGCTGGTAAAATTCTCAGACACAGGGATCTGAGTGGTTGCCACACCTGCTGTGGCATTGCTGCTGTGGAAGATGGTTCTGGTGAAGACCCTGGTGCTGTACTGAGTCTTGTACTGAAAAGACACAGATTATCAAATGTATTCACAGGCCCCAGTTCAGATGATCAGGACACATGCTAGACTCTTATATGCTTTGCCTGTTCTCAAGGTCCCCAGTTTAGTGCTTTCACCAGAAAGGTCAGAAAGTTCATAGAGCAGAAGGTCAAAAGAGACCATTAGATCATCTCATGTCGCTGGGACTGAGATATTCTGGCTTCTCTGATAACACTTTGTGGTGCTTCTAAGGGCACTAACACTGCAGAAGAAACAGATTCTTGGAGATTCTATTCCATATCACTGCCAGTCCAAGCCTGCTACCCGAGATCATGCAAACCCTTCCTGCCTCTGTGGGATGGGAGGGAGGTTGAAGACCCTATGTACAGACAGTTTGAAAAGCTTGCATGGGGGATGCTATAATACAGACTAACATCTGCAGTGCCTCCTGCAGCAGTCAGACCTCGGGAATGAAGTGCTATTCCACCCCTCAGAGAAGTAGATAGGACCATGGTCCAGGGCACAAGGTGCAAAGATGAGATTTCATACCTGTTTGAAGCAGGCTTCTACCAGGTTGGGTGGGAACATATTCCTGCAGTAGATAAAACAAAGAAAGAGTTATTGTCCTGTTGAACTAGGAAGAAAACAGGGGCTTCTTGGCCAACTTCTTTGTCTTGGAGCAGTGTCTGAGGTCACAGCTTTCACAATGTCCACTTAAGCCCTTTTGGTCTGACTCACAGAAGAAGGGAATATGCTGATCTGAACCCAGCACCTCTTGCAACTTGTCAGACTTCCACTACATGTTTTCAGACTCCAGAAGGTTATTCAGGTATGTGGAAAGAGATGACACACATACTGCCCTGGGGTATAGGTACATTGTAAAACCATCATCAAACCCAACCGAACCTTGAAACAATACCACACTACAATGATTAATACACTGCCTTGCTCTCAGCCTCACCTCTACAGCTGTCATGTGAGCTTTCTGTTATCCTGTACCTCAAAAACACGACTTTATACCACTTGAGACAGCTTTATACCACTTGGTACAGCTTTGCAATTCATTGAGTAAGGTCACAGCAAGGGAAGAAAAGGCAATGTCTTGGGACCCACTTCCTTGATTTCCTTTTGTCCTTGAAGATGGATATTTGGAGTAGCCTTTGCCAGGTGAATTTCTGAAAGGTAGGTAGCCCACTGATGCTTTTCATTACTTGTTTTGTTGAGCACACCATGACCTCTTACACTAATACCTCTGGAGATAGGCTGGACTCCAGGCTAAGCACTCAGTCTCAGAGTGGCAAAGCCAGTTAGCTAGACTAAGCTAGAAGTAGTATGCTTGCCAAGACTCAGCCATTAACTTCTTTCCCTAAGACTGTATGCCTAAAGCTGTGATCCTTCAAAAGGATGCTCCATGGAGGAATGTAATCTCACTGATACGGTCTCAACATGAGGCCATCTTGTTTACCTACCTCACCAAGTCCATGAAGGCATCTGTGGTCTGCACCTGCTCAATTCTGCCTTCTCTGTGAAGTTTGTCCTTAGATCCTTTTCCTGGATGTATGATGATCACCATGAAGATGCCGATGAAGACAGCTATGATTGTGGTCACCATGTAGTAGATGATAGCCCGCATCCCCATCTTCCCTGAGACTCTACTATCCAGTGAGGCCATTCCTGGGGTGTCACACAGAGAGACAATGTGAGGAAGCCTATCATCTTAGAGAGAAAGGGAAAGCTTGAGGAAGATTCAAAGGGTGCAAGGCTCATGCATGAGTTGGACAGGGAGCTAGGGTCTCTAGGAAGCACAGCCTACAGGGAACAGAATTTGGAGTTCCAGGGTGATGTTGATATGGAAGAATGTGGCTTGTGGCCATGAAGAAGCATAGCACTGGTGGATCTTAGTCTGCATTTGGGAATGTAGCAATTTTCTTTTAAAGCTCTCAGAAGGGAAATAATCCCCTCCAAGTACATTGGGCCTTTCAGTGTCTAATGGTGGGATGTTTCAGCAGGTGGAACGCCTTGCAGTCCCTACTGCTGTCTGAAAACTTGTCTGTCTGTCATGTCTTACTTGAGGATCTGGGTGAAACAAGCCCTCCAGCTGGTGATCAACTTCAACCCTTTTGGACTTACACAAATTAACCTTCTCTAGGCTAGAGAAAACCTGAAATTTATTTGGGCAGCAAACTTGGAGACACTTGAGGTTATGTAGGATTAAATCCTTGTTAGTGCTGGGCATTGGAACCACTGCATTGTGCTCTCCCCAATCTTCTGAGAAAGCACAAGGTCTTCCGCTTCTCTGCATCACTACTGAGCTGGCAGGGGTCTCAGTGCGGATCATGTTCCCTATGGCTGTAGATTCAGGCTTGTTACTACTAGCCAAGCTAATCCAAGCGCCCCCAGCTGGGTCATGAAGAGGCACCCATACAACAGCTTTGCTGACCACTGTCTTGGCTGAAAGCAGCAGAAAGTACTTCTCACCTGTAATCAAGCTAGAGACAATGAGAGGAAGAACCAGCATCTGGAGCATACGCATCAGCAGCTCACCAGGGAAGGAGAAATACTTGATCTGGCGATAGGTCAGCTGGTAGGGCCGGAGTGAGAAGGCCAGGATAATCCCTGTGGATCAGCAAGGGATGAGAATGGAAGTGGGACAGTGTGATCCAGTGGTCTGTCCCTCAGTCCTACAATGTGGTTTCTCGCTTTCTCATTTACTCTCAGTTCCTCTTCTTTCCGAAGGAACAAATGCTCATTTTCTAAAAGGCTATGATCCAATTTTTATGGTATGCTGTCTCTCCCTCTCCCTCTGATATATTTATGTGCAGAGGAGTCTTGTGTGAAACCATAGGTCTCCTTGTTCCCTGTCTATTGGTCTTCTGGAGTCTGTTCCCAGGAAGCTCATGAATACAAAATGCTGTGATGAGAGATATGATCTCATAGACTAAAAGAAGTGTGACTACACAGTTCAGATTCTTTGTCTGCCCACCTCTTAAAGCTGAGTTCAGCCAGTTAGAGTCATGTAGCCTGGATCAAAAGCCAGGGACAACCTGCTATCTGCTAAGCAGATTTGATTTGCATTGCATCATGACTATTTGCAGCATTTCTGGTCCTGTCAGGCTAAAGCTGTGGGACAAATCTGAAAAGCCCTTGTGCCTACAGCTGCACTCATAAGATGCCTCTGAAGAAACCTGGATGATTTGTACAAGGATTGGTTGAGTTGGACCATCAAACTCTTTCTATTGTAGACTGTTTCTATACTGCACTAGAAAGGATCAACAAGGAATCTCCCTCCCACATACACACTCTCTGTTGGGTCTCTTGATCTTGCACACAAAAGTACTCATGATGTGGACAGCACTCTGAGCTGCCATCTCATCAGCTTCAACTCCTCAGTCAAATCACTATGATAAAATAAAAATCTTTGTAAAATAAACAAACATTTCCCCATATTTATAAATGGTGCCTGGTGTTGCCACCAGCTCTGTACCTAGTAGGACCGCAGCAATGGTGAAGAGGACGAAGGCATTTCTCCTGAAGAAGCTTTTAGCACTCTCAGCAGTGATGCTGTGCATTCGCTTCTTGGCCCGCGCCGCCCGCTTGTGCACAGCCTGCCGGAACTGCTGCACCCGGCTGTCAGCGTGAAGCCGCTTGGCTGCATCCTCGTTGAGGAACAGGCTGTTGACGTGGCTCTGCTCACTCATGGTCAGCACAGCTGCTTAGTCCTCCAGGCACAGCTCTGCCTATGCTGGGCAGGGAGAAGTACAAGCAGGAAAGCATAAACTGTGGCACATCTTACCTTAGTCTTTAGGTCATTTCCCTGGGGCCTGCTTACGAAGGTTTATTTAAAGTTGATTAATGACCATCCTCTGACCATCTGCAAGGATCAGCCCTTGGGGAAGGGTATGTAAAGGGCTGCCAGGGTTTTTTAACTACTGCTTTGGTGCCTCTAAAGAAGCTCTGGCCCCTATAGCACCCAGCCTGCACTGAGGAGTGGCTTATGTTGGCCCAGGCAGCCAGAGCAGGTTCCACAGCCACCCAGGCTTGTTCAAAGTTTGACCACTTTGGAATGGAATTAATTTTTATCACCTGGCAACAAACCCCTTTCCCATACACAAACTCTTCCAAACAAAACCAAGCAGCAAACAACATTTCTGATGCACCTCCAAGGTAGACAGGTCTCTACCACAACTTTCCCCTTGACAGCAAGTGGTGCTGGCTGTTTCTGTAGAAAGGAACATTTTCCCCTTGCCTTACGTGGAGTCTGAGGATAAGACTTTATTTACTGACTTTCCTTTGAAACACAACAGGACTTTCAAGTAGTATCTCTTGTCAAACTCCACTGATGGGATTATCCTGATATTCTGTCTTCATAAATACTAAGACTGAAATCAAACCTACTTCAAAGAAATAAATAAAGAACCAATTCTCCTCCATTACCAATTGGCTGAAAGGCCTGGACAGTCTACTGTATTTTATCTGTTTAGGTTTTACTGTTATTTCCATATTCCTCAGAACAGAAGAACAAGGTGGCTACACAGGCAAATCAGTCCCCTCTAGAGTGCTTAGAAGGCACCAGCCACCCAACGGTTCACACAATGAGGAAGATTATTGCCTGGCTATGCAGGTGCCATTTTCCTTCTGTCACCATGCCTTGACAGATGGAAGGTCTGAAAATTATTCTTATTCCCAGAAATCTGCAAAGGTAATACAAACCTAAATGAAACCAAAGAAGAACAAAGTCACCTTAGCATATCAGCAAGTGCTGGAAAACCTTCTTTGGTGTTGCAAGTCAAATAAGAGCTAGTCCATTTGTAATCCTAAATTTAAATCAAAGAAACCCTCACAAATGAGACTATGTTCTCTATAAATTACACACCTAGTATCTTCCACTTGGACCCAGATAAATGCCTATAATGAACTGAAGACATTGCCTTAAAGAGGAACGTCTTCGTGGTGCAAGGTTGTGCACTCGGTGGAGATCAACCTCCATTCTGAAACAAGGTTTGTTTGCATAGATGCCTTCATGAGGTTCAGAACAGCAGACACACTTGAGGTGGCCCAGCCAGGTCACTCTAAGCCCTCCCAAGGCTAAGCTGCACAAAGGCCACTGGCAAAGATGATGTGTATTTACAGCAGGAACCTTGCAGTGCTGCTGTGGTCACTCCAGCTTTTAGGTCAGCAAACAGCATTCCATGGATTTTGATCCATGCATTCCATGGATCAAAGCATTGATGCTTGACCAAGCATTCCATTCCTTACTATTACCATAACCTTACCATTACCCCATTTTTATCTGCTGATAGAGACAATACACACCAGACTGTGTGAAAAGTTTGCCTGTCTTCCTTCCTTTCACTGCCAGTCCTGCTTTTCACAGCTACACATGAGAAAAAAAAACCCTGCAAGATTCTTTCAGTTCATTGAGGTTGTGCCACCTGAACCTGACAATAGGTTTAGAAACTATGAATTCAATCCCCTTGTGTCCCACAGTAAACTCATATAATTTATAGCCTTCCAGATACAGAGTTGAACAAATGACCCAGAACAGGTGACACTGGAACACACCTAGGTGGGTTTGAATATCTCCAGAGGGAGACTCCATGACCTGCCTGGGCAGCTGTTCCAGTCCTCTGCCACCCTCAGTGTAAGGAAATGCTACTTCATGCTGAGGTGGAACTTTTTTGTGGTTTAGTTTCAGGCCATTACTCCTCATCCTGTTGCTTGAGCATTAGGACTTCCTCCTGAGGAAGCTGCCAAAAGCAATGCTTCCCAGCCTCCATTTTTCTGAAGGAGACAAGCCCAGAGCACTCAGCTGCTCCTTGTAGGACATGCCTTCCAGCTCTTCACCAGAAAGTTCACCCTCCATTCCCCTCCTCTGGACACGTTTGAGGACCTTCACATCCTTTTTCAATGTTAGGGCCTGCACACAGTGTTCCATGTGAGGCTGCAGCAATGCTGACTACTATGGGATAATCCCCTCTCTGGACCTGCTGGTCATTCTATGTGTGATGTCTCCAGCATGTAATTTTCCCTCTCAGTTGCCTGGGCACACCGCTCACTCCTCTTGAGCCTGCGGTCCCTTTCTGCTCTTCAGCCACTCCTCTCCCAGTTCAGACTTGTACTCAGTGTTACTCCCTCCCAGCCACAGAAAATAGCACTTGGACTAATTCAATTTCATGCCTGAGATAGCCCAATGCTCCAATTCATCAAAATTCTCCTTTGAGGTCTCTTGTTCCTCAAGAAAGTCAATGGCACCTCCCAGTTTGATTTTGTCAGCAAGTTGGCTAATGGGATATTCAATTCCTGCATCTGGATCATGGATAAAAATACTGAACAGTACTGGCCCCAGTGTTAAGCCCCAAGAACACAACCAGTGACCACTCACCAGCCAGACACAGCACCATTCACCACAACCATTCAAGCCCTGCCATCCAGCCGACTCTTCACACTGCACACCATCAACTTGGCCCTCACACAGCTGGACAGCTGTCCAGAAGGATGCTGTGAGAGACAGTATCAAAAGCCACACTAAAAGCCAGGAAAACTGCATGCACCATCTTCCCTTTATCAACTTGGGGTGTGACCTCATCCTAGAAAGAAATCAAACTGGTTAGAGAGGACTTTTTCTCTGTAAACCCATGTTGAAGATTACATTATTCTTCAAATGCTTTTCAGTAGTATTCAGTAGGACCTTGTGGAGACCCTGGGGGGCATCCCCTGAATTGGGGAGATACAAGAAGCTTCCCTCAAAAAAGCCGATAAAAGCCCACTGGCTCCTTCCCCTGTTCTTATGTCAGTTCCTGTGTCCCTGAGCCGCTCCCTCCCTATTCCCTGACTGGCCCTTATCTTTGTACTGCCCCGAGAGCAGGGGCAGCCCCGGCCCCTTGGGAGAGAAAAAACCTGAATCCTCCATGTGTGTGTGCCTGGGACCTGAACATCTCACTGCGCAGCTGAATAAAACATCTGTGGATACCATGCAAAGGCCCTTTCTGCTTCTTTACCCTGGACTTTACTAGCAGTAATTCTAGCTGCAACAGGACCTTCTCCATAATTTTTCTAGAAACTGACTCACCAGTCTTTGTGTAGTTCTTTGTGTGTTCCCTTACACCTTTCTGGTGGATTAGAATAACATCGGGCTTCTCAGTCAGCAGGGATGCCGTGTGGCTTCCTACAGTAGAGCAGACTGCTATCCGAGGCAATCACTTCCAAAAGAAGAACCACCAGAGAAACTTTCAAACCCCAGACACTCTTCTTCTTACTCCCAAACCACTCACTCTTCATCAAATGATGCAGCACACATTGGTAATGTGAAGTATTTCCTTACTTCGACATGGAAAGCTCCAAACAGTTTAGTGAAGTCAAAGTCACATTGATTACTCTAAAATCATCCACCACAGACTTTCTACACGCAAACCAAACTTTTCATTTGCTGTGGTGACCTGAGAGGAGACCCATGTTGAGTAGGAAAAAGTAGGCTCCCCCTCCTGCAAACCTTGCCTTTCTTAGAGCTGGACCATACCACAGCAATGGCACAATTTCCTGTACAGGAAAGGTGGGAGCAGAACCCACAGATATAAAAGGACTCACCCAATTTTTTTCTCCAGATGTCTCCCCATCTACGTGCACTGGAAAATGTATTTTTGTCCAAGCAAAATGAAATTTCTGTTTTGATATGAGAAAGTACAGGATTAATCATTAGATCCCATGTTGGACAATGTGTTCAGCTGCCTTCTTAGAGCAAAAGTTATTGCACAGAAGGAACTCATCAGCAGATCTTGCTCATTTGATGTCCTCACCCTCTTGCTGACTTGCTCCCTTTCTCTATCTGCATATTTTGCAACAGAGCAGCCCTCTCCACAGCACATTCTCTCTGCATCGCTGGTCTGGAATTGTGTAAATGTTCTCTATTGCATGAGCAGGAAGTTCTCAGACTGCTACAGTAAAGTCAAAAATTTCTCTTGTCAATGGCTTGTATTTTCCTTCTTGTGAGGAAGAAGGTGGCTTTGCTCTCTCAGTGAATGTTGTACTATCTGTGGCTGCTTCACCAGTCTCCACTCTGCCAGAAACACCAATTTGTTTGAGAGAGTAGTTTTGGAGGTAACTTCAAGGTTTGAGCAGGGAGCACAAGATATTTTGCAAGAAAGATCAGTGTTGCAAAACTAATGCCTAGTTCCTGGCAGTGAGGTTTCACATAAACAGAGGAATTTTGGCTATTTTAGAGGTATCAGTCAGATGTTGGTGAAAGTGAAAAATGGGAAGGAAGGTTTCTGCATTACATTTTATCCTGCTCTTTGCAGATTTTTCTCTGGTTATCTCCCCATTTACCCAAGGAGATTTCCAACATGAGGGGAGGAGTGCAATAGAGCTTAAGCACTTACAAAGAGCTAGAAAACAGGGAAGCTCTGGATCAACTGAGATGCATCTGTTCCAGCTTGTACTGAACATTGTGGAACATCTGTCCTCTTTATCTTTTGTCTCTGTTAAAGCTGTCAATATCAGAAAAGCCAACATCAGCAAAGCATCCAGTGTGCAGCATCTTCCTGTGAGCATGTTTTAAAGACAGAAGGTATTAAAATTCTGGCAGAACGGAGATTGGAGATAGCTATGGCACACTCAGTGCTGGAGGGCCAAATGTGGGAGCATCAGGGCAGGTTTGCATCCCCTTCTCACAAATTGTACAATTTTGGTCCCACAAAGTTCCACACTCAAAATCTGAGAGTAAAATATTGTACACAGCAGAGAAACTTCTTGAAATAGTATCTTGAATGTAATCTTTGACTACAGGCTCCATAAAGACACAGAGCCTCCCACATTTTGGCCATGCCCCTCTCCCAGAGGAAAGACCAGCTTGCTTAAATGAAGAACTAGGGAGAGCAGGAGAAGTAAAAAGCAATGTTCAAATGCATCTAGTTGAAGGAAAACCCACATCAGTAAGGACATGGCTTCAGTGTCATATCAGTCAGGGTTTTTAAAAACTTTTGTAAAGGATCGTGTATGAAAGGTTTTTAAAACAATGGATATGAAAGGGAATGAAAGGGGAGATCTCCTTTTCATCATCACTTGTGGTGACAGGATGCCAACAGAGATTTCAGTTGTGAGGTCCAAAAAGAAAGTGTGCAGAGGGCTCAGCTGTTCATCTGCTGACACGTGACAGGAAGAATGATCTGCTTTATGCATAAATGAAAAGCAGTAAACACAGAAAGAAAAACTCTTAATTCCAGTTTCTTTGTGAGTTGACTCACAAAGAAACAGGAAAGATCACAGAAAAGCACAGACTGACAGAAGAAAGTACTAGGAATTATTCGGAAGACATCAGGGGACAA
The DNA here is from genome assembly GCF_024509145.1 of Vidua macroura. Taxonomy (NCBI): domain Eukaryota; kingdom Metazoa; phylum Chordata; class Aves; order Passeriformes; family Viduidae; genus Vidua; species Vidua macroura. The sequence continues at coordinate 869,841 of NC_071596.1, read as the reverse complement.
AGAAGAAAATATTCCATCCCTGAGAGGATGAGTAGTAGTTGGCACAGAGTTAATTTTCCTCCTAAGAGTTGGTACAGTGCTGTGTTTGAAATTTAGAGTGAGAGTAATCTCAGACTTTGTCTTGTGATAAAGGGAAAATGCCAAGACATGAATCTCACTCGTGGGAATGGTACAAGTTTGTAGATTCCAATATTAAATGCTTGAAACTTGTATTTAGAAATCTCTATACACATTTTAAATATTGTTACATCACAACCGAAAAAAAATGAAATTATTTGGAGAAATTTCAAATTGCTTGCTGAAGAAATTTTGCATTTAACACAAATTCTAGGAAAACTGCTGTGAAAGTCTTCAATTACTTACTTTCTTTGTTGTGCAGGCTCAGCTTCAAGGAAAAAAACAGCCAAGTTTGTCTATTATAAAGATATTTGACTGTCATCACTGAAATGTTCCTGCATTCAGTTATTCAAACATCAAGAGGCAGGCTGTAAGTATTTATAAATTTTTCTTCATGACTGCAAAGTTTTGCACTGTCTGTGTTAAGACAGTTTGCATCCATGGGAGCTCACAAGTAAGCTCCTTCTGAGCTGTGCATGTTTCAGACTACCAGCAGAGGTGAAGGGCAGACTTTCCTCAGAAATGCACTGGTCATGAATCCAGTCTGTCCACTGGTCAGGCAGGTAGACTCTCAGTCTACGTGTTCCACAGTGCTGGGGTAGCCCTGCAGAGCCCCATGGGTGTGGTGCCTGTCACTGGGCAGTATCAGCACAGTGCAGATCCCAATGCTGTGGTACTAGGGCTGCACCTGGAGGCAAGATCTGGGCTGAACTGGAGGAGATAGGTTGCATCTGCATATACAGATCTACACAGCATGTAGATCTGCAGAGAAGGCACAGTTTCACATGGAAAACATCTCTCAAGAGGTCAGGGCAGTGGTGCTGGTCAGAGGAGGTCAGTTCTGTGTAGCAGTGATACACTGAGTTTCTGCCAGGGAGAATAGACAGTTTTGCTGCCCTGGAGAGAAGCTGTTTGACTGTTTGGAACCAAAGGGGATTATTCTTTGTTTCACGTGAGCTTCTCATGCCTTAACCCCACTTCATGACAAGAAGAGAAATTACATGTAGGGAAATAAATCTCCTTCATGCCTGTATGCAGCTCTGCCCTCATTCCAGAGAAATGCAACAGCTCCGAGGTCACAGAGAAGCAAGTGTTCTGAGCATGGGGTGGGCTGCAGAGATCTCTGTCCTAGCTTTGTCCAGGTAATGGTCAGACCAAGGCTGTGGTGGATGAAGAAATATATCTGACTACTTTACATGGTCCAGACAAAACTCAACATCAAACCCCTAATAACAGTTTCTTAAGGCCTGCATGTGATACATCACCCCTGGGACCACAGAACTCCCAGGACATACCAGGTGAGACCAGCACTAGAGTCCAGAAACTCTGCTGTGCTTGTGCCAGCAGGTTGAGAGAGGTGATCCCTCCCCTCTGACTCAGCATTGGTGAGACCACAGCTGGCATGCTGTGTCCAGGTCTGGGTTTCCCAGTATGGATACAGGGAAGAGAGTCCACTGAAGGACTGCAGAGATGATGATGGGACTGGGGCATCTCCCATGAGGAAAGACTGGGAGATCTGGGACTGCTCAGCCTGGAGGAGGGAGGGCTTGGGGTGGGTCTTATCAATGTACACCTGTGGGAAGGGTGTGAAGAATTCAGTGTTGCACAGTTTCTCAGTGTTGCACAGTGACCATGAGAGGTAGCAGACATGAATTGAAGTACCAGGGAATTCTTCTTAAGCATAAAGAGAGTCTTTGTTGCTGCAAGACAGACTGAACACTGGGGCAGATTGCCCAAAGGTGCTAGCAGGATGTTCTCCATTCTTGGAGATATTCAAAAGCTGTCTGTACACAGTTCTGAGCAACCAACTGTGGCTGACTCTGTTTTGGACAGAGGGATTGCACTAGATGATGTTTAGGGAATCCCTGCCAGCTTCAGCAATGCTGTGACCTTCCTTCTGCTGATGTGCTGTGAGACAAAGCTTTATGGGACTTCAGACAGCACTGACACATCCTGTTCATGGCAGTGTCCTGGAGGTGATTTACATTTATAATTAGCCCAGGGACATGGTCGGTTCTCCACTCTTCTCTCACCCTCTGACCCCTGCACAGCACTTCTGCACTGCACTGAAAGACAAACAAGAAAATGCTGCTTCATTGAAACAGCCAAATGCCATTTGTGGCTGTTGGACAGATTGTGAGGACCCAGGAATGACCCAGCAGAAGGGGAGCCATCAATCAAGTGGATCCATTGCGAGATACTCCTCTGGGGAAGGAGAAGGTCCTGACCAGTGGCAGGACATGGCATTACAGGGCACTCTTGCCATGGTATGTGGGATTGGAAAAAATAACAAAAATTTCAGATGAATACTGTGTCTTCCTTCTTACCCTCCACTATCTCATGAGGCACAGCTGCCATCTCATGCCTGCTTTCTCTACCCTCATACGACATGCTGACACAGCTTTCTGATTACTAATGTGTGCAAGAGATATCAGCTGATGATCAAATAACCTGCCCCAAGAGAGGCAAAAATCAGGAAACAATGACTGAAATGAGGCTGCTTTACACCATTGTCCCACTATTGCTAATGTCTGTGTAGAAGAACATAAAAAGGGGTTAATCTAATTAGCCAGTTTTACTCCTGGGACTGGCAGAAGTCAGCCAAAATAGAAATGCCCATTGCAAACCCTCTCCCAGGTTTACCAGCCTCCAGGGGCTGGTGGAAGAGAGGCAACATAATCCCAAGACAGCAGTGTTTGGTACAGTGTGTGCCATCACACCCTGCCATGGGCATGGCAAATGGCACTTGGTCAAGCCATGCTGCTGAAAGGATGACACTGGAAAAGCATGTCAGGTGTCCTCCTCAATGACGGCTGCCCCAGGCTCCCTCTTCCCTCTGCTAACGCAACCCCTTTTTTAGTTTTCATTGCTGAAAGCCAGACAGTCTGTGAAATAACCAGCACTTGGAGTCCACTGTTTTTCTTGTCTCCAAGGAAACTCTGCTTTATGTTCAACATCAAAACCAACAGAATTTTCAGTGAGGGAAGTCTCTGCAGGTGGCAGCAAGGAAGCAGCCAAAGTGGGAGAAGAAGGAGAAATCTCTGCAGAAGGAGAGGCATTGTAAAGAATTATGCACAGTTAGGCAGATATGGAAGGGCAAGGCAAGGGGTCACTGAAAAATCTGTGCCAGTCTTTCTGAGGTGGACCTCTGGTGCTGGGTCACCAAGGGAGAGGAGTTAAATAGCCCATCCTCATATGGTGGGAGGGGAGGCTCAGTGCTTATGAGGAAGTGGCATGTCACTGCTCAGTGGTCTGAAAGGTGCTGTTAGCAGCTTTCAAGTTCTACTTGCTTTTGAGCAGACCATGGGCACTCCAGAGTGGGAAGCTACAGTCCCCCTACTGCCAGCTGAGTAAAACAGGTTCTTTATGGGGATTGTCTTTGCAAGGATGGCAAAGGAGGAGTAGATGTCTCCACTCCCACCTGACATCCCCCATCAGTAGCTCAGTGCCTGTGATCAGGAGCATTAAATCCAGCCATTGTGCTATTGCCTGGGCTTTTTTTTTTCAGTCCTGAGGACCAGGATCTGATCTCTATCCTCACAGGGTTCATAGACTTCCCTTGGCTGAAGGCATCCTCACCCCTCATGCTATTAGTTCCTTTGCAGCCTGGCCCATTGCTTGCCCTTGGGAAGAGAAATACAAGCTGAAAGCAGTGCAACCAAAGAGCCTATGTTCAAAATTTCCATTTACAAACCCAACTCAGCCATCTTTGTGTTGCTATAGCAGCCCTTGGAAGGGCTTTCTGCTCAGTAAGGCATTTCTGTTTCTTGAAAGAAACTTGTATTTAGAAACCTCAGGCAGCTACCTCCCAGACAACTCCTACCACAACAATGGACCCAGGAGGAGAACAGATCTATTCAGGGCCCAGCTACTGACCCATCTCTGTGAGAGAGCACCAGCTAAAGGGAGAGGAATCTGCAATAGGCAGGAATTTCAGCCCAGCTGAGCTCTACAACAACAGTGATCACCAGCGGAGCACTGGGTATGGGGCCTAAGTACAATACTGGAAGGACAAGTGCCACTCTCCACAATGCTCCCTACTCATGCCAAGGTCCTGTAATAAGGTTGTCTCGCTCAAGTTTCCCACAAGGCATTTAACCTCAACTCAAGACACAGAGTCCCATTTTTAGAGCACCCCTCACTGGGCTTCCTGTCAGCTCCCTGGACAGCTCCCTGTCCTAAAGCAGATGAGAGCTATCCCTTCCTCTCTCATGAACATGCCCAAGGAAATCTCCTGCCCTGCTTCAGCCCCTGGTACTGGCACCACTCTTATTCATGCATTCAGATTCACTGTTAAAACCACTCACCTGGAACCAGTGCAGGTTGCCAAGCACAGAGGGAAGCAAGTAGTTTTCGTCTTGGGGGATTATTCTGTGTTGTTTCCTTCTTTAATTCTTTCAAAGGCAGGAAGAAAGATTTTCTCCTTAGAAAAGTACAGTGTTAGCAGAGAGCTCTGAGCAATACCTCCTGAGAGAGGAAAGGAAGACTGTATATGCTCAGGATACATGGCAGAAAGGGATGGGGGAGTGGCATGTAGGAGGAGACAGAAAAAATCTTTGATGATTGCACCAGACCAGAGCACAGAAAGCACCTGTCATCAGGAGGTTGCATAGAGCCCTTACTGCGTTTCACAGTACCAGTGGGTTTGCACTTTCTTCTGCCTCCTCACACAAGCTTCAAGGAGAGCTAGCAGTAGCAGAGTGCAGGGCAGCTGTTAAATGAGAATCAAATCTCATCCCCGTTCCACCCCTGCCTCTTGCAAGGGTTCCTTCCACAAGGGAGGCTGCATGCATAGGTCAATCCAGCAGCAACAGCTGAGTACTGGACAGGCAGGTCCTTCACTGGTCCAGTCTGTGTGCACAGGACCTCTGAGGTCCAGACACTCCTGTGGTTTGTCCAGATCAGCTTTAGGGAATAGACATGTGTCTGTGCCTCAGCCAAACTGCTGCAGCTTCTCTTCGATGTATTAGGCACATCTTATGGAGGAATCAGTTCACTGAGCATGCAAAGGAAATACAGTAGCTGTACAGTCTGTCAGGGAAACAGATTCTGCTTCCAAGGAAGCAGGCAAAACTTCCACTGCTCACTAGTTTCTTAAATATTGATTCCTGATGCAGTTTCTTAGATAAAAGTCTCACATTTCAAAATTTTGATCAATGCACTATGTCAAAACCACAAATCAGGTTACAGGTGTGAACACCACACAGCCCACTCTGGCCTCTGAATGTGGCAGAGTGAAAAATTATATCCAAAAATCAAGCACAGCATCAACGTTACAACAGCACCTCTTTTTCTAGCCCTGCCGGATATATGACTCACAATGGATGTGGCTGTTTAATGAAATAGCCGTCTCCTTAACTGAGGTGGCCCCAGCGTCGGGGTTTTGCTGTGTGCTCTGGCTTTGGCATACCAAGGCTGATATGTTGCATCTGCAGCTGGAGCTTGCCACAGAGTTTGAACTCATCTAGTCAGGCATAGGTCAAAGGCAAAGCGTCATGTTCATTTTACAGATGATGCTGGAAATTAAATCCCCCCAAATCCTGTGTCCTCATCAGCTCTGTAGGAAGAGGGGAACTGGACCTCTTCAGCCCAGGTTACAGAAAGCAACTCCCAGCACCAAATGGCTTTTTCATACATTGATCATAGAATTGCTTAGGTTTGAAAAGAACTTTAAAATCATTGAGTGCAACCATAAATCAGGGTGGTGATTAGATGGGACTTTGCTCAGTGAGCCATTTGGAGTCATGACTGTGTCATTCTCCTTGTTTAAACTTGCTCCAGACACAAGCCATCGCTGCATTAGGAGACAAGGACATACTCTCTGAACTCAATAAATTTCTTGGTCTTCACACAGTTCCATGGCTCACATGGCACTAATGACCCTAATCTTCTTATTGAAGGTTCATCAACATCTCAGGTCACGCAAGTGTCAAGTGGGGACTGTAAATTCAAGCATTATGCCCTGCAAGGTTTCAGTCATCTTTCCAGAAAAACACATATTGGAATGGGCTACCCCAGAAAATATTGTTATTCCAAAATTAATGTTTCTGGTTTTGGGGAATAGGTGTGCTCTGCCTGTACCACGCACTGAAATCCTGCAGAAATGTGTCTGAGAGCCAGTCCAGCCACAGATGTAAAGGGAGACTGATTGTGGTGGACCAACCTGGTACATGGTTGATCTTCTTTGCTTCTTCCGATGGTTCACATCGGCCATTGCTGGGGCAGTCCCAGAGAAAGGACATCTATTCCTCATGCCCCTGCTTCTCACGAAGCTTGGTCAGGAGCTGGTCTTGCAGAAGGCCCCTGACAGCACTGTTGGCACTGCTGGGGGCTGATGACCTGCAGCAGAGCACTCCTATGCGGGACTAGTGCATTTCTGGTGCTACACAGAGAGTGGCAGAGCAGCCGTGCACTTGGCCACCCCTCAAATGCTGTTCTATTGCCTGATTCCACCTCAGGCAGCAGTGTTTAGCTAACAGTAAATGGTCGTCCTTTCCACCTCCTATGCCTGAAGTACAGCTTGGCTCCTAGAATCTCTGCTAATTCCTACCCTGGTTTTTAATCCCCTGATTAGCACGCATAGGCCTTTTTAAGCCATAAACTTGCAGTGACAAGTGCCTTAAATCTTCTCCTTTGGCAACTTTTTCCATATTTTGACTTGTACCTGTGACAATTTCCAGGCAACTTTGAGTTATTAAATAGGACACAGAGCAGCAGCCTGAAGCTATGGAGGAGGTGAAGAGCTCTGCTTCAGGATGGAGCTGCCTGATGCCCAGGCAATTTTTCCAGGGTAGAGCAATCCTTGGGGAACAAACCCTATGGTCAGCTAACTCCCCCAAGTCTCTCCTCATTCTAGGAGTGCAGGGCACACTTGATCATTCACATCAGAGGCCACATGATGCTCTAAGTTTTCAACAATGGGTAAAAAGGACACTCACAATGTTACCTTGTGAGAGGCAATGAGAAAAGACATGACAACTGCACCTCTTGTCATGGAGTCACCTTCCAGAGGGTGTTCTGATGCTATCCTTGCACAGCTACTTGAAGATAAAGGAAGGGTTTGATGGGAAACAGCTTTCCAAAATCAGCCCCCTGGAAATTTCCTCCACTAAGCACCTTTCAAAATGATTTATGCTAATTCCACAAGTAGACAAAAAATGTTACATAGGGACAGGGCAGTTTTGCACCCTTTCCATCCTTAGATATGTCCTCGGTCTGTACTGATGCCTTTTTCTCTAGTCCTAGAAATATGAGCCAGACACAGGATAATAAAAGGGAGTACCTTTATGTAAGGATCCTTAGGTGCACAGTCCGTTAGGTGACAAACGCTGAAGATGCTTGCCCCGTGTAACCCGTGTACCATTTTTATAGATTCTGCAAATTAACATATCTGACAAGGCCCCCCCCAATTAGAAGTACATTCCATGAAGAAATGCCCCCTAGCTCTAGCACCTTCTAAATCCTCCTCCCTCAGATAAGGACCAGGCTCTGTTTATAAAAATATATCTTGAAGAGCTGGTTTCAACCTTGGTTTCTAAGGAGAACCAAGACAACATAGGGGTCCTGGAATTTGTTTTGTCTTTCTGCCTAGGAAAATATTGAAACTAAGTTACAATAATAGACTACAAAGCTACAAATATATGTGTAAAGAATACAGAAAATATGTAAAAGAAAAAAAGGGATAAATCCAGACAGCATCAGTATCTTTGCCCATATTGGAAAGACCCAGATCCTAAACAAGTGAAGTTCTGGGCAAATGACTCTTGAGACAAATTTTGACTAAGGGCTTGTGTGTCTAAAGGGGAGGTTTGCAGGTCCAGCAGAACAACTCCTTCTTTATAATCTCTAATTTTTAAGAAAGACTGATTTCTAATTGATCTTTAAAAAGCAAAACACCTATAAAAGGGCTAAGAGTTGACTTGTAATAAGGTAAATCTCCTGTGTGAGTCTCTGTTAGAATGCAGTTAAGAGTGTCCAGTTTGGACAGACAACCTGGAGGAGGTGTTGAGGCTGTGAGGCTGGGATGCAAAACACAAGTAGATGGTTGCATCCACTGTCCCATGGCTTTCCTTGCTTCCAGCAAACACTTTGCATATCAGTCTTTTGAAAGTACTTGATTTTTCTGAATTGCAGGAAAAAAACCCTTCAGGACCATGATGTAGTGAATGGCAGGTAAGTGTCACAGCCTTGTCAACTGAACATGTGGTGACTGGGAGGATGGATATGGACCATCCATACCTAGACCTGTCCTAGGACATGGATACTTTCTGCTGGAGTGTAAAAAGCCACTGGGATATTCCCTGCTGCTAATTGTCGTGGGGAAAGATGTGATTTCTTTGTGTGCTAAGGAATCCTTCAGCCCTCCCTTCCCTGGATTTTGCAATTCTATAGTTTTGTTCTCCTTGTTACAGTAACCTTAATTTGGGGGTTGGTATTAATTCTTTCTCCTGCATTGCTCACTGGCCCTGGGAACGGAGTCCAATTATGCAGCTGTGACCTTCATTACAAGTTAGCAGACTTTCTGCAAATGAACTTCCTTCATGTTTCACAGAGCTACTCAAATAATGGAATTTCCTTCCTATGGGAAATGCCAATCTCTCAACATCTATTTTTGCCCTATTTTTTAACAAAGAGTCAAAATCGAAACTCTTACCATACATGAAGCTCATGAAAATTCAGAAATGTAAAGAAATGTTTTGGTTTGGATCAGACTGGTAGCTTTTCTTCCTGCGAGTGCCTCTCATAACTTTTTTACCTCGTTTTTTATAGACTTCAAGGTCTCATGGTCCTCTGCAGTTTCCCCATGTAGCCATGCTTCTATGGTGCATTTTCCTGGATGCAGTCTGGAGGGAGGAGCAAGGGTCAAGGAGATCAGGCCCCAGAGGGCTAAAGGAGAAAAAGCATGTGAGGTTGTTCTCACTGACAGCACCTGCTAGGACATTTGGTTAGAATTTCAGATGGGACAACAAAACAAAGACGGTGAAGCTAAAAAATTGTATATCCAGTGACAAAAATTATTACCACCAAATTTTGTCTGGGTAGTTTCAACTGATGAATGAGACAAAGTTTTGTGAATTTCTGAAGCGTCTTTCTTTCTAAAGTGCCCTCATTTTCTTCTTGGCTGTGCTGAGAGTGTGTGTGACTGAGGCATTTTAGTTATTTTGAGGCCCAGCTCATGCTCCCTGCTTCTTCCAGATGCACTGGGAACTTGTGTTGCACACTCCTAGGAGTTCCTAGGAGTTCGCATTGGGAATTTGTGTGATTTGTTATGTACTTTTTTTTTTTTTTTTTGGTTTAGCAGTCCCTGTAAATCACTATACAGGCACAGCCAGTGTGAACTGCATATTCTTACAGTGGTTACTCTGATGCCTGACTTTTCAAAAGCACCATTCTCCTCAAACAGTTTGAGAAACTGCACTGCCACTGTAAAATAAATCCCTTGCTCCCACCCTGAGAGGTTCCCTGGTGGAAACTCGCTTGATTCCCATAGCATGACAAGAGGGGTGAGGAGTCATTTTGATTTTCTTCCCTGCCCTAATCCACCTCTGACTCTTCCTCCCAGCCCCATGCTTGTCTGCTGCACTACAAACTAGCAGTTGTTCTCCCTGAGCTACTTGAGACTTGATTCAGGTTTGATGTCACAAACAAATTCTTTCTTAAAACCTTTTTATTATCACTTGCCTTATTGTATTTGTACATTTATTCTACTGTATTTTGTGCTTTACCCATGACTTGGGAATGCAGCTTTCTTCCACTGCTTACGCTGCACAGAGACAATTCCAATGCCAATGTGGTACTGTCTTTTCTTTTCTTCCTTTCCATGATCAGGCTGCATCTCTCATTCCTTCCCACCTCTGCTCTGCCTCTTGCAGCCTGTGGTTGGCTGTGCTTTCTACTCCACAATTGGCCTCCCTGGTTCTCAGACTCCCAGGTTTAGCAGCTCTCTCCACTGCACTGTTGCAGTTTCTGTGCAGAATGGAGTTTCAGTGAAGATGCCAACAGTCATCAGCTACCTGGCTGAATATCAGCACAAGATTTATGTTCTTTGTCACAGTGGCTGGAAAATCACTGTCTGTTTCAGCAAGATACCAAGGTGCCTTCTCTCTGTGTTTTTGGCATTTTAACTATTACATAACTCTTTATACCAATGGGAGATTCTTCTTTATTACTGTAGTAAGTTTCCTTGCACTCACTTATAAGTTTGGACAGCTGAATTCTACATGTGCCCAATTGCTCAGGCTGCTCTAAAGAGAGACATGCAATGCAACCTCACATGCAAATTCATAGTTGGTAGAAGCATTTCTCAGGGCCATATTTGTACACCCTTTGAAGCACTATGAAATACATTCTGACAGAATGACACGTGGCACGACTCCCATGGATTGCCGTTACAAATATATTATTTCTTCTTGAAACTCAGGCAAAGTCTTCCAATAAGAGAATTTCCTACTATATGGAGAAGAGTAGACTTCAATACTACAAGTTGGATGTGCCTTGCCACAGAGGTGGGAGAAAGCAGTGTACATACGAAGACTGTCCCTTTCTCCAGACCATTATTTCTGAAAACTGCTATCTGCCCAGGAAGAGCCATTTCAGACCAGCATGTTACCTGAATACCCACAATAGAGTGACATGAATGCCATCTGACTTTATCCCTTCATCTCCTGCCTTGTCAGATCTCACTCCATTCCTTCTGAATCATGCTTGCAAATAGTGAGGATCAAACTTTAGGTGTTTTTTTTCCCCCCATGGTCTGCACGGTATTGTTCAGTTTGAAAAAGCCCTCTGAGATCATCAAGTTCAGCCATTCCCCCAGCATTGCCAAGCCCACTACTAACCCATGCCCCCAAGTGCCACATCCATATGGTCTTTAAATCCCTGCAGGGATGGAGACTCCACCACTGCCCTGGGTAGTGCCAGAACTGGACAGCCCTTTCAGTGAAGAAATTTTTCCAGTCTAAACCTCACCTGGTGCAGCTTGAGGCCATTTGCTACTGTCCTGTCCCTTGTTCCCCAGGAAGAGAGCCCAACCCCTACCTGGCTCCACTTTCCTGTGAGGGTGATGTAGAGAGTGGTAAGATCACCCTGAGCCTCCTTTTCTCCAAGCTGAGCCCCTCCAGCTCCCTCAGTGCTCCTTATCAGCCTTGTGCTCCAGACCCTTCCCCAGCTCTGTTCCTTTCTCTGGACATGCTCCAGCCCTTCAGTGACTTTATTGGGGTGAAGGGCCAAAAACTGACCCCAGGACTTGAGGTGAGGCCTCACCAGAGGGATAACTATCCCTCTGCCTAATACAGAGGGACAGTCACTGCCCTGGTTCTGCTGGCCACACTATGGCTGGTACAGGCCAGGTGCCATAGGCCTTCTTGGCCACCTGGGCACACCTGGGCTCATGTTCGGCCACTGTTGACCAGCACCCCCAGGCCCTTCACCACTGGCAGCTTTCCAGCCACTCTGCTCCAAACCTGGATTGTCCCATGGGGTTCTTGTGATCCAAGGGCAGGGCCCGGCCCTTTGCCTTGTTGGCCTTGGCCCATTGATCCAACCTGTCAAATTGCCTCTGCAGAGCATTCCTGCCCTCCAGCAAATCAACATCCCACCCAGCTTGGTGTCCTCTGTGAAATGACTGAGGGTGTCCTTGATCCCCTTGTCCAGATCACTGATGAAAACCTTAAACAGGATTGAACCTAAATCTAAGCCCTGGGGAGCAGCACTGCTCCCAGCTGGATGTGACTCCATTCACCACCACTCTCTTGGTTCAGATGTGCAGACAGCTTTTTACCCATAAAGAGCACACCTGTCCAAGCCATAAGCAGACAGTTTCTCCAGAATACAGTGGGAAACAGTGTCAAAAGCTTTACTAAGGTTGAGGTGTACAACATGCACAGCTTTTCCCTCACCCACTAAACAGGTCACCTTGTCATAGAAGGGAGGTCAAGCAGGACCTGCCTTTCATAAACCCACGCTGCCTGAGCCCGATCCCCTGGTTGTCCTACACATGCCATGTGACAGCTTAAGATGATCTGCTTTGTGACCTTCTCTGGCATTGACTGTCCTGTAGTTCACTGGATTCTCCTTACAGTCCTTCTTATATGTGTGCCTCATATTTGCTGACTTCCCATGACCTAGGACCTCTCTGGCTGACTGGGAACTGCTGGTAAAACATGTGACTTGGTGAGCTTTTTCGCCACCTCCTGCTGTACCCTTGGACTTGTGCTGGTCTAAATGGCATAGCAGGATACTGGCCATTCACTCTTGGATTATAGAGTCTTGATTCTGCTCCCCATCTCTGTCTTCTAGTTCAGGCTACACTGAGGACAACTGTTCTTGCTGTTAAAGACTGAGGCAAAGAAGGCATTAAGTAGTTCAGCCTCTTGCTCATCTTTTGTGGCAATGCTTCTCACCACATCCAATAAGGGATGGAGATTCTCCTCGGCCTTCCTGTTGCTGATATATCTATAGAAACACTTTTTGTTATCTTTTACAGCATGGGGCAGATTAATTTCTAGCAGGGTTTTGGCCCTTCTAACTTTCTCCCTGCTTAACTTCCCAACATCCTCATAGTCCTCCTGAGTTCCCTGCCCCTTTTTCCAGAGGTGATAAATGCTCTTTTCCTCCCTGAGTTCCAGCCAAATTTCTCTGTTTAGCCAGGCCAGTCTCCTCCTCACCAGCTCATCTTTCAGTACATGGGGACAGCCTGTTCTTGTGCCTTCCTGGACCCCTTTGCCTCTCAGGGCTGCTTCCCAAGGGACTCTCAATCAGTCTCCTAAACAGACCCAAGTCTGCTCTCCAGAAGTCCAGGGTGGCAGTTCTGCTGTCTTCCTTCCTTATTTCTCCAGTATCAAAAACTCTGTCACTTCATCATCGCTGTGTCCAGAAGGCCTCAGCTGTCACATCCCCCACCAGTCCATCTCTGCTCACAAACAGCAAGTCCAGCAGGGCAGCTTCCCTGGTTGTCTCACTTTCCAGCTGTGTCAGGCAGTTCTCTTCCACGCACTCCAGGAACCTTATAGACTGTTTTCTCTCCACTGTGTTGTATTTCCAGCAGACATTTGGTAAGTTGAAGACACACACAAGAACAAGCACCAGTAATTGTGGGGATTTTTCCAGCTGCTTATAGAATGTTTTGTCTGCCTCTTCTCCCTGGTTGGTCAGTCTATGACAGTCATTGACATTCCCCCTTAACCATAAACATAAGCATGCAACCTTATCATTGAGATGCCTTTATCAGCCCAAAACGCACAGCAGAATGCACACCAAAATGCACGCATGATATAGGGCTATGACACTTTTATAAGTTTAGCATATTAGCATAGTTGACAAGAACCCCCGATTAGAAGTACAGTTAATGAAGTAATTCCCCCCTTGGTTTAGCCTCCTACTGAAGCCTCCCCTCTTGGTTCTAGCCCCACATTGTTTATGTCTATATACCTAGGAAAGCAGAAGAATGGCCTTGGTTCACTGAAGAAGTAAGATTAGAACAGGATTCCAGGAATGCGTCTGTTTTAAGAGAGTACTGGAAAAGTACTGAAGTAAACTAAGAAACTATATAACTATACAATACAATAATAGTCTACAAAGCTATGAATATATGAAATATATATAAAAAGCAAAAGTCGTGTGGCATCAAATGCTATCATTAAGCTTGAGGCAGTCAAACCACTCCCTCATACACAGGTTTACCACAACACTTCCCCTTTCTTGCCTGTCCCTTCTGAGAAGTCTACAGCCCCCCACTGCAGTACTCCAGTCATGTGAGTTATCCCATCATGCCTATGTGATGGCAACTATGCTGTAGTTTTTCAGTTGCACCGCAGCTTCCAGCTCCTCCTGTTTGTTGTCCATGCTGTGGGTGTTGGTGTAGGTGCACATCAGTTGGCCTATTGATCCCACCATCTTTTTGGAGGGAGAAGCCCTAATTCCTACATGACCATTCTCAGATGATTCCATGGTTTCTAACCCATCAATAACCCTTGCTTCTTCGCTGCCACCTCAATCTCCATCCCTTCCCCAAGCATGGAGATTACAGACTGAAGGACCTCACTAGCACACCATCTCTCTAACATCAGCACGGTGCCCTCAGACTTATCTCTAGTGAGCTTGGGTTATGCACCTTTGTAGTTTTTCTCACTTTGTCTTTTCATTCCTCTGTTCCCTCCTCAGCAGCACTTTCCTGCTGCTCTTCCCTAACTCCCCAGCCTCTCTTCCACCACAGGTGGGTGATGATGAGGTAACAAAGAATGGTTAGGGAGAAGGGAATCCCACCCAAGAATAAGAGTTGGGTTCTTAAGAAGCAAAGGATATTGTGCTGGAAGCAATCATTCTCAACAGTTTCCGGTTTGAGTGATGTTAGAAGGTCCCTGGTAACCCAAGAATCTTCAGTACAGAATGATGTTATCCCATAGGACAACCATGGTAGTAGGAAGGCCAAAACTGGAACAGCAGCTGTGTTGAGAGGAGCTATGTTTAGGTTACACTATATTGTTTGAAGGCATTTTTTATGTAGCCAAGCAATTAAAAAAAAAAAAAACAAACAAACAATCACTGGCAGTAGCAGCAGCAGTCTTCTGAACAGTAGTGGACACAATTTTTATTTGTTCTGAGCATGGTTTGTTTCCGTGGCTAAGACTCTGCAATAGAGCACCTTCATATACACCCTGTTCCATGCCACTGAAATGTCTGAACTAGCAATTAATTATTTCAGGGGAATAGCTTGCATGATTTTGCAACAACAGCATGTGACTTTCATTTGGGCATCCTCTATTAATAAGTTGTACAAACCAGAGGATGTCACAAAGCCTTTCTGTTGCTTCAAGTGGCTTGGTCTGATACTGCTATGGGGTGTCTGCCTTCTCTGAGCTGGGAAAACAGGATGGAAAGGCTTCACTTCTGCTGCTCTGATGAGATATTTGTCCAGATTTAACTTGGCCCATTTTCTTCACCATTCTCCATATTGTATTAGCATTGGCATTGTGCTCTTCTCCAACAGCACACAATGCTGTGTGTTTGTATATGTATTACAAGGACAAAAGGGACCAAGTGTGATCATCTAATCTGACCTCCTTTTTCAGGACAGGAATAGCCCTGTGTTAATTAATTTTCTTTTAAGTAGAATATACTATTTTAAAGAAATTTTAGAACCTACATTACTATCTTCTGGTGGTCATGAATTTACCACAGTTTCAGGCAAATTATATAAGCCTGGGTCTACCTGACCCTGGAAATGATGCATAATCACTATGAAGAAGCAGTCAGCTGCTGTAGAGGAGCCGAACTGAAGCTACTAATGCTAATGGTAATGCTGACATTGACACACCAAGAAGCTGTAGCTTAATCACCATGGACAGTCAAACACTCATGCATACAGCACCGGCAGTCAGTCTTAGACACAATGCAAATGAGGTTTGTGGTATGAGAGTCTTAGTCAAGGTGGATGATCCTGCAGCTGTCACTGGGACAGCAGCACCTCCAAGTTTTTTCCAAATGCTCCCTCAAATCACCACTTCCCTCAGCATGGATTCACATGGTTCCTCTTCCTCTCCTTCCAAGTGAGATCTTGAACTACAGACTGAAGCGTTATGTTGACTTCTGGAGTTTGATTTTGCAATTTGGTTTCCATTCAATAACAGAGAGTCTACCCTGTTATTGAATGGCTTTCTGGAAGGAGAAGAATTAAAATCCACAAGACTTCAGAGGACATCTACCCCATTTGCTTTCCTTCATTGAATTGCAGAATCCCCTAAAACCATCTGCTTTCAACCACTCCTCATGGATTTTGTATTTCATTCTCTCAAGTTTTGTCTAGAAAAAACACACTCTAACTCCCTCTTCTTCAGAGACTTTATTTCACTCCATTAATGAAACTCTTCTGTCATGTTTCTTAGGCTCCTAATTTTGACAAAACATCTGTTCACCTTGGGGTAGGACCTTGCTGTAAGACCCCAAGTGGAGAACTCAAAGGTTCCCAGATCCAGCAGGAATCTCCAAATCTTTCCCATTGTGGAAAGCTGTATCTTCTGGAAGCTGTATCAGAAAGATACAGGATCTCCTCTTTCGGACTGCAGGTGACTCTACATGCATCTCCTTGCCAAACTGCTTTTGTTTTCAAATGGTATCTTATACAAAAGGCATATGTAGCTATCTGCCTATCTTTGTATCTTGTCCTGTCAGCAAGATTTCTGACAAATCACTCTTTTATATATTAACATATTAACATATTAATGCAGTCTGAAATCAATAAACCAGCTTTCAAATTAACAGTTGAACAGGTTCAGCTTCATAAGCTTTGCCTCTTCTGCTACATCTTTGAAGTATTACAGGGGGAAGCATGGCCATCTCTTCAGTTCTCAAGAGCTGGTGGTCTCAGGGATTGGTTCGCCCCCTTTGGTGCTACAGAAGGGTTTGTTGAGCACACTTCACCCACTGAGACTGCACAGATCTGGTGCCTGGATTTCCTTGACCCATGCAGGCAGCATGCACAGACAGTACTGGGCTGTGATTTGGAAGGTCTCCATAGATGGGAAGGGTGCTCCAAGCTGGCTGTCCTGTGCCAGCACACAGCACAGTCATGTGTAGGCAGTCACAGTATATGGGATCACTCCTGCCTCCAACCAAGCATCCTTTCCAAATTCCCACACAGGGAGTTTTCTCCCCATCTCCTGTCATAGGTCATAAAGCATAGGGGTCATGAGGTGGCCCCAGATGCCTGTAGAGGTTAGGCTGAGCTTAGGCAGCCATGTGGGGCTCAAGTCCTTGCTCAGAAAAGCTTGGAGTGGTGCTGTGCTGGCTGCAAGCTGTCAACGGAGGCAACACAAGCTATCTCACAGCTCATTACAGAAACTGAGCCAAAGGGAAGGCACGTTCCCAGCTTATCAGGCCACCTCCTCTGTGAGCTCTCTGATCTACTTTTCCAGTGATTGTTCCTGACCTAGGAGAAGCCCCTGAGAAATCTCACCGTTCATAGCCTGCAGCTAAATGGGCATCTGCAAGCTGCTATGGTGGGGAGACGGCAGGATGGCACGCAAAGTCTGTTTAACCAGATGGAAAATTCCACTCTTCTTCATCACAGCACACCATGCTGAAGAACTTGGGAAGCAAACCAGCAGTGTGTTTATCTGCTTGCCAGGCTGCTGCTCTGCTTTGGTCCCATGAATTGTGCACATTTGCCAGGATGCCTGCACTATCTGCTCAGCCCTCTTTTAGCACTGTGATAAGAAGTGCCTCTGGAACAGCATCTTGCATACTTTGCTCTGCTTTGAAATATTTTTTTAGCACTGCTGACAGTCAATGCAGTGCAACATGAAGGGTGAGGATCCAGCATGGGGACCAACAGAACAGACCTTTCCTTCATCTCTGGCCATGCTGAGCACAAGAAGCCTGTTCCCTGATGCTTGAACTCCTTGCACCTCTGCTAAGTGATCAGCTCTGGACATCTCCGCATCCCAGCTTAACTCAAACCCTGCTACCTCGTGTAGAATTAGTCAAACTTACAGACTCTTCTTACTTAAAGACATGAATGATAAAGTGACTTATGAATGCCAGCCTTTCAAGAATTCAGGAATCCTGGCTGATGGTCTGAAAACCTTTGTGTGCTCTCCCTTTGACTTATTTGCCCCCTTCTGGTGCTTTTCCACACACAAACACACTCTTACCTCTAATCTGCAGCTGTGCTCACAGCTGGTTCAATTAGTTCCCTGTGGAGAGGTGAGAAAAGCGTGTGTGTGTCTGGGCAGAAAAGCCTTGTGCTACAATGTCACTCAGGTCACCAGTGTACAGCCAGTGCTAACCAATGCGAATGAATCCCATGGGATTTACACAGCTGTAAATCCTGGCAACTATGCTACACACTGTGAATGTACTATTGCTGATTTCCTTGCAATGCTATGCAATTAAATTATACAAAAACAGCAAATAAAGTATTAATTATTAGCATACAGTATTATTCAGACTGTTCCTTCTAACACTCCTATACCATGGAGCATCTCACTTGCTAATGGCCACAAGGCACCTGCTGCCTCTGATCACAGCAGAGAAGAGAAAATGCAGAGCAAGTGCCTCCACAAACAATCCCAACCCCGGCGGGGGTGGGGGGAGGCCAGTCGTCCACCTTGTAGTGGAAACATGCTTAGGCACTGCCAAGAAGGGAACGACCCTGAGGAAAGACGTGATCTCTGAGGAATCTTATTTAGGTATGCAGTAACAAGGTTATTTAGTAAGGCTTCAATTCCATTATATGCTTCCCTTGGATGAGGTTTTATATGCATATATGTTTCATCCACATGTTTAAAACATTGTCTCAAAAAACACTTGATTGGGAGGTCTGTTAGCCCTTTCCAAGTCAAATAATTTAAAATGTGGTGTCAGAAAAGAGGATGACATTTAAAGAAGTTGTGCTTGCTCAGTCTAACCAACCAGGCATCTAGCACAAAAAATTACATACTGAGTTCTGGTTAAAATATATAGTTTGCATAGCTGTTGGAGAATATGTAAAAGATTGATAGAAAGCAGTGACATAGCCAATATATTGCCTTAGGCAGGTTCAGCTCCTTTACAACTCAAGAGCAAATCTGCTTATTGAAGGTCAGAAGTGTATCAACGTCTGTTCACAAAACCGGGATTCATGTAAAATCTGTAAGGACAAATTATATTAGTGATACCTCTTCCCTTCTTCCTGTGATGGTGCGAAATGCACTAAAATCTCTGAAAACCAGAAATAAGAAAGAGTATTTTTGATCCTTTCAAGTCCCTTAACATCTTTAATGATTCCCTGGATTGGGAATCCTGCCCACTTTTGGGATCTCCTGTATGATTAACAAAGTCTTCATGCAGAGTATTACCTTTACAGGGTGCTCACCATACCTTCAAATTGTAGACCTGGAGTAAAGCTTGTGGAAGGCTCGGGAGGAGGGGGGAGTTCAGACTGTCTCAGGAAACAAGTTCTGCCTGCTCAGGTCGAATGACAGGCTCTGCCCACTTCCAGCTGCCGAGTAACGGCAGGCACCGAGCTTTGGAAGATGGAAAGAAAGCCTTTGGAGAGGAGGGGTCAGCCACAAGCATCGTTTCTTATTCCTTCTTTGTGCCCGTGACTTCCGCTGGCCCCAGCGAACGAGGCCTCGTTCCACCCCCAGCACGGGGCTGCTGCCCAGGGCCGGGCGGATGGGGGTCAGGGCAGGATGCAGGCAGCGGGGCTCAGGTTATCCCCTGGTGCTCTGGGGAGAGGGGCATGGCTGGAGCAGGCAGTCGTAAGGCTCAGGGAAATGCTGGGCAGTAGAGTCTGGGCTTCTGCTGGGCTGCTGCGGCAGGACACAAACACAAACCAGGAGGCCTCGGTAGGGAAAATGTGTGCTAATGTCTTTTCAAACAATTCCATGGGTTGAGGTCTTTGAAATGGGTCTTAATGTCTCCCCTAACTTCAAGCAGCAGGTTTGTTATGGAGCCCAGACAGCCTAACTCCTGAAACAGACAAGCTGGGGACTCTGCACAAGCCTGAACTTCTGAACTTTGGGGTAAAATTACACTTTGAAGGGGGAATATGCAATAGGCAGTTCGGGAAGGCTGTACCTTCCTAGTACTTCAGACAATGGGGAAAGGAAGAGAGCAACATGTGGTCGGGAGTTTGGGATAAAAAAGAGACACTGCGCCCTCCAAAATTTCGAGAGAGACCCCACGGGGATATGTCCCAGTGGACTCTCTCCTTTTTTTATTTGAATAAATTTGCAGGACTTCTCTGCCTCCTTTGTGGACACTGGCTTCTCATAGTGAGATTTTACACTCAATTGCTTCTCTGCCATTTTGGAGGAACCAGTTTCCACAGACCTGACTGTGGGTGAAAGCCAAAGAAGCAATCTGCCGCGCTACTCTGCACTTTTCATAGCCTGCCTTTTTGGCAGTGTGGCAAAAGTCACACTGGATAACCCAAACTAGCAATGGCCTTTGGGTCAGACACTGATTATGAGGCACATGACAACCAACCCCCAAAACTTTTATTTCCTCCTTAATATGCACCACAGTTTTAAATGTCCAGAGTCTGTAATTCCAATTTTCCAAATTGTAGTTGATGGTAGTTTTCAAGTACTAGATTGAAGCTAAGACAGGCCTCAACTGCTTTTGTTATGTTCCAGGCTGCTGAAGGATCTTTAAAAACATAATGAAGGTAAAGATTGAAGAGACACAAGGAATTGATTGTTTGCAGGTGTTATCAGCAAGCCTGTCTGTTTAATAATTTCCCTGTAAGTCATTCTCCTGCTGCACAACCTGCAGAGACCTGAACCCATGCACGACCTTGCCTCAGACTCCACTAGGCATTGGACTTTCTGCGTCTCCCAGGTTGCTGAACCTCCAGGTGAAGGTTGGGGGAAAACGTCCCTCCCACCTTCAGCAAAGAGCAGGTTTGAGACCACCTGATGGAACTAAATAGGCACAAATCCATGGAGCCTGATTAGATGCATCCCAAGGTCCTGAGGGTTGATGTAGTTGCCAAGACATTCTCCATCCTATTTGAAAATGGTGGTCAGGTGAAGTCCCAGTGATTGGAAAAAGGAAAATATCAATCCTATATTTAAAAAGGTGTCATGCTTTTAAGCCCAGCTGGAAATTCAGCCTTTTACAGCCTTGAACCTTCATTTCACCCCCTCCCATTAGAGAGAAACAAAAGTCAGAGCAATTTACTGGAAACAGTAATGTGATGAGAAAATGAACAGTAACAGCAACAATTTTAATAACAAAAATATACAAAAGAGGGTGATTTACATTTTAAAAAGTGCTCACTGACCAACCAACCAACCAACCAACCCAGCTCCAGGCTCTGGCCCTTCATAGCTACTGCAAGAACATTAACTCTGTCTTGACCCATGGAACTACGTACCAGTGACTGTCACCTCTGTGCCTGGGAAGGTGTTACAAGTTTGGGAAGATGCCGGTGCACAAAAAACTCAAGATGCACTCAGAATTGCAAAGCAAATTAATTTTATTAGTTGCACTAGTAATTAATACAATCTGGCCCCTGGATTCTAGAGAAGCTGCCAAACAGGAGAAGGAGATGGAGCATGGCTCCTGAGTGGGAGGGATAGGGAGGCAGAGCACCTTCACAGCATCCCCTGGATGAAACCAGCATGCATCATGTCTTCCTCTCCCCTCCACCCCAGGACCATACCTTATACGTCTTCCTCAGGAGTGGCTAGTTTCAACATCATCTCATGCGGGGCCAGTGTGTGAGATGAAGTCATAACAGTCCATGATAACACCTCCATGCCAACAATGGCTTTGTTGTATGTTATTCCCCTTTCACAGGTTGAATCTCCTACCAGGTGACCAATACACAGTTTCATTTCTGAAGGTTAAAGTCTTACTAACTAACAATAAGGTCTTCTTCTACATTATCTTGTCAACGTACATAACAGCAGATCAAATATGGCAGGCCTTAGACACATCTTCAGTCCCTGGTGCAGAAGGGACTGGAGCAGATCTTCATGGAAGCAATATTAAGGCCATATACAAGACAAGGAGTTGACCTGAGACAGCCAGCACAGTTTCACCATGGGCAAGTCGTACCTGACCACTTTTGTGGCCTTCTATGTTGGAGCTACCTGCAACAATTGACAAGGGAAGATGACCAATTTTATCCACCTAGACTTCTGTAAAGCCTGTGACAAGGTCTCACATGGCATCCTTATCTCCAAACTGGAGAGACATGGATTTAAAGAGTGGATTATTTGGTGGTGTTGTGGTTTAAGAATGGTATTCTCCAATTTAGTACTCTTGCTAACACTATGCACTGCTTCCCCTCCACCCCCCTACAACTGGAGGCTCAAAAGACAAAGATCATGGGTTGATATAAGGACAATTTACTGGAAACAGCAGTGAGATAAGAAAATTAACATTAACAGCAACAATATTAATAAAAAAAGGTACAAGAAAAATAAATTATTTACATGGCAAGCCCCCCCAGAAAACCCATACCAGACCATTCTGTCCACCATGTTCTCTTGGCTGGAAGGAACCCCTTCTCCCTGGACAAGACAGAGAGAGTGTCGCTTTTGTGTCAAGTAACATCTGGACCTTAGCCACACCTTCTCTTGGCTACGGCAAAAAATTAACCTTGTGCTATCTGAAACCAGGATAGGTGGTTAAGAAATTGGCTGGAGTCCACAGCCAGACATATGTGGTCTGTTGAGAAGTAAAGTAAGTTTACTTATAGAATATTGGAAATTAATTGTGTAGGTTGAAGTTTAATTGTAACTTGCTTACAGTTTAGCATGAGTAGGCCCTGCTCAAAGCTTGGCTTTGAGGTGAGCTGTAAATTAATTCGGTGAACATAAATGGCTGAGCAGGGGAGGAGACAGAGATCTGGAGATCTTCAGATAAGAGCTGAGACCCTGGAGGGCCCCAAGGTTACCCTGGAAGAGAAGAGAAAAGCAGTCTGCCCACATGGACATGGAGAAAGAAACCAATGAGGTGTTAGAAGATCCCAGATAATAAACTGCCATTGGACCAAGAGGCATGTACAGAGCATGTGAAAAGCATGTGAAGGTCAGGTGCACAGACTGTGAGCAGATAAAAGCCCAGGAGTTGTGCTGTTCAGGGTCCCTCTTTGGAGGCACCAGCTCAAGCTGAAATAAACTGGCTGCCTCATAACCTTCTCAGAAGAGAAGGCCCTGGGGTGACTTCAACTTTCAGTGCTTAAAGCGAGCTTGTAAGAAGAGAGAGAGGGACTTTTTACACAGGGAGATAGTGATAGGACAAGGGGGAATGGTTTTAAACTAAAAGAGGAGAGATTTAGATAATGCTGAGTCATTAGGAGGAAATTCTTCCATGTGAGAGTGATGGAGCCCTGGCACAGGTTGCCTAGAGAATCTGTGGCTGCTCCCTCTCTGGAACTGTTCAAGTCCAGGTGGGACAGGGCTTGGAGAAACCTGGAAACTCTCTCTGCCTGTGGCATGGGATGGAACGAGATGGGCTTTAAGGTTCCAACTAACTCTAACCTGTCTGTGATTCTATGACTATACACCTCCAGATCTAGGGTCTTTCTTCTGGGGTCTTGTGCAGAGCCTTCTTTAAATGTCGATAGGCCAAAATCCAGAGGTTGGGTGCTACAACACAAGGTACTAACGCAGGTACCCAGTTGGAGATGCTAAACAGAGAGGTGACAACACAGTGAATTGTATAAGCATAGCTAAAACCATAGAAGTACAATTTTTCAGTAAGAAATAGTGAAAAATCAAGTGCTTGCTTCCCCATCTAGTGCTATATTCAGAAGGAAGCGTATTCCAGTAAATATAAGTCGCCAGTCTCTGGAGGCTGGGGCTATGTGCATGCACTAAGACCAGACACCATAAATGTGGTCTCACGTGTTTTTGCACATTGATCCTATTTAGATGGACAAAGAGTTGCAGTTATAACTGTCCATCTCCTCTTCCTCTTCTACCTGCACAGCTCTTTTCAGAGAATCTTTTAAGAGTGAAAGAAATCAAATATATCACAAAATCATAGAAAGCTATAGGTAGGGCAAGACACTGTGTACTTTAAGTTCCTGCTTGAAACAAAGCTGTCTGCAAAATTAGATCAGGTTATTCAGTCAAACTTGATCCAGTTAAATTTGAAACACTCCAAGGATGGAGATTCATCACCTCAGTGAATATACCACCTCAGTCCATATACCAGGACTGTTCCACTAGCTTGGGAAATCACTTGAAGAAAATAAAGTCCTAGCAAAAAAAAAAATGCTCCCAAATCCTGCCAGGGAATGGGAGTGCAGATCCCCTTTTTCTTGCACACTGTGATTTCTGCAGCGGAAGATGCTGTTTGCACTTCAGCTCTTAGGTTGTGCCAAGAACAGGCTCGAATTGCCAGGATCTCCCAGTAATGCAGGACGGGGAGTAAGATTTCTCAGCTTTTTAGTTCAGGCCCTGAATAGCCCTAGTTACTGACAGCCTTGCTCATGCTTTCAGGCTCTAGAGTCCTGGGCCAGTGTGCCTGGAGAGTCACAACTCAGGAGCAGCACTGACACTGCAAGTTAATTAGAGAAGTGAACCTTGGACTATGAATTCTTCTAAGGCATTTCTTTGTATTTGTGAGTGGACTTAGTTGTCCTTGCACAAATGCACTTTACTAGAAGCAAGCCACATCTTGTAAAAACCCAGCTTGCTTCCTCTGAGGAAAAAACATGAGGAAGGTAGCTTTAATGACCTTCTTGTAGTGTTTTTAGCCCTTTGCCCCTAGGTCTTGTGTTTTGACAAATCCCTTCAGTCTCTCATGTTGAACAATCCTTTGCACTCAGGGCCTCATAAGCTTCCTTCTTGTTATCCCAGATCACCATCTAGTGGGTGCTGGAGATCCCACCACAGCCAGGGAGGAGGGCTATGCCATGGCCTAAGGACACCAGGCTGCTTTTCTGAGCAGCCCTTAAGTGATGTTTGGATGAGCAGAGCTGTGTGTCAGTGGGACATCACTGGAATTTCACTCAGATGGGCTCTTGGTTACATACAAAGGGTTTAAACGAAAAAGCCTTCCCCTTTGTGTCAGTGGTGCCTTGGCCCATGCTGTTATAAGATCTGCAATTGAAATTGCATACATTTCCTGGAAAAACTGAGTAAGCCCTCAAATATCCCCTTATTTTTATAAAGCCAGATTGAGTTCTAGAGTGTGTTGAGCATGTGAGTATCTTCACTCATGAATCAATTCACTCACAGAACATACTGATCATTCCACTTTAGCAAGTATTTTACCCTGTGAATTTTCACACTGAAATTATTGTAAATCCTTGCAGATGAGGATACTAGAAAGGACTGAATGTAATAACAACCTGAAAAACTTCCAAAACTGCACTAGATGCCAGAGAAAAGACAAGGTGTAGGCTGTGCAACTGGTTGGTTCCTCAAGACTGTCACGAGATGATGTCTTTCCTTACAGCTGGAGAAAGGTTGATGGCTCTCTTTCCTCAGGGAAAAAATTATGATTCAGTCCTCACAAAGGAGGAAACAAATGCTTCATAAGAAATCCCCTGCTGAGTTAGAACTCTGAAAACATTAATGGTGGTAACCAACATCACTGTCATGTTGTTAAAGACCCTCAGACGTGGGGTGCATGGCTGACCCCACCCCGATGAATTTTGGGTTAGGGTTACATGCAACTATTAGTTTCCAGGGATGAACCACTGGCTTTCACACTGCATGTTGCCTGAAAGCAGGTTAACAGATGTATTTTCTTTATTGTTGTAATTTCCAGCAAACAAGTGCTTGAAAATATGTGGCTTGGCCACTGCTTAGTCACCCAGTAGCATTAATATAGCAGTTTCTGGCTCAGGGTCATGATGTCACAGGAGGTGTGACCTGCCACAAGAGAAAGCAGGACCTTAACAAAATATTCTGAAGTGAATCTGTAAGACCCACAGAAATGGTCTGGCAGCTGGGAAAGCATGTGACATTGGTTAGTTGAGTGTGACATAAATCCATGACATAAATCCCTGCTGCTGTTGAAAATTCCTCTTAAGGTTGCTTGTCCTTGCCAGCTCCCCCATGCTGTAAGGAAGGAATGAGTTACCTGAGAAATAACTTCATCAGTTCAGAAAAAAGTTTAAAAAATAGGTTTCAACTGAATCAACTCCAGCAGAACCTAACTTATAGAGAGTCCTGGATATATTTTCCCAATTAATAACTGTACTGCTGAAAATCATAGAGATGTGGGTAGAATGGACCTCTGGAGGCCTCTGGTACAACTTTCTGTTTGATCCAGGTCTGCTACCAGAAGCAGTCAAGATAGTATATTAACTGACCTATATGGTGTGAGCATCTAGAAACTGCCTTCTTGTCCGGGACACTGATAGAGCGATAAAGCTAGAAATGAGACAGCGATTACCTGTGGTGCTGTCTTTACTCTAGAGCATCTGATTCTTTTTTTGCTGATGAATGCTTATGACAATGGATCAAAATGCTACTGTCATGCTATGGAACAACTGTGAATGCTCCAGGGTCTGAGTCCATCCAAATGACACTCTCAGAAGTAGAAAGTCTTCAAACAGGGTGGATTGGTTTGGGCTAGGCTTTTTTTTGTAAGGTGGTGGCCTTTTGCCTTTGCGGTTTAGTTTGTTTGTTTGTTTGTTCATTTTTCTTTTGTTTGGTTTTTGTGTGGGTTTTTTGGTTTTCTGGTTTTGTGGTGGTTTTTTTTTTTTTTTTTTTTGTGGGTTTTTTGGGGTTTTGGTTGTTTTTTTTGTGTTTTTGTTTTGTTTTTTTTTGTTTGTTTGTTTTTGGTTTTTTTGGGTTTTTTTTTTTTTTGAGAGCTCAGCTGTGGAAAAATATTTAATTTGTCAAAGTCATAGTGACTTTTAGGCCATGTCCCCTTAGAAATACTGACCTAACAATAGTACTAATCAGAAAGTACGGCATTTATAGTATCTTAATGGCATGCACCCAAAATAGATTCTAGTTATATCAGCAAGTTGACAAGCTCATAGGGTACAGATAACTCTTGTAATTAATTTCTAAAAGTCACAAGAACCGTGAAGTTGGTGTGGGTGGAGTTTACTTTTTATTGAAATAATAAATTGCTAGAATCACATTTATCCTGGTATTACTACAGATTTACTTGAAGGTAAATTAAATCACAATCAGAAACCTCCCAACACTGTTAGGATAAAACTGTTAATTTTCCTCTCTTACGTTAATGATTCTGAGAAGTGTGGGCTCTAATTAGAACATGAATAGAGAACACACTGTGACCTGGTGGTTCTTCAGTGTATGCAACTTTCTGAGGTACATTATTTCTAAAACACTTCCCTTAAATAGGTCACATCACTCACTATGCTGGTACCACACATTCATTAGAGAAGCATAGGGCAGCAATTCCTATAATTCAAGTTGCCCAACATTTTCATTATAAAAGCATGTTCACAGTTTCTTATAGGTTTAATAGATTTTAATGTTCTAAAATGAAATTTTCTGTAATGGATATCTGTATCAGAATAAGTACTTAAATAATTGTTTTTTTAGACACATAATAAGTAATTACTCTGAGTCACTTTTCAAGACTACTGTTTGGCTCAGTTTGTAGGACATGTCTGCTTTGGGAAAGGAACTTAATTCCATAAAGACTGGAGCTAAGTCAGTCATGCCGTATATCTCTGAAAATTAC
Organism: Vidua macroura; assembly: GCF_024509145.1. Classification (NCBI taxonomy): domain Eukaryota; kingdom Metazoa; phylum Chordata; class Aves; order Passeriformes; family Viduidae; genus Vidua; species Vidua macroura. Next base: position 842,604 of record NC_071596.1, on the reverse strand, counting down.
AGTTCTTGTGTGAATAGAAACATGCTAATTCTTTTGGCTAAATTCTCTGCACCAAATGTTCTCCAGGGAAAAGGCACAGACAAGGTTTAGAACCACACACAGACTCAGGCTGCCATGTGGACATCATGCAGCTGCCAGCACTAATGTCCAGCCCTGTAAGCTCCCAATGGACATGCACAAAATAAAAAAATCTTGCAAAGCGATTCAAAGTCTCAGGTCATGATCAGATATGCTAAAATCAGTTTTAAGTCATCTGGGATCAAATTAAAAATGCTGCAGCCCCAGATATCACTGGATTCCATGGCTGGAGCTCTACCCTCAGGGAAAACAGGGATGACTTTTTCAGGACCATGTAGCTTATTGACTAGAGGTAAATTTATTTAAGCCAGGGAAGCATGACAGGACCCATCTCAGGTGAAAAGCAAGACTCTTAATGATATTTTTCTTCTGCCTTGGTAGCTGGAGAGTGAGAGGTTAAACAGAGCTTCTTGCTGCTTAAAGTATCCCCTGGAATGCAGATGTGGTCTTAACTGATCTCCAGGACCTTTTAAAGCTGATGGAATGTGTCTGTTCAGTAACATCAGCCAGCTTTCAGCCCCCTCCCACACAGCCCACTGAATCCCATGAACTCGGGTGGTGTCTTGGTTTGAAAAGACAGGTGTCTGCTAAGGAAGGCAGGAGCCTCCTCTGAAATGGAAAATGTAAAACCCCTCCCTCCAAATTGTTATAATTTTGAAATTAAGGGGCTCTCCGGAAAAGATATGGGAGCAGGAATAACAGTTCTTTATTAGGGAAAGAAAATAAAAATAAAATAAACAATGCAGCAATACAAAACAACACTGACAGAGTCAGGATACGACCTGACACCCTGTGGGTCAGGGTGTTGGTAGCAGTCCAGTTAAATGGTGGCTGCAGTCCTCCTGGAGTGTCAGATGTGGTTCTGGTGAAGCAGTCATCCTGTAGAAGGATGTAGTCTTCCTCTGAAGATCCAGTGATGATGTAGATGGGCCTGGTCTTTCTCTGGGAATCCAGTGGGAAAGGCTGCCCTGACGTCCCAGATTATATAAACTCAGATTATATCCAGTTAGGAATGCTTGGCTCCTCACTCTGGGCGGGCAGAGCATCTCAAAATGGGATTATATCGTTTTTATCAATCATGCAGTGACACTCAATAGCCCATTAACAGCAGATGTTTCCCCAGAGGGAGGATTGGTTTGTGGAAGAAATAAAGAAAACTGCCCAATTAACAGAAGATAACTACCCTACTTCTAACAAATGGGAATAGAATACACACATTACCTTGCAATTTAGGACAGGTGGGCTGAGAGTTCTCAAGAGATTTTTGACTTGATCTTGTCTCTGAATCCTGTCTCAAAGCTCAGAGACCTGAGCTTGGTGGAACTGACTTGGTGGAAAGTAAGACCAGGAAAGCTTTTGAAGTCCCTTGGCAGTGTCAACTCTAGTTGGACTTTGGATTTCCTAATACCATCTCTGCATCCTGAAGAAGTATTCCTATATTCCATTTCATTAGTCTGTCCTTGCTTCCATCCCATGTATAGTTTTTTTGTGTTAATTCACAAGTTCTATATTTACCAAATTTGTCTCCCAACACATTTACTTACTCTTCTGATTGCTGGGACAGACTGTTCTTGTGCTTGGAGGAAATCCTTAACAAACTGCCAGCTCTTTTGAGCTCCTTTGTCCTTCAGAGCTAACTCTCTAAACAGAATCTTCACTTGAATAACCCAAAATAACTTCGCTTGAATAACCCAAAGTCATTCTCTTGAAGGAGCTGCAGTCTGCCATTCATCTTTGTCATGCCTCTCAGAACCGTGAATGCCACAATTTCATGGCTGTTACAACCAACATGACCATGGATTATCATGTCCCCAGACATTCCTCTCTTGGTCATGAGTACTAGATACAGCTGGGTGTCCAGTTGAACTAGAGGGCTATCTAGCAAGTGTGGAAAGAATTTGTCCCTAACATGCTTTAGAAAACACCTGGATTTCCTGTGCCCACTGTCTTGCAAATTCAACTGATAATGCAGCTTACACTGCAAGCAATCATAAAACTCCAAAGAGTATTGCCTGATCTACGGAAGTATTCCATCATATGCTGAAGATGGACATTTACTTACTGATAGATATTTTGTATTTAAAAATAGGTATCCTGTGTAGTGTGGTCAAAATGCTGAAGGGAAGGGATACCATGCAGAAGGACCTGAACAGGGTGGAGAGGTGGGATTTATGAACTTTTACAAAGCAAAGTGCAACTCCTGCACGTGTGTCAGGGCAATCCCAAGAACAAACACAGGCTGAGGGGAGAAAGGATTGAGAAAAGGCCTGGGGAGAAGGACTTGTGGGTGCAGGTGGATAAGAAGCTCAACATGCCCCAGCCAAAGGCACTGGCACACAGAAACCCTCCTCCAGGCTCATTGCCCAACATGGGCAGCAGGAGAGGGGGGATTCTGCTGTCTGCCCCACTCAGGTGAGACCCCACCTGAAGAGCTGCTTCCAATCCTGGGGAATGACATCAGAAGGACATGGAGCTGCTGGAGCCAGTCCAGAGGAGACCACAGAGATGCTCTGAAGGCTGGAGCCCCTCTGCTCTGGAGCCAGGCTGGGAGAGCTGGAGGTGTTCACCTGGAGAGAAGGCTCTGGAGGGACATTATAGCCTGTTCCAGTACCTAAAGGGGCTCCAAGAGAGCTGGAGAGACTTTGGACAGGAGTCTAGAATGACAGGACAAGGGGGAATGGCTTCCCACTGCAAGGGGGAAGGGCTAGGTGGGATATTGCCAAGAAATTCCTGGCTGGTAGACTGGTGAAGCCCTGGTTGCTCAGAGATGGGTTGACCCATCCCTGGGTGTTCAAGGCCAGGTAGGATGTGGCATGGAGCTACCTGGTCTAGAGAAAGGTGTCCCTGTCTATGGAAATGAGATGGGCTTTAAGGTTTCTTGGAACCCAAACCATTCTGTGATGAATCTGTTGTTGTTTTTTTTTTGTTTGTTTGTTTGTTTGTTTTTTGTTTTTTGTTTTTTTTTTTGTTTTTTTTTTTTTTTTTGTTTTTTTTTGTTTTTTTTTTTTTTTTAATTAATACCATTCATTTATTCATAACAGGTTTTGCCAGTTTTGCTGTTATATTCCTGATGGACAATTCTCCTAGCAGGCAAACCAGATGGTTTCAATGGATGGTACTTACAAAAGGAATCAAGAGCCTGGCCCTTGGATTCTGCCTTAGGCTAGTGTGATAGCTTGTGAGGAATGTAGTCAAATGAAGGGCATCGTGCATGCTGTTGTTAAATGAACCTTGAAGCAATCACTACGGGTAAGACGAGAATCATTAATTGCTCAGTCTATACCCCCTGTGCCAGCTGCTGTTGAGCGCAGGATGTGGCACCAGGAGCAGCTCACGGTCTGCCCGCCTGGGCTCCGCAGCCACGGGAGGACGGCAAGGTCGCGCACGGGACGGAGACCCGCGGGCAATTGGCCCCGCTCCGACCGCCGCGGTACACACGGTGCGCGGGCCGCAGGGAGCGATCGGGCCAACGGGGGCCTCATAATGAGTCGGCCCACGGGGACGCTGCCCACACTGCCCGACCAGAGCTGCGGAACCCACGAGTCCGCTGGCACGGCCCCGCCCTCTGCGCATGCGCGGCGCCGTCCCGGAGCGGCTGTAAATCGGGGCGTGCGCGCCGCGCGGGGCTCGCGGTGAGCAGTGTCGTCCGGCTGCGCGATGCATTGTGGGCGCGGCTGAGGAAGTAAAATGGCGGACCTGGCGAACGAAGGTAGGCGGGAGTTGCAGGCGTTGCTACTCTGGCCCACAGTGGCCCTGTGCTGCCGTGGGCCTAGACTGGCCCGGCCCGGCCCGGCGATCTGCGTTCACGGGCCGGCCCGGGAGCGCCACTTCCCCGCAGCCGGTCCCGTCCCAGTGGGGAGAGCGGCTGGACAAAGGGAGCGCCTTGGCCGGGTCACCGCGCTGTCCGCGAGGCGCGGGCGGACGAAGCCGGGCTGGGGCCTGCGTCCTTAGGTGCTTGCCGCGGGTCGGTGGTTCTGGGCTCGCGATGCGGCTACTCCCGGGGCAGGTGGCCCGGGGCCAGTGCTCCCTGGACGCGGACAGCGGGCCCAGCGCTGGGCACGGGCCCCAGAGCGCGGTAGCGAGCACTGCGTCTTGGCTCCGGCTCTGAGCCACTTTGTGCCCCGCCATGTCCAGTTGCTTTTTGAAGTTATTGTCCACAGCTTTCGTAACGCTGTAAATCTTTCCTTTGCTTACACTCATGTTAATCCTTTAGTTAAAGGATTAATAGAAGGCCTGTGTAAAACAAGGCAGGGTATCATAGTAGGTGCACTGTAGTTTTTTGAGTTGAAAACGTCAGAGATGGGCTAGTAAAGTGGCTTAATTTTTTTCTGAAGAGCATTAGAAGAACCTGAGCTGCAATACTGCAGTATTTGGGTATTCTGCCCCAAGGTGTGTACAGTGGTGTTTTAAGTGGCAGTGGATATCTATATTTTGCCTTTGGGAATGACAAATGTCTCTCAGGGTTTTGGCAAAAGCCAGTTTGCTCTGTTGTCTCTCACCATTCCTCTCAGCTAATGGAAGAGGAAAGAGGGAGGTGAATGAAAGTGTGTGTCAGGCTCCTTCTTTCAGGACAGTTTCTTACTTTTGAACTCTGTGACAGTGGCAATTACCGTTCTGATATTAACGTTAAACAACAGGAAGCAAATAAACATTATAGGTGCAGCCTTTGAAGATGAAGCCTACAAACAGCTAACAGTACAATTACGCTTAAGTTAACAAATCCTATGATGCGGTATGTCTTGGGCTGTTGGCTTCCAGGCTCGAGGTGAGTTGTCAGTGCCTGAGGAGGCATGATAAGTGCTCTCAAGAGTAGTAGTAGTCAAATCTCTAATGACTATTTGTGGGAAACTTAGCATCGGTACTTATTTTATATACTGCTATTATAATGACCTTATAATAAATTTTAATGGGTTCTTTTGTCCTCTTAGAATCAGAAGCTTGGCAATACCTATCTTAAGTTATGCAAGCCCCTCACTTTACCTCCCCTTTCTGCTGGGGAACATTAAGCTCAACAGTTTACCAATATTTATTGCATCTTTTGATGATGACTTGTCATGTGTTTCTACTTCTACTTCTGTTTTCCTGCAGGGTCTTGTAGACTGCCTGGGATGGCAAGGGGGAGTGTGATCTCATCCTTTTGTGCCTCCAGAGACTTACCTCACCTGTAAACCTCTTTAGTTTATACTCGCCTTTCTTTCCACAGTTGTCACCTTCATCTGTTGCTGTTCTGTTTCTTCTTGCAATAAGAGTGTGATACAATCTCTCCTCAGATGAAGCAAGATTGGCTTGCTTTGGAACTGTTGTCTCCTCATTCTAATATCATTGACTGTTGCTAGTTTTGTTCCTTTCAGTGCCATTTTTGAGGTGTATGTTCTTTGTATAACAGTGGAAATACATGCATTTCCCAAAATTTGCATCTTTCTGCTGAAACTCAGAGAATTCTATAGTCTTTCTACGGGGCTTATTTGCAGACTCTGTCATGGCAAGGATCTTCTCAGGTGACTGTTTTCTCCTCATTCTTAAACACATCAGTTAGTTTTATTTTTCCATTGTTTAGGTGAATGCTTTACTTCCTTGTGCCGAGGTATTTTCATCTAAATATGCAAAGTAACTATTTTGGTACTGAAAATTCTTTGACCTTCTGCTTCATGTTGATCTTCTATTGTTTATACCATTTGATAGCTCAATGTTCATGTTCACAAAAAAGTGTGATCTCAGCGAAGTTCTTAACGTTCCTGAATCTTGGTTGATCTGTACAACAGTGCTGTCTCAATCATACTTTGTTCTGAGGTGTGAAGCTAATTATTTTTTGACACAGTCGATACAAGTACCTAGAATGAGGCTTCAGTCATTCTTGCAGACTGTTTTTGTTGGTGTGTTTAAACAGTAGCTTTTATTGTCTGTTCATGCAGGTGAAACTCAAGAGTTTTACCTGTTTGATTACTGCAACAAACCTTTTCCTGGCCTTGAAAAGTGCTTGAGATTTGTGTGGCTTGTGTCCTCTCATCTTACTAATATAAAGCTCTTCTAACCTGTAACTTTTACCATGACACCCATCTTTAAATTAATTGATTGGTGTTTCTGTTTCCAACAGTATATTAGTTATCTTTACCTTCTAGGTTCTGATGCTCTTAAACTATTGAATGTCTTAAATCACTGCTGAGCTGTCAGTACTGCCTCCAAGTAACCATTCTACCAATGTCTTTTGCAATTTTGAACTATTTTAATGGATGATCTTTTTGTGATGCATTTCTTCAAAGCTACAAACATTCCCTCTAATAATGACTTCCTTTTTTTTTTTCATTCTTATTGTTCCTCAAGTCTTTTTCATCCACTTGTCTTTGCTTTGTTTCTAATGAGTAGGTGAAACCGCTCCCTTACCTCTTTATATTGGAGTAATGACCAACTGTATCTTGACAAGAGAAGGTTGTTGGTTTAAGAGGGTCCTCTATTGCATAGAAAGGGGCTAAAAGATGACATAGTCATAGTGCCACTTTCCAAAGAAGTTTGTACTGTGAAGTTTCCTAGGAACAGATCCTGGTCTTGGCATTGCCTGTCATGGTGGCAGATGAGTTGATAAGTGTGGAGCTAATGAAGAGCAGGAGAGAGTAGTTTCTCCCTAGCTGTGTGAAGTTTGATCGACTCTGCTGCAAAGATTTAACATTGTGATAGAGGTTTTGGGGACTGTCGTTGTGAGGGTGATTATTGAAAACCAGGGGTTTAGACTGGTAAGCACAATTGCTATTGGTACTAATGTATAAAGTAGTTACTGAATGTTCGTAGAAACTTTCTTTGAAGTCTTTGGTACTTGACTGCCACATGTGTGAAGTGTCAGTTTTAAGACAATCCAGCTAGAATACCAAAGAGAACTCGCACCTTCCTGTCGGTCCTATATATTTATGGGAACTGGATTGCTTTTCTCATTAACTTGCGGCTAAAACACAAGTAGTAGTTTGCTTATCTATGACTTACTGCTAAAGCTGTGTTTTTAAGACAACAAGATCCCCTTGTGTGGGGAAAGAATGACTTAATCTTTTCAATGGCTGAAAGGTTATACAAATTTTTCTCATGGCTAAAATTTGATGGATGTGTACACATTTTCCTTTCAGGAGGTGTCTGCGACTTACTTGGCTTTATGAAATTGCTGAGCATACAGCACAATCATAACAGGTTAACTGTATGTAACTGCCTTAAATTAATTAGAGGTTAGAGAGCAGTGGTGCAGGAAGGGACCTGGGGGTTCCCGTTGATGGCAAGTTGGATCTGAGTCAGCAGTGCCCTGGAGCCAGGAGGGCCAACCATGTTCTTAGGGGCATCAGGCCAACTGGGTGAGGGAGGGGATTTGTCTCTCTGCAGCTTCATCTTGAGTTTTAGGGGCAGTTTTGGTCACCACAGTATAAGAAAGACATTAAGCTAATAGAGAAGTGTCCAAAGAAGGGCCACAAGGATGGGGAAGGGTCTAGAGGGGAAGTTGTATGAGGAGCTGCTGAGGGCACACTTGGTTTCATCAGCCTGGAGAAGAGGAGACTAAGTCTTGCAGTCTTCAACCTCCTCATGAGAGGCAGGTACCAATCTGTACACTCTCATGACCAATGAGAGAGCTTGAGGAAACATCATGGAGCTGAGTCAGGGGAGGTTTAGCTTGGATACCAGGAAAAGGTTTTCCACCCAGAGGGAGGTTGAGCACACAAGGCTTCTCAGGGCAGTGAGCTGAGAAGCACCAAGCCTGAGTTCAAGAAGTGTTTGGACAATGCTCTGTCATGTAGTGGCCTTTTTGGGGTGCCCTGTTGTCCTGGTTTAGGGCAAATTTGGGAGAAAACCTATGAAGGGGTTCCTCTAGAAAGCAGATTCAAGTGGCCCTCCCCCAACTGGTTCATGAAAATATTCCCTTGGAGAAATGTGGAAAAACACCTGTTTATTCAACAGGCAAAGCATTCACCAGCACAAAAATTGAACAATATTAAACAATAAAACCTCCTTCTGCTCTGAAGAGGTGATAAACTCAGGAAGTCTCCTTCGTGGGTTGTAGCTCAGCTCACTCGGTCTCTTTATCAGTCCCTCCAGTGCTGGAAATGCCACAGCCCAGGCCCAGCCCGATGGGCCACAGGTGCGAGCTGCCAGTGCTCTTCTGGGTGTTCAGTCCAGAGCAGGTTTAAACAGTTCCAAGAAAAAGAAAAACAACAGTCCAGGGAACTTGTCTGCCTCAGTGAGCCAAAAACTAACTAAAAGCAAAGGAAGGCTCTGTCCCGCTGTCTGTGCTGCAGACAGCACCATCCAGGAGAAGGATGCGGGGGAGTAAGTGCAATTTCTGATAACAATCTCCGTGTTTCTTCTTTCCCCCTCTTTGCTCTTGGAACCGGTCTTAATGGTGCAGAACTTATTTCCGGGCTAAACAGACTAATGGGGATACAAGTATCATAAAGTCACCTCAGGATGCTTCACCCCTTATCCCTATATAGTCAACTTACTACCAAAACTACATGTACAACACACATGTACATACACAGTATACAGCTATATACAGACAATGGCAGTGACATTCATCAGACAGTGATATTTACACATAGTTCTTGCCCCACAATCAGATCTCCCTGAGGTACACGTCATGTTGTTCCATCTTTCTGCATTATCCACCATATGCAACCTGGTCCCTGAGCAAAGACAACCCCACGATGGGTTTGTCTGTACTCGAGGCAGAATTGATCCAAACGGTCTTCCCTAACAAACCTCTGATATGTGCCACTGGGACTTTGTCTACTGTATGCAGGGGCAGGGGTTCAGATTGGGCAAGGCCTGCTCGGTTAATGAAGCCTTGGGTGTTAAATAACCAGGTGGCCTTTGCTAGATGCTGCTCCCAATTTTTGAAAGATTCTCCACCCAGTGCTTTCAAGGTGGTTTTTAGAAGTCCACTGTACTTCTCCACATTGCCTGCAGCTGGTGCATGGTAGGTGATATGGTACACCCACTCAGTGCCATGTTTCCTTGCCCAGTTTTTATAAGGCTATTCTTTAAATGAGTCCCATTGTCTGACTCAATCCTCTCAGGGGTACTGTGCCTCCAAAGGACCTGCTTTTCAAGGCCCAGGATGGTGTTACGGGCCGTAGCATGAGACACAGGGTAGGTTTCCAACCATCCCGTGGTGGCTTCCACCATTGTGAGCACGTAGCACTTGCCTTGGCATGTCTGGGGCAGTGTGATGTAGTCAATCTGCCAGGCCTCCTCATACCTGTACTTGGACCACCGCCCACCATACCATAGGGCTTCACCCACTTGGCCTGTGTGATGGCAGCACACGTCTCACAGTCATGGATAACCTGAGAAATACTATCCATGGTTAAATCTACCCCTCGGTCTTGTGCCCACTTACAGGTGGCATCTCTGCCCTGATGACTTGAAGCATCATGAGCCCACTGAGCTAGGAACAACTCCCCCTTATGTTGCCAATCTAAGTCTCTCTTTAACACCTCTATCTTTGCAGCCTGATCTACCTGTTGATTGTTTTGGTGCTCCTCATTAGATCTATTCTTGGGGATATGGGTATCTATATGACTGATTTTCACAGATAGTTTCTCTGCCTTGGTAGCAATGTCTTTCCACTCTTCAGCTGCCCAAAATGGTTTTTGCCTACACTGCCAATTAGCCTTTTTCCACCTTTCCAGCCAACCCCACAGAGCATTGGTTACCATCCAGTGTAGAGGTAGAGCTTTGGCCACTTCTCTCTTTCAGCAACGTCCAGGGCCAGTTGAACAGCTTTGAGTTCAGCAAGTTGCCTTGATCCACCTTCTCCTTCAGTGGCCTCTGCAACCCGTCAGGTGGGGCTCCATACAGCTGCTTTCCACTTCCAATTCATCCCTACGATGCGACGGGAACCGTCAGTGAAAAGAGCATAGTGTGTTTCCTCTGCTGGCATTTGATTGTATGCTGGAGCTTCTTCAGCCCATGTCACTTTTTCTTGTTCTTCTTCGTCAGTGAAATCTCTTCATCAATGAGAAGTTTTCACCTTCAGGCCAATTTGTAATTATCTCCAAAATCCCAGGACAATTCAGTTTACCAATGCTGTGTGATGAGAGCAATTCACTTGCTCCATGTGGCATGGTGACTAGAGGGAACCTTTGCTATGAACATCCACCCCAGCACCGGTAGTCAGGGTGCCAGGAGCAGTTGTGCTTCTGTACCAGTCACCTCTGAGGCGGCTTGGACTCCTTCATAGGCTGCTAAAATTTCTTTTTTCCATTGGAATGTAGTTGGCTTCAGGCCCTCTGTAGCTTCGACTCCAGAATCCCAGTGGTCGGCCTCGAGTCTCACCAGGTGCCTTCTGCCAAAGGCTCCAGGACAAACCATGGCTCCCGGCTGCAGAGTAGAGCACATTCTTCACATCTGGTCCTGTCCTGACTGGGCCAAGGGCTACCGCATGAGCCATTTCCTGTTTGATCTGGGCAAAGCCTTGTTGCTGCTCAGAGCCCCATTGGAAACTGTTCTTGTGGTTGACCAGGTAGAGAGGGTCACAATCTGGCTGTACTCAGGAATATGCGTTCTCCAAAAGCTTATGGCACCTAAGAAAGCTTGTGTTTCCTTCTTGCTGGTTGGTGGAGACATCATGGTGATCTTGTTGATGACCTCAGTGGGAATCTGATACTGTCCATCTTGCCATTTTACCCCCCGGAACTGGATCTCTCGAGCAGGTCCCTTGACTTTACTCTTTTTGATGGTGAAACCAACTTTCAGGAGAATCTGGGTGATTTTCTCTCCTTTCTCAAATGCTTCTGCTGCCATGTTCCCCCATTCAATTATGTCATTGATGTACTGCAGCTGTTCTGGAGCCTCACTGTCTTTCCTAGGGTTCAGTCACCCCAGGGCACCTGTGCAGGGCCAGGAGTTGGACTCAATGTTCCTAATGGGTCCCTTCCAGCTCAGCATATTTTATGATTTTATGAAATACACAGAAGGTGAGCAAACTGAAGTAGTTCCTTTCAGACTAATCAGTATCATTTCTTTACCAGACTTGTAGGATGCTGGCATTGCTTCTGTGCTGTTTTGGTGGTGGGGGCAAGGGGTTGGGGGTTGCCCTGATTGTTTATTCTACTTATCTCATGGTAGCTTTTGGACAGAGGAAGGTCAGAGAGAAAATGTGTCATTCACCACTGACTGTCTGCAGACTCTAGAAACAAGATTTTTTTTTTTCCCCTATGGTGACTTCAGATGGATTAGTGGGTGCAAAGTTAGGCTGAGTGACATGTCCAAATAATTCACACCCTGACACCATAAAGAGCTATTTAATTGACAAGACAGCACTATGTAAGTGCCTTAATACTTTTTTGAATTCTTTATCTTTAAATTCTTTTAGATATGTTATCTACTTTACCAAATAGTTGCCCTGCCTCATGGCTTTTCCCTCTGATATGAAAATAAGCAAATTTTTTCTTTTCTAACTTGTAACATTTGCAGAAGTATCTCTTTTTACCATGTCAGTTCTATTCATCATGACATTGCTTGTGAAGATTGGCCATAAATTATCCAGTTGTGTTTCTTGTTGTTTCTGACATGAGGTATGGCTGGATTTTGTTTGTGGAGGTCTTTCTGCAGATAAGCTCTTAGTGGCAGCTTGCTCTTTGCTTTGAGTCTATTGTTAGCTATTGAAAGAGAATCCTGTGTTGTTATCAACACCTTTTGGATGTTGTAGTGCTGCAAATCATCTGTATCTCTTCATATGTTACATTTAGCATGATTATTCTGCTCTTCATAATGTAAATGGTGAGAAAATCCCCAAGAACATTTTTTGTGGCCTGCAGTGTTCCAATAAGCATAATTAAACCTAACTTTGAACTTTTACTTTCTTGACTCTTAGGTGTTTCACAAGTGACAAATTACCACTCCCGAGTATTTTAAGTCAGTTAACAGCCTAACTGCTGTTCTTTTTAACACTCATTCGTTGTTCACAGGTACACTTTTTCTCTCAAGTGATGTATTACAAAGAGTTACAGTTGGAGTAGCTATTCCCACTTTGTTTGCTTCTGGTGTTGAAGAGTCCTTCTTGAAATCGAAGCAAGGACTTGCTTGCCAAGACGTTGCACTGTAGGTTTCCTTTTTTCCCTGCCTCGTGTAGTTTTCCATGTAATCAGGCACTATTCCATTTCTAAATGTAATTTGGAGTAAATTTAAAAAGAAAAAGTGTTTGAAACATTGTTATTCTTAGCTTTAAAAATAAATTCTCATCTTAATAATGATCTGGTGATGTCTTGAAAGTTGTTTTCATGCCATGGTTCCTTCTAAAATTTAAAGATTAACTTGAATCACCAAGATATTTGGTGGTCTGGGTTGCATATCCTGTGAGGAGACTGGGTGTGTTCAGCCTAGAGGAAAGAAGTCTTCAGAGAGGCACATCTGGAGCTTATCAGGGTCTCTGAGGAGCTTATTAGAGAGACAGGCCCAGGCCCATCAGAGTGGTGTATGTTGAAAGGATAAAGGCAAAAGGTGAGAGATGGAATGAGATGTTCAGATTGGAAATAGAGGAAAGGTTGGGTTTTTTGTGGTGGTGGTAGGTTTTTTTCACCATAAGTACAGTCTAGCAGCAGAGAAGAGATTACCCTGGGAGGCTGCTCAGCCTCTGTCCTTGGATGTTAAGACCAGACTGGATAACCTGATTAACCTGGCCTGACATCATAATGGACCTTACTTGAAGCAGGAGATTGGACTAGAGACCTCCATCCTGATTTATGCTGTATCCTTATGGCAGAGGCCCAATGGGCTCAGCAGTGAAGAAGGTGACTGCTTTTTTGGCCCTTGTCATTGCTGTGCCATGAGATATATTCTGTGAGCCTGAGAACTCTACAGAGATACACACTCCTGCAGGTGTTTCTTTCTATTTTCATGAGAATCCATAGTTTGGGTTGGAAGAGACCTTTGAAGACATCACCCATCCCCCATTGTTCAGGGACACCTCCACTACACCAGGTTGCTCCAAACCTCATCCAATCTGGCTTTGAATGTTGCCAGGGATGCCATCCACAGGTCCATGAAGCAACCTGTGCCACGGCCTCAACACCATTGCAGGGAAGAATTTCTTCCTAATATCTCATCTAAATTTACCCTCTGTCACTTTGAAGTCATTCCTCCTTGTCCAAAGTCCTCTCCTGTGGAGCCCCTTTAGGTACTGGAACAGGCTCTGAGGTCTCTGTGTAGCCTTCTCCAGGCTAAACACCCCCAGGTCTCCCAGCCTGTCCCCAGAGCAGGGGGGCTCCAGCCCTCGGAGCATCTCTGTGACCTCCTCTGGGCTTGCTTCAGGAGCTCCACATGCTCCTGATACTGTTCCCCAGGATTGGAAGCAGCTCTTCAGGTGGGGTCTCACCTGAGTGGGGCAGACAGCAGAATCCCCCCCTGCACATGCTGGGCAATGAGCCCAGCACAGAGGGGGGGTTTCTGTGTGCCAGTGCCTGTTGGCATGCTGAGCTTCTTATCCACCTGCACCCACAAGTCCTTCTCCCCAGGCCTTTTCTCAATCCTTTCTCCCCGCAGCCTGTGTTTGTTCTTGGGATTGCCCTGACACACGTGCAGGAGTTGCACTTGGCCTTGTAGAAGTTCATAAAGTTTGCGTAGTACCACCTCTCCAGCCTGTCTGATGGCATCCCTTCCCTCTGGCATATCAGCTGCACCACACAGCTCGGTGTCATTGGCAGACTTCTTGTGGGTGCCTTCAATCCTACTGTTCATGTCACCAAAATAGATACTAAGCCGTGCTGGTCCCAAACTTGGTCTCCACTTGGACATTGAGCTGTTGACTGCAACTCTGAGTGTAGCTGCCAGCAAATTCCTTATCCATGGAGTGGTCCATCTATCCAGTTTAGAGACAAATGATCTCCTCTGGGACAGTGTCAAATGCTTTGCACAAGTCTAGGTAGACTATCAGTTGTTCTTCCCTTGTCCACCAACAGTGTAAGACAATCATAGAACCAAATTTGTCAGGCATGGTTTGCTCTAATTGAAGCTATGTTGGCTCTCACCAATCACTGCCTTATTTTCCATGTGCCTTAGCAGAGCTTCCATGGTCAAGGTTCATGGAGTGCCAGGTGCAGAAGTGAGGCTCACCAGCCTGTAGTGCCCCAAGTCTGCCTTTTCTCTTTTTGTAAATGGGGGTTAGTTTCCCCTTTTCCAGTCACTGGGAACTTCCTCAGGTGGCCATGACTTCTCAATGAATGGAGAGTGGCTTAGGACTCATGCATGCATTTCATCAGTTCCCATGGACTTGTGCACCTTAACCTTCCTTAGATGGTCTCAAGCCTGTTTTCCTATAGCAGGTGGTCCTTCATTCTGCCAGTCCCTGCTGCTTTCCCCATTTATAACTTGGTTTGGAGCACTTCTTGGTGAAGATGGAGTCAGAAACATCATTGAGTACCTCAGCTCTCCATATCCATGGAAACCAGATCTCCTGTTGCCTGCTGGAGAGGGCCCATGCCTTTCTCTTATGACCAATGTACCTACAGAGCTTTCTTGTTGCCCTTGACCCCCTTGGATTTTTTTCAATTAGTCATTTCATGCTGCAGTAAAGGTCTGACACCTTGTGGCTGCTAGAGGTGCATCATGTGAGTGAATGTTTTGTCTAGCTGTGGAAAATATGGTTGACGTGGGAGAGTTTGCTACAGCTACTAGTGGTCATGCATCTAGGTTAAAACTATCATAGTAAATAGTATATATGACTTGAAGATGATATCTCTGCATGAGCTATGGAGGTAGTATTTTATATTTCTGCATTTTGATTTCCACAGCTTGTGAAGGAAGCTCAGCAGGTTTAATAGTACATGTTTTTCTCATAGTACATAGGGCATTTATTTATTGATAGTTAATGACTTGATGGTAAAATATGTTAAAGAAATTTAGCCTGTGAAATCCCACTCTTGAGGTTTTTGTAGTTATTCATGCAGGTTGAAATATCTGCAAAGTGAATAAACTGCAGGAAGGAGTTCTGTGGATTCAGTTGGTTTTCAGTTGTGGATTCAATTTGATTTGACAGCCTAAAACCATTCAGGTTTGTATGGTGCCAGATCTTGAGATTGGAGAGGTACTATCTCTGATGCTAATTACTGAAGTTTTGCTTTCCTTCTTACATGCTTGGACTTCATCTGAATACCTTTATCAAGACTGACTTGGTTAGAAAAAATTGACATTTCTCCAGATCTTTGTTTTGCCATGTTTCTGTCTGCTTCTCTGAAGAAAAAAACCAAATCTAATCCTCAGTTTTTAAGAACTGTTTGCTCTGACTGCTCATCTCTTGATGAAGGAGATCTCATGTTTTCTTTCATGCATTCTACCTGAAGTTTGAAGGTAAGGTGTTTTTCCTTCATATATCATGCTTTATTTTCTTTTTAAGTTGCTGACAGTTTAGTGGACCTGGCAGATCCATTTTATCATAGGTCATCCTTCAGACATCTTGGTGTAACAAAAACTTGAGAACATGACCGTCTGGCCCAGATGTTAGCTAGTACAAATAACAGTGGAATTCTTGTTTTGAGCCAGCACTTGACTGGAAAAACCAAAGAACTACCTAACATCTGCATTTCTGATCTGCAAAAATAAAACCTGGTATGGGGGTTCTTCAGTTGATGGAAACATGGTATGTGTAAGTGCTTTTGTACAAAAAACAATAAATGCTAGAGAGCTCTGCATAAATGCATTTGAAAACATAACTAGAAATAGGAACTAAAATCTGGAGCTGGACATTTGAATGGGAAATTTGACACTAGAGTTTTTTAGTGCAGAAATGGATGATTGAGGGCAGTTTTACTTTGCTTTTGATACCTTCAATGAAAATGTTTACCCAAAATTTAAGTAAGGCTTAGAAAAATAGCATTATTTAATGAAGGTGGTCAGATTAGGCAATCTAGTGATCCCTTCTTGCCTTGGGCTAGAGTTAGGGACTGTGATATTGTTGCAGACTTCAGAAAGGACACAAATGAACAAGTGTCCCCTGTGTCTGTTCCTGAGTAAGCACTGGTACAGTTGTTAGCTGCGAGTGCCTGTTGTCTCATCATTGTTCCTGACCCTGTCAGTTGGTCTCACAGTCAGCAAGAGCAGTAGTGAGATTCTTGGACCTTGAATACTGGATGACTGTGTTCCTTTAGTGGAAAAAGACTATCAGATGTTGCAGCAGTGTTCCCTTTTTCAGGTTGACTGACAGGCCTGGCTATAAGTTTGCTTTATTAGATCCTTTTGCCATTGTCATTTGTCATAGCTGGACACAATCTCAAATAGTTGGAGGTTTTTCACTCTCTTTTGTTCTTTATTGTTTCATCTATTTCTTTTTTACTGTAAGCTTTCTGCTGTTTCTGACATCTGTCTTTTTTCCTGAGTGCTTAGTTTTCAGTCACTGGACTCCATTTCATGTTTTGTGTTACTGTGCATCAATTTCTCTGGCTACTCATTCCATCTTTTGCCAGCTGTCCCATGCTTTTCTCTACACTCTGCATTGTTGTTGGATCTGTTTTTCTTTGCTTTCTTCTCTCTCGTTACTTCAATCCTTTGTTATGCACTAGAGAGACAATTAGATTTTGTTCAGTTCTCTTTGGCATTTGTGGAATTTGGTGCAGGAGTCTCTTGTAAGGTGTGCATGATAATCAAGTCCCACATCCTGGTAGATCTCCCTATTGATTGCTTTGGCAGAGGGCATGCTGCTGTAGCAGTAGCACTAATGAGCACTGAAGTATTGGTGTCTTCTAAGGAAGGCAGGAGCCTCCCCTGAAATGGAAAAGGTAAACCCTCTCCCTCCAAATTGTTATAATTTTGAAATTAAGGGGCTCTCAGGCAAAGATATGGGAGCAGGAATAACAGTTCTTTATTAGGAAAGAAAATTTAAAAAAATAAAATAAACAATGCAGCAATACAAAACAACACTGACAGAGTCAGTATACAACCTGACACCCTGTTGGTAGCAGTCTGGTTAAATGGTGGCTGCAGTCTTCCTGGAGTGACAGATGTGGTTCTGTTGAAGCAGTCATCCTGTAGAAGGATGTAGTCACCCTCTGAAGATCCAATGGTGGTGTACATGGGCCTGATCTTTCTCTGGGAATCCAGTGGGAAAGGCTGACTGTGGTCTTCCAAAACTCTGATTATATCCCCGTAGGAATGCTAGGCTCCTCCTCCTGGGTGGAGCATCTCACAATGGGATGGTGTAATTTTATCAGTCATGCAGTGACACTCAATGACCTATTAACAGCAGATGTCTCCCTGGAGGGAGGATTAGTTGAAAGAAAACTGCCCAATTAACAGAAGATAACTACCCTACTTCTAACAGATAGGAATAGAATACACAACCCCATTTCCAACCTAAGTGTACCACATGGTATTAAGAAATAACTGTCACTTTGAAGTCAAGGTTTAAAAGCTTGGCCATTGCCTCAGTGAAGCCTCCCACAGGCAGGTTATACTGAGGCCCAGGGAATAAAAATGGATCCCTGTCTTGTTTTAACACACTCTGGGTTTTGGGACAGGTATTACATTTAAGGGTCTGTATTGTTTTCACTGTTTTCACTTCTGAAATGGATTGTCTGCATTGCTCTTATTAATAAATGCTTTTAGGATTCAGCAGTATTTGATGGAGAGATGAACTTAAAAAATAAAGGGAAGAAAGAGCAGGCAAAACGATGCCATAAGTAGCTTCATTTCTTGATTATTTTTACCTTTTGTAGAACACGTTATGCCAGTCTTTCTAGATCAGTCTTGCAGTGTTTTTTAGTTTTGCTGCGTTATCCCTTTAAGATAGATCCACAGAAAAATAGAAAGAGGCTCTTCTACCCTCATAATTAAATGCACAGTTCTGGTAATAATTTTCATAATTTTGTGTACATCAACTAAATTTTCACTTTTTCAGTCAAACTGATCTAATATAGCAGTTCCCAAATGGACAGTTTCATTCCTTTTTCCTTATATGGTGATCCAAGTACTTTACTGATCCTGTAAGATTTTGTGATACTGTTCTTTTTTTTTGGTGCAAGGTAGTTCTCCTTGATAGCTTTATATTTCCTTTTTCTTTTATGCTAGCCTTTCAAGCTCTGAAAGTTTTAAAATTTTTAATTTTCTTAGATGTCTAGACTTGTTTATAAGACTGGATAATTGCAAACCTGGAACTTTTTTGGCTAATTTCTTTGTAAATCTAGCTCTCCCTAAATCCCGTTTTCCAGACTGAAAGACATACTGAAATATTGTACTCGTCTTTAGCCCTACAAACATACAGGAGGGCTGCTGACTGCATAGTGTGTGTGCAGCTTCTCTTCAAATGTAACTCACAGACAAGATACATCAGTTTGTTGAACTCCCAGGAATTCTCACCTCTGTTTTACCACACATACTCCCCCTGTGTATGTATATTTTTATTATTCCAGATTCTGAAGTAGTTGTGAAATCTCAAAGGACAGTGGAAATATACACTCATTCTATACATTAATTCTACTCTTGTAGACTAGATGCTGATGTGCTTATTTAGAAAATAACATCCTGCTAATATTTGATTCAGAGCTTTAAGATGAAAGCATATGTGCTCTTAAATTATGCAGAAAAGTCTTGTTCCTTTGTAATGTGTAATATATCGGGTTTGAATTTTAGACCTGCAGATATTAATTTAGGACCTTACTAAATTTTTCAATGATAATGAAATACAAGTGTAATCAAATGTCAGTGTTAGGGGACCTTTAAGAAAGGAGTATGTGGGAGCGTAAAACAAACTCCCCTTTCATTAACGCGTGTCAATGGGGAAGGAAAAGCGTCTATTCAGCTAGTGAACTGCTGCAGCAAAGGGTCTTTTCCTTCTGATGTACTAAAGTATGGTACAAGTACTAGCTTGCAAGTGATCTGGAGGGGAAGCACAAATAGCTTTTAGACATTAGTTGTGTTGTTTGCCTTAAAACGCTCCTTTTTACTTTTGAAGATCAAGTCCTTATAAACATCTATTACCAGGAACTGGTAGAAACAATATGTGTAACTGAGATTTAACCAGCTTAGGGATTCATTGTTGCTAAAAGCATCACAGAACATAACATTTTCATAATAGTCAATATGAATGTGGTTGGAAAAAACTCCAATGATTTCTCTTTTTACAGAAAAACCTGCCATTGCCCCACCTGTCTTTGTATTTCAGAAGGATAAAGCACAGAAGGTAAGGAGATATTGATACTTTTTTTTTTGTTTTGTTCTTAGCCCTGACTCCTTCCTTCCATGGTGATCAGTCCTTTGTATTGTTGTGAAGCTGAAGGTGGCTAATAGAGCATTAACATCATTAATGGGCATAGGGCAAGCAGATACTGAAGGGCTAAAAGTGGGAAGATGTATGGTGGTTTCAAAATACAGGTAGCTCTTCAGACAGAAGATGGACCAATGTGGAAGAAAAAGTATGGTGAAGGTGTGTCTTGAGCATGTGGCAGAGGAGTGCTGACACACTCAGCATGACAAAGATACAAAAGTAATTTTTCTGATAATAGGGTTAAGATAAAGCCAAGAAAACTGGTCCAGATTATTGCTTTTCATCTCAGTGTACTTAAATATCTCTCATATCTTTGGTTTGTATGCTGTGAAGTGTCTAGTTATCTTGGGAAATTGTAATTCTGTTCCCTCACCTCAATATGGTATTTAATTCTGTCTGGTTAAGAGTAAAAGCTAGTAAGATTTATGTGGGATAAAAATCACGGTTACTCTTGTTTCTGTTGAAGATGGTGGGAACCAAGAGAAGTATATGATACACTTTCTGTTGGATCACTGGATTGTTTTGTCATCTGTGGAGTCAGAAATGTTTGAATTGAAATACTGAGTAATTTTTCAGTTGATAGCTTTTCTTTAGTTTAGAACAAGTACCAGACTCAAGCTTTCTCACAGGTTCATTAGACATATTCCTCAGCAGGAGCTTGAAATAGTTTTTCAGCTTGGAAAGGATTTAAGTCTGCTGTCCTCCTAATATTAGCTAAACAAATTAAATCTGCTAGAGAGTAAGTACTTTCAAGACATCCTTTTAATTACATTTTTTTCAATGACTGTTTGCATATATTGTGGAATGGAGTGGTAGTGTTTGCACTATCAATTTTGATCATGTTTCCATTTAGGAAACAGCTCCCAGTCAGTCACCCACTGTTGCTTAGACTGTTCTGAAGTCCCTTCATGGTGAGTGTTCTCTGCAGGTGTCTTTTACCTGGTGGTGATTGTAGCAGTGTGCAATCTAGGCAGAGTGACATGGTCTTATGTTCTTTTTGGCTGGCCTGGTCCTTACATGGCAAGATAGCAGTTCTTGTGCTCTCAAATTCCTTCATGATGCACCTTTGCTTCTGCACCCCTCTAGCGGCCTGCATGCTGCATGCCTTCAGCATTAAGCTGTGCAAACTCCTGCATTGGGCTGTGAGACAGATCTGTTCCATTCTGATAGATCTCAATAAAATATTTGTAAAAATACATTAATTAAAGGGATAATGTATTTTGGGGCTGGCAGAGACGATCTAGGGAGGGACATCTGTGATTTGATCTGCCCAGCTGCCTCTGAGGATGCTGAGATGGTGCTGAGCAGATAACTGTATTCAGGACCGCCTCTGCCTCGCCATAGACAGAAAGTCTGGCTTTGGTGGGTAGAGTCTGGGTTCCTGAGCATCTTGAAGGCACAGGAGTTAGAGATAAGTTATACATTTATTTAAATGCCGGGTGGTGGTGGTGCTGTCATGGAGGCTAGCCACTGTTGCTTTGGGCGTGGAATAAGTCTGGCTTGGGTGAGGAATAGGGCCTGTTCCTTGAAACAGATCAGAGAGTCTAGTGGTAGTATCTGTCAGTTAGCTGCCAATTTTCAAAGTAGTGACAGACATAAATGCTTATGCTAAACTGTGTTGTGTGGAGAGGTAGGATTTTTAAACAGGAAGGGGGAGTGGTTAATAATTTTAGTAGCTTTTATTGTGGTGTATTTGACACTGCGGAGAAAGACTTGTAGAAGCATCTCTGCTGTGCTTCTTGCAGATTGATTGAATTAAGAGCTTGTTGCTTGTGCCAGTAGTTGTTTTTTGTAGTATAGATACAGTAGTCATATAGTCAGAATATGATGCTGTGAGCTTAAAGTAACAGCTGTATATGTATATATATATATATATATATGTATATATATATATGTATATACTATATATATATATATGTATATACTATGCTGTATATATCAGAATCTGGCATTCAGGCCAGCTTTAATCAACTTAATTAAGGAAAAGTGCATCAGGTTACATACTGGTTGAGATCTTTCACTGTATTTTCAGAAAGTCTTAATAGCCTTAATAGGTGTTCCCAAGAAGGGTAAACTCCGTTACTGTTTCTGTAAAAGGTTCTTGGTTAGGTGTGTTGCCTACCGCAAAAGACTGTCCTCTTAAAGTTAACAGGGAAATCTTATAAACAGAGGAGTTTTTCCTTGAGCAATGTTTTGAAGAAAATGCAAAAGTAACTTCAAAATAGTTGTCAAACAACACACTACTTAAATATGTAACTTCTCAGTGTAAATTACAATTTTAATTTAGCAAAATGTCTGTCTAGTCAGGTCACTTTTTTCTGTAAGCAAAAGTGTTAGTGGAGGCTTTTTAGTGCTGATGCAGCAATCTGACAATAAGCTGAGGGGAAGAAAAAGCACTGCATTGTGTATTCAGTTAACTGTCTGTGATGGTTGTTTATATATTGTCTAGTATTTTTCCACATGAACCTGGACTTCCTGAGCAGAATTATTTCATTTCAGCATCTACAGATCCTCTCAGTATTACAGCTGGGTTGATCTAATTCAGTGGTCTTACTGATTTTTCTGGAACTAACAGTAGTGTCTACTATTAAGTTAAACAATGTTCTTTTTCTAGGTATCCTGGCTTAAGTTTGTGCTTGGAAGGTGTCTGACATTTGGGTCATACCAACACCATGGAACACTTGAGGCTTGGAGCAGAGTGGCTGGAAAGCTGCCTGGTGGAGTAGGACCTGGTGGTCCTGGTCAACAGTGGCTGAACATGAGCCCAGGTGGCCAAGAAGGCCAAGAAGGCCAATGGCATCTGGCCTGTACAAGCCACAGCATGGCCAGCAGGACCGGGGCAGTGACTGTCCCCTGTGCTGGGCATCGCTGAGGCATTTCAAATCCTGGGTTCAGTTTTAGGCCCCTCATGACAAGAAAGTCACTGAAGGGCTGGAGCCTGTCCAGAGAAGGGAACAGAGCTGGGGAAGGGTCTGGAGCTGAAAAGGAGCAGCTGAGGGAGCTGGCGGAGCTCAACCTGGAGAAAAGGAAGCTCCCAGGAGACCTTCTCACTCACTACAACTCCCTGACAGGAGGGTGGAGCCAGGTGGAGGTTGGGCTCTGCTAGCAGGGAACAAGGGACAGGATGAGAGGAAATGACCTCAAGTTGTGCTGGGGTGTTTTAAGTTGGATATTGGGAATTTCTTCATTGAAAGGGCTGTTCAGCCCTGTCACAGCTGCCCAGGACAGTGGTGGAGTCCCCATCCCTACAGGTATTTAAAAGCTGTGTGGATGTGGGATGTGGGCTAGTGGTAGACTTGGTAGTGCTGAGGGAATGGCATGATTCTGATCTTGGAGAAGTTTTCAAACCTGAACAATTCTATGGTTTTATGATCTTTTTCTCCACCAGAAATTGTAAAATATTCAGCATGTTCTAGGACAAAATTCATACTAGTCTGGAAACTAATTTTTTGACTGCATCTTCCAACTAAAGATGTATACACTTGAATAAAAAAACATCAGACCTTGCAATTTGACATGTTTATTTAGAGGGGACAAAAAATCGCTAGTGTTCATAATGCTGCCCCTTAATGTTACTTTACATAAGGAAGTTTGAATTTTCTTTTGCAGTTAAAAATGCTTGAGTGTGTCCAGAGAAGGGCAACGAAGCTGGTGAGGGGCTTAGAACACAAACCCTGTGAGGAACAACTGAGGGAGCTGGGGTTGTTTAGCCTGGCGAAAAGGAGACTCAGAGGTGACCTTCCCTGAAAGGTGGTTGTAGTCAGGTGGGGTCGCTCTCTTTCACCAGGCAGCAACTGACAGAACCAGAGGACACAGTCTCAAGCTGCATCAAGGGAAATTTAGGTTGGATATTAGGAAAATGTTTTTTATAGAAAGGGTGATAAAGCTGTGGAATGGTCTGCCCGGGGAGGTGGTGGAGTTGCCATCCCTGGATGTGTTTAAAAAAAGACTGGATGTGGCACTCGATGCCATGTTTTAGTTGAAGTGTTAGGGCATGGGTTGGACTCGATGATCTTGAAGGTCTCTTCCAACCTAGTCATTCTGTGAAAAGACAGGAGTCTGTCCTTGTTTTCAGTTTAGATGTCAATTAATGGTGGATGTCAAGTTTGTAGTTACTAAATGTGAGTGAGTCTGTATTTTCATTATTTTCTTGTCTCCTTAACTGTTTGAGAACTGTTTTTACAATGTGTAAAATATAACCTTGCAAATATCTGAATAGTAGCACTGTTATTTGTGTTTCTGACAAGCAGAGTTCCTAGGGCTGACACCAGTTGGAAAATTGCATCAGCTTAAGGCTCAAACTGTTGAGATCTGAAAGTAATATGAAGTCTATATGTTAGGTATAGAGTATTTCTGTTTACTCCAAATAACTTCTTTATGAGCTAAGCTGTGCTTTTCATAGCACTTTCTGAATTAAGTATTTAAATTGATGGATACAACTTATATCTGTGTTTAATATTAGACACTTTGGTGTTTCTGCTCTGAAACTGCTTTTAGCTTCTGCCATAAAACCATTTCATGACAAGTTTCTGGCCATAGGTTACTTTAAGTAATTTTCTGAAGTTAGCTTTCAACATGCATATCTGAGGTGAAAGTATTTTGTCGTTTTTGGATTGACACATTTTTAAGCAAGTGTATTAGCTCAGACAAATTTAATCAGTAGTAGTGTAAAGAAACACTTTGTCCAAAAATGTTTTTAAAGGAGTGTCATTTGTTCTGCTAGTATGAACTGTTGGTATACTGATTGTTACTGATTGTCATCACATAGGATCATTATGACCTCCCTAGTAACAACAAGTATTGGAAAAGATAAATTCTCCACACGGATTTAAAATTTTTTTGCACTTGAAGACACCATTGTTTATGGTGTAGCTTACACCTTGTCCTCTTCCCTCCACCAGCCTGTGTTGGGGTATTGGTAGAATATAGAAAAGAGTACTTTATTTCTAGTTTGTTGTATAACTAGTTTTGATCAGTGTACTGCTTTCCACATTTGAATTGGTAGTGGTGGCCTTTTAAGATTGACTCTTAAAGAAGGTAAGTTATGTGATACTTGGGTCATGTTCCATACTAAAGTGGTACAAAGAGTTTAAGGGGTAACTGGGGGTCCTAAATGCAAAGGTTTTGGAGTGAATAAGGGGTTATGTTGTTAAATTGTTCTAGCTGTCATGGTTTTAACTATGGAGTTTAAAACTACATACAGAGTTGCAAAAGTGATGTAGGTGATTGGAAGATGGCATTCCCAGGTAGGCTGGAGAGCAAAATCGTGAGTTAATTTTTTTTTTTAATATACGTAAAGTAGGGGTTAGTTGAAGTCCTGCTTTGATGCAGTGTTATTTGGCAGTGCTTGGGATTTGGTGGTTTGGGGAGGTGGATGACTAGAAAAGGTTCTTTGTGGTGTGGCCATGACTTACAGGTTTAGGATAATGGCAGAGAGAGAGCTGTGAATGAAGTAATTTGTGTACGGAGAAGCAGAGCATTCCCTTTCCCAGTCTTTCTCAGCATTCTTTGCATGGATACCCAGTGGAACTGTATTGTAAGTCCATAGTATACTTAAGGAGTTAAAATTTGTGCTTAAAAGCTCATAATTGTGAATATTTTGCTGTACTTAAAAGAACAATCATGAAGGTATTTGGAGAGACAGTTGTGCAGAAAAAGCTTGGGGGAATGTAGAGAGGCTGATAAAGGCTGTTAGGCATATAGATAAGAGTTGTCCTTGGCTCTAAGCAAGTAAAAAATGTGAAAAGCTATACTGAGAGTAGTCTTTTTAGACCATTGGATAGAGGTGCTAGAGTGAGGAAAATGAGGAAAGGGGTTTCAAGTAACTCAACTTAGAATTGGGAGGAAAAGCTGGTCCAAGAGTGCTTGTTCCAGTCTTTATTGAAAAAGAGTATTATTTCCTTGCCTATATTTGGTGACTGTAGTATCATGTGAGTCTTAGCTTTTAATTATTCTTTCATGTCTCTCCTTATTTTCTGCAATACAGAGGAAGCCAAATCTCCAAATAGATGTATTTAGTCTTGGTGTGTTATTTTTAGTTTAAAAAAAGTAGAAGTTGTTTGATCTGGCTGAGCAAGGTGTATTTGTGTAGGTGGCTTCCTAACATTATTCAACTCTCCCTTCATCTTTGCCGTAGTGTTTAAGAGACAGGAACAGGTTTCTGTCAAGTTCTCCCTAGAACTGTATTTTATAAGGAATGTTTTCTTTAGAGAGAGGAGGCTCAAGGAGGGACACATTTCTCCGTCAAAATATTCCAGCAAAAAGGAAGAGAGTGAACTCTTCATCAGCTCCAAAGAACTTCCAGAAAGAGCTTAGATCAGAATTCATGCAGCTAAGAGACTAGGAAACGCTTTCAATAGTATGCATCACTAAGGATTAAAATTAATTTTAAGAGTTCACAGTTTCCTTTGGATAAGCTTTTTTGAGAACAAAAAAGCAGCTGTACAAACATTTGCCTGGAGCAGTTCTGGTTTGATAAATAAATCCTTGAGTCCTTTGTTGGTCTTGTCTTCCATGACTTAAATCATATACTATTCACAAAATTCTGAAACTTACAGTAATTTTTGATTAATTTTTTTTTCTAATATAATTTTATATTTTTAATGTATTTATATATTTGCCATGAAATTCTTATCTTGGATTCAGATTTTTCTTCATAGAAGTGGTGATTTGTAATAGTTACTTCTGTTTGTTTCTTTTGTGGGTCTTGAAGCGGATATTCCAGTCTTGCTTAGGATAGAAATCAGATTTATACTTATTTCCACTTTTTTAAATGCTTGACAGCAAGTATTTCAAGTATTAATACTTGCTTGATAGCAAGTATTTAAAGTATTACAGGAGTTATTAAAATCTGTTGGATGTTCGCTTAGCTTACTTTAGGGTTAGGATATTCTAAACCGTGTCGATATGAACTACTTGCAAAATGTTTTGTCACTTCCAATTTTAAGTGCTTGGCACAAGTGTGCATTGCATGTTCTTGCCTATTCTTCGTTACCAGCAATTTTCTAAACTGTACCTAGAAGTTAGTGTATATTTCTGGTAAGGCTCTTTTTTTTTTTTTTTTTTTAACCTATATTGTAAATGCTATGGCCAGTTCCAGATAGCCTTTTCCTGCTGTTCTCCCCAGACAAAAAGGTAAGGATAGGTGGCTAGACTGCTAGATTTTATTAAATGTTTGGCGAAAAAAAAAAGTTTCTTTAACTCTTCTTATTCTGTGGGGTTTTAAGTTAGTGTTTGAGTCTGTTATTAACAAGTGAATATTAAAATGTTAGATAACTTTGACAGTACAAAAACTCAGCACCCTGAACTTTTACCTGATATCCATAGTAATATCCCCATAAATATATTTTGACTATTTTGAGCCTTAATTATAATAATTTCTTGCATAATAAAAATTTTGTTACCATGACAGGACAAGTGTTACTTGAAGAACTTGGCTCTTAAGTGCTGCTGTTTATTTTTCAGGCTTTTACTTTCTTGCACAGACTTGGGCAATGATGAGCATTTTTAGTCTCTTTGTTCTACCAAGTGTTTTCTGGGAGCAAACTGAGTTATGTCCTTTTGAGTGCCATCTTTTCCTTACTGCTTAATTCTTCAGATACTTCACCGTAAGATGCAGGGAAGCTCAGCCCACAGATTGCAAGTGCACATCCTTGGCCTGCAGGTTATCCATGGATTATAATTCAGTACTTAATCACAATGCAGTTGTTTGTGCTCAAAGTCTTTTTATAACTTTTTTTGTTCCCCAAATGTGTACAGAATATGATAATCTAACTTTTGTTGTACAGGCAGGGATGCACAGCATTAAATGATGTGAAGGAATGAAAAGTCTGTGGCAGAAGTTCAGCAAATACCAAATCCCATTAGGGTGCACTAGTTATCCAGTCACCTCCTCCTTGAAATAGATTGAAACTTGCTAATTTATGAAAAAAAGCATTGGTGTTGCTTTTCAGATAATTCACTGTCATGTAAATATGAAAGGATCCTATGTCTTGTGTGAATGTTAAAATAATTAATTTCTGTAAGAATTTTATAACCAACCTCACCTCCCTCAAAAGTGGGCTGAAGAGGCAGTGAAGAACACTTATTTAGAGTAACTGTCTAATTTTTATATCTGAATCTGAAGGTAAAAGCTATCAACTGTACTTTAGTCCTTGAGAGGGGGGAGGAGTTAAACACCAACAAGCCTGTAGCTGGCAAAATCCTCTTTGCTGTGGAAACAGATGATTTCGGTAACTTTCAAAAGAGTGCATTTGCTCCAACTAAGGCTTTTCGCAATCTTGGGAACTAATTCTGTCAACAGGTTCTATTACAGAGTTTCTATGTATTTTAATTGGTTTCTCAGCAACAAGCAGCTCCTTTTGCCATGCTGTGAAAACAGTGAAATTTTAAAAAATGGATCCTCTCACTAGGACAACCAATCTCATGTTGCAGCCTTGCATTGAAGGGACGTTGTCTTTTCTGCTCACAGTCCCCTGCAGAGCAAAAAGCTTTGTCGGATTCAGGCGAGGACCCCCAGGGAGAGGTTGAGCCCCCCTACCATGGTCTGGGTCACACAGAACCAGCTGGTGAGTGCGACTCTGAGCACCCTGCTCCTGCTGTGGTCTCAGTCAGTGCTACCCTGAGTCCTGCTTCTGAAGCCCAGCTTGCTCCTATTCAACAAGAACTGGCAGGGGTAAGTGTCAATCTACCAAGTACTTCTGCTGCTGAGGGGATTAGAGGAAAAAGTCCCTTCCATTAGGTGGAATCCGTTACTGTTCACTGTAGGTAGTGCAAATCACAGTCTGTCTGGTTCTTTGATCTCAAGTGTTAGTCCTCTCCAACCCTCGTTCCAATTAGAAGAAATGAAATTTGTGAGTCTCCCTAGTAGCGTAACTGTGGAAGACACCTCAAGTATTTTAAAATTTGATGTGTAAACTGTGTTTGCTAAGGGCAAGAGCACATCTAAATAAATGAGAAAGTGGGTCTATTTTTGAGGGATTTGCTTCAAGCAGGTAGAGGACTCTTTGTTCACTCTATGGGCCGTAATGCTGCAGCTTGACAAAGTGAGCAGTTAATACTGCTTCCACTGGATATGTCATGCCAACCCGTAAAGTATTTAACAGATTAAAAGCACCAAGCATCATAGCAGAGTTTTGGATTTGGGTGTTTGGAATGGGGAGGAAATCAGTATCTTGCGGAAAAGTTGTCAGAGCTCATAATTTGATTTTTCTTCTGGTGTGTGGCAAAATCTTTTCTGAAAGATTGGATGACTTAATGACTTCTGCCATACAGTCTTTCAGAGCAACTTTGTGTTCCTAATCTTTCTGGTTGTTGGACCATGTTTTCTTGGTGCAGATGAGTGTCACTGTTCATTCTGGCATCACACCCTAGGCATGTGCTTTTCGTTAAAGCTTTATTAAGGCTGCTTCACCCAATACATGGACCCTTTTCTTGCACTGGTCGTTTGGGGTTTTTTGTCCAAGAATCGGCCATTTTAAGTAAACCCAATACTGAATGGGTTATCATGATAAGGTGCTAATAATAGCTGTAGGTTAAGCACCTCTCAATGTTCAGACTATTGCTTGATTACCTGCAGAACTCTTTCAGTTTTTTTTCTGAAGGTTAAAATTTTCAAGGGTTAATATTTTAAAATATAGCTGGTAAACATGTACAGAAAATCACGCTCTGAAAAGCCAATGTTCATAAAGGAGACAGAGGAGTCCCGCAACTTCATTTGAATAAAAAAGGAGAGAGTACACTGGGCCATATGTCCCCACCGGGTTTTCTCTCTTGAGGTTCTGGAGGGTGCAGCCTTCTCCTTTTATACCAAGCTCCCGGCTGCATGTTGCCCTCTTCCTTTCCCCACTGTCTGAAGTACTAGGAAGGTACAGCCTTCCCGAACTGCCTATTGCATATTCCCCCTTCAAAGTGTAATTTTACCCCAAAGTTCAGAAGTTCAGGCTTGTGCAGAGTCCCCAGCTTGTCTTGTTTTAGGAGTTGGGCTGTCTGGGCTCTAGTAAGAAACCTGTTGCTTGAAGTTAGGGGAGACATTAAGACCTATTTCAAAGACGTTAACGCCCATACCCTTACCCATGGAATTGTTCATAAAGACGTTATCACACATCTTTCCTATAAAACATAATCACAGACTTTTATCTCAGTTTTCTGTCATTTGAAATTGCTGTGTTGCTAGAACTGACCAAGAGAATGGTATTAACCAGGAAGTGGTTATCTTCATCTTGTTCTTAGAGAGCAGAAAATCTTACCCCAGTTAACTGTGTTCTGAAAGAAATTTAAAACCCACAAATGCTGTTGGGTGTCATATGCAGAAAGTAGTGGCTGTACAGAACATCTGTTTCAGCATTCTTTTTGATTCCATTCAGTTAAATGTACCGAATTGTATGGTGCTCAGTATGGGTATGTAACTGGCACACACTGGCAAGTACTCTTCAAATTATCCCAGTGTCTTACAGTAAAACCATCCTTTACCTTGAAATTGAAGATTGATGCATCTTAAGAGGGCTTGTACTGGCTCATTGTAGAGTCAGTTTTCATGCGGTCTTCCCAGGGCCTGGGAAGATGAATGAGCTAAGGCAGAAGAAGAGACACTGCATATTTCTTGTTTACTTGTTTGTACACACACTCACAGATATTTCTGATATGGTATGAATTTAGTGTGGCCATAGGTACAGCCCCTTGCAGAGCTGATAGTTATATCCTAACTCTTTGCTAACCCACACCAACCTCCCACAGCACATGGCCATCCCAGCAAGGCTGCTGATTAAGAGGTTCTGGAACAGCTTTTAAGCAAATCATAGCAGTTCAAGAATGCCTGTGTATGTGCAGAGTGTCTGGACTGAAGACTTGCATTACTGTGCTCTGAAGTCCTTTATATATGACTTTTTGCATCTTAAAATGCATTTTCAAAGGTAAACACTAGATGTGTACTCTTAGAGCTTTCCCTGAATTGCATTGAGATTTTCTGCTTTACCCAAATTCTCCCTTCCTCTCCCTATTTCTGCTTACTAGTGTAAATAAGCAAAAACTGACAATTTAGTTTAAGTTTTGAAGTTCTTCTCTTAGTTTGATGTAACAATTGTGTGAGGAATTAATGTTTGTATTCAGTTAACTACTGTGACTTAGGCTTTTCAGAGGCAGTTGGTAGCTTTTATGAAGCCGATTTCCTTAACTGGAAATTTGTCTTAATTGTAGGAGCCTCTATAAATAGAGGCATACACGTAACTTTTCTCTACCTGGATTTCTGAAAGCCAGGGGCAGAGGGAATAAGTGAAAAGTGGCTTCTGCTCTTAAATGAGAAAATTCTGGGTTGGATTTTGCTGTTACCAGTTTGTGTCTCATCTGCATCTAAGTCCAAAGAACTGAATGGAGATAAATTTAATTACCTTGGTGGTTTCTTACAGGATGAGATGGTCCTGCCTTTTGTTTCCATTGTGTAAAGCATGTGTTGCTGTAAAGTACAGACTGAGTAGGTTGAGAAGAGATGTGTAAAATGGATAGGCTGGACTGCTGTTCGTTGTCACTAAATGTAATTTGCTGCTTTTCCAGTCAGTCAGGTTTGTCATACATATATACCCCTGCTTTTTGTGTAGTGTACCCAGCTTCCTCTGAAGCAGCACTGGTATGCAATTCTGGCTGCAGTGGTGACTTACTTTATCTGTGGCATCATAGAAAAGTGAAGCTTATGCTAATACAGTAGATCTGTGTACCCCCATGGAATCTACCTGACATCTGTTTGTCCAAAGGTACATAGCTTTAATCTCCCAAAACTTTTGGGCTAGGAAGCATGGAAATAACTCAGAGCAGATTCTCTGTTCTGCATTGCCCTCAGTACAGTACAGAGCTGGTTTTGGGTATTGATGCCTGTTACCCACTAAACACAATGATGGTACATTAGTTGTGCTTGTCAGTTACAAAATTACAGTGACAAGATGATTTGAGGCTTGTGCCTCAAATCATATAGGTTTGACTTTTGGATGTGTTACTTGAGCATGGAGAATGAAGCAGATAAGTTTTTGACATTCAGGTGGAAATAATTTGTTTATTTTTAAGGATTTTTGCATATAGATATCTGCAGTTCCACTCATGCAAATTTTTTACCAAGTGTTTTCATTTTCAGGATTTTTGATGAAAGTGGAAACAAATTGCTTTTATATGTGAAAACACTTTGTGTGCAAAATGGAATAAATTTGAGTTCAGATGCTGATTGCTGAAATACATGATATCATGGTTTTCCATTTTAGCCTCAGCTTTTGGGAAAGTATTGTGTGTTGACAAGGGCAGTGAATAATAAGACCACCTTCTGGTAGTATTGTGGACTACTTGACTAATTATGTGGAAAGAGCCATGGATCATCAAGTGCAGTATTAACATGGCTGGGCTAATAGGTGTGTGTGTGACTGCAGGGAGTTGCATTCTAGAACTGTCAGTAGCTTCTTATTCCCAATGCTGAAGATTTCAAAAGTATTCAACTGGGGTGCTAGTGAGGTAGCTATATTTTTTTATGAATGTAAAACAAAACAGAAAAGCCCTTAAAGGTAATTAAATAGGCAAAGTGCAGTGTAAGTGGTTTTAATTAGCATTTAGTGGAGTACTGATAGTACAGTATTATCTGGGTTCTAAATATATGCAGTGCTAAATAGAAAGTTTTGTACTTTCTGGTATTCTTACACCCAAGGTATGCTTCAGATGTCAGTCCTGTGCAGACTTGTGCAGTTCTTCTGTGTGTCTGCCTGCTCTCAGTGCCCAAGTGGGCCGAATCAGGGTGGAGAAGGAGTTTTGGGGCATCAGTGGGCTCTGCCCATGAGCTGCCATTCTTCCATTTATCAGCCAATCTCTAAAGTAAGACTTAGTGAAGGGGAGGTGTCCATCTGCATGTCCTGGGGCAGGAGTGGGATGAAAGCATAGTGTTGGACTAGGTAGATGGTCCAATGTGTCAGAGCTGTCTGAAAGGATGGTGTAGCTAAGGTGAGGGTTGGTTTGTTCCTTCAGGTAACAAGTTACAAGACAAGAGGATATGGCCTCAAGTTGAACATTTAGATTGGATATTAGGAAAAGTATGTTCCACAAAAGGTTTGTGCAGCCATGGAACAGGCTGCCCATGGCAGTGGTGGAGCCATCTTCCCTGCAGGGATTTGTAAGATGTGTAGATGTGGCACTTGTGAACATGTTTTAGCATTGGATATGGCAGTTCTGAGGGATCACTTAGACTTGATGATCTTAAAGGTTCTTGCTTACCTAAGCAATTTGATTATTCTAAGATGTTTTGTAGTGAGATGAAGATGCTGGTGCAGACGTGATCACCTTCCACATTGAAAAGAATCTGTCATGGGGTTATTTTTTTGGAGGTGGAAAGGAGATTATATTAGTTGAGGAACTGGCAGAGAGATAAGAGGAAGGGGCCATAGAAATCCTCAGAAAATACATAAAACCTTTGTTCAAAGACTTTTTAAATATCTAAGATGGTTGGTAGCCTGTGATGCTTGCTTTTTTGTTCTGGTACTGTGGAAGATGTTAGGGGACTATCCATTGCTAATTCCAATAAAAACACGGTCGTACTGGTTTATAGAGCATGCTTTGAAAGACATTCCTCTAATGCTATAATTTTGTTGAAGGAACTAATGTCACTTAGAGTAATTAGGTAAAGTGCTTTGGAATGAACTCCCAAATAATGAGTATGTTTATGTTGAGCTTGAAACTTTATATTTTAAAAATGAAACCAATTTTGAAAACTGTCATTTTCAAATTTTCAGTATATAGAAAAGGTAACTGTAGTAATTGTTACACTGTCCCTAAAGATATTAGTGCTTGGGAATTTTCAGGAATTTCATTGCTTGTAAATGAAATATTTTGAATTAATTAATAATTTGATAGTATCTGTGTGAAACTCTATGCCCACATATAAGTCATGGAAAATGATTGCATTGAGTGTGTATCATTGACATTAAAGAAAAATTCTCCTAACTGATGTTTAAAACATTTGGATCAAACTGAAGAGACTGAAATGTTTAGTATGTGATCTTTGTTTGATCAGTGTAATCTGATTTCAGAGATCTGCAGATGGATCAAGTCCAGAAGATGGAGATGGTAAGAGATTTTATTGTAAAATTAAAAGCCATGAATGTGTGTCTTGCTGGGATGTTTTGTGTTTTCTCTAATCATTTTTTTTTCTACAGAATCTGATCGAGAAGATGGAAGCTACTGCCCACCTGTAAAACGTGAGAGAACTTCATCTTTGACTCAGTTCCCTCCTTCTCAGTCAGGTAAATGTTGCTACAGTATTATATATGAGGGATGTTTTTTCTACCTAGACATTCTTTTTCCAGTCATGTAAGCAGTCTTATTACTGTCTGTTGTGCTTTCAGTTAAGACCACAGCAGCCATGTACTCATGTTAGCAAATTTGGTGAAGCCCAAAGGAGCTGATAGATAGTTTTTAAAAATGTTTTCTGTCTGTAAGTTTATGTGTATTTGTAGTTTCACCTTTTACTCTTGTGCTGTTAAATTGCAGAATTAACCAGAAATCTTCTTGATTTGTTGTGATCAGGTTACTTCTTTCCAAATTTATATAGGTGCTACCTTTTTCTTAGTTACTCTGCTGCCAGGGAAGTTTTTCCAAGTCTCAACTCATGTTTTAGTCCTCTTCTTTTCTCTTCTCCCATTCCCTTTAAAAAGGGGAGGATTCAGTGCATTTCTTAAGCACCTGACAAATGCAAGAGAGAATGGCCACAGCCTGTGTGTGTGCACAGTCAGGGCAGTGAATTTACTGGGGTAAATTGATGCATTTCACTTCCATGGGAATGGTCATGTTTGATAGTTGTTCACTCACAGGAACAGTCTTGATTTCTCTCCTCACGGATCATATGAAGGTTTTAGCTTTGGTCAATGGTTATTTTAGTTAAGATATGTCAGTGTTTGAGGCAGATTTTGAGACTGCTACTTTATTTCTATGTCTTAAGTTGAAACAAAGGAGATGAAAAACTTTGAAGGAGGGAACAGTAAAAAAAATGTTCCTCTCTTACGCAGCACATTTTGGAGATGTGACTAAGGTGAAAGCCTAGTTGTTTTGATTTTAATTTAAAAGAAATAAATGACTGTGAAATCCAAAATGTAGTTGCTGATACTTTATGGGCATAGCATTTTCAAGTCATGCACCAGTGCTAGTCAGGGGAAGAAGCTCTTCTCTTTCAGATCCCAGTTTTCTGGTGTGCAGCTCAGTGGGTCTCCAGATGCCATCCTGTGAATTGAGTGATCAGTGTTGTTGCTGTCTGCTTGCCAACCACTCTTAGTAAAGGAATGCACAAAAATAATGAATACAGAGTTTTGTAGATTTTCTGTTAGAATAATAGTATGTGTATACCCAGGCTCCCCATAATCTCTTAACAGTTGCATTCCACAATGTCTGTCGTATAAGATTAGAATCTCTATGCTAACATCTGTTAAGAAGTGGAGGAAAACAATTTACTCATCTCTTCCTTGGTTAAATTCTGGATATTCCAGGAGTCCAGTATCCTTTCTCAAGCCTCTGCTTAGCTAATGAATTTTGAGACGATGTGGTGATTTATTCCTTGAAGCCTTTCTTCTCTTCTGGTGTATGTTGTTCTCAAGCAGTGACAACTTTGATTTGAATTGCAAGTTCCATGAAGATCTCTTTGAATATTGTTGATGTTATTCAATGGCTTTGGTTTCCAGAAAATCTTTTACTTTTCCACCTTTTTTTTTTTTTTGGTGGGGTTATGTTTCTCTCAAGAATAGGGAAATTTTACTTACATGAAAACTGTGTCATGTTTAACCTTAAGGCAGACAATAATAAAAAGAGAGAAGGAAATAAGAGGAAAAAAGGAAAAGAAAAAAGGAAATAAGAAAGACATTTTCAGACTTAATTATAAAAGGCAAATGCCACATTTTTTAGTACAATGGTCTTCAGAGATGAGCTTCATTTCTCTTTTCAACATACTTGAACTTTTTTTCTAGAGCCTTATAAAAGCTAAAAGAGCCAGTAAATACTGTTTTGCTTTTCATTATGCAAAATTATTTGTTGGAGAAATCTGTCTCCTTCAGATTGTCCTATTTTATAAACTGGATTGTGATTTTTGTATAACACCAAAAGTACTAGAACTGCTGGACAGGGTGTCAACCAAACTTCCCTGTTATTTGCTTCTTTAGGACCCAGCAAAGGGTGGAAAAGAAACACTGTCCTTTGCCTGTTTTTTCAAACATTTTTTCCCTTTGGTTGACTATTATGCTGCTGAGGTGACATCTGCCAGTACTCTGATGTGCTCTCCTCTGTTTCTATAGGAGTTTTGTCTTTGCAGGGTAGTTCAAACGTAAGTTGCCTCTTGGTGAAAACAGTGCAGTCCATCAGAGCCCAGATGTTCACTCCTACTCTCTAGCAGGCATTACACACCTTTCTGCTCTCTCTCTGCAGGGGCCTTTTGAAATGGTATTATACATTTTGCAATGCTATTATATAT
This sequence comes from Vidua macroura, assembly GCF_024509145.1. Classification (NCBI taxonomy): domain Eukaryota; kingdom Metazoa; phylum Chordata; class Aves; order Passeriformes; family Viduidae; genus Vidua; species Vidua macroura. Next base: position 806,833 of record NC_071596.1, on the reverse strand, counting down.
ACTAACACCACTTCTAATTCCTAATTCAGATACAATTGAGATTGGGAATCCTTTATTTATACAAGATTCAGAGAAAATGAAATTTGTTCTTTCTCTGTTTCAGGAGACACTGAGAGGATTTTATGGGCAATGGCTTGTTTGCTACTTCAGTTTTAATGCTGTTTTAATTTAGAAGAAATAAAACCAAAATAAAAAAAATTACTAGAAAAGTAATTTTCAATTTAAAGTCTGGGAACAGGTTTATAATAAAGAACAGCATACACAACTTCCCTTTTTTTTTTTTTTTTCTTTTTCCTTGACTGCAGTAACAAAGAACAATGTCTTTATGCCATCAAGCCTTTGTGAACCCTCTACGGGCAATTCTGACTCAGAACCAGGTGAGCTTCCTCATTTTTTTGCTTATTTCTGGAACTGTTGTTAATTTGTTGTGATCTAAAGTGCTCTGATACTTCAGAAGTACTTCTGTCTGTGAGAATGGAAGTGATGATAGTTCTGATCTTAGAGCTGTTCTCTTGCTTACTTAATTGTTCAACATCACCATTGATGGAGGTAATTAAAATAATATCAAATTTGTTAAATGCTTTGGGAGTGATGGTAGAATACCAGAGTATGACCCTTTCCTGCTAGCCTCACAATAAAACCTTTGGGAAAGTTTCACACGTATACTTTGGAAAAATGTTCTTTTATATTGGAAAGCAAAACAACCATAAGGTATGGTCATGATTGTGTTCAGCTGTGACCTGTGAGCCCTGTGTTGACAGAACTGCTGATTTTGTTAGTCTCCATAGTTCTGGTTCGGTTGTCTTGGTATCACTGTAGTGCACATCAATATCATATGCTTATAACCAAGCACAGTGAGACTGTAAGATGCTGAGTTGTCTTATTCTGAGTACAGCTATTAAGCCCCTAAAAGGAAAGAAGTATAATTATTCTTTGTAAGTTCTAGGGAACTCAATTTTTAAGAGCTGCAGATTTATAATTTTTTTTTTTGAGATTTTGGTATTTAATTTTAAAACCATAACTGTAGTGAGTGTGAGCAAAGGAGTTTATCTTCATACTACAAAAGCATGAGTAAAAGCTTATTATTACAATAAACTAACATTAAGCAATTAAGTTTAACTTAGTTCATGATCATTAGCAGTTAGATAGTTGTTAGCAGCTGTCATGTTCAGTCATACCTTTGATTTTCTTTCTTTAGTTTGATTCTCACTTAAAACCTTTATTATCTATATTAAGTCCTTCACAGAAAGAGCCCCGTTTCTCTGGTGAAACATAGTATTTTTCCTGCTTCTTCTGAAAAAAAAATTTTGAACTTCTTACTTGTGATACCATGTCTGTGATGATTACTGGAAATTCAGGTTTCTTTCAGAAGAAGGGAATTTGTTCTTTGGAAAGCTCCTAATAACTTTGCATATTTATAGAACTTGTGGGTTGTTACAGTGGGGAAAACCTGAGAGATTTTTATGACTGAATGGATATTTCTAATATGTTACAGCTTTGTCCTTGTAATTTTGTATTTCACTTCCAGAGGAAAAGAGCAGTGGATTCCGGCTGAAGCCACCAATACTTATCCATGGTCAGGCACCTAGTGCAGGTGAGTTCACTGTTTACTGCAACAGTACAAAGAAACCAGCTCAAGCATTTTATTTAGTTAGTAGTTTCATCAGTGTAAATAGAAGGTGGCTATACCTATGTGTCTGCAGAAAAATGTCTTGTCTTCTCTGGGGTGGTTGTGCCTATGTCTGCTGTGTAATGCGTATGGACGCATCCATGTTTTGCATTGGATCAGCTGTGAATGTCTGAAGTGGATCTCCCAGCTGTTGCTGCTTAGCAAGCTTCTGTTTGTGCTTGGAGTTACCCTACAGACAGTGAATTTGATTCCTTTGGTAGCAAACCATAAGAAAAAGGGTGTTCAGTGAGTGCCTTGAGCAAGTTCTGGCCATTACTGAGTATTTAGTCTGCGACCAGGCCAGGGCAGTTGGAAGTGGCAGGAGAGTGCCCACTTCTGCTCTCCCTGGCTTTTGGTGGCAGCATAAGTGGCAGGTCCTTGATCTTGCCTGTTCTACACTACAGGTTGGCTACGACTGAGTTTCCTATTTACTGATGTAGACCCAGCCACTATCAGAAAGATATTAGTATTACAGCTCCTCGGGAATTTGAGGGGGAAAAAAACAAACCCAAAACTACATAGGTAATGAAAGCTATTATTGCATAACTATATGGAAACTTCATTTCACTTGAAGGAAGAGTGGTAAATTTAAGAAAGGAACAAGCTGTTTTGAACTTATGAGTGTTTGAACTTTGGATAGCTTTATAATCTCATGTTATGCCCTTTTAATATGGGTGACCTGAAATGGAGCTAATTGCTATGAGTGAGTTCTGTTGCAGTATTTTATTGGATCAGGAGTTCATCTTGACCTTTTTTAGTGAAGAAAACTGAATTTTCTGGGCTTACCATAACCTTCTAGAGTTAATGTTACAATGTTTGCGGTTTTTTTAATTAGGTTGTTTAAGGTCAATTAGCTTTTTGAATCGTAGCAGAATTAGAGTTGTAGTGCCGTGCATCTTACTATAATAACCAAAGAGGCCAGGTTAATTCAAAAAGCCAAAAGGTTGTTAAATGACACAACATAATTATTACAGTACCAACATATTTGATTGCGTGGATAAAAAAATATTTTATTACTCTCTGGAAATTACTTTATTGGAAGGAGAAAAGAAGACTTGTAATGTGTAGTTGAATAAAATGTCAGTGCATAAATAGGATTACTGGTGTACTGTTCATTTCTCTTACATATTGGCTTTTATTTCTTTTATTTCTGGATCAATTTCTTTCTATGCTTTCCTGGATGAGGTAGACAGTATATTTTGAAGTATCTTTTTAGGCTAGGAAATAGTCTTCCCTATTTGGGACTAACTCTCTTTTGAGGCTGAGTAAGGAGGGATGGAAAAGAAGTGAATAGAAGCTTTTCTAGTGTCTGTTTTTTAATTGTGTCTTCTATTGGAAGCAGTTAGAGAAGATTAGATGAAGCTGAATTTTCCAGCTTTAAAACTTCTTGAAAAACCTTTGCACTTGCAGGTCTCCCTAGCCAGAAACCGAAGGAACAGCAGCGAAGTGTGCTCCGTCCAGCAGTACTACAGGCACCGCAGCCAAAAGCTTTCTCACAGATGGGTAAATAATGCTTTTGCATTCTAAATACAGTGGAGAGAGAACAAAAATATTGAATTTGTTTAGTGTGGTGGTTTGCTTTTACTCAACACTCACCTTGGTTTTTCTAGTTTTCTCCTTTCAGAAAAGAAACATCTTAAACAGTAAGTGTATCTGTATCACATGAAGGATAATATAGTTGAACCTTCAGATCTTGTGTAGGGTGACTGTCTGATGTTGCCAGGCCTCTAACTTTGGTGTAGTCCATACTTGAGTTTTGAAATAAAAAGACTTTTAAGAGTGTGGTTAAGCAATCAATCTCAAATGACAGCATTGACCATGGTGTAATAAGCTATTACTGGTAATTGATCAACAGTAAAGTACCTAAATCAGTGAGAGGTGCCTCTGGGCTTGGGGACCATGTTGCAGTTGGAGCTTTGAAGTACAGTTTTAATTCTGAACATAGAATTTTAATTTTTAAGTTTGTTCATTCATATAATGTTTATTGTATTATGGAGTTATGGAATTTGATGTAGCTGATGGCAATAGACATGATTAAAGTGTGGAAGTTAATGCAAAAAGCTGTTTAAAGTCCCTGTCTCCTAAACCCCATATTTCCTCAGCCCGATGCCATTTGTTATGTGGAAGTTTAGTTGAACACAAACAGGAGTAACTTTAGTTAATGCAGAATCTGGCATAGAACCAAACATTTCTAGTTTGATTTCTTGATGTGCTTCCTGACACTGATTGGACTCTACAGAGGACTTAGTATTGGGGTAAAATTTTCAATGAGAGTTCAGTATGTGAACAGGTAGATCAGTCTGAAGACAAGCCCTGCTGGGTGTGAACAGTATTAGATTGGAGAAGGATGGTTGCTTGAAGTCCCTACAACATTTGTATAGATTAATTTGCTGACTTGGTTTTCTGCATTTGGAATTTTGATTGTGCTAAGAATTGCTGAATTGTGGTCCTCATGTCTCTTGCAAAATACTATGGGAAATTTTTAGCTTACATTGCGATGTTTAATGGACTTAAACAAGAAAACTGCATGCAATTTACATAAGAAAACTTTTAGGACAGTCTAAATATCTAGAGAGTTCATGTAATTTTTTTTTTTTGTTTCTGTGTTGCAGTTCTCAGCAGTGGCACCAATGGTGTAAATATCCCTCCAGATTCTGCAGCCACATCACAATCACCAAGTGATGCAACATTGAAAAGTTCAGACTCTGAAGACAAGGTGAGTTGGAGGAGACTCAAGGTAACAGATATAAATATTTTAGGAAATAAGGCTGGAAAGACAGACAGGGATGGCTTCTGCTATGCTAAAAGAAGCTGTTTGAATGCAGAGGCTTTGTTTTGGGAAGGCACTGAATTGGTCAAGGCTTTATAGATTAGGATCAGAGGGGAAGCCAACAAGAGGGAGATCAAAATGAACCTTCACCAGACTTGGACTGATAAAGTAGAGAAAGTAACTAATGCCCTTGAAGAACTAAAAGCTTCACAATTACAGGCCTTGGTTCTAAAGGAGAACTTTAGTACTTGGACACCTGATAAAATGGCAACATGTCCTGGTAGAAATCCTTCAGAGTACTCCTGGAGATTTTAGAAATAAGTTGCTGAGCGTATTTGCATTTGCTGGCTAAGTTGACATGGAAGGTATTTAGCTCTACCTGGTATTCACACCAAAGAATTGGCTAGAAATGCAAAGTTTGAGAGTGGCTGTCATTGCAACATCAGTGAGATTGAGTTTGAGATCCTGAGGGAGCTAATAAATAGCAGAATAAAGATCCAGACTTCAGGAGAGAAGACTTCAGGTTGTTCATTGAGCTGGTTGGTAGGATTCTGAAGGACAGCAGAGCTCATGGGAGCTCATTACCTTCATGGACAACCACCTCAGAGATTGAATAATTTATCCCAAAGTGCATGAAGCTGCGCAAGTTTGGCAGAAGGCCAATGCGTATGGACTTGGGAGCTCCTTAAATCCAGAAAGAGACTGTGCATATATCTCATGAAAGGAGCCAAGACACCTGAGAAGTATACAGAAGGATTGCCTGGATGTGTGGGAGAAATGGGAAAGCCAAAATTTGGCTGGAGTTGGAAATTATAGGGAATGAAAAGCTGCAAGCAAAGCTTCCTCTAGTATTGGCAGCAAAGGTAAAATATGGAAAATTGCAGACCTTCTGCAAAATGTTGAAGGGAACCTAGTGGTGAAAAAAATCAAAAAATCTGAGGTACTCAATGCCTTTGTGTCGTTTTCTATTGAAGAGGTCTGCTGTCAGATCTACCAAGTCCTTTATTTAGGGGAAGTTTGAGAGAGTGAATTATTACAATAAATTTGCATAAGGACTGTTTCAGACAGTTTGACGTACACAGGTCCATAGGACCAGACAGGATGTATCCATGGGTGTGGAGGGAGAGTCATGGTTTAACCCCAGCTGGCAGCTAAGTACCATGGAGCCACTTGTTCACTCCCTCCACTCAGCTAGGATGGGGAGAAGAATCAGGAAAAAAGTAAAGCTAGTGAATTGAGATAAGAACAGTTATTTAAGTGTTGAAACAGAGTAAAGTATAATAATAATAATTGTAGTGAAAAGGGGAGAGAGACAGATAAAACACAAAAAAAAGAAGTGGTGCCCAGTATAGTGCTCAGCACCCACTGATCTGTGCCCAGCCTGTCTCCCAGCAGCCATCAGCCAGCTGGAAAACCAGCAGTTCCCCCAGTTTACACACTGGGCAGGATGTTTTATGGTGTGGAATATTCCCCTGGTCAGTTCGGGTCAGCTGTCCTGGCTGTGTTTCCCCCCCCACCCCAGCCCCCCCTAGTTTCTTGTGCAACTCCCTGCTGGCAGAGCATGAGACACTGAAAAGTCCTTGACTTGGGGTGAGCGCAACTGAGCCACAACCAAAATATCAGTGCATGATCAAGATTATTCTCATCCTGGATTCAAAATACAGTGTTGTGCCAGTGTTGTACTGGGAAGAAAATGAACTCAGGGCAGGGAGCTGGGGGGTGCTTGTGTGAGACCACTACCTGTCCTCAGAGAGTTGTGGTACTGTAGTGGGTCCCAGTTACTGGGGAAGAAGAAAGCATGGCACACGTTTCCATGAATGGCAGGAAAGAGGTTCCAGGAAAGTAGAAATGGCTCAGCTCCTTCCTCTCCCTTTGTGGTGAAGGAGTCCTAGGATACGTGGCACCTTAAAGGGATTGAGAACAGTCAGCATAGATAAAACAGAGACCGACCCGAGGGTTTTTTTATCCTCTGAGATTATTTGCTTTGCAGAGAGCCCTACTTGTTGATTTTGACTTTAGGCAAGATCTTTGTATGGTCTGAAGTATCATTGTCATAGCCAAAATGGAGAGAGGTGTACTGGTTGGGTGGAATTTAAAGTAGGTGATAAATTGGCTGAAGCAGTGAGCTTTGTGGGTAGCAGCCAGTGATTGGAAGTCTGACAAGTGTCAGTCACTAGAGGCATTCCTTAGGACTGTTCAACATATACACAAAGGAAATACTTGATCTGGTATTTTCCTGTGAATGTCATCTTCACTTTCAACTTTAGCCTCATTGGCTATTAACATGAGGCTTAATGATTCCACATATTGTTGGTCCCTAACCTCCAAAGTAATCTCTCCATTTTTGAATATTATTTTTGCTTCTAATTGTTCCAATAAATCGCTACCCAAAAGTCCTGATGGAGCATTGGGCATATATAAAAACTTGTGAATTCCCCATTATTTCCCAAGTTTATATTTCAATGGCCTACAAAAATAAGCTCTTTCAGGTTGGCCAGTTGCCCCTTCTACCATGACATAATCATCTGTTATTGGTATTAAAGCTTTATTTAATACCAAATATGTTGCCCTTGTGTCTATCAGAAATTCCATTTCCTTTTCCTAGTTCCCTAGTTTCATTATAACCAGAGGGTCTCCTAGGGTGAGATCCTCCGGTCCACATCAGTCTCCCTTAACATGGGCAACCACTGCCCTCCCTTTTTGATCTCCTCTTCTTTGTTCATTGCCGTTTCTTCGTTCTGGGCACTGGTTCTTCCAGTGTCCAGCTCTCTTGCAGAATGCACATTGATTTCTCCCTAGCTGAGGTGGTCCCTGCCTTAGTGGCCCTTGTCCACATTTCCCTTTTTCTTCTTCCCTTACTACTGCTTTTTTCATCCTACTTTGCACTTTTCTTCCTGGTTACTAAATACTCTCCATGCCTCTTCTGGCAAAGTCTCTAAATCCCGTGCTGTCGGACCTGTATCTTCTGAAATTTGTGTCTAATGTCCCCTGTAGGTTGTCCTAAGAATAAACCCACTAGATGTTGTATCCCTTCCTCAGACTCAGGATCTAAGGTTGTATAACGACGCATTGCATCCCTTGAATGTTCTAGAAATTCAGAATGTGTTTTGGAGGGACTTTGCTTAATTGTATATAGGGCTGACCAGCTTATTGTTTTAGGAATTGCCCTTTCTAACCCCCTTACTATGAAGTCTTGACAATCCTCTAGTCTTTCCATATCACTAACATCATTAGCATTCCAATGTGGATCCTGAAGAGGAAAGACATCTCTCATATCACTCTGTGTTATTCTACAAACATCTTCTGCTAAACCCCCAGCTGCCTTTAAAACCAGTTGTTTTTCTGTTTCCATTAGGGCATCCAACAACAGCTGGAGATCTGACTAATCAGGTTGATGCTGTTTAATCATAAACTTCATTTCTTTGCAACACCTATTGGTTCACTCCGATAACGTTTAGCAATCTTTTCCCAAACCTCTAAATCCGCTGTAGAAAAAGGGATTTTAACTAACATTGTCTTCCTTCAGGACTTACTGCCTCCCTCGAAGGTGCTTGTCTAATTTTCTTAGTTTGTTTCCAAGTCTGGGATGCTATAGGACCCTCTAGAGGTGCTCCTCTTGTTCACTGTTGCTGCTGGGTAGTTGGAAAGATTTAGGAGTAGTTGAGGTGGGGGATAGAATAAAAGCTGGAGTTGAACTTGAGATAGAAGCCAGAGTTGATTCAGCTGAGCTTAAAACCGGAGCTGGAGTTGAAATGGAAATAGCTTTGTTTAAAGCTGGAGCTGGGGTTGAAATAGTGGGTTTAATTGGAGTAGGGGATGGAATATGAGCTGGAGTTTGGACAGAGATGTTAGAGGGTGGAGCAAGAGCTGGAGTTAGAATTGAGGGTGAAGTCTTAGGGGGTGGAACAAAAGCTGAAGTCTTGACAGGGATGTCAGGAGGTGGAACAAAAGCTGGAGTTGGAGTTGAGGGTGAAGTCTTGGGAGGTGGAATAAGAGCTGGAGCTGGAGTTGAGGTTGTTCCCAAATTTGCTGCCCCTCTCTGCTTCCCTTGCCTTCTAGGGGGTAGTTTAAACAGATCCCCCAACTCTTGCTCCAGTGAGTCAGCTGGGTATACCTTGTCTGGGTGTGTGCAGCATTGGTTCATGGAGCATGCACTACAGCACCATTTCAGCCTCCCTCTGCTAGCGTCATTATCTTTTTCAAGGGCCAATACAAAGGGGTCAGATAGAGCCCTGAGTCCACAATCCCTCTGCCGCTCAGAGTGATTCTGGCTGGAGAAAAACAGGTCAGCATACATCACCTCTTCCCATTTCTGTTCCTGTCTCAAAAATAACATAAGCTGTAACAAAGTCTCATAATGTAGAGTTCCAGTTGGAGGCCACCTGACCCCCTCTTCCAGCCTATAAAGTGGCCACCACTGTGTGGAAAGTTTCACGAGGGTCCTTTTATTTTCTATCCACCCATACCCTACTAGTTCCTTCCAGTGTGCCAAAATACACCCGAAAGGACTACTTTTGGGGATCTCTACTCTGTTTGCTTCCCATTGCTCCCCTTCTCCTTAACAAAACCAGCACTCTACTCCAATCCTTATTACCTCCTCCTTTGCTTCTTGTCTTGCTTCCATCCAAACCTGGCTTCACAGATTTGTACAGTCCTTTCCCAGTCTTCTTCTCGCACAGCCCACTGCTCAGGTACTAAATGTGACTTTCCGCACACCAGCTTTAAAATCCTTGATTCTAGATCAGCTTGATCAGGGAGCTGTTGACACTGGGCACACTCTCTGTGCCAGTTAGCAGAAGAACAGTAATAATGTCCTGCACAAATCTTACACTGCAGAAACACCCATGCACAATGCCAACCTTGAGATGTACCAAAAGCTGCAGGAAAATTCCCACAAATGCAAGCTATTCCATTCGCCCCTTCTTGACTTTCTAAATTCTCTGCAGCTGGTTGCTCCCAATCCAAAGCCACTAGTCCCCCAGCAGACATCTGATATAAACCTTCTAAATATACTCTCTCATTTCCCCTGTCTATCCACCAGTTTACTGAATTCACAAACTCCCACGAGTCGAGCCCAAACCACTGAAGCAAAGGACTTCCTCCTATCTATCTGGCCAGATTGGATTCTCAGACCAAAACTACCGCTAGTATAATTACAAACACAATCCCCATACCTAAAACCACAAATAAACTCTTACCAAAGGTTTCAAACAAACCAGTTTTACTACTTCACACTCAATGTGCCACAAAAATACACCACAACTCCAAACATGATTACAACATCACAATCTTATTATTTCCGTGGGAAACACTTTGTGCAGTCTAACAATATACAAACACACTACACTAAAGCACTCAAGTTCTATGTTTTAAATTCCACAAACATAAACACCTGAACAGCAAAGTGCTGCCCCTATAATTTCTCTGAGTCCTTTTAAAGTGAACACTGGGTGTTACTGTAAATTCCGTCCCCCATAACGAAAACACATGCACAGACACACACACAGTCACAACGGGGAGGGGATTTATTAAGGATCATGCACCCCACTCACTTTGTTTTTCCCTGGCTGTTTCAGTCGCCCAAAAACGGAACCAGAGGTCCAAACTCTCACTTGCGTTGTGCTAACAGCATGTCTCAACAAACACTCCCACAATCATTCTGATAGTCAGGACACATTCACAGTAGCATAACAACTTGAGACCAGGATTTGCCCTTGTGACTGCTAGCCCCACTTGCTACCAGACTGAGCCCTCTATGGCGAAAGAAATGTCTAACTCGCCTTCTGTCAGCAACAAAAGCCCAAGCTCTGTATTGCAGTTCAACAACCCTTTCTGCTCATGACAACCAGATTTCAACTGCAACTTCAGATTGCAAGCACACTACAGAGACACAAGTGGCACATGGGATGTCTCCCATGACTTAGCAACGGCCTTTCTTGACCACACGTACACCTTACAATGGCCTTTCTTGACCATGCGTACACCTCACTACTTAAAACGGTTTCAATTTATAAACATACCGTTTTGTCTGGAATTTTAGTAGTCAGGGGTCCTTGTCTGCTGCTGGATGAACAGTCCAGGCAGTGGACCCCAGTCTTCCAGGAATATCCTAGGGATGCCCCAAGGGGGTCCATGACCCAGGCTGGTCTCACATCCAAGCAGAGTCTCCTCCTGTCTGGCTCGCCAATTGAATTGTTAAAACCAAAGATCACGGACAAAGACTCTAACTAAAGTTAGAAAGTAGTACATTTATTACGCCATCGGCGGGGGGGGGGGGGGGGGGGGGGTGTCCCTGACATGCATGACCATACCACACATGCCTTCTGTTTATTTCCCAAAATGAGACATATGCATAACCCCAGCACCTCCCATCTCTGCTCTGTATTAAAATGAGGTTATTAGTCCTTCACACGTGTGCAATTCTTCTCTTGAATTGGGTTGGTGGTCTCTAATTGGGTCAGTGGTCCCGGGATGAAGTCAGGAAGGTCTTCGTCAGGTCTCTGTAACCCTCTGGCACCATTCTAGGCCCCCTGTTCTGTGATGGATTGCCATGGAGTCCAGGTGCTGGGCATTGTTCTACTGGTTTCAGTATGTTCCTATAATGGTTCACTTGCTCCATGTCCTTCTACAAATGAGCTCATCATATAACAATTAGCTTTAACTTAAGCATCTAATAATCATTAACCTATCGTTGATGTATCTAACTTCAATATCAATTGGTTCCAACCCTCAGCTAAAATCTTAACCCTTTAAAATCATGATTGAGAACCAGACTACAAAATGTAAAGCTGCCACATGGATTTTTTGAAACTTGATAGGAGATCTTGGGCAGCCTAATATAAGTTGGAAGTTGGTGCTGCTTTGAACACAGTTTGGAGCAAGTGATTGTTAGAAATTCCTTCGAACCTTTACTAGTCTGTGATTTGCTAAGAAAAACGCTTAACAACAGAGATATTATTTAAATGCAAAACATGCCTTGTAGATCTGAAAGTGTTATTGGCTTGTCATTATAAATGAATGTGTGACTCACCTTGTCATAAGGTGTTTTTATTTAAAGAAACTCAATGTCTTTGGCTACATTTTTCCATTTCTTTAGGCAGCAGAATGTCAGAAAAAGGAAACCAACAATACTTCAGATGATGACAGCTCTGAGAAGGCTGAACTAAATGCACAGCAAGCATTTGTTTTTGGGCAAAATTTACGAGATAGAGTTAAGGTAAACACATTTGTTCTCTTGACTAAGAGTTTATGAATATATGTAAAATTAAAAGCTGGGAACACAGCAGAGTTGTCTGCTTAATAAAACTAGTCTTCTGGACATTTAATAAATGAATTCTGTTAAGTAACATAAGAAGCTTTTTTTTTAAAAAAATGCATCTACTGCAATAATGAGTAATGGCTAAAGCTCAGTAGAATGTAGTGTCTTCTCTTACTTTCTGAGTTAGAATGAAGTTGAAATGTGGTCCTAAGCTGCTCCCATGCAACCAAGACTTCACAGAAAAGATGGAAAAATAGGCTGAGCCTGGGCTTAAACTTGTGCATAGAATAACTGAGTTGGATTGTTAGTAGTAGCTCCTGTTGAACACAGGTTTGCTCAGGTTTCCTAGCATGATAAAAGAAGGTGTAATATTGGGATATATCTTGTTTTATTGTAGAAAGCATTTGTGGATGAAACTTTGTCTTTAGGAAGAATGAGTTGAAAATTTTGTAATTAAAATTATTGATATATACTTGTTCTTTTTCTAGCTAGGAGATGAAAGCAATGAAACTGCTGATGTGCCGAATGCTGGCTTTCTGACATCAGATATACCCCCTGCAACTAACTATTTTCTGCAGTACATCAGTTCCAGGTGAGACTACAGGGAAACCAATAGAACAGTTCTCCTTGCTCTTTATTTTCTTTATTGAATATTCTTTATGATTCAGCTCTTTATGCAGGATCTGGATTCAGCTCTGGATGCAGGGCTTACACTGGGTCAGTGGGGACCCAGACTTCTGAAGAATGAGGTGGCAGTCTTCAGATCTGGGGGAATCCTCAATCATCTCATCAAGGGAGATGCGTTTGATACTATCTATTTGACCACATCCTCACCAAAGCCTCTTCAGAAAACCAAAAAGCATGACATGAGAAGTCTTCTCATGAATGATCAGAAACAGTGATAAATTAAATTTGAGCTGCCAGTAGAATCTTGAGGAGATCTGCACTGTATTTGTGTTGTTCAGTAGGTTTCATATATGATATGGGTAAAAGGAAGAATAGTTAAATTTTTTTTTCATGATAATAAGCTTTTCAGAGTGGCCTGTATGAATAAGTAGGAGCCTAACTGTGGGAGGTTACTTCTGATGAATAACAATAACATCGATAACATCAGAAGAAATGTGATGTATAGGTAGAGGTAGCCAGGAGAAAACTGCTAATCCTGTCTTATGTAGTGATGAGCTCTGAGGCTAAAGTAGTGATAACATGAAATCTATATCTCTTTGAAGATGCTACCTTAGTAGTGGTCAAAAAAATGAAGTAGTGCAAAGAATAAGAAAACAGAAGATACAGCTGTGAATTCATGGAAAATGTGAGGGGTAATCCCACCAAGAGTGATGAAGCAGAGCAACATTTCTGCTCCTGGCATAAGCTGAAATTCAGATTGAGGCAATGAAATAATTGTAGGAAAAGCACCAATACATGCTTTCTTTGTCCTTATATTCAGCATTTTTAAGATACTGTTGTTCACCATAGAGGCAGTAGGCAGTTTTGCAGTCAATGAACTTTTCAGATGTTGCGCTGGATAGGTAGAAAACACCTTTGCCCTCTTGATGCCAGATCAGTGTGTTTCCAATAGACACAGTCAGACTTGTTCAATCAGATTTGGCAGACAATAACTGCTAGTATGTGACCTTAAAATACTGGAATATTTTTTCATATTTTTCAACTCATATCACATCTACTGTCATTTCATTTGAGTCTTTACTTCAGGAAGATTTATTCATGGTGAGTCAGTTGCAAGAAACCTAGATTTCTACTTGTCCTAAAAACAATAGTGTCTCTAAGGGGAGTTGGCTCTGGTTTTCAGCTGAGATGGCAAAGCATTATGGTAATCAACTTGTAAAAGGAAACTCCTCCCTTTGTGTAACACTGTCAGTTCTTTAAAAACTGTAAATGTGCTAGGTGGCATGGCAGATATTGGTAGGCCACACTGAGTTCCTTGTCAACATTTGGAGCTCAGAACTGTGGTATTTAATTCCCTTAGGAGGTAAAGCTATCTTCCACTGAGGATCTCCTTTGTTCTAGGAATCTCCTTAATCAGAAGTAGCAACTCTACATGTACAATTTAAAGGTTTGTTTGGTTTCACTTGAATCATGTAGATGTGAATCCCCGTTTTCCAAACTTGGTGAAATGCACGTAGGCTTGATTCAGAATGGTCTGCTTTTGTATGTTCACTTTGTGAGCAAGCTGGTGTCTTAGAAAGGTATGCCTGATGGGAAGGGACAGGAACAATGACAGGAACAATAAGTCTTTTGAGTCTGTAAAAGAATAAAACTCTTGTCCTTCCTAAATAGGATTAAAAATTTGTTAATAAAAATACTAATGGGAGGGAGATGTTTATTCTATAAGGAAGAAATAAAGGCTGAGATTTGATTGTGAAACTTCTTGGAGAGTCTGTATTGCAGCTAGACTGATAAAAGGCATTACTTATCCCTGCTACCTTTGCTTCAGTTATGATCTTGCAAGTGCTTTTGTTTCTGTTTTTTCTGTTTCTGAGAGAATTGGCCTAAGATGTGTAGTAGTTCAAGTTTGTGCATGTAGACTACTGTTTAAAAAAAAGTATGTTATATGATTAGACAATAAGCCCTCACTTAGCGTTCAGCATTGTTTTGTATGTTAATAGTTATCTGACGGGGAAGATTTTTACAGAGACAAAATCATTTGTTGTCATTCTGAGAGAATTCTTGTTCTGTAAAACTAGAATATGCTTTCGTGTTAAGTTGGATTAATTTTTACCTAGGTTTGTGTCAACCAATGCTTTCTTAAAGCCAGTGACAATCACTCACTTTCTGAGAAATTTTATTAGTAGAAAATAAAAGAGGTATTATTTTCAGCCTTGTAAAACCTGGCTTATTTATTGGTTTTTTTTTCAGTGTAGAGAACTCTACCAATAGTGCAGATGCGTCTAGCAACAAGTTTGTTTTTGGACAGAACATGAGTGAACGGGTCCTAGTGAGTATCCACTATGTATATGTTGTAATTTTGCCAGCAGTTTGTTAGAGATTCTCACTCAGGAATTTTGAGAGCCTTTAATTATACTTCTCACTTGAGTATGGGTTTTTTTCAGTGGTTTCCTTTGAAGGTAACTTACTTTGAATGCAGCACAGGAAGTTCATTATGAGCTGTTGTCTGCCCAGCAATACTTTCCAGGATTTCCCTTTCAAGCTCTCAGTGTAAGGAGATTCAGTGCCCTCTCCATAGTACATGTGGTTCTTGTACCCAAGCATTTTATGGCACAGCTTGTTGCTTTAAATGGCTATTGGAGTATAAGTATTAGACAGTATTTTATGTTTTTTGTCCTCAAAATTGAGAGCAGTTCAGTAATGTGACTCCCCCCAGGATTGAATTTCAAGCCCAGCAGTAAAGGAACTGCCTCAGGACTGAGGTATGATTCTGGAAATGCTGTTTATGATGTACCAACCTGAGGAATAACTTCTAGTACCTCACTGTTTCCTGCTGTTGTTTTTATTCCTGTGCTGGAACAAAATGGAAATGTTTAATACTGAATGTTCAGACCTGTCTAACTACCGAGCAGGAGTTCAGTCAATTATGCCATGAGTAGCTGTAGCTGAAATTGACTTGCTGTGTTGAACAAAGCAAGTCAAAAAGCTTCAAAATAAGGATTGAAATTTGGTATCAGTTCAAGGGAAAATAATTTGAACTGTTTTTTAGGTCACACTCCATTCAGTTCCTTGGCTGACAGTAAGATAGTTTTGACTGTGAAAGCATGTTGTCTAAGATTCTTTTTTTGCCATATGGTTTATAAATACTAAAGCTGCCCTCAGTACTTGGTCACTAGTCTTGTTTAGCGGAATTAGTGTATGCTTTCTCTCTTCTTTTTACCTCCTCTTATTTCTGTGATAGAGTCCACCAAAATCAAATGAAGGTAGTACAGAGAGTAATAAGGAGAATGCTGCTACAGAGTCTGGGTCTGAATCGTCTTCTCAGGAGGCCACGCCAGAAAAAGGTGAAAAACAAAATATTATATATAATGGTAGTTAATTCCTTTTTAAATTACTGTATTTTTCAATATCCTGTTACTTTTCAAAAACATAAGATTTTTATGTTGCCTTTACTGTCTCCTGTAACCAAGAGTTACAAGACTGAGTGTGGAAGTTGCTGGATATAAACATGTGCAGGCTGCACTTTCTTTTTCATTGTCAGTCTGTGGTTGTGGGAGTATCTTCAATGGAATAAAATTAGAGGGAATTAACAGAACTGGTAATAGGACTTGGTAAAGAACGTAGGAGAAATGTGGCAAAGTTTTTTTTAACAATTCTGTTTTATTTCAAGTGACTGAATTTCTGGCTCAAATGTGTACTGCATTGTGTGGGTGCCCCACATGTTGCTTGAAGTCAGAACTGTTTGCTGGATTCTGTGACTTCAAATTGTCAAGATATTATGGAAATTCTGGGAACCGTGGGGTTTTTTTCAATAAACTGCTTGCAAGCCCAAATGGAAGTGAAAAATTAAGTGCACTGTCCATGTGTAGGCACAGCTGGCAAGAGTATCAGTATTGCTGGAGCATCTACAGATAAGCAGGTGTCCATGCAAAGGTTTTGAACTATTGCATGTAGGGACAAAACTTCTTGAGAATTTATCTATTTCGTTCCTTATGCTTGTAAAACAAGTATTAAAAGACAAGCTTTAACTTCTGCTTTAAATTTCAATCCTTTTTTACGTGTTCTATTGAAGTCTGTTTTCTATTCATTTCAAAAGGTCTCAAAATTCTGTGTGAGACTTTTGTATATTTTACAAAATTTTATGCTAATCATTCTCAGACTCTCAAAATGTTGTTCAGCTAATAATATTTCAGAATCACTGGCAGAGTCTGCAGCAGCCTATACTAAAGCAACAGCAAGGAAGTGTTTATTAGCGAAGGTAGAAGTGATTACTGGGGAGGAAGCTGAAAGTAACGTGTTACAGGTAAGAAACGGATAGAGGAGCTTTGAGTTTGTGGGGATTCATATGGATGTCTGTCACAGTAACAAGTCCACAGATAGGCTGGATTTAAATCTATACAGGGGACCCTCAGCAAACCCTGTTCCAGCTTAGATGCAAGCACACCACTGGCCAGAGGTCTGGGCAGAGAGAGATCCCAACCAATCAGCTGTCTAAACCAGGAAGTTTCAAACCCACTATATAAGCAGGCCTCCATAATAAACAATTGCTGTTATCGCCTGGATCTCTGAGAGTTTGTATTGTCCCTGTCTCTGACCAACGGCCCCATGTAACAGATGTCCAGTGAATGCATACCATCTGATTCCCTACAATTCAGCCTTCCTCTATATCTCTAATGTATTTTCTTGTGTTAAAATGCAAACTTTAGCTATTTATATCAGATCCTTATTTATTAACTTGTTATCCATTGTTTTTTAATTTCCTCTTTCTGAATAAATTTTAGTGTATAAGCCATCCAGGTGTATCTTAAGCATACTTTCCTGAATCCATCACATAGAAGCTTCTATTTTCTGTGAGACAGTTATTTGAAAAAAAATTTAAATTAATTAAATATTTTAAAGTTCTTTAATTGTTGTACTACTGAAGATTTTCTAAAACTAGGAATGGATTATTTATGCCAGTAGTCTAGTTTCTTGCAAAACAGAAACTATATCACAAACACTCAGGAATTTGGTTTGAGATACTTAATTGAATTAGTGATGGTGTAGAAGGATAGTTGGTCATGACTTGGACTGCTGATTTTAATCGTGATATATTTAACATTGTAGTTATTAATTAACTTAAATATACTTGCTAACTCCAGTATATCCTTAAGAAAAACATGCAGGGTTTTCATATAAAATGAAGTGGTATATGTATTTTTTCCCATCTCTCTTTATCCTCCAATTATAGTTTGATTTTTTCCTTGAGATATTTTATTTCTCAGCATTTGAACTGTGTTATTTTCAAGGATAACTTTTTTATTCTTACAGACATGATGCTCTATTCTTTTGACACCAAACAGTTGCACTATCAGTATCTAATGCCTATCAGTTACACTTGCATTACCTTACGAAGTGATACTCTATAATGTTTATCTTCTTGGACTTCTTTTTACCACACATAAATTGGTCTTTAAGTAGTTCTTCTGGTGCATCTCTGTTTCTATGTAATTCAGAAATGTCTGGATGCTTCACATAATTGAACAAGAAACTGAAGAGATAAGAATCCTGTTTCACTTAGGAAAACCACAACTTTTGGCGGTTGTGTTTTTAAATTACAACATATTCATGCAAGTCAAGTCCTCTATTAAGTATACAGCTTGTGTTGTTAAATTACAACATATTCATGCTAGTCAAGACCTCTATTAAATGTACAACTAATATGTTGTAATTTAACAGACATCTTGCCTAACTTTAATTCTTTTTTTTTTCTTGTGAAATGTAATGCATTAAAATTCCAAGTGGGACTTGTAAAAACAGAACTATGTTAATGTTGCAGAAACATACAGAGCTAGATGTTTTGGCGTGAAGAAGATGAGAAATGGAGGGAATGAAAATGGAAGTATCATTTGCACTTAGTGCATGCTCATCTGTGGGGAACTTGAGGGGTGATGGTTTGAGGTATAAAGCCTCAGCAGTAACAGTAAAGTTGGATTAGAGAGGGCGATACAGAGTAAAGATGTTTGGCATGGAAGAAAAAGGGAGCTTGTAGGTCAAGCTCCTTCAGTATTCCTACTGTTGGAATAAATACATAGACACCTTTTGAATTTTATAACCTCTGAACCCTCAGTTAATAAAGTCAGTTACTGATGACTCTGTATGGTTCAGGCTTTGATAATGAATTGATAATGAGCTAGCATGTTTGTTCATCCTTTGCTTCCTTAAAGGAAGAATTTTGCTTTGCTTTCATTATATTTGCTGGGTCTTCCCAGAAACAAATAACATATTCAGTGGTGCAGTGTGTACCTAAGGCTTTTTAAAGAATTGACTGATATAAGGCAGTCTCTTATGACATTAGGTTTCCTCTGTGAAAATTTATATCTTACCTGAAAATTACTTGTTGTTTTGATCTTGAACCCTCTTATTGTTTAAAAATATATAGCTTCTTTTAATAAAACTTGATTAAAACAGACAGAATATTTTGAGAAATTTATTGCAAAAGAGAGGATGATTGTTTTGGTTTCCACAGCTATAAACAATTAAAAATTCCAGTATGAAATCTTAATTTTTTTTTAATCAACTGTAGGTGACTAAGAAATATATGATTACTTCAATCAACCACTATGCCATAGAGATATTTTCTGTTACAGATTCAGTGCAAGCTGTTTGTATTTGATAAAAGCTCTCAGTCTTGGGTGGAAAGAGGTCGAGGGCTCCTGAGACTCAATGATATGGCTTCAACAGATGATGGAACATTACAGTCTCGACTGGGTAAGAGGAACCAGGGGAAGTGAGATACTGGGTTACAGTCATGCTATTTTCATAAGGTTCTTCCGTGACACACAGCAACATTCACTTCAGTTTGTATTAGCTCCAGCAACTCAGTAGCAGTTTGGACCTTTTCTTTTGCTTTGGTTAGTGCCTGCAAAGAGGGTATCTTCATACCCTTATATTGCAGCAGATGTTCCAGTTACTTTTTCCCCCAATAAAAGCAAGCCATGTTTAGTAACTAGAATATTTGCATAGAAATTTATGGTAACATCATTCAGATCTGGCTGTTTTGGATGGGTCGCTTGTGATGAGGGAAGTCTGAATAGTGCACGATTGTTCAGGCTGGCAGGAATGTGCATTAGCCTGAGATTAACTGCTCGGATACCACTGCTGAACTTTAATGTATATAAGGCTTCAGACTAAATAGCTTTAGATATGATTAATAGCCTTGTTGCAGTTTAAGCCCTGCCAGCAGCCAAGCCCCGCCAGCAGCCAAGCCCCTTGCAGCCGCTTGCTCACTCTCCCTCCAGCAGGATCAGGGAGAGAATTAGAAGTGTATAAAAGTTAGAAAACTCTCCGATTGAGATAAAGGCAATTCAATAAAGAAAGCAAAAGTGGTGCATGCAAATTGCAAACAAAGCAAAACAAACTAATTCAGTGCTTACTGTGGGCAAGCAGGTGTTCATCCATCTCCAGGACAGCAGGACCCCATCATGTGTAATGGTGACTTGTGAGGACAAATGCCATCACTCTAAATATCCTCCCTTTCTCCTCTTCCCCCTACTTTATATCCTGAGCATGGTGTTTTGTGGTCTGGAATATCCCTTTAGTCAGTTTGGGTCACCTGTCCCAGCTGTGTCTGCCTCTAACCTCCCACATACTTGTCACAGCACAGCTGGTATGTAGCTGGACAGATAAATATGGCCATAAACAGACATCCAATTCGGCTTGCCTAGTTTGTTGTAGAAAATAAGTAAAGTCCCTAGGTGAGCAATGATAGGATAGATTTGAACTCAAACAAAGAACCCCAGCCAATTCCATTCAATCCTGAATGCACACATACCATTGGTCAAGGAGCTAGGCAGTGCAGAGACCCTGACCAATCAGTTGTCCAAGCATGGGAACCCCCTATAAAAGGGGATGTCAAACAATAAACCGAGCTATTTGTCACATGATCATTGGTAATTTCTGTTGTACCTGTCCCCAACCTATGACCATAACGTACTACATACTCCCATTGTCCTCATCAGTGTAGTAGTATGAAAAGAAAAAAAGGCCTTGGCTCTGTGCAAGCACTGCTCAGCAGTAATAAAAAACATCTCTATATTATCAACTGTTTGTTCTCTCTATTATCAACTGTATGCTCAGCACAAACCCAAAATACAGCTCCATAGCATTGACTGGGAAGAAAGTTAACTCTACCCCAGCCAAAACCAGCACAAGCCTACATTCTTCTCATTTACAGTTGTGACAAAAGCCTAAGAGGGCTTATTTGTAAAAAGACTGAAACCTTTTAGAGTAGAAAGTGCCTTGACTGTTTTGAGCTTCCTGATGTGTCTTTTTCCACCTAACTGATCTTGTAACTTGGCTTTAGTGATGAGGACTCAGGGGAGTCTCAGGTTAATCTTAAATACCAAGCTCTGGGCTCAGATGCAGATCGATAAAGCCAGTGAGAAGAGTATCCGGATCACCGCCATGGATACAGAGGACCAAGGAGTTAAAGTTTTTCTTATATCAGTGAGTACTGTTTATGCTTAACCATCCTACTAAAGTTGATGCTTACTTAAACTGTAGCTGAGGTAGCATTCCATTTTTCTTTGCACCCTACAATGTCTTAACATCACCCTTGCCCCAAAGACAAGGCACTTGGCAGATTTCCTTGTCTAAAAATTCTCGCTAGTTGTGAACAAATGCCATATCAAAAGCTACCCTAGGAAGCCATGTTGTTCAAAGCATTGCCCATGGAGTCATGGGATCTGTTCCACACATACTGAAACTCTAACTATAGTGTTTCATGCTGATTTTCTGATTTAAAAAAAATCAGAATCTATTTATCTATTAATAAATCCTTTATTAATATATTTTATGCAGTAATTTAACCAAAATTGGATCTAGTGGAACTTTCAGCACAGGAAAACTGTCATTGTCTGCAGTGCGAGAGGATGAATAGTTACCCACTGAAAAGGAAACACTAAAACTGTCAAGAACATCATATTAGTACTTAAGGTTTACACATTGTAACTTCGATTTTCCTTTGATGCAGAGTATTAAAGCAGTAACAGGATAGCGAAAGTGATTTCTGTGCTTACTAAATGGGGAACGGCAATCACAATTAGAATTACTAAAACACTCGGGATCTGATCATACAGTCAGTAAGGGAGAAAGCTCATTCCCTAATGCCTGCTAAAGCACTAACAGATTTGGAGAGGTCTGAGAACATTCTTTTGATTTGCACTGATTTTACACAAGATGTGGCAGGGGACGTTCCTAGGGATCAGAAATTGAGAGCATCAGCAAATGGTCAGCTTTCCCTGTGACATTAAGTTTGTAGGGCTGGGATCTGGAATACCAAAATTGAACTTAATGATACCAAATATGCATTGATGAAGGAAAAAAAGTTAAGTTATTGGATAAGTTTTTCTCCTTAGTTTTCTATTTTTGAAAGTTTTGAGTTAATCTGTCATAAGGTTATTAACTCTTGATTTTAGTATTGATAAAAGGTATCTTGTTTGGAATTACTTTTTCATTTCAGCTTATTGAAGGAGAATTTTGCTGATACAGAGTTGACAGATTCAAGTGTCAGATGGGGGTGGATGTAAACTATTTTTTATGAAAGAATTTGGGGAAACTATTTTTTATGAAAGAATTTGACAGGTAGTCAAAAATGCTTCCCTCTGAAATAGAGACCGTTCAAAAAAAAATTTGAATAATTTCCTGTCTGTTCATTGAGTTTTGTCATTATATCTCATACTGAAATTTTATGCCAGTGCCTCATGAAACAGTTGGATTGATTATGATTATAATGTGTGAAGTTGAATTATTGACAGGCCAGCAAAAATCTGCAAGATTTTAATTGAAGGTCTTTTTTATATGAGCTTTTGGGAGGTGTCAGGAAGGCTATGTGATTTCTGTGTGAAGAAGGCTATATGAGATCAGCAAATACTGGGTATGTTAGCCAGAGAAAGTTGGAACTAAGCAGAGGAATATACTCTTACTACCAGAATTCTCTGTATCTAATGTCCTGTGTGTACCACAGCCCATTCTGACTGGTTTAAAAAACACTTCATGAGAAAACTAAAAAGTATATTGTGAGATTTGGCATGACTGGTGTGTATTATGTCATCTGTGTTTTATTGTGTTATAATTCCATGCACCTTTTTCTTATTTCTGAATATTAAAAAATGCAGGCAAGCTCTAAAGATACAGGGCAGTTGTATGCTGCATTGCACCATCGGATCTTGGCCTTGCGCAGTAGAGTGGAACAAGAGCAAGAAGTCAAGAATGTAGCACCTGAGCCAGAGGTAACGCAGTCAAATGAGGAAGACAGTGATGATGATGATGTCATTGCACCTTCAGGATCAGTTGGAAGTGGTAAGTAAGAAATGGTGTTTTCTGTTTTCCATGCATTTTTTCTGTGTCATTTCTTAAAGCAGTCTGTGCTCTTTGTGTATGTCTATGGAGTAGGACTATTGCATGGCTTTCCTTTTTGAATGCAACTACTCTTTGCTTCTTCTCCAGCCCCTGTGCTGCCTCTGAGATGCCACAGTTTAGCAGAGGTTTTCTGTGCTTTTTTTCATTTACAGGATTTCTAAGGGTGTTTCTGAGTTTCATTTTTGCCTTCATCATGGCCATGAGTTGCACATAAAATCTGAGATGACTCAGGATCAGTAGACAGCATCCAGACTGACTTTTCAGTAGAGAGCTGTTTGGAAAGCAGAAGGCTTACAAAGGGGCAGAGTGTAATGTTTTTTATTGTGCATGAGGAGACCATAATTTAAGAAAAATAGTAGTCTTCAATTTGAGGAAGGCTTCCTTTTGTAATCTCAACTTGGAAGTCATCTGTGCTTTGCTTTCTTGTGGCTGGGAACATCCAGCCTTTGATAGTCCTCCATCCTGATTTACAGAAGGGGAAAACAAAAGGAATTAATATGAACAAAAGCAGTGGGAAGATCGAAGAGCTTGGAAAGTGAGCTTTTAGGTTTTGGGATGCTGCTGGGATTCCTGAACTAGATTAATCAAGAACATAAAATTCTACAATAGACAAATCTTAGTCTGGAGAAGGCCATATGCAAGATGGGGGAGGAGGAATTCTACAGTTCTCATCTCTCATTGAAGACCTGAATCTGAGACTTATGTAGGCTACTTGGGATGGGTCTCTTACTGCAAGGCAAGAAATAAAAGATATTTCTTATGACCAAGAACTACTTTTATTGTTTCAGGTCCTAACGATGAAGGTGATGGGCAGAACGTTGGCAGCACATAGCAGATGTGAGCCAATCTGCTTGCAAGGCTGCTATGAACACCATCTTGCAGGCATCTCTGGATACCCCAGGCCAGCGATTATTTCAGGCAGTTTTGAAAGCTCCAGGACTTAAGAACTGTGCATCTCTTTTCTGTTTGTTTGGGTTTTTGGTCTGGATCAGTAGATTCCACAGAAAAAATAGCAGACTTGGAAACTACCTGAATGTGGTTTGGGACGTTGAAAGCTCATCATATTGATGAGCAAAAAAAAAAAAAAAATCCAACCCCAAAACAACAAAAACACAAAATGCAACCACCCCCAACCATTTCCCCTCTTCCTTGTAATTAAAATGGCACATTACAGCTTGTCACAGCTTTTCATTGGGAACTTTTGGCTGTTTCTTCAGTAGTTCATGTCTTGCACGTCTCCAAGATAGAACTTTTTGACACGGTTCCAAATTGAATTCTGCTTTTATAACCCCTACTCCCCTTTACGCAGAGAAACCCGGTCCTCACCAGCTCCTATGCTCACTGGCTGCCCCTTTGGGTTCCTTTATTTTGTTTTTTGGATTGTAGATGGGGCAGGTTATGTTTTTACCTTTTAATCCCAACATAGGTTGTGGATGTGGACACCATTGTTTGCTGTCTAGTGGGTTTGTAAACAGAAAGAAACAAAATGTTGTTGTTCACCAGAAAAGCTTTTTTAATGCGATAAGAGACTTTAAAGTCTGCAGGACGTTTTGCTAACTCCTTTTTTCTTCCCACTTCATTATTATTTTTTGGGGATTTATATTGTGGTGAGACTTTTTTATTTTAGTTTTTCAATAAGATGCTCTTGTGTGTTGAAAAAGTGAAACTATTGTTTTGTACTGTTCTTTTCTGTTACTATTTAAGGGAGAGCTAAGCCACTATATATAATAGATGTTGCATACAATTTTTCTTAGAAAATTTTGTTTCTGTGGCTACAGTAAAGTGCAGGAGGCATACAGGTTACACCTTCAGAAAAGTTAATGACAAAACAGCTGTTAGCCCTTGGAAGAATAAAATAGGCTCATGTAATGAGTGCTGCCACCCATTAAAATAAATCTGTATAATAAAGCAGCTCTCATTTAATGGCTTGATTCAACAAGCCATTTAAGCACTTGTGTGACTTAACTGTATGTGAATAATCTTACAATAATCTTACTGAAGTCAATGCAACTCTTCATGCTTAAAGTTGAAGACATTTTTTTAAATCTTGCTGAATTAATGGCCTTAAATAGAAAGTTTAACTTCTAGACCCTTCCTGTCCCTGTTCCATTTTCTGAAGTCTTGCAGCATGAAGAAAAAGGTAATACTCCAGCCTTGAGTAGTTTGGGCTGAAGGTTACTGTATTCTGTTCCACCACAAATAAAAGCAAAAATGTGGTTTTTTTGTGTGTAATTCTGAAGTACTCCTACTGTAACCATAACTCTTTTTTTTTTTTTCTCCTTTGGATGTTTTTTAATCATTTGAGCCTTTTGTGTGAAAGTTGAGTTTTATTTTCTTATTGAAACATATGGTATGTTCTTCTTGTCCAGCAAGGTTGGATTTTGGTAGTCACCAGGTCACTTTCACTTTAAATTCCCCAAATTGTTCTATTTCCTTTATAAATAGTTTGCTGATAGATAATTTCTGACTTGCATGCTTGCTCTTTTGTAGGTTAAGGATCTAAAACGCATCACCTAAAAGAAAATGAAAGGGGAAGAAGCATTTGACGTAGCATGAATTGAAAACAGAAACCCCGGTTATAGCACAAAGTCAACTTTGAAATTTAGCATTCAAATAGCAAAACAGTCCATATTGCCTCTATTTTAATGAAACACTTTTCACTGGCAGTCAAGAACAAGTCTTCCCCTATTTTCTGTTGTTAACCATCACTGAAGACTGATGCTGTTGGGGCAGAGGGTGCTTTCCCTTTTCCTGATAGCCAGTTGAAGGAACATCTGTGATTTCTTTTCTGGCAGTTGAAAAGGGCTGTGCCAGTGCATCTTGATCTCTTTGGATTGTCTGCTCATGCCTTCTTGCATTTGGTTTTCTTTTTTCCTCCTTAGGGTTATGGCGGTTCTTACCAATGAACAGACCAGTTGCTGAACCCCCTACTCTTGCCATGCTTCAACAGGAACATGGCAGATTCCTTAGTATCCACCACACAATTGTTTCTGCATCACAAGGCACTTTCAAGTAAGTGATCTGCATTTTGGATCTGGGACCTTTTTACATTGTTGAGATATTCAGATTTAAACTACTCTTTTCAAAAACCCTTGCACCGTAAAGCTGTTTCTTGTCAGCAGCTTGTTCATAAGGAAAATTAGTAAGGTGTCTTGGCCCGCACGGCCTACTTCTGCAAAAACAGGCATTATTTCCTGGTCCCAGGCTCTATGGTGTCCCTGCTGAGTCTCACTTTGAAGTGTTTTACCTAAAATGCAATTGATGGTGCATGAAGATTCAGAAATATTGAGTAAGCATGCTTGCTTTGGGGTTTGATGGTACACAATCACCTACAGCTTTCTAAAAATTTTGGCAACTATTTACTGATGCAGATTTTATTTTTAGCTAGAAGCTTTGCGTAAATGTTTATAGTGAAGGCAGAAATATTGCTGTGCATCCCGACAGAATTGTGTTGCTGTGCATCCCAACAGAATTGGCAATGGGTTGAGTTCAGGCTCTGCCCAGCAAGATACCAAAGGTAGCCAAAGCAAAACCCTGACTTAGCTCTCTGCTTTAAGCCTTAGTAAGCCAGTGACAGGCAAAACCAGATAATGCCCATGTGTCTCAAAAGATATATGTAAGACTGTCATATCAAAATGTACATGGGAATTACATTAAAACCTGTACATGGGAATTACATTAAAACCTGTGTCAGCAAGCAAGCAAACAAAACACCCTGAGCCCCGCGTTGTGTTTCCGTACCGAGCAGCAGCTGTTCAAGGGGAGGGTAATGGTGACCAGCTCTGCTGCCTTACAGCAGTCTTCCCCTTGATCATGCTTGTGCTCCATCTTTCCCCTTAGGCCTCCTGTTAACTTTTGTGTGGTGTTGACAATTCCTGTATAGTCTGTTGGCTGCTGACCCACACAGGCACAGCCTTTCAGGTTTCCAAGTGGAAAAAAAATATTGAAGAGTGTAGTAAAGTTGAACATGCTTGCTGATGACTCAACAGTGTACTCTGGCAACCAGGAGGGCCAGCCATATCCATGGGGGGCATCAGGCCAACTGGGTGAGGGAGGGGATTGTGTCTCTCTGCTCTGCACTGGGGCAGCCTCATCTTGAGTTTTAGGGGCAGTTTTGGTCACCACAGTATAAAAAAGACATTAAGCTAATAGAGAAGTGTCCAAAGAAGGGCCACAAGGATGGAGAAGGGTCTAGAGGGGAAGTTGTATGAGGAGCTGCTGAGGGCACACTTGGTTTCATCAGCCTGGAGAAGAGGAGACTAAGGGGAGATCTCAATGCAGTCTTCAACCTCCTCATGACGGGAGGTTAGGGACAGGTCTGTACACTCTCATTACCAGTGAGAGAGCTTGAGGAAACAGCATGGAGCAGAGTCAGGGGAGGTTTAGCTTGGATATTAGGAAGTTTTTCACTCAGAGGGTGATTTTAGAACTGGGATGGGTTCCTCAGGGCAGTGATCACAACACCAAGCCTGAATTCAAAAAGCATTTGGACAGTGCTCTCAGTCATAGGATGGGGTTCCCTGTGCAGGACCAGGAGCTGGATTTGATGATCCTGATGGGTCCCTTCCAACTCATCGTGCTCTATGATTCCATGAAAATGTTATTAGAATGGTGATGTCACTGAAACCAGAACTAAGCCTCGTATCCATAAAATGAAAAAAAATATGACACCCACAGGAAGCACAAACATTAAGGTAAGAGAATGTTGTCATTACAACATCTTTCTGTAGTCCAGTTCCCAGTGCGTTGCTTTAGAGAAGACAGGGCAGGAAATGATCTAATGAATAAATGAGTCCTCAGCCATCCTGCACTAGAACTAGGATGGGAGGTGACCAGATTGTTAGAAGCCTGCAGGAATAAAAACCCTCCACCTTTGTAATGGCTCCTCTCTGTTCTCTGAAGTATCAATTGATGCCATTGCTTGGGTATTACTGCCATTAAATGACTGCTCCTAACACATCCCATTCTGCGGTTCAGCTGGTCTCTTGCTCTCCCAGTGAGTGTAGAAAATGGTTTGTTTACTTTCTAGAACCATGTTACATATTTCAAAATTTACCATGTTTCCCATAATCTTCTCTAGTTTTAGGAATTCCAGTTATGATAATTGCTATAATTTGTCATACAAGATTTTATTAAACTGACTTTTCACTGTGTGCTTTTTCTCCCAGTGTTACTTGGTCTTTCTGTGCACTGACTGGCTTAAATTGAACCCTAGTCCATTCTGTGGGTAGCAGATTTTCAGACAGGATGTTACAAAGATGGTTTAATTTTTTTTAAAGGGTTTCTTTTTTTCCCTCCTGTGAAATCATCACAGAACAACACAGGTGCAAGAGAGAATTGCTAAATCAGACAGTCAGCCTTGATTCTTTTCTGCTAGGTGGAAGTACAGGTATCTCATTAAGAAATGCTTACAGATAATTTCTGTAAATAAAAGACCTCATTTGAAGGTAGTATTCAGAGCTCCCTTCTGGCTACCTCCTTTCAAGGACTCCTTTCCAAAACTCTTCCTTTTGTAAAGATACAAAAGCTGAATTTGTCACTGAGAGCACTGGCAATTCTGTTGCATGGGTAGGCAATGAATACCTTTTCCAGGGTTATCTGAATTAAATGTGGGGTTATTTTAAATGAATCACTCCTGATCAAATTCTGGTAGCTTACCTTCAGCTTCTAATGAAACTGGAAAAGCCAAGTGGTGATGTTATGTTTGATTTCCTTCTCCTGTTCCAGAGACCAGGAGGTATCATTGAGCCCCCACTGCAGAGTTTGTGCTGCTGGTAACTGAATATCCAAATGCTGACTGTACACTGTCCTCTGAGAAGCAGCTTGCTGTCAGTAGTCCTTTTAGCAGACAAGATAAATTCCTGTTCTGGAGAATTCAGAGCACAAATTGTGCTGCAGACAGGAGACCTATTGGACGAGGCCCTACAAAAAGCTCCCGAGAGGGAAGGATGGGGTAATGTTTTGAATGCAATTTGCTGATGAATGGTTCTGCCATTTTTGAGAAGGTTTTTGAGATCAAAGGAACCCCAATTGTGAGAAATGACACTCATTTAAAAAATTAGAAGGTTTATTAAAACCTTATAAAAAAATACAACAGAAGACTGAATAGAGAAAATAATACAGTGCGCTGGGAGCAAAGGATTCCATCACCATCTGCTCATCTTCACAATGGATCTTTTAACCCTTTAGCTGCTCCCAAAGTTTTGTCAGTAGACTCCTTCTTCACTGTCCAGTGGTGGAGATCACTTTCTTACATCTTGAGTGGAGGTCAGGTACTACCATAGTAACAAGCCGTCCCTCCCAAATGTCCCAACTACCCAGGCCATCCTGTGGGAACAATGCAAGGGGGGAGAAACATAACTATACATCTACAAAACTTCTCTTAACATATACATCATATTTGCTCTTTAGTTGTGAGAGTCAACCATCGCATTACTCATCTATAACAAACCCCCCTTTTCCTTTTCTATAAGTCATTTGGCTCAAACAATTAACTCAAAAAAATTTTCTCTCTTGAATGATTCATACTAACATCTGTTGATGTGGGCAAGGATAGTGGGAACTGGAGAAAAAATCTCAGGTTTTCCCTAGACACATTTACTTGGAATGGACAAAAGGACATCACAGAGGTCCGGTAGGGCTTTGACTCCCATCTACCTTGCCTATGGGGTTCGTACCCATAGTAGGTGAATCTTAGTGGTGACTACAGAGCCCAACTTGGTCTTGCCCTCTATTCCCTTTTGTATTAAAAGACAATTGAGGAATAATAGAAGTCCAGTATGACCTTTTTTGCCTCTACCTACCATGTGGGGTTGCTACTCGCAGCAGGGCTATGGAATCTTCTTGGTGGCGAACAAAGGGGCCAACCTGGTCTCGCCCTCCATTCCTTGTCTTACTTTTCTTGTGGTTCTTAAGGAAGCTGCTCCATTACCTCTTATGGTCCCTTGTGTACTTCCCCTTAACAGATGATTGTAATTCTTGCCCATTAAAACAGGAAAACAGTTCTCAAGCTGGCTGGTGGAAGCTTCACTCTACTTTTGGGCATCTTGTTGTTTTTCTGTCTCTTGGTCTCTGCTTGAGAGTCAATCTCATTTCACCCAGTCTGGATGTTATAATCCATTCTTTGGTTCTTCTACTGGGCCTTCAACTCTGTTGGCATCAGTCCATCCCTACTCTGCAGTTTGCACAGCCAGTAGGGTGGTGAAGCAGTACCTGAAAGGGACCTTCCCACTGAGGAGTTAGGGGACTGATCTCTCCATGACTTGATCATTACCCAATTTCCAGGATTAATAGTAAGGATTCTGAAATCCAGGGTGGTAGTTTGAGGAATTGCCCCTTTATGTCTTAGCCGTTCTAAGGTTTGTGCTATAGACATAACATACTCCTTGGCATAGGCTTCCTCTTCCTTATAGGTAGCAACCTTCTGGGGCACAGTCAAAAAGGGTAACCCAAACATAATTTCATAGCTGAGACCCCCAGATCTGACCAGGGCTGAGTTCTAATTCTTAACAAGGCTAAAGAGAGACATTTTATCCATGACATCTGGGTTTCAATCATCAGCTTAACTAGAGTTCTTTTAAGAGTTGGATTCATCCTCTCAACACGACCAGAACTCTGTGGATGCCATGGAGTGTGTAATTCCCATTTTACACCCAGGGCTTGAACAACTTTCTGCAATATTTTAGATGTGAAATGAGTTCCTTGGTCTGAATCAATCCTGTTCACCATCCCATATTGGGGAATGATTGATTCTAGAAATGTTTTACTCACAACATTGATATTTGCTTTAACAGTCAGTACCGCCTCTACCCAATGAGTCAAGTGGCGTACTATCACTAGCAAAAACTTCCACCGGTGTACCTGGGGAAGCTTGGCGAAGTCTACTTGGATGTTTTGAAAGGGCTGTAAGGCTAGTTCTCGCCCTCCTCTTGGTGTTTTCCTCATGACTTTCTTATTCACTTATTGACATATCACACACTGTTCAGTTACTTGATCACTTAGTGCTTAAGTACCCCAATGTACCATGTATGCCTTCTAGCATTTTCTTGGCAAGGGGTTTATTCAACATTTGTCTCCCATCTGCTAATCTCCACTTCCCTTAGTTATCTTTCTTGGCTCCTATTTTAAGGAGTTCTTCCTCTTCTGTCCCACTGAATATAGGGACTTCTTGCATTTCTCTCATGGAGGCTAATACCATAATTAGTTTTTCTGTCCCTGATTCGGCTGCATTTTTAGCTTCTAAATCTGCTAAATTGTTCCCTCATGCCTCTTGAGTCACCCCTTCTTGATATCCTTTAACATATACTACTGCCATTTCCTCTGGTAATTGTAAGGTTTCTAACACTTCTGAAATAAGTTTCTCATTAATGAGTCCCTTTCCCTTTGAATTTAATAGCCCCCTCTCTTCCCAAATTTTTCCAAAGTTATGCACTACTCCAAAAGCATATTTTGAGTCCATATATATTGTTCCTCTTTTCTGTATTAATATTTCCAGAGCTCATTTTAGGGCATATAACTCACGTGCTTGGGCTGACCAGTTGGAAGGTAGCTTTCCCTTTTCTGTAGCTACTAACTCTTCATCTACTATAGCATACCCTGATACCTGGTGCCCCTGGATTACCCTTGAAGATCCCTCAATGTACAATCATTTCCCTCCTTGGAGTGGTTGATGTGTTAGGTCCTCTCTTACTTTAGTTTGATAGTTTATAACCTCTAGGCAATTATGTATTAGTTCCTCATCTGGTTCTCCATACAAAAACTGGGCAGGGTTGAGTTGGTTACTCATTATTAGCTCTAAACCATTATCTATTAAGATGTCTTCATACTTTAACACTTGGGAATCGGTGAGCCATTTCTCAGCCTTTTGGCTCAGGATACTTCTAACTGTGTGTGGGCTATATATCTTCAATTTTCCCCCAAAGGTTAATTTTTTGCTTTCTTCTACAAGTATGGCAGTTGCTGCCACCGCCTGAATGCAGGTTGGCCACCCCCAGCTGACAGGGTCTTGCAGTTTTGATAAATCGGCCACTGATTTCCTAGATCCTCCCTAGTCCTGGGCTAACACTCTATGTGCTGCCCCTTTTTCTATATCAACAAACAGATAGAAGGGTTTGTCTAAGGCAGTAAGACTCAGTGCCGGTGCACTGACTAATTTTTGCTTTAAAGCTTCAAACTTTTGCTCATCATCTTTTTCCCACCTAATTTCTTCTACTAACTTTTCATACAAGAACTTGACGGCCTGCGTGTATCTTTCAGTGCATAGCCTACAATATTCCAACAAGCCTAGAAACCTAACTTCAGTCTCAGTTTTAGGCGGTGAAAGTGAGACTATCCCTGTAATTCTCTCAGGTTTCAGTCGCTGGCTCCCTTGACAAATCACATGTCCTAGGTATTTTACTTCACATTCTACAAATTGGAGTTTCCCTTTTGATACCCGAAGACCTTGGTCCCCCAGAAAATTTAGCGCCATGGTGGATTCCCAAACTTCTTTTTCTTCCTGTCCTGAGAGAAACAAATCATCTACATATTGGATAAGATTTATCTCAGGTTTGATGGAGAAAAGTTGTAGTACTTC
Organism: Vidua macroura; assembly: GCF_024509145.1. NCBI lineage: Eukaryota > Metazoa > Chordata > Aves > Passeriformes > Viduidae > Vidua > Vidua macroura. The sequence goes on along the minus strand of NC_071596.1, from coordinate 774,534 downwards.
TCCTAGTGCTTGACCACTGAATAGGTTTGAGGATTCTGAAAACCCTTGGGGTAACCTGCTCCACCAAAGCTGTTGCTTCCTCCCTGAATCAGGGTCCTTCCATTCAAAGGCAAATATATCTCTATTCTGCTAGTGGGCAAGCCCAAAAAGCATCTTTTAGGTCTATCACACTAAACCACTGATGTGATGTAAGTAGTGTATAGGGGTTAGGCACTACTGGGTATCGATTCAATATTCTTTTATTCACTTCTCTTAAGTCTTGGACAAGCCTGTAAGTCCCATCTGACTTCTTTACTGGTAATATGGGTGTATTATGGGGGGACATACATAGTTCTAAGGTTCCCTCTTCAAGTAGGCCCTGGATCACCAGCTGCAGTCCTCATCTCCCTTCCAGGGAGAATGGACATTATCGTACCTGAACTGGATGGTTTTCATTAACTATTTTTATTACCATAGCTTTCATGTTTAATTTACCTCGATTTTTCTAGGTAAAAATGCCATACCATTTTATGGTATGGTACAATACCATACTATATTGTTTTATGATTTTTTTTCCTCATCTTCTTCCCTTAATTGGAGAAGTTTAACTACCATTTTTGCTTCCTCTGGGAGTACTCCAGTGTCCAACTGCACCTGTAAATCCCATCCTAATAAATTGCACCCAGCTTCTGGAACTAATAGGACATTCCCAATCCCTATTTTTTTTGGCCCTTCAAACTTTACTTGCCTTATAACTGAGACTTTGAATCCTTCCCCTTTAGCACGTACTACTTGCATGGTATCTTGACCCTTTTTATACCCCTTTGGAATTCTGCAAACACAAGTTCTTTCAGCCCCCATGTCTACTAAGAATTCAAATTCTTCCTCCTGGGGACCTATTTTTAAAGTTATCAAGGGCTCCTGATGGTATTCAGTCCCCAGGAGGTAGAGCCCCTGACACCCCTGATCTTCTGCTTCTCCTTTTTGCTCAGTCTTATAGACCCTCAGGTCCTTTTCCTTCTGGGGACAATTCTTTCTGATATGCCCATTCTCTTTACAGTAAAAGCAAACTGGTCCTAGGTTCCTTTGTTTCCCAAACTCTGCTTTTTGTGTCCAGTCCCAAGGAGCTGCATCCCCCCTCCATCTATCTTTCTGTACTCAGAGCCCCCCTCCCTTACCTGGGTAGTTCTTTCCATGCTGGTTTCCTTCCCTAATGGCCGTTACCATTATCTTGGCTTTCGCCTTGGCCTTCTCTTCATCCCTCTTTACATACACCTTCTGTGCCTCTCTTAAAAGATCTTCTAGTCTCCTTGCCAGCCATCTAACTTTTTTAACTTCCTCTGTATATCTGGCCAAGTGTGAGTGACAAAATTTATCTTTAGTAAGATCTGTCTGGCCATTGTATCAGGGTCATATTGCTGGCCAGAGGTCTATGTACAAATCACAAATGGGACGGGACTGCTGAGGAACACATCTCGAGCTGTTTATTTTCTCGCATCACTCTCATTACATGGTTATGACAATGGGAAGATGCCAGCAGCTCACATCCCCGGCAGGAGACAACTCAATGTTACAACTTATTTTAAAAGCTTTTTGACCAATCACACCAAGCATATTGACAGTAGATTTATCCAACCACTATAAGCATACATACCTTTGGTTAAACAATGCTTGTTTATTTCAAATACAATACCTGCTTGTAAGCCTTAAGATACAATGCACAGAGCTCCATTATTAAGCTTAGAACTTCCTAATATCTCATTAGACATACTTTTCTATAGCTTAGGGAGTTATTCTAGCCAAGCGTTAATACACAGACCATTGTTCTATTTGTCCTTAATTTTCTACTTCTTAAATAATTTTTCTGCTGACAAATCTTATGTCTACTATTTAGCTCTAATTGCAGTTCTGTTTTCTCTGAGGCCTGTCTTCTGCAGCTTTCCCAAAACCCTTTGATTTTAAGGATTCACACAGGTCAACCCCTGAATATTGCCTCATATTTTTCCTCAATCTTTCTAGCTACTCTGTTGGGGTTTCTTCCCTCTTTTGCTGCTCATCAAAAGCTTTACAAGCATTTTGATTTCATGGAGCTGCTTCTTTGATACCTCTTATAAATAATGTTCTGTACTCCTCCATGTCTTGTCTTCCCCCAGTGCTGTTGTGGTCTCAATTGGGGCACACTGTGGGCATTTTCAGGTCCCCAGGAGGTCCTTGCACATGCTCCCTTTCCCATCTCCGTATCCCAGCCACCCGGATCATCTGTCTTTCCTCTGGTGTGAATAACGTGGTCATTACTGATTGCATCTCTTCCCATGTATAAATATTGGGCCCCAGAAACTGGCCTAACTGTTCCACTAATCCAAGGGGGTCCTCTAGTAATTCAATGGGGTCCTCTTATAATTCTTTCTTGAACATTCTCATGTCAGAGGAATTGAGAGGTACAGTTACAAATCCAATTCCTCCCTGCACCCCACCCAGTGGTATTTTTCTCAGAGGATATGATATTATTGCTTGGTTCCCATCCCCTGATCTGCTTTCCTCTCATTGTGCCATTCTGTTCCTAGTGTTTTGGCTAGACCCATCAGGGGGCAAGGGAGGTACAGTTGGGGCTACTGGAGATGGAGAGGGAAGTGTTCTAACAGGTCCCATTCTTTATTTTCTGATACCTTAAACACACTCACCTTTGAGGTTGAAGTCTCCCCTTCCCAGTAGGTAGCATAGCCACCCTCTCCCTGATTGAATGGTTTCTTAGCTGTTACATAGATGTTTTATGCCCAACATATCCATCCTTCATCTGATCTATATCTCGGCCAGTGTGCATGATCACTCCTAATTTCCCTTTTAGCCCATTCTACCATGCAGTACCGAATCATTTTGAGCTCGTCCTTCTTTCTGGTATTGGGGTCATATTTCCACCGGGCTAGTTTCCTTCCTAGTGGCCTATCTGGGGGTATCCCTATTGGTACTCCCTCACTTCTTCCTTCCACCTTGGGGAATTCCCTACTTGTTCACAATCCCATCTCGACAGGTAACCACTGGCCCTCCCAGCAAGGCCCGCCTTCCTAAGAAAGGAAGAGGAAAGGAGGGGAAAAAAAAAAGAAAACAAGGAAAGGAGGAAAGAGAAGGAAAGGGAAGAGAGAGAAAAAACTTTACCTCTCTTCCAAAAACTAAAAAAACCCCTACGATCCAGGGACTTCCATATCACCAGATTGCTCCCTGCCATTCCTCATGCTCTGGTCCCACGGTTGCACTCTGCTCTCTGTCCTGCCTGGCTCCCTCCCCCCAGCCTGATCCGGCTTTGGCTGCAGCAACCCCCCCCCCCCACCCCCATCTACTCTGCTCAGCTGTCCTGACACAAGCGCACTCTTCCCTGATGGGCAACCCCCGCCACAAACTCCACAAGCCCTTCAGCAGCTGCCCTGCTCCCAAGTCCCCAAAATCCTTAAATCTCACATGTCTCTCCAGCCAAGGGGTCCTTGTCCATGGGGTCCCCCCATGTGTCCCACTGTTTTTCCCTTCCGACTGTCCAATATCCTGAAGCTTTAACAGACCAGGACAGGTCCCGTGTATTACTTGTTTGAAGCTGACCATATGTCAGAATTACCAAATTACAGTCTGGCCAAAAATAGTTATGAAGATGGTACTCACCTCCCCTTCCCCTTTTTTCTTTATTCAGTCTCCTGGTGCCTTCGGGGTTTTAACCTGTGATTACTGGTAGTCCTGGGAAAGTCATAGAATCTGCCAAACTTGTGGCAGGGGTGTGCCTCTTTTGAAAAGTCCTAGGGCCACTGGGGCGAGGCATATATCCCGGACCAGTCCCCATTTGTGAGAAATGATACTCACTTTCAAAAAATTTAGGAGGTTTATTAAAACCTTATAAAAAAATACAACAGAAGACTGAATAGAGAAAATAATACAGTGCGCTGGGAGCAAAGGATTCCATCACCATCTGCTCATCTTCACAATGGATCTTTTAACCCTTTAGCTGCTCCCAAAGTTTTGTCAGTAGACTCCTTCTTCACTGTCCAGTGGTGGAGATCACTTTCTTACATCTTGAGTGGAGGTCAGGTACTACCATAGCAACAAGCCGTCCCTCCCAAATGTCCCAACTACCCAGGCCATCCTGTGGGAACAATGCAAGGGGGGAGAAACATAACTACACATCTACAAAACTTCTCTTAACATATACATCATATTTGCTCTTTAGTTGTGAGAGTCAGCCATGGCATTACTCATCTATAACACAGTTATCTGCAGCTTGTAGTACAATGAGGAGCTCCTCTCCCCATTTAAGGGAACTAATATCCTGTATCAGCAAGTTAATTTATCAACAGTAAAAACATTTGGAACCAAGTTAGTGTTTTAGGAGTAATGTTACATTAATTATGCATTGCTTTCCTTGGAACTTGCCCATTTATAGTAAGGTAACTGTTCCCTCTTATTGTAGCTGTCTTAACAGCGTTGACTGCCTGGGGAAGGTCTGCAGCCCAAGGATATGTATCTGCTGAATAAACCACTACCAGTAGTGTACTGTACCAGTTAGCTGCAGTCTATCCACAAGGCAAGTGGAAAGCTGTAGACACTGGTATGCAGAGTCTTGCAGCTACAGACATTGTACCTGCTACAAAGCTGGAGAGATGCGAATTCTTTGTCACACCTCCCTTGTCGGTGGAAGACGCATTATGAATCTACTGCATGGGATATGGTCTCCGAAGACCTTTTAAGAGTTCCTTGGATGCCAGAAAACTATTTGTTACTTAATGGTGTAGAGTCTTGCCGTGTGCAATATTCAGAAGATGCAGCATCTTCTGGTCTGGCTGTGATTTCTGTGCACAAGTTACTTTGCCTCCATGTCTCGGTATTTTGTGCTCAAGTGTGAGCACTATGCTGTAGCTTGGGTGAGGTTCTTGTAGTTGAGTGGGCCCTGTGGGGCTTCTTGACAAGGTGTGGGATTACACTGCACTGAGCCCATCAGTGAGGGTCTAGAGCCAAAGCTTCTGAAGAAGTGCTTGGCTCTGAGCTGAAGATGGGGAAGGTGGGGTAGGGAAGAAGTTGTGGGTTGCTCACAATGTGTTGGGGAGCCTGGGGTCTTTGTCCAAAAAGCATTTCAGGAGGTCTAGAGCTAAGTGCTTCAGGGTTGAAAGTGAGGAATATCTGAGGCTTCTGTATGGTTTTTATTGAGGAGAGAACATTTGCAACATATGCCACCCTGCAGGCAAGTGTTTTCTCCATCGTGCTGTCTGGAAGGGTCACACAGCCCTTCATGTGGTGTGCTTAGGAAGAGCTTTGGAGAAGGGTAAAGCTGTTCTAAAAAATGCTTCCTTTATTAAAGCACCAGTAAGTGCCTGATGGTGGCATTGATTCTGTGTATAAGAACAGCTAGCTCTCTGGCATGCAGAGGAAGCAATGATATAAAATTTCAATAGCCAAACCGAATTTTATTTCTATAGCCTTTATTTTAAAGAAAGCAAGCGAGCCAGGGCTGGGTGGCCGGGGAGTCACCGCTCCACTAACGGCACTCACCACTTACAAGTTCGGCAAAATATATATACTGCTTTAAAGCCTACAAAGCATTTTCCAATGTGCTTGGTTAGTCCAAATGAGCAAATATCAATAAGCTGGGATCAGCAATTTCATAATCTTTCCAGGTGGTCATTGGCTTCCTGTCCTTCTTGTGGTCATCTGGAGGGAGGCCTTACACCGGTGTCTGCTACATGATTTTGTCAAGTGCATCAAGCTTTTTATTATATGTAAGCATTTAGTCGCTTTGTCACTATCCCTTTGTTTTACCACAACTTCCTCTATTTTATTCTAAGCATCAGTTGTCTGGCTACCTCATCTCTTTACTCTACTATACTTCTTCTATTTCAATGCTTTATTTAGCTATTCAGTCAGAAAGTTTCAAAACCGTTCTTTGTAGTTATCGCAGGGAATGTATCCACTTTCGACACAACAAATACAAGCATTTGCTGATTTTATTGCCAATTGACATGAACCACAAAAACATTTTTCACAATGCCCAAGCCGAGGGTCAGTGGAAGGCCCTGTGTTGTGAATGCACTCCACACCCGCTCCTTCTGGCACTGAGACAGCTCTGGAACGGAGGTGATTTGCCTGCCACGTTGTGAGTGCACCCCAGCACATCTACGGTGTGATACAGCACGGCGCAGCTACCGAACCCTGGCCATGCCCCTTCTCCTTTTCCTGCTGCCAGGCTCATGAAGCCCCAACTTTACTGCCAGCAGGATACAGCACTAGAAAAAATTCCTTTGGATAATGGAGCAGTAGCATCCAACTCCAGCTGTTTTTAGCTCCTATGAGAAAGAGATATTGTGGGAGACGCAGCATACTGGAAAATGCAGAAATCAAGTATTTAATATGCTTTTCACATACAGGGAAAAGAGGTAGAGAGGTGAGAAAGCTTGAGCTAACAAGGATACAGTTGTAGACTTCTTCACTCAGATCTTGGAGTTATTTCAAGAGTCAGTAAAACAACTGAACGGCTTTGCTTGAAGGGGTGTCACTGATAGGGGAGATGCATGCTAATGTCTTTACAAACCAATTTGATGGGTCTTAACATCTCTACTAACTTCAAGCAGGTTTGTTACCAAGCCCAGATAGCCCAACTCCTGAAACAGACAAGCTGAGGACAAACCTGACTTCTGACCTTTGGGGTAAAATGACAGGTTCTAGGTGGAATATGTGGTAAGGCGTTTGGGAAGGCTGTACCTTCCTAGTACCTCAGCCAATGGGAAAAGGAAGAGGGCAACGTGCGGCTGGGAATTTGGGATAAAAGGAAGCTGCGTCCTCCGAAACCTCGAGAGAAAAAACGCCATGGGCCTGTGTACCTGTGGACTCTCCCTTTATTCAAATAAAGTTGCAGGACTCTTCAGTCTCCTTTATGGATATTGGCTTTTCATTGTGTGATTTTCTGTACATCACCAAGAAGGCACAGTAGAGAGTTGTCTTTTTATTAGTGTACTGTGAACAACTAGAAAAATCAATGTATACAGCATCTCTATAGCCTGTGTCAAAGCATCTTGATTATTTCAGAAGGAAATACGACCATACAGCAGTATAGACACAGAGAATTAAATCAAAATCTTTGAAAATTTATTAAAGATATTTCAAGCGCCAATAAGTAAGAGTTGTAGACCCGACCAAAAACAAAAACGAACCACAAACAAAAAACAACCCTTGCCCAACAAAAATGCAAAATACCAACAACAAAACAAAACCACACTGATCTCCCCACCCCGCAAGCAGCCAGCAAAGACAAACGGTGGGGTCACAGCCCCAGGCTTAGGCAAACAGCCTGGGAGCCGCGGGTGGGGCATCTGGGAACATAAGGTAGAAATCCCTTAGGCCAGTGACAGTGCGGGTGTGCTCGGGCAGCGGCTGGTGCGGAGCACAGTCCCAGCCCGGGCAGAAGTCCCGGCCCGCGCGGGGATCCTGGCTCCCTGCGGGAGGGAAGGGGAAGGGGAAGGGGAAGGGAGGGGAGGGGGATGGGAAGGGAAGGGGCCACCGCGCTCGCCACGCGCGTGCCCGCGGGACGATCCCTGGCCTCGCCCTCTCGAGGGGCGGTGCCGCGGCGTCCTCTCGCGATACCTCGGTTGTGCCCTTGTCGCCATGGCGGGCTATTGGGACGGGCCCGAAGGCGAGCAGTGCCCGCAGCGCACCTGGCTCGCCACGCGCGTTGGCGCGGCCGCGGGTGGGCACCGGGGGGAAGGGAGGCACGCGGGGGGGCGGCGAGCGGGGCCCGGGCCCGGGCAATGACGCGCAGTGCTGTGTTGCAGGCCTGGTCGGGGCGGCGTATCGCATCATCCTGCTGCGGCCCGGCTCGGCTCTGGCCGCATTGCAGACGGCGGCGGCGGACAGTGTCACGATGGGTAAGGGCCGGGCCCCTCGGCACTGTAACTATAGGATGGAATTCCGCAGGGACGCCAGCCTCGCCTGTGCCCGGTCTGGCTGCGTGCGCCCTCACTTTTGCCCTTGCCTCTGCCCCTGCACGGTTTCGGTGGTTCTCTCTTCCACCGGTCTTGGGTCGTTGTTTAGTCAAGAGCCAGAACACTGAAATGGAAAGACATGTCCTTGGTTTGCAGGTGAGGTAACATATTTTTGCAGTCTAGAGTAAAAGGTACATTATGTTTTTTTGTATTTCTAGAATACTCAGTTTGTGGGCAACAACATAGTATAAGCAAATTTAGGTTTTTACTTAATATATTTAGGCGTTGTAGGTTTTTCCCGTCATGTCATATAGACAAGGAGAAACCATGTAGTTGTCTTGAATTGTCTTTGAAAGAGAAAGTGGATGCTGAAGAGAGGAGCAGGAAGCTGAAGGGGCTGCATGGTTGAAGCTCACTCTGTCCCTTGTCAAGTGCAGTTTTCCTCTTAGCAGACTTTTGCTTTTCAGTCTGATTCAGTGGTTTGTGCCACCTCTGTCTCTCCCCAAATGCTGGTGCTTTGAGACGGGGCATAGTCAGTCCAGGTTTGCATTTTTGAGTAGTGCGACTCTAACCAGGATCTGGCATCTCCTCTAATGAGTTGAGGTCATTATGAAGGGACTGGATCATGTAATCAAGTGTGATTTCAATAAATCCCTTAATCCTAAACAGGCATATTGGGTCCTCTTACCACTTTCATACATGAGGAAAGATTTGTCCTGTCTGCCATTCAGGAGCCGCACCTCATTGCCTCAAGCTGTGCATTTGGCCTACAGATGCCTTGGTCCAAAGCAGGGAGAGCAGGAAAGTTGAAATGCAGTCCTAGGTCTGGGGGTTTTGTTTCTGCAGTGCTCTTTTCAGTTGATTTTGGCATCAGCATAATTCATTTTCTGCATAGGTTTGTAACAGGAGCTGCTTGTTTTATATACGGATTGAAAATTTTTAATCTGGACATTTTTGTTGTTCCCAAGAAAGATGAATTGAAATCTGCACATGGTGCCTGGTAGACAGATTCATGTTTCATGATCAAGAGTTTGTATTAGATACAAACCCAGCTGTTCTTGACACAGCTCTTTGCCAAAGTTTGCAGTTATATCAGTGTAGGGTCTGATGGGACAAAGTGTGTAATTCAGTGGACAGGGTGCTTCTACTTTGCAGTTTCTTAGTTCAATTCAAAATTTTTAATTTCAAAGTCAGTTTACAAACAAGAATAATTGACAAACTCAATAAATTTTCCTACTATCCAGTAACCATTGTGAGCCCCAGGCAGGCAGAGGAAGAAAGTGCCAGGACTAGCAGTGTATAGGGAGAGCAGTGCCCTTGGGGTTGCTCTGCCTGGTGCTGTGAGGTGGCTTCACAGGGACTTGAGGGCTAAGTTACAGTGCAGAGTCCAGGCAAAGCTGGGGAAGTGGCTGCACAGACACCACTGCTCCCCTCCAGTCCTCCCAGCTGTCAGGGGTGCCCCATGCCTTGTCGGGAAGGGCTGTTAGTTGATACCCTGGCAGCATGCGGTGCTGTTTGGTGGCAGTAGGTGTGGAGTGCGCTAAGGCTCCAGCTCGAAGCAGTGCAGGGGGAGAAACCCAGGGAAGCTGAGTGGGACTGAGTGAATGCTGAGTCTCACTGTAGCAGCTGGGATAGGATGTCCCTGGGAAATAGGAAAGGGATCTTTCTTCATTTACCATTGTAGTTACTGTGAATATTGAAGTTGTTCTCAGTGTGAATTCTCTGGTCCTTGAGGATTTTGGTTTTTGTTTTTTTACTTCTTTGCAGCTACACTGGGAGCTGTGTTTGGCTTAAGTACCTGTCTCAGTGCCCAAGTCCGGGAGGAACCAGAGGATCCTTTGAACTATTTCATAGGTGGCTGTGCAGCAGGAGCTGTCTTGGGAGTGAGAGGTAACTGTGGGCAATGTCTGTGTTGAAATGTGCCCTTGCTGGTTTTAGAAACTTTTCAGTTGGGGAAAAATGTTAAAGAATGTTGATGTCAGGCTTCTTTGGTAATGATTCATCTCAGCCTCTATTCATGCCAGTTTCATTGGCATTGTGTGGGCCTGCTAAAGTAAATATGGCTGTAGGAGGGGAGGATACCAAAGGGAACCTGAAGTGATATACAGAATGAAAGGAGAGCTCACTCAGTACTGCCAGTAAGAGCTACCAGTTATACCTTAAAATTGCAGGATAGGAAAGATATAGTTGTGGAAATCCATGTTTTTTTGGCAACAAGTGTGTGATTTATTTTAGACAGCAAGTACAATCTAGTATCTGCCTTGTGAATTTGTTACATAGTCTGATGGACAAGCTGTGTCCTGCTGCTGTTGCTTCTATAGCCCTTTGTAAGCCTTAAGCATCTCCTGCAGATACTGACACAACTCTGTTTTCTGTAGACATTCATCCTCAAACCTAATGAAGTGAGGGATTTTTTTAAGTTTTAATTTTGGTGAAAATTTACTTGTCCTAGTTGTTGAGCTCATGAGAGTTCAAAGCAGTGATAGTTATTTTTGTCACTCAAATGAACCATTTAAGATTGCCCACTTAAGGGGATGGGGCAGTGGATTACTGAAATTGATATCTCAAATTGCAAGTCATAAGCATGAGAACTCAATTTTATAAAAAGGTCACTTCTCCAATTCCCCTGGCCAGACAATGTTGCTGATGGTCAAAGGACTTATGAAAAATGGCAGTCTATCAAGATCTATTGCAAAGGACTTGTGCCTTAATGGGTCTTTCTGGTTTGATGTGTTTTCTTCAGCTCACAGTTACCTCACTGGCACCACAGCATGTCTGGGGTTCGGAATAACTGCAGCTCTCATGAAGATCGGTAACAAGGAGGGCTGGAGGCTGACGGGACCTCCTAAGCTGTAAATGTCACCTTTCCCCCTGTGAACTGGCTTCCAAACGCTGTATGTACTTAGGACATCATGTAATAAAGATTTGGTCCAATCAGCAGTTGTCACAACATGGTGGTGTCATATGGCTGTTTCCCAGCATTTGGGCTGAGGTGCAGAAAGCTGGAGCTGCTGAAGAGGAAGCAGCATCTTCTGGTCTGGCTGTGATTTCTGTGCACAAGTTACTTTGCCTCCATGTCTCGGTATTTTGTGCTCAAGTGTGAGCACTATGCTGTAGCTTGGGTGAGGTTCTTGTAGTTGAGTGGGCCCTGTGGGGCTTCTTGACAAGGTGTGGGATTACACTGCACTGAGCCCATCAGTGAGGGTCTAGAGCCAAAGCTTCTGAAGAAGTGCTTGGCTCTGAGCTGAAGATGGGGAAGGTGGGGTAGGGAAGAAGTTGTGGGTTGCTCACAATGTGTTGGGGAGCCTGGGGTCTTTGTCCAAAAAGCATTTCAGGAGGTCTAGAGCTAAGTGCTTCAGGGTTGAAAGTGAGGAATATCTGAGGCTGGAAGGGACCCCTGAACGCCAGCTGATAACTGGAGCAGGTTGCTTATAGCTATATCCGATTGACTTTTTTATGAACAAACAAGGGTGTCCTGCAAACCCACTAAGGAGATGGAGAGCATGGAGGCACAGGATACACAAAGAGAGGTGAGAACTGGATCAGTTTGCCTGGAGGAAAGGTCAAGATTTGATGTACTAGCACTTTTTCACTACTTAGTGGCTACAGAAAGTGGAGGCTCAGGTGTGCAGTGAAGGATGGGAAGTAACAAGATAGGGAAATTCTAACTAGATAGAAAAAAATTCACAAGCAGGATAGGTAAGTACTGAAGAATGGACTTGTAGAGGATGTGAGAACATTTTTGGGGACACAGAATTCAACTGGTCATGTGGGAACAGTGTGGTACAGAGATGGGACACTAGGGGATGGGTGCATGAGTTATAGAGATGGAGAATGTGAGCATGGGGGACGCCAGTGCGTGGGAGAAGGGAACATGGGGTGCAAGGAGAGGGGACAAGATGAGATTGGTGCACCAGAGGACAGCAGAGGGAAAGACGGTGATACTGGGACACAGTCACAGCCATGGCAGGCTGTGTTGCTCTGGGGCTGCTGGGGTCCTGGGTGTTTGCGGGGTGGTCCTGGGGGCACTTGAGGCTGGGCCAAGGGGCTGGTTTCCTCCTGGAGCTGAGACCCCCAACTCTTTGAGAGTCACACAGCTCAGCACAGCACAGCTCTCAGGAGCACAGCAAGTGGTAGTGGACCTATCTGCTCCCTAATGGGGGTGTGGGAGTAGGCGATTGTTTCCTACCTGAGGGCTTGGGTGGGGGCTCTGCTTCACCCTGTGCTCTGGAGAAGATCAAGGTTTAAGAGAGGGGCCTGAGGGGCCAGGGATCCCCAGCAGGAGCTGCTTAGGGTAGCACAGAGTTTACAGAGCTCCTGTCAGCTTCAGCTAGCCCTGCTGCCTGTCCTCAGAGAATTCAGTGACCCACTGTCCCAGCCTGGGGACTCTGAGGCCTTGGACCTCCCTCTGCCTCAGCCTCTCCCAGCTCCTGGCTGAGGCCACGTGTTCTGTCCAGTCTATAATTACCCGAGCACATTCCTAGGGGGTCACAGAAGTTCCGCAGAGCAGCAGCAGGCGGTAAGGGGGACAAGTGCAGGGCACAGCATAACAGGCCACGCAGTAATGCAGGGGCACGGCATACAGCAACCGCTTCACTGGGCTGCAGTGCATGGCCTGAGCGAGGACAAGCAACACTGCGCAAACAGCGAGCAACATGGTGGGGGCAAGGGGTGGCAGTAATATGATAGTCAGCAGACCTCGACAGTACGCAGTGCAGGGGAGCATGACATGTAACATTGCAGACAACTAGCAGGATAACGCATCACAATGTGTGACAGGCAGTGTGACACACGACAGGCAGTGCACAGCAGGCACTGCCACACACCAAGCAGGTGTGACAGGCGCTTCGCTGGGGGCCAGCAGCTTGGTTGCTGTTGGACCATCAGTAGTTTCAGCTATGGGGCAATGGCTGAGGAAAGGTATGGTTGTGTGTGCTATAGGACTGAAGGTCTGAGTGGTGACAGTGGCCTGAGGTATGTGGGGAGGCAGCCTTAGCTGTGGGTCAGTAGCTTCTTGCTAAGGGTTCAGAGATGAGGCAGGTGAGGAGATCAAGCTCAGATATGGGGCAGTGAAATGGGCTGTTGTTCTCACCTATGAAGCTGCGGTTTTGCCAAGAAGCATCAAATTCAGTAATGGAGCAGTAACAGAGTGTGGTGGCCCTGGCTGTGGGGTAGAGGATTTGGTGGTGGATCCAGTGGCTTTGCTATGTGGCAGTACCAGTAGCAAGACCCCATGTCCCCAGCCAGTACTCCAGCCATGGGCCAGAGGCTCCAGCTGTGCAGACAGCTCCCTGACTCCCTGCTCCATGTGTTTCCACAGGCAAGATGTGGGTTGCAGAGGGGCCGGCCCCAGACCAGTGGAGCCTGCGGGATGGGGCTCACGCTGGACACTTCCTGGCTGTGGCTGACCATCTCCGCACCACAGGACAGCTGGTGGATGTGGCCGTGGGCCCAGAGGGTGACATGGCTCATGCTGTGGTCCTGGCCTCCATCAGCTCCTTCTTCCACCGCTTCCTGGAGGGCAGGACCAGACAACTCGGCCAAGATCCTCTACCTCATGTCCCCCTGCCACCTGGGGCCACGCTGTGGGGCTGGCGGGCTGTGCTCACCTTTGCCTATGGGGGAATTGTGCCCCATGGCCAGGCAAAAGAGGTGGAGGAGGCTGCCCGGGCCCTGGGTGCCCCCCGACTGATGGCTGCCTGCGCCCTGCGTCTGGAGATTGACAATCAGGAAGAAGGTCCTAAGCCCCTGGAGGAGCAGTGGGAGACGCTAAGAGCCATGGAGCAGCTCCATGCCAATGGTGTGGGCTGTGACCTTCAGCTCCAGGCAGGGAACGAGGTCATCCCAGGTGGGCAGGAGGTGGGGATCCCTATCAGGGGCTGAGGAGTGGGACAGGGTGCTGTGGGACAGCCAAGTCCTCTGGTGGGGATGATAAGACTGCAGCTCCAGGTGGGGATCAGGCTCTAGAGGTGCCCACAGGGCTGCTCCGTTTGGCAGAGCTGGGACTTTGATGGGCATGGGGCCAGGACACCTGAGTTCCGGGGGTTGCACACTGTAGAGGGTCCCCTGCTGCTTCCCACCATTATTCCTCCTTCCTCCTAGTTCAGCGACTGGCCCTGAGCTGCTCCTGTGACTTCTTCCGGGCCCTTTTCACCTGCCCCATGCGAGAGGCCACCCATGACCCTGCTGACCCGTTGGTTACGGGGCTGTCCCCAGCCGAGCTGCGTCTCCTCCTCTCCTTTGCCTACACAGGAGCTGTAGCAGGGCCATGGCCCATGGTCTTAGAGGCAGCTGAGACCTCCCTGCGCTACCAGGCCTGGGGGCTTCTCACTCTCTGCCTGGATGTTTTCACCCATGGCCTGACCCCAGAAACTGTCCCTGATGTGCTGGCCTTTGCTGTGGCCTATGGGTTGGATGAGGTGGTCCATATAGCAGAGAACTACATCTTGGCCACCTTTCCCTGTGTGGTGGTTACACCGGCCTTCCTGGATCTTCCTGCACACCTTCTCATCCGCCTCCTCCGCTCTGATGGTCTCAATGTCCTCCACGAACTGGAAGCCTTGGAAGCAGCATCTCGGTGGCTTATGGCCAATGGAGATGGCCAGGAGGATCTAGCCAAAGAGATCTTGTCATCTGTTCGCTTTGCCCTCATGTCCAGCCTGGAGCTGAAGAAGGTCCCATCTGTGACTGCAGGGGTAGCTAACCCAAAGGTCCTCCGCGAGCTCATGGTAGCAAGTTTCACCCCCATGGCCCAGCTGCCATGCCGGGTACGTTCCTTGCAAGAAGTGTTGGTGGTTTGTGGTGGAGACAAAGTAAAGGGCAACCTGGCTGCCCGGAAGCCCAGCAGACACCTCTGGTTTGCAGACCGCTACCTCAGTGCTGTGGGGCTGGTGAAGCAGGTTGAGTGGCGGGCACTGGGACACTTTCCTGATGGCCCACGCTTCCGTCATGCTGTAACTGTGGTGGGCAACAACCTCTATGTCCTGGGTGGAAAGCACTACTACGGGGTCCATGACACCTTAACCAGTGTCTACAGGTGAGAGCTACAGAGGACTTGGAGTTGGCATGTGGCACCCGGACATTGTGGGAGGTATTGCTAGAGCTAAGAGCTGCCCCGTGGATCCAAGACATTGTGGCATTGCAGCTGGTCAAGTGGCCCCAAGACATTCTGGGAAGGGTTGGGTATAGGACTCAGAGATGCCCTCCTACTCTGGGGTGTTACAGGCTTTTTGGGAGTAGGAGCAGGAGGCTTCTATCTGGAGATGCCCCAGGACATTATGGGTTTGATATTGTCCAGAAGGAGGGGATATTCCCATGCAAGGTGACCCCAAGGCATTATGGGACTGGCAAGTTGTAGGTAGGTTGTTGCCCTCAGTGGTGCCAACATCAGCTCATGGTGTTATAGGTAACAGGTAGTCTCTTGCCCCTTTGCCTTTCAAACCCAGGTACCAGCCTATGGATGATTCCTGGGAGCGTCTGGCCAGTATGACATGTGGACGGAGCTACTTTGCTGCTGTGGCACTTGGTAATTTCATCTATGCCCTGGGGGGCAGCTCAGGGGAACTCTACTGCACAGATACTGTGGAGTGCTACGACCTGGCTAATGACACCTGGAGGTGAGGCTGCTCCAGCCGATGCCTAATTTTCCTTTTCCCTCAGAGCCCCTTATCTTGGCCATGGTGCCTACTGAGTGCTTTGTGACACTAAGTCTCCAGTGGAGGATGGACCTGCAGTGGTATTTGAGAGGGGTTTACTGGGTGTTGAACAACCATGTCCCTTGGGGACTAGGTGTTAGCCAGTGTTGACTAGTAGGTGGCAAATGAGTTTTTGGCCAGCAGTGTGTTCATTGCAGGTCTTGTTTGCCATCTGCCAATGAGAAAAGTAGTTTGATTCCTCTTATAGGGAGAAAATTCATGGGGTGATGGCCAAGGTTGTCCATTAATAGAGCCCACTGTGGTTGACCAATGGTGTGGCGACTATAAAGTGTTGAACAGTGATGGCCCCATCTGTGGGGCATCCATTCTGTGTCAGCTGATGTTGTCCACTGGGGCTCATTAGGTGTTGGCAAGTGTTGCCTGCTGAGTGGTCAATGAAGCCATGGCTCACCAGGGAACCCCTAGGTAGTTGGTCACTGCAGGACAGCCCTGCTTAACCTGTCCTTCACCCTTCCCTCTCTCCTTGCCCAGGAGGTGCCAGCCCCTGCCAATGGCTCTGTGTGGGCATGCAGCGTGTGCCCTGGATGGTGAGCTCTACGTGTCGGGTGGGTGTGATGAAGCATACCAGTGTCAGGCATCCTTGCTCCGCTATGTCCCAGGTGCACCTGTCACACTCCTGGCCCCCATGAATGGCCAGCGAGCTGGCCATGTCATGGAGGAGGCAGGTGGGCAGCTGTATGTGGCTGGGGGCCTGTGTCAGCGGGCTGGGCAGACTGGCTACAGGGACCAGCTGACCTTTGAGGTCTACAGCCCCAAGAAGAACGTCTGGGTCCTCCTCAGCCCTCTCCCCCGTGCACATGTAGTTGGGGGTGCAGCTGTGCTGGGAGGGGAGCTGCTTGTTCTGGGAGGGTACAGTCATGAGACCTACCAGGACACGCACCTGATCCACGCCTACCAGCCAGGTACCCGGCGCTGGATCACCCGAGGCACCTTGCCCCATGCCTATACTGACCTACAAGCCTGTGTTCTCACTGTACCCCCTGCCTTGCGTGCTCCCAGCTGCCTTAAGGACCCCTTGAGATCAACTGAAACTCCCAATAATGCTTAGGGTATACTCTTTGCAATCCATGGGATACCCAGATAGCATCCATGGGTACCTCTATGGAACAAAAGTGTCCAGATCCCTCTACAAGAGTGGGTCCCTTCTGTGGTTTCCAGCATCACCTCACCCTCAGGGTACGTGACCTAGACTGTTGTGAACCTGTGGAACATAAAGCTTCCCCACACTGTAGCCCTCTGCCTCCAAGAATACTCAATCCCCTTGTCTGAGCCCTTCACTGAGAGCTAGGAATTCCTCAATTTCCCCCCACACTTGGGTTGAATAAAAGTGCTTTCTGAACTGTCTGTCTGGGTCTTGTTGTTTCTGATGGGGAACCCAGACATCCAGGTGCTTCTCACAAGGAACAGGAGGAGAGCAGGAGACCAGTGACCTGAGTGTCCTGGGTGGGTGGTGCTGGGCACTGGGACTCTGTGTGCCTGTGTTCACTGGGCACGAGGGTGTGTGTAGTGTGTGTCTCAGGACTGAGAGGGATCTTGGGGTGCACAGGGGATCCTGAGGGAATAAAGTAATGGAGGTGCCAGGATTTGTGGGGGTTGACGGTGGGATAGGATAGGGGGTCCTGGGGGCTTTGGGGTTCCTAGGTGGTTTTGAGAGATCTTGGATTCCTGGAGTGGATTGGAGTGCTTGTTGTGTGAAGAGGTGGGAGAATTTCAGGGAGGAGTTGCAAGGAGAGGCAAAGGTAATGGGATTCTGAGAAACACTGGGATACCAGTAGTGCCTATGGGGGGAGAACTGGTTGGCTTCAAATGTGTAGAAGACAAAAAATTGTAGTCTAAAGAGTTCTGAGGAGAAGGGGATAATCACTTCCCTTGGCCTGCTGGCCCTGTCTCTGTTAACCCAGTTCAGGTTTTGTTGCCCTCCCTTTGCTGTCAGGTGCACTGCTAGACCTTGTTCACCTTTCTGTCCACCAAGATACACAGATTTTTTTTTTTTTCCACAGCTCTGCTCCCCAGATGTCTGTGGCCCCACTGTTGGAGCTTTCAGACTGTGCCAGCACTGGAGCTGCTTGTCTCATTGTTTTCCCAGGAAACAGGGATAGAGAGGATGGTGTGGTTAGAGGACAGCACCAGCAGTCAGACTAGTGCCTTCTTACAAACACAGTATGTGTATGTCCATGGACACACTTGCACACCAGACCTTCACCAGCAGACATACTCATGCTGGCCAAGCACAGGCACGTGTTCCCACCTGTGGAACATGGGGAACTCCAGTAGTTAATCTACCAGAAGGCCATGCTGACTCACAGCAGTTTGACAATACATTTGGGGCAATTAGAACTGGAACTGCGTTTCAGGCTAGAAAAATGATTCATAGAATCCAGCTGCTGCATTTATGCACGAGTTCTGGAGCGAGCCATTCGACCCCCACCAATGGTGACTGTTGCCTCGTTCTCACACCTCCCAAAATGTTTGAGTGACATCTAGACAGGTGGTCACAAAGTTTGGCCAGCTCTGGAATGCTTTGTTCTAGTGTAATCCCTTACAAGTCATATCTGTTGCCCTTCAAAGTCTCCCACCCTACTCCTCCATATCTGGCCATCCCATAATGGGTCATGCAGAAGCATCAACACTTGCACTTTCCTTATTACCTGCCAGTGTGATGCTTTTTCTTGTGTGATTCAGTACCACAGGGAAGAATCACACATTTGGGGTCAAAGTCAGGAATAGGAGTATAACTGTGCAGTTTTGAATGCCAGAATACATAAAGCGTCTAAAGCTGTTAAAGAGTATCCAAAGGAGGCCATGAAATGGGCAAGGGTCTAGAGGGGAAGGGTATGAGTAGCAGTTGAGGGCACTTGATGTATTCAGTCTGGAGGACATCGAGGGGAGACCTCATCGTGGAGAACTCCCCTGAGGGGAGGCAGAGGCCAGCTTTGATCTCTGCTCTCTGGGACCTGGGGCAGGACCCTCATGTGCCCCCCTCATGGGGGCATCCCAAGGGATCAATATTAGGAAAAGGTTCTTCCCCCAGAGGGTGTGGTCAGGCACTGAACAGTCTCCCCAGGGAATGGTCACAGCTCCAAGGCTGCCAGAGCTCCAGGAGTGTTTTGACAACGCTCTCAGGCACAGAGTGGGATTGCTGTGGTGTCTGTGCAGGGCCAGGAATCGGACTTGATCCTCAGGGGTCCCTGCCAACACAGGATATTCTAGGATTCTGGGATTCCATGGACTTTTCTTCTCTGCCTTCACTATTCCAAATACTGAAGACAAATTTCTCATTCACTGCCCTGCCAGGACTTGTGACAGGTCCAATGAAATCAAACCAGCACCCCTTTTAAATTCAGGCACAGAATATTTATTATGTGATTAAGAACCTGGCACTGGGTAGAAAGTGTGTGCATAATTTGAGCAGAAGCAGTTGTGACAGAGCACAACATAAATTCTGCTTGCCCACACTCACCCCAAAACTAGGCAGTGGCAGCCCCAGACTATCACTGACCAGTTTAGGACATTATCTTCCTCAGCCAAATACCCAAGTAATTATTTTAGCTCTGGAAACCTCAGGCTGTTTGAGAATACTAAAGGAAGGAGCTGGATGGCTTCCTCCTAGGCTAGTAGATCTTTCCCTTGTAAAACAAAGCATATAAAGCAGAGCCATGACCCTCAATCTCTTTCTCTGAGTGTACAGAAACATTTACATGGTGTTACCGGCATATTTCACTCTGACATCACCAATGGCCTCAACACCCCTGTCTAGGCTGTAAACAGATGGGGCCTTCAGGAAGCTAAGGTCTGTGACCATCAGCTTCCTGGAGAAAGGCTTGACTGATGTATGTAGAGGACTGTGGTGAACCCACAACTCCTTTGTGGTGCAGAAGGAGTAACTTGCAGGACTGCGCTGTATCCCCAGATCTTTAATTGTGCAGTAGGTAACCTCAGGGCACAACTCCACTTCCTTGATTGTACAGAATGTGGGTTGCTGGAGGGGGATTTTGAAGCTGCTGAGATGCATCATAGGGTTTCCTGTTGACTCCCTCCATTCCATCAGTGGATACCGCACCTCTTGGGTCTGCAGGGACTGGTGCCAGGAGGGTTGTCCCACCAGACACATCCATGCCAGCCAACCTGCTAGAGCCAGCATGGTCAGGACCAGCAGAGCCAAGGAAGCCAGGTAGAGCATCCAGTGCAACAGGCAGCAGTGCCTCAGCACCCACTGCCCCCACTGCAGACCCTCCCCACCTGCCTGCAAACGCAGCACAGGTACAGCCCGTCCTGGGATGGAGCATGGGCAGAGGGGAGGAGGAGAAGGTAGGGGGGAACATGCAGGTTGGGTGAAGTGTGTGGTGTCCAGGGGAGGTGGTAGTGTTGGGGCATGTGTGGAAAGCATGGTGTTGGCTGACATCAGTGGAGGACATGGAGATCTGACAGTGGAAGAGGCCTCTATCATGGCAGTGGAAGGCACTGCTGTGGAAGTGGTGGGAAATGTACCAGCAGACCCCATGAGACTGCCATAGATACTGCTGGCAGCAAGGGTGGTTTGAGAATGGCCACTGGTGCTAGAAGAGCTGCTGCTCATAGTTGTTGGCAGTGAGGTGGCATTGTCAAGGGTGGCAGGTCTATGCAGGGTGATGGTGGTAGCAGCCGTGAGAATGGTGGCAGTGCTGGGGGTCTGTGTGGGTGTCATGATGGGACTGGCTGGTACAGGAGTGGTGGTGTTGGGAACTCTGATGCTTGTCAGCACCACAAGCAAAGTCTTTGGGGAAAGGGTGGGGGTACAAGAGGTGCTGAGGGAAGGTCTGGTGAGGGGAGATCTTGTGGTAGTAAGGGTGGGAAGGCAAGATGAGGTAATAGCACAGGGCATGGTAGTGTGCTCTTTGGGGATGAATGGATGTGGGGGGAAGGTGCTCATGGTAGCTTTCTCTGTTGTTTCTTCCCCATAATTATATTCATCCCATCCTTCCTCATCCACATCCTCCACGATGCTGCACTTAAGCTTGAAGTGAATGATGGGCTTCTGCCTATGCTCAGCAGGGCTGTGGCACAGTACCTTCTCAGGTGCGACCTCCACCTTTGTTTCCTCCAGGCCCCGCTCTGGCTGATAAACAATGTCAGCATTCTTCTGGATCCAGGTCTGGAGGTAGTGCAGGTCACAGTTGCAATGCCAGGGATTCTCAGTGAGGAAAACATACATGAAGAGGTGCCCCTTTGGGAAAAAGTCAGTTGGCAGGGTCTGCAGCTGGTTCCCTGAGAGCCAAAGGGTCTCCAACTTCTGCAGGTCCTGCAGCAACTCCTTGGGTAGCTCCTTCAGGAGGTTGTCTGAGAGGTCCAACTCCTTGAGTGCCCTCAGCCCTGCAAAGGCCTCCTGAGGCAGCTGCTGCATCTTGTTCCCTCGCAAGTCCAGGTTCTGCAGCTGTGGCACTGTGCGGAAAGCCCCTGGGGCCAATGTCTCCAGGCTGTTGTGAGCCACAGCCAGGTGGGTGAGTGCAGGCAGGCCCTCCAGGACAGGTAGGGCTGACAGTGCATTGTGAGAGAGGGTCAGCTCCTTCAGGGACAGCAGCAAGGCCCCTGTGTGCAGAGCCACCAGCCGATTGTTGGCCAGGTCAATGTCCTGAAGCTGGGCGAGGGACAGAAAGGCAGTGGTGGAGAGGGACTCCAGGCGATTGTCACTGAGCAGCAGGATGCCTGTCTCTGCAGGCAGGTCTGGGGGCACTGCGCTGAGAGCCTGCCCTGTGCAGTTCACCTCCAGGAGGTCCTTGACCTTGTTAATCTCTGAGGAGCAGGGCTGGGCTGGGGGCAGCAGGGCCAGAAGAGTAACCATGGTCAGGGCAAGGACCTCCATGACCTGGAGGGGGAGAACCGAGAGGTGTGGGTGCAAGCAGGCATGCGCCTAAACATTGCCTTTCTTCCCACACAAGCACCATTTGTAGCAAAACTGGTATCCCCTACCAGACCCTCCGGCACCCTCTGAGCTCTGCAGCTCCTCCCTGGGATGGTGTAAGGGAGAAATGAATCCCACACCTACTGCCATCTTGTCCTTGGAGGCCAGCAGATGACATTTTGGCCCTTTTGCTCTCCATGCTCTCTTCCATAGTGGGGAGAATCTGACTGATGGGCCTCTTCACAGCAATGCCTTCTCCACTGCAGCAGCATTGCTGCCCTCACCACTTGTAAAAGCCATGCCTCTGCAGTGTTTGTGTCCTAGCATACCCACACCCAGCTCAACCCAGACAAATCGTGTGCTGGAAGAATCTCCCTGAATATGCTCTTACCCAACACCAGCTAAGCCCTCTGCTAGATTTGGAGGGTAAGAGCATGAAACAAGAGAAAAGATGTGTCTTCCATGAGCAATCAGGCCCCTGTGAACACTCTGACTCACCTGCAGATCTTCCAGTATTTGCTCTCC
The DNA here is from genome assembly GCF_024509145.1 of Vidua macroura. Classification (NCBI taxonomy): domain Eukaryota; kingdom Metazoa; phylum Chordata; class Aves; order Passeriformes; family Viduidae; genus Vidua; species Vidua macroura. Next base: position 752,491 of record NC_071596.1, on the reverse strand, counting down.
TGCTGCTCTGCCTCCTCCTGCCCACAGACCAGGCAGTGCTCTGGGACAGTGCTAGCGGGGAGCTGCCCAGCCCTCTATCAGCACCCACAGTTGTGGGAAGGGAGCTGTGGTTTCCTGAGCAGCCAAAGCCATCTCCTGTCCTTTCACACAGCCCTTGCTTTGGCTGCACTGCCACATCACCATCTCTCCTTGCAAAATGTTGAGGATCAGCAGGCATTGCCCCAGTGGCAAAGGGTCATGGCCCACTGCAGTCTGCACTGGATCCTGCTTGCTCTGCTGCTCAAGCCAGTTTTCCCCTTACGATTTGCAGGAGTGCTTGCAGAAAATAATTGCATTGGCTTCTGGAGAGAAAAGGGGCAGGAACAGTGGCCACAGCTTCTGAGAAGGGGCTGAGGTGGTAACAAAATGACTCTATGCCCATGATGCTGGAGAAGCCCTTGCATCTGGATGCAGGCAGGCCCATCTGGACCAGAATGCCTTGAGGCTCAGAATGTCTCTTGCTTCTGTGATAGGAGTGGGATGGACTGAGGCTCTCCTCCTTCAGCAGCTGTATTTTAAGGCCCTCTTCTCCAGCTTGGCAAGCCTGTGAGTGAAGATACTCTTTGCCTTTTCTGACAGATGGACTGCATCTATCCTCAGCAGACCAGGTTGTTCAAAGCAAGTCTGATGGTCTGAGCAGCCAAACCCTTGGCTGTGGCACCAGTCCTGTAACCATTTGTTGATTCCCCAGATTGGACTGTCTCTTTCAAACCCCCTCGCTTTGACTGGGAAGGTTGATGAAAAAACTACCTGTGCTCCAGAGTCAGCAGCTACTGCTGCTCCCAGGGCTCTGTAATCCTTCTTGATGCTGCTCACTGGCACCGACTGTACAAGGCATGGTAGTTGCTCAGTGACATCTCTGATATGAGTCCATGGTAAGCAGAGTGCAGCAGGCCAGTAAACAGTGCCTCTATGCTTCTCAGAAGAGAGTCTCTCTCAGCTTGGTTGCTGGAAGACAGAGCTTAGATGCAAATTATGAATGGTATGTGTGATGGTAACTGCATTGGGGTACTCATCTGCAGATGCATTTCCCTCTGCCATGGAATCTTAATCTCGAATGGTATCTGCAGAAGAAATGGAGTCTGAAATGATACCTACATTTACAACAGTAATTGCAACAGCATCTGTGTCTGCCTACAACACATGAGTTATCTAAGCTTGGAATATAAGTTGTTCTTAATAATATTCTTGGCCTCTTTTAATTTTATTTTTCTTTTTTTTTATTCTCCTATTCTCCCTTGTCCAAACAAAGAAAACATAGACAGGGTCTTTGGGGATTGAGACAGGAGGTGTCATTTTAACTAGAACCTCTGATTCCCCAGGGTTTTTTGCTTCTTTATACTTTTCATTTTTACAGTCAGATACACCTGTGTGCTTTGGCTGCTCCATTTCCTAGACCCAAATTATATAACTTCTCTAATTTTTAAGTTAATGGTTTTAATTATATTCTAATTATTTTTTTAAAATGAAGTATTTAAGTTATAAGTAGTGTGTTAGTCTTAAATCACTTTTAGCCAGCATTTAATAAAGTTGTCATATGCTCCTTTTATGGGAACACAGCTTGGGAAAATTACTGAAACTTTACATTTTGCTAAACTAACTCAGATATGCTTCAATGAACAAAATCGGGCACAGGGAAATATATTATTGAAGCTGGACATCTAGAATGCAGAAATTATGGACTTATAAGGATTTTTTCACAGAAGCCAGAAGATAAAAAACTAACAAAGACTCAGTATATGTGTTGGAAAGTTCCTACTGGAGGAAAAAGATACTAAAAAGACTAAAAATAAGGACTAATTAGCATAAGAAGCAAAATTCAACAGCCAATAGAAGACAGAATACTAATTATGAGAGTTATGTAATTTAGAACCAATGATCATTAATTCCATTAATTTATACATTGCTAACAATGTATGAGTAAGTGAAAAAGTTTTGCATTGATGTCTGTATGGAGGCTGAAATTTTGTTTGCCATACACACTCCTCTGGACCAAGAGGTTTCCCATGTTTTTCTTCCAGTTGAGAAGTCCAAATGTCCAGGGCTTTAGAGACCTTGACCCGAGTATGACGTGTCCACCTGTGTTCAGCTGTCCTGGCTGCTGTCTCTGCAGTCCCGGTTGGATGTTCTGAACAGCAAAGTCCAAAGGTAGTGTCTGTGCTAACTGTGCTTCCTGTCAAAGAGATTTAATGAGACAAAGTATCCTGGCCACATACCAGTTTAAATATACATCTTCACCTCCCTGCCACATTGAAAATTAACAGGGTAAGAATCCCAAACAATTCACAAAGGAATAATTGAATATTCCCTCAGGTTTGGCTTTTACTCTTGCCAAAGCAAATGGAAAAGCCATACCCATTGTTATGAACAGTTTCCAGGTATTCCCCAGAAACGTGGTCAGGGCTTTCCTAGTTCCCATGGCAACACTAAAAGACCGATATTGAAATGCTAATTAGCTAATTGCTCTGTTTGTTTTCTTTAAACTACCTGGGAACAACCGGCCCCCCACCCCTCCACGCTGCCACTCTGAGACTAACATGCAAATAGAAACCCCTTAGGATCATGGGAGTATTTTTAGGAGGGAAAAAAAGAATATAAATCAGAAACTGAACACAGTAGAGAAATCCAGGCAAATGCCCTAGCTGAGGAAGAGGGAAACACATCCCCTGATTGACTTTTAACTGTCGCCATCACCTAAGAAGGAACAGACTAGATTAGGCTCTGAGAAGTAGGGTGATAGAGAGACAGAGAGCCCTGGTGCTGCCACCAAGGAAGGGGCGGGGACAGCTGTTGTTCTGGACTTCAGCAACAGACTCTGCACACCACGCCTCCTCATCCTCGGGCCACCGGTGTGCCACAAGGAAAGGAGAAAGGACAGCTGCTGCTCGGGATTCCAGTGACCGACTCTGCACGCCGCCTTCCTTCTGGCTGCCTGGGAAAGCTACGACTGCGGGGGCGAGCTCTGCGTCGAGCCCCCTGCCCAGCTGATCTTTTTAATAAAGAGCTGAACATTAATAAAGACATTAGCCCTGTTCATTTCAATTTGGGGGCTCGTCCGGGAGAGCCACGCCCGAAGAGGACCCCCGGACAGCTGGACAGCTGGACCACCTGCTTCGAGGGACCCTCGGGAGTTGCTGGCTACCTTCGGACCCTAGGATCAGCGTGAGACGAGCAACACAGAGGAGCGTCGGATTGGTAAGAAAAACCGGGAGACGAGCGAATGAGTCCGGCAGCTCGGACCCCCGAAGTGAGAGGGACCCGCTAGTACCGCGTTTCCAGACTCCTGCGAAGGGGCCGGCCGGGAACGGGGGGAAGCGAGTGGAACAGAGGAGCGACTGAAGCATCTCCTTAGAAGTAAAGCAGGCCCTCCTCCGAGCGTGTGGAGGTGCCCTATGGGCAAAGTAAGTCCCTGGCAATCAGGGCAAGGGGAATACCTCCAGACGGGTAGGTGGGATGTGGAGGTCCTAGAGGACATGTCCCCGGCCCCGGCAGGATGGGATAGGACGGCAGGTGGGATGTCCCTGGCAGGTAGGGCGGGGTGTCCTAGCAGGCAGGAGTGACATGTACCTGGCAGACAGAGAGCATATCCCCAACAGGCAAAAGGCATGTCCCCACCAGGCAGGAGAGGATAACAGGGCAGGTAGGATGTCCATGGCAGGCATGGATGGAGGTCCCCGTCAGAGCAGATAGGGGAATGGCCCTGGAAGGCAGGGCAGGATGTCCCCGTCAGAGCAGGCACTAACCCGAGTAAGCAGAAAGGCAGGAAGGCAAGCAAGCTAAACCTAGTAAGGTCAGGCAAGGGGGCTTGGCCGGAGTTCGAGTGTAAGGCTCGGCAGGACGTTCGACCTTACCTCGGCAGGGAGACCAAGCTTCCCAAGCCTAGTAGGAGAGTCAGGCAAGGGGGCTTGGCCGGAGTTCGAGTGTAAGGCTCGGCAGGACGTTCGACCTTACCTCGGCAGGGAGACCAAGCTTCCCAAGCCTAGTAGGGTCAGGCAAGGGGGCTTGGCCGGAGTTCGAGTGTAAGGCTCGGCAGGACGTTCGACCTTACCTCGGCAGGGAGACCAAGCTTCCCAAGCCTAGTAGGAGAATCAGGCAAGGGGGCTTGGCCGGAGTTCAAGTGTAAGGCTCGGCAGGACGTTCGACCTTACCTCGGCAGGGAGACCAAGCTTCCCAAGCCTAGTAGGAGAGTCAGGCAAGGGGGCTTGGCCGGAGTTCGAGTGTAAGGCTCGGCAGGACGTTCGACCTTACCTCGGCAGGGAGACCAAGCTTCCCAAGCCTAGTAGGAGAGTCAGGCAAGGGGGCTTGGCCGGAGTTCGAGTGTAAGGCTCGGCAGGACGTTCGACCTTACCTCGGCAGGGAGACCAAGCTTCCCAAGCCTAGTAGGGTCAGGCAAGGGGGCTTGGCCGGAGTTCGAGTGTAAGGCTCGGCAGGACGTTCGACCTTACCTCGTCAGGGAGACCAAGCTTCCCAAGCCTAGTAGGAGAATCAGGCAAGGGGGCTTGGCCGGAGTTCGAGTGTAAGGCTCGGCAGGACGTTCGACCTTACCTCGGCAGGGAGACCAAGCTTCCCAAGCCTAGTAGGAGAGTCAGGCAAGGGGGCTTGGCCGGAGTTCGAGTGTAAGGCTCGGCAGGACGTTCGACCTTACCTCGGCAGGGAGACCAAGCTTCCCAAGCCTAGTAGGAGAGTCAGGCAAGGGGGCTTGGCCGGAGTTCGAGTGTAAGGCTCGGCAGGACGTTCGACCTTACCTCGGCAGGGAGACCAAGCTTCCCAAGCCTAGTAGGAGAGTCAGGCAAGGGGGCTTGGCCGGAGTTCGAGTGTAAGGCTCGGCAGGACGTTCGACCTTACCTCGGCAGGGAGACCAAGCTTCCCAAGCCTAGTAGGAGAGTCAGGCACGGGGGCTTGGCTGGAGTTCGAGTGTAAGGCTCGGCAGGATGTTCGACCTTACCTCGGCAGGGAGACCAAGCTTCCCAAGCCTAGTAGGAGAGTCAGGCAAGGGGGCTTGGCCGGAGTTCGAGTGTAAGGCTCGGCAGGACGTTCGACCTTACCTCGGCAGGGAGACCAAGCTTCCCAAGCCTAGTAGGAGAGTCAGGCAAGGGGGCTTGGCCGGAGTTCGAGTGTAAGGCTCGGCAGGACGTTCGACCTTACCTCGGCAGGGAGACCAAGCTTCCTAAGACTAGTAAGAATGTTAGGCAACGGACCAAGTAGGAGTTGGGGGCGAGGCTTAGCAGGGGTACAAGCCTAGAAAGTCCAACAAGAAGTCCAAAACTTAGGCTGAAGAGCAAGAGAACAGAGGACAATAGATGTGAATGTGACTATGATTTTCCTAACCAAGAAACAATGTAAAGTGTCCAGAAGGTAGTCGTGGTTTAGTTAAGAGACTAAATTCAGGCAAGGGATTCAAAATGCTAAGTTGTGGGAATGGAGCTGTAATTGCCTGTTAGTATATTCCATTTTACATAGATACACCATTTAAAGTATTTTCTTTCCCTTTCTTTCTGAGGCCTGAAAATGGGAAGAGGTTATAGTAAAGGAGCAGATCCTTCCAAAGAAAAAGCCAAGAGGATTCCCCCTAACAGCCCCTTAGGGCAATTGTTAGACCAATGGGATTCTCTGGAAGCCACGAAGGGTCTAAACAAGAGTAAGATGATACATTACAGTATAGAAGTATGGCCGAAGTTAGAATTACAGGGAGAATGGCCATGGTATGGAACCCAAGATCAGTGGATGTGTAATCAGCTAAACCAACACCTAAAAACCCGAGAGGACCTTGATATAGAACAACTATCTTATGCAGCTTGCTGGCTGGAGAATTCTATAAATAATGAGACTGTGAGAATATGCAAGTTACAAAGAAATAGAGAAGAAGACAAAGAGAATGGAGAAGAAGAGACTAGAAAAAGAAAAAGATGGGACCCCCTTGATTACCTACCCCCTTCTGCTCCTGTTACCTCCCCAACAGTTTCCCCAGTTAATCCTTTGGCCCCTCCTATTATTCCTTTCCCCGGGTTTCCCCCCTCTATTCCAACCACCTCCCCAGTTCCCTCCTCCCCTTCTCCAACGGGAGCGCCCTTGCCTAGTGCGCCTGCCTCAACTACTACCTCCCTACATGGGGCCTTAGAAGAAGGGCCATATTGTAACACCCGATCCAAAGCACCACAGGTAAAAAGGCTCTTTCCCCTTAAGGAAGTCCCCATGGGTGGAGTAGCTGGAGGAGTTGGATTTGTAGATGCACCTCTGACAGCTTCCGAAGTCCGGGGATTTAAGAAAGAGCTAGGAAATTTAGTAGAAGACCCCGTTGGAATATCTAACCAGTTAGACCAATTTCTAGGGCCGAATATTTATACCTGGGGAGAGCTTAACTCTATTCTAAGCATTCTGTTCTCTCCAGAAGAGGTCCGGATAATCCGAACGGCAGGGGTGAAGATATGGGAAAGAGAAAATAGATTGGGGCCCCCAGGGGACCAAAAGATACCCTTAGTAGACCCCAAGTGGAATCCCAACCAGGAAGAAGGAAGGCAAAACATGAGAGACTATAGGTCACTCATGATAAGAGGGATCAAAGAGTCCATCCCTAGGGGAAGCAACACGAAATTGGCCTTTGATAGTACACAGGAGAAGGATGAGACGCCAGCAATGTGGCTTAACCGACTAAAACGAAATTTCCAGTTATATTCAAATATAGACCCAGATAGCCCAGAGGGTCAAGTCCTCTTGAAGGTCCAGTTTGTCACCAAATCCTGGCCCGATATTAGACGGAAGCTAGAAAAGATGGAGGACTGGCAAGAAAAGAATATGAATGAGCTGCTCAAAGAAGCCCTGAGAGTTTATCTAAGGAGGGAAGAGGAGAAGGCCAAAACTAAGGCTAGAATTATGGTTGCAGTTGCTCGAGAAAGTATAAGAGCAGACAGATCACCAGCACTGCCGTCTAAGTCAAGTGAGAATAGACCAGGGCCATTACCAAAAATTAGAGACCAACCAACACCATCATATGGAACAAATAAGAACTTTAATGAGTTCAGGAAACCTGAGGCCTCACAAAGCAATAGGAGGTGCTATTACTGAGGTGAGATAGGACACCTTAAAAGGAATTGTAAGAAGTTTCAGTTTGATGAGGTAATGCATAGAGAACAAGAAGTCTTAGAAGAGATTTCAAGGGGAGATGACTAGGGGTGTCAGGGGCTCTATAAGTTAAGGGACCCAATGAACCATCAAGAAGAGCCCTTGGTAAACTTTGAGGTGGGTCCCCACTATGAAGAATTTGAGTTCTTAGTTGACACAGGGGCAGATAAGTCCAGTATAAACAAGTTACCAGTAGGAATCACCATTGGGAAGAAGGTCTGTGAGGTTTTAGGGGCAGAGGGAAGACCATTTAAAGCATCTATAGTTGAGAATATAGAAATCAAGGGGAATTCAAGACAATGCTTGGCAGACTTTATCTATCTGCCCAATTTAGGGAGTAACCTCTTGGGAAGAGACTTGCAAGTTCAACTGGGGGTAGGGATCATCCCGAGGGATGGGAGGATGGTAGTCCAGGTCATGAGGCTGACCCAGAGAGACATAGAGGAAATAGACCCCAGAGTATGGGCAGAAGAGAGTAAGTGTGGATACTTGAACATCACGCCAATAAAAATAGAAATGCAAAAAGATACACCCCCTATCCGAGTCAAGCAATACCCAATATCCCCCGAGGGCAGGAGAGGATTAGCCCCAGTGATCGAACGACTATTAGAGCAAGGTATTCTAGAATCCTGCATGTCCCCCCATAACACCCCTATACTAGCCGTAAGAAAAGCAGAAGGGAAATACAGGCTAGTTCAAGACTTAAGGGAAGTAAACAAGAAGACTATTACCAGACACCCTGTAGTATCCAACCCCTACACCCTTTTAAGCCAAATTCCAAGGGAACATGCCTGGTTCACAGTTATAGATTTGAAAGATGCCTTCTGGGCATGCCCGCTGGCAGAGGAATGTCGTGACTGGTTTGCATTTGAGTGGGAAGATCCTGACAGAAGGAGAAAGCAACAGCTAAGATGGACACGCCTCCCACAGGGGTTTACAGAATCCCCAAACCTCTTTGGGCAAGCACTAGAGGAACTACTAGGGCAGTTCACCCCTGAAGAAAACACTCAGATCTTACAGTATGTAGATGACATTAGTATCTGGAAATGAGCGAGACCGGGTAAAAACCACTAGTGTTCGACTCCTAAATTTCCTGGGAGAAAACGGTCTAAAAGTATCCCAAGAAAAACTACAATTTGTAGAATCTGAAGTGACTTACCTAGGTCACATAATTGGAGGAGGGTATAAGAAACTAAGTCCCGAGAGAATCTCAGGTATCCTGTCTATCCCAGCTCCCAAAACTAAGAGAGATGTAAGGAAGCTACTAGGCCTGGTTGGTTATTGTAAACTGTGGTTAGATCAATACACCAAAAGCGTGAAGTTCCTTTATGATAAATTAGTAGACTCTGAGCCTGTAAAGTGGACAGAAGAGGATGAGGAACAGCTACGAGGCTTGAAAGATAAACTATCCTCAGCACCCATTCTAAGCCTACCTGACCTTAAGAAAGAGTTTAATCTGTTTGTGAGTACAGAAGGGGGAATTGCATATGGGGTATTAACCCAGGAATGGGGAAGACAAAAAAAACCAATTGCCTACCTCTCAAAACTATTAGACCCAGTAGCCAGAGGATGGCCAACTTGCCTACAAGTAATTGCAGCTGCAGCTATCCTGATAGAAGAAGCCCAAAAATTGACTCTGCAAGGGAAAATTAAAGTCCACACCCCCCACGATCTCAAAACAGTGCTAAGCCAAAAAGCTCAGCAGTGGTTGACTGACTCCAGAATATTGAGGTATGAGATCATCTTAATGAACACAGGGGACTTAGAGTTAGTCACCTCCAAATGTCTAAACCCTGAACAATTTCTTACCGGAGAACCCCTAGCAGATCTAGAACATGATTGTGTTGAACTCATAAATCTACAGACCAAAGTGAGAGAGGATTTAGAAGATGTACCCTTGCCATACGGGAAATCCCTTTTTCTAGATGGGTCCTCAAGAGTAGTAGAAGGGAAAAGAGCCTCAGGATATGCTGTCATAGATGGGGAAGACATGAAAGTCATGGAAAAAGGGAAACTGCCCTCGAACTGGTCAGCCCAGTGTTGTGAAGTCTATGCTTTGAAAAGAGGATTAGATCTGTTAAAGGGAGATCAAGGAACTATTTACACAGACTCGCAATATGCGTTTGGGATCATCCATACCTTTGGAAAAATTTGGGAGGAACGTGGCTACTTAAACTCCAAAGGGAAGAACCTAGTACATGAGAAACTGATAAAACTAGTATTAGAATCCTTACAAAAGCCCGCAGAGATAGCTGTGGTGCATATAAAGGGACATCAGAAAGGACACACACGTGAAGAAAAGGGAAACCGATTAGCAGATCAGATAGCTAAAGAAGCAGCCTTAGACCCAAGAAACCCAGTAAAAGCTTTTAAAATAGAAGTAGGACCAAGTAGAGAAAGAAAAAAGGAAGAGCCGAGGTTCAGTGAAAAAGAATTAAAAACAATAAAAGAACTAGAATTACATCAAGGGAAACAAGGAGAATGGTTAACTCCTGATGGGCGTAGGTTCCTAAATAAAGCCCTAGCTCAAAGAGTGCTAGTAGAGTTACACGAATTGACCCACTGGGGAATCCAAGGTTTGTGCGACCACTTCTTACGGGAAAATTTATGCCTTGGAGTTTATGATCTGGCGAAAGCAGTCACAAGAGGGTGTGCGATTTGCCTGAAAACTGACCAAAAGGTAATGAGAAAAATTGCGTATGGGGGAGGAAAAATTGCTTTGAGACCTTTTCAAAACATACAAGTAGATTTCACTGAAATGCCCTCTGTGCAGGGGTACAAACATTTACTAGTGATCGTAGATCATCTCACTCACTGGGTGGAGGCCTTCCCAACCAGAAAAGAAACTGCACAGGAAGTGGCAAGAATAATCCTAGAAAACATCATACCACGATACGGCCTGGTCAATAACATTGACTCGGACCGAGGCCCACATTTTGTTGCTCAAACTTTGCATCAAGTAACAAAAGCCCTGGGGATAAGGTGGAGATTACACACCCCATGGCATCCTCAGAGCTCTGGAAGAGTAGAAAGGATGAATAGAACCCTTAAAAATGTGTTAACTAAATTAATTGAAGAAACAAAAATGAATTGGCTCAGGTGTTTACCTCTCGCTCTCTTGCGCATCAGAACCAGACCTCGGTCCAACATGGGGGTCTCTCCATATGAAATGATGTTTGGACTCCCTTTTTTAATCACCCCTTTCAGTACAGCAGATTATCTGGAAGGGGAGGCAGCAACCCAGAAATATTTAGAGGTCATAGGAAAATCCCTAGAAGGCCTCCGAAAGAAGGGGTATCTTCCCCAAACTTCCCCTCTAGACACCAATGCGCACAACATCAGTCCTGGGGATTGGGTGTTGATAAAGTCCTGGAACACTACTACTCCATTAACCCCCAAATTCGAGGGACCTTTCCAGGTACTACTCACCACACACACTGCAGTGCGGACCCAAGAAAAAGGCTGGACCCACGTCACCAGAGTCAAAGGACCAGTGCCACCCCCGGACGCCGGACCAGACCCAACAGTGCCACCTGCCTCCTCTTGTGCATGGACAGTAATTAAGAAACCAGAGGACCTAAAATTAACTTTAAGGAAGACTTGCTAGAGACTGATATACAGTAAGGTGTTAAGAACTGTTTCTGAGTTAAAGTACCATAGAAAAGGTTTAAGTACTTGGTAATTGTTTAATAAGACTAAGTGTCCTTTAGCAAAAGGAGTTACAACTTGGTTCCTAAAGAACAATAGAATTACCCTCAGGCCTGAGTGAAAGCATACAAATGTCAAAAGAAGTTAGCCCTCAAAAGCCAAAGACTGTAAGTTGATGCGGGCTTAAGCCCGATCAAAGAAATAGAGGAGGGATTTGTTATGAACAGTTTCCAGGTATTCCCCAGAAACGTGGTCAGGGCTTTCCTAGTTCCCATGGCAACACTAAAAGACCGATATTGAAATGCTAATTAGCTAATTGCTCTGTTTGTTTTCTTTAAACTACCTGGGAACAACCGGCCCCCCACCCCTCCACGCTGCCACTCTGAGACTAACATGCAAATAGAAACCCCTTAGGATCATGGGAGTATTTTTAGGAGGGAAAAAAAGAATATAAATCAGAAACTGAACACAGTAGAGAAATCCAGGCAAATGCCCTAGCTGAGGAAGAGGGAAACACATCCCCTGATTGACTTTTAACTGTCGCCATCACCTAAGAAGGAACAGACTAGATTAGGCTCTGAGAAGTAGGGTGATAGAGAGACAGAGAGCCCTGGTGCTGCCACCAAGGAAGGGGCGGGGACAGCTGTTGTTCTGGACTTCAGCAACAGACTCTGCACACCACGCCTCCTCATCCTCGGGCCACCGGTGTGCCACAAGGAAAGGAGAAAGGACAGCTGCTGCTCGGGATTCCAGTGACCGACTCTGCACGCCGCCTTCCTTCTGGCTGCCTGGGAAAGCTACGACTGCGGGGGCGAGCTCTGCGTCGAGCCCCCTGCCCAGCTGATCTTTTTAATAAAGAGCTGAACATTAATAAAGGCATTAGCCCTGTTCATTTCACCCATGGCATCTTACTTTCTGTCACCAGCTTCAAGTGGTGTTTCTTTATTTGTCCATTTATCCTTTCTACTTAACCTCAGGGTTCTCAGGGTAAGAATTCAGTTAAGGAATTTTCAGGGTGCCAGGGGGTGTGGAGGTCCCACTGAATTCTCAAGGCAGCCATAATCCCTTGAAGGATCTCCCTTTAAAAATAGTTCCCCATCCAAGTCCACTGCCTTCACAATCCCATATTCAGAAGTCATTTGGTAATGATGCAATAGTTGCTGAAGTGACTAGAAACTCCTCTGGCCACCCTGCCAGCCGGCATACCACTACTAGAGGATACTTAAGTCCTCTTGCCCAGGGCATCTCAGCAAAATACACTCAACACCTCTGGAAAAGGCATATTGCTCAAGGTCATTTCCCTGCATTGCAATCTCCTTTGTAGTCTTCACTCTTAACTTTAGCCAGGCACCCCTCAATAGCTCATTTTGTTGAAACAAAAAAACCCAAGGCCGTTCATCTTGAAGAACGTCTCTGCCAATCCTCGAGAGTCCAAACAGCTTCCCCCATGGAACTGTCCCAATATTTGCAGGATCAAAGCTCCTGGCATCTACTGTTTACTCTCTTTTGCAACTCAATTCTCTCCTCTTTCCTCTGCTGCACCAACTTTAATTATCTCCAAATTCCTCTGGTGGAAAAGACAGCATCACCAACACCACTTCCCCGCTCCTCCTGGCAGCAGCTGAGTCACAGGGAGCAAAGGGTGGATCCCAAAGACCTCTGGCAGAAGTGCTGCTTTCTGAACATCTCCATTGGCCAGTTGATTACCTATTGTCTCTTCTGGGCTATCTGCCTGATGTCCCCTAACATGTTTTATTTCTACCTCTTTTGGTAAATGTACCACCTCAAACAGGCGTGTAATTGAGCTCTGATGAGCGAACTAATGTCTTTCATTGCAAGTTACCAAATCTCTTTCCTTCCAGCTTTCCAAATGCATGTACCACCACACATGCATACTTGGAATCTGTAAATATATTCACCACCTTTCCTTAATACACTTTGCAGGCTTTTATTAAGGCATACAGTTTTGCGCTTTGTGCTGCTTATGTGCATGGTACCTTTCCCCCCTTTTTGCAATCCCCTCCCCTTTACTATAGTATATCAGATAACTCGTTTTCCTCCTACTATCCTTGAAGATCCGTTAATAAACACCTTTTTCCCATTTGGCAGAAGGGTCCACCAAATCTTCCCTAGCTTGAGTCTGGAGATCTGTTACCTAGATACAGACAAAAGCCTCCTTTAAGGTTCCTTTCTCAGGGCCAGTTAAACAGGAGGCTGGGTTCTCAAGTCTAAATCCTCCTGTTCCATTTCACACTGAAGCAGTCTAGTGCCAGTCATCCACCCAGAACTTGGTGCCAAACTTTAACAATCCTGCATTCAGTTATCATCGAAGCTGTGGCCGCACAACTCTGCAGACAACAGAGCCTCAGTTACCGTTAGAGCAAACAGTGGGGCCACCCCCTTGTTTCACAAATATTTTAGCACTAGAATTCCTTTGGCACAGCCCTATACCAGAGGACCACATTGTTCTGAGTACCTTCAGCATAACCTAAGCGTACCAGAAATAGCCTATGCATTTTCTCTGCTCAGCAAATTCCTTCACCATCCCTAAGTCTGGGCGTGGGATGTCCAGAAAAGCAGTATTTCCAAAGAGTATTTCCTCATTCATTAATAATTCACACAGGAGAAATCAGTCTTTGCAACCAGTCCATATAAAATTCCAATTCCTTTTCCAGGCCTGGGAGAGCTAAAGCTGGGGCATTAATCAACCTTTCTTTTAATTTTCTTGCAATACCCTTGTTATAAATGAATGCTCCAATTCATTAATTAAAGAAAATTTATTAATTGGTCCAAATAAAAATTTAGAGAATAACAACGAAAAGCCACTATCCAATAAAAACGGTCAGTGCCGAGCCCGGGTATCGGCGCTGGGTGCGACACAGGTTTGACCGCTACAGCAGAGGGTCCCCTATGTTTCACCCCGACTGTCCTGTCCAAGCGATTTTTATACATTTTTTCTTGCCCGAGACAGAGACCCTTTTCTTCCTTTTCAGACTGCACATATTCATGTGGAGTTCTTTCTCTGTGGCAAGTTGAACATGTCTGGAGAGTGATGAGCACCCATGATCGCGTTCCCGGATTCGGTACTGAGACGTATCTCCCCGATGGCTCCGGCTATCTCAATCTCAGATATTTATCGCATATTCATCGTCCAGGTGCTCCTTGGATCACCCTGATGGATGATCCATCTCCGGGCTGGCCATGTTCATTTGATTGTAAATGAGATTCCCCCTCCCTCGTCCAGGTGGTTTCCCTGTCACTGGCTTGTGCATTTTAAAACTTCTTATAAGAGTATATCTTAACAGTATATAACTATAAAATATACAACAATTTTATTTGCATGAATTATCATATACACATATAACACCCTATAATCCTAAAAATTGTCATGGTTCCCCTTCAGTCCTGGGTGTTATAGATGAGTAATACAATGGTTGACTCTCACAATTAAAGAGCGACTATTAAATATATGTTAAGAAAAGTTTTGTAGATGTATAGTTATGTTTCCCCTCCCCCTTGCATTGTTATCACGGGATAGCCTTAGTAGTCAGGTCATTTGGGAGGATCACCTTGTTACTATGGTAGTACCTGACCTCCAATCAAGCTGTAAGAAAGTGATCTCCCACACTGAACAAGTGAAGAAGGAATTGATTGACAAGACTTTGGGAGGGGCTAAAGGTATAAAAGGCAGAACATCCATTGTGTAAACCAGCACATGGTGACTGAATTTGTTGCTCATGGCTCTGTATTCTTTTCTTTATTCAGTATTCTGTTGTGTTTTTGATAAGGTTTAAATAAACTTTTAAATTTTTTTGAACATGAATGTCATTTCTCACATGAGCAACCCTGGACCTCCTCTGAGCCAACACACTGTAAGCATTAAGTCAAAATAAGCCCTAAACATTCAACCTTTCTCTCCATCACCTGTGCCTTCCCTTCAGACACTCCAAGCCTCCTCTGCAGCCAGAAAACGGAACAGTTTTACAGTGGCTTTTCTTACCACATTGCATTGTGCAGTCTCATGGGCCCGGGAGTCCACTGCAGCCCCTGCCCGCGGGGGTGGCACCTTTGGGCACCTTCTGTAGCTGAGCCCCAGCTGTCCCACAGCCTCAGCTCAGTCCCGTGCCACTCCCACTGGCCCCTAGCCCATGCTGGCCTCGGACAGAAACCCCCTCAAGTCCAGAATAGCAAGCAGACAAACCCAAATCCTCCACTCTGGCTCCATAATGACCTGGGAAGGTGTGGGGTAGGAACAATACCTCCCTGCTTTGCCTCTTCTGGAAGCCAGGAATGAAAAAGACTTGCAGCTGACCCTGTACTAGACCATAGATTTTGAAGATAAGGCAGAGAACTTCCCAGTCCTCACTGTTCTTTCCCTATCACGTAGCCTCCCTCTGCTATTTGCCTTAACCATATTTCTCCACATTCCCCTTCAACCAATCCTTTCCCAAACTAACACTGTATTGCCCCTTCTGGGCGTGGGTTGCCGAGACCCTTTCTTGGTGCCTCTTATTGTCTCTTCTGGCCGTCTACGTTCCCCATATTGCCCCTTCTTGGCATATTACCCATATTACCCACTCTGGGTGCCCATGTCCCTGTAGCTACTTCTGGGAAAATGTGCAAACCATTTCAACATTCTCCTAAAGGACCCTTCAGAGGTATTTTGGGATTGTCAGCCCTATAGTCTAGACCCTTTTTTTGATTTTCCTTTAAAGGACAATATGGGAAAAAATCAATAAAGCAAACATAACAGTGCTGGGTGTGTGGTCATAGCCAGAGGCATGCTGGCTAACCATAGCAACTCTTCTTATATACCCTTTCTATTGAATCAGTCAAATGTATATTCATAAATGATTATACATATTCAAACATTTCTTTGAACTAATTTACATGTTCCAGGAACTTTTTAGCATGGTCCTTCCTCTGATCTGCCTTTTTAGAGCATGTGCAGTAATCTTGTGTGAAAAATGCCAATCACCTGGTTTTTAAAATTTTAAAAGTTTATTAGTAATAAAATAGTTATAGAAAAATAGAAATAAAATTAGAGCAATAAAAATTTGGACAATGAGGATTAGAACACTACAAGACAATAAAAAACAAGGAATTACAGACGTCCGGATGTTTTTGGGCACTGAGCTGCCAAAAACATGCCTTGTGAACAAAGGAATAACCCTTAAAAGCAACAGCTTGTTGCATATTCATATATCTCATACATGATGCATAAATTCCTTGCAAATTAAGAATTTTTCTGATTTTTGTCAACTTCTTCCCCTTAATCCTGGTGGTTCCATAAAGACAGAGAGAAGGTGGAAGAATGTTTGTCTTTTCCGATAAGGAGGCCGTAACTCTTAATGTGCCCTGTTGCTGTTATCTCTGTGCGAGGGATTATTTTATCCGTTTTCTTGAGCTAGTAAAAAATATCTTACATTGCAGAGTTTCTATTTTAACATTATGTTATAACCTAAAACTATATTTAACACACTACTTAAGAGAATTAATACAGCATAACTTTCTAACTTTACACATATAATATTCATTTTGATATTTGTGAAAAGCCAATCATAAAATATGCATTTTTCACATCTTGAATGTGGTTTTGAGGGTCGTGTGTCACCTCCTTACAATGGCTTCCTGTTCCATGGTTTCAGCAGATGACAGTTGTTGATAGCTGAAGTGTCAGTAGCAGGGGTCCTCATCATGCCCGTTCCTCAAATGTTATCTGACCATGCAGACAGTTTAGCTATTTCAGTCATTGCAAGTTAACCACAAGTATCTAAATCAACATCAGCTACTTCACAAATATGTCTGAGTTATTTTAATTATTGTCAGTTGGTTACAAAAATAAAAGCATTAGTTACTATTTCACAACTATAGCTACTTCTGCAAAAGTTAATATTACATTATAATGCACATAGCATCCAGTTTAATATTTGCAAAAGCCAAAACTATAATGTGTGTTTATCACACCCCAAAGTGCTACTTACTGGTGAGATTTGCCAAGACCCTTCTTGACTCTCCTTTATTGCCCCCTCCGGGCATCCATGTCCTTTCCTATGGACTCTTCATGGACCCTCCCTGGTTTGCCTCTCCCTAAAGACCCCTTCATAGACCCCTCTGGTCTGCCTCTCATCTGTCTCGTGGACAGTCTTGGGTACCGAATCTATCGCCTGGTGCTGGCCAGCCAGTGCCGGCCAGCCAGTGCCAAAGGGAGCTGACCACCAAAACTGGGTGAGGAATGTCTTCAGCTCTTGTTGCCATGTGCTGGACCCAGAGAGTGGAAGGATCCTGGACTGAGCCTTCAATTGTCTGGAGAATGCACAAAATGCCAGACGTTTATGTCCAAAAAGGAGACAGAGGAGTGAAATGCAGTTGAAAAATCAAAACCCCACAATTCCTATAAAGATTTGTAGAGATGGTATGTTTATTACAGTGCTGGATGCATGTGGGGATCGTTCCCCTTCAAAGGACATGTGTGCCCTGAGAACTCCCGACCCTTTTCATCCTGTTCAGCTTGGAAATTTGCATTCTTTCTCCTCAGCTGGGGCAGTTTTACTAGTGCTGCAGAGTTACCAGACTAAACAGCATATTTTACTTATGCTAGTCCTTCAACTTTATTTGACTAAAGGGAGAGAGTCCACTGGGGCACACACCCATAACCTGGGGTAGTTATGAAGTGGGTATGTATGTCAGCGCCCGGCACAAGTGAGATAGCTCTCCAAAACTTGTGCCCCGAGCCTCAGTCTGACCCACACCTTTATTCCCAAAGCTGTTCCATATGCAATACATTGTACAACTTTACCATGCATATTCAACCCCTGGCCCCGCCTGTCCTCGCCTCTCATGCTAAATAAGTCCACGCCCTTCTGGGCACGCGTGGTTTGCTGTGGTGGTCGTATGGGGGTCTCTCGATGGTCCTGAGGCTGAAGATTGTGGTCTTCCTCATGACTGAACTTTTGAACTTTTCTCCTTCGCGT
This sequence comes from Vidua macroura, assembly GCF_024509145.1. Classification (NCBI taxonomy): domain Eukaryota; kingdom Metazoa; phylum Chordata; class Aves; order Passeriformes; family Viduidae; genus Vidua; species Vidua macroura. The sequence continues at coordinate 734,711 of NC_071596.1, read as the reverse complement.
GTGTGCTTTTGGTCCTTTTTGGTGCTTATCTGAGTACGTCTGTCAGTCTTGATAGGCGTGGGGACACAGGAGCCTCTTTTATCTGGGTTCTTCGCATCTTCAGTCCTTTCTGGTATTGTTCTTTATGCAAGAAGCTTCAGAAATTTGCATTTTCTTATGCCCTTTGTACTATGGCAGATGTTTCTTAAGTAAAAGGTTGAAAATTCAACACATAACTCTACAAGCTAGAATGTAAATGCTTAATTCATTTTGTTAACTTAAGTGAACTCCAAAAATCTCTGTTTCAGTACTACTTAAGAAAGATTAATACAGCACTTTCCAACATAACACATATAGTATTCATTTTAACATTTGCGAAGAACTAATCATATAATATGCATTTTTCACAGGGTTGATTTTTCTAAGAGCCAAGTTGGAGATCCTGTTTCCTTTATGTCTTGGTTTAAGACAATTTAAGAGGTGGATGCTGTGAAAATTGCATATTATATGATTGGCTCTTCACAAATATTAAAAGGAATACTATATGTGTTATGCTGGAAAGTTATATTGCATTAATTTCTTTGTAGTACTGTATTAATATTTTTTAAGTAGTGTTGTAAATATAGTTTTTAAGCTTTTTATTGTACTTTATTGTCCTAACTCTGATTGTCCAAATTCTTATTGCTCTAATTTTTATTATCTTTTTATAACTATTTTATTACTATTAAACTTTTAAAATTTTAAAAGTGATTGGCATTTTTCACAATTTTGATCTAACACCTCACTGCCAAAGCCTCAGAAGATTCCCAGTGAGGAAGGTGTGCCCTGCCAAGTTTGGCAGTCTCGCTCTGTTTCTTCTGGCATGATCGGCAGACGCAGGTTCCAACCAGTGGACAAAAAGATATAATAAAACAAAGAAAAGGGAAAAGGCTCCCTAAAACTGTGGTAATTGGCCTCCTAAGACTAGTAGTGTACATGAAGACCCAGAAAGGAAAAAGCATTGTAAGTACTTTTCGGGGAGGCGGATACAGGGCGGGGAATGAGAATGTGTGCGTGTCTGAGAGGTGGGCTGGTTATCCCAGACCTGCCAAGTGAGTGAGGAGTCTCCCACACTTTGGTTTTGTCTTTTCATGAGAAAAGCAGCCAGTAAAGAGACGAAGCGAGTGGTAAAAGGAGTGAGAGAACTCCTCCCCTGGGGAAACTGGGACTGGGTCTCAGGGAAGGGGTAGGACCCCTTGGAGAGAGGGAGGTGAGGCTTTTCCTGGCACAATCCACTGGGAAAACGGGATTTAAAAAAAAGTGGAGGGGGCCTCTAAAAATTCTGCTGGGTTGAAGGATAAAAATGTCTAAGAGCATCCAGGATTAAACCTGCTGGGTTGAGGGATTAATATGCCCAAGAGCATCCGGCATTAAGCAGAAATGTGCCGGATTGAGGATATGTCCAAGAGCATCCAGAGTTGGACAACGCAGGTGGATTGAAGGATACCCAAGAGCATCCGGGGCTGGCAAATAAAAGGTACCTTATTGTTGTCTTGTTGTGTGTGTTAGAGTGAGTCACATGCAAAATCAGCTTCCCGGGCGAGTGGGAGGCTGTGGCAAAAGGTCTACGTGACCCACAAACAAGCCATTGTTCCCGGGCATGTGGGGGGCCGTGGTAAAAGAGAGTGAGTTACATGCAGACAGTCTCACAGGTGAACTGGCACCAGAGGAGAACAGATTCAGGGCCCTTCCCAGAGGCCTGACAGTACTAAAGTAGTGGAAAGGCCAACCCCAAGCTGGGAGCTGCCGACCCTGCAGCCATGAACCTTGTGAAGGCTATCCACGGTCCAGTTTGGTTTCCCCCAGAAGAACTCCCTCCTTTGCAGTTCTGACAGCAGACCCCGCCTACACCCTGCCCTTGGAGGACAAAGCCTCGGTGCGGATCCCTCCCCTCATTCCCTTTCTTCCCATCCCTGCCCTGGGTCTCATTCCCTTGGTAATGACAGCCTCCTGCTGTTCAGGAAAACTTTCTTCTTGAAGAAGATGTACCTTATCGAAACACAAGAAACTCAGTTAAAAGACAGCTGTCTCCTGATCTTTCCTCAAAACATAAGAGAAAGGCTATAGAGGATAAAAAACAAAAGGAGTGGGATAAAGAGATTGGTTTATTTCCGCTAAGAGAGGTTCCAATGGGAGGAGGTGGAACGGGGTTTGTAAACACCCCTTTGACTTCTTCTGAAGTCAGAAATTCTAAAAAAGAAATAAAAAGAATTTTGGAAGATCCCATAGTCACTGCCGAGCAATTAGACTAATTTTTAGGTCTGAACATTTATACTTAGGAAGAGATGCAATCTATAATGAAAATAGTTCTTTCTCAGGAAAAAACGCAATTGATCAGAGCAGCTAGAATAAAAATTTGGGAAAAAGAAAACCAGCAGGACCCTCCAGGAGATCAGAAAATGCCAACAGCACCTCCTGATTGGGGTCAAAATGATGAGGAGGGGAGGAAACACATGAATGATTATTGTAATTTGATAATCAAAGTAATAAAAGAGGCGGCACACTGAGGGCAAAAAAGGCTTTTGAAGAATAGCAGGGGAAAGAAGAAACTCCAACAGAATGGTTAGACAGACTTAGGAGAAATATAAAACAATATTCTGGAATAAACCCTGAGACTGTTATGGGACTAGCTCTGTTAAGTATTAATTTTGTCACTAATGACAGGCCAGATATTAGAAAAAAACTAGAAAAATTTGAGGATTGGCATAATAGATCGTTAGATGGCTTATTAAAGGAGGCTCAAAAAATTTATGTCTGAAGAGATGAAGAAAAAGCTAAAGTGAAAGTAAAAATTATAGTAACCACTATGCGAGAAAACAATTTCCAGAGAAAGCTAAAACACCCAGGCACCACTCCTAGACATGAAGGTCATAGAGACAGGGGAAATGAAAAGAATAGAACCCAAATACCAACCAAATCTCAGGAGCATTCCAGAATTGTCTGTTTTTACTGTGGGGTCGAAGGACATTATAGAAGAAATTGCCCTAATCAAATAAAAGATCTGAAAATCTTCCGTGAAATGGGCACAGAAGAAGAATAGGGAAGTCATAGGCTCTATATTTTGGGGGACAGATACCATCTGGAGCCTGTGATAACTTTAAAAGTGGGTCCCCAAGAAGAAAAATTAGAATTTGTGGTAGACACAGGGGCAGAAAGAACCTGCCTGTTAAATATTCCAAAAGGTTATAGTGTAAGCAAAGATACTGTAAAAGTAAGAGGTGCAAAAGGGGAGAGTTTCACAGTTCCTGTCATTAAAGATGTGGTAATTGAGGGAGAAACTAGAATTTGGATGGGGGATGTCTTATTGGTCCCTGGGGCGGGTAGCAACTTATTGGGAAGAGACTTACAAGTAAAACTAGGAATAGGGGTTATACCAGAAGAAAGGGAAATGACAGCTAGAGTTTTAAAACTTAGCCAAGAGGATGAGGAAAAAATTAACAAGGAAGTTTGGTCTGAGGAAGGAGATAGGAGAAGTTTAGATATTGACTCCATAAGGGTCACGATTGAGAGAGAAGATTCTCCCATACGTGTACATCAGTATCCTATATCCTTAGAAGGACGGGAAGGTTTGAAGCCAGTAATAGAAGGACTAATAAAGGATGGGACATTAGACCCTTGTATGTTTCCTCATAATACCCCTATTCTCCCAGTAAAGACACTCGATGGGAACTATAGATTGGTTCAAGATTTATGGGAGGTTAACAAAAGAACTCAGACTCACTACCCAGTGGTACCAAATCCCTACACTCTTCTAAGTAAAGTCCCACCCCAGCATCAGTGGTTTAATGTAGTGGGTCTTAAAGATGCTTTTTGGGTTTGTCCACTATCTGAGGAGAGCTGAAATGTCTTCGCCTTTGAATGGGAGGATCCACAAACTGGGAGAAAACAGTAATTTCAGATGGACAAAGTTACCACAGGGGTTTACTGTATCTCCAAACTTGTTTGGGCAACCTTTAGAAACAATACTACAAGCTTTTCCCACTCCTCCTAGAATACAAATTATCCAATATCTAGATGATCTTCTATTATCTGGGGAAGCTGAAGTGATGTTACAGAGGCTACTATAATGTGGTGGTGCGTGGCTACGCAGAAGGAGCAGAAAGCTTTGTGAATTGGAAATGGGAGTTTCTGTTTCGTAAATATGAGGTTGGAGTTTCTATTCTGTATTTTTATGTGTATTTACCCTTCCCCCTGAAGCTATTCCCATTGGATTTCACCTGTAATGTATTCATACTGGGCATTGTTCCATTGGTTTCACCTTATCTCTTATATTCCCTTATAAAAACTGTAACCCAACCCCAGACCGGGGTCACTTGTACGTGCGGCGTTCAAGCAAATACAACCTACTTCGGACTGCACAACAAGTGCCCAATCTTTTGAGTCTCCTTATCTCATTCATGGTAGCGCTCTCAAAATAGCTCTGTCTGTATGAAACGAACCCCAGAGTTGGTTGTTGCTTCTCTCTGACTGCTCCTGGAAGCGCCTGGCCCACGCCCCAGGAAAAAGGAGCCGGGCGGAAACAAGGAAGTCGGAGAGAGAAAGCGACAAGTGGCGCCGCAAAGTGTGGCTCTGATACAGCAGCTGTTTTTAGGGTGCGACAGATAGCGCTTCGGTTTGGGGCTTTTTCAGACGCGTTTTACACCGCCGTCACCGCGGGAGACACAGCCACTGACACCGCCACCGTAGAGCCGTCGGCACTACAGTCTGCCCGGCGGGAAAAAGCCCTTGGACCACGTCGTCCATGAGGGGGTTCTCACCCCCTTCCGCGCAGCTCCGCAGCACTATCGCCGCTGAGAAACTGTTCCGGTTTCTGTCCAGTTCTATTTTCAGCGAGGAGGAGACGCAACTTCCACACACCGTGGAAGACGGCTTCAGACTGGGAACCGCTGCTGTTTTTTGTTTGTTGTTTTCTAATGGTCAACAGTTAGGTAAGTTTCAATACTAGCGTGGGAGGGCCCCGGGTAGTGAAACTGGATGGAGGCACTTGTGTTCGCATGGAGCGAAAGGGCCACGCAGCGCGCAGTGCGGGCAGTGCCGCCGCCGATTTGTAGGCTTTTTCAGTTTTTTTTCTTTGTTTTTTTCTGGCAGCAGGCGGGTGGGTCTTTGCTTGTGGGCAGAATGGGTGGGAAATTGTCCACACAGCAGAAAGAGATTTATAACCAAGTAAAAGTAACCCTGAGAGAGTCAGGAGAAAGTTTTTCTAAGTGTTTTGTGAAAAAATTTATTAAGTGGTTGGTTTTAAGATTTCCAAATGTCTCAGCTCAGGATGTGAGGGAAAAGGGTTTTTGGAAGCGGGTTGGCACAGTTTTAACAGAAGGCACCAAGAAGGGGGACCCTTCAGTCAAAAAAGGCTTCATGAGGATCTTTTTGTTAGTGTATGACATGGTTAAAGAAGGCGCGGACAGTCGGGAAACATGGGAAACTGAAAAGAGCCCATCTGCTTTATTTCCCCCTTCTCCCCGACCCCCACAGTCTGAAAATGCTGGTCGCTCTGTTGAAATCTCTGTTTCTAACCCCTTTCCTGATCCTCCTCACAAGGATTTCAGTTGTGGCTGTTCCCAAAAATGCTGTACCCCTTCTAACCCCTTCCCTCAACCCCCACGGGATGAACCGCCACAAGATGGCGGCGGCCGCATGGCGGGGGTCTTTGTCTCATCACAAGATGGACAAAGAAGCGCGGCAGGGACCCCTCCTTCTCAGAATTCCTTTATACCATCCCGCACGCCAGTCCCTGACCCACCTTCCCTTTGTCCTGACCCCTCCTCCTCTCTTGCAGCAGACCAAACCCCTCCCAGGTGCTATTGCAGGCCTCCACCCACAGCACCGCCCCTCCAGGTGGTTCCTTCTGCTCCACCCCTTGAGGTTCCATCTCCCGATCCCGCCCCGCTCCACACGGCATCACCAACCTCAGCCACTCCCACACAAACCTCCACCCCCGAGCTTCTGGACCCTGCCCCCCCATCCTGTTTCCCAAGCCCCGGCCTCTGGTTCCCATGGCGACGTGAGAGGCGGGGGAGCCGAAGCCAGGAAACAGAAAGCAACCTGAGATTCAAATTCTCTGTTCCTAGCTCTGGTATTATACAATGCAAGAGGACAAAACCCCAGATGGGAACCACTTTCATATGAATGCATAAAGGAACTCTGCAAAACAAAATGTGAATTTGGGCAAAAAAGCGAATTTTTTAGGAGCATGTTAAAAGCAACTTTCAATTCTAACACCTTAGTTCCCACTGATTTAAAGCCCTTGTTCAGTTGCTTGCTCCCTCCATCAGAATACAAAATGTGGGAAAGAACTTGGAAAAGGTTTGCAGGAGACCTTCTTCCAGGAATTTTGCAGATTGCCGATTATGCCAAAGATATAGAGGACGACGAGATCACCCTCGAACATCTTGTGGGTGAGGGGGATTGGAACCAATCTCAGAAACAAGCAGAAGGGATCCCCAAGCCAGTGTTAGACCTCACCAAAGACGCAGCAGAGTGGGCATTTCTTAGTATGCCCTCAAAGGAACCTATAATACCTTATATTGCTCTCAAGCAATCTGTTTCAGAGCCATTCATGGATTTTGTTGATTGAATGAGAGACACGGTCAAGAAAAAGGTGGAAGGGCAAGAAGCACGAGACGAAATCACATTTGAAATTGTTACCACATATGCAAATGAGGCCTGCCGGCGAGTCATCATGGCTCTTCCAGCGTCTCCTCCTCCAACGCTGGATCAGCTCATCGAGGAGTGCACAAGAAAAGCCACACTGATGGCAGAGGACTTGGTGAAAAGTCCTCAGGAAAAAGTGGTTGCTCTGACATCAGCAACCCCAGAAACTCCAACATCGAGTTCTCCTCCTCCCAAACACAGGTGTTTTTACTGCAATCAGGAAGGCCATTTCATCAGCCAGTGCCCCTTTCGGGGGACAGCCCCTCCTCAGGGGGGGAGGTGGGGGGGGGGGAAGAATTCTCCAGCCAGCAAAAAAACTAATTGGGGAGCGCAGACCTATCCCGCGTGATGATACAAATGGGGTGGGTCAGGGGGTTGTTGGAGACCCCACAGATGACGCAGTTGCATCAAACAGGAAACACCGCAAGGGAGGAAGAGAACCCTAATTCCTGTTTTTCCTTTATACTGGCAGAATATTTTATAGTTGGTTTTCCCTGTTGTATGATTTCATTTTTCTTTCCGACTAGCAGGATGTCAGTTTCTACGTTCCTGCTCCTTGTTTGGCTCCAGAAAATGACCTTCTACCTGTTCACAGGGGACGCGTGGATTGTCCCTCAGCCATGGAAAAATGTGTGGGTCACCCTTGCCCAAGCCTTGAAACAAGAACACCTGTGTTTAGCCACTGCCTCAGCAGAAAACCCGATGTCCACATGCTTGGTAGGGATTCCGAGTAAGCGGCAAGAATTTCCAAAGTCCTTGATCCATTTGCAAAAAGAGTTAAATGAAAACAATCCACCGAATATTTGGGCAGAGTTCGACAAGCACAAGGATGTTGTAGAACGTGTTAAAATACCTGTTCAGAATCCCCTGCTCCTGTGGCAAAAGTTTGTTCTAGACCTGCCTGCTGCTGATGGGGAGCCCCAGGAATTAGAACTACTGGGCTCCACAAAAGCTGAATTTTGCGTTCAATTCAATTTTTCACCAGATAAAGAAATAAAACTATATGCACAGGTCAGACAATACAAGATAGAACTCAGAGCAGGCCAATGGTGCACAGCTGTTGCTGTTTTAGAGATCCCTAGCACCGCGGATTTCTATCCCCTCAAGCTGGAAAAGGGAATGTTTTTCATCCGTGGGGATAGAGCATATCCAGGAATCCCTTCTCGTCTCGCTGGAGGTCCATGCATGCTGGGGCGTCTTTCCCTTGCTTCCCCCAAATTCCAATTGGGCAAACAATTGGGCAAATTCAAATTGGGCAAACAAAAAGTGAAACAAAAATTACTAAACGGAGTGCAAATCAATTTGATGAACATTGTGACGCTGAAATTTACCATTGGGCAAAATCAAAAAGGGTTGCTGTCTCTGTGTTTCCACCATGGGTAGCGGCAGCCAAAGCACTGAGTGAATTAGGCAATTTAGAATGCTGGGTGACGAAGCAGGCAAGTTTGACATCGGCAGCCTTGAGAGATCTCCTGGCAGATGAGGAAATTACCAGAAAGGCTACCCTGCAAAACAGGGCAGCAATCGATTTCCTGCTGTTGGCACATGGGCATGGATGCAAAGAATTTGAGGAATTGTGTTGCTTTGATTTGTCATCAAAAGGCCAAAGTGTTCAATCATCCATCCGGGAAATGAGAAACCTCATTGGGAGCGTGAAGCAGGAGAATGAGGACTGGTTCAAGGGCATGTTTAAGGGCTGGGATCTTTCTGGGTGGGTGTTGTCCCTTCTAAAGGACATTTGTTATGTTGTAGTTGCAATTTTTTTAGTTTTGCTATTGTTTGGGATTTTTAAGCGAATCATTTCTAGCAATGCTTCCTCCAAGTTTGCAACCTCCGCACCTGGCATTGCTGCTGCCACCACGGGAGGAGAATGGTGGGAGAATGGCAAACAGGACGACACTGCAGTTTAATAGCCACAGTTTCTCCTTCCCTCAAAGCTCCATTCATTTTATTAAACAAAAGAGAGGGAGATGTGGTGGTGTGTGGCTACGCAGAAGGAGCAGAAAGCTTTGTGAATTTGAAATGGAAGTTTCTGTTTTGTAAATATGAGGCTGAAGGTTCTATTCTGTATTTTTACATGTATTTACCCTTCCCCCTGAAGCTATTCCCATTGGATTTCACCTGTAATGTATTCATACTGGGCATTGTTTCTATTAGTCTTACCTTATCTCTTGTATTCCCTATAAAAACTGTAACCCAACCCCAGACCGGGGTCACTTGTACGTGCGGCGTTCGAGCAAATACAACCTACTTTGGACTGCACACAAGTTTCCAATCTCTTGAGTCTCTTTATCCCGGTCATGGACACGCTCTTTAAATAGCTCTGTCTGTATCAAACAAACCACAAAGGTTGGTTGTTGCTTCTCTCCGACTGCTTCTGGAAGAGCCTGGCCAGTGCCCCGGGAAAAAAGAGCTGGGCGGAAACAAAGAAGTCGGGGAGAAAGCGACACTATAAAACTTTTGAATTTTCTCAGGGAAAAAGGATTAAGGGAATCAAAAAGGAAACTGCAATTTGTTGAACCAGAGGTAAAATGTCTTGGATACTTAATAAGTAAGGGTAGCTGGAAGCTCAACCCTGAAACAATTGCAGGGGTTTTATCTCTTCCCCCTCCCTCTTCAAAGAGGGAAATCAGAAAACTACTTCGATTATTGTGATATTGTAGATTATGGATTGACGGGTAGACAGAGGCAGTAAAATTTTTGTGTGGAAAATTGACAGACGGAGATGATATAAAGTGGACCAAGGAAGATAATGTTAAATTAGAAGAATTGAAGTTAAAACTGGCCTCAGTACCAGCTTTAAGCTTACCCTCATTAGAAAAACCTTTTCATCTGTATGTCAATGAAGAAAATGGGGTAGTTCATGGAGTTCTAGTTCAGGAGTGGGGAAGAGTAAAGAGACCAGTAGCTTATTTATCAAAGATGTTGGATCCAGTGAGCCACAGATGGCCAGTATGTGTTTGAAGCTATAGCAGCTACTACAATCCTCGTAGAAGAAAATCATAAGCTTAATTTTGGAAGTAAACTAATTGCGTGTACACCACATGCAGTTCGAAATGTATTAAACCAGAAAGCTGAAAAATAGTTGACAGACTCTAGAATGTAAAACATGAAGCAATCTTGATAGATAGTGATGACTTGACACTAGAAGTAAACAGAAGTTTAAATCCAGCTCAATTCTTATATGGAGAACCAGTAGGTAACCTAATACATAAGTGTTTAGAAATTATCCAATACCAAATAAAAAATTGAGAAGATCTTGAAGAACAAGCCCTTTCAGAGGCGAAAACAATCTATATAGATAATTCCTCCAGATGTCTACAAGGATAAAGAATGTCACGGTACGCAGTAGTTGATGGGAAAAACATGCAAACTATTGAAAAAGGGAAATTACCCTCAAACTGGTCTGCTCAAACTTGTGAATTATATGCTCTAAAAAGAGCACTGGAATATTTAGCACACAAGAAAGGAACTCTATATACTGATTCAAGGTATGCCTTTGGAGTAGTACATACCTTTGGAAAAATTTGGGAAGAAAGGGGATTAATTAATTCAAGAGGATTAGTACATGAGGGACTCATTTTAGAGGTTTTAGAGGCATTAAAATAACTTGAAAAGATAGCTATAGTACATATTAATGGACACCAATAGGGAATGACCCCAGAAATAAGAGGAAATAATTTGACAGATCAAGAAGCTAAAGATGCAACAGAAAATGGGGCCAAAAGGGTTACGTTAATTTTAATGCCAAATAAGGAAAAATTGGAAATCCCAAAGTTTAGTGGAGCAGGGAAAAAAGAATTAAGCAAGATAGGAGGAGAGCAAGATGAATCTGGGAAATGGAGACTTCCTGATGGAAGACAATTACTTAATAAAACACTTACTAGGAAAATATTAGAAGACATGCATCAGAAAACCCACTGGGGTACCCAGGCTTTGTGTGATCATTTTTTAAAGAACTGTGGGTATATTGAGATTTTTAGAGTAGCAAAGCAAGTTACTGAAAGATGTATAACTTGCCAAGGGATAAATAAAAAAGTGATGAGAAAAACAACATTAAGAGGTCGTGAGTTAGCTCTTCGACCATTTCAAAGTATCCAAGTAGATTTTACTGAACTTCCTCAAGTACAGAGATAGAAGTACTTATTAGTAATGACAGACCATCTAACTCATTGGGTGGAAGTGGTTTCCACTGTCAAGGCCACAGCCAACGTGGTTTGTAAAACCCTTTTAGAACAGATTATTCCCAGATATGGAATGGTTAATAGGATAGACTCGGACAGAGGAACACATTTTACATCAAAAATGTTACAACAAATAACTCAAGCCTTGGGGATAAAATGGGAGTTACACACCCCACGGCATCCATAGAGTTTGCGCCAGGCAGAGAGAACGAACCAGACTTTAAAGAGAACTTTGACTAAATTAATAGTGGAAACCAGAATGTTGCGGGTACAATGCCTACCTTTAGCCTTATTGAAGATCCAAACACAACCCAGGTCAGACCTGGGAGTATCACCTTATGAAATGATGTTTGAGTTACCTTTTCTGACCACCCAACATAAAACTGCTACATATGAAGTAGGGGAAATGAGTGCTAAAAGATATGTCAACACCATTGCAAAAACTCTTGAAAACTTGCTGATAAAAGGGATAATCCCTCAAACCACACCTTTAGACTTTAAAATCCATAATGCTAGTGAAAACCTGGAAAGAACAATCTTTAACTCCACAATGGGAAGGTCCTTTTCAGGTATTGCTGACAACCGAGGCTGCAATCCAGACCAGTGAACGAGGGTGGATCCACGCCAGCAGAATCAAAGGACCCATAGAAGAACCCAAAGAGTAGATGATAACATCTAAACTGGGTGATACCAAATTGACTCTTAAACGGGGAATGGGTGGTAATGAACTGGGAAGATGCAAATGATCTAGGAAATGTACCAAGAATCACAGCTAATTGGGAAATAAGACCAGGCTTATATCAGTGGTTTCAAGTACTGCCTAAACAAGTTCTGAGACACCTCCAATACCCTCCTTGAGGAGGAATACTGCCATTTCAAACAGGAGGATCAGGACTGTTTACGACAGAAAGCTCTTGTATTCTGGCCTTAGCCTGTGACTTATACAAGGGGAAGGAGTTACAACTTCCATCAGTGCCATACTGTATACCCTATTTGATTCACCCAAATATTGGACATGCTAGCTAAGTTAAATATAAATGTTTAAATTGTGGGAAAAATTAGTATTGTAGTTAACACAATTGACGCCTTTGTTGCAGGAAGTATCGAGTAGCAAATCGATCCCCTATCCAGGCAGAACTCTAAGCAACTGAAATAATTACTTGGTTTTGTGGATGAGAATTTTTAGTGCCTGTTGAATGGGAGATACCTGAGGAATGGTAGGAAACCACAGTTAAAAAACTATTTGCCTAGAAATTAGCTAAGAGAAAGTGACAAGGAAATACAGAGACAGAGGGCAAGACCAGATTGGCCTCTGTATTTGCCACCAAGAAGATCATATATACGTGCCGTAGGTTGCAACCCCATAGGCATGGGAGGTGGGAGTATAAGCCATAGTAGACCTCTGTTATTCCTTCTTCTGTCACTCATTTTTTGTCTTTTCCCTTTTAGGATACAAACAAAGTCATGTCACAGGTGTTACCAAAAGCTCTATATGGAAAGCCACCAAGGTTCCTTTTTTATTTCTCACACTCATGTCAACATCACTGTTATAACCCATCCAAATTAGGCAATTGCATGCACAATGGGAAAAGGTACTGGATTGCGGAGAACTTAGGAACAAGTGGTAACAGGATGGGAAGTCAATACCCAAAAGGGGAGAGAGATGGATTTGTTTCACATACGCTATTGGGAATAAAGCACAAGATTTAGTAAAAGAGCAATTAATAAACAAAAAGGCTAAGCCAGCACAACAACCTAAACCTGTGCCAATCTCATTTAACAATTTGTATACAAAACTTGAACAGCAATTAGAAAAAGAAATAGATATCTCAAGAATGAGTCAAAATCAGTTTGTGGAATTGGGGGAAAGAATAAGTAGGGAACTTAACATGACCAGCTGTTGAGTCTGTGGAGGGGCTTTGATGTCAGAAGAATAGCCATAGAAAGGCAGCAGCTTAGGACCAATTGAGTTCCTTAAGTGGAACCAAACAAGTACAAGTGGAAAAAAACAACTAGAAGGGTAGATTTTAAGTGATAGGGGAAGAATGTCTCTGGTGCACTGGAAGAAAGTTCCTTCATGAAGTAAGAAAAACTCCCTGTAAAATATATAAGGTTAGTAATGGAACTTCTGTATAGTGGATCCCAGAGGAACCAACCCTGTACTGGACTCAGGGAAAAACAAAAAAGGGAAATTGTAAGTATAATAATAAAATTAGATTTTTTTCAATGTTATGATACAGGCAAGAATCCTTACTTTAGCATCCCAGAAATCTCCAAATTTTGGGAAAATATAAATCAGCAAAAAAATTATTATTAGAAAGCTCCAGATGGCTTATTTTAGATATGTAGAAAAAGAGCATACCCAAAACTACCCTCTCAGTAGAAAAGGAGCTGTACTGTAAGAATCATATAGCCAAGATTTTTTCTTTTACCAAGACCTCATAGAGATCAATTAGGGATACCAGTTTATGAGGACCTAAAGAGAAATAAAAGAGAATTGATTAGAGGATTCCAAAAATGGGGAGATGAGGAATGGCCCCCTGAACGCATACTGGAAATGTATGGACCAGCCACCTGGACACAAGATGGGAGTTGGGGATAGCGGACCACAATGTATATGCTAAATTGTATTATAGGACTCCAAGATGCTGTAAAGGTAATAACAAACGGAACTGGTCGGGCAATGGAATTAATATCACGGCAACAAACCCAAACAAGAGCTGCCATGTATCAGAACAGATTTGCTTTAGACTATTTGTTAGCTGAAGAAGGGGGTGTTTGTGGAAAATTCAATACATCAGATTGTTGTTCAAAATAGATGACAATGGGGATGCTGTTCTGGATATTTTCAATGACATCGGAAAAATTGCCCTTGTGCCAGTTCAAAAGTGGGAAAGCTAAATACTAGCTGGTGGGATAACATATTGGGAATAGAATCATGGAAGAAGTTAGGTTTCTTCCTTTTATGTGCTGTAGCTGGTCTAATATTTCTTCCGTGTTTGATCCCCTGTTTCATTCGGCTCATCACTAGTGTAGTCCAAGGCATGCAGTTAGTGACCATGCCCATGGACCAAAAATTGACTACATCTAAAATGGTGCAAAAGATTATGGTGTTAAAGAAACAAAAAAATATAGAAGATCTCTTCAAAGAAGTGACATTGATTTGTGAAAAAAATGAATGAATAATGAAGGCTAGAAAACAAGGAATATTGCTCAAGCCAAATGATTTATAAAAAGAAAGATGGAGGATTGTGAAAAATGCATATTGTATGATTGACTCTTTACAAATATTAAAAGGAATACTGTATGTGTTATGTTGTAAAGTTATATTGTATTAATTTCTTTGTAGTACTGCATTAATCCTTTTTAAGTAGTGTGGTAAATATAGTTTTTAGGCTATAGCATAATATTAAAATAGAAAGTATGTGATGTAAGATACTTTTTGTAACTAGTTCAAGGAATTGATAAGATAACCAAAAAATTCTTTGCAACAAGACACCAGGATCTCAAGAGAAGAATTATTGCCACCTTATTGGGGCTGTTCAGACTTCTCCAGATTTCTAAGAGCCAAAAAATTGATTTACAAGATGAAGGGGGGGGGGGGGGGAGAATTAAATAGGAGACATCCTTTGTTTGAAAAGAATGTTTGAATCATGTATAAGATATATGAATATGCAACAGGCTGTTACTTTTAAGAGTTAATCCTTAATTAGCTAGGTGTGTTTCTGTGGCAGAGTGCCAGACACCCTGGCGTCCCTAATTCTTTGCTTTTTATTGTGCTTTATTGTCCTAACTCTGATTGTCCAAATTCTTATTGCTCTAATTTTTATTACTATTTTATAACTATTTTATTACTATTACACTTTTAAAATTTTAAAACAAATGGTGAAAAATGCATATTTTATGATTGGCTTTTCGCAAATGTTACAATGTGTAATGTTGGAAAGTTATGCTGTATTAATTCTCTCAAGTAGTGTTTTGAATGTATTTTTAGGTTATAACACAATGTTAAAATAGAAACTATACTATGTAAGATACTTTATAACTAGCTCAAGAAAGAGATGGGATAATCAAGGAATTCTTCGCACAAAGATAACAAGTACAGAAACCCCTAAATTTTCCAGAGGAGAGAAATTTATGGCTTTCCTTATCAACAGAAATGAACTTCTTCAAGCCTGACTTAGACTCAAAGGCGCCTGGGAATTAACAGAAACTTTTTGACAAGTACCAGACAAATTTCTTGTTTTAAATAAAATATATGCATAATCATGAAGTGTTTTGTATATGCAACAGGCTATTGCTTTTAAGGTTATTCCTTTGTTCACAAGGCATGCTTGTCGTGGCTTAAGTGCCCGAGAGCATCCGGACGTCCGTAATTCTTTGCTTTTTATTGTCTTGTAATTGTCCTAACTCTACATTTTTATTACTCTAATTGTATTACTATTTTTATAACCATTTTATTATTATTAAACTTTAAAAATTTTAAAAACCAAGTGATTGGCGTTTTTCACACAAATGATTGGTGTTTTTCACAGATGCTTTCAAATGGCTTCTTCCCCTTACAGTTTTCATCAATCCCTTTCCACCAATAAGGAGAAACTAATACAAGTAGGTACAAAAAGTGAAAAAATAACAGCCTACTACCAGGCGAAACAGCAACGGGCAAAAATTAACAGTAATAGTCACTAGTTACAAAGTTGCTGAAGTCTCAGGGACTCCCAGGAAAAAAGAAACTCAAAATGGCAGAGTGACCCCTTGCCCCAGATGGTGGCCCCCACAGCTGACGACATGTGTGGAGACAAAGGGAAAATGGTGGCAAGCCACCTCTCTTATCTCTCCGGCAGTGGCAGGTCCGTTGGCGAAGGTGGCCGGCACCCTCTGGCGGCTGATACTCAAGGGCTAGAACTCGTGGAGGGATTTCTCCCTCTTGGCAGAAGACAGCAAGGCAAGGCAAGGCAGTCAGGCCAGGGCGGCTCTATGTCTGCTCGCATCGGCCAGGCGCTGCTGGAGGCTGCGGTGGACCGGACAGAGCGGGGCTGCTCCACTCCTCTCAGTACGTGGCTGCGACTGCAGGCAGGTGTTGCAAAATTTACTTTGTAACACTTTTTGATTGGGAAATGGAGCTTCTCGAGTTGCTACTGTTACGAGTACAGACAAGCAGCAAGAAAAAACCAAGGAGCAAACCACGAGGCCAGAGACAAAGCTCCTTCTGCGCGCTCCGACTTTAAATAATCCAGGCGCTGCCCAGCCCAAGCCCCTATTCCGGCCTGCAAGGCTCTTAAAGAGGCAGTAGTAATTTTTTGGCACAGATCCATACAGACGACAATAACATTCTGGGTTACCCAGGACACTCTACATGAAGACATTGCTTCTTGTTTGTGTTTGCTTTTACTCCAGTTATGGTAACTACAGGTACACAGTGTAGTACGTATTTATTATTAAAAATAAGGCTATAATTTGTTCCCATCTCAGAAGAGTTGGATTGTCAGTGTTCAAGTATATCTGTATTTTGGGGAGGCAGGTAAGGTGTTCAACTGCTTAATGTTCTCTGCCTCTACAGCAGATATGCCAAAAGCCCTCCTGAGTCCCTTTGGGTCTTTGTAATAGCTGTTCTGGAGGAAGTCTATGCCTAGAATACATGGGGCCTCTGGGCCAGTCACAGTAGGATATTTCTGCTACTCCTTCCCAGTCAGGCTCACCTCAGCTTCCAACACTGTCAATTGCTGCAATCCTCCCATCACCCTGGCAATGGAAATAGGTTCCCCCCCAACATGTCCCGATGGTATCAGGGTAAACTGCGCACCAGTATCAACTAAGGCGCCATATTTCTGTGGCTCTGATGTGCCAGGCCATCGGATCCAAACCATCCAGAAGATCTGGTTTTCCCATGCCTCCTCCTGGCTAGAGGCAGGGCCTCTCTAGCCCTGGTTATTATTTCTTTCCTGGGCATACCTCCCTCCCAAAGATTACCTTCAATACTGTCACTTCCCTCAGCTGTTGGATCCCTTCCTCAAGGGTCTTCCAGCGCATTCTGTGGTGGTGCTCCTGCATTCTCTCCCTGTGGACAAATCTCTCTCTGACACTCATTAAAAGCCGCTCCCAGAGGGAAAGGGACCCCGGCTCCCTTACAAAAATCTGATTTATACATGAGTCCTGGGTCAAGGGTCCCAAATTCCTTGCCTCATCACCATCCAGCTGGATTCCTGTACCCATAAGGTCCCAGACCCGAAGCAGCCAGGTTGTATAAGCCTCACGTCCCCATCCTACAGTGTCTTTGTGCAGATTATGGAGACTTTCATACGTCAGGGACTTGGTGATGATCGCAACTTCTAGCTCCTCTGTGGGTTGTGAGGGCTCTCCATTCTTATCCTTATCTGGGTGCTCTGATTTCATCTTAGACCTCCTTATTTCTACAGGAGCGACTGCTGCTGGCTGTGACTGCCCTTGTGGTTCAGCTGGAACCTGGACGGTTGTAACATCTGTGGGTTCCACTGCTGCACTATTAGACTCTCCCTCTTTGAGGCAGGGGGAGGGCTTCTCACTAGCTGGGGAAATGTACTACTTCAGCATCTGGCCTATCTCCTTCAGAACCCCCACCAAATCTGGATGGTTCATTTCTAAGCTGGGCTGTGGGGCAGGCTCAGGCTCTGGGGTAGCAGCATCCCTAGTCTCTGGGGTAGCTGTCAGGGTAGTTATCCAGGTTAATCTTCCCTTATTTCTGAATGCTAAATAGAACAGGCCTATCAGCAACACCAACCATTGTATGATATCATTAGCATTTTGAGTGGATCTGAACCCTTCAAAAACTGGTGGAGCAGACCCAAAGAGATGGTTAAAGGGTTGGGAGAAAATTTCCCGCAGTGTCATTTCTTCACAGTAGGTACCATTATTAAAGTAACCCCTAAAGCATACAATTAGTGTGTGATACCTCTGAATCCATGTGCCTGCCTTCCAGAGGAAGTTAAAGATCTATGAATTCCTCACCTTATTAACCCATAAAACAAACAGGTTAACAGCCACAGTACCCTTAGTTATAGGACCCATGTTTAGATAAGGGCCTGCAAATGGAAGAAGTATAGCCACAACCACATGCCATCCAAGCCAGGGTAAGCTAGACTACATGGTGACACTTAATGAGGTTTCTATATCAGCACACAAAAATTAGATTACTCAAGAACTGTTATTCTCTTTGTCACCATTTTTCTCTCAATGCCCTCGAGCCGCATGTTGGGTGCCAAAATCTGTCTATGGTTTGAAAAGACAAGTGTTTTCTTAGGAAGGCAGGAGCCTCCTTTGAAATGGAAAATGTAAACCCCCTCCCTCCAAATTGTTATAAGTTTGAAATTAAAAGTCTCTCAGGCAAAGACATGGGAATAGGAATAACAGTTCTTTACTAGGAAAATAAAAAAATATACAAATGCAATAGTACAAAAAAAAAAAACAAAACCAAAAAACCAACAAACAAACAAACAACAAAAAAACCACTGACAGAGTTAGAATACGACCTTGTAGGAGGAGGGGTTGGGGAAGGCAGACTAGGGTTGCCATGGGAAACAGCAGTTGTATGAGTTCTCCACCCCCTTTTGGAAGAGAATTGTACCCTCCCCCTGTCCTGTCAGTTATTGTTCAAGTCTGCCCCTTAGCCTAGAATCTTCTCTGTTCCACGTTTTCCCTTTGGTTCTTCCACCAAGAACACTCCTTTCCCTTTCCCCCACTGGTTAATGTTATATTTCCCCTCCCTTTAGCCTTCTCCTGATTGTACCCTCGAATGCTAAACCCTCCTACCCCTACACAGTAAAAGAATCCTCACCCCACCCTTCGGGGCTCTTGGAATCTGCCTCCCTTCTGCTTCATTGTCTCCCTGTTTGCCCCTTCTGCGACCCTTCAACAAATGAACAGGATTTCAGCAGCCCGAGTGTCCCTCCCGTTCTTCTGGTGGACCCTCAGATGTACCAGCTACCCGAGCTTCGTGCCGAGTGGCTAAAAGCCCCCACGGCTCGGCACGACCTGATGCCCTGTGGGTCAGGGTGTTGGTAGCAGTCTTACTATATGGTGGCTGCAGCGCTCCTGAAGTGACAGATGTGGTTCTGTTGAAGATTGATCCTGTAGAAGGCTATAGTTTTCTTCTAAAGGTCTAGTGGTGATTCAGATGGGCCTAGTCTTCCTCTGGGAATGCAGTGGAGAAGAAAGCTGCTCTTTTGGGAATCTAGTGGGAAAAGGCTGCTTGTGGTCTTCTAAATCTCTGATTATATCTAGATAGAAATGCTTGGCTCCTCCCTCTGGGCAGAGCTTCTCACAATGGGATGATGTAATTTTTATCAGTCATGCAGCGAGACTCAATGGCCTAATAACAGAAGATATCACCTCAGAAGGATGATTGGCTGTGGAAGAGATAAAGAAAACTGCCCAATTAACAGAATATCTTCTGCCCCACCCCTAACAGATAGGAATAGAATGCACACCCTTATTTCTAGCCTAAGACATACTAGTTTGGCCTGTAATTAAGTTAAATTTCGTCATAATACCTTTTATGAGACCTATGTTTTGGATTTGTGCCAAGAACAGGGTTTATAGCACAGGGATATTTTAGTTCCAGTCCCCTCATTATTAGGGTCAGAATCTGAATCTGAATCCCAAGGACAAACAAAAAAAAAATTAAAATTAGATCCCACACATTTTCAAGGTCCAAGTTATTATTTTTCAGATTTAACCCTGAGTTTTTCAGGCACAAACACTATTTTTATGATACAATCCACACAAAGAGGGAGAACTGCATACATTTTAAATCACCAGAACCTGTGTTTGGGAGAACAAGTAGTCAATTTAAAGTCTAAACCCATATTTTTAGACTATAAGATTGCTAAAATTTGCTAATTTTCTAAAAAGCAATTCATAATTGCAAAGGTTTATGCTTTTAGAGTTGAAAGACATATTGAGAGGGTCCAAAGCATTATTTTTAAGGCTCAAGGTCCAAAGCCTTATTTGTGAGTCCAAAGGCTCATTTTTGCCCCCAAACCTTCATTTTTTGTTTTCCAAAACCTCGGTGTTGGGGACCAAAGCCCCTCTTTAGAATTAAGTCTGCAATTTGGTCATCTCCAATCCTTCTTTTAAGATTTCAAAGACTCATTTCCTCATGCACTTATGAATAAATTACATCCTGAGACACTATGGGGTGGGGTGGGGGTGGGGGCAGGGAGGGAGTGAGAGTGCTCATCCTTCCTTCTTTGTGATGGCGCAGGTGTTCCCTGAGTCACACTGGGACGCATGTCAGCTCCAACAGTCTGTCTGCAGGTGGCTCATCCTTCAGTAGCTTTTTGGGAAAACTGAAAAATTTTAGCTGCAACACTTGAGACAGGGAGCTGCAGATTTTAGAGGTTGTCAGGGCTTTCTCCACTGAGGATCAATTCACCAGCATGAGGCAGACCAAAATGGGCTTCTGGGAGAGACTGGAGCCCACCTTCATGATGCCCAGCATCACCCCTTGAGGTACAGACATCTGCAGACACCACAGGACTGTCGCCAGGACCCATGCAGCATTGTGGGACATGGCAGCTGTTCTGTGGGTGTCTCTGTCCAAGGCTGCAGACAGCAGTGGCACATCTGCCAATGCCCCACAGCCCAGGGGTTCTGGGAGAGTTGAGATCCAGCAGATGCAGAGCACAGCCTGGCTTTCCTCTGCTTTCCAGAGAGAATGGCTGTCTGGGACACAGTGGCTGGCTACATCCAAGAACAGCTCTTGCTGTACGAGGTAGGACAATACCCATATCCTCCTCATCTGCATAGAGATGTGGGGAATCCCATAGCCCTGGAGCATAGCCTGCAGTTCCTCTTGCTCTCCTCAGAGAGCAAGAGACCCACCTCAAAAGGCTCTGCTGCACTTTTAGGAGAGCACATCCAAAACTGAACGTGTTCAGGGATTGCTTCCACACAAAAGGTAACAGGACAGAAAGCTATTGCTGGCATTTAGCTCCCCATGACAGCCTAAAGCTTAACTTCTTGGCAGTGGAGAAGAATCACTAAGTTCTAAAGGGTCTTTTGTACCATCTTACCTATTAATTTTTTTCATGCCTAAAGCCTCCATTTTAGGGACACAACCCAAATTTCTGAGCTTCCAACCTGTTTTATATTACCTTTTATTGGTTGTAGGACCTGATTTGGAAGGTCCAAATTTTCATTTGTAGGGTGAAGGTGCATCTGTAGAGTCCAAAGCCTTCTTTAGAAAGTCCAAAAGGTCTTTCAGGGGTCCAAACCCTCTTTTTAGCTTCCACAGATCTCCCCTCTGGGACCAAAACAAATGAGGCTCTAGACCCTGCAGATGACACTTTGGACCTTCCAAATAGAACTTGGAGCCTTCAAAATGATGCTCTGAGCACTTCAGATGAGTCGTGGCATTTGTGCCTAAACAAGGTCAGTTTGGACTTAAACCAGGATCTTTTGGATCCTAAAAATGAAATTGTAGTTCCTAAAAACAAGACTAAAATATATGGATAATAAAGGAATAGCCTTTAAAATGCCGTTTTACACCCTAGAAATAATTTGTTTTAGCTTCCAGATGAGACTTTGGGCATCAAGAACATAAGGCTTTGAGCCTTCAGTGAGCCTAAAATGAGGCTTTGGATTCTAATGTGCTCTCCTGAGAGGTGGATTCCAAAGAATTCTGGTGCTAAAAAGCCAGTAAGAATGAGCGAGCTAGGGTGAGAGAGAAGCTGGGTGGGTGCCTAGCAGCCATTGAAGGTCCACCCAAACACAGTTTCTGAAGGTGTTTATTTGGTATTTCTAGTTCAGGGTCAGCTTGAGGCTGACCTTAAGAGCAGAGAAAATTCATTGAAAATGAACCCTAAGAGCCTAGGTGATTTGCTACACAGGTCACATGGACACATTACAGCACCTGGGAAGAATGGAAAAGAAAACCCCAGCACTGTGAGTGTGCCAGCCAAACCAGTGGCCAGGCTCATAGCTCTCAGCAACCTTTAATTCCTCTGGCTGCTGCAGCTCCAGGAAGAGACAGGAGCTTGGCTGTTGGATGAACTCTTTACCAGGGGAAGTCCAGTGACTTCCATTTGTGAGAGGTGCCTGGGTTGTGGTAGCCATAGGATTCTGTGGGCACAACAGGAGATGTCCCCCTGCAACCTCATGTCACAAAGGGGCAGAGATGTGGCAACTGTCCAGCCATTATGACCTCACCTGCCCAATGCTTGGTATCCTGAGGAGCAGACCAGTAAGGATTGAGCTGGTCTTCAGGATAACTCGACTCCTTCCTTTGCTACTTGCATGTCTGCATTTTTTCAAGCATTCTCTGTCTTTGGCAGTGTCTACCAGCACCAACAAAATGATCCTGACAGTTAAAGCTGTTCTGTGGGTCGCATTTCAGGTTTTTTAATTTTCAAGCTACATTTATTTTCTTTCTCAACAGGAGACGGGTTTTAGCTCTGATCTGATCTTTCTGGAGGAGGATCTGGATCCTTTGTCAGGCACAACTTTTCCATCTGTTCCTGAGAGGAGCAACAGCTGCAACAGGAAATAATTTCTGTAACAGTTTTGCCAGCAGCCTTGAACTTTGTGAATGCCCACAGACAATATGGCTGGTGCTGCATTCCTGAGTGTCAGTGGGCTAACAAACTGGAGTAAAATCTGGGGTGTTTCCTGAGAGCAGCCAGACTGACCCAGGTGATTTTGGTTAGACACAGAAAAATGCATTTGGTCACTCTATCACTAGTGCACAAGACTTTGAAAGAGGGCATTGCTCATAGAAAGACCTGACACCCATAGGTACTTGCTTGTTCTTTTCACATTACAATGAGGAAAAAGGAACTGATAATCCAAGGATCTAGAGGGGAAGGAAGGTAGCCTGAGGTCCAGAAATCAGAGTGGGCTTTGTTGGATTTTTGGCAGACTAAACAGGGGAACATACTGTTTTCCAAAACTGTTTCCATACCTGTAGATGTAAATGGGCTGTTAGGCTTTCCCTAGTGTTTCTGTGATGGCGGTTAGAGCTGTTGTTCTTGGTGCTCCTGTAGAGAACTCAACATTTGAATGTGCTTTCAAGCAACAATATTGACATATCTCATCAAATATAATTTTCCTGCAGCGGCAAGCATTGCTGAGGGAATGGCTCTGCCACAAAGGATCCTTTTTCCCCCAGAGGAGATTTGCATGGACTGGCAGCAAAGACAGAGACCCGGAGCAGGACTCTGCAACCTGGGCAGTACTTGCTACATCAATGTCATCCTGCAGTGCCTGACATACACACCTCCTCTGGCCAACTACCTGCTCTCTCGTGACCATAGCCAGTTATGTGAGTACTTTCAGGAATATTTCCTTGTAAATCTCTTGAGCACATCCTAAGGATTATAGAACCTAGAACTGTATTTAGGAAGACAGAAGCCCTTCTTTGTCAGCCCCATGAGCTTGTGTTCAAAGAAGAAGAAGCCATTGTTCTATTGTGCGTGTCCACAGATGACACAAGATGTGTGTCCATCTTCAGGAAGGCACTTCTTTCTTGCCTGGTATCTCTGTCCCTGCAAGTTAAACCCTCTTGGCTAATTGCACCAAAAACTTGTGACAATTTCTGAAGAATGTTTTCCCTACACTAAAATGTCCTGGGCTTGTTAGGAACAGTTGGAACAGCTGGATAGATGGGCAGAGTTCAATAAGATGAAGTTTAATAAGTCCAAATGCCGTCCTGCATTTTGGCCACAACAACCCCTGCAACGTTGTGGGCTGGGGACAGTGTGGCTGGACAGTGCCCAGGCAGAAAGGGACCTGGAGGCACTGGTCGACAGCTGACTGAACATGAGCCAGCAGTGTGCCCTAGTGGCCAAGAAGGCCAACGGCATTCTGGCCTGTATCAGAAATGGTGTGGCCAGCAGGAGCAAGGAGGTCTTTCTTCCCCTGCACTTGGCACTGGTGAGGCTGCGCCTTGAGTGCTGTGTCCAGTTCTGGGCCCCTCAGTTTAGGAAGGACGTTGAGACACTTGAGCATGTCCAGAGAAGGCTGACAAGGCTGCTGAGGGGCTTGGAACACAAGCCCTCTGAGGAATGACTGAGGGAGCTGGGGTTGTTTAGCCTGGAGAAAAGGAGACTCAGAGGTGACCTTATCACTCTCTACAGCTACCTGAAGGGTGGTTGTAAGTCAGGTGGGAGTTGGTTTCCTTTGCCAGGCAACAGCTGACAGAACCAGAGGACACAGTCTCAAGCTGTGCCAAGGGAAATATAGGTTGTATATTATGAAAAAGTTTTTTAAAGAAAGGGTGATAAAGTTCTGGAATGGTCTGCCCAGGGAAGTGGTAGAGCCACCATCCCTGGATGTGTTTAAAAAAAGACTGGATGTGGTACTCAGTGCCACGGTTTAGTTGAGGTGGTGTTAGGGCATGGGTTGGACTCCATGATCTTGAAGGTCTCGTCCAACCTAGTGATTCTGTGATTCTGTGACATTATCAACTTGGGAGGAGTGAAGACTGTTCTTAGAACTTCAAGGACTTCATTAGATTTCCCAGTGCTAGGGATTATGTGCTAACCTGAGGAGCCTTCCTCCCTCCCTCCCTCTTCAGGTCATCGGCAAGGCTTCTGCATGATGTGCATCATGGAAGCACATGTTAGGAAAGTCCTGCACTCTTCAGCCAATGTTATCTGGCCTAGGGCTGTTGTCAGGGACCTCAAATGTAAGTCATTTCAGATGCTTTGATACGTTCTCTCCCTTTCTTGTAAGTGAGAACTACTAACTTCTTTCTTAGTCATAGGAGAAGAATTTGAGCCTGACATGGCCGGAGACGCCTATGAGTTCTTACGCTGCGCTCTTGAGGCCATGCAGAGAGCTTGTCTGAGTGGAAGCAGCAAGTAAGCATAAGTAAATTATCTTTCCCATGTTCCCAAGCCCACTGGACTCCTTGGATGTGCTCCCATCAAGGAAAGCCTATGCCCAGGGTTTTCCAAGCTAAACTCTTGGAGGAGGGGACAACTCTGCCTTGCCATTTATTTCCAGTGTGGACATCTCTTCTCAAACAACTACTATCATCCATCAAATATTTGGGGGCTTTCTGAAATCCAGAGGTAATGTTTCCACATCTATTGTTCTCCTTGGCATTGTTTTCACCCGTCTGTCTGTGATAAAAAGCTGGTCCTGTAACTGGCATAACTGGTACCATGAGCATAAGCTGCCACCATCATTTAACTTCACTCAGCATTTTGATTTTCCTTCCAGTCACATGCTTGAGGTGCCAAGCAGTTTCTGATTCCTACAAGGCCTTCCTGCATGTCCTTTTGGATATCAAAGTAAGAGGGCTTGCAGTTGTGCTTCAAGACATCTCAAGGTCCCTGTAGTTTTTCAGATCCAAAGCATTTGTCTTAACAATGGGTCCTGTGAGCACAAGGGAGCTTGGTGGTGGGTGGGAGGGAAAATGTACCTCCTTCTGCAGAGACCATGGCACACATCTCCCCATTCTACAGAGGAAGCTCTTGATGGCCCCAGGAACTCCTGGGACAAAAAAGAAATGTTCAGCATCCCTCCCTCCCATCCTCCCCCCCTCCCTCCTCCCCCTCCCCCCCCCCCCCTTCCTTCCTGTCTCCCTGTCTCCCCCCTACCCTCCCTTTCTTCCCTCCTTTCTTCCTTCCACAGCCTGCAGAGTCATGTTGAGTCTCCTCAGCATCAGGTGCCTGGATCTTCTTGTTGACTCCTTGGAAGTGTTCAGGCATGGGCATTTTCCACAGCTCAGTGGCTCCTTTCTCTCTTCTCCAGGCACCCTCATCCCTCACCAAAGCTCTGGAGAACTTTGTGACACCTAAGAGTCTGGATGGAAAATGCTGCCTCAAATGTAGCAAGTAAGATGATTTCTAACAACTTATTAACACTTGATTCTGTGTGGAAGAGCTGCTTGTCATTGAGCAGAATCATCTTCTCATGGAGGTTTAAAGCACGATAATGAGATATGGGTTTTTTTATGTGACCTAATGGCATGGAATAGCCTTAAAATACTGTAAGGATATGTGAGACACAAAAGCTTGTCTAGTCTTGTTGGGCGAAGATAGGGTACATTTCAGCACTTGTCTCTGCTTTGTTTCAAGGTGTGAGAAGATAGTAACCGCCTCTAAGAGGGTTACAGTCCATTGTGTGCCCAAGGTCTTCACGGTGTGCCTGGAAAGGGCTGCTGATCACACAGGCAAGAAGATCAGCAAGGTGTGTATGCAACTGCAGTGCAACTTTCTCTTTGAAGCAGGAGATTTCCCAAAGCAGTGCACTCTTTCAGAAGCTGCTCATGTTGGGGTTTTTGTGTTCTGTTACGGGTAGAGGAGAATTCCTATGAGAAGACCTGGACTCTGCTCCAACAGAGCTGCTTTGGCTGAGAACAGTTTCCTGCTGCCCAAACCATTGTGTGCTGAAGGACTATTCCATGTGGTAGTTCGGGATAATTTCTGAGCCCACTTGGTATTTCTGTAGATTGTTGAGTATCCTGAGTACTTGGATCTTCGGCCATACATGTCTGACACAGCTGGAGAACCCCTCCTCTACTCCTTATATGCTCTTGTGGTGCACAGCGGTGACACCTGTCTTGATGGACACTTCTTCTGCTATACAAAGGTAAAGAGCAACTTCTCTCTTGATAAAGTAACATGTGCTGGGAAAACAAACTTCCTTGTCAGTGTTACAGGTATTCAAAGCTTTTGGGAGAGATGGTTGCTTTCAGGGCTGATTTGGACTTGTTGTGGTGTACTCTGTGTTCAGCTGCTCTCTCTCTTTGGTGTTGTGGAGAAAATCTGCAGTTCCTTTCCAGAAATGGATGACTTTCTTTGCAGGCCAGCAATGGACAATGGTACAAGATGGATGATGAGTCTGTGGATAATTGTGGCATCCACGCAGTTCTCAGGCAGCAAGCCTATTTGCTGTTCTATGCCAGGTAATAATCAGGGTCATGTGTTCAGGATATGTTTCGTTTTCCTGGATTTGCTCTTTGTCTTCTCATCCTGGGTGTTTCTGTCATAGGAGACAATTCTTCTCTGCTTACTTCAGTGCTGTCAATTCTGAACTACATCATATCAGTCCTCTTGCTGGGCTTTAGGGTGCTGGCCTGTGTAAGCTGCTCCTTGTGTGCTCTCTGAAACTAGGTAATGTTGGGAGTTCCTAAAGAGGACTCCAGGAAAGATGGAGAGGGATTCTTTATCAGGGAATGCAGTGATAGGACAAGAGGTAAACATTTCAAAGTGAAAGAGATATTTAGATTAGTTATTACAAAGAAATTCTTGCCTGTAAGGATGGTGATGAACTGGCAGAAGTTGTCTACGAGCTTCTCTAAGGTGTGGCTGCCCCATTCCTGGTTCAAGGTCAGGCTGGATGGAGATTGGAGCAACCTGTAAATGTCCCTGCTCATGGTAGGGGGAGGTGGAATTTGGTTTGGTAGTCCAACTCAAATCTTTCTAAGATTCTGTGAAATGGAGGCTGTAGGGAGAATAGAGATGAAGACTTGTTCTGACAGGGGCAGACCTGGTGGGAAGACCCCCATCAAGTTTTCCATTGGTGACCTTGGTGAAATCTTCTTTTTGCTGTAGAAGCTACTCCTAGAAAATGACTGAATCCCAGAGGAGCCTGCAAGGAATGTCTTAAACAGAGCTCCCTTTTTTTTTTTTTTTTCCCTCCAGATTCTCTGATTTGAAAATGGAAGGAATGGTGGCTTCCTCTCTGACGGCATCCTATGCCCATTCTTTCCTCAGTCAGTGCGGGGTCAGCAGTGAGCAGGCAGGTTCTGCAGGGACATACGGTCAACCTGGTAGGACTATATCAATACATTGCCAGAGGACAAGTGCCAGGGAGAGGATCCAGAGTAGATCCCTACAGTGGGGCAATGATCACTGCAGATGGTTCATGAACAGCACTGACTCAAACAACTCAACAGGGAGGAAGACAAAGAGAAGTACTCCTCCAGGTCGTGACCATGCTGTCAAGGATGGCACAGCTTCAGGGCCCTTCAACAGAAGCTGTCAGTGGGCTCCTGCACCCAGTGCTGCTTGGGTACAACACCTGCCAAGACAGAGAGAGCAAAGCCAGTCCTCATGGCAGGGCTATGATCTTTGCAGACAGTTTGTGGAGATCACAGACTACAACCAGTCAGTGAGGAGGAGGAGGAGTAGCTGGTGGAGAAGAAGCCGTCCACATTGTGACCAAGAGCCAAAGGACAATACACCAGAAGTGTCCTCGAATGCTAGCTCCAAGAGGGCTACGGCACTCAGTGCTGCTTGGGAGCAATCCCTGCTAAGGCAGAGAGAGCAGGGCAGGTCACCACAGCGGGGCTATAATCTCCGCAGACGGTTTGTGGAAATCACAGACTACCACCAGTCAGCAAAGAGGAGGAGGAAACACTCATTTGGAACAAACAGGCAGAAAAGACAAAGCCAGAATTAAAACCCGTTGTTAGCCTTGTCTGTATCATTTTCAAAGTGTTTCCTTCTCTGTAATTTTGGGGCAATTAGTCGAAATACCCCCTGTGGGATGTTTGCATAATGGGATTTTGAAAGCTGCATGTTTGCATGTGTCCAGCTGGCAGTCTCTTTTTTAAATATGGAGTTCAAGTCACTTGAAAGGACATGAACTGGACAAGCCAACAGTGATAGGGACTGAAAAAGGCTGGATGGCTGGGCCCCAAGGGTGCTGCTCAATGCCACCAAGTATATTGTGGTGCCAGGAATAAACACTGTTTCCCTGGAATCAGCACTGGGATTGTTAACATCTTCCTCAACTAATGGTCTGTCTTCTGGGGCAGAGGACATACTCAGCAAATTGGCACATGACAGCAAACTGGAAGAGTGGCACTTAGGCCAGGGCTTGTGCTGCTGTCCCTGAGTGACCTGGGCAGGCTGGAGAGATAGGCTGGCAGGGACCCCTTGCAGTTCAGAAAGGGAAGTGTAAAGGGTGCTGAGCACCAGCGGAGACTACCGAGTGAGCCCATGGAGGCTCCATCCTTGGACATATTCCATTCCCCTCTGTGCATGATCATGGAGAAGGGGCTGCAGGTGCCCTTGCTTGAGAAGGGGGGTGGGAAAGCCCTGAGTCACCCTGCAGATGACCTTCCTCCCAGGCTCAAGGTGTCACAGATGCCTAAAAGAGAATTCAGCCAGCAGTGTTGTCCCCCTAAGGTGACCATCAACAGCTCCACCAGGAAGCTGGAGCCTATGGAGACCCTGGGCCAGGGCAGGATCCTGGCAGGTGCTGCACCCCCAGCAGAGCAGCCATGAGTCACTGGACCATAAAAATGCATGTATGGGACCTAAAAGTAAGTGTTTCATCCCTGAAAAGAAAACTTTCATAGAATCATCAAATCACAGAATCACAGAACAATAGCTCCCTAGAATCCTACAATGTTTTGGGTTGGAAGGAATCTTAAACATCATCTAGTTCAAACTCCCTTGTCATGGGCAGGGACATGTTCTACTAGACCAGGTAGCTTCAAGCCCTGTTCAACCAGGCCTTGAACACTTCCAGGGATGGGGCAGTCACAGCTGCTCTCAGCACCCTGTGCCAGGGCTTCACCACTGTCTTGGAGAATAATTTCTTACCAAAATCGAATCTAAACTTAATTTTTGTCGGTTTGAAACCATTACCTCTTGTCCTGTCACTCTATACCCCTTTGTGCAATGTCACTCTCCATCTCTCTTGGAGACCCTTTTGGGAAAAGTATCCAAGAACTCCTTCTATTCAAATGCTAACGTGAATTCAACAGACAGGAGAGTGGCAGCCACCGTCCTCTAGCAGTCTGAATGCTGCCCACACAAGCCCGGTGCTTTGCGGCTTTGTTCTTCGCCTCTTGCAAGCTACCGCACTCTCTATCTCCCGGAGGCGAAGAAGCGGCTACTTCCCTCACAGATGACTGGAGCGGCAGCAGTGCGCTCTGGAGCGCTGCTTCTGCCAAAAGATGCTCGGGACCAGCACTTCTCTCTGGAGCACTCCGGAGACCCATATTCTGCATCTCTGGTCATCTGCATCTTAGTGAAAAACTTCTCCACTACGTTGTGGTGGTGCGTGGCTACGCAGAAGGTGCAGAAAACTTTGTGAATTGGAAATGGGAGTTTCTGTTTTGTAAATATGAGGCTGAAGGTTCTATTCTGTATTTTTATATGTATTTACCCTTCCCCCTGAAGCTATTCCCATTGGATTTCACCTGTAATGTATTCATACTGGGCATTGTTCCATTGGTTTCACCTTATCTCTTATATTCCCCTATAAAAACTGTAACCCAACCCCAGACCGGGGTCACTTGTACGTGCGGCGTTCGAGCAAATACAACCTACTTCGGACTGCACAACAAGTGTCCAATCTCTTGAGTCTCTTTATCTCAGTCATGGTAGCGCTCTCAAAATAGCTCTGTCTGTGTCAAACGAACCCCAGAGTTGGTTGTTGCTTCTCTCCGACTGCTCCCGAAAGCGCCTGGCCCACACCCTGGGAAAAAGGAGCCGGGCGGAAACAAAGAAGTCGGAGAGAGAAAGCGACACTACGTCTCACAAGGACAAACTGTGCCAGGACAGCACACTTGCCTGGAGCTTGCCCCTGAAACTTGTATTTGCTGCACATTCAAGGGGTACTCCTCTTTCTTACGCAAGCTGCAAACTGCTGTCAGGTTGCCGTGCTCACTGCCCGCTCCTGCCCAGCTCATTGTACCAGCGGGCACATTACAGCCCCGCAAAGGCAAAAGATGCCAAGAGATGTCACAGTGTATATGTGTAGCACAGACGCTGAAAAGGTGCAAAGCTGAATACCCTCACTCAGCATCAATCCTGTGGAGATCACAGAAGGCAAAGAATGAAGCAGCAGAGCATTGGGCTTTTGTGCGCAGTGAAGGGAATTGCAAAAATCCAGTAGCTGTTCATTCACAAGCACAATCAGCTGCGTATGCTCTTGCTTCTTGAAAATGTAATGCGCAGTCATGGGAGCTCATCTCTAAACATGGACATAAGCACTTTCTTAAGCATTCACTGTGACAGGTTTCTGTGGAATGCAAAGCATTCTTTCTCCAAACAGCTTGGGAAGAATGCACAACACTCTGCTGCTCGGCACTCCCCTTCTCAGCTAGACGTGTTGTCCCTTTTTTCACTCTCACAAGTCTCCTGACATCTTTCAGCAGCTGCTCCCATAGCAATAGACTGTAGAATTAAAAGCCATCCACCTTTCCCTTGTGCCACATAAACTGCATCAAACTCACCAGTGCCCTTCTTTTCTGCAGTTGCCATCGAGTTCTCTGCATCTTGGAGTCTAAATGGAAGTACAAGAATTTCCATGGAGTGCTGGAGGCTGTGATGTACCTGATTGTATTTTGAACCGAGAAGGACTGGTCAGAGAGTACCACAATCTTACAGTGCTTTGCAGATTGTATAAGGAAAGGGGCTCCATGTTGAATATGGTGCAAATACAATTTCTGCAAGGTCCAGGGGAAGGCTTCATGCAAGGGTGTTGTTGAGGCACATTTTCTGTGGGCAAGATGTAGGCGAAATGCTTTCCATTTTTTGCAGCCAATGGAGGTAGATTGAGGGGGTACGCATCGCTGACAAGATTAGTGCATGGTCTAGGAGTCTTCCTCATTAAGCACTGTGCTGGAGAGCTTCTCAGCCGACAGTGATTTGTGAGAGAAGTAGACGACGAATTACCTCTGCGAGAACAAATGCACCACAGCTTACCAGAGGCGAAGAACAAAGCTGCAGAACACCGGTCTTTTGTGGGCAGCATTCAGGTTGCTAGAGGAGTATGCATGCCACTCACCTTCCTGCCAAAATCACATTAGCATTCGCATGGAGGAAGCTTATGAACAACATTCTTCTTCTTCGGCCTAGTCCTCTTCCAGCCGTATGCAGAAACTATTGCTCTTCCCTTTAGGCTTCCAAATACAGAGAACCCTATGATGGATGCAGCAGACTAGAGTTGTAGAAAGTTTGTTTGTTGTGGATTACCTGCAGAAGAGGGAAGCAGCACTGGCTGATTCCAGCACTGGCTTTTACTTCTACAGCCATTTTCTGTGGGAACAGGTGCTGAAAGTTGGCAAGGGAGTTGTGACAGTGAAAAATGGGACAGCATGTCTATTTGGGAAGGAGAGCACAGTGTGTTGTGCGCAGTTACAAGGCTCCTTGGAGAAGGGGCACTTCAAGAACTTCTATTTTTTTTCCCCCATAAAACCTGGAAAGCATGATCAGATTGTGGTGCTCCTTGAGTCCTTCCCAGCTGGAAGTACATCTGTGCACATTACAGCTTCGGGAGGACTAAAGATCCCCAAAGATTCAGCATGAATGTGTGCAGCATCTATGCAGAAAAGTGGCAAAGCTGAGTGCCGTCGCCTGGCTTCTACAATGTGCAGATGACAGAAGGTGAAAAATTAAGCAGGAGAGCACAGGGCTTGTGTGCGCAGTGAAGGGAACTGCAAACCTTCAGCAAAAGCTCATCCACAAAAAGAATCAGCAGAGAATAAGCTTGCTGTTCGGAACAGTAACACGCTGCTGCTGCTCCCAAAACAGGGAGATAAGCACTTTCCACCAAGGGATGGAAGAGGACTAGGTATAAGTAGAAGAAAGTTGTCCATGAACTTCCTCCATAAGAATGCTAACATGAATTTGGCAGGCAGATGAATGGCATGCACACTCCTCTAGCAATCTGAATGTTGCACACACAAGGCCCAATGCTTTATGGCTTCGTTCTTTGCCTCTTGGAAGCTGTAGTGCTTTCATTCTCCTGGAGGCAAATCATTGTCTACTTCTCGCACAGAACGCTGTTGTCGGCTGTGAAGTGCTCTGGCGCACTGCTTCAGCCGAAAGACGCCTAGACCTTGCACGAATGTTCACAGCACTGCATATCTCCACAATCTGCCCCACTTGGCATCTAAATCTGGATGGAAAGCATTATGCCTACATCTCATATGGAGAAAATATGCCACAACAACACACTTGTGCTGAGCCTTCCCCTGGAACTTGTAGAAACTTTTATTTGCACCCCATCAAGCAGCAGTCGTCTTTCCTAGGCAACCAGTAAAATGCTGCCAGATTGTGGTGCTCTCTGCCCCCTCCTTCCCAGCTCAAAGTATCAGCATGCAAATCACAGCCTCACAAGGACAAAAGGTCCCAAGAGATGTCACACTGCATACGCATAGCCCTGGTGCTGAAAAGCAACAAAACTAAATGCTTTCGCTGAGCTTAAATTCTGGCAGATCACAGAAGACGAAGAATGAAGCAGTACAGCACCAGGCTTTTGTGCGCATCGCACGGAATTGCAAAAATCCAGCAAGATATCATTCACAATCAGAGTCTCCTTGGTACGCTCTTGCTTCTTGAGAATATAATGCACAGCCCTGGGACCTCATGGCAAAACGTGGAGATAAGCACTTTCTTAAGCATTCACTGTGACAGGTTTCTGTGAAATTCCCTCTCCAAACAGCTTTGGAAGAGCGCACAACACTTTGCTGCTTGGCACTCTCCCTCTCAGACGTGCCATCTCATTTTTCACTCCCATGACTCTCATGGCAACTTAGAGCACCTGCTACCACAAAAAAAGGCTGTAGAACTGAAAGCCATCAATGGGATGCGCCTTCCCTGTTCCTCAAGTAATCCACATCAAACTCACCCACGCACTCTCTTCTATACTTCTCCGCTATAGCTATCATAGGGTTCTCATCATATTGGAGCGCAAGGAAGCGCAAGGGTTTCCAGAGAGGGCTGGAAAAGGAATATGTACCAGCACAAGAATGTTTTTGAAGAAGTTCTTCCATAAGATTGCTAACGTGATTTCGGCAACTGGCAGCCACACTTGTCTAGTAGTCTGAAGACTGCACACACAAGCCCAGTGCTTTGTGGCTTCGCTCTTCACTGCTTGTAAGCTGAGGCACTTTCATTCTCTTGGACGAGAATAGGCATCTGCTTCTCGCACAGATCAGGCATACTGATTCTTCCAAAAGAGGCTTGGGCCAGGCACTTCCTTCTCAGTGTTATGAGCCCTGGCTTTTTGACTACATCTAGCAAGGAGAAAATATGCCATGGCAACAGACTTGCCCAGAGTTTGCCTCTGAATCTTTTATTTGCCCCACACTCAAGGGGCAGCCCTCTTTCCTATACAACTTGCATACTGCTGTCATACCACCATGCTTTCTGCACGCTCCTTCCCAGCTCGAAGTACCAGCATGCACGTTAGTCTCAAAATGTAATTATACATAAAAACCCAATAACTACATTATTTATTATTTATTATTATTAAAACTGAATCTATGTCTAACCAAAATAAACCAAAACAACCCAAAACAGACAAAGTAAAGTTTAGCTTTGTATTTTGCTTGTATTTTTTATCTGAGTGGTGAAACACTGATCATAGAGATATAAATCATAGAGATATGCTAATCATAGAGATATAAATATGAAATTTCTCATGAAGGATAGGGTTACATCCTAAGAAACAGAGAGTTTGTGTTGAGTTGAAGCTATTATTTCAGAAGTTCAATTCTATTCTTACTCCATGGACTAAATTAAAGGAGGTAAAAAAAATCAACAGACTAGGATGGCAATACACATTCTGGTATTTGATATCTGCATGTAACTTTGCTGGGAAAGTTTGGGAGGAAATTTGGCTGTGCTACGTGATTATTATTCGATTTTCTAATTCCATGTGGACTTTATTTGCACAACTTTATAACAAACTTAGTAATACAGCACACCAGTAACCTTAGATAATTCATATATTCTTACAGTTTTACTGTAAAATATTGACTGTAACAAGCTCATCTCAGTGTATTTGTTTCAGAATATGAATTATGTAGATCATTAATCATATTCCCAATTATTTATGTTTGAAGAGTTGAAATAACTTTATCTCCTGTCATACATTCATGGGATACTTTATTTGCATACTTAATACTTCACAGAACTTACATTAAAATTATTTCATTTTTAAATCATATGAGAGAGAAAAATTGTCTAGTAAAAATACAATATAGGGCTAAAAAGAATAAGTCCCTCAATCTCAGATAGAATGGTAAAAATAAAGAAAAAAAAATTGGAATGTTCACTATAAAACATAATCAGCAAATACAAATATAAAGAAATAATGGTGTCAGAGAAAAAAAGTGAGAACACTTTTCAGCAGTGCTTAAGTATTGCACAGAAAAGGACTAAGAGGAAAGTGGGGGAAAAATAGGGGGGAAAAAGAAAGAAAGAAACAAAAGAAAAGAAAGAAAATGAAAAGGAAAAAGTAAATAAAACAGGTTGTGTATTGAGATCCTTATATTGAAATCCTTGAATTTCAAACAAGATGGCCAGTCACAGTTACAGTGCATTAGTTGCCCCAGCAGCCTCACCTGCATTCTCCAGCAATGCCTCCAGCCCTGCTCTGCTTGCCTAGATCAGGTGCTATGGGACTGGCTCTGTCCATGGCTGCCCACAGCCTCTGCCAGGATCACCCAGGGCTCCAGCTTAGCTCAGGGAGCAGCCCTGCTCTTTTTTGCTCCCTGACATACATGACCACATGACCAGCATGTGTGTACAATCCAATCCTTTAATCACACGTGAAACATCTCCTGCTTATCCTCGGTACGCACAAGAGATTGTCATGTGGGACCATTTCTGTATCTGCACCATATGATAGTAACTGTTTACAGGGGTCTTATTTACAGAAAGGTTGGTCACTTCTGCACAGGAAGCATTTGGAGTTTCTGAAAAGGTCAGGTTTTTCACCCAAGGTCTTAGTCAATACTTTGCACATCCAGACTAGTACACCTGGGAAAATCTTAGGGACAGTTTGAAATTCTGACCTGCAAATTAGTCAGTGGCTTTTTTTTTTTTTTTTTTTTGGGAAGATGACTAAGATTTCAGTAACAAACTTCTCTCCAGTCAGTCCATTATCTCAACTATGCAGATAGCTTCACAGGGAATTTCTGAACCACACCAAGAACTAATGACTTAAGTGCATTAAGAGTGCACAAAAGCTCAGAACTCATACCCTCTTATACAGCAATTATAGCTGAAGAACAAATTTGAGTCTAACTTGCAAATTATATTTCAACCCTTTTACAAACAAGAGAGAAACTAACAAATGAAGTCTTCTGCTGATGCTGTGGACATGAGAATAGCAGAATGATAACAGCTTAACTGCTATGATCCAAATAGATCATATCTATAACTGACGAGATCTCCTCACTGTAGCTGAAAACAAGATTGGATTTACTGAAAAATAAGACAGGAGGAACACCTACCTGCCTTGAGCCTTGCAGGTCTGCAATGACAAGGCTTGCTTTGACCAAAAGCTGAAGTAACATTGCCTGGTTGTCTATTGCAGGGCATTCTTAGTCATCATGGTTAACATAAAACTTGACATAAAATGACACTAATATAATTTGTAGTTGTCCACCTTTAAAAAAGACTCCTAAGCCCTGCAATCCACTGAGTTATTGCCACCTCTCCAGATTTACAATGCCGATATGCACAGGAATGATTTTATCTTAAGCAGAAATCATTCAAAGTACATTATTCAGCAACATGAATTCAATCATATAAATATTTCAAGATACATGTATATTATAGGTATGAGTTAATGAGCATAGTAACATTAAGGAGCCCTTATTTAATTACATATTTAGATACTAGACAATATCTTACTTCCCAAGTGAACTCCTGAAGCATGGGCACAATTTTAATTTTAGACTTTGAAGCATTTCTCCCAAAAGATTAGTTTTAAATGTCAGTGTTCCAGACTCTAGCCAAATGCAGCAAATAAGAGATGTGTTGGCTGTACAGCATCTATAATGCATTAATTGACACCACCTTATAACATTTCTTACATGCAATATCGAAGTAGGACTCAGAGACTTGGTAGTTCTTCTCAGCTGCCAATTGTTAAACTCATAATGATTAATTTCCCTGTTATTTTTTCCCCATGATTCTTTTCCTTGAAGATTCCATAGTACATCAACAATATTTTTGTGATCCTGTAAAGTACTCTTCTTATCTTCATTGTAGGAAATTTGAGAGAGATTGCAAGGCGATCCTTGGGCTCACAATGACCACTCCTACTTCCACATTAGTTTCTGTTGGGATGTGATCCAAATGCCTAAAAATAGAGATCTCAGTTTAGGCTAGTGCTTTTTCAAAACAGCATTTAATCATGACATAGCTGCCTAAAGGCAGACATCCTACTTCCCTGTTTACACAATGGAAGATGTTATGGATAGACAGATGTCAACAACTAGGAACCTGTGTGACCTTAAAGCCCCAAACCCCAGCTCTAAGTAGATCCCCAGAGCCTTGGGACATGACTTCTTTTCCCATGGAAAATGGCCTCTCTTTGCGGCCACTTGCATTGAACTATGTGTTCTATAAGCTTCATTTTTTGAGAAATCCATCAAATTTTAGAAATTTTGAGGTCAGGACATTACTGTCATCCAGTGCATGTGGCCACAAATAGAGTCTATTTTCCATGGGAAAAAGAAGTCATTTCCCCAGGCTCTGGGTATCATCTCCGAGGTGGCATTTCTGGCTCTAATAGCATACAGGTTTCTAGCTGCTGGCATCTGTAGTTTTGGAGAAATTCTGCAAAATTTGTGAAGTTTGAGGTTAGGATGCAAGTGTGGGCCAATGCGAGTGCCACAAAGAGAGGCCATTTTCCTTGGGAAGAGGAAGTTATTTCCCAAGGCTCTGGGTATCAAAAAACATGTAAGATAAATAGTATTATATAT
Organism: Vidua macroura; assembly: GCF_024509145.1. NCBI lineage: Eukaryota > Metazoa > Chordata > Aves > Passeriformes > Viduidae > Vidua > Vidua macroura. The sequence goes on along the minus strand of NC_071596.1, from coordinate 697,187 downwards.
TACTCTAAGATATTATAATGTTTGATATAGACTATTTTACATTTTTATATAAATGCATATTTATATAGACCATAAATATACACAAAATCCATATAAAATAATAAATATAGAAATGTATACTTTATATATGTAGATATATAAACATATAAAATTTTTAAAAATGTAAAATAACAGAAATCGATACAATAAGTAATACATATAGTGTATATGTCTTATTATAGCACGTTATATGTTTTATCTATTATATATCTACATATTGTACATCAGTATATTGTAATATAATATATATGCACTTAAAAATGTAAATACCAAAAGCATTGAGATAAAAATATTTAAATATCGCTTAAAATAAAGGTTTTTTTTATTTTCTATTTGGTAGTAAGCAGGCTTTTTATTTTAAACATTATAAATATAAAGAAAATAAAGCTAGAAATCTATGCATAGAAATACATCATACAGGCTTTAAAATCTATATAAAAATTATAATGTAAGTAAGTATAAGCATTAGCAGTATTTATGAAATATAAATAATAACTGATGTATCTTGTTACATTTTTATATATATAATATAGACTTCTAAATAGAATACATCAATATAAGCTATAAATGCAAACCTGAATATATTTATGAAAAAATATATATAAGTATTTAAAGAAAGTGTAAATAAAGGGCTTTTTTGATTTTTATTTGGTTAGAGGCAGGGTTTTTATTTTAAAAATTATGAATATATATTTTATTTTTATATAATTCTAAATATAGAAATATATAATCAATGTATAAAGATATATATAGAAATATAACATATAAATAAAAATAAGTAATAGGAAGAGGTAGAATATAAATAACACCATACAACCATACATCAATATACATTTAAAATGTAAATGTGAATATAAATGCGAAAAATATAAATTTTTTAAAAATTTCAACACAGTTTAGATTTACCTAGTAGATTTCTCTTTGGTCTGTGTCTGTGAGAAGTGGGCTGTGTGCTGGAGAGGGAGAGGCGCTTTTGCCACTCTCCAACAGCGCCAGGTGTGAGCTTTGAGGATGAGGAGGGCGCGGCTCTTGCCGGGGGCTGTTTTAGGGGTTTTGCCTCAGCTTGCTTTTGCATGGAGCTACTGGAGGAGCGGGACAAGCCTTTGTGCCGGGAAGGAGCAGCCAAACAGGTGACCCGGTGTGCATTTGTAGCGGGGACTTTTCTCCTTTCCCTTTTAAGTTTCATCGTGCCAATTCCTCTCCGGTGCCCCCAGGAACAACAAAAAAAAAAAAAAACCAAAAAAAAAACAAAGAAGTGAGGTGAGCACCTGAGTGTGGCGTCAGTTTTGGGAGTTCAATTGAAGGAAGCTGCAGCTCTCGCAGCGTTTGAAGGATTGAAATCGGGGTGTGCCGCTGCATTTGAGGGCGCTTCTTCTGCCCCAGGCCGGCACCAAAGGTTCTGGTGCGGGAGCTGTGCTGCTGGCGTTGCCTGGGGAGCTGCCGAGGTGGAAGGGGAATTGGGCACGGCCGGGCTGCCGCGGGACTGCCAGAGCCGCGCCGGAGCGAGGCGTGCGGAGCCGAGGGGAGCTTTGCCGGGCCGGCGGGCGGGAGACGCGGCGTGGGCGCTGCGCTGGTGCCGGCCGCTCTGTCCACTCCGGGCGCGGGGCTCGGGCGCCGCTGGGGCCCCCTGGGCCCGGTGCTGGCCCTGCCGGGCAGGCGTCTCCCGGCCCGGCGCCGCCTCTGCCTGCCGGAGGAGCCGCTTTCCTGCCAGGAGCCGCGCTCCGCCCGGTGCCGGGAGCGCGGCTTTTAATTTTCCAAAGTTCCTTGATGTAGTGGTTTTGAGGTGGTTTTTAGGAATTTATTGTATCGTTTCATTTTGTTTGTAGTTGGTGTATGATAAGGGACATGGTGTACTTCTTGAATGGTATGGTTCTTGGTTCAGGTGCTGATGATAAGGGTTTTTTTGGCTTGAGTTTTGTTGTTGGAATTTTTTTTGGTGGGATTTGTTGGATTTGAAATGAACAGGGCTAACGCCTTTATTAATGTTCAGCTCTTTCTTAAAAAGATCAGCTGGGCAGGGGGCTCGACGCAGAGCTCGCCCCCGCGGTCGTAGCTTTCCCAGGCAGCCAAGAGGAAGGAGGTGTGCAGAGTCTGTCACTGGAGTCCCAAGCAGCAGCTGTCCTTTCTTCTTTCCTTGTGGCACACCGGTGACCCGAGGATGAGGAGGCGTGGCGTGCAGAGCCTGTTGCTGAAGTCCAGAACAACAGCTGTCCCCACTCCTTCCGTGGTGGCAGCACCCAGGCTCTCTGTATCTCTTTCCCTGCTTCTCAGAGCCTAACCTAGCCTGTTCTTTCTTAGGTGATGGCGACGGTTAAAAGTCAATCAGGGGATGTGTTTCTCTCTTCCTCAGCTAGGGCATTTGTCTAGACTCCTCTATTGTGTTCACTTTTTGATTTATATTCCTTTTTATCTCCTAAAAATACTCCCATGATCCTAAGGGGTTTTTATTTGCATGTTTGTCCCAGAATGGCAGGTGGAGGGGTGGGAGGCCAGTTATCTCCAGGTAGTTTAGAGAAAACAAACAGAGCAATTAGCTAATTAGCATTTCAATATCGGTACTTAGCTAGTGTTAGTAGTTTTTTTAGTGTTGCCATGGGAACTAGGAAGACCCTGCCCGCGTGTCTGGGGAACACGTGGAAACTGTTCATAACAGGATTTTTTTGTTTTGATTTGTTTTGATTTTTTTTAATTTTTAATAATATTTTTATGTCATAAAAATATAATTAAAATTTCTGTTTTTAAAGGATATGTTTTTTAAGGTTTACAATGGTTTTTATGGGTCGTAGTGTTATGAACAAGTTCACAAGTTAATATGGTTAGAGCTGTTAATGCACTTAAAGTTGTATAAATACTAAACCTTTGTTGTACCACCACTGTTAATTCCCTTACATACACCCTGCTTGTGTAATGAACAGTTTCCACGTGTTCCCCAGACATGCGGGCAGGGCCTTTCTTGTTGCCATGGCAACACTGAAAAAAATAGTAACTCTGGCGCTCTAGCTGAGTACCAATATTGAAATGTTAATTAGCTAATTGCTCTGTTTGTTTTCTCTAAACTACCTGGAGATAATTGGCCTCCCACCCCCACCCACGCTGCCATTCTGAGACTAACATGCAAATAAAAAACCGTGGGATAGTGGGAGTATTTTTAGGGGATAAAGACACCCTAAATAAAAAACTAAACACAGCAGAGGGGCCTGGATAAACGCCCTAGCTGAGGAAGAGGGAAACACATCCCATGATCGACTTTTGTCCGCCACCATCACCGAAAAACTAGACTAGAGTAGGCTGGGGGAAGCAGGGAGACAGAAAGAGAGCTCCTGGTGCTGCCACCAGGGAAGGAGCGGGGATAGCTGTTGTTTGGTGAAACACTTTTTTGGAGTTAAGTTAACAAAATGAATTAAGCATTTCTAATTTAGCTTGTAGAGTTACGTATTGAATTTTAACCTTTTACTTAAGAAACCACTGCCTGGTACAAAGGGCATAAGAAAATGCAAATTTCTGAAGCTTCCTGCATAAAGAACAATACCAGAAGAGGCAAAGAACCCAGATAAAGAAGCTCCTCTGTCTCCAAGCCTATCGAGACTGACAGACATACTCAGATAAGCACCAAAGGACCAAAAGCGCACGCCAGCAGAGAGGAAAAGTTCAAAAGTTCAGCCATGAGGAAGACCACAATCTTCAGCCTCAGGACCACCGAGAGACCCCCGTACGACCACCACAGCAAACCACGCATGCCCAGAAGGGCGTGGACTTATTTAGCATGAGAGGCGAGGACAGGCGGAGCCAGGGGTTGAATATGCATGGTAAAGTTGTACAATGTATTGCATATGGAACAGCTTTGGGAATAAAGGTGTGGGTCAGACTGAGGCTCGGGGCACAAGTTTTGGAGAGCTATCTCACTTGTGCCGGGCGCTGACATACATACCCACTTCATAACTACCCCAGGTTATGGAGTCTATTTATTTATTCCACGTATCACTTCACTGGACTTCAGCAACAGACTCTGCACGCCATGCCTCCTCACCCTCTGGCCACCGGTGTGCCACAAGGAAAGAAGGGACAGCTGCTGCTCTGGACTTCAGCAACAAACTCTGCATGCTCGGCCACCTGGGAAAAGTACAACAGAGGGGGTGAGCTCCGTGTCCAGCCCCCTGCCCAACTGATCTTTTTAATAAAGAGCTGAACATTAATAAAGGCATTAGCCCTGTTCATTAGCCCCCTCTTTCCTGTACCCTTATTGAATCCCTCGGGTATTGCCTCTGCTGCTCCCCAAAATGGCAGCCAGAAACATTCCCGAGAAATACGCAAATTAAGAGAAGCTCAAGAAAATCCAACAAAAGACCCTAGAAATGACAAACCAACCCAAAATTTGAAGAACTAAGTGACTGGACCTACTGGTGGGAAGTCCCTCTACTCCACCAACGAGGCTTTAAAGGTCACCATCACTTCAGTAGAATCGGACTAGAATGAGGACCCTAGCCAACGAGCCAAAAGATGTTTTCCTAGGCACGCCCGTGAGGACAGAAGCCGCAGTTCTGCTGTGAAGTAAAACTGATCACTTCCTCCTTTGAGTCGCCAAAGGGAGCAGTGGTGCTGTGCGCGACCCCTCAGGCCCCCACCCAGAGCTGATCACTTAATAAAAGCATTAAAAGGGAGCTGATCTCCTTGCCCATTTATTACAGTAGCATGAAGTAGAGCGTAGGTTTTTCATTCTGTTGTGGTGGCTTTTATTAGCATGAGTATATAGTGTTTGTTTTGGTGGGTTTGAGGTAGTGTCCTGTAGTTAATTGGTGAAGTTTTTTTAAATACTGATAATTGCATTATTGTTTATTCTATGATAGAGTTTTTATTTATTTGGAATGTTTAATTGTCATGTATGTTTTATTGTTACGGGTAATTTGGGAATTATTGTTTATGGTTACATTTATCTTTTGGCTTTGTGTTTATTTCTAGGTGGTATTTTTATTTTTATGGTTTGAGGCATTATGGGTTTATTGAGTTAGGAATACTTTTTTGTTGTTAATTTAAATTTATTTGTTTGGGGTTTTGCAGCTGGATGTGTTTGGTGGCTGCTTTTTGTTAGTTTTTTGGGAACTTGTGTCTTTATATAGTGGATTTTTTAACGTAGTTTTTTATTTGGGTTGTTATCTTTTTATTTTTTAGTGGTTTAGATTTTTTTAAATACTGTTTATTAGTTTCGTTTTTAAAGTTAATTTTGTAGAGTATTGGTTACTCTGAGTTAGTGTAGAGGTAGAGGTTTGGTTTTCCTTTTTAGTAACGTTCGGGGTCAGTTGTGCGATTTGAAGTTTAGTAAGTTGGATTTCTTTTTTTTAGTGGTTTTTGTGATTTGTCATGTGGGCTTCTATAGGGTTGTTTCTTATTTTGATTTCATTTTTGTGATGTGTTTCACTAACAATTGTTAGTGAAAAGAGTGTAGTATGGGGTTTTTTTGCTGGTAGTTGGTTCTATGGTGGAGTATTTTTAGTTTGTGTTATTTGGTTTAGGGTTTTTTTGTTAGAGATAAAAGTTTTATTTTGGGGCTAATTTGTAATTATTTTTAAGGTTTTAGGACGACTTAGATTTTTGATATGGATGCACTGTATGATTAGAGAAATTTATTGGTTTTATGTGGAATTGATGGCAGGGTAGAGGACACTTTTGTATAGAATATGTATTTTCATCACAGTAATTAGGATGGTAGGAGGAGTTGTGTTTTAGTGTTTGTTTTTGAGATGGTTTGGAGTTTTCTTCTAGGTTGGGATTTTTTTGTTGGCTAGTGGAGCCATTCTGACTTTTTGGATGATATTGGTAGGAATTTGATGCTGTTTCTTTTGTTATTTTATTTTTAGGAATTGGATCTTTTCAGTAGGCTTTTTGGTTTTGCTGCTTTTTTTTTTTTTTTTTTTTTTTTTTTTTTTTTTTTTTTTTGATGGTGAAAGTTTTTTAGGAGAATTGGGATGATATTTAGAAATACTTTTGTTGTACTTTTTATCTAATGTTGTTGTTTTATTGTAGATGTTTCAGAGTTTAATTTTTTTTAGTTTAATTTCGATGAATTTATGGCAGATGGTAGGACTGTGTTTTTGTTTTTGGGGTAGTTGGTTGTAGGTGTATTGTATGTTTTTCAAGTGAAGGTAAATCAAGGTTTGTGTTTGGTTGTTAGAGGAATGGAGAAAAATGTATTGGTAATGTTAATAGTGGCATGTTATTTTGTTGGTTTTGATTTTAGTTTGTATTGGAGTTTTAATAAGTTTGGTACAGTAGTGTTTAATGGTGGAGTTATTTAAGGTATGATAGTTTATAGTTAATTCTTATTTGTTTTATATTTGTGTGTAGGTTAAATGGGGTTTTTGAAGGGTGAGTGGGTTTTGTAGATGAATTTTGGTGTTTTAGTTTATGGAGTATTTTTTTGGATGGGAGTTACAGTATTTTGAGTTGTTTAGTGTTGCTGGTGGTGTATTGTTGAGGTGGTAAGGAGTATTTGTCCTAGATTAGGGCAAATTTGGGAGAAGACCTCCGGAAGGAGCCCCCAGAAAGCAAATCCCCCACGGCCCCTCCCCTCACCTGGTTCGGGAAGAACTTCCTCGGAGAGAGGTGGGGAAAAAAAACCTGTTTATTTAACAAGCAAAACAGTCCCCAATACAAAACCAACACCAGATGACAAAACTCTTTCACCGTTCTGAAGAGATGACTAATTCAGAAAGTCTCTCCTGGGAGTGGTTGCCCAGCTATCAGTCTCCAGCGCTGGGGAATGGCTGCTGCAGGTCACAAAATGCAGACTCTCGGTGGTTCTTGGTGTTTCCCAGGTCCCGGTCTGGAGCAGGTTCAGATGATGTTCAGGAAAGGGAAGGAAAAAAAACAGTCCAGGGTAAAAATTGGACTGCCTACTAAACTAACTAATAAGCAAAAGCAAAGCGAAAGCAAGCAAGCCAAGCCTCTCCTAGACACAGACCATGGGGGGAGGTGAGCCGGCTGATAACAAGACAAAACAAACCTTCACTTTCAGAGTCAGCCCTGAAGGCACAGAACAGAACACACGATTTGGGATACAAACACCATACCGTCACCCTAGGACAAGTATTTGTGGGGATTCTTTTTAAGAAGTTTTATTGTAGATAGTACTAGATAGTTGAGGTCAGATGTTTAACTGTTTGATGTTTTTCAGCTTTATAGTAGTTGTTTTAAATATTTGAGTTTTTTGGGTTTTTGAAATATTTGTTTTGGCGGAAGTTCATGTTTAGAATGTATAGATTTTTGGGTTAAAATGAAATTTTTAAATTTTTACTGAGGTTTTTTTACTGTTAAATTTTGTGATATTAGTGTTAGGTAAGTAATAGAAACAGCTTTTGTTTTATATGTTATAATGAGGGTAGTGAGTACTGCGTACTGGTGTTTATTAAGGTTTTCTATTTTTGTGGTTCTGATGTGTGAGGTAAATGAATTTATATAGTTTACAAGACATGGGGTTTTTTTTGTTTTTATTTGGTTAAAGGCAGGGATTTCTTAATTTTAAGGGTATTTTTTGGCATAGATTATAGAGGTTTTATTAAGGGGATTGGACATGGGGTCTTTATTATTCTATTTGGCAGTTTAGTTATGCGTAAATGGAGTTGGCATTTTGGTGGAATTTTTGGGGTTTGTTTTTTTTTAATTGATGCATTTGTGTGGCTATAGTAGTGGTGTTTCTGCTGCAACTCTAAGTATCCATTCTTGTTTGTGTGCTTTAGGCGGTCCACTCGTATTATGCTGAGACACCCTCAGCAACTGGCCCACAGACCCGCTTCGTCGCTCTCGTGGGAATTTGGGAAGCAGTACGTGGCTCTGTGATGGAGCCTTGATCTTTTCCATTTGAAGGTGTCACCCGGGGAGCCTTCAGAAGCAGCCAAGGAGTTGGTGTAAGTCGGGAAACTAGTGAGGAGGAGCCAGGGTCCACTTCAGCAATACCACATCACTTAGTCTCCTCTTAACCCAGGCAGACCCCACGACGAGGGCCAAAGTGTGTGACCCGAGGAGCTGGGTATTCTTAGGAGAATGGTGAGTAGCAGAATTCTTGGTTATTAGCCGCTTTGCACTTTAGATCATGCAGTGATTTTTGGTATTCGTCATTGTAGCGGAGCAAGGGACCACAGGTTAGTGATTGCAGTGATCTGCTGCGACGTGGTGTTTGGGGCTGTAAGGAAATGCATAGCCCTCTGTTCTATAAGCTTCAATTTAGGAGAAATTCTACAAACTATGCAGATTTGGAAGTCAGTATACCAGTCGGGGCCAGTGTGAGTGACCGCAAAGAGAGGCCATTTTCCATGGGAAAAAGAAGTCATTTCCCCAGGCGCTCGGAATCAGCTCAGAGATGGCATTTGGGGCTAGAAGGGAATGCTTTGTCCGCTGTAATGTAAGCTTTAGTTTTGGATAAAGTTTTGGAAATTTTGAGGTCAGGACGCCACTATGGGCCAGTGCATAAGGACCCAGAGGGAGGCCATTTTCCATGGGAAAAATAAGTCATTTCCCTAAATAGATCATAATAGGGATCTATTTAGAGGTAGGGTTTGGGGCTTTAAGGTCACACAGGTTCCTAGTTGGTGACATCTGTATTTTTGGAAAAATCCTGCAAAGTTTGGAAATGTTGAGGTCAGGATGCCAGTGTGGGCAGTGCCAGTGGCCACAAAAAGAGGCCATTTTCCATGGGAAAAAGAAGTCATGTCCCCAGGCTCTGGGGAATCTACTTAGAGCTGGGGTTTGGGACTTTAAGGTCACACATGCAGGCCCACAGGTGCCACAGGCTCTGCAGGAGCTGGCAGAGGCTGCCCAGCAGGGAGGCCATGGGGCACAGAGCCCCATGGGCACCACGGCACAGGGGCCGTTCCCAGACGCAATGCTCTTGTCCTGGGCTGGGCCTGCACAGGGGCTGTGGCACCATGGCTGGGCCAGCACAGGGCCACCAAGGGGCCACGCAGCCACTGCTGGGGCTGGCAGCACGGCCGGGCACAGACAAGGAATTGCTGAGCATGGCCTGCGCTGGCCAGGGCTGACTGTGCCAAAGGCAGAGCTCAGCTGCCCTTGGTGGCTGCAGGAACAGTCAGGAGCCCAAAGAGCCTCCATGGCTGTACTGGAAACCGAGGCTGGAGCAGGGAAATGCAGGGCTGCTGCGCCATGGGGACGGCATTGAATTCCAGCACACGCCTCAGCTCTCTGATGATCCCAGCACCGTGCTGGGCCCTGTTTCAGACTGGAGCAGAGCAGATGTTGATGGCACAGGAGCCCTGTGGGGCTGGCAGGGACCTGCAACTTGCAAGGTGCTCTGCTCTCCCTCAGCTCCTCTCTGAGAGATCTAATCCCCGCTGGGCACCTCAGGGCACAAGTGGCACTGCCTGTTCATGGGCACACAACTGACGTCTGCCTGGAAAGGCACATAGTTGTTAATAGCTGTTAATTTTATAATATACGAGCAAATCTTTATTAACTGGGTCATTTGAGTGCTTTTATGAAATGGAAAATATTCCTGCCAGGAACAGGAATTTCCTGGATCTACTGGATTCTTCTACTAATGGCAAGAGAAGAAATACTGATCTTCCCCTCTCCCTTTTCCACCAGCATTCAGTCTAATATTTAATGACCCTCTTCCTTCAGGTGTTTCCAGCTCTCCTGTTTAAATGGCCATGTCTAAGGACATTGCTTCATTTAGAGCAGCTAGATCTAGGTCCTTCCTGTTGCTCACACATTTCCTCCTGCAGCTGTTCTCTGATCATTCCAATGCATCTCCCTTGATTGGCTTCATGCTTTGAGCTTCAGGGAGTTGGCCAATCTTTCAGAAGTCTAAATAACACCTTAGTCAGCATCTTAGTTTTATTTTTATATTTTGTATCACCTCTTCTTATGCCTTTGTCTAAAATCCTTCCTGTATGGCAAGCCCTTATGGATAATGGATGACAGATGTTACTGGGATGTCAGAAGGAGCTGAGGGAAGTGTTTTGGTGTTTATTAATTTTTATCATTTCACATTTTTTATGTTTGCCATGAAGAGAAACATTTCTGTGCCTCTGAGTCTCACCAGTTCCTGGTCCCTCAAAGGACATAAACCTGATGAGTTGTGGTTCCCACTCCAGTGGTGGTGTTTGGACCTCCCTCCATAGCCAGAGCAGAGCTGCCTGGTCCCAGAAAATCCCTGGCAATGCAGGGATGAAGGAAACAGGACAGGCTGTGGGGATCAGGGGCAGGGCAGGGCCCAGGATTTGGGGTGGTTGTGAGCCCAGGGCAGGACCTGGCCCTTGGCCTTGGTGAACTTCATCCAATTGTCCTGGGCCCATGGCTCCAGCCTGTCCAGACCCCTCTGCAGAGCTTCCTGCCCTCCAGCGCAGCCACACTGCCACCCAGCTTGGGCTCACCTGGGAACTGACTGAGGGTGCCCTCGATGGCCTCGGCCAGATCAGCAATAAAGAGATTTCACTGATCTGGCCCCAATCCTGAGCCCTGGGGACACCCCTGGATGTGACTCCATTCCTCAGCTGCTCTGAGTGCCAGGGCTTGGATGAGGGACATGGTGGGGACAAAGTCTGATTGATTGTCAGCCATGAAGGGTGTTGATTTTCACATCTATTCAGACTGCATTAGGAGGTGCTGGGGATCAATATCAATTGGACATTTGTCGTGGTTTGACATGGAAGTGAATTTTTTTTCAGGAAGTTGGGTCAAACCAATCAGTGGTCAGGTTTGGATACTGGCACCTGGAGTGACCACTGAAAGTATGGACACGCCTCTGAGAACACAGGGGGTTAAAAGCAAGAACTCCCAGGAGAACTGTCTCTTTGGTTCCGGTCTTCAGAGAGTGCAGACTCTCCCCTGCCCAGCCTCAGGCTGGGAGGGGGAGGGGAAGCCATGCGGCCTTGTCCAGGTAGGCCGAGGGGGCTGAAGGTCTGGAACCGAGCCAGCTCCTGTGGACGGAAGGGTGGAGAGAAGCGGAGATGCCTTTGTCCCCCCCTCAGAGAGAAAGAGACAGAGAGCCTGATGGCACCTGGAGATTTGCCGGCAGAGGAGAAGCAGAAAGGGGGGGATGATGCCCAGCGTGGGAGTCGAGAATGCTAGGCAGAGATTTCAGCCGTCCAGGGAGTCTGAACTTTTAACCCTTTCTGGGAAATGAGGGCTTTGTAAAATATTACTCCTCCTCGATTTGTAGTGGAAGAGAGACAGTCCGGGACCTGAGATGTTAGAAGAAGAAATATTTAGGTGGGAGGAGATGATGAAGTAGCTTTTGGCTGGACTTTTCTTGTTAGCCGTAGACTGAACCAAATTCTCCTGCAATAGAGACTGCATTTTAGGGGGATGCAGTGGTGACCCAAGGAGACCTGCTTCAGCAACTAACAGCACAGGAATGGCAAGAACAGAGGAAAGCTGAGGAGGGAATGGTGATGCCCTCTGTCTTCAGGAAGAAGATGATCTCTGTTCCTGGACCCTTGGCCCCAGGGGAAAATGGGGGGGACTGTAGTCCCAAGATGAAAAGCTGAACTGTTGTCTCTTTCGGTCTGTGGCAAAGCATCCTTAAAGGAGCCCTATGAGCAGTCTGTCCATGCACGGTGGTGAGAGCACTGTGACATGGAAAGGGGAGTGTCACGCTGGCAGATTTTCTCCGGGCGGTTGCCATGTGTGACATGGAAACACAGGAGGTGGCAACTGTGTTTCCTGGGGGGTCTATGGCACAAGAGAGACTTCTCTCTCCCTTGATAGACTGAGTATTGATTATCTGAAGGGTGGTAATTTGATCAGGAATCCCGGGTGACATTTCATGGTGGTTGTCTTGGAAATTGGGAGGAGGAGGGGTGTTTTGGAGGGTCCTCATCCTGGATTTAGTGCCTGTGTCTTTTGTAGTAGTAGTTTAATAAAGTTTTTTTTCCTTTGTTATTAAGCTTGGGCTTGCTCTGCTCTGTTCCTGATAACATCTCACAGCATTTACTTGGGAAGGTGTATTTTCATGGGGGCGCTGGCATTGCACCAGTGTCAAACCATTCACAACATTGCTGATATCAATCTATAAACACAAAAAGAAAACTTAACAGGACAAAAGTGTTCTCACTGCAATGCTTTCAATATATTATATTCACTTTGAACACACTTCTGAAATCTGTCTAATTAAGAAGAATTGAAAACTTCAATTATTCCCAGATGCTTTTCTTGTTCCGGTGTTTTGAAAAAACATTTATGAGCTTTTCCCACTGAATTCATGAACTGAAGAGCTCAAGAAAGAAGAGGCCTCTGGAGTAGGAAAATTCATCAGCAACCTCCAAGTGGCTGAGGATCCATCCGCATCAGAGCAGCAATGACCAGAAATGGGCACAGCTTTGTGGCTGCCCCAGCTCTGGGATGGGCCCTGGGCCTGGAGCAGGAGCAGCTCTGGAGGGCCCCAAGGCCGGGGCTCTTGTGCTGGCCTGGGCAGATGGGATGGCAGGAAGGGCTGCAGAGCTCTCAGCACCTCAGCCAGAGGGGAGCAGGGCAGCCAGGGAGCCTCCTTTCCCTTGGCCAGGCCCGTTCCCCCATGGTGGGGCTGAGTCCTGGCTGAGCTGCAGCTGCTGCTGTGCCCTTGCCAGGGGCTGAGGCCGTGGGGCCAGTGGCCAGAGCAGCCTGGCCTGAGCAGAGCTGTGGGGCCAGAGCCGGCTGGGCTGTGCTGGGGAGAGGCCCTTGGTGCTGCACAGAGCTCAGGGCAGCTGGCAGAGCTTGCAGGGAGCTGGGCTGGGCTCCGAGAGCCTGGCCCAGAAACCATCAGTGTCCATCTCAGTCTGGCTGAGCGTGCAGGGGCAGGACTCAGCCCAGGCATTGTGGGGCAGGGCCAGCGCCTGTGCAAGGCACTGAAAACAGGCAAGTGCCCGAGAGAGGAGGCTGCTCTGTGCCCTTGGGGGCATGGACAGAGCAGGGAGGGGGCACAGGACATTTGTCAGCGCCAGCCTCTGTCCCCAGCCCTTGGCAGCCCTGGCTGCTGAGCCCAACTTTGCCCTGGCCTGAGTTTGGCTGTGGCCCAGCTCCATCCTCCTGCGGGGCTCAGGGCCTATTCCCGGCCATGGCCAGCCCTGGCCGGCCTCTCTGCTGGCCCAGAGGCCAGCAGAGGCCGGGGCGGGGCTGTCTGTGCAGGCCCACAGGTGCCACAGGCTCTGCAGGAGCTGGCAGAGGCTGCCCAGCAGGGAGGCCATGGGGCACAGAGCCCCAAGGCTGCCGTGGGCACCACGGCACAGGGGCCGTTCCCAGCTGCAATGCTCCTGATATAAACGGGCCAGGAGACCAGCTCCTTTAAAAAGGCCTTTATTCAGTGATCAGCTCTGAGTGGGGGCCCGAGGGGTCGCGCACACCGCCGCTGCTCCCTTCGGCGACACAGAGGAGGAGGTGAACAGTTGTGCTTCACAGCAGAACTGGGGCTTCCGTCCTCGAGGGCGTGCCTAGGAAGACGTCTCCTGGCTCGTAGACTGGGGTCCTCATCTCGGTCTGGTTACCTTAGGTGGTGGTGACCTCCAAAACTTGATTGAAGGTATGGGGGGACTCTTCCCACTAAGTCTAGTCACTTGGCTCCTCAAATTTCCACGTTGGTTTGGTGTTTCCAGGCCCTTTTGTTGGATTCTGTTCTGCTTTACCTCATTTGCATATTGCCGAAGCTGTTTCCGGCCGCCATTTTGGGAGCAGCGGAGGCAATACCCGAGGGACTGAATAAGGGTACCAATAAAGGGATTCAACAAGGGGTAACAGGGGGGTATTATACAACCTTAGTGAACATGGGGGAGCATATAACAATTCCACAGTGGGGGAAGTAACCAGGGGGGCATTACAACAAGGGTACAGTTGGAATGAATATGGGGAGGCATATAATAAATCCACAGTGGGAGAAGTAACAAGGGGGGTATTGCAACAAGGGTACAACTGGAATGAACATGGGGTACAACAAATATGTAACTTTAACTGAACTTATTCATGACACTCCTGTCCTGGGCTGGGCCTGCACAGGGGCTGTGGCACCATGGCTGGGCCAGCACAGGGCCACCAAGGGGCCACGCAGCCACTGCTGGGGCTGGCAGCACGGCCGGGCACAGACAAGGAATTGCTGAGCATGGCCTGCGCTGGCCAGGGCTGACTGTGCCAAAGGCAGAGCTCAGCTGCCCTTGGTGGCTGCAGGAACAGTCAGGAGCCCAAAGAGCCTCCATGGCTGTACTGGAAACCGAGGCTGGAGCAGGGAAATGCAGGGCTGCTGCGCCATGGGGAGGGCATGGAATTCCAGCACACGCCTCAGCTCTCTGATGATCCCAGCACCGTGCTCGGCCCTGTTTCAGCCTGGAGCAGAGCAGATGTTGATGGCACAGGAGCCCTGTGGGGCTGGCAGGGACCTGCAACTTGCAAGGTGCTCTGCTCTCCCTCAGCTCCTCTCTGAGAGATCTAATCCCAGCTGGGCACCTCAGGGCACAAGTGGCACTGCCTGTTCATGGGCACACAGCTGATGTCTGCCTGGAAAGAGGCACAGGTGTTAATATCTCGTATTTTATTAGTATACAGGCATATTTTTATTATCGGGGTCACTTGAGTACTTTTAAGTATTGGCAAAGTTTTCCCTCTAGGGACAGGAATTTCCTGGAAGTGTACTGATGGCAGGAGAAGAAAGACTGATCTTCCCATCTACTTGTGTCATTAGTATCCTGTTTATTATTTCCTCTCCCTTTTCTTTCAGGTGTTTTCAGCTCTCCTGTTTAAATGGCCGTGTCTAAGGACATCTCTTCATTTAGACCCGGTGGATCTGTGTCCTTCCCATTGTGCCCAGATTTCCTCCTCCAGATGCTTTCTGGTCATTCAAGTGTCTCTCAACTGACTGGCTTCATGCTTTGAGCTTCAGGGAGTTGGCCAATCTTTCTGATGCTCAAATAAATATGAATTATATTTTATTGTGTTCATATCTATTACAGGATTACCTTTTCTTGTGTCTCTGTCTAAAACTGTTCCTGTACAGAAATCCCTTGGGGATGGGGGACATGTCAGATGCTGCTGGGACATCACAGAGAGCTGAGGGAAGAGCTGTGATGGTTATTAAACTGTTCAAATGTACAACTTGTGTTTGTTTGCAAGAAACCTTTCTGTGCCTCTGAGTGTCACCAGGCCCTAAGCCCAAAGGACACAAACCTGATGAGTTGCGGTTCCCACTGCAGGGGCACTTGGACCTTGGCTCTGCACAGGAGAGCTCTTCATACACTTTCTCTCTTTTCCTCCCTCTGGGCATGGAGGGAGCTGGAGTCCCAGCCCCATTTTGGGTGTTCCCAAGCCAATGCAGAGGGGTCTCTGAGGGTCCCAGCCCCATTTTTAGGGGTCCCAGTCCATGGGGAGGCATCTCTCGTGGTCCCAGCCCCATTTCTGGTGTGCCCAATCCATAGGGAGGGGTCTTCTGGGGGTCCCTAGCCTATAGGCAGGGGTCTGTGGGGGTCCCCGCCCCATTTCCGGTGGTGCCGCTCTCCGTGCTCGTCACCCTGGGGGGATGCTCTGTCCATGTCCTCCCTCCTCACCCCCAGGGGATGCTCCGCTGCTCTCCCGCTCCACAGGTCTCAGAGCTTGTTGCCTCGGTGGGATGCTCTGTCAGTGTCTGTGAGTTTTCTGGCCCCACGTTGGGCAACTCCTGAGGGAAGTTGAGATAACACCCTGTATCCTCCATCTTGTACCCATCTACAATATGCTAAAAAACCTAAAACCTAAACTTCTCACTCATGTGACATACTAAACTACTCTCTACAATCCCTAAAATTCCTAAATGCTTGCTGTCCCGGAGGGATGTTCTGCTGGTCTCCATGGTCCTCCCAGCACCGTCGTCCTCGCTCCAGGGCGATGCTTTGCCGGTCTCAGTGTTCATTGCCTTGGGGGGATGCTCTGTCAGTGTCCTTCTTCACCCCTGGGGATGCTCTCTCAGTCTCTGTGGTCCTCCATGCCCGCTCCTGGCACTCTGGTCTGCCGCCCTCCCACCCTGAAGCCCCCTGGCTTCGCCTGCCTGGCCGAGGCACAGTCAGCTGCAGGGGATACTCCCCTGTGACTCGAGGAGAGTCGGGGAGCAGCTAAGACAGAGTGCTTTGCTGTCTGCCTTGTGTGGAGGAGAGGTGATGTTGAAGAAGGTAATAAGGGATCCGAATCAAGGCTGGGGAAAAAGTCTCAGGTTTAATCTGAGCTCCGAGGAGCTTCGAAGGCCAGAGCGTCCGACATCCGAAAGTTGCCTCGAGGCTTTTGCAACATCTTCGGTACCGGGACGGTTACAAGGGGGAAGGAATGCCCATTCACCAGTAGGGAGATTTGGGGGAGTGGAAGGCGGAAGGACAGACAGATACATAAACCAATGGGGGAAGTTTAAGGGAGGGACCCCTGGCCCTCGTCCACTCACTGGATGCCCAAGGTGGAAGATTCTGGGAGAGTGGGATGGGGAGCAGAGTGATGGACAGGGTGCCAGGGAGGGAACAGGGGAATGACTGAGCATTTTCAGGGAGATCGAAATTGAGGGAAAGGCAGGAAAGCTCAGGGCGGACCCATTGGGAGAAAATGGGGGGTGAAGGGGCAAACCATTACAGAACTGTTACAGAGATATAAAAGCACAATACAACAGGCTCGCTGCGTCTGGGGCATTGCTGTGCCTGGGCCATCCCAGCACTGTCCCCTCCACAGAGCATGGCCTGGTGCCAGGCCTGGCTGTCCCTGCCCCAGGGCTGTCCCTCTGCAAGC
The DNA here is from genome assembly GCF_024509145.1 of Vidua macroura. Classification (NCBI taxonomy): domain Eukaryota; kingdom Metazoa; phylum Chordata; class Aves; order Passeriformes; family Viduidae; genus Vidua; species Vidua macroura. Next base: position 680,441 of record NC_071596.1, on the reverse strand, counting down.
TGTCCCTCCATCCCTGTCCCTCACCTTTTGCTGCTTGGACCTGAGTGGCTGCCCCTCACGGGGCTGGCCCTGGGCATTCTCCTCTTCCTTCTTCAGCATTGTGGCAGTGCTCTGGTGAACATTGGCCACAATCACCCAGGGGAGCTGCTGCCTCCAGAGAAGCTGCTGCCTCCTCAGAGAGCTGCTCTCGTGGGAGTGGTCCCTGCAGGGATTGGCAGCCCCAAGGGTCATGATATGCACCGGTGTCACAATGGCCTCTGGGCACAATGTCACCGCGGGTCACAAAGGCCTGGTGGGCATGACCGCCCTTCCTCCCAGAGACTTCTTGTCCCACCTTTGTTCCTCCCCTAAACATCCCCAAGGAATTCCTGTACCAAAGTGCCGAAGTGCTTTTCCCACCCAGCCCACTCTGGGTCCCAGCCCTCAGCCCTGACCTCCTCGAGAAAGACCATCAGGAAGGCAAAAGCTCCATTTGAAATTACTCTGATGGCTACTGTGAAAGACTATAAAAGTGTGTTTTTAAAAAAGATTAATAACAAAGGAGGACCAGGGAAAAATGTCCATTCATTATTGTGGGGACTGGGGGCAGGGGAGGAGGGAGGGATTCTGGTCAGGAATCCAGGGGCATCCTGGTATTCTGTGTCAGCAATTGTGCGGGCAGCACGACTGGGCTCTGATTGTCCCTCTCTGCTGGGCACTGGGGAGGCCACACCTCATATCCTATGCCCAGCTTTGAGTCCCTTTACCCTGTGGCTACATTTAATACACACTACCAACTCCTTGAACGATAATTCAGTTATCTCTTGCGTCTTTGTCATACATATGTGGCGTGTTGCAGATTAGAGGTAAGGGTAAAATTAATTGATAGGTTTTCTTATTTATGGTTCAGAAATACTGCAATTATATAACATTTCATGTACTGAGTTCATTGTATGTAGTTTACATGTTGGATGGATATAATTTTGTTTATCTTGTGACAGCATACACAGGATGATTATAAACAGTAAACAGAATATAGCCAAAACTAACAAACTACAATTGGATGCAGCATTAAATTCAAAATTCCAGTTGTTCTGTGTGGCCATCCAAAAATAGTTTCCCATCAGCAATGTTCTCTAACTTTCTTCCCTCTTTCCAGGACATGGTGTATCTTCTCTGCCTGACGATGGGTGGTAATGTGGGTTCCTTGTCTGTTGTGCTGTTGTCCATTTCAGCATGGACTCAGATCATTGCAACAGTTTCTTGCCAATGCCAAATTCACTCCAGCAGTGCCAGGCAATGAAACTTGACACAGTGTGCAATTGGACTGTAGCAATTGGTGAGTTGTGAGGGAGCTGAATTGTTAAAGCTGCATCCCATCATTTTGCTAAAACTACAGATACAGCTATTAGAGTGATCACATGTCTCTCAGGTGGTGTTTTCTGTAAACATAGAATCACACAGTTCTCATACAGATACATCCATTTCCAATATATGCAAGTACAGTTGCTGGGGTTTCAACACAATATTGACATTTTCTTCAACATCAAGGCAAATGTCTTAATTGTCAATAGTATTATTTTCACAAATAAATCCTTGCTGTTCCTGTCCAGTCAGGCATCAACATCCACAGCTGGCCATTTGCTCCCATTTGGGGCTCACACTTGTATGTTCTAACAGACAGAGGACAGTTCCATTGGGATTTAAACAGCACTATAATTGGGTATAAGGCATAGAGTATTGTTAAAAAAAAGCTGTGGCTTTGCCCTCAATGGGATAATAAGTGTCATTAACAAGATGTCACCAAGATTGGAAACCCTTTGAAAGAGAGTGTCATAATCCCAAATTACCTCTAGTTTATCAGTGGTCAAGGTGCCCTCATCGCCTTCCGTTTTAATTGCTATTACAGCAGATTGCAACAACATCTGTGGAAGACATGTGGTGCATGGTGTAGAATTTAACTAAAGTTATATTTATTATGATTTATGCTAATCAATTGGCATAAATAAAGAAGTGAGGGTCTTCAGTGTGTGGGTCAAGCTGTGTCTATGTGTATTTTGGGTTCTCCTTTGAGAACGATCAGTCCAGGAGATCATCTACAAAAGTCAACGACAGGGAATTTATTTAATAATAAATGTGCAGTAGACAGATAGAAAGGGATAGGAAACAGGAGAGTGAGAGGGAAAGAGGGGAAACAAGGTCATTCATCTGGGGTTATCTTTCTCTGGTCCATATTGCAGGTATCCAGGGAACCATTTTCCTCTTTGCCATGTGAAGAGAGAATGGGTTTGCCTTCATTTACCTGCAATGCTGAGGCCTAAGGAGTGTTTCTAAGCTCCTAAACCACCCTCCTTAGGGGTGGGATGGGGATGCACCCCCATAATGCTGCTTAGCGGGCGGGTTGTGTTGTGCTCGTTAGTCCGTGCAGGTGCATGGTGGGGTTTTTCTCGGCTGCGGTGTGAAGTGGGGGCTTTAAAAGAGGCTTCTGGGGAGCGCGGGGACCCAGAGCGGGCAAACAGAGGTGTGGCACAGCTTTGAGGGTATGGCACAGCAATTTGTGGGGCAGTTTTCAGGGCAGTTTGTGCAGCAGTTTGTGCAGGCGCGCAGGGCTGCAGGTTTCCAGATATCCCCTGTTCGAAAGTTTTGCTGTGTGTTGTTTTCCATGTTTTTGTTGTTTGGTTTCAGGGTTTCTCTTAGTAATGGTCTTCACACGATCAAAAACCCTAGTTAGTGCAAATCTGTGTAACTAAATGGAACCCTCCAAGAAGAATGTGTCTGTACAGACTCATTCTTGTGCGGACTGTTTGAGCTTATCAGTGGTTTCAGGGGTGTTGCAGAGGAAATCTGCCTGCGGTGTGAACAGGTGAATGATCTCCTCACGCTGGTGGCCGAGCTTAGAGAGGAAGTTGAAAGACTAAGGAGTATCAGGGAAAGTGAAAGGGAAATAGATTGGTGGAGTTCAGGCCTTCCATCCTTAAGGGAGGCCCACCAAGGGTCAGAGGACTCCCATGCCTCCCACTGTCAGGCAATAGAAGAATGCTTGGTAGATGAAGGGGACTGGAAATGGGACCCTGTTCGGGGAAATATTAATAAAAACTCCTCCCGACCCCCATCCTTTAGTCAGGTGCCACTTCAGAACAGGTATGAGCTCCTGGATCTAGAGAGTCAGGAAGACTTAGAAGAAAATTATCTGGCTTCCAGTTATGATTGGTCTGTGAGACAGATCACCACCTCTAACATCAAAAAGGAAAGAAGGGTAATCGTGGTGGGTGACTCCCTTCTGAGGGGAACAGAGGGCCCCATATGTCGACCAGACCCACCCAACAGGGAGGTCTGCTGCCTCCCTGGGACCCAGGTACGAGATATCACTGAGAGACTGCCTGGGCTGATTCAGCCCTCTGATTATTACCCACTGCTGATACTCCAGGCTGGTAGTGATGAGATTGAAAAGAGGAGTGTCAGGGCAATTAAAAGGGACTTTAGGGCATTGGGTCAGGTGGTTAATAGGACAGGGGCACAGGTAATCTTTTCCTCAGTCCCTTTGGAGTCTGAGAAAAACGGTGAAAGCAAGAGGAGAGCTCACATTATCAACGAGTGGCTCAAGGGTTGGTGTCATTGGCAAAATTTCAGATTCTTTTATCAGGGGGCAACTTTTACAGCACCTGGCTGTTGCAGTGTGCAGCTACGCAAACGGAGCAAAAGGGCTTTGTGAATTTGGGATGGGAGTTTCTATTTCCTAAACCTAAAGCTGGAGTTTCTATTCTGTATTTTTACATGTATTCATCCTTCCCCCTGGAGTTATTCCCATTGGATTTTACCTATAATGTATTCCTACTGGGCATTGTTCTATTGGTCTCACCTTATCTCTTATTTTTCCCTATAAAACCTTTGTCTGGACCCGAGATCGGGGTCACTTGTACGTGCGGCGATCGGGCAAATACAACCTACTTTGGACTGCACAACAAGTGTCCACTCTCTTAAGTCTCTTTATCCCGGTCTTGCTCACGCTCTCTAAACAGCTGGGTCCATATCAAACGAACCCGCAAAGGTGTTTGTTGCTTCTCTCTCTCTCCAGCGGATCCCGGAAGCGCCTGGCCAGCGCTCCGGGAAAGAGTATCCAGGCGAAAACAAGGAAGTCAGAGAGAGGAGAAAAGAACAAAAAGTGACAAGTGGCGCCCGAATGCCTGGCTTTGATGCGGAAACTGTTTTCATAGCGCGGCAGATAGCGCTCCGGTTTGGGGCTTTTCCAGACGCGGGAGACGCGGCTGCTAGTGCCGAGCTGCCAGCACCAGAGTCCACCCGGCGCGAAAAGCCGCTTGGACCACAGCGAGTCCGAGGGGGCTTCCGCTCCCTCCGCTCAGCTCCGCAGACCTATCGCCACTGAGAAACTCCTCTGGCTCCTGCCGAGTTCGGGGTTCCCAGCGGACCGAGGACGCAACTTCTGCACACCCCAGAAGACATCTTCAGAACGGGAACCGCTGCTGTTTTTTGTTTTCTAAGGGTCGACGGATTGGTAAGATTCTATACTAACGTGGGAAGGCCCCGGTTAGTGGATCTGGGTGGAGGCAATCCCTGTTCCCACGGAAGGAGAGGGCACGCATGCGCGCTGCGTGCAGGGTAGCTGCCGTCGGGTTTTAGACTTTTTTAGGGTTTTTTTCTCTGTTTTTTCAGCAGCAGGCGGGTGAGGCTTGCTCATGGGCAACACGGGTGGGAAGTTGTCCAAGCAGCAAAAAGAGATTTATTACCAAGTAAAAGTAACCCTGACAGAGTCAGGAGAAAGTTTTTCTAAAAGTTTTGTGAAAAAGTTTATAAAGTGGTTGACTTTAAAGTTTCCAAACGTCTCAGCTCAGGATGTGAGGCAGAAAGCTTTTTGGAAGGGGGTTGGCACAGTTTTAACAGAAGGCACCAAGAAGGGGGATCCTTCAGTGAAAAAGGGTTTCATGAGGATCTTTTTGTTAGTTTATGACATTGTTAAAGAGGGTACAGACCATCGGGAGACGCGGGAAACTGAAAAGAGTCCATCTGCTTTAGTTCCCCCGTCTCTCCAACCCCCACAGTCTGAAAATGCTAATCGCTCTGTTGAAACTTCTGTTCCTAAACCTTCTGCTTCTTTCCAGAGTTGTGGCTGTTCCCAAAACCTTCTGTACTCCTTCTAACCCCTTCCCTCACCCCCCACGGGACGAGCCGCCACAAGATGGCAGCGGCCGCGTGGTGGGGGTCTTTGTCTCATCACCAGATGGACAAAGAAGCGCGGCGGGAACTCCTCCTTCCCAGGTACCTCCCCCACACCAGTCCCTGACCCTCCTTCCTTTTGTCCTGACCCCTCCTCCTCCTCTCTTGCGGCAGACCAAACCCCTCCCAAATGCTACTGCAGGCCTCTGCCCACAGCACCACCCCTCCAGGTGGTTCCTTCAGCTCCACCCCTCGAGATTGCACCACCCGATCCCGCCCCGCTCCACACGGCATCACCAACCTCAGCCACTCCCACACAAACCTCCACCCCTGAGCCTCCGGACCCTGCCCCCGCTCCTCCTGTTTCCCAGGGCCTGGCCTCTGGTTCCCATGGCGACGGGAAAGGTGCGGAGGCCGAAACTGGGAAACAGAAAGCAGGCAAGGATTCAAACTCCTTGTTTCTCGCGCCAGTGTTGTACAACGTGAGAGGGCAAAACCCCAGATGGGAACCACTTTCATACGAAAGCATAAAGGAACTCTGCAAAACAAAATGTGAATTTGGGCAAAAAAGCGAGTTTTTTAAGAGCATGTTAAAAGCAACTTTCAATTCTAACACCTTAGTTCCCACTGATTTAAAGCGCTTGTTCAGTTGCTTGCTCCCTCCATCAGAATACAGAATGTGGGAAAGAACTTGGAAAAGGTTTGCAGGAGACCTTCTTCCAGAAATTTTGCAGAGTCCCGATTATGCAACAGATATAGAGGATGATGAGATCACCCTCGAACATCTTGTAGGTGCAGGGGTCTGGAATCAAGCCCAAAAACAGGCAGCAGGGATTCCAAAACCAGTGTTAGATCTCAAAAAAAGACGCAGCAGAACAGGCATTTCTTAGTATGCCCTCAAAGGAACCTATAATACCTTATATTGCTCTCAAGCAGTCTGTTTCAGAGCCATTCATGGATTTTGTTGATTGAGTAAGAGACACAGTTGAGAAAAAGGTGGAAGGGCAAGAAGCACGAGACGAACTCACGTTTGAAATTGTCACCACAAATGCAAATGATGCCTGTCTGCGAGTCATCATGGCTCTTCCAGCGCCACCTCCACCTACGCTGGATCAGCTCATCGAGGAGTGCACAAGAAAAGCCACACTGATAGCAGAGGACTTAGTGAAAAGGCCTCGAGAGAAGGTGGTTGCTCCATCATCGGCAACCCCAAAAACTCTACCATTGAGACCTCCTCCACCCAAATGCAGGTGTTTTTACTGTAATCAGGAAGGCCACTTCATCAGCCAATGCTCTTTTCGGGGGAAAGCGCCTCCCCAGGGGGGGAGGGTGGGAGGGGGAGAAGTCTCCAACCAGAAAAAAAACTAACTGGCGAGCGCAGATCCACCCCGCGCGATGACACAAATGGGGTGGGTCAAAGTGTTTGTGCTAAGGCAGCTGTACACCACATTGTGCCTAGTGTCAGCAGCCAGGTTTACACCACTGACAAAATTGAACCTTACCGGTTGCGACTCACTGAACCCATTCATTTCTCTAACCAGGAATGGCATTTCATCATAGCAACAGCAGAACTGTTGCCCCGCATTCAGGACTGCGAAACTCGCAGAAGGAATGATCTACTAAACTGCAAGTACCTTGTCATTGGTGACACAAAGTACACCCCACAAGAGACAGAGATCCCTCCTGCCATCCTTTCACTTGATCCTAGGACCTTCTATCTCATGGCACATTGTGTCCACCCCCCTCTCTTCCTGTCACAGGGACAGATCATTGCCCAGGCAATTCCAGTGCCTCAGCTTTTGTGTGATGATCTAGACCTGTCAGTCTTCTACACCGAGACGTTGGGAGAGGAGAAGCCCCTTGTGTGGCGTGGCCTTAAGAGCGAGGGGCATTCCATCCAACTTCAGGGGATGATGGACACGGGGGCAGATTTAACAGTCATTCTCTCACACAAATGGCCTCAACAACTGCTGGGAGCAGATGGGCTCCATCTTTCTGTTAAGGGCAGAAGAATTTTAGCTCATGAACTGGCAGAACTTGTTCACATGGGCTTTAAACTAGGTCTGAAGGTGGAGGGAGATGCATCTGGGCTGTCTGGAATCAGGCCCAAAGGTGGTAAGCCTGAGTTGGGGGTGAAATCAGCAGCCCAGCTGAGGTGCATGTACACCAATGCACACAGCATGGGTAACAAACAAGAAGAGCTGGAAGCCATGGTCCAACAGCAGAGCTATGATGTAATTGCCATCACAAAAACGTGGTGGGATGACTCACATGGCCGGAGTGCTGCACTGAATGGCTGCAAGCTCTTCAGGAGAGACGGGAAAGGGAGAAGAGGTGGAGGGGTGGCCCTTTATATTAGGGAGGCTTTTGATGCTATGCGTGTTGAAACTAAGGATGATGAAGTCGAATGTCAATGGGTGAGAATTAGGGGGAAGGCCAACGAGGCTGACATCCTACTGGGAATCTGTTATCGTCCACCCAACCAGGAAGAAGAGGTGGAGAATTCATTCTATAAGCAGCTAGAGAATGTTTCAGGATCATCAGCCCTTTTTCTTGTAGGCGACTTCAATCTGCTGGACACTTGCTGGCAACTTAATACAGCTGAAAAAAAGGCAGTCCAGGAAATTTTTAGGGTTTGTGGAGGACAACTTTTTGTCGCAGGTGGTGAGTGAGCCCAACAGGACAGGGATTATGTTAGATCTGCTGTTTTCAAATAGAGATGGGCTGGTGGGAGATGTGGTGGTTGGAGGTCACTTGGGGCACAGTGATCATGAAATTTTAAAATTCTAAATATTTGGTGAAGTGAGGAGGAACACTAATAAGACTTTTACATTGGACTTCTGGAGGGTAGAGTTTGGCCTATTTAAGAGATTTATTCAGAGAGTTCCTTGTGAAGCAGCCCTTAAAAACAAAGGAGTCCAGGAAAGGTGGGTGTGCTTCAAAACAAAGATCTTGAGGGCACAGGAACAGACTGTCCCTGTGTGCTGAAAGACAAGTGGATGAGGCAAACGCCCAGCCTGGATGGGAAACGAGGATTTGAAGGAACTTAGGAATAAAAAGAGGATGTATCATCTTTGGAAGGAGGGTCAGGTCTCTCAGGAAGTATTTAAGGGGCTTGCTAGGGCATGTAGGAGAGAAATTAGGGAGGCCAAAGCTCAGTTTGAACTTAAAATGGTAGCTTCTGTAAAGGATAATAAGAAATGTTTTTGCAAATATATTAATGATAAAAGGAAGGGTAAGATCAATCTTTGTTCTTTATTAAATGTGGAAGGGAATTTAATAACTGCAGATGAGGAGAAGGCAGAGGTGCTTAATGGCGTCTTTGACTCAGTTTTTAGTGAGAAGACAATTTGCCTTCAGGACAACTGTCCTCCTGGGCTGGTAGATGGTGTCAGGGTGCAGAGTGGGCCACTGTTATCCAGGAGGAGGCAGTCAGAGAACTGCTGAGCTGCTTGAATGTTCATAAATCCATGGGACCTGAAGATGAAGTTTAACAAGTCCAAGTACCCAGTCCTGCACTGCTATAGGCTGGGGACGGTGTGGCTGGACAGTGCCCAGGCAGAAAGGGACCTGGGGGCACTGGTTGACAGCTGGCTGAACATGAGCCAGCAGTGTGCCCTAGTGGCCAAAAAGGCCAATGGCTCCTGGCCAGTATCAGGAATGGTGTGGCCAGCAGGAGCAGGGAGGTCATTCTCTCCCTGTACTTGGCACTGGTGTACTTGGCATTCCTCCCCTGTACTGGCACCGTTCCTCGAGTGCTGTGTCCAGTTCTGGGCCCCCAATTTAGGGGGATATGGAGTGGCTGGAGCGTGTCCAGAGAAGGGCAACAAGGCTGGTGAGGGGCTTGGAACACAAGTCCTGTGAGGAACGACTGAGAGAGCTGGGGTTGTTTAGCCTGGAGAAGAGAAGACTCAGAGGTGACCTTATTACTCTACAGCTTCCTGAAAGGTGATTGTAGTCAGGTGGGGGTCAGTCTCTTACTCCAGGCAACAACTGACAGGACCAGAGGACAGTGTCTTAAGCTGCACCAAGGGAAATTTAGCTGGGATATTAGGAAAAAAAAAATTATGGAAAAGGTGATAAAGTACTGGAATTGCCTGTCCAGGGAGGTAGTGGAGTCACCATCATGGGATGTGTTTAATAAAAAACTGGATGTGGCACTCGGTGCCATAGTTTAGCTGAGGTGGTGTTAGGGCATGGGTTGGGCTCAATGATCTTAAAGGTCTCTTCCAACCCAGTAATTTTGTGATTCTGTGATTGTGTGACATCACAGACCAGGTTGTGACACCATATAGTCGGCTGTGACACCACTGGTCTATTATGTGACATCATAGAGCAAGCTGTGACATCACAGGATGCCTGTATGACATCACAGAGCAGAGCAAGCTATGAGGTCAAAGAGTGTGCTGTGACATTATAGGGTGGCTGTGTTACATCACTGAAGGTGTTGTGACATCACAGGGTGAGTCTGTGAGCCCACAGAGGTGATAAGTGACTTCTGCCATCACAGAGCAGGCTGTGACATCACAGAGGAGGGTGAGATGTCACAAAGTCGGCTGTGACATTATAGGCTGGCTGTGTGACATCACAGAACGGGCTGTGAGGCCACAGAGAAGACTCTGCCATCATAGATAAGGGCTCTGTGACATCACAGAGCAGCTGTGTGATGTCACAGAGAAAGCTGCGACAATAGAGAGTGGGTGGTGACATCACAGACCTGACTGTGAAATCACAGAGCAGGCTGTGACATCACAGAGAGGCTGCCTAACATCACAAAGGTAGCTGTGACATCACAGAGCTGGCTGTGACATCACAGGGCAGATTTTGTGACATCACAGAGCAAACTGGATTTCAAAAAGCAGGCTGTGACATCACAGGGCACCTATATGAAATCACAGGTAGCCTGTTACATCTCAGAGTGGGTTGTGTGACATTACAGGGCAACTGTGTGACATCACAGGGGCTGTGTGACACCACAGGGGATGTGTGATGTCACTGGGGAGGTCACTCCACCCCAGCCCCCCCTCACAGTTCCCCCAGAGAAGTCCAACGCTGCTTGTGCACAGCGGGGTCCCCTGTCCCCCCGGGTCCCCCACCCCCGATGCTGCAGCCTCCCCCAGAGGATGTTCCACGAGATCAACCCCAGAGCCTGACACGGGGACAGGGGCTGGGACTGCGGGGGGTGGGACAGTGGGACAGGGACCCCCCAGCAGCGTCCCCCAGTCCCCCAGGGCCAGAGCCTGGGCCAGGGCTCCTTCACCCTGTTACCAACGAGGGCTTGAAAGCGCTGGAAAAATCCCCAGCAAGGGATCAGCAAAAAACAGATTTAATATTAAGTGACAACACGGCAATGTTTCTTGGCAAGAGTCACTCTGCTCCTGACTGGACACTTCAGGCACACCAAGGAAACAAAGCAACAACAAAAGCAAACAAAATCCAGGCAATCAAACCAGAAATGAACTGAGAAATGGGTGGTTCCTTCCTCTGGAAAAGAACTGTCCTTCTAGACCAGTTGCCCATGGCCAGAATTGGGATTTTACCTCCAACTTTACCTGTTGTGAGAGAGTGGAGGAGATTGTTGCCCCAAAATATTTCACGTGTGGGAGAGGAAGGGGCAGTCCAGCCTTGCCCGGCCCTGTAACCCCAGCACTGCCCTGCCCTGGAACCCCAATCCCCCCAGAGCCTCTATCCCAGCCCAGCAGCGTCTGCCAGTCCCTGGCACAGCACAGGCAATGCTCCACAGCCACTTCTGGAGCCCCAGCCCAGCTCCTGAGTGACCAAATGACCCCAAGTCCCACGTGGGGGAAGGGCCCAGGAAGGCAAAGGGGTATTTATGGCTGACCACAAGGCAAGCACGCGTCTTGACCCTACCTCCTCTTGGAATTTCTATCTGAACACTGCTGGAATCCAGGAGTTGGTAGCTCTGTGTGTGCTTCTCTAAAGTTTTTTTGCCTTTCTTTCTGTCTTCTACTTCCATCCACTTGCAAATGTTGATTAACTTAAAACTGAACTGGCTTAGAATTTGTGAAGTCAAATGGGCCAAGTTAATGCTTTGAGAAGTGCTTTTTCTTCATTGAATGCCATATTAAATTTTGCCAAAGATTCTCTGATTTTCTAAAGTTCCCAATAAAGGTTGTTTTGTTGTTTTGAGCTTCTGAGAATCCCTTGTTGGTATTTCTCCGGTGCATTCAACTCAGAGCACACAAACAATTGTAGTTCCTTTTAAATGTCTCCTTGAGAGAATTGTCTGGGGGATGGCAGTCAGGGCTTGTCTGTCCTGCTTGGTACAGCCCAGGCAGGATTTTCACAGCCCCATTCCACACTCCATTTCCCAGCTGGAGCTTCTGGTGCCTCTGAGTTCTGCTGCCCCAGCCCCAGGGACGCTCTCCTTGTCTGCCCATTCCCCCACGGTCTCTGGGCAGGGATGGCCTCAGTGGGGGCTGCTGACATCCTCAGCACCTTGGAGGCTGCTGCTGAATTTTACTGCTCCAGAGACTTCTTCAGCCTTCAGCTCTTCCGCTCAGGAATTCAATGCCTCAGGGCTTATTAATGTTCAGAACACCTTAACAAGCCAAGCCTCTGGGAATAATTTAAGTTTTCAGATCTTTTGTGGTTGATTAGACAGATTTCAGAAGCCTATTCCAAGTGAATAAAATATATTTAAAAAGACAGTGAGAAAACAATCAGTGCAGGAACGCCTTCATTTCTAATTGACATTGAATCCAAGAACCTCCTCATGCAGTTGGAATAGATACGAAAATCAAGAGCCTTTATGGCTGACAATCAATCAGACTCTGTCCCTACCCCCACCCCACCATTTCCCCCATCCAAGCCCTGGCACTCAAAGCAGCCTTGTGCAAATCTGAGCTCCCTCCAGCCCAGGCTGCACCTGCATGATTCAGCTCCTTGGCTCCAACTCCCACCTGCTTTTCTTGGAGAAGGAGCTGCCCGAGACACAGAGGGATGTTAATTTCTTGTCAGCCAACAAAGCCACGGGAAGGCACAGCTCCATCCAATGCAAAAGCCGTTCCTCTGCTGGCTATTAAATCCACTTTGCGCAGCAGACAGTCTCAGAGCAATGGAAAACACCTTCTGTGCCCAGCACAGATCCCAAGGTCCCCCCAAACCCTCCCTGCCCCAGTTCTGCCCAGATTTGCTCTTTGCACACACGAGTCACAGGCTGAAGTCAGGAGCTCCCTCCATGCCCAGAGGGAGGAAAAGAGAGAAAGTGTATGAAGAGCTCTCCTGTGCAGAGCCAAGGTCCAAGTGCCCCTGCAGTGGGAACCGCAACTCATCAGGTTTGTGTCCTTTGGGCTTAGGGCCTGGTGACACTCAGAGGCACAGAAAGGTTTCTTGCAAACAAACACAAGTTGTACATTTGAACAGTTTAATAACCATCACAGCTCTTCCCTCAGCTCTCTGTGATGTCCCAGCAGCATCTGACATGTCCCCCATCCCCAAGGGATTTCTGTACAGGAACAGTTTTAGACAGAGACACAAGAAAAGGTAATCCTGTAATAGATATGAACACAATAAAATATAATTCATATTTATTTGAGCATCAGAAAGATTGGCCAACTCCCTGAAGCTCAAAGCATGAAGCCAGTCAGTTGAGAGACACTTGAATGACCAGAAAGCATCTGGAGGAGGAAATCTGGGCACAATGGGAAGGACACAGATCCACCGGGTCTAAATGAAGAGATGTCCTTAGACACGGCCATTTAAACAGGAGAGTGTCGTGGGGACAGGACATTTTCATGCTCATTATCCCAATCGTGGTTTCTGTTCCCTGTCCTCAGTTTGTTTTGTCTTCCTTCCCCCCCCCCGGCTGGCTGCTGGCTTGCTGCTTAGCTTGCTTGCTGCTCTTGCTTGCTGCTGGCTGCATGCTTTGCTGGCTCTGTTTTCCTCTCTTTTTTCTCTGCTTTTCGCTGGCTTGCTTTTTTGCCATTTTTTTTTCCTTTTCCCCGGTTTCCGTTGTTCCCTTCCCCCCCCCCCGAAGACATCGGACCTACTCCGGGCAGGAGCTCCCCCGGGGTCTGCGAAAGAAGCTCCATACCCTCTGCGGCGAAGAGAGATACAGCTCAACCCCTTGGACTGGTGAAAACATCTGTGGTCATCTTGGGCTATTTCTCTTGTGCTGGGGAGTGTTTTTTTGTTGTGCCTTAATAAACAAGTTTTTTCCACTTCCCCTCTGAAGGAATTCCTCCCGAACCCGGTGGTGGGGGGGAGGTTGCGGAGGGTTTGGTTTCCTATAAGGGGCTCCTTTGGAGGTGTTTTCCCCTAATTTGTCCTAAACCAGGACAAATAATTTGGTGGCCCGTACGGGGAGGCCCAGACAAAGTGGAAAAAACTTTATTCTAATAATATTTTTGGCTTTAACCGTTCTGCGGGAATATTGGTATGTCTCTTTTTAAAGTTATGATGTCATTTGGAGTGAAAGCCTGCCTCTATTTGTGGTCATTAGGGTTCTTCGAAGTTTTGATCGCTTTATGGTCCCTGGAGTTATTTTCTTATCCAGAGGTAGCTCCGGTATTGTCCCTAATACGTAGCTTTTGTAGCAGACGGGCACTAACGAGAATATTTATCGGGCTGGGCTTGGCTGTGATACTTTGCAAGGGGCTTATAAAAATGTTGTTATCGGCTCCAGGAATGTATAACTCGTGGTTGTGGCTGTGTACTAAATTTGTTATGGGGGAGGAGGTTTTTCAGCCTTTGCTTTCTTTTTCCTCCTCCGAATTGTTTACATCTCTATTAGGAAATGTCCTGTCCTCCCTGACTGCCAAGGATACCATCTTTCTGTTATTTAATTTAATAACCTTTCTCTATACTGTCCGCAGTTTATATAAGATGAAGGCTGAGATTTCTAGAGGGGCTGGTGAGACCTCTGATTTAGGAGTACAACCAAGGGTGAAAAATCCTGAGTGGTGCGGGAAATGGGAGGATATGGGCAAAATTTTAAAGGAGTTTTCTGATCCTGTAGTTTGGGACTTTCCATCCGAACACATCCAGAACCCAGCTGAGGTGGCGAAGTATTTGAAAGGGAAATGCCAGGATAACCCCAAGGAGAAAAGGATCATTGCAGTGAGCTGGGCCCTGGCATATGCTTATCGTACTCTGCTCGATACTGTAGGGCAGCAGACAGAGGAAGGGGGGCAGGGAGATAAACCAGCAGCAATCCCAGTCACTCAGGCTGCAGCCAACAGCCCAGGTTCGAACCCAGTAGTTAAACCAGACTGTAAGCCTCAACCAATGGCCGTGGCTACTAGCACACGAAGTGGAAAGTGCACAGAGAAGACTGATCGACCCGTGGATGACAATGATGAGTATGATGCAGGAGAAGGACCCTCAACACCTCCTGACATAAAATCAGGAGTCAAAGCAACTGGCACAAGATCAGAGACTAATATTGATTCCTTCTCCCTGAAGGACCTCCGAGGCCTAAGGAAGGATTATCGGCGACAGCCCGACGAATCTATAATTAGTTGGCTGGTCCGCCTTTGGGATGCGGCAGGGGAGGCTACCATTCTGGATGGCACTGAAGCAAGGCATTTGGGGTCCCTGTCACATGATCCTGTCATCGACCAAGGCATGATGAGGGGGGCTAGCCCTCAAAGCCTCTGGGAACGGGTCCTGGACAGCGTAGCGCAAAGGTATCTGTGTGCCGATAACCTCTATGTCCAGCAGACACGATGGAAGACCATAGAACAGGGGATCCAACGCCTGAGGGAGATGGCAGTGGTGGAGATCATTTTTTCAGAAGACGTAACAATTAGGAATCCGGACCTTGTACCATGCACACCTGTAATGTGGAGGAAACTGGTGCGACTTGGGCCACCTGAATACGCTTCTGCTCTAGCAATAATGAAGCGGGAGGAGGTATATGAGACTGTGCTTGATATGGCAAAGAAGC
Source organism: Vidua macroura (assembly GCF_024509145.1). Lineage (NCBI taxonomy): Eukaryota > Metazoa > Chordata > Aves > Passeriformes > Viduidae > Vidua > Vidua macroura. The sequence continues at coordinate 665,380 of NC_071596.1, read as the reverse complement.
TTCGGGCATATGCGGATGCCGTACATGGCCCGACCCATGCCAGAATTGCAGCTGTGGAGACACGACTGCAGGAATTAGAAGGAAAAATAGAGGAAAGCCGCAAGAAACTCAGGGAAGAGATTAAGGAGGACCTCCTCCAAATCTCAGCTGTGCAAATTAGAGGCCCTGGCACCCAACGCAGACGTTCCTTTGTTGGGGAGAGAAGGTACACCCCACGAGCTGAGTTGTGGTTCTTCTTGCGTGAGTCTGGAGAAAACATGAGGAAATGGGATAGGAAGCCTACTGCTGTTCTGGCACAACGGGTGCGTGAATTGAAGGAAGGTAAGAAAAGGAAAGCAGCCCCAGTTGCCCGTAGCCGAACAGCCAGGTATGATGATGACATGTCTGATCCCCTTGAGGAAACCTCCAAGACATATGCCCAAGGAAAAAAGGATAACCAGGCATAGAGGGGCCCTGCCTCTAGCCAGGTAGAGGCATGGGAAAACCGTGTTTTCTGGACGGTGTGGATCCGATGGCCTGGCGCATCAGAGCCACAAGAATATGACGCTTTAGTGGATACTGGTGCACAGTGTACGCTAATACCATCGGGATATGTGGGGGCAGAGCCTGTTTTCATTGCCGGTGTGACAGGGGGATCACAACAACTGACCCTGGTGGAAGCTGAGGTGAGCCTGACTGGGAAGGAATGGAAGAAACATCCCATTGTGACCGGCCCAGGGGCTCCATGTATTCTGGGCATAGACTTCCTCCGGAGCGGCTATTACAAAGACCCGAAGGGACTCAGGTGGGCCTTTGGCATTGCCGCTGTAGAAGCAGAGAGCATTAAGCAATTAAACACCTTGCCTGGACTGACAGAAAACCCATCTGCAGTAGGGCTCCTAAGGGTGGAAGAGCAACGAGTGCCAATTGCGACCTCGACAGTGCATCGCCGGCAGTATAGAACGAATCGAGATGCCGTGATCCCCATCCACAAACTGATTCGTGAGCTGGAGAGCCAAGGGGTGGTTAGCAAGACCCACTCACCCTTCAACAGCCCTATCTGGCCTGTGCGTAAATCTGAAGGAGAATGGAGATTGACTGTGGACTACCGAGCATTGAATGAAGTGACTCCACCACTGAGCGCTGCTGTGCCGGACATGCTGGAACTCCAGTACGAGCTGGAGTCCAAGGCAGCACAGTGGTACGCCACTATTGACGTTGCTCATGCGTTTTTCTCCATTCCTCTGGCAGCAGAATGCAGGCCTCAGTTTGCCTTTACGTGGAAGGGAGTGCAATACACCTGGAATCGACTGCCCCAGGGGTGGAAGCACAGTCCTACCATCTGCCATGGACTGATCCAGGTTGCACTAGAAAAGGGTGAGGCTCCAGAACACCTGCAGTACATTGATGACATCATTGTGTGGGGGAACACAGCAATGGAAGTATTTGAGAAAGGGGAGAAAATCATCCAGATTCTCCTGAAAGCCGGTTTTGCCATCAAGAGGAGCAAAGTCAAGGGACCTGCTCGAGAGATCCAGTTCCTGGGAGTGAAGTGGCAAGATGGACGGCGTCAGATTCCTACGGATGTCATCAACAAGATCACAGCTATGTCCCCACCAACCAACAAGAAGGAGACGCAAGCTTTCTTAGGCGCCATAGGTTTTTGGAGAATGCACATTCCTGAGTACAGTCAGATCGTGAGCCCTCTTTACCTGGTCACCCGCAAGAAGAACAATTTCCATTGGGGCCCTGAGCAGCAACAAGCTTTTGCCCAGATTAAGCAGGAAATTGCTCATGCAGTAGCCCTTGGCCCAGTCAGGACGGGACCAGAGGTCAAGAATGTGCTCTACTCTGCAGCCGGGAACCATGGTCTGTCCTGGAGCCTTTGGCAGAAAGTGCCTGATGAGACTCGAGGCCGACCGCTAGGATTTTGGAGTCGGAGCTACAGAGGGTCTGAAGCCAACTACACCCCAACAGAGAAGGAAATTTTGGCTGCCTACGAAGGGGTCCAAGCTGCCTCAGAGGTAATTGGTACAGAAGCACAACTCCTCCTGGCACCCCGACTACCGGTGCTGGGGTGGATGTTCAGAGGAAAGGTTCCTACTACCCACCATGCCACCAGTGCTACATGGAGCAAGTGGATTGCCCTCATCACGCAGCGCGCCCGTATTGGTAAACTGAATCGCCCTGGGATTTTGGAAGTGATTACAAATTGGCCTGAAGGTGAAAACTTTGGTGTCACAGACGAAGAACAAGAACCAGTGACACGGGCTGAAGAGGCTCCACCCTACAACCAATTGCCAGCAGAGGAAACATGCTATGCTCTTTTCACTGACGGTTCCTGTCGCGTCGTAGGAATGAATCGGAAGTGGAAAGCAGCTGTATGGAGCCCCACACGACAGGTCGCAGAGGCCACTGAAGGAGAAGGTGGATCAAGTCAACTTGCTGAACTCAAAGCCGTTCAACTGGCCCTAGACATTGCAGAAAGGGAGAAGTGGCCAAAGCTCTACCTCTATACTGATTCATGGATGGTAGCCAATGCTCTGTGGGGATGGCTGGAGAGATAGAAAGGGGCTAACTGGCAGCGTCGAGGAAAACCAATTTGGGCTGCTGAAGAATGGAAAGACATTGCTACCCGGGTAGAGAAACTGCCTGTGAAGGTTCGCCATGTAGATGCTCATGTCCCCAAGAGTAGAGCTAATGAAGAACAGCAAAACAATCAGCAGGTAGATCAGGCTGCAAAGATAGGGGTGTCAAAGATAGATTTAGATTGGCAACACAAGGGGGAGTTGTTCCTAGCGCGATGGGCCCATGATGCCTCAGGCCATCAGGGTAGAGATGCCACCTATAAGTGGGCACGAGACCGAGGGGTGGATTTAACCATGGACAGTGTTTCTCAGGTTATCCATGACTGTGAGACGTGTGCTGCCATCAAACAGGCCAAGCGGGTGAAGCCCCTATGGTATGGGGGACGGTGGTCCAAGTACAAGTATGGGGAGGCCTGGCAGATTGACTACATCACACTGCCTCAAACCCGCCAAGGCAAGCGCTACGTGCTCACAATGGTGGAAGCCACCACAGGATGGTTAGAAACCTACCCTGTGTCTCATGCTACTGCCCGTAACACCATCTTGGGCCTTGAAAAGCAGGTCCTTTGGAGGCATGGTACCCCTGAGAGGATTGAGTCAGACAATGGGACTCATTTTAAGAACAGCCTTATCAACTCCTGGGCTAGAGAACATGGCATTGAGTGGGTGTACCATATCCCCTACCATGCACCAGCTGCAGGCAAGGTAGAGAGGTACAATGGACTGTTAAAAACCACCTTGAAAGCATTGGGTGGGGGATCTTTCAAAAACTGGGAGCAGCACTTGGCACAGGCCACCTGGTTAGTTAACACCCGAGGTTCCACCAATCGAGCAGGTCCTGCCCAGTCTGAGTCCCTGAATATAGTAGACGGAGATAAAGTCCCAGTGGCACATATCAGAGGTTTGTTAGGGAGGACAGTGTGGATCAATTCTGCCTCGAGTACAGACAAACCCATTCGTGGGATTGTCTTTGCTCAGGGACCAGGTTGTACATGGTGGATAATGCAGAAAGATGGAAGAACACGATGTGTACCTCAGGGAGACCTGATTGTGGGGTGAGACTCATATCCAAACATCTCAATTTGCTGGATGTTACTGCCATTGTTTCTACATTAAACCACACAGACATGGGACAGAAGGAAATGTGTAAATGTCGAAAGTCAGAGCAAGTGAGAATGGAAGGGAATGTGTAAGTGTGGAAGGTTTGAGCAGGTGGGAAGGAAGCTCAGTAACATGTTCACGATATGGGATAAGGGGTGGAATGTCGTGGGGACAGGACATTTTCATGCTCATTATCCCAATCGTGGTTTCTGTTCCCTGTCCTCAGTTTGTTTTGTCTTCCTTCCCCCCCCCTGGCTGGCTGCTGGCTTGCTGCTTAGCTTGCTTGCTGCTCTTGCTTGCTGCTGGCTGCATGCTTTGCTGGCTCTGTTTTCCTCTCTTTTTTCTCTGCTTTTCGCTGGCTTGCTTTTTTGTCATTTTTTTTCCTTTTCCCCGGTTTCCGTTGTTCCCTTCCCCCCCCCCCCCCCCCCGAAGACATCGGACCTACTCCGGGCAGGAGCTCCCCCGGGGTCTGCGAAAGAAGCTCCATACCCTCTGCGGCGAAGAGAGATACAGCTCAACCCCTTGGACTGGTGAAAACATCTGTGGTCATCTTGGGCTATTTCTCTTGTGCTGGGGAGTGTTTTTTTGTTGTGCCTTAATAAACAAGTTTTTTCCACTTCCCCTCTGAAGGAATTCCTCCCGAACCCGGTGGTGGGGGGGGAGGTTGCGGAGGGTTTGGTTTCCTATAAGGGGCTCCTTTGGAGGTGTTTTCCCCTAATTTGTCCTAAACCAGGACAAGAGCTGAAAACACCTGAAAGAAAAGGGAGAGGAAATAATAAACAGGATACTAATGACACAAGTAGATGGGAAGATCAGTCTTTCTTCTCCTGCCATCAGTACACTTCCAGGAAATTCCTGTCCCTAGAGGGAAAACTTTGCCAATACTTAAAAGTACTCAAGTGACCCCGATAATAAAAATATGCCTGTATACTAATAAAATACGAGATATTAACACCTGTGCCTCTTTCCAGGCAGACATCAGCTGTGTGCCCATGAACAGGCAGTGCCACTTGTGCCCTGAGGTGCCCAGCTGGGATTAGATCTCTCAGAGAGGAGCTGAGGGAGAGCAGAGCACCTTGCAAGTTGCAGGTCCCTGCCAGCCCCACAGGGCTCCTGTGCCATCAACATCTGCTCTGCTCCAGTCTGAAACAGGGCCCAGCACGGTGCTGGGATCATCAGAGAGCTGAGGCGTGTGCTGGAATTCAATGCCGTCCCCATGGCGCAGCAGCCCTGCATTTCCCTGCTCCAGCCTCGGTTTCCAGTACAGCCATGGAGGCTCTTTGGGCTCCTGACTGTTCCTGCAGCCACCAAGGGCAGCTGAGCTCTGCCTTTGGCACAGTCAGCCCTGGCCAGCGCAGGCCATGCTCAGCAATTCCTTGTCTGTGCCCGGCCGTGCTGCCAGCCCCAGCAGTGGCTGCGTGGCCCCTTGGTGGCCCTGTGCTGGCCCAGCCATGGTGCCACAGCCCCTGTGCAGGCCCAGCCCAGGACAGGAGTGTCATGAATAAGTTCAGTTAAAGTTACATATTTGTTGTACCCCATGTTCATTCCAGTTGTACCCTTGTTGCAATACCCCCCTTGTTACTTCTCCCACTGTGGATTTATTATATGCCTCCCCATATTCATTCCAACTGTACCCTTGTTGTAATGCCCCCCTGGTTACTTCCCCCACTGTGGAATTGTTATATGCTCCCCCATGTTCACTAAGGTTGTATAATACCCCCCTGTTACCCCTTGTTGAATCCCTTTATTGGTACCCTTATTCAGTCCCTCGGGTATTGCCTCCGCTGCTCCCAAAATGGCGGCCGGAAACAGCTTCGGCAATATGCAAATGAGGTAAAGCAGAACAGAATCCAACAAAAGGGCCTGGAAACACCAAACCAACGTGGAAATTTGAGGAGCCAAGTGACTAGACTTAGTGGGAAGAGTCCCCCCATACCTTCAATCAAGTTTTGGAGGTCACCACCACCTAAGGTAACCAGACCGAGATGAGGACCCCAGTCTACGAGCCAGGAGACGTCTTCCTAGGCACGCCCTCGAGGACAGAAGCCCCAGTTCTGCTGTGAAGCACAACTGTTCACCTCCTCCTCTGCGTCGCCGAAGGGAGCAGCGGCGGTGTGCGCGACCCCTCGGGCCCCCACTCAGAGCTGATCACTGAATAAAGGCCTTTTTAAAGGAGCTGGTCTCCTGGCCCGTTTATATCAGGAGCATTGCAGCTGGGAACGGCCCCTGTGCCGTGGTGCCCACGGCAGCCTTGGGGCTCTGTGCCCCATGGCCTCCCTGCTGGGCAGCCTCTGCCAGCTCCTGCAGAGCCTGTGGCACCTGTGGGCCTGCACAGACAGCCCCGCCCCGGCCTCTGCTGGCCTCTGGGCCAGCAGAGAGGCCGGCCAGGGCTGGCCATGGCCGGGAATAGGCCCTGAGCCCCGCAGGAGGATGGAGCTGGGCCACAGCCAAACTCAGGCCAGGGCAAAGTTGGGCTCAGCAGCCAGGGCTGCCAAGGGCTGGGGACAGAGACTGGCGCTGACAAATGTCCTGTGCCCCCTCCCTGCTCTGTCCATGCCCCCAAGGGCACAGAGCAGCCTCCTCTCTCGGGCACTTGCCTGTTTTCAGTGCCTTGCACAGGCGCTGGCCCTGCCCCACAATGCCTGGGCTGAGTCCTGCCCCTGCACGCTCAGCCAGACTGAGATGGACACTGATGGTTTCTGGGCCAGGCTCTCGGAGCCCAGCCCAGCTCCCTGCAAGCTCTGCCAGCTGCCCTGAGCTCTGTGCAGCACCAAGGGCCTCTCCCCAGCACAGCCCAGCCGGCTCTGGCCCCACAGCTCTGCTCAGGCCAGGCTGCTCTGGCCACTGGCCCCACGGCCTCAGCCCCTGGCAAGGGCACAGCAGCAGCTGCAGCTCAGCCAGGACTCAGCCCCACCATGGGGGAACGGGCCTGGCCAAGGGAAAGGAGGCTCCCTGGCTGCCCTGCTCCCCTCTGGCTGAGGTGCTGAGAGCTCTGCAGCCCTTCCTGCCATCCCATCTGCCCAGGCCAGCACAAGAGCCCCGGCCTTGGGGCCCTCCAGAGCTGCTCCTGCTCCAGGCCCAGGGCCCATCCCAGAGCTGGGGCAGCCACAAAGCTGTGCCCATTTCTGGTCATTGCTGCTCTGATGCGGATGGATCCTCAGCCACTTGGAGGTTGCTGATGAATTTTCCTACTCCAGAGGCCTCTTCTTTCTTGAGCTCTTCAGTTCATGAATTCAGTGGGAAAAGCTCATAAATGTTTTTTCAAAACACCGGAACAAGAAAAGCATCTGGGAATAATTGAAGTTTTCAATTCTTCTTAATTAGACAGATTTCAGAAGTGTGTTCAAAGTGAATATAATATATTGAAAGCATTGCAGTGAGAACACTTTTGTCCTGTTAAGTTTTCTTTTTGTGTTTATAGATTGATATCAGCAATGTTGTGAATGGTTTGACACTGGTGCAATGCCAGCGCCCCCATGAAAATACACCTTCCCAAGTAAATGCTGTGAGATGTTATCAGGAACAGAGCAGAGCAAGCCCAAGCTTAATAACAAAGGAAAAAAAACTTTATTAAACTACTACTACAAAAGACACAGGCACTAAATCCAGGATGAGGACCCTCCAAAACACCCCTCCTCCTCCCAATTTCCAAGACAACCACCATGAAATGTCACCCGGGATTCCTGATCAAATTACCACCCTTCAGATAATCAATACTCAGTCTATCAAGGGAGAGAGAAGTCTCTCTTGCGCCATAGACCCCCCAGGAAACACAGTTGCCACCTCCTGTGTTTCCATGTCACACATGGCAACCGCCCGGAGAAAATCTGCCAGCGTGACACTCCCCTTTCCATGTCACAGTGCTCTCACCACCGTGCATGGACAGACTGCTCATAGGGCTCCTTTAAGGATGCTTTGCCACAGACCGAAAGAGACAACAGTTCAGCTTTTCATCTTGGGACTACAGTCCCCCCCATTTTCCCCTGGGGCCAAGGGTCCAGGAACAGAGATCATCTTCTTCCTGAAGACAGAGGGCATCACCATTCCCTCCTCAGCTTTCCTCTGTTCTTGCCATTCCTGTGCTGTTAGTTGCTGAAGCAGGTCTCCTTGGGTCACCACTGCATCCCCCTAAAATGCAGTCTCTATTGCAGGAGAATTTGGTTCAGTCTACGGCTAACAAGAAAAGTCCAGCCAAAAGCTACTTCATCATCTCCTCCCACCTAAATATTTCTTCTTCTAACATCTCAGGTCCCGGACTGTCTCTCTTCCACTACAAATCGAGGAGGAGTAATATTTTACAAAGCCCTCATTTCCCAGAAAGGGTTAAAAGTTCAGACTCCCTGGACGGCTGAAATCTCTGCCTAGCATTCTCGACTCCCACGCTGGGCATCATCCCCCCCTTTCTGCTTCTCCTCTGCCGGCAAATCTCCAGGTGCCATCAGGCTCTCTGTCTCTTTCTCTCTGAGGGGGGGACAAAGGCATCTCCGCTTCTCTCCACCCTTCCGTCCACAGGAGCTGGCTCGGTTCCAGACCTTCAGCCCCCTCGGCCTACCTGGACAAGGCCGCATGGCTTCCCCTCCCCCTCCCAGCCTGAGGCTGGGCAGGGGAGAGTCTGCACTCTCTGAAGACCGGAACCAAAGAGACAGTTCTCCTGGGAGTTCTTGCTTTTAACCCCCTGTGTTCTCAGAGGCGTGTCCATACTTTCAGTGGTCACTCCAGGTGCCAGTATCCAAACCTGACCACTGATTGGTTTGACCCAACTTCCTGAAAAAAAATTCACTTCCATGTCAAACCACGACAAATGTCCAATTGATATTGATCCCCAGCACCTCCTAATGCAGTCTGAATAGATGTGAAAATCAACACCCTTCATGGCTGACAATCAATCAGACTTTGTCCCCACCATGTCCCTCATCCAAGCCCTGGCACTCAGAGCAGCTGAGGAATGGAGTCACATCCAGGGGTGTCCCCAGGGCTCAGGATTGGGGCCAGATCAGTGAAATCTCTTTATTGCTGATCTGGCCGAGGCCATCGAGGGCACCCTCAGTCAGTTCCCAGGTGAGCCCAAGCTGGGTGGCAGTGTGGCTGCGCTGGAGGGCAGGAAGCTCTGCAGAGGGGTCTGGACAGGCTGGAGCCATGGGCCCAGGACAATTGGATGAAGTTCACCAAGGCCAAGGGCCAGGTCCTGCCCTGGGCTCACAACCACCCCAAATCCTGGGCCCTGCCCTGCCCCTGATCCCCACAGCCTGTCCTGTTTCCTTCATCCCTGCATTGCCAGGGATTTTCTGGGACCAGGCAGCTCTGCTCTGGCTATGGAGGGAGGTCCAAACACCACCACTGGAGTGGGAACCACAACTTATCAGGTTTGTGTCCTTTGGGGGTCAGGAACTGGTGGCACTCAGAGACACAGGAAGTTTCTCTTCATGGCCAACAGTCCACAGTTGAACAGGACACAATTTAATAACAATCACGCTCTTCCCTGAGCTATGTGCAATGTCCCAGCAGTGTCTGATGAGTCCAGCATCCACAAGTGATTTCCATACTAAAATTAATTTTAGTATGGAAACGTGGTCTTGTGATAGATATAAACACAATTAAGTTCTTGTATCAGGATTCTGGTCCTGGAGTCCGGGATAAACAGCTCAAACTATTCCTGATTTGCAAAGCTGTCATTTGGCTGCTTTTGGTGTTGAGCTGAAACCAACCTGACTCATTTAATCTCCTCCCTCTTTCCCCTTCCACCCATTGGCTTTTGTCTCCCACCAGGCCCCCGGTGAAGAGCCTGGCTCTGTGTTTTCCATCCCCTCCTCGCTGGCACTGCCAGGCTGGGATGAGGAGCCCCTCAGCCTTCCCTGCTCCGGGCTGGACAAGGCCAGCTCCCTCAGCCTCTGCTCACAGCACAAGGGCTCCAGCCCCACCTTGGAGGCCCTTCCCTATCCCTGCTCCAGCTGCCCAACATCTTTCCTGCCCTGGGGAACCCAAGCCAGGCCACAGGGACCTGGGTAATCCACGTCCTTGATGTCCTGGTCACACAGCCCTGGCCCCTTTTCTCCGTGTCAGTCTCTGGGGTGGATTCTGTGGAACATCCTTTGGTGGAGGCTGTGGCTCCAGGTGGACCGGGGGGATACCGGGGGACAGGGACCCCACTGGGCATGAACAGCATGGGACTTGTTGGGAGAACCTGTGAGGGGGAGCTGGGGCAGTGACCAACCCAGTGACCTCACACAGCCCTCCTGAGATGTCACACAGCCCCTCTCTGATGTCACAGCCCATTCTCTAATGTCAGACAGCTGGTCTCTGATGTCCCAGCCAACTCTGTGATGTCAGATCTCTACCCTGTGATGTCACAGCCAGCTCTGTGATGTCAGACAGAGAGTCTATGATGCTGTAGCTGCTCAATGTCCTCACATAACCCAGTCTGTGCCTCAAGTGACCCCGGGCAGGGCCTCAAATGACCTCAAGTGACCCCAGTCAGGACCTCAGGTGACGTCATGTGACCACAAATGACCCCATGTGACCCCGGTCAAGGCCTCATGTGACCTCAAGTGACCCCAAATGACCTCAAGTGACCACAGTCAGGGCCTCAGATGATATCTAGTGACCGCAAATGACCCCAAGTGACCCCGATCAAGGCCTCAGATGACCTCAAGTGACCCTAAAATTACCCCAAGGGACCGCAGTCAAAGCCCCTGGCGACCTCAAGTAACTCCAAATGAGCTTAAGTGACCATGGACAGGGCCTCAGGTGATGCAGATGAGCCCAAATGATCCCAAGTGACCGCAGTCAGGGTCTCACATGACCTCAAGTGACCCCAAATGATCTCAAGTGACCCCGGTCATGGCCTCAGGCGACCTCAAGTGTCCCCAAATGACCTCAAGTGACTGTGGTCTGGGCCTCAGGTGACGCAGATGAGCCCAGATGACCCCAAGTGACCCCTGTCAGGGCCTCAGATGACCTCAAGTGACCCCAAATGACCTCAAGTGACCCCAGTCAGGGCCTCAGGTGACCGCAAGTGACCAAAAATGACCTCAAGTGTCCCCGGTCAGGGCCTCAGGTGACCACAATAGGCCCGAAATGACCAGTAGTGACCCCGGTCATGGTCTCAGATGACCTCAAGTGACCCAAAATTATCTCAAATGACCCCAGCCAAGGCCTCAGTTGACCTCAAGTGACCCCAAATGGCCTGAAGTGACCCCGGTCAGGGCCTCAAATGCCCTCAAGTGACCCCAAAAGACCTCAAGTGACGCCGGTCATTGCCTCAGATGACCTTAAGTGGCCCAAAATCACCGCAAATGATCCCAGTCAGGGCCTCAGGTGACCTCAAGTGACCCAAGGAGGACTGAAGTGACCCCGGCCAGTGTCTCAGATGACCTCAAGTGACCACAAATGGCCTCAAGTGACCTTGGTCACGGGCTCAAATGGTTTTAATTAACCGCAAATGACATAATGTGACCTTGGTCACGGCCTCAGATGACCTCAAATGTCCCCAAATGAGCTCAAAAAACTATGGTCAGGGCCTCAGGTGACCTCGAGGGACCACGGTATGGGCCTCAGATGACCTAAAGTGACCACAAATGACCTCAAGTGACCCCTGTTAAGGCCTCAGGTAACCTCAAGTGACCCCAAATGGCCTCAAGTGACCCTGGACAGGGCCTCAGATGACCTGAAGGGACGCCAAATGACCTCATGTGACCTGGATCACGGCCACGGATTCAGGTGACGTCAAGTGACTCCAAATGACCCCAAGTGAGCCCGGCCAGGGCCTCAGTTGACTTCAAGTGACCCCGGGAAGGGCCTCAAATGACGTCAAGTGACCCCAGCCAGGGCCTCAGGGGACTTCAAGTGACCTCAAGTGACCCCATTCAAGGCCTCAGAGACCTCAAGAGACACCAAATGACTTCACGTTACCTCAGTCAGGGCCTCAGGTGACCTCAATATACCCCAAATGACCTCAAGGGTCCCAGGTCGAGGCCTCAAATAACCTCAAGTGACTCCAAATGACCTCATGTGACCCCCAAATGACCTCAAGTGACCCCATTCAAGGCCTCAGATGACCTCAAGAGACCCCAAATGACCTTAAGTGGCAGTGGTCCGGGCCTCAGGTGATGCAGATGAGCGCAAATGACCCCAAGTGACCCCAGTCAGGGTCTCAGATGACCTCAAGTGACCACAAATGACCTCAAGTGACCCCAGTCAGGGCCTCAGGTGACATCATGTGGCCACAAATGACCTCAACTAATTCCGGTCAGGGCCGCAGATGACTTCAAATGGCCCTTAATGACCTCAAAAAACCCCCCGTCAGAGCATCAGGTGACCTCGAGTGACACCGCGCAGGGCCTCAGTTGTCCACAAGTCGTCCCACATGACCTCAAGTGACCCCAGTCAGTGCCTGAGGTGACCTCAAGTGACCCAAAATGACCTCAAGTGATGCAGTCAGGGCCTCAGGTGAACTCAAGTGACCACAAATGACCTCAAGTGACCTCGGTCCGGGACTCAGGTGACCGCAAGTGACCCAAAATGACCTCAAGTGACGCCAGTCAAAGCCCCAGGTGATCTCAGGCACCACCAAATGACCTCAAGTGACCCCGTTCAAGGCCTCAGATGACTTCAAGTGACTCCAAATGACTTCACGTTACCCCAGTCAGGGATTCAGATGACCTCAATAGACCCCAAATGACCTCACGAGACCTCAGTCAGGGACTCAGGTGACCTCAATAGACTCCTGATGACTGCAAGTATCCCCAGTCAGGGCCTCAGATGACCTGAAGGGACTCCAAATGACCTCATGTGACCTGTGTCAAGGCCAGGGCCTCAGGTGACCTCAAATGACCCCAAACCACCTCAAGTGACCCCATTGAGGGGCTCGGGCAACCTCAAACGACCCAAAATGACTTCAAGTGACCCCGGTCATGGCCTCAGGTGACCTCAAAGGGACCCAAAATGACCTGAAATGAACCCGGCTAGGGACTCAGATGACTTCAAGTGACCCCAAAGGGCCTCAAGGGACCCGAGCCACGGCCTCGGGTGACATCAAGTGACCCCAAATAACCCCTAGTGACCCCAGTCAGGGCCTCAGGTGACCTCAATGACCCCAAATGACCTCAAGTGACCCGGTTCAAGGACTCAGATGACCTCAAGTGACCACAAATGACTTCACGTTACCCCAGTCAGGGCCTCATCTGACCTCAATAAACCCCAGATGCCCTCAAGTGTCCCGAGTCAGGGCCTCAGATGACCTGAAGTGACTCCAAATGACCTCATGTGACCTGGGTCACGGCCACGGATTCAGGTGACGTCAAGTGACCCCAACTGACCCCAAGTGAGCCGAGCCAGGGTCTCAGTTGACTTCAAGTGACCCCAAATGTCCTCAAGTGACCCCGGTCATGGCCTCAGGTGACCTCAAGGGATGGAAAATGGCCTCAAGTGACACCGGTCATGGCCTCAGATGACCTCGTGTGACCTCAAATGACCTCAAGTGACCCCAGTCAGGGCCTCAGGTGACCGCAAGTGACGAAAAATGACCTCAAGTGTTCCCGGTCAGGGTCTCAGGTGCCCACAATAGGCCCGAAATGACCACTAGTGACCCCGGTCATTGTCTCAGATGACCTCAAGTGACAAAAAATGACCCCAAGAGACTACAGCTAGGGCCTCAGTTGACTTGAAGTGACCCCAAATGGACTCAATTGACCCCGGACAGGGCCTCAGGTTATGTCATGTGGCCACAAATGACCCCACGTGACCCCGGTCATGGCCTCAGATGACCCCAAGGCACTGAAAATGACCTCAAGTGTCCACGGTCAAGGCCTCAGGTGACCTCAAGTGACCCCAAATGACCTCAAGTGACCACAGTCAGGGCCTCAGATGACATCTAGTGACGCCAAATGAACCCAAGGGTCCCCAGTCATAGCCTCAGGTGACCTTAAGTGACCCCAAATGACCTCAAGTGCCCCTCGTCAGGACCTCAGGTGAACTCAAGTGAACGCAAATGACCTCAAGTGACCTGTGTCCGGGCCTCAGGTGATGCAGATGAGCCCAAATGACCCCAAGTGACCCTAGTCAGGGTCTCAGATGACCTCAAGTGACCACAAATGTCCTCAAGTGACCCCAGTCAAGGCCTCAGGTGACTACAAGTGACCCCAGTCAGGGCCTCAGGTGACATCATGTGGCCACAAATGACCTCAACTCATTCCGGTCAGGGCCGCAGATGACTTCAAATGACCATTAATGACCTCAAAAAACCCCCGTCAGAGCATCAGGTGACCTCAAGTGACTCTGGGCAGGGCCTCAGTTGTCCTCAAGTTGTCCCACATGACCTCAAGCGACCCCCGCCAGTGCCTGAGGTGACCTCAAGTGACGCAAAATGACGTCAAGTGAGCCCGGTCAAAGTCTCAAGTGACCTCAAGTGATTCAAAATGCCCTCAAGTAAAGAAAGTCAAGGGCTCAGGTGACCTCAAGTGACCCAAAATGACCTCAAGTGATGCCAGTCAAGGCCCCAAGTGATCTCAGGTGCCACCAAATGACCTCAAGTGACCCCAGTCAGGGCCTTGAATGACATCAACTGACCCCAAATGACGAGAAGTGACCCCAGTCAGGGATTCAGATGACCTCAATAACCACAAATTACCTCAAGTGACCCCATTCAAGGCCTCAGATAACATCAAGAGACGCCAAATGTCTTCACGTTACCCCAGTCAGGGCCTCAGGTGACCTCAATAGACCCCAGATGCCCTCAAGTGTCCCTGGTCAGGGCCTCAGATGACCTGAAGTGACTCCAAATGACCTCATGTGACCTGGGTCACGGCCACGGATTCAGGTGACGTCAAGTGACCCCAACTGACCCCAAGTGAGCCGAGCCAGGGCCTCAGTTGACTTCAAGTGACCCCAAATGATCTCAAGTGACCCCGGTCATGGCCTCAGGTGACCGCAAGTGACCGAAAATGGCCTCAAGTGACACCGGTCATGGCCTCAGATGACCTCGTGTGACCTCAAATGACCTCAAGTGACCCCAGTCAGGGCCTCAGGTGACCGCAAGCGACGAAAAATGACCTCAAGTTTCCCCGGTCAGGGTCTCTGGTGACCACAATAGGCCCGAAATGACCACTAGTGACCCCGGTCATTGTCTCAGATGACCTCAAGTGACCCAAAATGACCTCAAGTGCCCCCCGTCAGGGCCTCAGGTGACCTCAAGTGAATACAAATGACCTTAAGTGACAGTGGTCCGGGCCTCAGGTGATGCTGATGTGCCCAAATGACCTCAAGAGACCCCAGTCAGGGTCTCAGTTGTATTCAAGTTGTCCCACATGACCTCAAGTGTCCCCAGTCAGGGCCTCAGGTGACCTCAAGTGATAACAAATGACCTCAAGTGACCCCGGTCCAAGTCTCACGTGACCTCAAGTGAGGCCAAATGACCTCAAGTGACCACAGTCAGGGCCTCAGATGACATCTAGTGACGCCAAATGACCTCAAGTGTCCCCAGTCAAGGCCTCAGGTGACCTCAAGTGACCCCAAATGACCTCAAGTGCCCCCCGTCAGGGCCTCAGGTGACCTCAAGTGACCGCAAATGACCTCAAGTTACTGTGGCCCAGGCCTCAGGTGACTTCAAGTGCTTCAAAATGACCTCAAGTAAAGACAGTCAAGGGCTCAGGTGACCTCAAGTGACCCAAAATGACCTCAAGTGACGCCAGTCAAGGCCCCAGGTGACCTCAGGCGCCAGCAAATGACCTCAAGTGTCCCCAGTCAGGGCTCCAGATGACCTGAAGGGACTCCAAATGACCTCATATAACCTATGCCACGGCCGGGGCTTCAGGTGACCTCGAGTGATTCAAAATGACCTCAAATGACCCCAGCCAGGGACTCAGTTGTTTTCAACTGACCCCAAATGACCTCAAGTGACCCCTGTTAGGGCCTCAGACGATGTCATCTGACTACAAATGACCCCACGTGACCCTGGTCATGGCCTCAGGTGACTGCAAGGGACCAAAAAGGACCTCAAGTGTCCCCAGTCGAGGCCTCAGGTGACCTCAAGTGACCCCAAATGACCTCAAGTGACCCCGGTCAAGGACTCAGGTGGCCTCAAGTGACCCTAAATTAACCCAAGGGACCCCAGTCAACGTCCCTGGCGACCTCAAGTGACCCCAAATGACCTTAAATGACCATATTCTGGGCCTCAGGTGATGCAGATGGGCCTAAATGACTCCAAGTGACCCCAGTAAGGGTCTCAGATGACCTCAAGTGACCACAAATGATCTCAAGTGACCCCAGTCAAGGCCTCAGGTGGCTTCAAGTGACCCCAGTCAGGGCCTCAGGTGACATCATGTGGCCACAAATGACCTCAACTCACTCCGGTCAGGGCCGCAGATGACTTCAAAGGACCGTTAATGACCTCAAAAACCCCTGTCAGAGCATCAGGTGACCTCAAGTGACTCTGGGCAGGGCCTCAGTTGTCCTCAAGTTGTCCCACATGACCTCAAGTGACCCCAGTCAGGGCCCCAGGTGACCTCAAATGATCCCAAATGACCTCAAGTGACCTTGGTCCGGGCCTCACGAGACCTCAAGTGATAACAAATGACCACAAGTGACCCAGGTCTGAGCCGCAGGTGACATCAAGTGATTCAAAATGACCTCAAGTAAAGCCAGTCAAGGGCTCAGGTGACCTCAAGTGACCTAAAATGACCTCAAGTGACGCCGGTCAATGCCCCAGGCGATCTCAGGCACCACCAAATGACCTCAAGTGACCCCAGTCCGGGTCTCAGGTGTCCTCAATAGACCCCAAATGACCTCAAGTGTCCCCTGTTAGGGCCTCAGGCGACCTCAAGTGACCCCAAATGACCTCATGTGACCCCACAGAAAGGCTCGGGCGACCTCAAACAACCCAAAATGACCTCAAGTGACCCCAGTCAGGGCCTCAGCTGACCTCAAGTGATCCCAAATTACCTCAAGTGTCCCCGGTCAGGGCTTCAGATGACCTGAAGGGACTCCAAATGACCTCATGTGACCTGTGCCACGGCCAGGGCCTCAGGTGACTTCAAGTGACCCAAAATGACCTCAAATGACCCCAGTCAGGGACTCAGTTGACTTCAAGTTACCCCAAAGGGCCTAAAGAGACCCGAGTCAGGGCCTCGGGTGACTTCAAGTGACCCCAAATGACCTCAACTGTCCCCAGTCAGGGCCTCAAGTGACCTCAATGACCCCAAATGACCTCAAGTGACCCTGTTCAAGGCCTCAGATGACTTCAAGTGACCCCAGGCAGGGCCTCAGGTGACATCATGTGGCCACAAATGACCTCAACTCATTCCGGTCAGGGCCGCAGATGACTTCAAATGACACTTAATGACCTCAAAAAAACCCCGTCAGAGCATTAGGTGACCTCAAGTGACTCTGGGCAGGGCCTCAGATGACCTCAAGTGACCGCAAATGACCTCAAGTGACCCCAGTCAGGGTCTGAGATGACCACAATAGGCCTGAAACAACTACTAGTGACCCCGGTCATTGTCTCAGGTGACCTCAAGTGACCCAAAATGACCTCAAGTGACCCCAGCAAGGGCTTCAGGCGACCTCAAGTGACCCCAAATTACCCCAGGTGACCACAGCCTGGGCCTCAGTTGACTTCAAGTGACACCAAATGGCCTCAAGTTACCCTGGAGAGGGCCTCAGGTGATGTCATGTGACCACAAATGACCCCATGTGACCCCGGTCAAGGACTCAGGTGACTTCAAGCGACCCCAAATGACCTCAAGTGACCCCAGTCAAGGCCTCAGGTGACTTCAAGTGACCCCAGTCCGGGCCTCAGGTGACCTCAAGTGACCCCAAATTACCTCAAGTGACCCTGGTCAAGGTCTCAGGCGAACACAAGTGACCCCAGTCAGAGCCTCAGTTGACCTCAAGTGACCCCAAATGACCTCAAGTGACCCCGGTCAAGGCCTCAGGTGACCTCAAGTGACCCCAAATGACCTCAAGTGACCCCAGTCAACGCCCCTGGTGACCTCAAGTGGCTCCAAATGACCTTATGTGACAGTGGTCCGGGCCTCAGGTGATGCAGATGAGCCCAAATGACCCCAAGTGCCCCCAGTCAGGGTCTCAGATGACCTCAAGTGACCACAAATGACCTCAAGTGACCCCAGTCAAGGCCTCAGGTGACTACAAGTGACCCCAGTCAGGGCCTCAGGTGACATCATGTGGCCACAAATGACCTCAACTCATTCCAGTCAGGGCCGCAGATGACTTCAAATGACGCTTAATGACCTCAAAAAAACCCCGTCAGAGCAATAGGTGACCTCAAGTGACTCTGGGCAGGGCCTCAGTTGTCCTCAAGTTGCCCCACATGACCTGAAGTGACCCCAGTCACTACCTCAGGTGAACTCAAGTGACCCCAAATGACCTCAAGTGACCTTGGTCCGGGCCTCACAAGACCTCAAGTGATCCCAAATGACCTCAAGTGACCTCGGTCAAGGCCCCAGGTGACCTCAGGCACCACCAAATGACCTCAAGTGACCCCAGTCAGGGCTTTAAAGGACATAAACTGACCCCAAATGACTACAAGTGACCACAGTCAGGTACTCAGGTGACCTCAAGTGACCCCAAATGACCTCAAGTGACCCCGCTGAGGGGCTCGGGCGAGCTCAAACGACCCAAAAGGAAATCAAGTGACCCCGGCCCTGGCCTCAGGTGACCTCAAGTGATCCCAAATGACCTCAAGTGACCTTGATCCGGGCCTCACATGACCTCAAGTGATAACAAATGACCACAAGTGACCCCAATCCGAGCCGCAGGTGACATCAAGTGATTCAAAATGACCTCAAGTAAAGCCAGTCAAGGGCTCAGGAGTCCTTAAGTGACCCAAAATGACCTCAAGTGACGCCGGTCAATGCCCCAGGTGACCTCAGGCACCGCCAAATGACCTCAAGTGACCCCAGTCAGGGTCTCAGGTGACCTCAATAGACCCCAAATGACCTCATGTGTCCCCTGTCAGGGCCTCAGCTGACCTCAAGTGATCCCAAATGACCTCAAGTGTCCCCGGTCAGGGCTTCAGATGACCTGAAGGGACTCCAAATGACCTCAAGTGACCTGTGCCACGGCCAGGGCCTCAGGTGACTTCAAGTAACCCAAAAAGACCTCAAATGATCCCAGCCAGGGACTCAGATAATCTGAAGGGACTCCAAATGACCTCATGTGACCTGGATCACGGCCACGGATTCAGGTGACGTCAAGTGACCCCAAATGACCCCAAGTGAGCCCGGCCAGGGCCTCAGTTGACTTCAAGTGACCCCAAATGGCCTCAAGTGACCCCGGTCATGGCCTCAGGTGACCTCAAGTGACCTCAAATGAGCTCAGTAAGGGCCTCACGTGACCACAAGTGACCAAAAATGACCTCAAGTGACTCCAGCCAGGGCTTCAGGCGACCTCAAGTGACCCCAAATGACCCTAAGTGACCACAGCCTGGGCCTCAGTTGACTTCAAGTGACCCCAAATGACCTCAAGTGACCTCGGTCCGCGCCTCACATGACCTCAAGTGATCCCAAATGACCTCAAGTGACGCCAGTAAAGGCCTTAAATGACATCAACTGACCCCAAATGACTACAAGTGACCCCAGTCAGGGACTCAGGTGCCCTCAATAGTGCCCAAATGACCTCACGAGACCCCAGTCAGGGACTCAGGTGACCTCAATAGACCCCAAATGACCTCACAAGACCCCAGTCAGGGACTCAGGTGACCTCAATAGATCCCAAATGACCTCAAGTATCCCCAGTCAGGGCCTCAGATGACCTGAAGGGACTCCAAATGACCTCATCTGACCTGTGTCAAGGCCAGGGCCTAAGGTGACCTCAAGTGACTCCAAATGACCTCAAGTGACCCCACTGAGGGGCTCGGGCAACCTCAAACAACTCCAAATGACCTCAAGTGTCCCCCGTCAGATTACATGAAGTGAATCCAAATGACCTCATGTAACCTGGGTCACGGCCATGGATTCAGGTGACTTCAAGTGACCACAAATGACCTCAAGTGACCCCGGCCAAGGCCTCAGGTGACTTCAAGTGACCCCAGTCAGGGCCTCAGGTGACATCATGTGGCCACAAATGACCTCAACTCATTCTGGTCAGGGCCACAGATGACTTCAAATGACTGTTAATGACCTCAAAAAACCCCCGTCAGAGCATCAGGTGACTTCGAGTGACACCGGTCAGGGCCTCAGTTGTCCACAAGTTGTCCCACATGACCTCAAGTGACCCCAGTCAGGGCCTCAGGTGAACTCAAGTGACCCCAAATGACCTCAAGTGACCTTGGTCCGGGCCTCACGTGACCTCAAGTGATAAGAAATGACCTCAAGTGACCCAGGTCTGAGCCGCAGGTGACCTCAAGTGATTCAAAATGACCTCAAGTAAAGCCAGTCAAGGGCTCAGGATACCTCAAGTGACCCAAAATGACCTCAAGTGACGCCAGTCAATGGCCCAGGTGACCTCAGACACCACCAAATGACCTCAAGTGACCCTGTTCAGGGACTCAGGTGACCTCAATAGACCCCAGATGACCTCAAGCATCCCCTGTCAGGGCCTCAGGTGACCTCAAGTGACCCTAAATGACCTCATGTGACCCCACTGAGGGGCTCGGGCGACCTTAAACAACACAAAATGACCTCAAGTGACCTCAGACCGGGCCTCAGCTGACCTCAAGGGGTCCCAAATTACCTCAAGTGTCCCCGGTCAGGGCTTCAGATGACCTGAAGGGACTCCAAATGACCTCATGTGACCTGTGCCACGGCCAGGGCCTCAGGTTGTCGGAGAAGCGCCGCGGGAGACAAGACTCATGATATCATGATCATCAAGTCTCAGTTTATTGCTACAAATTACAAAGTTTATATATACTTATTAATTAGTTCATGCATA
This sequence comes from Vidua macroura, assembly GCF_024509145.1. Lineage (NCBI taxonomy): Eukaryota > Metazoa > Chordata > Aves > Passeriformes > Viduidae > Vidua > Vidua macroura. The sequence continues at coordinate 644,831 of NC_071596.1, read as the reverse complement.
TTGCAAAAGCCAAGCTCATGATTGGTTGCTGTGTGATTTGCGCATCTGTCTTGTTCGGTTGCTCTTGCTGTTCTTGTGGTTGATACTTTTTGGTTCTTCTCTATCTATTTCTACATACCAAGCAGTTTTCAGCATTCTGATTCTTGCAAACTCTGATTTTTATATATCCTGATTTCTATACCGAGGGTCATGCTGACCGTTGCAGCAGTCACGTAGCCCCTCATACTTTGACCAATTTTACAGTTTCATGTCCCTTGCTGTTTAACCATTCTTCTACCAAGCTCTCTACATCAGGTGACTTCAAGTGACTCAAAATGACCAAAAATGACCCCAGTCAGGGACTCAGTTGACTTCAAGTGACCCCAAATGACCTCAAGTGACCCTGTTCAAGGCCTCAGATGACTTCAAGCGACCCCAAATGACTTCACATTACCCCAGTCAGGACCTCAGGTGACCTCAATGACGCCAAATGACCTCAAGTGACCCCGTTTAAGGGCTCAGATGACCTCAAGTGACCCCAAATGACTTCACGTTACCCCAGTCAGGGCCTCAGCTGACCTCAATAGACCCCAAATGCCCTCAAGTGTCCCTGGTCAGGGCCTCAGATGACCTGAAGTGACTCCAAATGACCTCATGTGACCTGGATCACGGCCACGGATTCAGGTGACGTCAAGTGACCCCAAATGACCCCAAGTGAGCCCGGCCAGGGCCTCAGTTGACTTCAAGTGACCCCAATGGCCTCAAGTGACCCCGGTCATGGCCTCAGATGACCGCAAGTGACCGAAAATGGCCTCAAGTGACACCGGTCATGGCCTCAGATGACCTCAAGTGACCAAAAATTACCTCAAGTGACGCCAGTCAGGGCCTCAGGTGACCACAAGTGACCCAAAATGACCTCAAGTGACCCCAGCCAGGGCTTCAGGCAACCTCAAGTGACCCAAAATGACCCCAAGTGACCGCAGCCAGGGCCTCAGTTAACTTCTAGTGACCCCAAATGGCCTCAAGTGACTTCGGGCAGGACCTCAGATGACATCTAGTGACCCCAAATGACCTCAAGTGACCCCGGTCAAGGCCTCAGGTGACTTCAAGTGACCCCAGTCCGGGCCTCAGGTGACCTCAAGTGACCCCAAATTACCTCAAGTGACCCTGCCCAAGGTCTCAAGTGACCGCAAGTGACCCCAGTCAGAGCATCAGTTGACCTCAAGTGACCCCAAATGACCTCAAGTGACCTCGGACCGGGCCTCACGTGACCTCAAATGATCCCAAATGACCTCAAGTGACCCCAGTAAACGCCCTTGGTGACCTCAAGTGACTCCAAATGACCTTATGTGACAGTGGTCCGGGCCTCAGGTGATGCAGATGAGCCCAAATGACCCCAAGTGCCACCAGTCAGGGTCTCAGATGACCTCAAGTGACCACAAATGACCTCAAGTGACCCCAGTCAGGGCCTCAGGTGACATCATGTGGCCACAAATGACCTCAACTCATTCCGGTCAGGGCCGCAGATGACTTCAAAAGACCGTTAATGACCTCAAAAAACCCCTGTGAGACCATCAGGTGACCTCAAGTGACTCTGGGCAGGGCCTCAGTTGTCCTTAAGTTGCCCCACATGACCTCAAGTGACCCCAGTCACTGCCTCAGGTGACCTCAAGTGATCCCAAATGACCTCAAGTGACCTCGGTCAAGGCCCCAGGTGACCTCAGGCACCACCAAATGACCTCAAGTGACCCCAGTCAGGGCTTTAAAGGACATAAACTGACCCCAAATGACTACAAGTGACCACAGTCAGGTACTCTGGTGACCTCAAGTGACCCCAAATGACTTCAAGTGACCCCACTGAGGGGCTCGGGCGAGCTCAAACGACCCAAAATGACATCAAGTGACCCCGGTCCTGGCCTCAAGTGACATCAAGTGATCCCAAATGACCCCAAGTGACTCCAGCCATGGTCTCACTTGACTTCAAGTGACACCAAAGGGCCTCAAGGGACCCCGGTTCGGCCCGCAGGTGGCCTCAATCGACCCAGAATGACCTCAAGAAACTGGAGCGGCAGCGGTGCTTTCCGGAGCTGCGTATTCTGCCTCTCTAATTGTCTACTTCTTAGCGAAGAGCTTTTCCACGCCATTTCTCAAGGAGAACGGGTACCAGCACTGATCACTTCCTCTGATCTCGCCAAGAAATTGGATTAGCTGCACATTCCGAGGACACTGCACTTTCCTGGGCAACCTGCAAACTGCTGGCAGGTGAGCGTGCTCTCTGCCCACTCCTGCCCAGCTCTGGGTAGTAGCGGGCAGGTTGCAACATGGTGAAGGCAGGAAACCTCGAGAGATGTCACAGAGCATAAGGGCAGGTGAGATGCTGAAAAGTAGCAAAACTGAATAGCCTGGCCTACCTTCAGTAGTGCGCACTACACAGAAGGCGGCAAACGAGCCATCAAACCAGGGGGGTCCTGTGCGCATAGAAGGCAAATGCAAAAATCCAGCCAGAGGCTCCTTCAAAAGCACTGTCCGCTGTCTAGCCTCTTGTCTCTTGACAAAGTCCCTGCTGCTCTTCTTTTTTGCAGCTGCCATCGTGTTCTCAGCACCACTGAGCCTGAGGCCACGAGCAAGAATTTCCACCGAAGGACGTCTCAGGACTTAGTCGAAATCCAGAAAAAATTGTTCTGGAATGCCTTCCAGTCGCATGCGAAGAGTGCAGTCATCAGGCTGGTGAGGGTCAGCCATCGTTCTCTAGCAGTTCGAGGGCGGCATACACAAGCCCAGTTTTGGTGGCTTCGTTCTTCTCCTCTTGAGGGTTACGACGCTCTCTGGGGCTCCCGGAGGCGAAGAAGCGGCTACTTGGCGCACAGATGACAGGAGTGGCAGCAGTGCGCTGCGGAGCGCTACTTCTGCCGAAAGTCGCCCGGAAGCAGCACTTCCCTTCGTCCAGGTCCGGAGATCCGCAGTCTGCCTCTCTAGTCGTCTATATCTTCGTGAAAAGCTTTTCCACGTCATTTCTCAAGGAGAAAGTCTACCAGCACTGCTCACTTACCCCGATCTCGCCAAGAAATTGGATTTGCTGCACATCCGAATGACACGGCACTTTCCTGGGCAACCTGCAAACTGCTGGCAGATGAGCGTGCTCTCTGCCCACTCCTGCCCAGCTCTCCGTAGTAGAGGGCAGGTTGCATCATGGCGGAAGCAAGAAACCTCGAGAGCTGTCACAGAGCATAAGGGCAGCCGAGACGCTGAAAAGCAGCAAAGCTGAACAGCCTGCCTCAACTTCAATACTGCACAATTGACTGAAGGCGAAAAACGAAGCGGCAGAGCAGCGGGCTTCTGTGCGCACTGAAGGCAGTTGCAAAAATCCAGCAGCTGCTCCTTGCCAAGCACAGTCAGCTGCCTATGTTCCTGTTTCCTGAGAAACTCACCGCTGCTTTGCTTTTTTGCAGTGGCAATCGTGTTCTCTGCATCTTGGATCCTCTGGGGAGCAGCAAGAATATCCAAGGTGGGATGCATGAGGACTAAGTCAAAACCCAGGAAAGTTGTCCTAGAACACCTTCCATTGGCATGCCAAGAGTGAATTCAACAGGCAGGAGAGTGGGAACCATCTCCTGCAGTAGTCTGCAAGCTTCGCAAAGGAACCAACTTCTTCGCCACTTGGTTCTTCGCTTCTTGCAAGCTACAGCAAATTCTGGCTCCCTCAGGCGAAGAAGCGGCTGTTTCGCGCCCTGATGACTGGAGCGGCAGCGGTGCGCTCCGAAGCGCTGCTTCTGCCGAAAGACGCCGGAAAACGGCACTTCTTTTCGGCCAGTTCCGAAGCTCCGTAATCTCCCTCTCCAGGGGTCTACATCTTAGCGAAAAGATTTTCCACGCCATTTCTCAAGGAGAACGGGTACCCGCACTTCTCACGTCCCGCGAACTTGCCAAGAACTTGGATTTGTTGCACATTCAAAAGACAACGCACTTTCCTGGGCAACCTGCAACCTGCTGGCAGATGGCCGTGCTCTCTGCCCACTCCTGCCCAGCTCTGGGTAGTAGCGGGCACCTTGCAGCCTGGCGAAGGCAAGAAACCTGGAGAGCTGTCACAGAGCAGAAGGGCAGCTGAGATGCTGAAAAGCAGCAAAGCTGAACAGCCTGCCTCAGCTTCAGTAGTGTGCAATTGACTGAAGGCAAAAAACCAAGCAGCAGAGCAGCGGGCTTCTGTGCGCACTGAAGGCAATTGCAAGAATCCAGCAGCTGCTCCTCGCCAAGCACAGTCAGCTGCCTAGGTTCTTGCTTCTTCACCAACTCACAGTTGCCCTTCTTTCCAGCAGCTGCCACCGTGTTCTCTGCATCTCGGAGCCTCAGGGGAGCAACAAGAATTTCCAAGGTGGGATGCATGAAAACTAAAATAAAAACTCAGGAAGGTTGTCCTGGAACACCTCCCATTGGCATGCCAAGAGTGGATTCAATAGGCAGGAGAGCAGCAGCCACCGTCCTGCAGCTGTCTGCGAGCTTCGGACACAAGCCGGCTTCTTCGCGGCTTCGTTCTTCGCCTCTTGCAAGCTACCGCGATCTCCGGCTGCCGGAGGCCAAGAAGCGGCTACTTCGCGCACGGATGACTGGAGCGGCAGCGGTGCGCTCCGAAGCGCCGCTTTTGCCGAAAGATGCCGGGAAGCGGCACTTGCTTTCGGCCAGCTCTGGAGCTGCGTATTCTGGCTCTCTAGTCGCCTACATCTTAGCGAAAAGCTTTTCCGCTCCAGTTCTCAAGGAGAAAGTGTACCAGCACTGCTCACTTAGCCCGACCTTGCCAGGAAATAGGATTTGCTGCACATTCCAAGGACACTGCATTTTCCTGGGCAAGCTGCAACCTGCTGGCAGATGGCCGTGCTCTCTGCCCACTCCTGCCCAGTTCTTGGTACTAGCGGGCACGTTGCAGCCTGGCGAAGGCAAGAAACCTGGAGAGCTGTCACAGAGCAGAAGGACAGCTGAGATGCTGAAAAGCAGCAAAGCTGAACAGCCTGCCTCAACTTCAGCAGTGTGTAATTGACTGAAGGCGAAAACCAAGCAGCAGAGCAGCGGGCTTCTGTGCGCACTGAAGGCAATTGCAAGAATCCAGCAGCTGCTCCTAGCCAAGCACAGTCAACTGCCTAGGTTCTTGCTTCTTGACCAAGTCACTGTTGCCCTTCTTTTCAGCAGCTGCCATCGTGTTCTCTGCATCTCGGAGCCTCTGGGGAGCAGCAGGACTTTCCAAGGTGGGATGCATGACGAGTATGTCAAAACCCAGGAAAGTTGTCCTGGAACACCTCCCATTGGCATGTCAGAAGTGAATTCAAGAGGCAGGAGAGCAGCAGCCACCGTCCTGCAGCAGTCTGCGAGCTTCGCACACAAGCCGGCTTCTTCGCGGCTTCGTTCTTCGCCTCTTGTGAGTTACCGCGATCTCCGGCTGCCGGAGGCGAAGAAGCCGCTACTTCGCGCACAGATCACTGGAGCGGCAGCGGTGCGCTCCGAAGCGCCGCTTTTGCCGAAAGATGCCGGGAAGCGGCACTTGCTTTCGGCCAGCTCTGGAGCTGCGTATTCTGGCTCTCTAGTCGCCTACATCTTAGCGAAAAGCTTTTCCGCTCCAGTTCTCAAGGAGAAAGTGTACCAGCACTGCTCACTTAGCCCGACCTTGCCAGGAAATAGGATTTGCTGCACATTCCAAGGACACTGCATTTTCCTGGGCAAGCTGCAACCTGCTGGCAGATGGCCGTGCTCTCTGCCCACTCCTGCCCAGTTCTTGGTACTAGCGGGCACGTTGCAGCCTGGCGAAGGCAAGAAACCTGGAGAGCTGTCACAGAGCAGAAGGACAGCTGAGATGCTGAAAAGCAGCAAAGCTGAACTGCCTGCCTCAACTTCAGCAGTGTGTAATTGACTGAAGGCGAAAACCAAGCAGCAGAGCAGCGGGCTTCTGTGCGCACTGAAGGCAATTGCAAGAATCCAGCAGCTGCTCCTAGCCAAGCACAGTCAACTGCCTAGGTTCTTGCTTCTTGACCAAGTCACTGTTGCCCTTCTTTTCAGCAGCTGCCATCGTGTTCTCTGCATCTCGGAGCCTCTGGGGAGCAGCAGGACTTTCCAAGGTGGGATGCATGACGAGTATGTCAAAACCCAGGAAAGTTGTCCTGGAACACCTCCCATTGGCATGTCAGAAGTGAATTCAAGAGGCAGGAGAGCAGCAGCCACCGTCCTGCAGCAGTCTGCGAGCTTCGCACACAAGCCGGCTTCTTCGCGGCTTCGTTCTTCGCCTCTTGCAAGCTACCGCGATCTCCGGCTGCCGGAGGCGAAGAAGCGGCTACTTCGCGCACAGATCACTGGAGCGGCAGCGGTGCGCTCCGAAACGCCGCTTTTGCCGAAAGACGCCGGGAAGCGGCACTTGCTTTCGGCCAGCTGCGGAGCTGCGTATTCTGCCTCTCTAGTGGCCTACATCTTAGCGCAAAGCTTTTCCGCTCCAGTTCTCAAGGAGAAAGTGTACCAGCACTGCTCACTTAGCCCGACCTTGCCAGGAAATAGGATTTGCTGCACATTCCAAGGACACTGCATTTTCCTGGGCAAGCTGCAACCTGCTGGCAGATGGCCGTGCTCTCTGCCCACTCCTGCCCAGTTCTTGGTACTAGCGGGCACGTTGCAGCCTGGCGAAGGCAAGAAACCTGGAGAGCTGTCACAGAGCAGAAGGACAGCTGAGATGCTGAAAAGCAGCAAAGCTGAACTGCCTGCCTCAACTTCAGCAGTGTGTAATTGACTGAAGGCGAAACACCAAGCAGCAGAGCAGCGGGCTTCTGTGCGCACTGAAGGCAATTGCAAGAATCCAGCAGCTGCTCCTTGCCAAGCACAGTCAACTGCCTAGGTTCTTGCTTCTTGACCAACTCACTCTTGCCCTTCTTTTCAGCAGCTGCCATCGTGTTCTCTGCATCTCGGAGCCTCTGGGGAGCAGCAGGACTTTCCAAGGTGGGATGCATGACGAGTATGTCAAAACCCAGGAAAGTTGTCCTGGAACACCTCCCATTGGCATGTCAGAAGTGAATTCAAGAGGCAGGAGAGCAGCAGCCACCGTCCTGCAGCAGTCTGCGAGCTTCGCACACAAGCCGGCTTCTTCGCGGCTTCGTTCTTCGCCTCTTGTGAGTTACCGCGATCTCCGGCTGCCGGAGGCGAAGAAGCCGCTACTTCGCGCACAGATCACTGGAGCGGCAGCGATGCGCTCCGAAGCGCCGCTTTTGCCGAAAGACGCCGGCAAGCGGCACTTGCTTTCGGCCAGCTGCGGAGCTCCGTATTCTGCCTCTCTAGTCGCCAACATCTTAGCGAAAAGCTTTTCCGCTCCAGTTCTCAAGGAGAAAGTGTACCAGCACTGCTCACTTAGCCCGACCTTGCCAGGAAATAAGATTTGCTGCACATTCCAAGGACACTGCATTTTCCTGGGCAAGCTGCAACCTGCTGGCAGATGGCCCTGCTCTCTGCCCACTCCTGCCCAGTTCTTGGTACTAGCGGGCACGTTGCAGCCTGGCGAAGGCAAGAAACCTGGAGAGCTGTCACAGAGCAGAAGGACAGCTGAGATGCTGAAAAGCAGCAAAGCTGAACTGCCTGCCTCAACTTCAGCAGTGTGTAATTGACTGAAGGCGAAAAACCAAGCAGCAGAGCAGCGGGCTTCTGTGCGCACTGAAGGCAATTGCAAGAATCCAGCAGCTGCTCCTAGCCAAGCACAGTCAACTGCCTAGGTTCTTGCTTCTTGACCAAGTCACTGTTGCCCTTCTTTTCAGCAGCTGCCATCGTGTTCTCTGCATCTCGGAGCCTCTGGGGAGCAGCAGGACTTTCCAAGGTGGGATGCATGAACGAGTATGTCAAAACCCAGGAAAGTTGTCCTGGAACACCTCCCATTGGCATGTCAGAAGTGAATTCAAGAGGCAGGAGAGCAGCAGCCACCGTCCTGCAGCAGTCTGCGAGCTTCGCACACAAGCCGGCTTCTTCGCGGCTTCGTTCTTCGCCTCATGTGAGTTACCGCGATCTCCGGCTGCCGGAGGCGAAGAAGCCGCTACTTCGCGCACAGATCACTGGAGCGGCAGCAATGCGCTCCGAAGCGCCGCTTCTGCCGAAAGACGCCGGGAAGCGGCACTTGCTTTCGGCCAGTTGCGGAGCTGCGTATTCTGCCTCTCTAGTCGCCTACATCTTAGCGCAAAGCTTTTCCGCTCCAGTTCTCAAGGAGAAAGTGTACCAGCACTGCTCACTTAGCCCGACCTTGCCAGGAAATAGGATTTGCTGCACATTCCAAGGACACTGCATTTTCCTGGGCAAGCTGCAACCTGCTGGCAGATGGCCGTGCTCTCTGCCCACTCCTGCCCAGTTCTTGCTACTAGCGGGCACGTTGCAGCCTGGCGAAGGCAAGAAACCTGGAGAGCTGTCACAGAGCAGAAGGACAGCTGAGATGCTGAAAAGCAGCAAAGCTGAACTGCCTGCCTCAACTTCAGCAGTGTGTAATTGACTGAAGGCGAAACACCAAGCAGCAGAGCAGCGGGCTTCTGTGCGCACTGAAGGCAATTGCAAGAATCCAGCAGCTGCTCCTAGCCAAGCACAGTCAACTGCCTAGGTTCTTGCTTCTTGACCAAGTCACTGTTGCCCTTCTTTTCAGCAGCTGCCACCGTGTTCTCTGCATCTCGGAGCCTCTGGGGAGCAACAAGAATTTCCAAAGAGGGATGCATGACGACTATGTCAAAACCCAGGAAAGTTGTCCTGGAACACCTCCCATTGGCATGCCAAGAGTGAATTCAAGAGGCAGGAGAGCGGCAGCCACCGTCCTGCAGCTGTCTGCGAGCTTCGCACACAAGCCGGCTTCTTCGCGGCTTCGTTCTTCGCCTCTTGCAAGCTACCGCGATCTCCGGCTGCCGGAGGCGAAGAAGCGGCTACTTCGCGCACAGATCACTGGAGCGGCAGCGATGCGCTCCGAAGCGCCGCTTTTGCCGAAAGACGCCGGCAAGCGGCACTTGCTTTCGGCCAGCTGCGGAGCTCCGTATTCTGCCTCTCTAGTCGCCAACAACTTAGCGAAAAGCTTTTCCGCTCCAGTTCTCAAGGAGAAAGTGTACCAGCACTGCTCACTTAGCCCGACCTTGCCAGGAAATAAGATTTGCTGCACATTCCAAGGACACTGCATTTTCCTGGGCAAGCTGCAACCTGCTGGCAGATGGCCCTGCTCTCTGCCCACTCCTGCCCAGTTCTTGGTACTAGCGGGCACGTTGCAGCCTGGCGAAGGCAAGAAACCTGGAGAGCTGTCACAGAGCAGAAGGACAGCTGAGATGCTGAAAAGCAGCAAAGCTGAACTGCCTGCCTCAACTTCAGCAGTGTGTAATTGACTGAAGGCGAAAACCAAGCAGCAGAGCAGCGGGCTTCTGTGCGCACTGAAGGCAATTGCAAGAATCCAGCAGCTGCTCCTCGCCAAGCACAGTCAACTGCCTAGGTTCTTGCTTCTTGACCAAGTCACTGTTGCCCTTCTTTTCAGCAGCTGCCATCGTGTTCTCTGCATCTCGGAGCCTCTGGGGAGCAGCAGGACTTTCCAAGGTGGGATGCATGACGAGTATGTCAAAACCCAGGAAAGTTGTCCTGGAACACCTCCCATTGGCATGTCAGAAGTGAATTCAAGAGGCAGGAGAGCAGCAGCCACCGTCCTGCAGCAGTCTGCGAGCTTCGCACACAAGCCGGCTTCTTCGCGGCTTCGTTCTTCGCCTCTTGTGAGTTACCGCGATCTCCGGCTGCCGGAGGCGAAGAAGCCGCTACTTCGCGCACAGATCACTGGAGCGGCAGCGGTGCGCTCCGAAGCGCCGCTTTTGCCGAAAGATGCCGGGAAGCGGCACTTGCTTTCGGCCAGCTCTGGAGCTGCGTATTCTGGCTCTCTAGTCGCCTACATCTTAGCGAAAAGCTTTTCCGCTCCAGTTCTCAAGGAGAAAGTGTACCAGCACTGCTCACTTAGCCCGACCTTGCCAGGAAATAGGATTTGCTGCACATTCCAAGGACACTGCATTTTCCTGGGCAAGCTGCAACCTGCTGGCAGATGGCCGTGCTCTCTGCCCACTCCTGCCCAGTTCTTGGTACTAGCGGGCACGTTGCAGCCTGGCGAAGGCAAGAAACCTGGAGAGCTGTCACAGAGCAGAAGGACAGCTGAGATGCTGAAAAGCAGCAAAGCTGAACTGCCTGCCTCAACTTCAGCAGTGTGTAATTGACTGAAGGCGAAAACCAAGCAGCAGAGCAGCGGGCTTCTGTGCGCACTGAAGGCAATTGCAAGAATCCAGCAGCTGCTCCTAGCCAAGCACAGTCAACTGCCTAGGTTCTTGCTTCTTGACCAACTCACTGTTGCCCTTCTTTTCAGCAGCTGCCATCGTGTTCTCTGCATCTCGGAGCCTCTGGGGAGCAGCAGGACTTTCCAAGGTGGGATGCATGACGAGTATGTCAAAACCCAGGAAAGTTGTCCTGGAACACCTCCCATTGGCATGTCAGAAGTGAATTCAAGAGGCAGGAGAGCAGCAGCCACCGTCCTGCAGCAGTCTGCGAGCTTCGCACACAAGCCGGCTTCTTCGCGGCTTCGTTCTTCGCCTCATGTGAGTTACCGCGATCTCCGGCTGCCGGAGGCGAAGAAGCCGCTACTTCGCGCACAGATCACTGGAGCGGCAGCAATGCGCTCCGAAGCGCCGCTTCTGCCGAAAGACGCCGGGAAGCGGCACTTGCTTTCGGCCAGTTGCGGAGCTGCGTATTCTGCCTCTCTAGTCGCCTACATCTTAGCGCAAAGCTTTTCCGCTCCAGTTCTCAAGGAGAAAGTGTACCAGCACTGCTCACTTAGCCCGATCTTGCCAGGAAATAGGATTTGCTGCACATTCCAAGGACACTGCATTTTCCTGGGCAAGCTGCAACCTGCTGGCAGATGGCCGTGCTCTCTGCCCACTCCTGCCCAGTTCTTGGTACTAGCGGGCACGTTGCAGCCTGGCGAAGGCAAGAAACCTGGAGAGCTGTCACAGAGCAGAAGGACAGCTGAGATGCTGAAAAGCAGCAAAGCTGAACTGCCTGCCTCAACTTCAGCAGTGTGTAATTGACTGAAGGCGAAACACCAAGCAGCAGAGCAGCGGGCTTCTGTGCGCACTGAAGGCAATTGCAAGAATCCAGCAGCTGCTCCTAGCCAAGCACAGTCAACTGCCTAGGTTCTTGCTTCTTGACCAAGTCACTGTTGCCCTTCTTTTCAGCAGCTGCCATCGCGTTCTCTGCATCTCGGAGCCTCAGGGGAGCAGCAGGACTTTCCAAGGTGGGATGCATGACGAGTATGTCAAAACCCAGGAAAGTTGTCCTGGAACACCTCCCATTGGCATGTCAGAAGTGAATTCAAGAGGCAGGAGAGCAGCAGCCACCGTCCTGCAGCAGTCTGCGAGCTTCGCACACAAGCCGGCTTCTTCGCGGCTTCGTTCTTCGCCTCTTGTGAGTTACCGCGATCTCCGGCTGCCGGAGGCGAAGAAGCCGCTACTTCGCGCACAGATCACTGGAGCGGCAGCGATGCGCTCCGAAGCGCCGCTTTTGCCGAAAGACGCCGGCAAGCGGCACTTGCTTTCGGCCAGCTGCGGAGCTGCGTATTCTGCCTCTCTAGTCGCCAACATCTTAGCGAAAAGCTTTTCCGCTCCAGTTCTCAAGGAGAAAGTGTACCAGCACTGCTCACTTAGCCCGACCTTGCCAGGAAATAAGATTTGCTGCACATTCCAAGGACACTTCATTTTCCTGGGCAAGCTGCAACTTCCTGACAGATGGCCCTGCTCTCTGCCCACTCCTGCCCAGTTCTTGGTACTAGCGGGCACGTTGCAGCCTGGCGAAGGCAAGAAACCTCGAGAGCTGTCACAGAGCAAAAGGACAGCTGAGATGCTGAAAAGCAGCAAAGCTGAACTGCCTGCCTCAACTTCAGCAGTGTGTAATTGACTGAAGGCGAAAACCCAAGCAGCAGAGCAGCGGGCTTCTGTGCGCACTGAAGGCAATTGCAAGAATCCAGCAGCTGCTCCTCGCCAAGCACAGTCAACTGCCTAGGTTCTTGCTTCTTGACCAAGTCACTGTTGCCCTTCTTTTCAGCAGCTGCCACCGTGTTCTCTGCATCTCGGAGCCTCTGGGGAGCAACAAGAATTTCCAAAGAGGGATGCATGACGACTATGTCAAAACCCAGGAAAGTTGTCCTGGAACACCTCCCATTGGCATGCCAAGAGTGAATTCAAGAGGCAGGAGAGCGGCAGCCACCGTCCTGCAGCTGTCTGCGAGCTTCGCACACAAGCCGGCTTCTTCGCGGCTTCCTTCTTCGCCTCTTGCAAGCTACCGCGATCTCCGGCTGCCGGAGGCGAAGAAGCGGCTACTTCGCGCACAGATCACCTGAGCGGCAGCGATGCGCTCCGAAGCGCCGCTTTTGCCGAAAGACGCCGGGAAGCGGCACTTGCTTTCGGCCAGCTGCGGAGCTCCGTATTCTGCCTCTCTAGTCGCCAACATCTTAGCGAAAAGCTTTTCCGCTCCAGTTCTCAAGGAGAAAGTGTACCAGCACTGCTCACTTAGCCCGACCTTGCCAGGAAATAAGATTTGCTGCACATTCCAAGGACACTGCATTTTCCTGGGCAAGCTGCAACCTGCTGGCAGATGGCCCTGCTCTCTGCCCACTCCTGCCCAGTTCTTGGTACTAGCGGGCACGTTGCAGCCTGGCGAAGGCAAGAAACCTGGAGAGCTGTCACAGAGCAGAAGGACAGCTGAGATGCTGAAAAGCAGCAAAGCTGAACTGCCTGCCTCAACTTCAGCAGTGTGTAATTGACTGAAGGCGAAAAACCAAGCAGCAGAGCAGCGGGCTTCTGTGCGCACTGAAGGCAATTGCAAGAATCCAGCAGCTGCTCCTAGCCAAGCACAGTCAACTGCCTAGGTTCTTGCTTCTTGACCAAGTCACTGTTGGCCTTCTTCTCAGCAGCTGCCATCGTGTTCTCTGCATCTCGGAGCCTCTGGGGAGCAGCAGGACTTTCCAAGGTGGGATGCATGACGAGTATGTCAAAACCCAGGAAAGTTGTCCTGGAACACCTCCCATTGGCATGTCAGAAGTGAATTCAAGAGGCAGGAGAGCAGCAGCCACCGTCCTGCAGCAGTCTGCGAGCTTCGCACACAAGCCGGCTTCTTCGCGGCTTCGTTCTTCGCCTCTTGTGAGTTACCGCGATCTCCGGCTGCCGGAGGCGAAGAAGCCGCTACTTCGCGCACAGATCACTGGAGCGGCAGCGATGCGCTCCGAAGCGCCGCTTTTGCCGAAAGACGCCGGCAAGCGGCACTTGCTTTCGGCCAGCTGCGGAGCTCCGTATTCTGCCTCTCTAGTCGCCAACATCTTAGCGAAAAGCTTTTCCGCTCCAGTTCTCAAGGAGAAAGTGTACCAGCACTGCTCACTTAGCCCGACCTTGCCAGGAAATAAGATTTGCTGCACATTCCAAGGACACTTCATTTTCCTGGGCAAGCTGCAACTTCCTGACAGATGGCCCTGCTCTCTGCCCACTCCTGCCCAGTTCTTGGTACTAGCGGGCACGTTGCAGCCTGGCGAAGGCAAGAAACCTCGAGAGCTGTCACAGAGCAAAAGGACAGCTGAGATGCTGAAAAGCAGCAAAGCTGAACTGCCTGCCTCAACTTCAGTAGTGTGTAATTGACTGAAGGCGAAAAACCAAGCAGCAGAGCAGCGGGCTTCTGTGCGCACTGAAGGCAATTGCAAGAATCCAGCATCTGCTCCTAGCCAAGCACAGACAACTGCCTAGGTTCTTGCTTCTTGACCAACTCACTCTTGCCCTTCTTTTCAGCAGCTGCCATCGTGTTCTCTGCATCTCGGAGCCTCTGGGGAGCAGCAGGACTTTCCAAGGTGGGATGCATGAACGAGTATGTCAAAACCCAGGAAAGTTGTCCTGGAACACCTCCCATTGGCATGTCAGAAGTGAATTCAAGAGGCAGGAGAGCAGCAGCCACCGTCCTGCAGCAGTCTGCGAGCTTCGCACACAAGCCGGCTTCTTCGCGGCTTCGTTCTTCGCCTCATGTGAGTTACCGCGATCTCCGGCTGCCGGAGGCGAAGAAGCCGCTACTTCGCGCACAGATCACTGGAGCGGCAGCAATGCGCTCCGAAGCGCCGCTTCTGCCGAAAGACGCCGGGAAGCGGCACTTGCTTTCGGCCAGTTGCGGAGCTGCGTATTCTGCCTCTCTAGTCGCCTACATCTTAGCGCAAAGCTTTTCCGCTCCAGTTCTCAAGGAGAAAGTGTACCAGCACTGCTCACTTAGCCCGACCTTGCCAGGAAATAAGATTTGCTGCACATTCCAAGGACACTTCATTTTCCTGGGCAAGCTGCAACTTCCTGACAGATGGCCCTGCTCTCTGCCCACTCCTGCCCAGTTCTTGGTACTAGCGGGCACGTTGCAGCCTGGCGAAGGCAAGAAACCTCGAGAGCTGTCACAGAGCAAAAGGACAGCTGAGATGCTGAAAAGCAGCAAAGCTGAACTGCCTGCCTCAACTTCAGCAGTGTGTAATTGACTGAAGGCGAAAACCCAAGCAGCAGAGCAGCGGGCTTCTGTGCGCACTGAAGGCAATTGCAAGAATCCAGCAGCTGCTCCTCGCCAAGCACAGTCAACTGCCTAGGTTCTTGCTTCTTGACCAAGTCACTGTTGCCCTTCTTTTCAGCAGCTGCCACCGTGTTCTCTGCATCTCGGAGCCTCTGGGGAGCAACAAGAATTTCCAAAGAGGGATGCATGACGACTATGTCAAAACCCAGGAAAGTTGTCCTGGAACACCTCCCATTGGCATGCCAAGAGTGAATTCAAGAGGCAGGAGAGCGGCAGCCACCGTCCTGCAGCTGTCTGCGAGCTTCGCACACAAGCCGGCTTCTTCGCGGCTTCCTTCTTCGCCTCTTGCAAGCTACCGCGATCTCCGGCTGCCGGAGGCGAAGAAGCGGCTACTTCGCGCACAGATCACCTGAGCGGCAGCGATGCGCTCCGAAGCGCCGCTTTTGCCGAAAGACGCCGGGAAGCGGCACTTGCTTTCGGCCAGCTGCGGAGCTCCGTATTCTGCCTCTCTAGTCGCCAACATCTTAGCGAAAAGCTTTTCCGCTCCAGTTCTCAAGGAGAAAGTGTACCAGCACTGCTCACTTAGCCCGACCTTGCCAGGAAATAAGATTTGCTGCACATTCCAAGGACACTGCATTTTCCTGGGCAAGCTGCAACCTGCTGGCAGATGGCCGTGCTCTCTGCCCACTCCTGCCCAGTTCTTGGTACTAGCGGGCACGTTGCAGCCTGGCGAAGGCAAGAAACCTGGAGAGCTGTCACAGAGCAGAAGGACAGCTGAGATGCTGAAAAGCAGCAAAGCTGAACTGCCTGCCTCAACTTCAGCAGTGTGTAATTGACTGAAGGCGAAAAACCAAGCAGCAGAGCAGCGGGCTTCTGTGCGCACTGAAGGCAATTGCAAGAATCCAGCAGCTGCTCCTAGCCAAGCACAGTCAACTGCCTAGGTTCTTGCTTCTTGACCAAGTCACTGTTGGCCTTCTTCTCAGCAGCTGCCATCGTGTTCTCTGCATCTCGGAGCCTCTGGGGAGCAGCAGGACTTTCCAAGGTGGGATGCATGACGAGTATGTCAAAACCCAGGAAAGTTGTCCTGGAACACCTCCCATTGGCATGTCAGAAGTGAATTCAAGAGGCAGGAGAGCAGCAGCCACCGTCCTGCAGCAGTCTGCGAGCTTCGCACACAAGCCGGCTTCTTCGCGGCTTCGTTCTTCGCCTCTTGTGAGTTACCGCGATCTCCGGCTGCCGGAGGCGAAGAAGCCGCTACTTCGCGCACAGATCACTGGAGCGGCAGCGATGCGCTCCGAAGCGCCGCTTTTGCCGAAAGACGCCGGCAAGCGGCACTTGCTTTCGGCCAGCTGCGGAGCTCCGTATTCTGCCTCTCTAGTCGCCAACATCTTAGCGAAAAGCTTTTCCGCTCCAGTTCTCAAGGAGAAAGTGTACCAGCACTGCTCACTTAGCCCGACCTTGCCAGGAAATAAGATTTGCTGCACATTCCAAGGACACTTCATTTTCCTGGGCAAGCTGCAACTTCCTGACAGATGGCCCTGCTCTCTGCCCACTCCTGCCCAGTTCTTGGTACTAGCGGGCACGTTGCAGCCTGGCGAAGGCAAGAAACCTCGAGAGCTGTCACAGAGCAAAAGGACAGCTGAGATGCTGAAAAGCAGCAAAGCTGAACTGCCTGCCTCAACTTCAGTAGTGTGTAATTGACTGAAGGCGAAAAACCAAGCAGCAGAGCAGCGGGCTTCTGTGCGCACTGAAGGCAATTGCAAGAATCCAGCATCTGCTCCTAGCCAAGCACAGACAACTGCCTAGGTTCTTGCTTCTTGACCAACTCACTCTTGCCCTTCTTTTCAGCAGCTGCCATCGTGTTCTCTGCATCTCGGAGCCTCTGGGGAGCAGCAGGACTTTCCAAGGTGGGATGCATGAACGAGTATGTCAAAACCCAGGAAAGTTGTCCTGGAACACCTCCCATTGGCATGTCAGAAGTGAATTCAAGAGGCAGGAGAGCAGCAGCCACCGTCCTGCAGCAGTCTGCGAGCTTCGCACACAAGCCGGCTTCTTCGCGGCTTCGTTCTTCGCCTCATGTGAGTTACCGCGATCTCCGGCTGCCGGAGGCGAAGAAGCCGCTACTTCGCGCACAGATCACTGGAGCGGCAGCAATGCGCTCCGAAGCGCCGCTTCTGCCGAAAGACGCCGGGAAGCGGCACTTGCTTTCGGCCAGTTGCGGAGCTGCGTATTCTGCCTCTCTAGTCGCCTACATCTTAGCGCAAAGCTTTTCCGCTCCAGTTCTCAAGGAGAAAGTGTACCAGCACTGCTCACTTAGCCCGACCTTGCCAGGAAATAGGATTTGCTGCACATTCCAAGGACACTGCATTTTCCTGGGCAAGCTGCAACCTGCTGGCAGATGGCCGTGCTCTCTGCCCACTCCTGCCCAGTTCTTGGTACTAGCGGGCACGTTGCAGCCTGGCGAAGGCAAGAAACCTGGAGAGCTGTCACAGAGCAGAAGGACAGCTGAGATGCTGAAAAGCAGCAAAGCTGAACAGCCTGCCTCAACTTCAGCAGTGTGTAATTGACTGAAGGCGAAACACCAAGCAGCAGAGCAGCGGGCTTCTGTGCGCACTGAAGGCAATTGCAAGAATCCAGCAGCTGCTCCTCGCCAAGTACAGTCAGCTGCCTAGGTTCTTGCTTCTTGACCAACTCACTGTTGCCCTTCTTTTCAGCAGCTGCCACCGTGTTCTCTGCATCTCGGAGCCTCTGGGGAGCAACAAGAATTTCCAAAGAGGGATGCATGACGACTATGTCAAAACCCAGGAAAGTTGTCCTGGAACACCTCCCATTGGCATGTCAGAAGTGAATTCAAGAGGCAGGAGAGCAGCAGCCACCGTCCTGCAGCAGTCTGCGAGCTTCGCACACAAGCCGGCTTCTTCGCGGCTTCGTTCTTCGCCTCTTGCAAGCTACCGCGATCTCCGGCTGCCGGAGGCGAAGAAGCCGCTACTTCGCGCACAGATCACTGGAGCGGCAGCGATGCGCTCCGAAGCGCCGCTTTTGCCGAAAGACGCCGGCAAGCGGCACTTGCTTTCGGCCAGCTGCGGAGCTCCGTATTCTGCCTCTCTAGTCGCCAACATCTTAGCGAAAAGCTTTTCCGCTCCAGTTCTCAAGGAGAAAGTGTACCAGCACTGCTCACTTAGCCCGACCTTGCCAGGAAATAGGATTTGCAGCACATTCCAAGGACACTTCATTTTCCTGGGCAAGCTGCAACCTGCTGGCAGATGGCCGTGCTCTCTGCCCACTCCTGCCCAGTTCTTGGTACTAGCGGGCACGTTGCAGCCTGGCGAAGGCAAGAAACCTCGAGAGCTGTCACAGAGCAGAAGGACAGCTGAGATGCTGAAAAGCAGCAAAGTTGAACTGCCTGCCTCAACTTCAGCAGTGTGTAATTGACTGAAGGCGAAAAACCAAGCAGCAGAGCAGCGGGCTTCTGTGCGCACTGAAGGCAATTGCAAGAATGCAGCAGCTGCTGCTTGCCAAGCACAGGCAGCTGCCTAGGTTCTTGCTTCTTGACCAAGTCACTGTTGCCCTTCTTTTCAGCAGCTGCCATCGTGTTCTCTGCATCTCGGAGCCTCAGGGGAGCAGCAGGACTTTCCAAGGTGGGATGCATGACGAGTATGTCAAAACCCAGGAAAGTTGTCCTGGAACACCTCCCATTGGCATGTCAGAAGTGAATTCAAGAGGCAGGAGAGCAGCAGCCACCGTCCTGCAGCAGTCTGCGAGCTTCGCACACAAGCCGGCTTCTTCGCGGCTTCGTTCTTCGCCTCTTGTGAGTTACCGCGATCTCCGGCTGCCGGAGGCGAAGAAGCCGCTACTTCGCGCACAGATCACTGGAGCGGCAGCGATGCGCTCCGAAGCGCCGCTTTTGCCGAAAGACGCCGGCAAGCGGCACTTGCTTTCGGCCAGCTGCGGAGCTCCGTATTCTGCCTCTCTAGTCGCCAACATCTTAGCGAAAAGCTTTTCCGCTCCAGTTCTCAAGGAGAAAGTGTACCAGCACTGCTCACTTAGCCCGACCTGGCCAGGAAATAGGATTTGCTGCACATTCCAAGGACACTGCATTTTCCTGGGCAAGCTGCAACCTGCTGGCAGATGGCCGTGCTCTCTGCCCACTCCTGCCCAGTTCTTGGTACTAGCGGGCACGTTGCAGCCTGGCGAAGGCAAGAAACCTGGAGAGCTGTCACAGAGCAGAAGGACAGCTGAGATGCTGAAAAGCAGCAAAGCTGAACAGCCTGCCTCAACTTCAGCAGTGTGTAATTGACTGAAGGCGAAACCCAAGCAGCAGAGCAGCGGGCTTCTGTGCGCACTGAAGGCAATTGCAAGAATCCAGCAGCTGCTCCTTGCCAAGCACAGTCAGCTGCCTAGGTTCTTGCTTCTTGACCAACTCACTGTTGCCCTTCTTTTCAGCAGCTGCCACCGTGTTCTCTGCATCTCGGAGCCTCTGGGGAGCAACAAGAATTTCCAAAGAGGGATGCATGACGACTATGTCAAAACCCAGGAAAGTTGTCCTGGAACACCTCCCATTGGCATGCCAAGAGTGAATTCAAAAGGCAGGAGAGCGGCAGCCACCGTCCTGCAGCTGTCTGCGAGTTTCGCACACAAGCCGGCCTCTTCGCGGCTTCGTTCTTCGCCTCTTGCAAGCTACCGCGATCTCCGGCTGCCGGAGGCGAAGAAGCCGCTACTTCGCGCACAGATCACTGGAGCGGCAGCGATGCGCTCCGAAGCGCCGCTTTTGCCGAAAGACGCCGGGAAGCGGCACTTGCTTTCGGCCAGCTGCGGAGCTCCGTATTCTGCCTCTCTAGTCGCCAACATCTTAGCGAAAAGCTTTTCCGCTCCAGTTCTCAAGGAGAAAGTGTCCCAGCACTGCTCACTTAGCCCGACCTGGCCAGGAAATAGGATTTGCTGCACATTCCATGGACACTGCATTTTCCTGGGCAAGCTGCAACCTGCTGGCAGATGGCCGTGCTCTCTGCCCACTCCTGCCCAGTTCTTGGTACTAGCGGGCACGTTGCAGCCTGGCGAAGGCAAGAAACCTGGAGAGCTGTCACAGAGCAGAAGGACAGCTGAGATGCTGAAAAGCAGCAAAGCTGAACAGCCTGCCTCAACTTCAGCAGTGTGTAATTGACTGAAGGCGAAACCCAAGCAGCAGAGCAGCGGGCTTCTGTGCGCACTGAAGGCAATTGCAAGAATCCAGCAGCTGCTCCTCGTCAAGCACAGTCAGCTGCCTAGGTTCTTGCTTCTTGACCAACTCACTGTTGCCCTTCTTTTCAGCAGCTGCCACCGTGTTCTCTGCATCTCGGAGCCTCTGGGGAGCAACAAGAATTTCCAAAGAGGGATGCATGACGAGTATGTCAAAACCCAGGAAAGTTGTCCTGGAACACCTCCCATTGGCATGCCAAGAGTGAATTCAAGAGGCAGGAGAGCGGCAGCCACCGTCCTGCAGCAGTCTGCGAGCTTCGCACACAAGCCGGCTTCTTCGCGGCTTCGTTCTTCGCCTCTTGTGAGTTACCGCGATCTCCGGCTGCCGGAGGCGAAGAAGCCGCTACTTCGCGCACAGATCACTGGAGCGGCAGCGATGCGCTCCGAAGCGCCGCTTTTGCCGAAAGACGCCGGCAAGCGGCACTTGCTTTCGGCCAGCTGCGGAGCTCCGTATTCTGCCTCTCTAGTCGCCAACATCTTAGCGAAAAGCATTTCCGCTGCAGTTCTCAAGGAGAAAGTGTACCAGCACTGCTCACTTAGCCCGACCTTGCCAGGAAATAAGATTTGCTGCACATTCCAAGGACACTGCATTTTCCTGGGCAAGCTGCAACCTGCTGGCAGATGGCCGTGCTCTCTGCCCACTCCTGCCCAGTTCTTGGTACTAGCGGGCACGTTGCAGCCTGGCGAAGGCAAGAAACCTCTAGAGCTGTCACAGAGCAGAAGGGCAGCTGAGATGCTGAAAAGCAGCAAAGCTGAACTGCCTGCCTCAACTTCAGCAGTGTGTAATTGACTGAAGGCGAAACCCAAGCAGCAGAGCAGCGGGCTTCTGTGCGCACTGAAGGCAATTGCAAGAATCCAGCAGCTGCTCCTTGCCAAGCACAGTCAACTGCCTAGGTTCTTGCTTCTTGACCAACTCACTGTTGCCCTTCTTTTCAGCAGCTGCCATCGTGTTCTCTGCATCTCGGAGCCTCTGGGGAGCAACAAGAATTTCCAAAGAGGGATGCATGACGAGTATGTCAAAACCCAGGGAAGTTGTCCTGGAACACCTCCCATTGGCATGCCAAGAGTGAATTCAAGAGGCAGGAGAGCGGCAGCCACCGTCCTGCAGCAGTCTGCGAGCTTCGCACACAAGCCGGCTTCTTCGCGGCTTCGTTCTTCGCCTCT
Source organism: Vidua macroura (assembly GCF_024509145.1). Classification (NCBI taxonomy): domain Eukaryota; kingdom Metazoa; phylum Chordata; class Aves; order Passeriformes; family Viduidae; genus Vidua; species Vidua macroura. The sequence goes on along the minus strand of NC_071596.1, from coordinate 623,882 downwards.
TGTGAGTTACCGCGATCTCCGGCTGCCGGAGGCCAAGAAGCCGCTACTTCGCGCACAGATCACTGGAGCGGCAGCGATGCGCTCCGAAGCGCCGCTTTTGCCGAAAGACGCCGGCAAGCGGCACTTGCTTTCGGCCAGTTGCGGAGCTGCGTATTCTGCCTCTCTAGTCGCCTACATCTTAGCGAAAAGCTTTTCCGCTCCAGTTCTCAAGGAGAAAGTGTACCAGCACTGCTCACTTAGCCCGACCTGGCCAGGAAATAGGATTTGCTGCACATTCCAAGGACACTGCATTTTCCTGGGCAAGCTGCAACCTGCTGGCAGATGGCCGTGCTCTCTGCCCACTCCTGCCCAGTTCTTGGTACTAGCGGGCACGTTGCAGCCTGGCGAAGGCAAGAAACCTCTAGAGCTGTCACAGAGCAGAAGGGCAGCTGAGATGCTGAAAAGCAGCAAAGCTGAACTGCCTGCCTCAACTTCAGCAGTGTGTAATTGACTGAAGGCGAAACCCAAGCAGCAGAGCAGCGGGCTTCTGTGCGCACTGAAGGCAATTGCAAGAATCCAGCAGCTGCTGCTTGCCAAGCACAGTCAACTGCCTAGGTTCTTTCTTCTTGACCAAGTCACTGTTGCCCTTCTTTTCAGCAGCTGCCATCGTGTTCTCTGCATCTCGGAGCCTCAGGGGAGCAGCAGGACTTTCCAAGGTGGGATGCATGACGAGTATGTCAAAACCCAGGAAAGTTGTCCTGGAACTCCTCCCATTGGCATGTCAGAAGTGAATTCAAGAGGCAGGAGAGCAGCAGCCACCGTCCTGCAGCAGTCTGCGAGCTTCGCACACAAGCCGGCTTCTTCGCGGCTTCGTTCTTCGCCTATGCAAGCTACCGCGATCTCCGGCTGCCGGAGGCGAAGAAGCCGCTACTTCGCGCACAGATGACTTGAGCGGCAGCGGTGCGCTCCGAAGCGCCGTTTCTGCCGAAAGACGCCGGCAAGCGGCACTTGCTTTCGGCCAGCTGCGGAGCTGCGTATTCTGCCTCTCTAGTCGCCTACATCTTAGCGAAAAGTTTTTCCGCTCCAATTCTCAAGGAGAAAGTGTACCAGCACTGCTCACTTAGCCCGACCTTGCCAGGAAATAGGATTTGCTGCACATTCCAAGGACACTGCATTTTCCTGGGCAAGCTGCAACCTGCTGGCAGATGGCCGTGCTCTCTGCCCACTCCTGCCCAGTTCTTGGTACTAGCGGGCACGTTGCAGCCTGGCGAAGGCAAGAAACCTCGAGAGCTGTCACAGAGCCAAAGGACAGCTGAGATGCTGAAAAGCAGCAAAGCTGAACTGCCTGCCTCAACTTCAGCAGTGTGTAATTGACTGAAGGCGAAAAACCAAGCAGCAGAGCAGCGGGCTTCTGTGCGCACTGAAGGCAATTGCAAGAATCCAGCAGCTGCTCCTTGCCAAGGACAGGCAGCTGCCTAGGTTCTTGCTTCTTGACCAACTCACAGTTGCCCTTCTTCTCAGCAGCTGCCACCGTGTTCTCTGCATCTCGGAGCCTCTGGGGAGCAACAAGAATTTCCAAGGAGGGATGCATGACGACTATGTCAAAACCCAGGAAAGTTGTCCTGGAACACCTCCCATTGGCATGTCAGAAGTGAATTCAAGAGGCAGGAGAGCGGCAGCCACCGTCCTGCAGCTGTCTGCGAGTTTCGCACACAAGCCGGCCTCTTCGCGGCTTCGTTTTTCGCCTCTTGCAAGCTACCGCGATCTCCGGCTGGCGGAGGCGAAGAAGCGGCTACTTCGCGCACAGATGACTGGAGCGGCAGCGGTGCGCTCCGAAACGCCGCTTTTGCCGAAAGACGCCGGCAAGCGGCACTTGCTTTCGGCCAGCTGCGGAGCTGCGTATTCTGCCTCTCTAGTCGCCTACATCTTAGCGAAAAGCTTTTCCGCTCCAGTTCTCAAGGAGAAAGTGTACCAGCACTGCTCACTTAGCCCGACCTTGCCAGGAAATAAGATTTGCTGCACATTCTAAGGACACTGCATTTTCCTGGGCAAGCTGCAACCTGCTGGCAGATGGCCGTGCTCTCTGCCCACTCCTGCCCAGTTCTTGCTACTAGCGGGCACGTTGCAGCCTGGCGAAGGCAAGAAACCTCTGAAACGATACGCGGAATAATTCAATAGACTCCATGAGCTGGGGTAGTTATGAAGTGGGTATGTATGTCAGCGCCCGGCACAAGTGAGATAGCTCTCCAAAACTTGTGCCCCGAGCCTCAGTCTGACCCACACTTTTATTCTTAAAGACGTTCCATATGCAATACATTGCACAACTTTTTCATGCCTATTCAACCCCTGGCCCCGCCTGTCCTCGCTTCTCATGCGAAGTAAGTCCACACCCTTCTGGGCATGCGTGGTTTGCTGTGGTGGTCGTACGGGGGTCTCTTGGTGGTCCTGAGGCTGAAGATTGTGGTCTTCCTCATGATTGAACTTTTGAACTTTTCCTCTCTGCGCGTGCGCTTTTGGTCCTTTGGTGCTTATCTGAGTACGTCTGTCAGTCTTGATAGGCTTGGAGACAGAGGAGCTTCTTTATCTGGGTTCTTTCCTTCTTCTGGTATTGTTCTCTATGCAAGAAGCTTCAGAAATTTGCATTTTCCTATGCCCTTTGTACTAGGCAGAGGTTTCTTAAGTAAAAGGTTGAAAATTCAACACATAACTCTACAAGCTAAATTAGAAATGCTTCATTCATTTTGTTAACCTAACTCTAAAAATCTCTGCTTCAGTCCCCCCTTTTCTTAAAATAGAGTAAATTCTTTTACTACAGGGGTCTTGATTTAAATTCTGATCTACTATCATGACCGTCCTCTTTCAGTAAGATTCTAGGAGTTCTAGAGAGTGATGTCAGACTGGCCATGTGTTTTAACATCCTCGAATTCTACATGAGTGTTAAAGTAGACATCATTAAACTTACAGTAACTAAAATTAATAGAATTGTAATTGGGTGACATAAAGTGTTCTAAACAGCGTATTTCACTAGTTATGACTTGTGTTTATTAGCTAGTGATTGGTGCTGGATACACCAAGTTAAGAGACTTAACATACAGGACATGTTAGTGACATGTCTTGGGTAGACATTCTCTTTCGCACCCCATATGGTTTTTCATAAAGCAATTCAAAGTGGTTTAGCTTTTCTTTACTCTTGGGTTTGGTTCGGATCTGCAGTAGTGCTAATGGGAGGGATTGAGTCCATGACAAATTAGCTTCTTGTCCCAATTGTACAATTTGTTGTTTGATCAAATGGTTCATTTTTTTTACCTGACCACTTGATTGTGGGTTATATGGGGTGTGAAGTTCTCAGTCTATGTTCAAGTATTGGCTAACTTGTTGCACGAATTTTACAATAAAATGTGGTCCTCTATTTGAGGAGATTGTGGCCAGGACTCTAAAGCGTGGTATGTTTTCTTGTACCAATACCTTAGTTACTTCTTGAGCTTTAGAAGTCCTGGTGGGGAATGCTTCTGGCCATCCTGAAAAGGTATCTGTTAGCACCAGGAAAAACTTATACCCCCCCTTTTCTTGGCAATTCTGTACAATCAATCTGCCATTGCTGCTCCGGCCCATGACCCTTCCTAATCTGGCTAAGCTTTGGTTTGGGAGTATTTTTGGGGTTGGTCTGGAGGCAAAGGTCACATTGTCGAGTTGTAAATGTCTAGTTATGCTAGAGCATCAATACCCCAATGGTTTTCTGGTGTTCTTCCTTTATTAGGGACCATCATAAATAGGAGGGTAGGACTAATTTTCCTTCTATGGTGGCCCATCCCTCTTGGTTATAGTCTCCTTTTTGCTCATAGATTAATTTTTTTTCTGGTTTGTTGTATCTTGGCTTACCTTTAGGGGAAATTTGCCCGTCTTGCTGCTTCTTTTGCTTCCCTATCTGCCAGCTCGTTTCCTTCTTCCAATTCGGAGTTGATCTTCTGATGTGCCTTAATGTGCATGATCGCTACTTTCTCTGGCAACTGGACTGCTTCTAGAAGTCGCAGTACTTCTGATGCATCTTTAATATTTTTCCCTTGAGACTTCAGCAGTCCTCTCTCTTTCTAAATGGCTCTGTGAGCATGCACTACTCCAAATGCATACTTCGAGTCCGTGTATATGTTTATTTCTTTCCCTCTTGCCAATTCTAGGGCCCGAGTTAGAGCAATTATCTCGGCCTTCTGTGCAGAGGTATTTGTTGGCAGGGGCCCAGATGATATTACTTCCTTGCACGTTGGAACTGCCTAGCCGGCGTGCCGTTTTCCACTGATGATATAACTGCTTCCATCAGTAAACGAGGCTTCTGCATTCTCGAGAGGGGTGTCCTTCAAGTCAGGGCAGCTGGAGTAGGTGGCTTCAATGGTCTCCAGGCAGTCATGTTCCACTGGTTCCCCTTGGTTTCTACTGAGGAAGGAGGCTGGATTGACAATGTTAGCCACTACTATCTCTACATCATCTTGCTCCGCTATGATAGCTTGGTATCTCAGGAGCCGTTGTGGGGAAAGCCAATGCCCACCTTTTACCTCTAGCACTGCAGACACTGTGTGAGACACTAGCACAGTTCTTTTCTGGCCTAGGGTGAATTTGTGTGCCTCTTGGATGTTCAGGACGACTGCTGCAACAGCTCTGAGGCACCCAGGCCACCCTTTAGCTGCTGTATCCAATTGCTTAGAGAAGTAAGCCACTGCTCTCCGATATGAGCCCAGGTCCTGTGCTAGTATTCCTAAGGCGATTCCTTGCTTCTCATGGGAGAATAAAAGGAAAGGCTTACTCACGTCCGGCAATCTCGGGGCTGGAGCTGACATGAGGGCTTTTTTCAGCTGGTTGAAAGCTTGCGTAGCTTCCTTTCTCTCTTGGATGTTCCTGCTTTCAGTTGCAATCAGTTCATAGAAGGGCTTAACAAACAGTCCATAGTTATAGATCCATAACCTGCACCACCCTGTCATCCTCAGGAAAGTTCGTAGTTCCTTTACAGTCTGAGGTTTTGGGGTCTGGCATATTGCCTCCTTCCGGCTTTGGCCCAAGGTACGTTGTCTAGCACTGACTTCGTAACCCAGATAAGTTACTTTCTGTTTTACTACTTGGGCTTTTTTCTTTGATACTCGGTACCCTTGGAGCCCCAAAAAGTTCAAGAGGCTTATCGTCCAGGCCGTGCATGCTTCCCTTGTCCGTGTGGCTATCAGGATGTCATCTACGTACTCTAGCAACTTCCCTTCCTCTGGAGGGGCTTCTCAGGTCTCTAATTCTTTTGCAAGTTGTTCTCCAAACAAAGTGGGTGAGTTTTTGAATCCTTGTGGGAGTCTGGTCCATGTCAGTTGAGTTCTTGGCCCGCTCTTAGGATTTTCCCATTCAGATGCAAAAATTTTCTGGCTTCGTGGATAGGAAGGCAAAAGAAGGCATCTTTTAAATCTAAAACGGTAAACCAAGTTAGCTCGGGGGTTAAGCAAGTTAATAACGTGTAGGGATTGGCCACCACAGGATACAGATCCTCAGTGACCTTGTTTATGGCCCGCAGATCCTGTACTAACCGGTATGATCCATCAGGTTTACCAACTGGTAGGATAGGGGTATTAACACTTACATAACATAAGTTGGAACAAGGTATTATAGACAATATCATGGTCATCAATGGAAGCAATATTTGATTGAACTTTTTCAGTTCTGAGGGTTCGTAACTTGTGTTTGTCGGTGACAGCAGGGAAGCACAGTGAAGCTGCTTAACAGGGCAGGATGCATACATATACTTTCCTTCGTCTACATTCACTTAACTTTATTTAACTTACTCTTACACATAACAAAACAACCACAACAACAAGGTACCTTTTCTTTTTCAACACACCTATTACACTTGTAGGTGTCCCTGGCTAGTCCCAGTGTTCTTGGATACCCCTCAATCTAGCTGTGTGGTTCCCAACTCTAGATCCTGTCAGACTTCTCTTCAAACTGGCAAAATTTTTACTCAATCTTGGCTGCTCTCAACAACCCAGCAAACTTAATTCTGGGTGCTCTTGCAATGTTAATCCCTCAACCCAGCAGGTTTGACTTAACCCTGGATGCTCTTGGAACATTAATCCCTCAATCCAGCAGGTTTGAATCAACCCTGGATGCTCTTGGAACATTAATCCCACAATCCAGCAGGTTTGAATCAACCCTGGATGCTCTTGGAATATTAATCCCTCAATCCAGCAGGTTTGATCTTGGATGTTCTTGGCCATTCTTATCCCTCAATCCAGCAGAATTTTTAGGGGCCCCTCCTACACATTTTACCTTTTATTTTTCCCCAATAGATTATGCCAAGAAAACCCTCTTTTTACCTTTTCATTAATTTTTTTTCTAATTAATTACCTTTTTCTCCCCCCCCCTCCCCCCCCCACTAAGGGGTCCCACTCTTTCTCTGAGACCCAGTCCCAGGGGGGGTTCTCTCACTCTTTTTATTACTCGCTTCGTCTCTTTACTGGCCGCTTTTCTCGCGAAAAAGACGGAAACGCAGCATGGGAGACTGCCGCTCTCACTTAGCAGGTCTGGGGTAACGAGCCCGCCTCTGTCACGATCCGCTTCTTGCGGGGTGTCGTGATGGTTCTTTTCACCGATCCCAAAAGTGCAACAAAGGCAAACAACAAGGGACTATCAGTTAATCACAACAAATGCACCTTTAGTAGGGGCCAAAACAGTAAACGCGATAGTGGGGATCTGAAAGGAGATAAAAGGTTAGAGAGAGAAGAGGGATATGGGAATAGCTACCAACACAGGCGAGATCCTCAGTGCTCCGGACGATGGGGATCCGTCTGTCGTGTCGGGGGAGTCTTCGAAGTTCTGGTCGACTCGGGGCTCCAATTAGAGTCCACAGAGGAGAGAGGGGGGGAACAAGTGTAATAATGAAAGTCCATTGTAATCGCCCCGAGGGAACGGGTGAGTCCACAGAAACCACCAAAGCAAGACGAATCCAATGAAGAATAAGTCCATTTGAATCACTGAAGGGAAACAGGTCATGTCATTAGTGGTCAGACCACCAATTTCCCCTCCTCCCTATAGCAGGGGTCTCAGTCTCAGCCCTTGGGAGGAGGGTTCTCATTCTTTCTTTGTCACAGTGGTAACGAGGCAGATGAGGGGTCTTCAATGAAGGACCGCGAGAGTCACCCCAAAAGTTCATTGGGCTTAAGAACGGAGATTAGAAGCAGGCCGCGCATCAGGCTGTCCCGTGCTGGCTCCATGTCAGGTCTTTGCCAAGTCCTTGCCAACTCCTTGCCAAGTTCTTACCAGGCCTTGTTGGGAACAGCCAGCATGACGGTTCAGTGGTTCCACCTGTGCTGTGTCCTGTTCTAAGCCGGAACTACAGTGGGGGAAGGGATTCTTTCTTGTGGCAATCGGAAGGCAGAATGGAAAATGAGGGGCTTCTGACGGGCTCTTACACCACCCCGTGACTGACGACTGCCCTCGAAAGATCTTCATCAGCAGGATTCCATGGTGTCGTCTTGGAGTCTTCAGGACTCGTCAAGTGTTGGCAGCACGTCCCAGGGAAAAGAGAAGAGGAAAGGGGAAAGAAAGAGAAAACAGGAAAACTAAAACAATCACAACATATTAGTAATCACAACAAATTATAATTAAACAATAAGCAAAATACAATTAGTAAATCAATAATAGTTATTTAAATAATAATCAATAGGAATCAATGAAACAATAAATTGATCAAATAATAAACCAGTATCATCAATATTAAACAGTAAAGTAATAAACCTAGTATAATCGATATTACTCAGTACAATTTTATAAACAATAAACAAAAATAATTAAAACAGCGATTAGAACAAATCATAAAAGAAAATGATGTAAAACATATCTTCTAACCTTATCATCTTCTTGTGTCTACTGTCCTGGGAACATCTCTAGTGTAAAGGATGTTGGCCAAGTGGTGTGCATTAATTATAGATGTTAATTTTGTTCATCGTTTCATCATTCTCCAATTTACAATAAGCAAGATTACTGATAAAACAAAACCAATCATAACTAAAATCAGAAGAACAACAATGGGATGACACAATTTGTTCAGGATACCGGTGGCGGTGGGTGACCACCCGAAAAGGGTATCCCACCACTTGTGCTCGGCATCACTTTTCACCCTTTCTACAACACGATGTATTTCTTGCACATGATGATGAACAGTTACCAGAGTTTTCTGTCCATTCCCCTTGATTTTTCCTAGGATCTCTATTAGATCTTGATGAAGTAATAATTGCTTTACCAGAGAAAGGTTCATCCCAATGGCAGTAGGCAGTAGCTTGTGAATCAACGTGAGATTGGATTCTAAAAGTTCATGTGAAGTAACTGGAGCTACAAAAGAAAAATCACATCCTGCAATTTTAGTAAAGTTGCAAGCACAAAAATTGGAATGATTTTTAGTAGCTACTACTGTACTTTCTATAAACACAGTATCCCAAGCGGTTCTGAAGCAGGCACACCCATTGTCTGTAGATACAAGGACTGTTTCAGAAGTCTCGTTAGGATGAATATCAAAATGACAGCTATTTTGTTCTGTGTCCAGACAAATATCTTGAGCTACAATTGCATTACCTTCACAGATAAACCCTAGTTGTTCTCAGATGGTACAGGACTCTAAATTGACAGGTTGCCATTTGTCATCAATTTGACGGGCCCATTCTCTATGTTCAGAAGGATAGAAAGTGGGTCCATCATGATTTAATCCTAGTGCAATGATAGGGAATATCAAATGCACCCAGGCATTTCTTATGGTCAACGCAAATGCTGTGGCTGTGTTTGTGTTAGGGTCATAGGTAAAATTCACTAAATTCCACCAGGATTGGAAATCTCTTTCAAAGTCAGTGGCACTGTCCCAGACTATTTTCCTCATTTCAGTAGGAAAAGTGCCTTCTTCACCTTCTCTTCTAATTGAGGCAGCAACTGACTGCATCCATCATTGAGCCCGGATACAGCTAAGAGCTAAGGAAACGTTGCTTTGTGTGGCATTAAGTGCATCAATTATCAATTTGCTATTATTTACATTTATCTTTTCCCAATTTGCTAGAATGTTTGATAGCAACCACTGATGTGTTCCCAAGGCTGATAAGGACGATTGCAGTGGTTGTTGTATTTTGGTTAAATCTTTAGTTGTGGAAGCCAATTTATTCATTCATACTTCTGAATCAATACTATTTAGGATTCCCAATCCTGTTCCCACAAGACCAGTTATGTCTCTTGGCAGCCGGTTTTTAGGAGGCTTCCACTGTCGCAGCCAGGTTGTCCAAGCCTGCAAAAAGGGTGAACAAGCTGGTTGTATTTCTCAGATATTGTTTTGCATCAGCAATTTGACTTGTTTAAGAGACCATAACAGATTAAACAATATCTGTTGTTGGCCAGTTTTCCTGATTATACATGGTCCAATTTCAAAAATTTTCGGGCTAAGTGTAACCAGTGGTTGGGTGGTAGGTGTCACAACATTAACATCAAGTCCTACTCCAGTATTTGAATCAATACTTTCAACTTAAAAAACAAAAACAAAAACAAAAACAAAAACAAAAACAAAAACAAAACAAAACAAAAAAAAGTGCTTCAGTATTTTTGGACCAAAACCAAACTACTTCTACAGTTTGTGTTCATGTGAAATTGTGCCAACAATCCTGTATGCTTGGCTGCGTACAAACCTTTTTGTGCTTCAAGAGATCCTTTCACTTTTTCTGCATGCTACCACAATTAGTTCAGACCACGGTCACTCAGCTGCTTTCTGGCCATGGGGTTGTGGTAGGATGCAGAAAAGTATGACCAGTTTTATCATGGATTAGGTGGTCTTCATGTCCCTCGGAGTTCTTCTGAAAAAGTAAACACAACGGAATTCTGCCGCCGAGAGGCAGAAAAGTTAGAATGATGGAATTATCCAGCATGTATTTGTCCAATGCTCTTTCCCTAGAGCACCAGAGGATTCCCATGCATATTTCTTCAGAGGGGGTTTTAGCACAAGTGCTACTAGTCCTATAGTAAGAGAGGTCCACCAGAACAGGTTGGCCAGGGTCATGAGCTGGATTATTAGGATCATTTGGTACAGAGCATAGGAGTCAGTGTAGATGCAGACCAAAGAGGAATTGTGTGCTTCTTGTTGAAAAATACTCCAGACAGCTATCAGCTCCCCACTGTGTGTACTACCTTCTCCCTCTGTAATCATTTGCTCACCAGAGGAAAAGTGGAGGGCTTCTGCCCTAGATTTCCATCCTTTTCCTTCCCCTTTAGCAAAAGCATCAGTAAACCAAGAGTTTGCTGATTGTTCGGGGCAGAAAGGAGGGGTTACTTTGATTACAGAGGCAGGTTTGTCCAAGCTCTCCGTTTCTTGGATTGCTAAAGTTTTTACAGCTCCTTCTGTCATTGAGAAGAAGTTACAGTAATGTTCAACCTGAGCATACCACTTTCTCACTGAGGCCCTCTGGGCCACCCCGTCAGGAGGGGGACTCCCACTAGTGACTGTCTTGATAACCTTGAAGGGGCCTCTCAATACAATTGGTTGTTTTTGTGCAATTTTTTCTACTTCTAGGAAAGCTAAGATAACCATCAACAATCCTTTTTCCCAGGTAGTGTATCTTTTCTCAGCATCTTTGGAACCACGGGAATCAAAACCAACAGGTCTTGTCGGAGCCTCAGGACCCCGCTGCCATATGTGTACTGACAGCCCTGAGGAGGCAAATGCCCATTCCACCTGGAAAGGATCTGTAGGATGGATAGGGCCCAGTGCTTGATGAGCTGTTGCTTCAAAAATCAGCAATTGCAATGCTGACTCCTGAGAAAGACTCCAATCCCATTTCACCCCTTTCCTCAACAAGCCATAAAGGGGAACAAATGGGTCGTTCCAGTGACTAGGAAATCTATCTGGTCTTTCTACAGGAGATACAGCTGCTATCGTTTTTGGAAGGAGAATTGCTGTAGGTTTGAGTGATTCTGGAAGCCCACAAATTCAAGGGGTCATTATCTTGGGCTTCACAGGTAATTGCATCAGGGATTCAAAGCCAGGAATTCATTTCTTTTTGTGAGTCATTTGCAGGCAAGCAGCTTTGTGCACATTTTCCAAGAGCTGGTCGGGGGTACTAATTCTAGCTATGGGATCTCCCCTTTCCAAGGGGCTTGTTCCCCCGGCCCAAAAAGCTGCACGCTGTGTCAGGGACCATGTGTCACCTTTCTCTCCTGTTGTTAAGAAGACACCATGTCCCCAATACCCACTGGCTTCCTGTTCAGTGAATTGAATTTGATCACCACCAGTGAGGGACACCCGGAAAACATATTCTGTTTCTGATTCATGTGGAGGGTGTCCATATTCCCTTTTAAGCTTAGCTAGCTCGGTGGCAGTGTTTACTTGTGATGGTATGTGTTTGGTTGTGATGTGAGGTTCCAGATCATCATCACTGAGATAGTTCTACTCTGTTTTAATCAAGGGTCTCAAGTGATGGCAGCAATGTTCCCCACAATTACTTGCTGCTTCAAGTTCTTGATGAGGATAGATTTGTTTAATGTGAGGAGTTTCCTTCTCCTCAAGCTCTGTAGAGGAATCAGCATGATGGGATTTGTTAACATGTTCCTCTGTTAAGGCAGCTCGTAATGCATAGATCACATTTTTTGCTTCATAGAACTGTTTTTGCAAAATTTCAACTAGATTTTGAAGGGAGTCTATTCTAGCATGTTCCTCACTTCTTCGCTCAAAGCGATTTTCTATAGCTGCCATAAGACAAGCTCCCAAAACTGAGCAGAAGATAGTTTTATTTTTGCCCAGTTTGAATTTTGTTTCATGTTGTAATGAACACACTCTATCAATAACATTTTCTAAGTTCAACCAATTACTCTGTGCCCATTTTTCTCCTTCTGTAGAAGGTTTGGCATTGTGTTTGGCTAGTAGTGCATAAAATTCAGCTTTAATTTCAAGGCTAAGATTGTCACTCATTTTGGGAAGGGACCAAAACCACGACAGGGAGCTACAAACTTAAGTTCCACAAAACTACACAGCCCTCGCTGTGTCGCCCTTCGCTTCCCTGGCTGGGTGAAAGGACAATCATCTGCCTGGGAGGCTCTGCTTAGTTGCTTCAAGTTGTCCCTTCCTTCCCAGACCACATACACACAACAACAACAAAACGACAGTGTCCCGCCTTTTGCACTAAGGGATCCTTTATGAATTTCCAAAGACAGTATGGGTGCCTTTTCAGCTGCAACCCTTCTGGCTAGACAGAAATCCTGTCCGTGACGCCAATTTTAATGTCACGATCCGTTTCTTGCGGGGTGTCGTGATGGTTCTTTTCACCGATCCCAAAAGTGCAACAAAGGCAAACAACAAGGGACTATCAGTTAATCACAACAAATGCACCTTTAGTAGGGGCCAAAACAGTAAACGCGATAGTGGGGATCTGAAAGGAGATAAAAGGTTAGAGAGAGAAGAGGGATATGGGAATAGCTACCAACACAGGCGAGATCCTCAGTGCTCCGGACGATGGGGATCCGTCTGTCGTGTCGGGGGAGTCTTCGAAGTTCTGGTCGACTCGGGGCTCCAATTATAGTCCACAGAGGAGAGAGGGGGGGAACAAGTGTAATAATGAAAGTCCATTGTAATCGCCCCGAGGGAACGGGTGAGTCCACAGAAACCACCAAAGCAAGACGAATCCAATGAAGAATAAGTCCATTTGAATCACTGAAGGGAAACAGGTCATGTCATTAGTGGTCAGACCACCAATTTCCCCTCCTCCCTATAGCAGGGGTCTCAGTCTCAGCCCTTGGGAGGAGGGTTCTCATTCTTTCTTTGTCACAGTGGTAACGAGGCAGATGAGGGGTCTTCAATGAAGGACCGCGAGAGTCACCCCAAAAGTTCATTGGGCTTAAGAACGGAGATTAGAAGCAGGCCGCGCATCAGGCTGTCCCGTGCTGGCTCCATGTCAGGTCTTTGCCAAGTCCTTGCCAACTCCTTGCCAAGTTCTTACCAGGCCTTGTTGGGAACAGCCAGCATGACGGTTCAGTGGTTCCACCTGCGCTGTGTCCTGTTCTAAGCCGGAACTACAGTGGGGGAAGGGATTCTTTCTTGTGGCAATCGGAAGGCAGAATGGAAAATGAGGGGCTTCTGACGGGCTCTTACACCACCCCGTGACTGACGACTGCCCTCGAAAGATCTTCATCAGCAGGATTCCATGGTGTCGTCTTGGAGTCTTCAGGACTCGTCAAGTGTTGGCAGCACGTCCCAGGGAAAAGAGAAGAGGAAAGGGGAAAGAAAGAGAAAACAGGAAAACTAAAACAATCACAACATATTAGTAATCACAACAAATTATAATTAAACAATAAGCAAAATACAATTAGTAAATCAATAATAGTTATTTAAATAATAATCAATAGGAATCAATGAAACAATAAATTGATCAAATAATAAACCAGTATCATCAATATTAAACAGTAAAGTAATAAACCTAGTATAATCGATATTACTCAGTACAATTTTATAAACAATAAACAAAAATAATTAAAACAGCGATTAGAACAAATCATAAAAGAAAATGATGTAAAACATATCTTCTAACCTTATCATCTTCTTGTGTCTACTGTCCTGGGAACATCTCTAGTGTAAAGGATGTCGGCCAAGTGGTGTGCATTAATTATAGATGTTAATTTTGCTAATCGTTTCATCATTCTCCAATTTACAATAAGCAAGATTACTGATAAAACAAAACCAATCATAACTAAAATCAGAAGAACAACAATGGGATGACACAATTTCTTCAGGATACCGGTGGCGGTGGGTGACCACCCGAAAAGGGTATCCCACCACTTGTGCTCGGCATCACTTTTCACCCTTTCTACAACACGATGTATTTCTTGCACATGATGATGAACAGTTACCAGAGTTTTCTGTCCATTCCCCTTGATTTTTCCTAGGATCTCTATTAGATCTTGATGAAGTAATAATTGCTTTACCAGAGAAAGGTTCATCCCAATGGCAGTAGGCAGTAGCTTGTGAATCAACGTGAGATTGGATTCTAAAAGTTCATGTGAAGTAACTGGAGCTACAAAAGAAAAATCACATCCTGCAATTTTAGTAAAGTTGCAAGCACAAAAATTGGAATGATTTTTAGTAGCTACTACTGTACTTTCTATAAACACAGTATCCCAAGCGGTTCTGAAGCAGGCACACCCATTGTCTGTAGATACAAGGACTGTTTCAGAAGTCTCGTTAGGATGAATATCAAAATGACAGCTATTTTGTTCTGTGTCCAGACAAATATCTTGAGCTACAATTGCATTACCTTCACAGATAAACCCTAGTTGTTCTCAGATGGTACAGGACTCTAAATTGACAGGTTGCCATTTGTCATCAATTTGACGGGCCCATTCTCTATGTTCAGAAGGATAGAAAGTGGGTCCATCATGATTTAATCCTAGTGCAATGATAGGGAATATCAAATGCACCCAGGCATTTCTTATGGTCAACGCAAATGCTGTGGCTGTGTTTGTGTTAGGGTCATAGGTAAAATTCACTAAATTCCACCAGGATTGGAAATCTCTTTCAAAGTCAGTGGCACTGTCCCAGACTATTTTCCTCATTTCAGTAGGAAAAGTGCCTTCTTCACCTTCTCTTCTAATTGAGGCAGCAACTGACTGCATCCATCATTGAGCCCGGATACAGCTAAGAGCTAAGGAAACGTTGCTTTGTGTGGCATTAAGTGCATCAATTATCAATTTGCTATTATTTACATTTATCTTTTCCCAATTTGCTAGAATGTTTGATAGCAACCACTGATGTGTTCCCAAGGCTGATAAGGACGATTGCAGTGGTTGTTGTATTTTGGTTAAATCTTTAGTTGTGGAAGCCAATTTATTCATTCATACTTCTGAATCAATACTATTTAGGATTCCCAATCCTGTTCCCACAAGACCAGTTATGTCTCTTGGCAGCCGGTTTTTAGGAGGCTTCCACTGTCGCAGCCAGGTTGTCCAAGCCTGCAAAAAGGGTGAACAAGCTGGTTGTATTTCTCAGATATTGTTTTGTATCAGCAATTTGACTTGTTTAAGAGACCATAACAGATTAAACAATATCTGTTGTTGGCCAGTTTTCCTGATTATACATGGTCCAATTTCAAAAATTTTCGGGCTAAGTGTAACCAGTGGTTGGGTGGTAGGTGTCACAACATTAACATCAAGTCCTACTCCAGTATTTGAATCAATACTTTCAACTTAAAAAACAAAAACAAAAACAAAAACAAAAACAAAAACAAAAACAAAAACAAAAACAAAAACAAAACAAAAAAAAGTGCTTCAGTATTTTTGGACCAAAACCAAACTACTTCTACAGTTTGTGTTCATGTGAAATTGTGCCAACAATCCTGTATGCTTGGGTGCGTACAAACCTTTTTGTGCTTCAAGAGATCCTTTCACTTTTTCTGCATGCTACCACAATTAGTTCAGACCACGGTCACTCAGCTGCTTTCTGGCCATGGGGTTGTGGTAGGATGCAGAAAAGTATGACCAGTTTTATCATGGATTAGGTGGTCTTCATGTCCCTCGGAGTTCTTCTGAAAAAGTAAACACAACAGAATTCTGCCGCCGAGAGGCAGAAAAGTTAGAATGATGGAATTATCCAGCATGTATTTGTCCAATGCTCTTTCCCTAGAGCACCAGAGGATTCCCATGCATATTTCTTCAGAGGGGGTTTTAGCACAAGTGCTACTAGTCCTATAGTAAGAGAGGTCCACCAGAACAGGTTGGCCAGGGTCATGAGCTGGATTATTAGGATCATTTGGTACAGAGCATAGGAGTCAGTGTAGATGCAGACCAAAGAGGAATTGTGTGCTTCTTGTTGAAAAATACTCCAGACAGCTATCAGCTCCCCACTGTGTGTACTACCTTCTCCCTCTGTAATCATTTGCTCACCAGAGGAAAAGTGGAGGGCTTCTGCCCTAGATTTCCATCCTTTTCCTTCCCCTTTAGCAAAAGCATCAGTAAACCAAGAGTTTGCTGATTGTTCGGGGCAGAAAGGAGGGGTTACTTTGATTACAGAGGCAGGTTTGTCCAAGCTCTCCGTTTCTTGGATTGCTAAAGTTTTTACAGCTCCTTCTGTCATTGAGAAGAAGTTACAGTAATGTTCAACCTGAGCATACCACTTTCTCACTGAGGCCCTCTGGGCCACCCCGTCAGGAGGGGGACTCCCACTAGTGACTGTCTTGATAACCTTGAAGGGGCCTCTCAATACAATTGGTTGTTTTTGTGCAATTTTTTCTACTTCTAGGAAAGCTAAGATAACCATCAACAATCCTTTTTCCCAGGTAGTGTATCTTTTCTCAGCATCTTTGGAACCACGGGAATCAAAACCAACAGGTCTTGTCGGAGCCTCAGGACCCCGCTGCCATATGTGTACTGACAGCCCTGAGGAGGCAAATGCCCATTCCACCTGGAAAGGATCTGTAGGATGGATAGGGCCCAGTGCTTGATGAGCTGTTGCTTCAAAAATCAGCAATTGCAATGCTGACTCCTGAGAAAGACTCCAATCCCATTTCACCCCTTTCCTCAACAAGCCATAAAGGGGAACAAATGGGTCGTTCCAGTGACTAGGAAATCTATCTGGTCTTTCTACAGGAGATACAGCTGCTATCGTTTTTGGAAGGAGAATTGCTGTAGGTTTGAGTGATTCTGGAAGCCCACAAATTCAAGGGGTCATTATCTTGGGCTTCACAGGTAATTGCATCAGGGATTCAAAGCCAGGAATTCATTTCTTTTTGTGAGTCATTTGCAGGCAAGCAGCTTTGTGCACATTTTCCAAGAGCTGGTCGGGGGTACTAATTCTAGCTATGGGATCTCCCCTTTCCAAGGGGCTTGTTCCCCCGGCCCAAAAAGCTGCACGCTGTGTCAGGGACCATGTGTCACCTTTCTCTCCTGTTGTTAAGAAGACACCATGTCCCCAATACCCACTGGCTTCCTGTTCAGTTAATTGAATTTGATCACCACCAGTGAGGGACACCCGGAAAACATATTCTGTTTCTGATTCATGTGGAGGGTGTCCATATTCCCTTTTAAGCTTAGCTAGCTCGGTGGCAGTGTTTACTTGTGATGGTATGTGTTTGGTTGTGATGTGAGGTTCCAGATCATCATCACTGAGATAGTTCTACTCTGTTTTAATCAAGGGTCTCAAGTGATGGCAGCAATGTTCCCCACAATTACTTGCTGCTTCAAGTTCTTGATGAGGATAGATTTGTTTAATGTGAGGACTTTCCTTCTCCTCAAGCTCTGTAGAGGAATCAGCATGATGGGATTTGTTCATATCTTCCTCTGTTAAGGCAGCTCGCAATGCATAGATCACATTTTTTGCTTCATAGAACTGTTTTTGCAAAATTTCAACTAGATTTTGAAGGGAGTCTATTCTAGCATGTTCCTCACTTCTTCGCTCAAAGCGATTTTCTATAGCTGCCATAAGACAAGCTCCCAAAACTGAGCAGAAGATAGTTTTATTTTTGCCCAGTTTGAATTTTGTTTCATGTTGTAATGAACACACTCTATCAATAACATTTTCTAAGTTCAACCAATTACTCTGTGCCCATTTTTCTCCTTCTGTAGAAGGTTTGGCATTGTGTTTGGCTAGTAGTGCATAAAATTCAGCTTTAATTTCAAGGCTAAGATTGTCACTCATTTTGGGAAGGGACCAAAACCACGACAGGGAGCTACAAACTTAAGTTCCACAAAACTACACAGCCCTCGCTGTGTCGCCCTTCGCTTCCCTGGCTGGGTGAAAGGACAATCATCTGCCTGGGAGGCTCTGCTTAGTTGCTTCAAGTTGTCCCTTCCTTCCCAGACCACATACACACAACAACAACAAAACGACAGTGTCCCGCCTTTTGCACTAAGGGATCCTTTATGAATTTCCAAAGACAGTATGGGTGCCTTTTCAGCTGCAACCCTTCTGGCTAGACAGAAATCCTGTCCGTGACACCAATTTTAATGTCACGATCCGTTTCTTGCGGGGTGTCGTGATGGTTCTTTTCACCGATCCCAAAAGTGCAACAAAGGCAAACAACAAGGGACTATCAGTTAATCACAACAAATGCACCTTTAGTAGGGGCCAAAACAGTAAACGCGATAGTGGGGATCTGAAAGGAGATAAAAGGTTAGAGAGAGAAGAGGGATATGGGAATAGCTACCAACACAGGCGAGATCCTCAGTGCTCCGGACGATGGGGATCCGTCTGTCGTGTCGGGGGAGTCTTCGAAGTTCTGGTCGACTCGGGGCTCCAATTATAGTCCACAGAGGAGAGAGGGGGGGAACAAGTGTAATAATGAAAGTCCATTGTAATCGCCCCGAGGGAACGGGTGAGTCCACAGAAACCACCAAAGCAAGACGAATCCAATGAAGAATAAGTCCATTTGAATCACTGAAGGGAAACAGGTCATGTCATTAGTGGTCAGACCACCAATTTCCCCTCCTCCCTATAGCAGGGGTCTCAGTCTCAGCCCTTGGGAGGAGGGTTCTCATTCTTTCTTTGTCACAGTGGTAACGAGGCAGATGAGGGGTCTTCAATGAAGGACCGCGAGAGTCACCCCAAAAGTTCATTGGGCTTAAGAACGGAGATTAGAAGCAGGCCGCGCATCAGGCTGTCCCGTGCTGGCTCCATGTCAGGTCTTTGCCAAGTCCTTGCCAACTCCTTGCCAAGTTCTTACCAGGCCTTGTTGGGAACAGCCAGCATGACGGTTCAGTGGTTCCACCTGCGCTGTGTCCTGTTCTAAGCCGGAACTACAGTGGGGGAAGGGATTCTTTCTTGTGGCAATCGGAAGGCAGAATGGAAAATGAGGGGCTTCTGACGGGCTCTTACACCACCCCGTGACTGACGACTGCCCTCGAAAGATCTTCATCAGCAGGATTCCATGGTGTCGTCGTGGAGTCTTCAGGACTCGTCAAGTGTTGGCAGCACGTCCCAGGGAAAAGAGAAGAGGAAAGGGGAAAGAAAGAGAAAACAGGAAAACTAAAACAATCACAACATATTAGTAATCACAACAAATTATAATTAAACAATAAGCAAAATACAATTAGTAAATCAATAATAGTTATTTAAATAATAATCAATAGGAATCAATGAAACAATAAATTGATCAAATAATAAACCAGTATCATCAATATTAAACAGTAAAGTAATAAACCTAGTATAATCGATATTACTCAGTACAATTTTATAAACAATAAACAAAAATAATTAAAACAGCGATTAGAACAAATCATAAAAGAAAATGATGTAAAACATATCTTCTAACCTTATCATCTTCTTGTGTCTACTGTCCTGGGAACATCTCTAGTGTAAAGGATGTTGGCCAAGTGGTGTGCATTAATTATAGATGTTAATTTTGTTCATCGTTTCATCATTCTCCAATTTACAATAAGCAAGATTACTGATAAAACAAAACCAATCATAACTAAAATCAGAAGAACAACAATGGGATGACACAATTTCTTCAGGATACCGGTGGCGGTGGGTGACCACCCGAAAAGGGTATCCCACCACTTGTGCTCGGCATCACTTTTCACCCTTTCTACAACACGATGTATTTCTTGCACATGATGATGAACAGTTACCAGAGTTTTCTGTCCATTCCCCTTGATTTTTCCTAGGATCTCTATTAGATCTTGATGAAGTAATAATTGCTTTACCAGAGAAAGGTTCATCCCAATGGCAGTAGGCAGTAGCTTGTGAATCAACGTGAGATTGGATTCTAAAAGTTCATGTGAAGTAACTGGAGCTACAAAAGAAAAATCACATCCTGCAATTTTAGTAAAGTTGCAAGCACAAAAATTGGAATGATTTTTAGTAGCTACTACTGTACTTTCTATAAACACAGTATCCCAAGCGGTTCTGAAGCAGGCACACCCATTGTCTGTAGATACAAGGACTGTTTCAGAAGTCTCGTTAGGATGCATATCAAAATGACAGCTATTTTGTTCTGTCTCCAGACAAATATCTTGAGCTACAATTGCATTACCTTCACAGATAAACCCTAGTTGTTCTCAGATGGTACAGGACTCTAAATTGACAGGTTGCCATTTGTCATCAATTTGACGGGCCCATTCTCTATGTTCAGAAGGATAGAAAGTGGGTCCATCATGATTTAATCCTAGTGCAATGATAGGGAATATCAAATGCACCCAGGCATTTCTTATGGTCAACGCAAATGCTGTGGCTGTGTTTGTGTTAGGGTCATAGGTAAAATTCACTAAATTCCACCAGGATTGGAAATCTCTTTCAAAGTCAGTGGCACTGTCCCAGACTATTTTCCTCATTTCAGTAGGAAAAGTGCCTTCTTCACCTTCTCTTCTAATTGAGGCAGCAACTGACTGCATCCATCATTGAGCCCGGATACAGCTAAGAGCTAAGGAAACGTTGCTTTGTGTGGCATTAAGTGCATCAATTATCAATTTGCTATTATTTACATTTATCTTTTCCCAATTTGCTAGAATGTTTGATAGCAACCACTGATGTGTTCCCAAGGCTGATAAGGACGATTGCAGTGGTTGTTGTATTTTGGTTAAATCTTTAGTTGTGGAAGCCAATTTATTCATTCATACTTCTGAATCAATACTATTTAGGATTCCCAATCCTGTTCCCACAAGACCAGTTATGTCTCTTGGCAGCCGGTTTTTAGGAGGCTTCCACTGTCGCAGCCAGGTTGTCCAAGCCTGCAAAAAGGGTGAACAAGCTGGTTGTATTTCTCAGATATTGTTTTGCATCAGCAATTTGACTTGTTTAAGAGACCATAACAGATTAAACAATATCTGTTGTTGGCCAGTTTTCCTGATTATACATGGTCCAATTTCAAAAATTTTCGGGCTAAGTGTAACCAGTGGTTGGGTGGTAGGTGTCACAACATTAACATCAAGTCCTACTCCAGTATTTGAATCAATACTTTCAACTTAAAAAACAAAAACAAAAACAAAAACAAAAACAAAAACAAAAACAAAACAAAACAAAAAAAAGTGCTTCAGTATTTTTGGACCAAAACCAAACTACTTCTACAGTTTGTGTTCATGTGAAATTGTGCCAACAATCCTGTATGCTTGGGTGCGTACAAACCTTTTTGTGCTTCAAGAGATCCTTTCACTTTTTCTGCATGCTACCACAATTAGTTCAGACCACGGTCACTCAGCTGCTTTCTGGCCATGGGGTTGTGGTAGGATGCAGAAAAGTATGACCAGTTTTATCATGGATTAGGTGGTCTTCATGTCCCTCGGAGTTCTTCTGAGAAAGTAAACACAACGGAATTCTGCCGCCGAGAGGCAGAAAAGTTAGAATGATGCAATTATCCAGCATGTATTTGTCCAATGCTCTTTCCCTAGAGCACCAGAGGATTCCCATGCATATTTCTTCAGAGGGGGTTTTAGCACAAGTGCTACTAGTCCTATAGTAAGAGAGGTCCACCAGAACAGGTTGGCCAGGGTCATGAGCTGGATTATTAGGATCATTTGGTACAGAGCATAGGAGTCAGTGTAGATGCAGACCAAAGAGGAATTGTGTGCTTCTTGTTGAAAAATACTCCAGACAGCTATCAGCTCCCCACTGTGTGTACTACCTTCTCCCTCTGTAATCATTTGCTCACCAGAGGAAAAGTGGAGGGCTTCTGCCCTAGATTTCCATCCTTTTCCTTCCCCTTTAGCAAAAGCATCAGTAAACCAAGAGTTTGCTGATTGTTCGGGGCAGAAAGGAGGGGTTACTTTGATTACAGAGGCAGGTTTGTCCAAGCTCTCCGTTTCTTGGATTGCTAAAGTTTTTACAGCTCCTTCTGTCATTGAGAAGAAGTTACAGTAATGTTCAACCTGAGCATACCACTTTCTCACTGAGGCCCTCTGGGCCACCCCGTCAGGAGGGGGACTCCCACTAGTGACTGTCTTGATAACCTTGAAGGGGCCTCTCAATACAATTGGTTGTTTTTGTGCAATTTTTTCTACTTCTAGGAAAGCTAAGATAACCATCAACAATCCTTTTTCCCAGGTAGTGTATCTTTTCTCAGCATCTTTGGAACCACGGGAATCAAAACCAACAGGTCTTGTCGGAGCCTCAGGACCCCGCTGCCATATGTGTATTGACAGCCCTGAGGAGGCAAATGCCCATTCCACCTGGAAAGGATCTGTAGGATGGATAGGGCCCAGTGCTTGATGAGCTGTTGCTTCAAAAATCAGCAATTGCAATGCTGACTCCTGAGAAAGACTCCAATCCCATTTCACCCCTTTCCTCAACAAGCCATAAAGGGGAACAAATGGGTCGTTCCAGTGACTAGGAAATCTATCTGGTCTTTCTACAGGAGATACAGCTGCTATCGTTTTTGGAAGGAGAATTGCTGTAGGTTTGAGTGATTCTGGAAGCCCACAAATTCAAGGGGTCATTATCTTGGGCTTCACAGGTAATTGCATCAGGGATTCAAAGCCAGGAATTCATTTCTTTTTGTGAGTCATTTGCAGGCAAGCAGCTTTGTGCACATTTTCCAAGAGCTGGTCGGGGGTACTAATTCTAGCTATGGGATCTCCCCTTTCCAAGGGGCTTGTTCCCCCGGCCCAAAAAGCTGCACGCTGTGTCAGGGACCATGTGTCACCTTTCTCTCCTGTTGTTAAGAAGACACCATGTCCCCAATACCCACTGGCTTCCTGTTCAGTGAATTGAATTTGATCACCACCAGTGAGGGACACCCGGAAAACATATTCTGTTTCTGATTCATGTGGAGGGTGTCCATATTCCCTTTTAAGCTTAGCTAGCTCGGTGGCAGTGTTTACTTGTGATGGTATGTGTTTGGTTGTGATGTGAGGTTCCAGATCATCATCACTGAGATAGTTCTACTCTGTTTTAATCAAGGGTCTCAAGTGATGGCAGCAATGTTCCCCACAATTACTTGCTGCTTCAAGTTCTTGATGAGGATAGATTTGTTTAATGTGAGGAGTTTCCTTCTCCTCAAGCTCTGTAGAGGAATCAGCATGATGGGATTTGTTAACATGTTCCTCTGTTAAGGCAGCTCGCAATGCATAGATCACATTTTTTGCTTCATAGAACTGTTTTTGCAAAATTTCAACTAGATTTTGAAGGGAGTCTATTCTAGCATGTTCCTCACTTCTTCGCTGGAAGCCATTTTCTATAGCTGCCATAAGACAAGCTCCCAAAACTGAGCAGAAGATAGTTTTATTTTTGCCCAGTTTGAATTTTGTTTCATGTTGTAATGAACACACTCTATCAATAACATTTTCTAAGTTCAACCAATTACTCTGTGCCCATTTTTCTCCTTCTGTAGAAGGTTTGGCATTGTGTTTGGCTAGTAGTGCATAAAATTCAGCTTTAATTTCAAGGCTAAGATTGTCACTCATTTTGGGAAGGGACCAAAACCACGACAGGGAGCTACAAACTTAAGTTCCACAAAACTACACAGCCCTCGCTGTGTCGCCCTTCGCTTCCCTGGCTGGGTGAAAGGACAATCATCTGCCTGGGAGGCTCTGCTTAGTTGCTTCAAGTTGTCCCTTCCTTCCCAGACCACATACACACAACAACAACAAAACGACAGTGTCCCGCCTTTTGCACTAAGGGATCCTTTATGAATTTCCAAAGACAGTATGGGTGCCTTTTCAGCTGCAACCCTTCTGGCTAGACAGAAATCCTGTCCGTGACGCCAATTTTAATGTCACGATCCGTTTCTTGCGGGGTGTCGTGATGGTTCTTTTCACCGATCCCAAAAGTGCAACAAAGGCAAACAACAAGGGACTATCAGTTAATCACAACAAATGCACCTTTAGTAGGGGCCAAAACAGTAAACGCGATAGTGGGGATCTGAAAGGAGATAAAAGGTTAGAGAGAGAAGAGGGATATGGGAATAGCTACCAACACAGGCGAGATCCTCAGTGCTCCGGACGATGGGGATCCGTCTGTCGTGTCGGGGGAGTCTTCGAAGTTCTGGTCGACTCGGGGCTCCAATTATAGTCCACAGAGGAGAGAGGGGGGGAACAAGTGTAATAATGAAAGTCCATTGTAATCGCCCCGAGGGAACGGGTGAGTCCACAGAAACCACCAAAGCAAGACGAATCCAATGAAGAATAAGTCCATTTGAATCACTGAAGGGAAACAGGTCATGTCATTAGTGGTCAGACCACCAATTTCCCCTCCTCCCTATAGCAGGGGTCTCAGTCTCAGCCCTTGGGAGGAGGGTTCTCATTCTTTCTTTGTCACAGTGGTAACGAGGCAGATGAGGGGTCTTCAATGAAGGACCGCGAGAGTCACCCCAAAAGTTCATTGGGCTTAAGAACGGAGATTAGAAGCAGGCCGCGCATCAGGCTGTCCCGTGCTGGCTCCATGTCAGGTCTTTGCCAAGTCCTTGCCAACTCCTTGCCAAGTTCTTACCAGGCCTTGTTGGGAACAGCCAGCATGACGGTTCAGTGGTTCCACCTGCGCTGTGTCCTGTTCTAAGCCGGAACTACAGTGGGGGAAGGGATTCTTTCTTGTGGCAATCGGAAGGCAGAATGGAAAATGAGGGGCTTCTGACGGGCTCTTACACCACCCCGTGACTGACGACTGCCCTCGAAAGATCTTCATCAGCAGGATTCCATGGTGTCGTCTTGGAGTCTTCAGGACTCGTCAAGTGTTGGCAGCACGTCCCAGGGAAAAGAGAAGAGGAAAGGGGAAAGAAAGAGAAAACAGGAAAACTAAAACAATCACAACATATTAGTAATCACAACAAATTATAATTAAACAATAAGCAAAATACAATTAGTAAATCAATAATAGTTATTTAAATAATAATCAATAGGAATCAATGAAACAATAAATTGATCAAATAATAAACCAGTATCATCAATATTAAACAGTAAAGTAATAAACCTAGTATAATCGATATTACTCAGTACAATTTTATAAACAATAAACAAAAATAATTAAAACAGCGATTAGAACAAATCATAAAAGAAAATGATGTAAAACATATCTTCTAACCTTATCATCTTCTTGTGTCTACTGTCCTGGGAACATCTCTAGTGTAAAGGATGTCGGCCAAGTGGTGTGCATTAATTATAGATGTTAATTTTGCTAATCGTTTCATCATTCTCCAATTTACAATAAGCAAGATTACTGATAAAACAAAACCAATCATAACTAAAATCAGAAGAACAACAATGGGATGACACAATTTGTTCAGGATACCGGTGGCGGTGGGTGACCACCCGAAAAGGGTATCCCACCACTTGTGCTCGGCATCACTTTTCACCCTTTCTACAACACGATGTATTTCTTGCACATGATGATGAACAGTTACCAGAGTTTTCTGTCCATTCCCCTTGATTTTTCCTAGGATCTCTATTAGATCTTGATGAAGTAATAATTGCTTTACCAGAGAAAGGTTCATCCCAATGGCAGTAGGCAGTAGCTTGTGAATCAACGTGAGATTGGATTCTAAAAGTTCATGTGAAGTAACTGGAGCTACAAAAGAAAAATCACATCCTGCAATTTTAGTAAAGTTGCAAGCACAAAAATTGGAATGATTTTTAGTAGCTACTACTGTACTTTCTATAAACACAGTATCCCAAGCGGTTCTGAAGCAGGCACACCCATTGTCTGTAGATACAAGGACTGTTTCAGAAGTCTCGTTAGGATGAATATCAAAATGACAGCTATTTTGTTCTGTGTCCAGACAAATATCTTGAGCTACAATTGCATTACCTTCACAGATAAACCCTAGTTGTTCTCAGATGGTACAGGACTCTAAATTGACAGGTTGCCATTTGTCATCAATTTGACGGGCCCATTCTCTATGTTCAGAAGGATAGAAAGTGGGTCCATCATGATTTAATCCTAGTGCAATGATAGGGAATATCAAATGCACCCAGGCATTTCTTATGGTCAACGCAAATGCTGTGGCTGTGTTTGTGTTAGGGTCATAGGTAAAATTCACTAAATTCCACCAGGATTGGAAATCTCTTTCAAAGTCAGTGGCACTGTCCCAGACTATTTTCCTCATTTCAGTAGGAAAAGTGCCTTCTTCACCTTCTCTTCTAATTGAGGCAGCAACTGACTGCATCCATCATTGAGCCCGGATACAGCTAAGAGCTAAGGAAACGTTGCTTTGTGTGGCATTAAGTGCATCAATTATCAATTTGCTATTATTTACATTTATCTTTTCCCAATTTGCTAGAATGTTTGATAGCAACCACTGATGTGTTCCCAAGGCTGATAAGGACGATTGCAGTGGTTGTTGTATTTTGGTTAAATCTTTAGTTGTGGAAGCCAATTTATTCATTCATACTTCTGAATCAATACTATTTAGGATTCCCAATCCTGTTCCCACAAGACCAGTTATGTCTCTTGGCAGCCGGTTTTTAGGAGGCTTCCACTGTCGCAGCCAGGTTGTCCAAGCCTGCAAAAAGGGTGAACAAGCTGGTTGTATTTCTCAGATATTGTTTTGCATCAGCAATTTGACTTGTTTAAGAGACCATAACAGATTAAACAATATCTGTTGTTGGCCAGTTTTCCTGATTATACATGGTCCAATTTCAAAAATTTTCGGGCTAAGTGTAACCAGTGGTTGGGTGGTAGGTGTCACAACATTAACATCAAGTCCTACTCCAGTATTTGAATCAATACTTTCAACTTAAAAAACAAAAACAAAAACAAAAACAAAAACAAAAACAAAAACAAAACAAAACAAAAAAAAGTGCTTCAGTATTTTTGGACCAAAACCAAACTACTTCTACAGTTTGTGTTCATGTGAAATTGTGCCAACAATCCTGTATGCTTGGCTGCGTACAAACCTTTTTGTGCTTCAAGAGATCCTTTCACTTTTTCTGCATGCTACCACAATTAGTTCAGACCACGGTCACTCAGCTGCTTTCTGGCCATGGGGTTGTGGTAGGATGCAGAAAAGTATGACCAGTTTTATCATGGATTAGGTGGTCTTCATGTCCCTCGGAGTTCTTCTGAGAAAGTAAACACAACGGAATTCTGCCGCCGAGAGGCAGAAAAGTTAGAATGATGCAATTATCCAGCATGTATTTGTCCAATGCTCTTTCCCTAGAGCACCAGAGGATTCCCATGCATATTTCTTCAGAGGGGGTTTTAGCACAAGTGCTACTAGTCCTATAGTAAGAGAGGTCCACCAGAACAGGTTGGCCAGGGTCATGAGCTGGATTATTAGGATCATTTGGTACAGAGCATAGGAGTCAGTGTAGATGCAGACCAAAGAGGAATTGTGTGCTTCTTGTTGAAAAATACTCCAGACAGCTATCAGCTCCCCACTGTGTGTACTACCTTCTCCCTCTGTAATCATTTGCTCACCAGAGGAAAAGTGGAGGGCTTCTGCCCTAGATTTCCATACTTTTCCTTCCCCTTTAGCAAAAGCATCAGTAAACCAAGAGTTTGCTGATTGTTCGGGGCAGAAAGGAGGGGTTACTTTGATTACAGAGGCAGGTTTGTCCAAGCTCTCCGTTTCTTGGATTGCTAAAGTTTTTACAGCTCCTTCTGTCATTGAGAAGAAGTTACAGTAATGTTCAACCTGAGCATACCACTTTCTCACTGAGGCCCTCTGGGCCACCCCGTCAGGAGGGGGACTCCCACTAGTGACTGTCTTGATAACCTTGAAGGGGCCTCTCAATACAATTGGTTGTTTTTGTGCAATTTTTTCTACTTCTAGGAAAGCTAAGATAACCATCAACAATCCTTTTTCCCAGGTAGTGTATCTTTTCTCAGCATCTTTGGAACCACGGGAATCAAAACCAACAGGTCTTGTCGGAGCCTCAGGACCCCGCTGCCATATGTGTACTGACAGCCCTGAGGAGGCAAATGCCCATTCCACCTGGAAAGGATCTGTAGGATGGATAGGGCCCAGTGCTTGATGAGCTGTTGCTTCAAAAATCAGCAATTGCAATGCTGACTCCTGAGAAAGACTCCAATCCCATTTCACCCCTTTCCTCAACAAGCCATAAAGGGGAACAAATGGGTCGTTCCAGTGACTAGGAAATCTATCTGGTCTTTCTACAGGAGATACAGCTGCTATCGTTTTTGGAAGGAGAATTGCTGTAGGTTTGAGTGATTCTGGAAGCCCACAAATTCAAGGGGTCATTATCTTGGGCTTCACAGGTAATTGCATCAGGGATTCAAAGCCAGGAATTCATTTCTTTTTGTGAGTCATTTGCAGGCAAGCAGCTTTGTGCACATTTTCCAAGAGCTGGTCGGGGGTACTAATTCTAGCTATGGGATCTCCCCTTTCCAAGGGGCTTGTTCCCCCGGCCCAAAAAGCTGCACGCTGTGTCAGGGACCATGTGTCACCTTTCTCTCCTGTTGTTAAGAAGACACCATGTCCCCAATACCCACTGGCTTCCTGTTCAGTTAATTGAATTTGATCACCACCAGTGAGGGACACCCGGAAAACATATTCTGTTTCTGATTCATGTGGAGGGTGTCCATATTCCCTTTTAAGCTTAGCTAGCTCGGTGGCAGTGTTTACTTGTGATGGTATGTGTTTGGTTGTGATGTGAGGTTCCAGATCATCATCACTGAGATAGTTCTACTCTGTTTTAATCAAGGGTCTCAAGTGATGGCAGCAATGTTCCCCACAATTACTTGCTGCTTCAAGTTCTTGATGAGGATAGATTTGTTTAATGTGAGGAGTTTCCTTCTCCTCAAGCTCTGTAGAGGAATCAGCATGATGGGATTTGTTAACATGTTCCTCTGTTAAGGCAGCTCGTAATGCATAGATCACATTTTTTGCTTCATAGAACTGTTTTTGCAAAATTTCAACTAGATTTTGAAGGGAGTCTATTCTAGCATGTTCCTCACTTCTTCGCTCAAAGCGATTTTCTATAGCTGCCATAAGACAAGCTCCCAAAACTGAGCAGAAGATAGTTTTATTTTTGCCCAGTTTGAATTTTGTTTCATGTTGTAATGAACACACTCTATCAATAACATTTTCTAAGTTCAACCAATTACTCTGTGCCCATTTTTCTCCTTCTGTAGAAGGTTTGGCATTGTGTTTGGCTAGTAGTGCATAAAATTCAGCTTTAATTTCAAGGCTAAGATTGTCACTCATTTTGGGAAGGGACCAAAACCACGACAGGGAGCTACAAACTTAAGTTCCACAAAACTACACAGCCCTCGCTGTGTCGCCCTTCGCTTCCCTGGCTGGGTGAAAGGACAATCATCTGCCTGGGAGGCTCTGCTTAGTTGCTTCAAGTTGTCCCTTCCTTCCCAGACCACATACACACAACAACAACAAAACGACAGTGTCCCGCCTTTTGCACTAAGGGATCCTTTATGAATTTCCAAAGACAGTATGGGTGCCTTTTCAGCTGCAACCCTTCTGGCTAGACAGAAATCCTGTCCGTGACGCCAATTTTAATGTCACGATCCGTTTCTTGCGGGGTGTCGTGATGGTTCTTTTCACCGATCCCAAAAGTGCAACAAAGGCAAACAACAAGGGACTATCAGTTAATCACAACAAATGCACCTTTAGTAGGGGCCAAAACAGTAAACGCGATAGTGGGGATCTGAAAGGAGATAAAAGGTTAGAGAGAGAAGAGGGATATGGGAATAGCTACCAACACAGGCGAGATCCTCAGTGCTCCGGACGATGGGGATCCGTCTGTCGTGTCGGGGGAGTCTTCGAAGTTCTGGTCGACTCGGGGCTCCAATTATAGTCCACAGAGGAGAGAGGGGGGGAACAAGTGTAATAATGAAAGTCCATTGTAATCGCCCCGAGGGAACGGGTGAGTCCACAGAAACCACCAAAGCAAGACGAATCCAATGAAGAATAAGTCCATTTGAATCACTGAAGGGAAACAGGTCATGTCATTAGTGGTCAGACCACCAATTTCCCCTCCTCCCTATAGCAGGGGTCTCAGTCTCAGCCCTTGGGAGGAGGGTTCTCATTCTTTCTTTGTCACAGTGGTAACGAGGCAGATGAGGGGTCTTCAATGAAGGACCGCGAGAGTCACCCCAAAAGTTCATTGGGCTTAAGAACGGAGATTAGAAGCAGGCCGCGCATCAGGCTGTCCCGTGCTGGCTCCATGTCAGGTCTTTGCCAAGTCCTTGCCAACTCCTTGCCAAGTTCTTACCAGGCCTTGTTGGGAACAGCCAGCATGACGGTTCAGTGGTTCCACCTGCGCTGTGTCCTGTTCTAAGCCGGAACTACAGTGGGGGAAGGGATTCTTTCTTGTGGCAATCGGAAGGCAGAATGGAAAATGAGGGGCTTCTGACGGGCTCTTACACCACCCCGTGACTGACGACTGCCCTCGAAAGATCTTCATCAGCAGGATTCCATGGTGTCGTCTTGGAGTCTTCAGGACTCGTCAAGTGTTGGCAGCACGTCCCAGGGAAAAGAGAAGAGGAAAGGGGAAAGAAAGAGAAAACAGGAAAACTAAAACAATCACAACATATTAGTAATCACAACAAATTATAATTAAACAATAAGCAAAATACAATTAGTAAATCAATAATAGTTATTTAAATAATAATCAATAGGAATCAATGAAACAATAAATTGATCAAATAATAAACCAGTATCATCAATATTAAACAGTAAAGTAATAAACCTAGTATAATCGATATTACTCAGTACAATTTTATAAACAATAAACAAAAATAATTAAAACAGCGATTAGAACAAATCATAAAAGAAAATGATGTAAAACATATCTTCTAACCTTATCATCTTCTTGTGTCTACTGTCCTGGGAACATCTCTAGTGTAAAGGATGTCGGCCAAGTGGTGTGCATTAATTATAGATGTTAATTTTGCTAATCGTTTCATCATTCTCCAATTTACAATAAGCAAGATTACTGATAAAACAAAACCAATCATAACTAAAATCAGAAGAACAACAATGGGATGACACAATTTGTTCAGGATACCGGTGGCGGTGGGTGACCACCCGAAAAGGGTATCCCACCACTTGTGCTCGGCATCACTTTTCACCCTTTCTACAACACGATGTATTTCTTGCACATGATGATGAACAGTTACCAGAGTTTTCTGTCCATTCCCCTTGATTTTTCCTAGGATCTCTATTAGATCTTGATGAAGTAATAATTGCTTTACCAGAGAAAGGTTCATCCCAAT
Source organism: Vidua macroura (assembly GCF_024509145.1). Taxonomy (NCBI): domain Eukaryota; kingdom Metazoa; phylum Chordata; class Aves; order Passeriformes; family Viduidae; genus Vidua; species Vidua macroura. The sequence continues at coordinate 592,822 of NC_071596.1, read as the reverse complement.
GGCAGTAGGCAGTAGCTTGTGAATCAACGTGAGATTGGATTCTAAAAGTTCATGTGAAGTAACTGGAGCTACAAAAGAAAAATCACATCCTGCAATTTTAGTAAAGTTGCAAGCACAAAAATTGGAATGATTTTTAGTAGCTACTACTGTACTTTCTATAAACACAGTATCCCAAGCGGTTCTGAAGCAGGCACACCCATTGTCTGTAGATACAAGGACTGTTTCAGAAGTCTCGTTAGGATGAATATCAAAATGACAGCTATTTTGTTCTGTGTCCAGACAAATATCTTGAGCTACAATTGCATTACCTTCACAGATAAACCCTAGTTGTTCTCAGATGGTACAGGACTCTAAATTGACAGGTTGCCATTTGTCATCAATTTGACGGGCCCATTCTCTATGTTCAGAAGGATAGAAAGTGGGTCCATCATGATTTAATCCTAGTGCAATGATAGGGAATATCAAATGCACCCAGGCATTTCTTATGGTCAACGCAAATGCTGTGGCTGTGTTTGTGTTAGGGTCATAGGTAAAATTCACTAAATTCCACCAGGATTGGAAATCTCTTTCAAAGTCAGTGGCACTGTCCCAGACTATTTTCCTCATTTCAGTAGGAAAAGTGCCTTCTTCACCTTCTCTTCTAATTGAGGCAGCAACTGACTGCATCCATCATTGAGCCCGGATACAGCTAAGAGCTAAGGAAACGTTGCTTTGTGTGGCATTAAGTGCATCAATTATCAATTTGCTATTATTTACATTTATCTTTTCCCAATTTGCTAGAATGTTTGATAGCAACCACTGATGTGTTCCCAAGGCTGATAAGGACGATTGCAGTGGTTGTTGTATTTTGGTTAAATCTTTAGTTGTGGAAGCCAATTTATTCATTCATACTTCTGAATCAATACTATTTAGGATTCCCAATCCTGTTCCCACAAGACCAGTTATGTCTCTTGGCAGCCGGTTTTTAGGAGGCTTCCACTGTCGCAGCCAGGTTGTCCAAGCCTGCAAAAAGGGTGAACAAGCTGGTTGTATTTCTCAGATATTGTTTTGCATCAGCAATTTGACTTGTTTAAGAGACCATAACAGATTAAACAATATCTGTTGTTGGCCAGTTTTCCTGATTATACATGGTCCAATTTCAAAAATTTTCGGGCTAAGTGTAACCAGTGGTTGGGTGGTAGGTGTCACAACATTAACATCAAGTCCTACTCCAGTATTTGAATCAATACTTTCAACTTAAAAAACAAAAACAAAAACAAAAACAAAAACAAAAACAAAAACAAAACAAAACAAAAAAAAGTGCTTCAGTATTTTTGGACCAAAACCAAACTACTTCTACAGTTTGTGTTCATGTGAAATTGTGCCAACAATCCTGTATGCTTGGCTGCGTACAAACCTTTTTGTGCTTCAAGAGATCCTTTCACTTTTTCTGCATGCTACCACAATTAGTTCAGACCACGGTCACTCAGCTGCTTTCTGGCCATGGGGTTGTGGTAGGATGCAGAAAAGTATGACCAGTTTTATCATGGATTAGGTGGTCTTCATGTCCCTCGGAGTTCTTCTGAGAAAGTAAACACAACGGAATTCTGCCGCCGAGAGGCAGAAAAGTTAGAATGATGCAATTATCCAGCATGTATTTGTCCAATGCTCTTTCCCTAGAGCACCAGAGGATTCCCATGCATATTTCTTCAGAGGGGGTTTTAGCACAAGTGCTACTAGTCCTATAGTAAGAGAGGTCCACCAGAACAGGTTGGCCAGGGTCATGAGCTGGATTATTAGGATCATTTGGTACAGAGCATAGGAGTCAGTGTAGATGCAGACCAAAGAGGAATTGTGTGCTTCTTGTTGAAAAATACTCCAGACAGCTATCAGCTCCCCACTGTGTGTACTACCTTCTCCCTCTGTAATCATTTGCTCACCAGAGGAAAAGTGGAGGGCTTCTGCCCTAGATTTCCATCCTTTTCCTTCCCCTTTAGCAAAAGCATCAGTAAACCAAGAGTTTGCTGATTGTTCGGGGCAGAAAGGAGGGGTTACTTTGATTACAGAGGCAGGTTTGTCCAAGCTCTCCGTTTCTTGGATTGCTAAAGTTTTTACAGCTCCTTCTGTCATTGAGAAGAAGTTACAGTAATGTTCAACCTGAGCATACCACTTTCTCACTGAGGCCCTCTGGGCCACCCCGTCAGGAGGGGGAGTCCCACTAGTGACTGTCTTGATAACCTTGAAGGGGCCTCTCAATACAATTGGTTGTTTTTGTGCAATTTTTTCTACTTCTAGGAAAGCTAAGATAACCATCAACAATCCTTTTTCCCAGGTAGTGTATCTTTTCTCAGCATCTTTGGAACCACGGGAATCAAAACCAACAGGTCTTGTCGGAGCCTCAGGACCCCGCTGCCATATGTGTATTGACAGCCCTGAGGAGGCAAATGCCCATTCCACCTGGAAAGGATCTGTAGGATGGATAGGGCCCAGTGCTTGATGAGCTGTTGCTTCAAAAATCAGCAATTGCAATGCTGACTCCTGAGAAAGACTCCAATCCCATTTCACCCCTTTCCTCAACAAGCCATAAAGGGGAACAAATGGGTCGTTCCAGTGACTAGGAAATCTATCTGGTCTTTCTACAGGAGATACAGCTGCTATCGTTTTTGGAAGGAGAATTGCTGTAGGTTTGAGTGATTCTGGAAGCCCACAAATTCAAGGGGTCATTATCTTGGGCTTCACAGGTAATTGCATCAGGGATTCAAAGCCAGGAATTCATTTCTTTTTGTGAGTCATTTGCAGGCAAGCAGCTTTGTGCACATTTTCCAAGAGCTGGTCGGGGGTACTAATTCTAGCTATGGGATCTCCCCTTTCCAAGGGGCTTGTTCCCCCGGCCCAAAAAGCTGCACGCTGTGTCAGGGACCATGTGTCACCTTTCTCTCCTGTTGTTAAGAAGACACCATGTCCCCAATACCCACTGGCTTCCTGTTCAGTTAATTGAATTTGATCACCACCAGTGAGGGACACCCGGAAAACATATTCTGTTTCTGATTCATGTGGAGGGTGTCCATATTCCCTTTTAAGCTTAGCTAGCTCGGTGGCAGTGTTTACTTGTGATGGTATGTGTTTGGTTGTGATGTGAGGTTCCAGATCATCATCACTGAGATAGTTCTACTCTGTTTTAATCAAGGGTCTCAAGTGATGGCAGCAATGTTCCCCACAATTACTTGCTGCTTCAAGTTCTTGATGAGGATAGATTTGTTTAATGTGAGGAGTTTCCTTCTCCTCAAGCTCTGTAGAGGAATCAGCATGATGGGATTTGTTAACATGTTCCTCTGTTAAGGCAGCTCGCAATGCATAGATCACATTTTTTGCTTCATAGAACTGTTTTTGCAAAATTTCAACTAGATTTTGAAGGGAGTCTATTCTAGCATGTTCCTCACTTCTTCGCTGGAAGCCATTTTCTATAGCTGCCATAAGACAAGCTCCCAAAACTGAGCAGAAGATAGTTTTATTTTTGCCCAGTTTGAATTTTGTTTCATGTTGTAATGAACACACTCTATCAATAACATTTTCTAAGTTCAACCAATTACTCTGTGCCCATTTTTCTCCTTCTGTAGAAGGTTTGGCATTGTGTTTGGCTAGTAGTGCATAAAATTCAGCTTTAATTTCAAGGCTAAGATTGTCACTCATTTTGGGAAGGGACCAAAACCACGACAGGGAGCTACAAACTTAAGTTCCACAAAACTACACAGCCCTCGCTGTGTCGCCCTTCGCTTCCCTGGCTGGGTGAAAGGACAATCATCTGCCTGGGAGGCTCTGCTTAGTTGCTTCAAGTTGTCCCTTCCTTCCCAGACCACATACACACAACAACAACAAAACGACAGTGTCCCGCCTTTTGCACTAAGGGATCCTTTATGAATTTCCAAAGACAGTATGGGTGCCTTTTCAGCTGCAACCCTTCTGGCTAGACAGAAATCCTGTCCGTGACGCCAATTTTAATGTCACGATCCGTTTCTTGCGGGGTGTCGTGATGGTTCTTTTCACCGATCCCAAAAGTGCAACAAAGGCAAACAACAAGGGACTATCAGTTAATCACAACAAATGCACCTTTAGTAGGGGCCAAAACAGTAAACGCGATAGTGGGGATCTGAAAGGAGATAAAAGGTTAGAGAGAGAAGAGGGATATGGGAATAGCTACCAACACAGGCGAGATCCTCAGTGCTCCGGACGATGGGGATCCGTCTGTCGTGTCGGGGGAGTCTTCGAAGTTCTGGTCGACTCGGGGCTCCAATTATAGTCCACAGAGGAGAGAGGGGGGGAACAAGTGTAATAATGAAAGTCCATTGTAATCGCCCCGAGGGAACGGGTGAGTCCACAGAAACCACCAAAGCAAGACGAATCCAATGAAGAATAAGTCCATTTGAATCACTGAAGGGAAACAGGTCATGTCATTAGTGGTCAGACCACCAATTTCCCCTCCTCCCTATAGCAGGGGTCTCAGTCTCAGCCCTTGGGAGGAGGGTTCTCATTCTTTCTTTGTCACAGTGGTAACGAGGCAGATGAGGGGTCTTCAATGAAGGACCGCGAGAGTCACCCCAAAAGTTCATTGGGCTTAAGAACGGAGATTAGAAGCAGGCCGCGCATCAGGCTGTCCCGTGCTGGCTCCATGTCAGGTCTTTGCCAAGTCCTTGCCAACTCCTTGCCAAGTTCTTACCAGGCCTTGTTGGGAACAGCCAGCATGACGGTTCAGTGGTCCCACCTGTGCTGTGTCCTGTTCTAAGCCGGAACTACAGTGGGGGAAGGGATTCTTTCTTGTGGCAATCGGAAGGCAGAATGGAAAATGAGGGGCTTCTGACGGGCTCTTACACCACCCCGTGACTGACGACTGCCCTCGAAAGATCTTCATCAGCAGGATTCCATGGTGTCGTCTTGGAGTCTTCAGGACTCGTCAAGTGTTGGCAGCACGTCCCAGGGAAAAGAGAAGAGGAAAGGGGAAAGAAAGAGAAAACAGGAAAACTAAAACAATCACAACATATTAGTAATCACAACAAATTATAATTAAACAATAAGCAAAATACAATTAGTAAATCAATAATAGTTATTTAAATAATAATCAATAGGAATCAATGAAACAATAAATTGATCAAATAATAAACCAGTATCATCAATATTAAACAGTAAAGTAATAAACCTAGTATAATCGATATTACTCAGTACAATTTTATAAACAATAAACAAAAATAATTAAAACAGCGATTAGAACAAATCATAAAAGAAAATGATGTGAAACATATCTTCTAACCTTATCATCTTCTTGTGTCTACTGTCCTGGGAACATCTCTAGTGTAAAGGATGTCGGCCAAGTGGTGTGCATTAATTATAGATGTTAATTTTGCTAATCGTTTCATCATTCTCCAATTTACAATAAGCAAGATTACTGATAAAACAAAACCAATCATAACTAAAATCAGAAGAACAACAATGGGATGACACAATTTCTTCAGGATACCGGTGGCGGTGGGTGACCACCCGAAAAGGGTATCCCACCACTTGTGCTCGGCATCACTTTTCACCCTTTCTACAACACGATGTATTTCTTGCACATGATGATGAACAGTTACCAGAGTTTTCTGTCCATTCCCCTTGATTTTTCCTAGGATCTCTATTAGATCTTGATGAAGTAATAATTGCTTTACCAGAGAAAGGTTCATCCCAATGGCAGTAGGCAGTAGCTTGTGAATCAACGTGAGATTGGATTCTAAAAGTTCATGTGAAGTAACTGGAGCTACAAAAGAAAAATCACATCCTGCAATTTTAGTAAAGTTGCAAGCACAAAAATTGGAATGATTTTTAGTAGCTACTACTGTACTTTCTATAAACACAGTATCCCAAGCGGTTCTGAAGCAGGCACACCCATTGTCTGTAGATACAAGGACTGTTTCAGAAGTCTCGTTAGGATGAATATCAAAATGACAGCTATTTTGTTCTGTGTCCAGACAAATATCTTGAGCTACAATTGCATTACCTTCACAGATAAACCCTAGTTGTTCTCAGATGGTACAGGACTCTAAATTGACAGGTTGCCATTTGTCATCAATTTGACGGGCCCATTCTCTATGTTCAGAAGGATAGAAAGTGGGTCCATCATGATTTAATCCTAGTGCAATGATAGGGAATATCAAATGCACCCAGGCATTTCTTATGGTCAACGCAAATGCTGTGGCTGTGTTTGTGTTAGGGTCATAGGTAAAATTCACTAAATTCCACCAGGATTGGAAATCTCTTTCAAAGTCAGTGGCACTGTCCCAGACTATTTTCCTCATTTCAGTAGGAAAAGTGCCTTCTTCACCTTCTCTTCTAATTGAGGCAGCAACTGACTGCATCCATCATTGAGCCCGGATACAGCTAAGAGCTAAGGAAACGTTGCTTTGTGTGGCATTAAGTGCATCAATTATCAATTTGCTATTATTTACATTTATCTTTTCCCAATTTGCTAGAATGTTTGATAGCAACCACTGATGTGTTCCCAAGGCTGATAAGGACGATTGCAGTGGTTGTTGTATTTTGGTTAAATCTTTAGTTGTGGAAGCCAATTTATTCATTCATACTTCTGAATCAATACTATTTAGGATTCCCAATCCTGTTCCCACAAGACCAGTTATGTCTCTTGGCAGCCGGTTTTTAGGAGGCTTCCACTGTCGCAGCCAGGTTGTCCAAGCCTGCAAAAAGGGTGAACAAGCTGGTTGTATTTCTCAGATATTGTTTTGCATCAGCAATTTGACTTGTTTAAGAGACCATAACAGATTAAACAATATCTGTTGTTGGCCAGTTTTCCTGATTATACATGGTCCAATTTCAAAAATTTTCGGGCTAAGTGTAACCAGTGGTTGGGTGGTAGGTGTCACAACATTAACATCAAGTCCTACTCCAGTATTTGAATCAATACTTTCAACTTAAAAAACAAAAACAAAAACAAAAACAAAAACAAAAACAAAAACAAAACAAAACAAAAAAAAGTGCTTCAGTATTTTTGGACCAAAACCAAACTACTTCTACAGTTTGTGTTCATGTGAAATTGTGCCAACAATCCTGTATGCTTGGGTGCGTACAAACCTTTTTGTGCTTCAAGAGATCCTTTCACTTTTTCTGCATGCTACCACAATTAGTTCAGACCACGGTCACTCAGCTGCTTTCTGGCCATGGGGTTGTGGTAGGATGCAGAAAAGTATGACCAGTTTTATCATGGATTAGGTGGTCTTCATGTCCCTCGGAGTTCTTCTGAAAAAGTAAACACAACGGAATTCTGCCGCCGAGAGGCAGAAAAGTTAGAATGATGGAATTATCCAGCATGTATTTGTCCAATGCTCTTTCCCTAGAGCACCAGAGGATTCCCATGCATATTTCTTCAGAGGGGGTTTTAGCACAAGTGCTACTAGTCCTATAGTAAGAGAGGTCCACCAGAACAGGTTGGCCAGGGTCATGAGCTGGATTATTAGGATCATTTGGTACAGAGCATAGGAGTCAGTGTAGATGCAGACCAAAGAGGAATTGTGTGCTTCTTGTTGAAAAATACTCCAGACAGCTATCAGCTCCCCACTGTGTGTACTACCTTCTCCCTCTGTAATCATTTGCTCACCAGAGGAAAAGTGGAGGGCTTCTGCCCTAGATTTCCATCCTTTTCCTTCCCCTTTAGCAAAAGCATCAGTAAACCAAGAGTTTGCTGATTGTTCGGGGCAGAAAGGAGGGGTTACTTTGATTACAGAGGCAGGTTTGTCCAAGCTCTCCGTTTCTTGGATTGCTAAAGTTTTTACAGCTCCTTCTGTCATTGAGAAGAAGTTACAGTAATGTTCAACCTGAGCATACCACTTTCTCAGTGAGGCCCTCTGGGCCACCCCGTCAGGAGGGGGACTCCCACTAGTGACTGTCTTGATAACCTTGAAGGGGCCTCTCAATACAATTGGTTGTTTTTGTGCAATTTTTTCTACTTCTAGGAAAGCTAAGATAACCATCAACAATCCTTTTTCCCAGGTAGTGTATCTTTTCTCAGCATCTTTGGAACCACGGGAATCAAAACCAACAGGTCTTGTCGGAGCCTCAGGACCCCGCTGCCATATGTGTACTGACAGCCCTGAGGAGGCAAATGCCCATTCCACCTGGAAAGGATCTGTAGGATGGATAGGGCCCAGTGCTTGATGAGCTGTTGCTTCAAAAATCAGCAATTGCAATGCTGACTCCTGAGAAAGACTCCAATCCCATTTCACCCCTTTCCTCAACAAGCCATAAAGGGGAACAAATGGGTCGTTCCAGTGACTAGGAAATCTATCTGGTCTTTCTACAGGAGATACAGCTGCTATCGTTTTTGGAAGGAGAATTGCTGTAGGTTTGAGTGATTCTGGAAGCCCACAAATTCAAGGGGTCATTATCTTGGGCTTCACAGGTAATTGCATCAGGGATTCAAAGCCAGGAATTCATTTCTTTTTGTGAGTCATTTGCAGGCAAGCAGCTTTGTGCACATTTTCCAAGAGCTGGTCGGGGGTACTAATTCTAGCTATGGGATCTCCCCTTTCCAAGGGGCTTGTTCCCCCGGCCCAAAAAGCTGCACGCTGTGTCAGGGACCATGTGTCACCTTTCTCTCCTGTTGTTAAGAAGACACCATGTCCCCAATACCCACTGGCTTCCTGTTCAGTGAATTGAATTTGATCACCACCAGTGAGGGACACCCGGAAAACATATTCTGTTTCTGATTCATGTGGAGGGTGTCCATATTCCCTTTTAAGCTTAGCTAGCTCGGTGGCAGTGTTTACTTGTGATGGTATGTGTTTGGTTGTGATGTGAGGTTCCAGATCATCATCACTGAGATAGTTCTACTCTGTTTTAATCAAGGGTCTCAAGTGATGGCAGCAATGTTCCCCACAATTACTTGCTGCTTCAAGTTCTTGATGAGGATAGATTTGTTTAATGTGAGGAGTTTCCTTCTCCTCAAGCTCTGTAGAGGAATCAGCATGATGGGATTTGTTAACATGTTCCTCTGTTAAGGCAGCTCGTAATGCATAGATCACATTTTTTGCTTCATAGAACTGTTTTTGCAAAATTTCAACTAGATTTTGAAGGGAGTCTATTCTAGCATGTTCCTCACTTCTTCGCTCAAAGCGATTTTCTATAGCTGCCATAAGACAAGCTCCCAAAACTGAGCAGAAGATAGTTTTATTTTTGCCCAGTTTGAATTTTGTTTCATGTTGTAATGAACACACTCTATCAATAACATTTTCTAAGTTCAACCAATTACTCTGTGCCCATTTTTCTCCTTCTGTAGAAGGTTTGGCATTGTGTTTGGCTAGTAGTGCATAAAATTCAGCTTTAATTTCAAGGCTAAGATTGTCACTCATTTTGGGAAGGGACCAAAACCACGACAGGGAGCTACAAACTTAAGTTCCACAAAACTACACAGCCCTCGCTGTGTCGCCCTTCGCTTCCCTGGCTGGGTGAAAGGACAATCATCTGCCTGGGAGGCTCTGCTTAGTTGCTTCAAGTTGTCCCTTCCTTCCCAGACCACATACACACAACAACAACAAAACGACAGTGTCCCGCCTTTTGCACTAAGGGATCCTTTATGAATTTCCAAAGACAGTATGGGTGCCTTTTCAGCTGCAACCCTTCTGGCTAGACAGAAATCCTGTCCGTGACGCCAATTTTAATGTCACGATCCGTTTCTTGCGGGGTGTCGTGATGGTTCTTTTCACCGATCCCAAAAGTGCAACAAAGGCAAACAACAAGGGACTATCAGTTAATCACAACAAATGCACCTTTAGTAGGGGCCAAAACAGTAAACGCGATAGTGGGGATCTGAAAGGAGATAAAAGGTTAGAGAGAGAAGAGGGATATGGGAATAGCTACCAACACAGGCGAGATCCTCAGTGCTCCGGACGATGGGGATCCGTCTGTCGTGTCGGGGGAGTCTTCGAAGTTCTGGTCGACTCGGGGCTCCAATTATAGTCCACAGAGGAGAGAGGGGGGGAACAAGTGTAATAATGAAAGTCCATTGTAATCGCCCCGAGGGAACGGGTGAGTCCACAGAAACCACCAAAGCAAGACGAATCCAATGAAGAATAAGTCCATTTGAATCACTGAAGGGAAACAGGTCATGTCATTAGTGGTCAGACCACCAATTTCCCCTCCTCCCTATAGCAGGGGTCTCAGTCTCAGCCCTTGGGAGGAGGGTTCTCATTCTTTCTTTGTCACAGTGGTAACGAGGCAGATGAGGGGTCTTCAATGAAGGACCGCGAGAGTCACCCCAAAAGTTCATTGGGCTTAAGAACGGAGATTAGAAGCAGGCCGCGCATCAGGCTGTCCCGTGCTGGCTCCATGTCAGGTCTTTGCCAAGTCCTTGCCAACTCCTTGCCAAGTTCTTACCAGGCCTTGTTGGGAACAGCCAGCATGACGGTTCAGTGGTCCCACCTGTGCTGTGTCCTGTTCTAAGCCGGAACTACAGTGGGGGAAGGGATTCTTTCTTGTGGCAATCGGAAGGCAGAATGGAAAATGAGGGGCTTCTGACGGGCTCTTACACCACCCCGTGACTGACGACTGCCCTCGAAAGATCTTCATCAGCAGGATTCCATGGTGTCGTCTTGGAGTCTTCAGGACTCGTCAAGTGTTGGCAGCACGTCCCAGGGAAAAGAGAAGAGGAAAGGGGAAAGAAAGAGAAAACAGGAAAACTAAAACAATCACAACATATTAGTAATCACAACAAATTATAATTAAACAATAAGCAAAATACAATTAGTAAATCAATAATAGTTATTTAAATAATAATCAATATGAATCAATGAAACAATAAATTGATCAAATAATAAACCAGTATCATCAATATTAAACAGTAAAGTAATAAACCTAGTATAATCGATATTACTCAGTACAATTTTATAAACAATAAACAAAAATAATTAAAACAGCGATTAGAACAAATCATAAAAGAAAATGATGTGAAACATATCTTCTAACCTTATCATCTTCTTGTGTCTACTGTCCTGGGAACATCTCTAGTGTAAAGGATGTCGGCCAAGTGGTGTGCATTAATTATAGATGTTAATTTTGCTAATCGTTTCATCATTCTCCAATTTACAATAAGCAAGATTACTGATAAAACAAAACCAATCATAACTAAAATCAGAAGAACAACAATGGGATGACACAATTTCTTCAGGATACCGGTGGCGGTGGGTGACCACCCGAAAAGGGTATCCCACCACTTGTGCTCGGCATCACTTTTCACCCTTTCTACAACACGATGTATTTCTTGCACATGATGATGAACAGTTACCAGAGTTTTCTGTCCATTCCCCTTGATTTTTCCTAGGATCTCTATTAGATCTTGATGAAGTAATAATTGCTTTACCAGAGAAAGGTTCATCCCAATGGCAGTAGGCAGTAGCTTGTGAATCAACGTGAGATTGGATTCTAAAAGTTCATGTGAAGTAACTGGAGCTACAAAAGAAAAATCACATCCTGCAATTTTAGTAAAGTTGCAAGCACAAAAATTGGAATGATTTTTAGTAGCTACTACTGTACTTTCTATAAACACAGTATCCCAAGCGGTTCTGAAGCAGGCACACCCATTGTCTGTAGATACAAGGACTGTTTCAGAAGTCTCGTTAGGATGAATATCAAAATGACAGCTATTTTGTTCTGTGTCCAGACAAATATCTTGAGCTACAATTGCATTACCTTCACAGATAAACCCTAGTTGTTCTCAGATGGTACAGGACTCTAAATTGACAGGTTGCCATTTGTCATCAATTTGACGGGCCCATTCTCTATGTTCAGAAGGATAGAAAGTGGGTCCATCATGATTTAATCCTAGTGCAATGATAGGGAATATCAAATGCACCCAGGCATTTCTTATGGTCAACGCAAATGCTGTGGCTGTGTTTGTGTTAGGGTCATAGGTAAAATTCACTAAATTCCACCAGGATTGGAAATCTCTTTCAAAGTCAGTGGCACTGTCCCAGACTATTTTCCTCATTTCAGTAGGAAAAGTGCCTTCTTCACCTTCTCTTCTAATTGAGGCAGCAACTGACTGCATCCATCATTGAGCCCGGATACAGCTAAGAGCTAAGGAAACGTTGCTTTGTGTGGCATTAAGTGCATCAATTATCAATTTGCTATTATTTACATTTATCTTTTCCCAATTTGCTAGAATGTTTGATAGCAACCACTGATGTGTTCCCAAGGCTGATAAGGACGATTGCAGTGGTTGTTGTATTTTGGTTAAATCTTTAGTTGTGGAAGCCAATTTATTCATTCATACTTCTGAATCAATACTATTTAGGATTCCCAATCCTGTTCCCACAAGACCAGTTATGTCTCTTGGCAGCCGGTTTTTAGGAGGCTTCCACTGTCGCAGCCAGGTTGTCCAAGCCTGCAAAAAGGGTGAACAAGCTGGTTGTATTTCTCAGATATTGTTTTGCATCAGCAATTTGACTTGTTTAAGAGACCATAACAGATTAAACAATATCTGTTGTTGGCCAGTTTTCCTGATTATACATGGTCCAATTTCAAAAATTTTCGGGCTAAGTGTAACCAGTGGTTGGGTGGTAGGTGTCACAACATTAACATCAAGTCCTACTCCAGTATTTGAATCAATACTTTCAACTTAAAAAACAAAAACAAAAACAAAAACAAAAACAAAAACAAAAACAAAAACAAAACAAAACAAAAAAAAGTGCTTCAGTATTTTTGGACCAAAACCAAACTACTTCTACAGTTTGTGTTCATGTGAAATTGTGCCAACAATCCTGTATGCTTGGGTGCGTACAAACCTTTTTGTGCTTCAAGAGATCCTTTCACTTTTTCTGCATGCTACCACAATTAGTTCAGACCACGGTCACTCAGCTGCTTTCTGGCCATGGGGTTGTGGTAGGATGCAGAAAAGTATGACCAGTTTTATCATGGATTAGGTGGTCTTCATGTCCCTCGGAGTTCTTCTGAAAAAGTAAACACAACGGAATTCTGCCGCCGAGAGGCAGAAAAGTTAGAATGATGGAATTATCCAGCATGTATTTGTCCAATGCTCTTTCCCTAGAGCACCAGAGGATTCCCATGCATATTTCTTCAGAGGGGGTTTTAGCACAAGTGCTACTAGTCCTATAGTAAGAGAGGTCCACCAGAACAGGTTGGCCAGGGTCATGAGCTGGATTATTAGGATCATTTGGTACAGAGCATAGGAGTCAGTGTAGATGCAGACCAAAGAGGAATTGTGTGCTTCTTGTTGAAAAATACTCCAGACAGCTATCAGCTCCCCACTGTGTGTACTACCTTCTCCCTCTGTAATCATTTGCTCACCAGAGGAAAAGTGGAGGGCTTCTGCCCTAGATTTCCATCCTTTTCCTTCCCCTTTAGCAAAAGCATCAGTAAACCAAGAGTTTGCTGATTGTTCGGGGCAGAAAGGAGGGGTTACTTTGATTACAGAGGCAGGTTTGTCCAAGCTCTCCGTTTCTTGGATTGCTAAAGTTTTTACAGCTCCTTCTGTCATTGAGAAGAAGTTACAGTAATGTTCAACCTGAGCATACCACTTTCTCAGTGAGGCCCTCTGGGCCACCCCGTCAGGAGGGGGACTCCCACTAGTGACTGTCTTGATAACCTTGAAGGGGCCTCTCAATACAATTGGTTGTTTTTGTGCAATTTTTTCTACTTCTAGGAAAGCTAAGATAACCATCAACAATCCTTTTTCCCAGGTAGTGTATCTTTTCTCAGCATCTTTGGAACCACGGGAATCAAAACCAACAGGTCTTGTCGGAGCCTCAGGACCCCGCTGCCATATGTGTACTGACAGCCCTGAGGAGGCAAATGCCCATTCCACCTGGAAAGGATCTGTAGGATGGATAGGGCCCAGTGCTTGATGAGCTGTTGCTTCAAAAATCAGCAATTGCAATGCTGACTCCTGAGAAAGACTCCAATCCCATTTCACCCCTTTCCTCAACAAGCCATAAAGGGGAACAAATGGGTCGTTCCAGTGACTAGGAAATCTATCTGGTCTTTCTACAGGAGATACAGCTGCTATCGTTTTTGGAAGGAGAATTGCTGTAGGTTTGAGTGATTCTGGAAGCCCACAAATTCAAGGGGTCATTATCTTGGGCTTCACAGGTAATTGCATCAGGGATTCAAAGCCAGGAATTCATTTCTTTTTGTGAGTCATTTGCAGGCAAGCAGCTTTGTGCACATTTTCCAAGAGCTGGTCGGGGGTACTAATTCTAGCTATGGGATCTCCCCTTTCCAAGGGGCTTGTTCCCCCGGCCCAAAAAGCTGCACGCTGTGTCAGGGACCATGTGTCACCTTTCTCTCCTGTTGTTAAGAAGACACCATGTCCCCAATACCCACTGGCTTCCTGTTCAGTGAATTGAATTTGATCACCACCAGTGAGGGACACCCGGAAAACATATTCTGTTTCTGATTCATGTGGAGGGTGTCCATATTCCCTTTTAAGCTTAGCTAGCTCGGTGGCAGTGTTTACTTGTGATGGTATGTGTTTGGTTGTGATGTGAGGTTCCAGATCATCATCACTGAGATAGTTCTACTCTGTTTTAATCAAGGGTCTCAAGTGATGGCAGCAATGTTCCCCACAATTACTTGCTGCTTCAAGTTCTTGATGAGGATAGATTTGTTTAATGTGAGGAGTTTCCTTCTCCTCAAGCTCTGTAGAGGAATCAGCATGATGGGATTTGTTAACATGTTCCTCTGTTAAGGCAGCTCGTAATGCATAGATCACATTTTTTGCTTCATAGAACTGTTTTTGCAAAATTTCAACTAGATTTTGAAGGGAGTCTATTCTAGCATGTTCCTCACTTCTTCGCTCAAAGCGATTTTCTATAGCTGCCATAAGACAAGCTCCCAAAACTGAGCAGAAGATAGTTTTATTTTTGCCCAGTTTGAATTTTGTTTCATGTTGTAATGAACACACTCTATCAATAACATTTTCTAAGTTCAACCAATTACTCTGTGCCCATTTTTCTCCTTCTGTAGAAGGTTTGGCATTGTGTTTGGCTAGTAGTGCATAAAATTCAGCTTTAATTTCAAGGCTAAGATTGTCACTCATTTTGGGAAGGGACCAAAACCACGACAGGGAGCTACAAACTTAAGTTCCACAAAACTACACAGCCCTCGCTGTGTCGCCCTTCGCTTCCCTGGCTGGGTGAAAGGACAATCATCTGCCTGGGAGGCTCTGCTTAGTTGCTTCAAGTTGTCCCTTCCTTCCCAGACCACATACACACAACAACAACAAAACGACAGTGTCCCGCCTTTTGCACTAAGGGATCCTTTATGAATTTCCAAAGACAGTATGGGTGCCTTTTCAGCTGCAACCCTTCTGGCTAGACAGAAATCCTGTCCGTGACGCCAATTTTAATGTCACGATCCGTTTCTTGCGGGGTGTCGTGATGGTTCTTTTCACCGATCCCAAAAGTGCAACAAAGGCAAACAACAAGGGACTATCAGTTAATCACAACAAATGCACCTTTAGTAGGGGCCAAAACAGTAAACGCGATAGTGGGGATCTGAAAGGAGATAAAAGGTTAGAGAGAGAAGAGGGATATGGGAATAGCTACCAACACAGGCGAGATCCTCAGTGCTCCGGACGATGGGGATCCGTCTGTCGTGTCGGGGGAGTCTTCGAAGTTCTGGTCGACTCGGGGCTCCAATTATAGTCCACAGAGGAGAGAGGGGGGGAACAAGTGTAATAATGAAAGTCCATTGTAATCGCCCCGAGGGAACGGGTGAGTCCACAGAAACCACCAAAGCAAGACGAATCCAATGAAGAATAAGTCCATTTGAATCACTGAAGGGAAACAGGTCATGTCATTAGTGGTCAGACCACCAATTTCCCCTCCTCCCTATAGCAGGGGTCTCAGTCTCAGCCCTTGGGAGGAGGGTTCTCATTCTTTCTTTGTCACAGTGGTAACGAGGCAGATGAGGGGTCTTCAATGAAGGACCGCGAGAGTCACCCCAAAAGTTCATTGGGCTTAAGAACGGAGATTAGAAGCAGGCCGCGCATCAGGCTGTCCCGTGCTGGCTCCATGTCAGGTCTTTGCCAAGTCCTTGCCAACTCCTTGCCAAGTTCTTACCAGGCCTTGTTGGGAACAGCCAGCATGACGGTTCAGTGGTTCCACCTGCGCTGTGTCCTGTTCTAAGCCGGAACTACAGTGGGGGAAGGGATTCTTTCTTGTGGCAATCGGAAGGCAGAATGGAAAATGAGGGGCTTCTGACGGGCTCTTACACCACCCCGTGACTGACGACTGCCCTCGAAAGATCTTCATCAGCAGGATTCCATGGTGTCGTCGTGGAGTCTTCAGGACTCGTCAAGTGTTGGCAGCACGTCCCAGGGAAAAGAGAAGAGGAAAGGGGAAAGAAAGAGAAAACAGGAAAACTAAAACAATCACAACATATTAGTAATCACAACAAATTATAATTAAACAATAAGCAAAATACAATTAGTAAATCAATAATAGTTATTTAAATAATAATCAATAGGAATCAATGAAACAATAAATTGATCAAATAATAAACCAGTATCATCAATATTAAACAGTAAAGTAATAAACCTAGTATAATCGATATTACTCAGTACAATTTTATAAACAATAAACAAAAATAATTAAAACAGCGATTAGAACAAATCATAAAAGAAAATGATGTAAAACATATCTTCTAACCTTATCATCTTCTTGTGTCTACTGTCCTGGGAACATCTCTAGTGTAAAGGATGTTGGCCAAGTGGTGTGCATTAATTATAGATGTTAATTTTGTTCATCGTTTCATCATTCTCCAATTTACAATAAGCAAGATTACTGATAAAACAAAACCAATCATAACTAAAATCAGAAGAACAACAATGGGATGACACAATTTGTTCAGGATACCGGTGGCGGTGGGTGACCACCCGAAAAGGGTATCCCACCACTTGTGCTCGGCATCACTTTTCACCCTTTCTACAACACGATGTATTTCTTGCACATGATGATGAACAGTTACCAGAGTTTTCTGTCCATTCCCCTTGATTTTTCCTAGGATCTCTATTAGATCTTGATGAAGTAATAATTGCTTTACCAGAGAAAGGTTCATCCCAATGGCAGTAGGCAGTAGCTTGTGAATCAACGTGAGATTGGATTCTAAAAGTTCATGTGAAGTAACTGGAGCTACAAAAGAAAAATCACATCCTGCAATTTTAGTAAAGTTGCAAGCACAAAAATTGGAATGATTTTTAGTAGCTACTACTGTACTTTCTATAAACACAGTATCCCAAGCGGTTCTGAAGCAGGCACACCCATTGTCTGTAGATACAAGGACTGTTTCAGAAGTCTCGTTAGGATGCATATCAAAATGACAGCTATTTTGTTCTGTCTCCAGACAAATATCTTGAGCTACAATTGCATTACCTTCACAGATAAACCCTAGTTGTTCTCAGATGGTACAGGACTCTAAATTGACAGGTTGCCATTTGTCATCAATTTGACGGGCCCATTCTCTATGTTCAGAAGGATAGAAAGTGGGTCCATCATGATTTAATCCTAGTGCAATGATAGGGAATATCAAATGCACCCAGGCATTTCTTATGGTCAACGCAAATGCTGTGGCTGTGTTTGTGTTAGGGTCATAGGTAAAATTCACTAAATTCCACCAGGATTGGAAATCTCTTTCAAAGTCAGTGGCACTGTCCCAGACTATTTTCCTCATTTCAGTAGGAAAAGTGCCTTCTTCACCTTCTCTTCTAATTGAGGCAGCAACTGACTGCATCCATCATTGAGCCCGGATACAGCTAAGAGCTAAGGAAACGTTGCTTTGTGTGGCATTAAGTGCATCAATTATCAATTTGCTATTATTTACATTTATCTTTTCCCAATTTGCTAGAATGTTTGATAGCAACCACTGATGTGTTCCCAAGGCTGATAAGGACGATTGCAGTGGTTGTTGTATTTTGGTTAAATCTTTAGTTGTGGAAGCCAATTTATTCATTCATACTTCTGAATCAATACTATTTAGGATTCCCAATCCTGTTCCCACAAGACCAGTTATGTCTCTTGGCAGCCGGTTTTTAGGAGGCTTCCACTGTCGCAGCCAGGTTGTCCAAGCCTGCAAAAAGGGTGAACAAGCTGGTTGTATTTCTCAGATATTGTTTTGCATCAGCAATTTGACTTGTTTAAGAGACCATAACAGATTAAACAATATCTGTTGTTGGCCAGTTTTCCTGATTATACATGGTCCAATTTCAAAAATTTTCGGGCTAAGTGTAACCAGTGGTTGGGTGGTAGGTGTCACAACATTAACATCAAGTCCTACTCCAGTATTTGAATCAATACTTTCAACTTAAAAAACAAAAACAAAAACAAAAACAAAAACAAAAACAAAAACAAAAACAAAAACAAAAACAAAACAAAACAAAAAAAAGTGCTTCAGTATTTTTGGACCAAAACCAAACTACTTCTACAGTTTGTGTTCATGTGAAATTGTGCCAACAATCCTGTATGCTTGGGTGCGTACAAACCTTTTTGTGCTTCAAGAGATCCTTTCACTTTTTCTGCATGCTACCACAATTAGTTCAGACCACGGTCACTCAGCTGCTTTCTGGCCATGGGGTTGTGGTAGGATGCAGAAAAGTATGACCAGTTTTATCATGGATTAGGTGGTCTTCATGTCCCTCGGAGTTCTTCTGAAAAAGTAAACACAACAGAATTCTGCCGCCGAGAGGCAGAAAAGTTAGAATGATGGAATTATCCAGCATGTATTTGTCCAATGCTCTTTCCCTAGAGCACCAGAGGATTCCCATGCATATTTCTTCAGAGGGGGTTTTAGCACAAGTGCTACTAGTCCTATAGTAAGAGAGGTCCACCAGAACAGGTTGGCCAGGGTCATGAGCTGGATTATTAGGATCATTTGGTACAGAGCATAGGAGTCAGTGTAGATGCAGACCAAAGAGGAATTGTGTGCTTCTTGTTGAAAAATACTCCAGACAGCTATCAGCTCCCCACTGTGTGTACTACCTTCTCCCTCTGTAATCATTTGCTCACCAGAGGAAAAGTGGAGGGCTTCTGCCCTAGATTTCCATCCTTTTCCTTCCCCTTTAGCAAAAGCATCAGTAAACCAAGAGTTTGCTGATTGTTCGGGGCAGAAAGGAGGGGTTACTTTGATTACAGAGGCAGGTTTGTCCAAGCTCTCCGTTTCTTGGATTGCTAAAGTTTTTACAGCTCCTTCTGTCATTGAGAAGAAGTTACAGTAATGTTCAACCTGAGCATACCACTTTCTCAGTGAGGCCCTCTGGGCCACCCCGTCAGGAGGGGGACTCCCACTAGTGACTGTCTTGATAACCTTGAAGGGGCCTCTCAATACAATTGGTTGTTTTTGTGCAATTTTTTCTACTTCTAGGAAAGCTAAGATAACCATCAACAATCCTTTTTCCCAGGTAGTGTATCTTTTCTCAGCATCTTTGGAACCACGGGAATCAAAACCAACAGGTCTTGTCGGAGCCTCAGGACCCCGCTGCCATATGTGTACTGACAGCCCTGAGGAGGCAAATGCCCATTCCACCTGGAAAGGATCTGTAGGATGGATAGGGCCCAGTGCTTGATGAGCTGTTGCTTCAAAAATCAGCAATTGCAATGCTGACTCCTGAGAAAGACTCCAATCCCATTTCACCCCTTTCCTCAACAAGCCATAAAGGGGAACAAATGGGTCGTTCCAGTGACTAGGAAATCTATCTGGTCTTTCTACAGGAGATACAGCTGCTATCGTTTTTGGAAGGAGAATTGCTGTAGGTTTGAGTGATTCTGGAAGCCCACAAATTCAAGGGGTCATTATCTTGGGCTTCACAGGTAATTGCATCAGGGATTCAAAGCCAGGAATTCATTTCTTTTTGTGAGTCATTTGCAGGCAAGCAGCTTTGTGCACATTTTCCAAGAGCTGGTCGGGGGTACTAATTCTAGCTATGGGATCTCCCCTTTCCAAGGGGCTTGTTCCCCCGGCCCAAAAAGCTGCACGCTGTGTCAGGGACCATGTGTCACCTTTCTCTCCTGTTGTTAAGAAGACACCATGTCCCCAATACCCACTGGCTTCCTGTTCAGTGAATTGAATTTGATCACCACCAGTGAGGGACACCCGGAAAACATATTCTGTTTCTGATTCATGTGGAGGGTGTCCATATTCCCTTTTAAGCTTAGCTAGCTCGGTGGCAGTGTTTACTTGTGATGGTATGTGTTTGGTTGTGATGTGAGGTTCCAGATCATCATCACTGAGATAGTTCTACTCTGTTTTAATCAAGGGTCTCAAGTGATGGCAGCAATGTTCCCCACAATTACTTGCTGCTTCAAGTTCTTGATGAGGATAGATTTGTTTAATGTGAGGACTTTCCTTCTCCTCAAGCTCTGTAGAGGAATCAGCATGATGGGATTTGTTAACATGTTCCTCTGTTAAGGCAGCTCGCAATGCATAGATCACATTTTTTGCTTCATAGAACTGTTTTTGCAAAATTTCAACTAGATTTTGAAGGGAGTCTATTCTAGCATGTTCCTCACTTCTTCGCTCAAAGCGATTTTCTATAGCTGCCATAAGACAAGCTCCCAAAACTGAGCAGAAGATAGTTTTATTTTTGCCCAGTTTGAATTTTGTTTCATGTTGTAATGAACACACTCTATCAATAACATTTTCTAAGTTCAACCAATTACTCTGTGCCCATTTTTCTCCTTCTGTAGAAGGTTTGGCATTGTGTTTGGCTAGTAGTGCATAAAATTCAGCTTTAATTTCAAGGCTAAGATTGTCACTCATTTTGGGAAGGGACCAAAACCACGACAGGGAGCTACAAACTTAAGTTCCACAAAACTACACAGCCCTCGCTGTGTCGCCCTTCGCTTCCCTGGCTGGGTGAAAGGACAATCATCTGCCTGGGAGGCTCTGCTTAGTTGCTTCAAGTTGTCCCTTCCTTCCCAGACCACATACACACAACAACAACAAAACGACAGTGTCCCGCCTTTTGCACTAAGGGATCCTTTATGAATTTCCAAAGACAGTATGGGTGCCTTTTCAGCTGCAACCCTTCTGGCTAGACAGAAATCCTGTCCGTGACGCCAATTTTAATGTCACGATCCGTTTCTTGCGGGGTGTCGTGATGGTTCTTTTCACCGATCCCAAAAGTGCAACAAAGGCAAACAACAAGGGACTATCAGTTAATCACAACAAATGCACCTTTAGTAGGGGCCAAAACAGTAAACGCGATAGTGGGGATCTGAAAGGAGATAAAAGGTTAGAGAGAGAAGAGGGATATGGGAATAGCTACCAACACAGGCGAGATCCTCAGTGCTCCGGACGATGGGGATCCGTCTGTCGTGTCGGGGGAGTCTTCGAAGTTCTGGTCGACTCGGGGCTCCAATTATAGTCCACAGAGGAGAGAGGGGGGGAACAAGTGTAATAATGAAAGTCCATTGTAATCGCCCCGAGGGAACGGGTGAGTCCACAGAAACCACCAAAGCAAGACGAATCCAATGAAGAATAAGTCCATTTGAATCACTGAAGGGAAACAGGTCATGTCATTAGTGGTCAGACCACCAATTTCCCCTCCTCCCTATAGCAGGGGTCTCAGTCTCAGCCCTTGGGAGGAGGGTTCTCATTCTTTCTTTGTCACAGTGGTAACGAGGCAGATGAGGGGTCTTCAATGAAGGACCGCGAGAGTCACCCCAAAAGTTCATTGGGCTTAAGAACGGAGATTAGAAGCAGGCCGCGCATCAGGCTGTCCCGTGCTGGCTCCATGTCAGGTCTTTGCCAAGTCCTTGCCAACTCCTTGCCAAGTTCTTACCAGGCCTTGTTGGGAACAGCCAGCATGACGGTTCAGTGGTTCCACCTGCGCTGTGTCCTGTTCTAAGCCGGAACTACAGTGGGGGAAGGGATTCTTTCTTGTGGCAATCGGAAGGCAGAATGGAAAATGAGGGGCTTCTGACGGGCTCTTACACCACCCCGTGACTGACGACTGCCCTCGAAAGATCTTCATCAGCAGGATTCCATGGTGTCGTCGTGGAATCTTCAGGACTCGTCAAGTGTTGGCAGCACGTCCCAGGGAAAAGAGAAGAGGAAAGGGGAAAGAAAGAGAAAACAGGAAAACTAAAACAATCACAACATATTAGTAATCACAACAAATTATAATTAAACAATAAGCAAAATACAATTAGTAAATCAATAATAGTTATTTAAATAATAATCAATAGGAATCAATGAAACAATAAATTGATCAAATAATAAACCAGTATCATCAATATTAAACAGTAAAGTAATAAACCTAGTATAATCGATATTACTCAGTACAATTTTATAAACAATAAACAAAAATAATTAAAACAGCGATTAGAACAAATCATAAAAGAAAATGATGTAAAACATATCTTCTAACCTTATCATCTTCTTGTGTCTACTGTCCTGGGAACATCTCTAGTGTAAAGGATGTTGGCCAAGTGGTGTGCATTAATTATAGATGTTAATTTTGTTCATCGTTTCATCATTCTCCAATTTACAATAAGCAAGATTACTGATAAAACAAAACCAATCATAACTAAAATCAGAAGAACAACAATGGGATGACACAATTTGTTCAGGATACCGGTGGCGGTGGGTGACCACCCGAAAAGGGTATCCCACCACTTGTGCTCGGCATCACTTTTCACCCTTTCTACAACACGATGTATTTCTTGCACATGATGATGAACAGTTACCAGAGTTTTCTGTCCATTCCCCTTGATTTTTCCTAGGATCTCTATTAGATCTTGATGAAGTAATAATTGCTTTACCAGAGAAAGGTTCATCCCAATGGCAGTAGGCAGTAGCTTGTGAATCAACGTGAGATTGGATTCTAAAAGTTCATGTGAAGTAACTGGAGCTACAAAAGAAAAATCACATCCTGCAATTTTAGTAAAGTTGCAAGCACAAAAATTGGAATGATTTTTAGTAGCTACTACTGTACTTTCTATAAACACAGTATCCCAAGCGGTTCTGAAGCAGGCACACCCATTGTCTGTAGATACAAGGACTGTTTCAGAAGTCTCGTTAGGATGCATATCAAAATGACAGCTATTTTGTTCTGTCTCCAGACAAATATCTTGAGCTACAATTGCATTACCTTCACAGATAAACCCTAGTTGTTCTCAGATGGTACAGGACTCTAAATTGACAGGTTGCCATTTGTCATCAATTTGACGGGCCCATTCTCTATGTTCAGAAGGATAGAAAGTGGGTCCATCATGATTTAATCCTAGTGCAATGATAGGGAATATCAAATGCACCCAGGCATTTCTTATGGTCAACGCAAATGCTGTGGCTGTGTTTGTGTTAGGGTCATAGGTAAAATTCACTAAATTCCACCAGGATTGGAAATCTCTTTCAAAGTCAGTGGCACTGTCCCAGACTATTTTCCTCATTTCAGTAGGAAAAGTGCCTTCTTCACCTTCTCTTCTAATTGAGGCAGCAACTGACTGCATCCATCATTGAGCCCGGATACAGCTAAGAGCTAAGGAAACGTTGCTTTGTGTGGCATTAAGTGCATCAATTATCAATTTGCTATTATTTACATTTATCTTTTCCCAATTTGCTAGAATGTTTGATAGCAACCACTGATGTGTTCCCAAGGCTGATAAGGACGATTGCAGTGGTTGTTGTATTTTGGTTAAATCTTTAGTTGTGGAAGCCAATTTATTCATTCATACTTCTGAATCAATACTATTTAGGATTCCCAATCCTGTTCCCACAAGACCAGTTATGTCTCTTGGCAGCCGGTTTTTAGGAGGCTTCCACTGTCGCAGCCAGGTTGTCCAAGCCTGCAAAAAGGGTGAACAAGCTGGTTGTATTTCTCAGATATTGTTTTGCATCAGCAATTTGACTTGTTTAAGAGACCATAACAGATTAAACAATATCTGTTGTTGGCCAGTTTTCCTGATTATACATGGTCCAATTTCAAAAATTTTCGGGCTAAGTGTAACCAGTGGTTGGGTGGTAGGTGTCACAACATTAACATCAAGTCCTACTCCAGTATTTGAATCAATACTTTCAACTTAAAAAACAAAAACAAAAACAAAAACAAAAACAAAAACAAAAACAAAAACAAAAACAAAAACAAAACAAAACAAAAAAAAGTGCTTCAGTATTTTTGGACCAAAACCAAACTACTTCTACAGTTTGTGTTCATGTGAAATTGTGCCAACAATCCTGTATGCTTGGCTGCGTACAAACCTTTTTGTGCTTCAAGAGATCCTTTCACTTTTTCTGCATGCTACCACAATTAGTTCAGACCACGGTCACTCAGCTGCTTTCTGGCCATGGGGTTGTGGTAGGATGCAGAAAAGTATGACCAGTTTTATCATGGATTAGGTGGTCTTCATGTCCCTCGGAGTTCTTCTGAAAAAGTAAACACAACAGAATTCTGCCGCCGAGAGGCAGAAAAGTTAGAATGATGGAATTATCCAGCATGTATTTGTCCAATGCTCTTTCCCTAGAGCACCAGAGGATTCCCATGCATATTTCTTCAGAGGGGGTTTTAGCACAAGTGCTACTAGTCCTATAGTAAGAGAGGTCCACCAGAACAGGTTGGCCAGGGTCATGAGCTGGATTATTAGGATCATTTGGTACAGAGCATAGGAGTCAGTGTAGATGCAGACCAAAGAGGAATTGTGTGCTTCTTGTTGAAAAATACTCCAGACAGCTATCAGCTCCCCACTGTGTGTACTACCTTCTCCCTCTGTAATCATTTGCTCACCAGAGGAAAAGTGGAGGGCTTCTGCCCTAGATTTCCATCCTTTTCCTTCCCCTTTAGCAAAAGCATCAGTAAACCAAGAGTTTGCTGATTGTTCGGGGCAGAAAGGAGGGGTTACTTTGATTACAGAGGCAGGTTTGTCCAAGCTCTCCGTTTCTTGGATTGCTAAAGTTTTTACAGCTCCTTCTGTCATTGAGAAGAAGTTACAGTAATGTTCAACCTGAGCATACCACTTTCTCACTGAGGCCCTCTGGGCCACCCCGTCAGGAGGGGGACTCCCACTAGTGACTGTCTTGATAACCTTGAAGGGGCCTCTCAATACAATTGGTTGTTTTTGTGCAATTTTTTCTACTTCTAGGAAAGCTAAGATAACCATCAACAATCCTTTTTCCCAGGTAGTGTATCTTTTCTCAGCATCTTTGGAACCACGCGAATCAAAACCAACAGGTCTTGTCGGAGCCTCAGGACCCCGCTGCCATATGTGTACTGACAGCCCTGAGGAGGCAAATGCCCATTCCACCTGGAAAGGATCTGTAGGATGGATAGGGCCCAGTGCTTGATGAGCTGTTGCTTCAAAAATCAGCAATTGCAATGCTGACTCCTGAGAAAGACTCCAATCCCATTTCACCCCTTTCCTCAACAAGCCATAAAGGGGAACAAATGGGTCGTTCCAGTGACTAGGAAATCTATCTGGTCTTTCTACAGGAGATACAGCTGCTATCGTTTTTGGAAGGAGAATTGCTGTAGGTTTGAGTGATTCTGGAAGCCCACAAATTCAAGGGGTCATTATCTTGGGCTTCACAGGTAATTGCATCAGGGATTCAAAGCCAGGAATTCATTTCTTTTTGTGAGTCATTTGCAGGCAAGCAGCTTTGTGCACATTTTCCAAGAGCTGGTCGGGGGTACTAATTCTAGCTATGGGATCTCCCCTTTCCAAGGGGCTTGTTCCCCCGGCCCAAAAAGCTGCACGCTGTGTCAGGGACCATGTGTCACCTTTCTCTCCTGTTGTTAAGAAGACACCATGTCCCCAATACCCACTGGCTTCCTGTTCAGTGAATTGAATTTGATCACCACCAGTGAGGGACACCCGGAAAACATATTCTGTTTCTGATTCATGTGGAGGGTGTCCATATTCCCTTTTAAGCTTAGCTAGCTCGGTGGCAGTGTTTACTTGTGATGGTATGTGTTTGGTTGTGATGTGAGGTTCCAGATCATCATCACTGAGATAGTTCTACTCTGTTTTAATCAAGGGTCTCAAGTGATGGCAGCAATGTTCCCCACAATTACTTGCTGCTTCAAGTTCTTGATGAGGATAGATTTGTTTAATGTGAGGAGTTTCCTTCTCCTCAAGCTCTGTAGAGGAATCAGCATGATGGGATTTGTTAACATGTTCCTCTGTTAAGGCAGCTCGCAATGCATAGATCACATTTTTTGCTTCATAGAACTGTTTTTGCAAAATTTCAACTAGATTTTGAAGGGAGTCTATTCTAGCATGTTCCTCACTTCTTCGCTCAAAGCGATTTTCTATAGCTGCCATAAGACAAGCTCCCAAAACTGAGCAGAAGATAGTTTTATTTTTGCCCAGTTTGAATTTTGTTTCATGTTGTAATGAACACACTCTATCAATAACATTTTCTAAGTTCAACCAATTACTCTGTGCCCATTTTTCTCCTTCTGTAGAAGGTTTGGCATTGTGTTTGGCTAGTAGTGCATAAAATTCAGCTTTAATTTCAAGGCTAAGATTGTCACTCATTTTGGGAAGGGACCAAAACCACGACAGGGAGCTACAAACTTAAGTTCCACAAAACTACACAGCCCTCGCTGTGTCGCCCTTCGCTTCCCTGGCTGGGTGAAAGGACAATCATCTGCCTGGGAGGCTCTGCTTAGTTGCTTCAAGTTGTCCCTTCCTTCCCAGACCACATACACACAACAACAACAAAACGACAGTGTCCCGCCTTTTGCACTAAGGGATCCTTTATGAATTTCCAAAGACAGTATGGGTGCCTTTTCAGCTGCAACCCTTCTGGCTAGACAGAAATCCTGTCCGTGACGCCAATTTTAATGTCACGATCCGTTTCTTGCGGGGTGTCGTGATGGTTCTTTTCACCGATCCCAAAAGTGCAACAAAGGCAAACAACAAGGGACTATCAGTTAATCACAACAAATGCACCTTTAGTAGGGGCCAAAACAGTAAACGCGATAGTGGGGATCTGAAAGGAGATAAAAGGTTAGAGAGAGAAGAGGGATATGGGAATAGCTACCAACACAGGCGAGATCCTCAGTGCTCCGGACGATGGGGATCCGTCTGTCGTGTCGGGGGAGTCTTCGAAGTTCTGGTCGACTCGGGGCTCCAATTATAGTCCACAGAGGAGAGAGGGGGGGAACAAGTGTAATAATGAAAGTCCATTGTAATCGCCCCGAGGGAACGGGTGAGTCCACAGAAACCACCAAAGCAAGACGAATCCAATGAAGAATAAGTCCATTTGAATCACTGAAGGGAAACAGGTCATGTCATTAGTGGTCAGACCACCAATTTCCCCTCCTCCCTATAGCAGGGGTCTCAGTCTCAGCCCTTGGGAGGAGGGTTCTCATTCTTTCTTTGTCACAGTGGTAACGAGGCAGATGAGGGGTCTTCAATGAAGGACCGCGAGAGTCACCCCAAAAGTTCATTGGGCTTAAGAACGGAGATTAGAAGCAGGCCGCGCATCAGGCTGTCCCGTGCTGGCTCCATGTCAGGTCTTTGCCAAGTCCTTGCCAACTCCTTGCCAAGTTCTTACCAGGCCTTGTTGGGAACAGCCAGCATGACGGTTCAGTGGTCCCACCTGTGCTGTGTCCTGTTCTAAGCCGGAACTACAGTGGGGGAAGGGATTCTTTCTTGTGGCAATCGGAAGGCAGAATGGAAAATGAGGGGCTTCTGACGGGCTCTTACACCACCCCGTGACTGACGACTGCCCTCGAAAGATCTTCATCAGCAGGATTCCATGGTGTCGTCTTGGAGTCTTCAGGACTCGTCAAGTGTTGGCAGCACGTCCCAGGGAAAAGAGAAGAGGAAAGGGGAAAGAAAGAGAAAACAGGAAAACTAAAACAATCACAACATATTAGTAATCACAACAAATTATAATTAAACAATAAGCAAAATACAATTAGTAAATCAATAATAGTTATTTAAATAATAATCAATATGAATCAATGAAACAATAAATTGATCAAATAATAAACCAGTATCATCAATATTAAACAGTAAAGTAATAAACCTAGTATAATCGATATTACTCAGTACAATTTTATAAACAATAAACAAAAATAATTAAAACAGCGATTAGAACAAATCATAAAAGAAAATGATGTGAAACATATCTTCTAACCTTATCATCTTCTTGTGTCTACTGTCCTGGGAACATCTCTAGTGTAAAGGATGTCGGCCAAGTGGTGTGCATTAATTATAGATGTTAATTTTGCTAATCGTTTCATCATTCTCCAATTTACAATAAGCAAGATTACTGATAAAACAAAACCAATCATAACTAAAATCAGAAGAACAACAATGGGATGACACAATTTCTTCAGGATACCGGTGGCGGTGGGTGACCACCCGAAAAGGGTATCCCACCACTTGTGCTCGGCATCACTTTTCACCCTTTCTACAACACGATGTATTTCTTGCACATGATGATGAACAGTTACCAGAGTTTTCTGTCCATTCCCCTTGATTTTTCCTAGGATCTCTATTAGATCTTGATGAAGTAATAATTGCTTTACCAGAGAAAGGTTCATCCCAATGGCAGTAGGCAGTAGCTTGTGAATCAACGTGAGATTGGATTCTAAAAGTTCATGTGAAGTAACTGGAGCTACAAAAGAAAAATCACATCCTGCAATTTTAGTAAAGTTGCAAGCACAAAAATTGGAATGATTTTTAGTAGCTACTACTGTACTTTCTATAAACACAGTATCCCAAGCGGTTCTGAAGCAGGCACACCCATTGTCTGTAGATACAAGGACTGTTTCAGAAGTCTCGTTAGGATGAATATCAAAATGACAGCTATTTTGTTCTGTGTCCAGACAAATATCTTGAGCTACAATTGCATTACCTTCACAGATAAACCCTAGTTGTTCTCAGATGGTACAGGACTCTAAATTGACAGGTTGCCATTTGTCATCAATTTGACGGGCCCATTCTCTATGTTCAGAAGGATAGAAAGTGGGTCCATCATGATTTAATCCTAGTGCAATGATAGGGAATATCAAATGCACCCAGGCATTTCTTATGGTCAACGCAAATGCTGTGGCTGTGTTTGTGTTAGGGTCATAGGTAAAATTCACTAAATTCCACCAGGATTGGAAATCTCTTTCAAAGTCAGTGGCACTGTCCCAGACTATTTTCCTCATTTCAGTAGGAAAAGTGCCTTCTTCACCTTCTCTTCTAATTGAGGCAGCAACTGACTGCATCCATCATTGAGCCCGGATACAGCTAAGAGCTAAGGAAACGTTGCTTTGTGTGGCATTAAGTGCATCAATTATCAATTTGCTATTATTTACATTTATCTTTTCCCAATTTGCTAGAATGTTTGATAGCAACCACTGATGTGTTCCCAAGGCTGATAAGGACGATTGCAGTGGTTGTTGTATTTTGGTTAAATCTTTAGTTGTGGAAGCCAATTTATTCATTCATACTTCTGAATCAATACTATTTAGGATTCCCAATCCTGTTCCCACAAGACCAGTTATGTCTCTTGGCACCCGGTTTTTAGGAGGCTTCCACTGTCGCAGCCAGGTTGTCCAAGCCTGCAAAAAGGGTGAACAAGCTGGTTGTATTTCTCAGATATTGTTTTGCATCAGCAATTTGACTTGTTTAAGAGACCATAACAGATTAAACAATATCTGTTGTTGGCCAGTTTTCCTGATTATACATGGTCCAATTTCAAAAATTTTCGGGCTAAGTGTAACCAGTGGTTGGGTGGTAGGTGTCACAACATTAACATCAAGTCCTACTCCAGTATTTGAATCAATACTTTCAACTTAAAAAACAAAAACAAAAACAAAAACAAAAACAAAAACAAAAACAAAACAAAACAAAAAAAAGTGCTTCAGTATTTTTGGACCAAAACCAAACTACTTCTACAGTTTGTGTTCATGTGAAATTGTGCCAACAATCCTGTATGCTTGGGTGCGTACAAACCTTTTTGTGCTTCAAGAGATCCTTTCACTTTTTCTGCATGCTACCACAATTAGTTCAGACCACGGTCACTCAGCTGCTTTCTGGCCATGGGGTTGTGGTAGGATGCAGAAAAGTATGACCAGTTTTATCATGGATTAGGTGGTCTTCATGTCCCTCGGAGTTCTTCTGAAAAAGTAAACACAACAGAATTCTGCCGCCGAGAGGCAGAAAAGTTAGAATGATGCAATTATCCAGCATGTATTTGTCCAATGCTCTTTCCCTAGAGCACCAGAGGATTCCCATGCATATTTCTTCAGAGGGGGTTTTAGCACAAGTGCTACTAGTCCTATAGTAAGAGAGGTCCACCAGAACAGGTTGGCCAGGGTCATGAGCTGGATTATTAGGATCATTTGGTACAGAGCATAGGAGTCAGTGTAGATGCAGACCAAAGAGGAATTGTGTGCTTCTTGTTGAAAAATACTCCAGACAGCTATCAGCTCCCCACTGTGTGTACTACCTTCTCCCTCTGTAATCATTTGCTCACCAGAGGAAAAGTGGAGGGCTTCTGCCCTAGATTTCCATCCTTTTCCTTCCCCTTTAGCAAAAGCATCAGTAAACCAAGAGTTTGCTGATTGTTCGGGGCAGAAAGGAGGGGTTACTTTGATTACAGAGGCAGGTTTGTCCAAGCTCTCCGTTTCTTGGATTGCTAAAGTTTTTACAGCTCCTTCTGTCATTGAGAAGAAGTTACAGTAATGTTCAACCTGAGCATACCACTTTCTCAGTGAGGCCCTCTGGGCCACCCCGTCAGGAGGGGGAGTCCCACTAGTGACTGTCTTGATAACCTTGAAGGGGCCTCTCAATACAATTGGTTGTTTTTGTGCAATTTTTTCTACTTCTAGGAAAGCTAAGATAACCATCAACAATCCTTTTTCCCAGGTAGTGTATCTTTTCTCAGCATCTTTGGAACCACGGGAATCAAAACCAACAGGTCTTGTCGGAGCCTCAGGACCCCGCTGCCATATGTGTACTGACAGCCCTGAGGAGGCAAATGCCCATTCCACCTGGAAAGGATCTGTAGGATGGATAGGGCCCAGTGCTTGATGAGCTGTTGCTTCAAAAATCAGCAATTGCAATGCTGACTCCTGAGAAAGACTCCAATCCCATTTCACCCCTTTCCTCAACAAGCCATAAAGGGGAACAAATGGGTCGTTCCAGTGACTAGGAAATCTATCTGGTCTTTCTACAGGAGATACAGCTGCTATCGTTTTTGGAAGGAGAATTGCTGTAGGTTTGAGTGATTCTGGAAGCCCACAAATTCAAGGGGTCATTATCTTGGGCTTCACAGGTAATTGCATCAGGGATTCAAAGCCAGGAATTCATTTCTTTTTGTGAGTCATTTGCAGGCAAGCAGCTTTGTGCACATTTTCCAAGAGCTGGTCGGGGGTACTAATTCTAGCTATGGGATCTCCCCTTTCCAAGGGGCTTGTTCCCCCGGCCCAAAAAGCTGCACGCTGTGTCAGGGACCATGTGTCACCTTTCTCTCCTGTTGTTAAGAAGACACCATGTCCCCAATACCCACTGGCTTCCTGTTCAGTGAATTGAATTTGATCACCACCAGTGAGGGACACCCGGAAAACATATTCTGTTTCTGATTCATGTGGAGGGTGTCCATATTCCCTTTTAAGCTTAGCTAGCTCGGTGGCAGTGTTTACTTGTGATGGTATGTGTTTGGTTGTGATGTGAGGTTCCAGATCATCATCACTGAGATAGTTCTACTCTGTTTTAATCAAGGGTCTCAAGTGATGGCAGCAATGTTCCCCACAATTACTTGCTGCTTCAAGTTCTTGATGAGGATAGATTTGTTTAATGTGAGGAGTTTCCTTCTCCTCAAGCTCTGTAGAGGAATCAGCATGATGGGATTTGTTAACATGTTCCTCTGTTAAGGCAGCTCGTAATGCATAGATCACATTTTTTGCTTCATAGAACTGTTTTTGCAAAATTTCAACTAGATTTTGAAGGGAGTCTATTCTAGCATGTTCCTCACTTCTTCGCTCAAAGCGATTTTCTATAGCTGCCATAAGACAAGCTCCCAAAACTGAGCAGAAGATAGTTTTATTTTTGCCCAGTTTGAATTTTGTTTCATGTTGTAATGAACACACTCTATCAATAACATTTTCTAAGTTCAACCAATTACTCTGTGCCCATTTTTCTCCTTCTGTAGAAGGTTTGGCATTGTGTTTGGCTAGTAGTGCATAAAATTCAGCTTTAATTTCAAGGCTAAGATTGTCACTCATTTTGGGAAGGGACCAAAACCACGACAGGGAGCTACAAACTTAAGTTCCACAAAACTACACAGCCCTCGCTGTGTCGCCCTTCGCTTCCCTGGCTGGGTGAAAGGACAATCATCTGCCTGGGAGGCTCTGCTTAGTTGCTTCAAGTTGTCCCTTCCTTCCCAGACCACATACACACAACAACAACAAAACGACAGTGTCCCGCCTTTTGCACTAAGGGATCCTTTATGAATTTCCAAAGACAGTATGGGTGCCTTTTCAGCTGCAACCCTTCTGGCTAGACAGAAATCCTGTCCGTGACGCCAATTTTAATGTCACGATCCGTTTCTTGCGGGGTGTCGTGATGGTTCTTTTCACCGATCCCAAAAGTGCAACAAAGGCAAACAACAAGGGACTATCAGTTAATCACAACAAATGCACCTTTAGTAGGGGCCAAAACAGTAAACGCGATAGTGGGGATCTGAAAGGAGATAAAAGGTTAGAGAGAGAAGAGGGATATGGGAATAGCTACCAACACAGGCGAGATCCTCAGTGCTCCGGACGATGGGGATCCGTCTGTCGTGTCGGGGGAGTCTTCGAAGTTCTGGTCGACTCGGGGCTCCAATTATAGTCCACAGAGGAGAGAGGGGGGGAACAAGTGTAATAATGAAAGTCCATTGTAATCGCCCCGAGGGAACGGGTGAGTCCACAGAAACCACCAAAGCAAGACGAATCCAATGAAGAATAAGTCCATTTGAATCACTGAAGGGAAACAGGTCATGTCATTAGTGGTCAGACCACCAATTTCCCCTCCTCCCTATAGCAGGGGTCTCAGTCTCAGCCCTTGGGAGGAGGGTTCTCATTCTTTCTTTGTCACAGTGGTAACGAGGCAGATGAGGGGTCTTCAATGAAGGACCGCGAGAGTCACCCCAAAAGTTCATTGGGCTTAAGAACGGAGATTAGAAGCAGGCCGCGCATCAGGCTGTCCCGTGCTGGCTCCATGTCAGGTCTTTGCCAAGTCCTTGCCAACTCCTTGCCAAGTTCTTACCAGGCCTTGTTGGGAACAGCCAGCATGACGGTTCAGTGGTTCCACCTGCGCTGTGTCCTGTTCTAAGCCGGAACTACAGTGGGGGAAGGGATTCTTTCTTGTGGCAATCGGAAGGCAGAATGGAAAATGAGGGGCTTCTGACGGGCTCTTACACCACCCCGTGACTGACGACTGCCCTCGAAAGATCTTCATCAGCAGGATTCCATGGTGTCGTCTTGGAGTCTTCAGGACTCGTCAAGTGTTGGCAGCACGTCCCAGGGAAAAGAGAAGAGGAAAGGGGAAAGAAAGAGAAAACAGGAAAACTAAAACAATCACAACATATTAGTAATCACAACAAATTATAATTAAACAATAAGCAAAATACAATTAGTAAATCAATAATAGTTATTTAAATAATAATCAATAGGAATCAATGAAACAATAAATTGATCAAATAATAAACCAGTATCATCAATATTAAACAGTAAAGTAATAAACCTAGTATAATCGATATTACTCAGTACAATTTTATAAACAATAAACAAAAATAATTAAAACAGCGATTAGAACAAATCATAAAAGAAAATGATGTAAAACATATCTTCTAACCTTATCATCTTCTTGTGTCTACTGTCCTGGGAACATCTCTAGTGTAAAGGATGTCGGCCAAGTGGTGTGCATTAATTATAGATGTTAATTTTGCTAATCGTTTCATCATTCTCCAATTTACAATAAGCAAGATTACTGATAAAACAAAACCAATCATAACTAAAATCAGAAGAACAACAATGGGATGACACAATTTGTTCAGGATACCGGTGGCGGTGGGTGACCACCCGAAAAGGGTATCCCACCACTTGTGCTCGGCATCACTTTTCACCCTTTCTACAACACGATGTATTTCTTGCACATGATGATGAACAGTTACCAGAGTTTTCTGTCCATTCCCCTTGATTTTTCCTAGGATCTCTATTAGATCTTGATGAAGTAATAATTGCTTTACCAGAGAAAGGTTCATCCCAATGGCAGTAGGCAGTAGCTTGTGAATCAACGTGAGATTGGATTCTAAAAGTTCATGTGAAGTAACTGGAGCTATAAAAGAAAAATCACATCCTGCAATTTTAGTAAAGTTGCAAGCACAAAAATTGGAATGATTTTTAGTAGCTACTACTGTACTTTCTATAAACACAGTATCCCAAGCGGTTCTGAAGCAGGCACACCCATTGTCTGTAGATACAAGGACTGTTTCAGAAGTCTCGTTAGGATGAATATCAAAATGACAGCTATTTTGTTCTGTGTCCAGACAAATATCTTGAGCTACAATTGCATTACCTTCACAGATAAACCCTAGTTGTTCTCAGATGGTACAGGACTCTAAATTGACAGGTTGCCATTTGTCATCAATTTGACGGGCCCATTCTCTATGTTCAGAAGGATAGAAAGTGGGTCCATCATGATTTAATCCTAGTGCAATGATAGGGAATATCAAATGCACCCAGGCATTTCTTA
This sequence comes from Vidua macroura, assembly GCF_024509145.1. Lineage (NCBI taxonomy): Eukaryota > Metazoa > Chordata > Aves > Passeriformes > Viduidae > Vidua > Vidua macroura. The sequence goes on along the minus strand of NC_071596.1, from coordinate 558,119 downwards.
TGGTCAACGCAAATGCTGTGGCTGTGTTTGTGTTAGGGTCATAGGTAAAATTCACTAAATTCCACCAGGATTGGAAATCTCTTTCAAAGTCAGTGGCACTGTCCCAGACTATTTTCCTCATTTCAGTAGGAAAAGTGCCTTCTTCACCTTCTCTTCTAATTGAGGCAGCAACTGACTGCATCCATCATTGAGCCCGGATACAGCTAAGAGCTAAGGAAACGTTGCTTTGTGTGGCATTAAGTGCATCAATTATCAATTTGCTATTATTTACATTTATCTTTTCCCAATTTGCTAGAATGTTTGATAGCAACCACTGATGTGTTCCCAAGGCTGATAAGGACGATTGCAGTGGTTGTTGTATTTTGGTTAAATCTTTAGTTGTGGAAGCCAATTTATTCATTCATACTTCTGAATCAATACTATTTAGGATTCCCAATCCTGTTCCCACAAGACCAGTTATGTCTCTTGGCACCCGGTTTTTAGGAGGCTTCCACTGTCGCAGCCAGGTTGTCCAAGCCTGCAAAAAGGGTGAACAAGCTGGTTGTATTTCTCAGATATTGTTTTGCATCAGCAATTTGACTTGTTTAAGAGACCATAACAGATTAAACAATATCTGTTGTTGGCCAGTTTTCCTGATTATACATGGTCCAATTTCAAAAATTTTCGGGCTAAGTGTAACCAGTGGTTGGGTGGTAGGTGTCACAACATTAACATCAAGTCCTACTCCAGTATTTGAATCAATACTTTCAACTTAAAAAACAAAAACAAAAACAAAAACAAAAACAAAAACAAAAACAAAAACAAAACAAAACAAAAAAAAGTGCTTCAGTATTTTTGGACCAAAACCAAACTACTTCTACAGTTTGTGTTCATGTGAAATTGTGCCAACAATCCTGTATGCTTGGCTGCGTACAAACCTTTTTGTGCTTCAAGAGATCCTTTCACTTTTTCTGCATGCTACCACAATTAGTTCAGACCACGGTCACTCAGCTGCTTTCTGGCCATGGGGTTGTGGTAGGATGCAGAAAAGTATGACCAGTTTTATCATGGATTAGGTGGTCTTCATGTCCCTCGGAGTTCTTCTGAAAAAGTAAACACAACAGAATTCTGCCGCCGAGAGGCAGAAAAGTTAGAATGATGGAATTATCCAGCATGTATTTGTCCAATGCTCTTTCCCTAGAGCACCAGAGGATTCCCATGCATATTTCTTCAGAGGGGGTTTTAGCACAAGTGCTACTAGTCCTATAGTAAGAGAGGTCCACCAGAACAGGTTGGCCAGGGTCATGAGCTGGATTATTAGGATCATTTGGTACAGAGCATAGGAGTCAGTGTAGATGCAGACCAAAGAGGAATTGTGTGCTTCTTGTTGAAAAATACTCCAGACAGCTATCAGCTCCCCACTGTGTGTACTACCTTCTCCCTCTGTAATCATTTGCTCACCAGAGGAAAAGTGGAGGGCTTCTGCCCTAGATTTCCATCCTTTTCCTTCCCCTTTAGCAAAAGCATCAGTAAACCAAGAGTTTGCTGATTGTTCGGGGCAGAAAGGAGGGGTTACTTTGATTACAGAGGCAGGTTTGTCCAAGCTCTCCGTTTCTTGGATTGCTAAAGTTTTTACAGCTCCTTCTGTCATTGAGAAGAAGTTACAGTAATGTTCAACCTGAGCATACCACTTTCTCAGTGAGGCCCTCTGGGCCACCCCGTCAGGAGGGGGACTCCCACTAGTGACTGTCTTGATAACCTTGAAGGGGCCTCTCAATACAATTGGTTGTTTTTGTGCAATTTTTTCTACTTCTAGGAAAGCTAAGATAACCATCAACAATCCTTTTTCCCAGGTAGTGTATCTTTTCTCAGCATCTTTGGAACCACGCGAATCAAAACCAACAGGTCTTGTCGGAGCCTCAGGACCCCGCTGCCATATGTGTACTGACAGCCCTGAGGAGGCAAATGCCCATTCCACCTGGAAAGGATCTGTAGGATGGATAGGGCCCAGTGCTTGATGAGCTGTTGCTTCAAAAATCAGCAATTGCAATGCTGACTCCTGAGAAAGACTCCAATCCCATTTCACCCCTTTCCTCAACAAGCCATAAAGGGGAACAAATGGGTCGTTCCAGTGACTAGGAAATCTATCTGGTCTTTCTACAGGAGATACAGCTGCTATCGTTTTTGGAAGGAGAATTGCTGTAGGTTTGAGTGATTCTGGAAGCCCACAAATTCAAGGGGTCATTATCTTGGGCTTCACAGGTAATTGCATCAGGGATTCAAAGCCAGGAATTCATTTCTTTTTGTGAGTCATTTGCAGGCAAGCAGCTTTGTGCACATTTTCCAAGAGCTGGTCGGGGGTACTAATTCTAGCTATGGGATCTCCCCTTTCCAAGGGGCTTGTTCCCCCGGCCCAAAAAGCTGCACGCTGTGTCAGGGACCATGTGTCACCTTTCTCTCCTGTTGTTAAGAAGACACCATGTCCCCAATACCCACTGGCTTCCTGTTCAGTTAATTGAATTTGATCACCACCAGTGAGGGACACCCGGAAAACATATTCTGTTTCTGATTCATGTGGAGGGTGTCCATATTCCCTTTTAAGCTTAGCTAGCTCGGTGGCAGTGTTTACTTGTGATGGTATGTGTTTGGTTGTGATGTGAGGTTCCAGATCATCATCACTGAGATAGTTCTACTCTGTTTTAATCAAGGGTCTCAAGTGATGGCAGCAATGTTCCCCACAATTACTTGCTGCTTCAAGTTCTTGATGAGGATAGATTTGTTTAATGTGAGGACTTTCCTTCTCCTCAAGCTCTGTAGAGGAATCAGCATGATGGGATTTGTTAACATGTTCCTCTGTTAAGGCAGCTCGCAATGCATAGATCACATTTTTTGCTTCATAGAACTGTTTTTGCAAAATTTCAACTAGATTTTGAAGGGAGTCTATTCTAGCATGTTCCTCACTTCTTCGCTCAAAGCGATTTTCTATAGCTGCCATAAGACAAGCTCCCAAAACTGAGCAGAAGATAGTTTTATTTTTGCCCAGTTTGAATTTTGTTTCATGTTGTAATGAACACACTCTATCAATAACATTTTCTAAGTTCAACCAATTACTCTGTGCCCATTTTTCTCCTTCTGTAGAAGGTTTGGCATTGTGTTTGGCTAGTAGTGCATAAAATTCAGCTTTAATTTCAAGGCTAAGATTGTCACTCATTTTGGGAAGGGACCAAAACCACGACGGGGAGCTACAAACTTAAGTTCCACAAAACTACACAGCCCTCGCTGTGTCGCCCTTCGCTTCCCTGGCTGGGTGAAAGGACAATCATCTGCCTGGGAGGCTCTGCTTAGTTGCTTCAAGTTGTCCCTTCCTTCCCAGACCACATACACACAACAACAACAAAACGACAGTGTCCCGCCTTTTGCACTAAGGGATCCTTTATGAATTTCCAAAGACAGTATGGGTGCCTTTTCAGCTGCAACCCTTCTGGCTAGACAGAAATCCTGTCCGTGACGCCAATTTTAATGTCACGATCCGTTTCTTGCGGGGTGTCGTGATGGTTCTTTTCACCCATCCCAAAAGTGCAACAAAGGCAAACAACAAGGGACTATCAGTTAATCACAACAAATGCACCTTTAGTAGGGGCCAAAACAGTAAACGCGATAGTGGGGATCTGAAAGGAGATAAAAGGTTAGAGAGAGAAGAGGGATATGGGAATAGCTACCAACACAGGCGAGATCCTCAGTGCTCCGGACGATGGGGATCCGTCTGTCGTGTCGGGGGAGTCTTCGAAGTTCTGGTCGACTCGGGGCTCCAATTATAGTCCACAGAGGAGAGAGGGGGGGAACAAGTGTAATAATGAAAGTCCATTGTAATCGCCCCGAGGGAACGGGTGAGTCCACAGAAACCACCAAAGCAAGACGAATCCAATGAAGAATAAGTCCATTTGAATCACTGAAGGGAAACAGGTCATGTCATTAGTGGTCAGACCACCAATTTCCCCTCCTCCCTATAGCAGGGGTCTCAGTCTCAGCCCTTGGGAGGAGGGTTCTCATTCTTTCTTTGTCACAGTGGTAACGAGGCAGATGAGGGGTCTTCAATGAAGGACCGCGAGAGTCACCCCAAAAGTTCATTGGGCTTAAGAACGGAGATTAGAAGCAGGCCGCGCATCAGGCTGTCCCGTGCTGGCTCCATGTCAGGTCTTTGCCAAGTCCTTGCCAACTCCTTGCCAAGTTCTTACCAGGCCTTGTTGGGAACAGCCAGCATGACGGTTCAGTGGTTCCACCTGCGCTGTGTCCTGTTCTAAGCCGGAACTACAGTGGGGGAAGGGATTCTTTCTTGTGGCAATCGGAAGGCAGAATGGAAAATGAGGGGCTTCTGACGGGCTCTTACACCACCCCGTGACTGACGACTGCCCTCGAAAGATCTTCATCAGCAGGATTCCATGGTGTCGTCGTGGAGTCTTCAGGACTCGTCAAGTGTTGGCAGCACGTCCCAGGGAAAAGAGAAGAGGAAAGGGGAAAGAAAGAGAAAACAGGAAAACTAAAACAATCACAACATATTAGTAATCACAACAAATTATAATTAAACAATAAGCAAAATACAATTAGTAAATCAATAATAGTTATTTAAATAATAATCAATAGGAATCAATGAAACAATAAATTGATCAAATAATAAACCAGTATCATCAATATTAAACAGTAAAGTAATAAACCTAGTATAATCGATATTACTCAGTACAATTTTATAAACAATAAACAAAAATAATTAAAACAGCGATTAGAACAAATCATAAAAGAAAATGATGTAAAACATATCTTCTAACCTTATCATCTTCTTGTGTCTACTGTCCTGGGAACATCTCTAGTGTAAAGGATGTCGGCCAAGTGGTGTGCATTAATTATAGATGTTAATTTTGCTAATCGTTTCATCATTCTCCAATTTACAATAAGCAAGATTACTGATAAAACAAAACCAATCATAACTAAAATCAGAAGAACAACAATGGGATGACACAATTTGTTCAGGATACCGGTGGCGGTGGGTGACCACCCGAAAAGGGTATCCCACCACTTGTGCTCGGCATCACTTTTCACCCTTTCTACAACACGATGTATTTCTTGCACATGATGATGAACAGTTACCAGAGTTTTCTGTCCATTCCCCTTGATTTTTCCTAGGATCTCTATTAGATCTTGATGAAGTAATAATTGCTTTACCAGAGAAAGGTTCATCCCAATGGCAGTAGGCAGTAGCTTGTGAATCAACGTGAGATTGGATTCTAAAAGTTCATGTGAAGTAACTGGAGCTACAAAAGAAAAATCACATCCTGCAATTTTAGTAAAGTTGCAAGCACAAAAATTGGAATGATTTTTAGTAGCTACTACTGTACTTTCTATAAACACAGTATCCCAAGCGGTTCTGAAGCAGGCACACCCATTGTCTGTAGATACAAGGACTGTTTCAGAAGTCTCGTTAGGATGCATATCAAAATGACAGCTATTTTGTTCTGTCTCCAGACAAATATCTTGAGCTACAATTGCATTACCTTCACAGATAAACCCTAGTTGTTCTCAGATGGTACAGGACTCTAAATTGACAGGTTGCCATTTGTCATCAATTTGACGGGCCCATTCTCTATGTTCAGAAGGATAGAAAGTGGGTCCATCATGATTTAATCCTAGTGCAATGATAGGGAATATCAAATGCACCCAGGCATTTCTTATGGTCAACGCAAATGCTGTGGCTGTGTTTGTGTTAGGGTCATAGGTAAAATTCACTAAATTCCACCAGGATTGGAAATCTCTTTCAAAGTCAGTGGCACTGTCCCAGACTATTTTCCTCATTTCAGTAGGAAAAGTGCCTTCTTCACCTTCTCTTCTAATTGAGGCAGCAACTGACTGCATCCATCATTGAGCCCGGATACAGCTAAGAGCTAAGGAAACGTTGCTTTGTGTGGCATTAAGTGCATCAATTATCAATTTGCTATTATTTACATTTATCTTTTCCCAATTTGCTAGAATGTTTGATAGCAACCACTGATGTGTTCCCAAGGCTGATAAGGACGATTGCAGTGGTTGTTGTATTTTGGTTAAATCTTTAGTTGTGGAAGCCAATTTATTCATTCATACTTCTGAATCAATACTATTTAGGATTCCCAATCCTGTTCCCACAAGACCAGTTATGTCTCTTGGCAGCCGGTTTTTAGGAGGCTTCCACTGTCGCAGCCAGGTTGTCCAAGCCTGCAAAAAGGGTGAACAAGCTGGTTGTATTTCTCAGATATTGTTTTGCATCAGCAATTTGACTTGTTTAAGAGACCATAACAGATTAAACAATATCTGTTGTTGGCCAGTTTTCCTGATTATACATGGTCCAATTTCAAAAATTTTCGGGCTAAGTGTAACCAGTGGTTGGGTGGTAGGTGTCACAACATTAACATCAAGTCCTACTCCAGTATTTGAATCAATACTTTCAACTTAAAAAACAAAAACAAAAACAAAAACAAAAACAAAAACAAAAACAAAACAAAACAAAAAAAAGTGCTTCAGTATTTTTGGACCAAAACCAAACTACTTCTACAGTTTGTGTTCATGTGAAATTGTGCCAACAATCCTGTATGCTTGGGTGCGTACAAACCTTTTTGTGCTTCAAGAGATCCTTTCACTTTTTCTGCATGCTACCACAATTAGTTCAGACCACGGTCACTCAGCTGCTTTCTGGCCATGGGGTTGTGGTAGGATGCAGAAAAGTATGACCAGTTTTATCATGGATTAGGTGGTCTTCATGTCCCTCGGAGTTCTTCTGAAAAAGTAAACACAACAGAATTCTGCCGCCGAGAGGCAGAAAAGTTAGAATGATGGAATTATCCAGCATGTATTTGTCCAATGCTCTTTCCCTAGAGCACCAGAGGATTCCCATGCATATTTCTTCAGAGGGGGTTTTAGCACAAGTGCTACTAGTCCTATAGTAAGAGAGGTCCACCAGAACAGGTTGGCCAGGGTCATGAGCTGGATTATTAGGATCATTTGGTACAGAGCATAGGAGTCAGTGTAGATGCAGACCAAAGAGGAATTGTGTGCTTCTTGTTGAAAAATACTCCAGACAGCTATCAGCTCCCCACTGTGTGTACTACCTTCTCCCTCTGTAATCATTTGCTCACCAGAGGAAAAGTGGAGGGCTTCTGCCCTAGATTTCCATCCTTTTCCTTCCCCTTTAGCAAAAGCATCAGTAAACCAAGAGTTTGCTGATTGTTCGGGGCAGAAAGGAGGGGTTACTTTGATTACAGAGGCAGGTTTGTCCAAGCTCTCCGTTTCTTGGATTGCTAAAGTTTTTACAGCTCCTTCTGTCATTGAGAAGAAGTTACAGTAATGTTCAACCTGAGCATACCACTTTCTCACTGAGGCCCTCTGGGCCACCCCGTCAGGAGGGGGACTCCCACTAGTGACTGTCTTGATAACCTTGAAGGGGCCTCTCAATACAATTGGTTGTTTTTGTGCAATTTTTTCTACTTCTAGGAAAGCTAAGATAACCATCAACAATCCTTTTTCCCAGGTAGTGTATCTTTTCTCAGCATCTTTGGAACCACGGGAATCAAAACCAACAGGTCTTGTCGGAGCCTCAGGACCCCGCTGCCATATGTGTATTGACAGCCCTGAGGAGGCAAATGCCCATTCCACCTGGAAAGGATCTGTAGGATGGATAGGGCCCAGTGCTTGATGAGCTGTTGCTTCAAAAATCAGCAATTGCAATGCTGACTCCTGAGAAAGACTCCAATCCCATTTCACCCCTTTCCTCAACAAGCCATAAAGGGGAACAAATGGGTCGTTCCAGTGACTAGGAAATCTATCTGGTCTTTCTACAGGAGATACAGCTGCTATCGTTTTTGGAAGGAGAATTGCTGTAGGTTTGAGTGATTCTGGAAGCCCACAAATTCAAGGGGTCATTATCTTGGGCTTCACAGGTAATTGCATCAGGGATTCAAAGCCAGGAATTCATTTCTTTTTGTGAGTCATTTGCAGGCAAGCAGCTTTGTGCACATTTTCCAAGAGCTGGTCGGGGGTACTAATTCTAGCTATGGGATCTCCCCTTTCCAAGGGGCTTGTTCCCCCGGCCCAAAAAGCTGCACGCTGTGTCAGGGACCATGTGTCACCTTTCTCTCCTGTTGTTAAGAAGACACCATGTCCCCAATACCCACTGGCTTCCTGTTCAGTGAATTGAATTTGATCACCACCAGTGAGGGACACCCGGAAAACATATTCTGTTTCTGATTCATGTGGAGGGTGTCCATATTCCCTTTTAAGCTTAGCTAGCTCGGTGGCAGTGTTTACTTGTGATGGTATGTGTTTGGTTGTGATGTGAGGTTCCAGATCATCATCACTGAGATAGTTCTACTCTGTTTTAATCAAGGGTCTCAAGTGATGGCAGCAATGTTCCCCACAATTACTTGCTGCTTCAAGTTCTTGATGAGGATAGATTTGTTTAATGTGAGGACTTTCCTTCTCCTCAAGCTCTGTAGAGGAATCAGCATGATGGGATTTGTTAACATGTTCCTCTGTTAAGGCAGCTCGCAATGCATAGATCACATTTTTTGCTTCATAGAACTGTTTTTGCAAAATTTCAACTAGATTTTGAAGGGAGTCTATTCTAGCATGTTCCTCACTTCTTCGCTCAAAGCGATTTTCTATAGCTGCCATAAGACAAGCTCCCAAAACTGAGCAGAAGATAGTTTTATTTTTGCCCAGTTTGAATTTTGTTTCATGTTGTAATGAACACACTCTATCAATAACATTTTCTAAGTTCAACCAATTACTCTGTGCCCATTTTTCTCCTTCTGTAGAAGGTTTGGCATTGTGTTTGGCTAGTAGTGCATAAAATTCAGCTTTAATTTCAAGGCTAAGATTGTCACTCATTTTGGGAAGGGACCAAAACCACGACAGGGAGCTACAAACTTAAGTTCCACAAAACTACACAGCCCTCGCTGTGTCGCCCTTCGCTTCCCTGGCTGGGTGAAAGGACAATCATCTGCCTGGGAGGCTCTGCTTAGTTGCTTCAAGTTGTCCCTTCCTTCCCAGACCACATACACACAACAACAACAAAACGACAGTGTCCCGCCTTTTGCACTAAGGGATCCTTTATGAATTTCCAAAGACAGTATGGGTGCCTTTTCAGCTGCAACCCTTCTGGCTAGACAGAAATCCTGTCCGTGACGCCAATTTTAATGTCACGATCCGTTTCTTGCGGGGTGTCGTGATGGTTCTTTTCACCGATCCCAAAAGTGCAACAAAGGCAAACAACAAGGGACTATCAGTTAATCACAACAAATGCACCTTTAGTAGGGGCCAAAACAGTAAACGCGATAGTGGGGATCTGAAAGGAGATAAAAGGTTAGAGAGAGAAGAGGGATATGGGAATAGCTACCAACACAGGCGAGATCCTCAGTGCTCCGGACGATGGGGATCCGTCTGTCGTGTCGGGGGAGTCTTCGAAGTTCTGGTCGACTCGGGGCTCCAATTATAGTCCACAGAGGAGAGAGGGGGGGAACAAGTGTAATAATGAAAGTCCATTGTAATCGCCCCGAGGGAACGGGTGAGTCCACAGAAACCACCAAAGCAAGACGAATCCAATGAAGAATAAGTCCATTTGAATCACTGAAGGGAAACAGGTCATGTCATTAGTGGTCAGACCACCAATTTCCCCTCCTCCCTATAGCAGGGGTCTCAGTCTCAGCCCTTGGGAGGAGGGTTCTCATTCTTTCTTTGTCACAGTGGTAACGAGGCAGATGAGGGGTCTTCAATGAAGGACCGCGAGAGTCACCCCAAAAGTTCATTGGGCTTAAGAACGGAGATTAGAAGCAGGCCGCGCATCAGGCTGTCCCGTGCTGGCTCCATGTCAGGTCTTTGCCAAGTCCTTGCCAACTCCTTGCCAAGTTCTTACCAGGCCTTGTTGGGAACAGCCAGCATGACGGTTCAGTGGTCCCACCTGTGCTGTGTCCTGTTCTAAGCCGGAACTACAGTGGGGGAAGGGATTCTTTCTTGTGGCAATCGGAAGGCAGAATGGAAAATGAGGGGCTTCTGACGGGCTCTTACACCACCCCGTGACTGACGACTGCCCTCGAAAGATCTTCATCAGCAGGATTCCATGGTGTCGTCTTGGAGTCTTCAGGACTCGTCAAGTGTTGGCAGCACGTCCCAGGGAAAAGAGAAGAGGAAAGGGGAAAGAAAGAGAAAACAGGAAAACTAAAACAATCACAACATATTAGTAATCACAACAAATTATAATTAAACAATAAGCAAAATACAATTAGTAAATCAATAATAGTTATTTAAATAATAATCAATATGAATCAATGAAACAATAAATTGATCAAATAATAAACCAGTATCATCAATATTAAACAGTAAAGTAATAAACCTAGTATAATCGATATTACTCAGTACAATTTTATAAACAATAAACAAAAATAATTAAAACAGCGATTAGAACAAATCATAAAAGAAAATGATGTGAAACATATCTTCTAACCTTATCATCTTCTTGTGTCTACTGTCCTGGGAACATCTCTAGTGTAAAGGATGTCGGCCAAGTGGTGTGCATTAATTATAGATGTTAATTTTGTTCATCGTTTCATCATTCTCCAATTTACAATAAGCAAGATTACTGATAAAACAAAACCAATCATAACTAAAATCAGAAGAACAACAATGGGATGACACAATTTGTTCAGGATACCGGTGGCGGTGGGTGACCACCCGAAAAGGGTATCCCACCACTTGTGCTCGGCATCACTTTTCACCCTTTCTACAACACGATGTATTTCTTGCACATGATGATGAACAGTTACCAGAGTTTTCTGTCCATTCCCCTTGATTTTTCCTAGGATCTCTATTAGATCTTGATGAAGTAATAATTGCTTTACCAGAGAAAGGTTCATCCCAATGGCAGTAGGCAGTAGCTTGTGAATCAACGTGAGATTGGATTCTAAAAGTTCATGTGAAGTAACTGGAGCTACAAAAGAAAAATCACATCCTGCAATTTTAGTAAAGTTGCAAGCACAAAAATTGGAATGATTTTTAGTAGCTACTACTGTACTTTCTATAAACACAGTATCCCAAGCGGTTCTGAAGCAGGCACACCCATTGTCTGTAGATACAAGGACTGTTTCAGAAGTCTCGTTAGGATGAATATCAAAATGACAGCTATTTTGTTCTGTGTCCAGACAAATATCTTGAGCTACAATTGCATTACCTTCACAGATAAACCCTAGTTGTTCTCAGATGGTACAGGACTCTAAATTGACAGGTTGCCATTTGTCATCAATTTGACGGGCCCATTCTCTATGTTCAGAAGGATAGAAAGTGGGTCCATCATGATTTAATCCTAGTGCAATGATAGGGAATATCAAATGCACCCAGGCATTTCTTATGGTCAACGCAAATGCTGTGGCTGTGTTTGTGTTAGGGTCATAGGTAAAATTCACTAAATTCCACCAGGATTGGAAATCTCTTTCAAAGTCAGTGGCACTGTCCCAGACTATTTTCCTCATTTCAGTAGGAAAAGTGCCTTCTTCACCTTCTCTTCTAATTGAGGCAGCAACTGACTGCATCCATCATTGAGCCCGGATACAGCTAAGAGCTAAGGAAACGTTGCTTTGTGTGGCATTAAGTGCATCAATTATCAATTTGCTATTATTTACATTTATCTTTTCCCAATTTGCTAGAATGTTTGATAGCAACCACTGATGTGTTCCCAAGGCTGATAAGGACGATTGCAGTGGTTGTTGTATTTTGGTTAAATCTTTAGTTGTGGAAGCCAATTTATTCATTCATACTTCTGAATCAATACTATTTAGGATTCCCAATCCTGTTCCCACAAGACCAGTTATGTCTCTTGGCACCCGGTTTTTAGGAGGCTTCCACTGTCGCAGCCAGGTTGTCCAAGCCTGCAAAAAGGGTGAACAAGCTGGTTGTATTTCTCAGATATTGTTTTGCATCAGCAATTTGACTTGTTTAAGAGACCATAACAGATTAAACAATATCTGTTGTTGGCCAGTTTTCCTGATTATACATGGTCCAATTTCAAAAATTTTCGGGCTAAGTGTAACCAGTGGTTGGGTGGTAGGTGTCACAGCATTAACATCAAGTCCTACTCCAGTATTTGAATCAATACTTTCAACTTAAAAAACAAAAACAAAAACAAAAACAAAAACAAAACAAAACAAAAAAAAGTGCTTCAGTATTTTTGGACCAAAACCAAACTACTTCTACAGTTTGTGTTCATGTGAAATTGTGCCAACAATCCTGTATGCTTGGGTGCGTACAAACCTTTTTGTGCTTCAAGAGATCCTTTCACTTTTTCTGCATGCTACCACAATTAGTTCAGACCACGGTCACTCAGCTGGTTTCTGGCCATGGGGTTGTGGTAGGATGCAGAAAAGTATGACCAGTTTTATCATGGATTAGGTGGTCTTCATGTCCCTCAGAGTTCTTCTGAAAAAGTAAACACAACAGAATTCTGCCGCCGAGAGGCAGAAAAGTTAGAATGATGGAATTATCCAGCATGTATTTGTCCAATGCTCTTTCCCTAGAGCACCAGAGGATTCCCATGCATATTTCTTCAGAGGGGGTTTTAGCACAAGTGCTACTAGTCCTATAGTAAGAGAGGTCCACCAGAACAGGTTGGCCAGGGTCATGAGCTGGATTATTAGGATCATTTGGTACAGAGCATAGGAGTCAGTGTAGATGCAGACCAAAGAGGAATTGTGTGCTTCTTGTTGAAAAATACTCCAGACAGCTATCAGCTCCCCACTGTGTGTACTACCTTCTCCCTCTGTAATCATTTGCTCACCAGAGGAAAAGTGGAGGGCTTCTGCCCTAGATTTCCATCCTTTTCCTTCCCCTTTAGCAAAAGCATCAGTAAACCAAGAGTTTGCTGATTGTTCGGGGCAGAAAGGAGGGGTTACTTTGATTACAGAGGCAGGTTTGTCCAAGCTCTCCGTTTCTTGGATTGCTAAAGTTTTTACAGCTCCTTCTGTCATTGAGAAGAAGTTACAGTAATGTTCAACCTGAGCATACCACTTTCTCACTGAGGCCCTCTGGGCCACCCCGTCAGGAGGGGGACTCCCACTAGTGACTGTCTTGATAACCTTGAAGGGGCCTCTCAATACAATTGGTTGTTTTTGTGCAATTTTTTCTACTTCTAGGAAAGCTAAGATAACCATCAACAATCCTTTTTCCCAGGTAGTGTATCTTTTCTCAGCATCTTTGGAACCACGCGAATCAAAACCAACAGGTCTTGTCGGAGCCTCAGGACCCCGCTGCCATATGTGTACTGAATGCCCATTCCACCTGGAAAGGATCTGTAGGATGGATAGGGCCCAGTGCTTGATGAGCTGTTGCTTCAAAAATCAGCAATTGCAATGCTGACTCCTGAGAAAGACTCCAATCCCATTTCACCCCTTTCCTCAACAAGCCATAAAGGGGAACAAATGGGTCGTTCCAGTGACTAGGAAATCTATCTGGTCTTTCTACAGGAGATACAGCTGCTATCGTTTTTGGAAGGAGAATTGCTGTAGGTTTGAGTGATTCTGGAAGCCCACAAATTCAAGGGGTCATTATCTTGGGCTTCACAGGTAATTGCATCAGGGATTCAAAGCCAGGAATTCATTTCTTTTTGTGAGTCATTTGCAGGCAAGCAGCTTTGTGCACATTTTCCAAGAGCTGGTCGGGGGTACTAATTCTAGCTATGGGATCTCCCCTTTCCAAGGGGCTTGTTCCCCCGGCCCAAAAAGCTGCACGCTGTGTCAGGGACCATGTGTCACCTTTCTCTCCTGTTGTTAAGAAGACACCATGTCCCCAATACCCACTGGCTTCCTGTTCAGTGAATTGAATTTGATCACCACCAGTGAGGGACACCCGGAAAACATATTCTGTTTCTGATTCATGTGGAGGGTGTCCATATTCCCTTTTAAGCTTAGCTAGCTCGGTGGCAGTGTTTACTTGTGATGGTATGTGTTTGGTTGTGATGTGAGGTTCCAGATCATCATCACTGAGATAGTTCTACTCTGTTTTAATCAAGGGTCTCAAGTGATGGCAGCAATGTTCCCCACAATTACTTGCTGCTTCAAGTTCTTGATGAGGATAGATTTGTTTAATGTGAGGAGTTTCCTTCTCCTCAAGCTCTGTAGAGGAATCAGCATGATGGGATTTGTTAACATGTTCCTCTGTTAAGGCAGCTCGCAATGCATAGATCACATTTTTTGCTTCATAGAACTGTTTTTGCAAAATTTCAACTAGATTTTGAAGGGAGTCTATTCTAGCATGTTCCTCACTTCTTCGCTCAAAGCGATTTTCTATAGCTGCCATAAGACAAGCTCCCAAAACTGAGCAGAAGATAGTTTTATTTTTGCCCAGTTTGAATTTTGTTTCATGTTGTAATGAACACACTCTATCAAGAACATTTTCTAAGTTCAACCAATTACTCTGTGCCCATTTTTCTCCTTCTGTAGAAGGTTTGACATTGTGTTTGGCTAGTAGTGCATAAAATTCAGCTTTAATTTCAAGGCTAAGATTGTCACTCATTTTGGGAAGGGACCAAAACCACGACAGGGAGCTACAAACTTAAGTTCCACAAAACTACACAGCCCTCGCTGTGTCGCCCTTCGCTTCCCTGGCTGGGTGAAAGGACAATCATCTGCCTGGGAGGCTCTGCTTAGTTGCTTCAAGTTGTCCCTTCCTTCCCAGACCACATACACACAACAACAACAAAACGACAGTGTCCCGCCTTTTGCACTAAGGGATCCTTTATGAATTTCCAAAGACAGTATGGGTGCCTTTTCAGCTGCAACCCTTCTGGCTAGACAGAAATCCTGTCCGTGACGCCAATTTTAATGTCACGATCCGTTTCTTGCGGGGTGTCGTGATGGTTCTTTTCACCGATCCCAAAAGTGCAACAAAGGCAAACAACAAGGGACTATCAGTTAATCACAACAAATGCACCTTTAGTAGGGGCCAAAACAGTAAACGCGATAGTGGGGATCTGAAAGGAGATAAAAGGTTAGAGAGAGAAGAGGGATATGGGAATAGCTACCAACACAGGCGAGATCCTCAGTGCTCCGGACGATGGGGATCCGTCTGTCGTGTCGGGGGAGTCTTCGAAGTTCTGGTCGACTCGGGGCTCCAATTATAGTCCACAGAGGAGAGAGGGGGGGAACAAGTGTAATAATGAAAGTCCATTGTAATCGCCCCGAGGGAACGGGTGAGTCCACAGAAACCACCAAAGCAAGACGAATCCAATGAAGAATAAGTCCATTTGAATCACTGAAGGGAAACAGGTCATGTCATTAGTGGTCGGACCACCAATTTCCCCTCCTCCCTATAGCAGGGGTCTCAGTCTCAGCCCTTGGGAGGAGGGTTCTCATTCTTTCTTTGTCACAGTGGTAACGAGGCAGATGAGGGGTCTTCAATGAAGGACCGCGAGAGTCACCCCAAAAGTTCATTGGGCTTAAGAACGGAGATTAGAAGCAGGCCGCGCATCAGGCTGTCCCGTGCTGGCTCCATGTCAGGTCTTTGCCAAGTCCTTGCCAACTCCTTGCCAAGTTCTTACCAGGCCTTGTTGGGAACAGCCAGCATGACGGTTCAGTGGTTCCACCTGCGCTGTGTCCTGTTCTAAGCCGGAACTACAGTGGGGGAAGGGATTCTTTCTTGTGGCAATCGGAAGGCAGAATGGAAAATGAGGGGCTTCTGACGGGCTCTTACACCACCCCGTGACTGACGACTGCCCTCGAAAGATCTTCATCAGCAGGATTCCATGGTGTCGTCTTGGAGTCTTCAGGACTCGTCAAGTGTTGGCAGCACGTCCCAGGGAAAAGAGAAGAGGAAAGGGGAAAGAAAGAGAAAACAGGAAAACTAAAACAATCACAACATATTAGTAATCACAACAAATTATAATTAAACAATAAGCAAAATACAATTAGTAAATCAATAATAGTTATTTAAATAATAATCAATATGAATCAATGAAACAATAAATTGATCAAATAATAAACCAGTATCATCAATATTAAACAGTAAAGTAATAAACCTAGTATAATCGATATTACTCAGTACAATTTTATAAACAATAAACAAAAATAATTAAAACAGCGATTAGAACAAATCATAAAAGAAAATGATGTGAAACATATCTTCTAACCTTATCATCTTCTTGTGTCTACTGTCCTGGGAACATCTCTAGTGTAAAGGATGTCGGCCAAGTGGTGTGCATTAATTATAGATGTTAATTTTGCTAATCGTTTCATCATTCTCCAATTTACAATAAGCAAGATTACTGATAAAACAAAACCAATCATAACTAAAATCAGAAGAACAACAATGGGATGACACAATTTGTTCAGGATACCGGTGGCGGTGGGTGACCACCCGAAAAGGGTATCCCACCACTTGTGCTCGGCATCACTTTTCACCCTTTCTACAACACGATGTATTTCTTGCACATGATGATGAACAGTTACCAGAGTTTTCTGTCCATTCCCCTTGATTTTTCCTAGGATCTCTATTAGATCTTGATGAAGTAATAATTGCTTTACCAGAGAAAGGTTCATCCCAATGGCAGTAGGCAGTAGCTTGTGAATCAACGTGAGATTGGATTCTAAAAGTTCATGTGAAGTAACTGGAGCTACAAAAGAAAAATCACATCCTGCAATTTTAGTAAAGTTGCAAGCACAAAAATTGGAATGATTTTTAGTAGCTACTACTGTACTTTCTATAAACACAGTATCCCAAGCGGTTCTGAAGCAGGCACACCCATTGTCTGTAGATACAAGGACTGTTTCAGAAGTCTCGTTAGGATGAATATCAAAATGACAGCTATTTTGTTCTGTGTCCAGACAAATATCTTGAGCTACAATTGCATTACCTTCACAGATAAACCCTAGTTGTTCTCAGATGGTACAGGACTCTAAATTGACAGGTTGCCATTTGTCATCAATTTGACGGGCCCATTCTCTATGTTCAGAAGGATAGAAAGTGGGTCCATCATGATTTAATCCTAGTGCAATGATAGGGAATATCAAATGCACCCAGGCATTTCTTATGGTCAACGCAAATGCTGTGGCTGTGTTTGTGTTAGGGTCATAGGTAAAATTCACTAAATTCCACCAGGATTGGAAATCTCTTTCAAAGTCAGTGGCACTGTCCCAGACTATTTTCCTCATTTCAGTAGGAAAAGTGCCTTCTTCACCTTCTCTTCTAATTGAGGCAGCAACTGACTGCATCCATCATTGAGCCCGGATACAGCTAAGAGCTAAGGAAACGTTGCTTTGTGTGGCATTAAGTGCATCAATTATCAATTTGCTATTATTTACATTTATCTTTTCCCAATTTGCTAGAATGTTTGATAGCAACCACTGATGTGTTCCCAAGGCTGATAAGGACGATTGCAGTGGTTGTTGTATTTTGGTTAAATCTTTAGTTGTGGAAGCCAATTTATTCATTCATACTTCTGAATCAATACTATTTAGGATTCCCAATCCTGTTCCCACAAGACCAGTTATGTCTCTTGGCACCCGGTTTTTAGGAGGCTTCCACTGTCGCAGCCAGGTTGTCCAAGCCTGCAAAAAGGGTGAACAAGCTGGTTGTATTTCTCAGATATTGTTTTGCATCAGCAATTTGACTTGTTTAAGAGACCATAACAGATTAAACAATATCTGTTGTTGGCCAGTTTTCCTGATTATACATGGTCCAATTTCAAAAATTTTCGGGCTAAGTGTAACCAGTGGTTGGGTGGTAGGTGTCACAGCATTAACATCAAGTCCTACTCCAGTATTTGAATCAATACTTTCAACTTAAAAAACAAAAACAAAAACAAAAACAAAAACAAAACAAAACAAAAAAAAGTGCTTCAGTATTTTTGGACCAAAACCAAACTACTTCTACAGTTTGTGTTCATGTGAAATTGTGCCAACAATCCTGTATGCTTGGGTGCGTACAAACCTTTTTGTGCTTCAAGAGATCCTTTCACTTTTTCTGCATGCTACCACAATTAGTTCAGACCACGGTCACTCAGCTGCTTTCTGGCCATGGGGTTGTGGTAGGATGCAGAAAAGTATGACCAGTTTTATCATGGATTAGGTGGTCTTCATGTCCCTCAGAGTTCTTCTGAAAAAGTAAACACAACAGAATTCTGCCGCCGAGAGGCAGAAAAGTTAGAATGATGGAATTATCCAGCATGTATTTGTCCAATGCTCTTTCCCTAGAGCACCAGAGGATTCCCATGCATATTTCTTCAGAGGGGGTTTTAGCACAAGTGCTACTAGTCCTATAGTAAGAGAGGTCCACCAGAACAGGTTGGCCAGGGTCATGAGCTGGATTATTAGGATCATTTGGTACAGAGCATAGGAGTCAGTGTAGATGCAGACCAAAGAGGAATTGTGTGCTTCTTGTTGAAAAATACTCCAGACAGCTATCAGCTCCCCACTGTGTGTACTACCTTCTCCCTCTGTAATCATTTGCTCACCAGAGGAAAAGTGGAGGGCTTCTGCCCTAGATTTCCATCCTTTTCCTTCCCCTTTAGCAAAAGCATCAGTAAACCAAGAGTTTGCTGATTGTTCGGGGCAGAAAGGAGGGGTTACTTTGATTACAGAGGCAGGTTTGTCCAAGCTCTCCGTTTCTTGGATTGCTAAAGTTTTTACAGCTCCTTCTGTCATTGAGAAGAAGTTACAGTAATGTTCAACCTGAGCATACCACTTTCTCAGTGAGGCCCTCTGGGCCACCCCGTCAGGAGGGGGAGTCCCACTAGTGACTGTCTTGATAACCTTGAAGGGGCCTCTCAATACAATTGGTTGTTTTTGTGCAATTTTTTCTACTTCTAGGAAAGCTAAGATAACCATCAACAATCCTTTTTCCCAGGTAGTGTATCTTTTCTCAGCATCTTTGGAACCACGGGAATCAAAACCAACAGGTCTTGTCGGAGCCTCAGGACCCCGCTGCCATATGTGTACTGACAGCCCTGAGGAGGCAAATGCCTCCTTTATTTTGGTTAAATCTTTAGTTGTGGAAGCCAATTTATTCATTCATACTTCTGAATCAATACTATTTAGGATTCCCAATCCTGTTCCCACAAGACCAGTTATGTCTCTTGGCACCCGGTTTTTAGGAGGCTTCCACTGTCGCAGCCAGGTTGTCCAAGCCTGCAAAAAGGGTGAACAAGCTGGTTGTATTTCTCAGATATTGTTTTGCATCAGCAATTTGACTTGTTTAAGAGACCATAACAGATTAAACAATATCTGTTGTTGGCCAGTTTTCCTGATTATACATGGTCCAATTTCAAAAATTTTCGGGCTAAGTGTAACCAGTGGTTGGGTGGTAGGTGTCACAGCATTAACATCAAGTCCTACTCCAGTATTTGAATCAGAACAGGTTGGCCAGGGTCATGAGCTGGATTATTAGGATCATTTGGTACAGAGCATAGGAGTCAGTGTAGATGCAGACCAAAGAGGAATTGTGTGCTTCTTGTTGAAAAATACTCCAGACAGCTATCAGCTCCCCACTGTGTGTACTACCTTCTCCCTCTGTAATCATTTGCTCACCAGAGGAAATGCCCTAGATTTCCATCCTTTTCCTTCCCCTTTAGCAAAAGCATCAGTAAACCAAGAGTTTGCTGATTGTTCGGGGCAGAAAGGAGGGGTTACTTTGATTACAGAGGCAGGTTTGTCCAAGCTCTCCGTTTCTTGGATTGCTAAAGTTTTTACAGCTCCTTCTGTCATTGAGAAGAAGTTACAGTAATGTTCAACCTGAGCATACCACTTTCTCACTGAGGCCCTCTGGGCCACCCCGTCAGGAGGGGGAGTCCCACTAGTGACTGTCTTGATAACCTTGAAGGGGCCTCTCAATACAATTGGTTGTTTTTGTGCAATTTTTTCTACTTCTAGGAAAGCTAAGATAACCATCAACAATCCTTTTTCCCAGGTAGTGTATCTTTTCTCAGCATCTTTGGAACCACGGGAATCAAAACCAACAGGTCTTGTCGGAGCCTCAGGACCCCGCTGCCATATGTGTACTGACAGCCCTGAGGAGGCAAATGCCCATTCCACCTGGAAAGGATCTGTAGGATGGATAGGGCCCAGTGCTTGATGAGCTGTTGCTTCAAAAATCAGCAATTGCAATGCTGACTCCTGAGAAAGACTCCAATCCCATTTCACCCCTTTCCTCAACAAGCCATAAAGGGGAACAAATGGGTCGTTCCAGTGACTAGGAAATCTATCTGGTCTTTCTACAGGAGATACAGCTGCTATCGTTTTTGGAAGGAGAATTGCTGTAGGTTTGAGTGATTCTGGAAGCCCACAAATTCAAGGGGTCATTATCTTGGGCTTCACAGGTAATTGCATCAGGGATTCAAAGCCAGGAATTCATTTCTTTTTGTGAGTCATTTGCAGGCAAGCAGCTTTGTGCACATTTTCCAAGAGCTGGTCGGGGGTACTAATTCTAGCTATGGGATCTCCCCTTTCCAAGGGGCTTGTTCCCCCGGCCCAAAAAGCTGCACGCTGTGTCAGGGACCATGTGTCACCTTTCTCTCCTGTTGTTAAGAAGACACCATGTCCCCAATACCCACTGGCTTCCTGTTCAGTTAATTGAATTTGATCACCACCAGTGAGGGACACCCGGAAAACATATTCTGTTTCTGATTCATGTGGAGGGTGTCCATATTCCCTTTTAAGCTTAGCTAGCTCGGTGGCAGTGTTTACTTGTGATGGTATGTGTTTGGTTGTGATGTGAGGTTCCAGATCATCATCACTGAGATAGTTCTACTCTGTTTTAATCAAGGGTCTCAAGTGATGGCAGCAATGTTCCCCACAATTACTTGCTGCTTCAAGTTCTTGATGAGGATAGATTTGTTTAATGTGAGGACTTTCCTTCTCCTCAAGCTCTGTAGAGGAATCAGCATGATGGGATTTGTTAACATGTTCCTCTGTTAAGGCAGCTCGCAATGCATAGATCACATTTTTTGCTTCATAGAACTGTTTTTGCAAAATTTCAACTAGATTTTGAAGGGAGTCTATTCTAGCATGTTCCTCACTTCTTCGCTCAAAGCGATTTTCTATAGCTGCCATAAGACAAGCTCCCAAAACTGAGCAGAAGATAGTTTTATTTTTGCCCAGTTTGAATTTTGTTTCATGTTGTAATGAACACACTCTATCAAGAACATTTTCTAAGTTCAACCAATTACTCTGTGCCCATTTTTCTCCTTCTGTAGAAGGTTTGGCATTGTGTTTGGCTAGTAGTGCATAAAATTCAGCTTTAATTTCAAGGCTAAGATTGTCACTCATTTTGGGAAGGGACCAAAACCACGACAGGGAGCTACAAACTTAAGTTCCACAAAACTACACAGCCCTCGCTGTGTCGCCCTTCGCTTCCCTGGCTGGGTGAAAGGACAATCATCTGCCTGGGAGGCTCTGCTTAGTTGCTTCAAGTTGTCCCTTCCTTCCCAGACCACATACACACAACAACAACAAAACGACAGTGTCCCGCCTTTTGCACTAAGGGATCCTTTATGAATTTCCAAAGACAGTATGGGTGCCTTTTCAGCTGCAACCCTTCTGGCTAGACAGAAATCCTGTCCGTGACGCCAATTTTAATGTCACGATCCGTTTCTTGCGGGGTGTCGTGATGGTTCTTTTCACCCATCCCAAAAGTGCAACAAAGGCAAACAACAAGGGACTATCAGTTAATCACAACAAATGCACCTTTAGTAGGGGCCAAAACAGTAAACGCGATAGTGGGGATCTGAAAGGAGATAAAAGGTTAGAGAGAGAAGAGGGATATGGGAATAGCTACCAACACAGGCGAGATCCTCAGTGCTCTGGACGATGGGGATCCGTCTGTCGTGTCGGGGGAGTCTTCGAAGTTCTGGTCGACTCGGGGCTCCAATTATAGTCCACAGAGGAGAGAGGGGGGGAACAAGTGTAATAATGAAAGTCCATTGTAATCGCCCCGAGGGAACGGGTGAGTCCACAGAAACCACCAAAGCAAGACGAATCCAATGAAGAATAAGTCCATTTGAATCACTGAAGGGAAACAGGTCATGTCATTAGTGGTCAGACCACCAATTTCCCCTCCTCCCTATAGCAGGGGTCTCAGTCTCAGCCCTTGGGAGGAGGGTTCTCATTCTTTCTTTGTCACAGTGGTAACGAGGCAGATGAGGGGTCTTCAATGAAGGACCGCGAGAGTCACCCCAAAAGTTCATTGGGCTTAAGAACGGAGATTAGAAGCAGGCCGCGCATCAGGCTGTCCCGTGCTGGCTCCATGTCAGGTCTTTGCCAAGTCCTTGCCAACTCCTTGCCAAGTTCTTACCAGGCCTTGTTGGGAACAGCCAGCATGACGGTTCAGTGGTTCCACCTGCGCTGTGTCCTGTTCTAAGCCGGAACTACAGTGGGGGAAGGGATTCTTTCTTGTGGCAATCGGAAGGCAGAATGGAAAATGAGGGGCTTCTGACGGGCTCTTACACCACCCCGTGACTGACGACTGCCCTCGAAAGATCTTCATCAGCAGGATTCCATGGTGTCGTCTTGGAGTCTTCAGGACTCGTCAAGTGTTGGCAGCACGTCCCAGGGAAAAGAGAAGAGGAAAGGGGAAAGAAAGAGAAAACAGGAAAACTAAAACAATCACAACATATTAGTAATCACAACAAATTATAATTAAACAATAAGCAAAATACAATTAGTAAATCAATAATAGTTATTTAAATAATAATCAATATGAATCAATGAAACAATAAATTGATCAAATAATAAACCAGTATCATCAATATTAAACAGTAAAGTAATAAACCTAGTATAATCGATATTACTCAGTACAATTTTATAAACAATAAACAAAAATAATTAAAACAGCGATTAGAACAAATCATAAAAGAAAATGATGTGAAACATATCTTCTAACCTTATCATCTTCTTGTGTCTACTGTCCTGGGAACATCTCTAGTGTAAAGGATGTCGGCCAAGTGGTGTGCATTAATTATAGATGTTAATTTTGCTAATCGTTTCATCATTCTCCAATTTACAATAAGCAAGATTACTGATAAAACAAAACCAATCATAACTAAAATCAGAAGAACAACAATGGGATGACACAATTTGTTCAGGATACCGGTGGCGGTGGGTGACCACCCGAAAAGGGTATCCCACCACTTGTGCTCGGCATCACTTTTCACCCTTTCTACAACACGATGTATTTCTTGCACATGATGATGAACAGTTACCAGAGTTTTCTGTCCATTCCCCTTGATTTTTCCTAGGATCTCTATTAGATCTTGATGAAGTAATAATTGCTTTACCAGAGAAAGGTTCATCCCAATGGCAGTAGGCAGTAGCTTGTGAATCAACGTGAGATTGGATTCTAAAAGTTCATGTGAAGTAACTGGAGCTACAAAAGAAAAATCACATCCTGCAATTTTAGTAAAGTTGCAAGCACAAAAATTGGAATGATTTTTAGTAGCTACTACTGTACTTTCTATAAACACAGTATCCCAAGCGGTTCTGAAGCAGGCACACCCATTGTCTGTAGATACAAGGACTGTTTCAGAAGTCTCGTTAGGATGAATATCAAAATGACAGCTATTTTGTTCTGTGTCCAGACAAATATCTTGAGCTACAATTGCATTACCTTCACAGATAAACCCTAGTTGTTCTCAGATGGTACAGGACTCTAAATTGACAGGTTGCCATTTGTCATCAATTTGACGGGCCCATTCTCTATGTTCAGAAGGATAGAAAGTGGGTCCATCATGATTTAATCCTAGTGCAATGATAGGGAATATCAAATGCACCCAGGCATTTCTTATGGTCAACGCAAATGCTGTGGCTGTGTTTGTGTTAGGGTCATAGGTAAAATTCACTAAATTCCACCAGGATTGGAAATCTCTTTCAAAGTCAGTGGCACTGTCCCAGACTATTTTCCTCATTTCAGTAGGAAAAGTGCCTTCTTCACCTTCTCTTCTAATTGAGGCAGCAACTGACTGCATCCATCATTGAGCCCGGATACAGCTAAGAGCTAAGGAAACGTTGCTTTGTGTGGCATTAAGTGCATCAATTATCAATTTGCTATTATTTACATTTATCTTTTCCCAATTTGCTAGAATGTTTGATAGCAACCACTGATGTGTTCCCAAGGCTGATAAGGACGATTGCAGTGGTTGTTGTATTTTGGTTAAATCTTTAGTTGTGCAAGCCAATTTATTCATTCATACTTCTGAATCAATACTATTTAGGATTCCCAATCCTGTTCCCACAAGACCAGTTATGTCTCTTGGCAGCCGGTTTTTAGGAGGCTTCCACTGTCGCAGCCAGGTTGTCCAAGCCTGCAAAAAGGGTGAACAAGCTGGTTGTATTTCTCAGATATTGTTTTGCATCAGCAATTTGACTTGTTTAAGAGACCATAACAGATTAAACAATATCTGTTGTTGGCCAGTTTTCCTGATTATACATGGTCCAATTTCAAAAATTTTCGGGCTAAGTGTAACCAGTGGTTGGGTGGTAGGTGTCACAACATTAACATCAAGTCCTACTCCAGTATTTGAATCAATACTTTCAACTTAAAAAACAAAAACAAAAACAAAAACAAAACAAAACAAAAAAAAAGTGCTTCAGTATTTTTGGACCAAAACCAAACTACTTCTACAGTTTGTGTTCATGTGAAATTGTGCCAACAATCCTGTATGCTTGGCTGCGTACAAACCTTTTTGTGCTTCAAGAGATCCTTTCACTTTTTCTGCATGCTACCACAATTAGTTCAGACCACGGTCACTCAGCTGGTTTCTGGCCATGGGGTTGTGGTAGGATGCAGAAAAGTATGACCAGTTTTATCATGGATTAGGTGGTCTTCATGTCCCTCGGAGTTCTTCTGAAAAAGTAAACACAACAGAATTCTGCCGCCGAGAGGCAGAAAAGTTAGAATGATGGAATTATCCAGCATGTATTTGTCCAATGCTCTTTCCCTAGAGCACCAGAGGATTCCCATGCATATTTCTTCAGAGGGGGTTTTAGCACAAGTGCTACTAGTCCTATAGTAAGAGAGGTCCACCAGAACAGGTTGGCCAGGGTCATGAGCTGGATTATTAGGATCATTTGGTACAGAGCATAGGAGTCAGTGTAGATGCAGACCAAAGAGGAATTGTGTGCTTCTTGTTGAAAAATACTCCAGACAGCTATCAGCTCCCCACTGTGTGTACTACCTTCTCCCTCTGTAATCATTTGCTCACCAGAGGAAAAGTGGAGGGCTTCTGCCCTAGATTTCCATCCTTTTCCTTCCCCTTTAGCAAAAGCATCAGTAAACCAAGAGTTTGCTGATTGTTCGGGGCAGAAAGGAGGGGTTACTTTGATTACAGAGGCAGGTTTGTCCAAGCTCTCCGTTTCTTGGATTGCTAAAGTTTTTACAGCTCCTTCTGTCATTGAGAAGAAGTTACAGTAATGTTCAACCTGAGCATACCACTTTCTCACTGAGGCCCTCTGGGCCACCCCGTCAGGAGGGGGAGTCCCACTAGTGACTGTCTTGATAACCTTGAAGGGGCCTCTCAATACAATTGGTTGTTTTTGTGCAATTTTTTCTACTTCTAGGAAAGCTAAGATAACCATCAACAATCCTTTTTCCCAGGTAGTGTATCTTTTCTCAGCATCTTTGGAACCACGGGAATCAAAACCAACAGGTCTTGTCGGAGCCTCAGGACCCCGCTGCCATATGTGTACTGACAGCCCTGAGGAGGCAAATGCCCATTCCACCTGGAAAGGATCTGTAGGATGGATAGGGCCCAGTGCTTGATGAGCTGTTGCTTCAAAAATCAGCAATTGCAATGCTGACTCCTGAGAAAGACTCCAATCCCATTTCACCCCTTTCCTCAACAAGCCATAAAGGGGAACAAATGGGTCGTTCCAGTGACTAGGAAATCTATCTGGTCTTTCTACAGGAGATACAGCTGCTATCGTTTTTGGAAGGAGAATTGCTGTAGGTTTGAGTGATTCTGGAAGCCCACAAATTCAAGGGGTCATTATCTTGGGCTTCACAGGTAATTGCATCAGGGATTCAAAGCCAGGAATTCATTTCTTTTTGTGAGTCATTTGCAGGCAAGCAGCTTTGTGCACATTTTCCAAGAGCTGGTCGGGGGTACTAATTCTAGCTATGGGATCTCCCCTTTCCAAGGGGCTTGTTCCCCCGGCCCAAAAAGCTGCACGCTGTGTCAGGGACCATGTGTCACCTTTCTCTCCTGTTGTTAAGAAGACACCATGTCCCCAATACCCACTGGCTTCCTGTTCAGTGAATTGAATTTGATCACCACCAGTGAGGGACACCCGGAAAACATATTCTGTTTCTGATTCATGTGGAGGGTGTCCATATTCCCTTTTAAGCTTAGCTAGCTCGGTGGCAGTGTTTACTTGTGATGGTATGTGTTTGGTTGTGATGTGAGGTTCCAGATCATCATCACTGAGATAGTTCTACTCTGTTTTAATCAAGGGTCTCAAGTGATGGCAGCAATGTTCCCCACAATTACTTGCTGCTTCAAGTTCTTGATGAGGATAGATTTGTTTAATGTGAGGAGTTTCCTTCTCCTCAAGCTCTGTAGAGGAATCAGCATGATGGGATTTGTTAACATGTTCCTCTGTTAAGGCAGCTCGCAATGCATAGATCACATTTTTTGCTTCATAGAACTGTTTTTGCAAAATTTCAACTAGATTTTGAAGGGAGTCTATTCTAGCATGTTCCTCACTTCTTCGCTCAAAGCGATTTTCTATAGCTGCCATAAGACAAGCTCCCAAAACTGAGCAGAAGATAGTTTTATTTTTGCCCAGTTTGAATTTTGTTTCATGTTGTAATGAACACACTCTATCAATAACATTTTCTAAGTTCAACCAATTACTCTGTGCCCATTTTTCTCCTTCTGTAGAAGGTTTGGCATTGTGTTTGGCTAGTAGTGCATAAAATTCAGCTTTAATTTCAAGGCTAAGATTGTCACTCATTTTGGGAAGGGACCAAAACCACGACAGGGAGCTACAAACTTAAGTTCCACAAAACTACACAGCCCTCGCTGTGTCGCCCTTCGCTTCCCTGGCTGGGTGAAAGGACAATCATCTGCCTGGGAGGCTCTGCTTAGTTGCTTCAAGTTGTCCCTTCCTTCCCAGACCACATACACACAACAACAACAAAACGACAGTGTCCCGCCTTTTGCACTAAGGGATCCTTTATGAATTTCCAAAGACAGTATGGGTGCCTTTTCAGCTGCAACCCTTCTGGCTAGACAGAAATCCTGTCCGTGACGCCAATTTTAACGTCACGATCCGTTTCTTGCGGGGTGTCGTGATGGTTCTTTTCACCGATCCCAAAAGTGCAACAAAGGCAAACAACAAGGGACTATCAGTTAATCACAACAAATGCACCTTTAGTAGGGGCCAAAACAGTAAACGCGATAGTGGGGATCTGAAAGGAGATAAAAGGTTAGAGAGAGAAGAGGGATATGGGAATAGCTACCAACACAGGCGAGATCCTCAGTGCTCCGGACGATGGGGATCCGTCTGTCGTGTCGGGGGAGTCTTCGAAGTTCTGGTCGACTCGGGGCTCCAATTATAGTCCACAGAGGAGAGAGGGGGGGAACAAGTGTAATAATGAAAGTCCATTGTAATCGCCCCGAGGGAACGGGTGAGTCCACAGAAACCACCAAAGCAAGACGAATCCAATGAAGAATAAGTCCATTTGAATCACTGAAGGGAAACAGGTCATGTCATTAGTGGTCAGACCACCAATTTCCCCTCCTCCCTATAGCAGGGGTCTCAGTCTCAGCCCTTGGGAGGAGGGTTCTCATTCTTTCTTTGTCACAGTGGTAACGAGGCAGATGAGGGGTCTTCAATGAAGGACCGCGAGAGTCACCCCAAAAGTTCATTGGGCTTAAGAACGGAGATTAGAAGCAGGCCGCGCATCAGGCTGTCCCGTGCTGGCTCCATGTCAGGTCTTTGCCAAGTCCTTGCCAACTCCTTGCCAAGTTCTTACCAGGCCTTGTTGGGAACAGCCAGCATGACGGTTCAGTGGTCCCACCTGTGCTGTGTCCTGTTCTAAGCCGGAACTACAGTGGGGGAAGGGATTCTTTCTTGTGGCAATCGGAAGGCAGAATGGAAAATGAGGGGCTTCTGACGGGCTCTTACACCACCCCGTGACTGACGACTGCCCTCGAAAGATCTTCATCAGCAGGATTCCATGGTGTCGTCTTGGAGTCTTCAGGACTCGTCAAGTGTTGGCAGCACGTCCCAGGGAAAAGAGAAGAGGAAAGGGGAAAGAAAGAGAAAACAGGAAAACTAAAACAATCACAACATATTAGTAATCACAACAAATTATAATTAAACAATAAGCAAAATACAATTAGTAAATCAATAATAGTTATTTAAATAATAATCAATAGGAATCAATGAAACAATAAATTGATCAAATAATAAACCAGTATCATCAATATTAAACAGTAAAGTAATAAACCTAGTATAATCGATATTACTCAGTACAATTTTATAAACAATAAACAAAAATAATTAAAACAGCGATTAGAACAAATCATAAAAGAAAATGATGTAAAACATATCTTCTAACCTTATCATCTTCTTGTGTCTACTGTCCTGGGAACATCTCTAGTGTAAAGGATGTCGGCCAAGTGGTGTGCATTAATTATAGATGTTAATTTTGTTCATCGTTTCATCATTCTCCAATTTACAATAAGCAAGATTACTGATAAAACAAAACCAATCATAACTAAAATCAGAAGAACAACAATGGGATGACACAATTTCTTCAGGATACCGGTGGCGGTGGGTGACCACCCGAAAAGGGTATCCCACCACTTGTGCTCGGCATCACTTTTCACCCTTTCTACAACACGATGTATTTCTTGCACATGATGATGAACAGTTACCAGAGTTTTCTGTCCATTCCCCTTGATTTTTCCTAGGATCTCTATTAGATCTTGATGAAGTAATAATTGCTTTACCAGAGAAAGGTTCATCCCAATGGCAGTAGGCAGTAGCTTGTGAATCAACGTGAGATTGGATTCTAAAAGTTCATGTGAAGTAACTGGAGCTACAAAAGAAAAATCACATCCTGCAATTTTAGTAAAGTTGCAAGCACAAAAATTGGAATGATTTTTAGTAGCTACTACTGTACTTTCTATAAACACAGTATCCCAAGCGGTTCTGAAGCAGGCACACCCATTGTCTGTAGATACAAGGACTGTTTCAGAAGTCTCGTTAGGATGAATATCAAAATGACAGCTATTTTGTTCTGTGTCCAGACAAATATCTTGAGCTACAATTGCATTACCTTCACAGATAAACCCTAGTTGTTCTCAGATGGTACAGGACTCTAAATTGACAGGTTGCCATTTGTCATCAATTTGACGGGCCCATTCTCTATGTTCAGAAGGATAGAAAGTGGGTCCATCATGATTTAATCCTAGTGCAATGATAGGGAATATCAAATGCACCCAGGCATTTCTTATGGTCAACGCAAATGCTGTGGCTGTGTTTGTGTTAGGGTCATAGGTAAAATTCACTAAATTCCACCAGGATTGGAAATCTCTTTCAAAGTCAGTGGCACTGTCCCAGACTATTTTCCTCATTTCAGTAGGAAAAGTGCCTTCTTCACCTTCTCTTCTAATTGAGGCAGCAACTGACTGCATCCATCATTGAGCCCGGATACAGCTAAGAGCTAAGGAAACGTTGCTTTGTGTGGCATTAAGTGCATCAATTATCAATTTGCTATTATTTACATTTATCTTTTCCCAATTTGCTAGAATGTTTGATAGCAACCACTGATGTGTTCCCAAGGCTGATAAGGACGATTGCAGTGGTTGTTGTATTTTGGTTAAATCTTTAGTTGTGGAAGCCAATTTATTCATTCATACTTCTGAATCAATACTATTTAGGATTCCCAATCCTGTTCCCACAAGACCAGTTATGTCTCTTGGCAGCCGGTTTTTAGGAGGCTTCCACTGTCGCAGCCAGGTTGTCCAAGCCTGCAAAAAGGGTGAACAAGCTGGTTGTATTTCTCAGATATTGTTTTGCATCAGCAATTTGACTTGTTTAAGAGACCATAACAGATTAAACAATATCTGTTGTTGGCCAGTTTTCCTGATTATACATGGTCCAATTTCAAAAATTTTCGGGCTAAGTGTAACCAGTGGTTGGGTGGTAGGTGTCACAGCATTAACATCAAGTCCTACTCCAGTATTTGAATCAATACTTTCAACTTAAAAAACAAAAACAAAAACAAAAACAAAAACAAAACAAAAAAAAGTGCTTCAGTATTTTTGGACCAAAACCAAACTACTTCTACAGTTTGTGTTCATGTGAAATTGTGCCAACAATCCTGTATGCTTGGGTGCGTACAAACCTTTTTGTGCTTCAAGAGATCCTTTCACTTTTTCTGCATGCTACCACAATTAGTTCAGACCACGGTCACTCAGCTGCTTTCTGGCCATGGGGTTGTGGTAGGATGCAGAAAAGTATGACCAGTTTTATCATGGATTAGGTGGTCTTCATGTCCCTCGGAGTTCTTCTGAGAAAGTAAACACAACGGAATTCTGTCGCCGAGAGGCAGAAAAGTTAGAATGATGGAATTATCCAGCATGTATTTGTCCAATGCTCTTTCCCTAGAGCACCAGAGGATTCCCATGCATATTTCTTCAGAGGGGGTTTTAGCACAAGTGCTACTAGTCCTATAGTAAGAGAGGTCCACCAGAACAGGTTGGCCAGGGTCATGAGCTGGATTATTAGGATCATTTGGTACAGAGCATAGGAGTCAGTGTAGATGCAGACCAAAGAGGAATTCTGTGCTTCTTGTTGAAAAATACTCCAGACAGCTATCAGCTCCCCACTGTGTGTACTACCTTCTCCCTCTGTAATCATTTGCTCACCAGAGGAAAAGTGGAGGGCTTCTGCCCTAGATTTCCATCCTTTTCCTTCCCCTTTAGCAAAAGCATCAGTAAACCAAGAGTTTGCTGATTGTTCGGGGCAGAAAGGAGGGGTTACTTTGATTACAGAGGCAGGTTTGTCCAAGCTCTCCGTTTCTTGGATTGCTAAAGTTTTTACAGCTCCTTCTGTCATTGAGAAGAATTTACAGTAATGTTCAACCTGAGCATACCACTTTCTCACTGAGGCCCTCTGGGCCACCCCGTCAGGAGGGGGAGTCCCACTAGTGACTGTCTTGATAACCTTGAAGGGGCCTCTCAATACAATTGGTTGTTTTTGTGCAATTTTTTCTACTTCTAGGAAAGCTAAGATAACCATCAACAATCCTTTTTCCCAGGTAGTGTATCTTTTCTCAGCATCTTTGGAACCACGGGAATCAAAACCAACAGGTCTTGTCGGAGCCTCAGGACCCCGCTGCCATATGTGTACTGACAGCCCTGAGGAGGCAAATGCCCATTCCACCTGGAAAGGATCTGTAGGATGGATAGGGCCCAGTGCTTGATGAGCTGTTGCTTCAAAAATCAGCAATTGCAATGCTGACTCCTGAGAAAGACTCCAATCCCATTTCACCCCTTTCCTCAACAAGCCATAAAGGGGAACAAATGGGTCGTTCCAGTGACTAGGAAATCTGTCTGGTCTTTCTACAGGAGATACAGCTGCTATCGTTTTTGGAAGGAGAATTGCTGTAGGTTTGAGTGATTCTGGAAGCCCACAAATTCAAGGGGTCATTATCTTGGGCTTCACAGGTAATTGCATCAGGGATTCAAAGCCAGGAATTCATTTCTTTTTGTGAGTCATTTGCAGGCAAGCAGCTTTGTGCACATTTTCCAAGAGCTGGTCGGGGGTACTAATTCTAGCTATGGGATCTCCCCTTTCCAAGGGGCTTGTTCCCCCGGCCCAAAAAGCTGCACGCTGTGTCAGGGACCATGTGTCACCTTTCTCTCCTGTTGTTAAGAAGACACCATGTCCCCAATACCCACTGGCTTCCTGTTCAGTGAATTGAATTTGATCACCACCAGTGAGGGACACCCGGAAAACATATTCTGTTTCTGATTCATGTGGAGGGTGTCCATATTCCCTTTTAAGCTTAGCTAGCTCGGTGGCAGTGTTTACTTGTGATGGTATGTGTTTGGTTGTGATGTGAGGTTCCAGATCATCATCACTGAGATAGTTCTACTCTGTTTTAATCAAGGGTCTCAAGTGATGGCAGCAATGTTCCCCACAATTACTTGCTGCTTCAAGTTCTTGATGAGGATAGATTTGTTTAATGTGAGGACTTTCCTTCTCCTCAAGCTCTGTAGAGGAATCAGCATGATGGGATTTGTTAACATGTTCCTCTGTTAAGGCAGCTCGCAATGCATAGATCACATTTTTTGCTTCATAGAACTGTTTTTGCAAAATTTCAACTAGATTTTGAAGGGAGTCTATTCTAGCATGTTCCTCACTTCTTCGCTCAAAGCGATTTTCTATAGCTGCCATAAGACAAGCTCCCAAAACTGAGCAGAAGATAGTTTTATTTTTGCCCAGTTTGAATTTTGTTTCATGTTGTAATGAACACACTCTATCAATAACATTTTCTAAGTTCAACCAATTACTCTGTGCCCATTTTTCTCCTTCTGTAGAAGGTTTGGCATTGTGTTTGGCTAGTAGTGCATAAAATTCAGCTTTAATTTCAAGGCTAAGATTGTCACTCATTTTGGGAAGGGACCAAAACCACGACGGGGAGCTACAAACTTAAGTTCCACAAAACTACACAGCCCTCGCTGTGTCGCCCTTCGCTTCCCTGGCTGGGTGAAAGGACAATCATCTGCCTGGGAGGCTCTGCTTAGTTGCTTCAAGTTGTCCCTTCCTTCCCAGACCACATACACACAACAACAACAAAACGACAGTGTCCCGCCTTTTGCACTAAGGGATCCTTTATGAATTTCCAAAGACAGTATGGGTGCCTTTTCAGCTGCAACCCTTCTGGCTAGACAGAAATCCTGTCCGTGACGCCAATTTTAATGTCACGATCCGTTTCTTGCGGGGTGTCGTGATGGTTCTTTTCACCGATCCCAAAAGTGCAACAAAGGCAAACAACAAGGGACTATCAGTTAATCACAACAAATGCACCTTTAGTAGGGGCCAAAACAGTAAACGCGATAGTGGGGATCTGAAAGGAGATAAAAGGTTAGAGAGAGAAGAGGGATATGGGAATAGCTACCAACACAGGCGAGATCCTCAGTGCTCCGGACGATGGGGATCCGTCTGTCGTGTCGGGGGAGTCTTCGAAGTTCTGGTCGACTCGGGGCTCCAATTATAGTCCACAGAGGAGAGAGGGGGGGAACAAGTGTAATAATGAAAGTCCATTGTAATCGCCCCGAGGGAACGGGTGAGTCCACAGAAACCACCAAAGCAAGACGAATCCAATGAAGAATAAGTCCATTTGAATCACTGAAGGGAAACAGGTCATGTCATTAGTGGTCAGACCACCAATTTCCCCTCCTCCCTATAGCAGGGGTCTCAGTCTCAGCCCTTGGGAGGAGGGTTCTCATTCTTTCTTTGTCACAGTGGTAACGAGGCAGATGAGGGGTCTTCAATGAAGGACCGCGAGAGTCACCCCAAAAGTTCATTGGGCTTAAGAACGGAGATTAGAAGCAGGCCGCGCATCAGGCTGTCCCGTGCTGGCTCCATGTCAGGTCTTTGCCAAGTCCTTGCCAACTCCTTGCCAAGTTCTTACCAGGCCTTGTTGGGAACAGCCAGCATGACGGTTCAGTGGTCCCACCTGTGCTGTGTCCTGTTCTAAGCCGGAACTACAGTGGGGGAAGGGATTCTTTCTTGTGGCAATCGGAAGGCAGAATGGAAAATGAGGGGCTTCAGACGGGCTCTTACACCACCCCGTGACTGACGACTGCCCTCGAAAGATCTTCATCAGCAGGATTCCATGGTGTCGTCTTGGAGTCTTCAGGACTCGTCAAGTGTTGGCAGCACGTCCCAGGGAAAAGAGAAGAGGAAAGGGGAAAGAAAGAGAAAACAGGAAAACTAAAACAATCACAACATATTAGTAATCACAACAAATTATAATTAAACAATAAGCAAAATACAATTAGTAAATCAATAATAGTTATTTAAATAATAATCAATAGGAATCAATGAAACAATAAATTGATCAAATAATAAACCAGTATCATCAATATTAAACAGTAAAGTAATAAACCTAGTATAATCGATATTACTCAGTACAATTTTATAAACAATAAACAAAAATAATTAAAACAGCGATTAGAACAAATCATAAAAGAAAATGATGTAAAACATATCTTCTAACCTTATCATCTTCTTGTGTCTACTGTCCTGGGAACATCTCTAGTGTAAAGGATGTCGGCCAAGTGGTGTGCATTAATTATAGATGTTAATTTTGTTCATCGTTTCATCATTCTCCAATTTACAATAAGCAAGATTACTGATAAAACAAAACCAATCATAACTAAAATCAGAAGAACAACAATGGGATGACACAATTTGTTCAGGATACCGGTGGCGGTGGGTGACCACCCGAAAAGGGTATCCCACCACTTGTGCTCGGCATCACTTTTCACCCTTTCTACAACACGATGTATTTCTTGCACATGATGATGAACAGTTACCAGAGTTTTCTGTCCATTCCCCTTGATTTTTCCTAGGATCTCTATTAGATCTTGATGAAGTAATAATTGCTTTACCAGAGAAAGGTTCATCCCAATGGCAGTAGGCAGTAGCTTGTGAATCAACGTGAGATTGGATTCTAAAAGTTCATGTGAAGTAACTGGAGCTACAAAAGAAAAATCACATCCTGCAATTTTAGTAAAGTTGCAAGCACAAAAATTGGAATGATTTTTAGTAGCTACTACTGTACTTTCTATAAACACAGTATCCCAAGCGGTTCTGAAGCAGGCACACCCATTGTCTGTAGATACAAGGACTGTTTCAGAAGTCTCGTTAGGATGAATATCAAAATGACAGCTATTTTGTTCTGTGTCCAGACAAATATCTTGAGCTACAATTGCATTACCTTCACAGATAAACCCTAGTTGTTCTCAGATGGTACAGGACTCTAAATTGACAGGTTGCCATTTGTCATCAATTTGACGGGCCCATTCTCTATGTTCAGAAGGATAGAAAGTGGGTCCATCATGATTTAATCCTAGTGCAATGATAGGGAATATCAAATGCACCCAGGCATTTCTTATGGTCAACGCAAATGCTGTGGCTGTGTTTGTGTTAGGGTCATAGGTAAAATTCACTAAATTCCACCAGGATTGGAAATCTCTTTCAAAGTCAGTGGCACTGTCCCAGACTATTTTCCTCATTTCAGTAGGAAAAGTGCCTTCTTCACCTTCTCTTCTAATTGAGGCAGCAACTGACTGCATCCATCATTGAGCCCGGATACAGCTAAGAGCTAAGGAAACGTTGCTTTGTGTGGCATTAAGTGCATCAATTATCAATTTGCTATTATTTACATTTATCTTTTCCCAATTTGCTAGAATGTTTGATAGCAACCACTGATGTGTTCCCAAGGCTGATAAGGACGATTGCAGTGGTTGTTGTATTTTGGTTAAATCTTTAGTTGTGGAAGCCAATTTATTCATTCATACTTCTGAATCAATACTATTTAGGATTCCCAATCCTGTTCCCACAAGACCAGTTATGTCTCTTGGCAGCCGGTTTTTAGGAGGCTTCCACTGTCGCAGCCAGGTTGTCCAAGCCTGCAAAAAGGGTGAACAAGCTGGTTGTATTTCTCAGATATTGTTTTGCATCAGCAATTTGACTTGTTTAAGAGACCATAACAGATTAAACAATATCTGTTGTTGGCCAGTTTTCCTGATTATACATGGTCCAATTTCAAAAATTTTCGGGCTAAGTGTAACCAGTGGTTGGGTGGTAGGTGTCACAACATTAACATCAAGTCCTACTCCAGTATTTGAATCAATACTTTCAACTTAAAAAACAAAAACAAAAACAAAAACAAAAACAAAACAAAACAAAAAAAAGTGCTTCAGTATTTTTGGACCAAAACCAAACTACTTCTACAGTTTGTGTTCATGTGAAATTGTGCCAACAATCCTGTATGCTTGGGTGCGTACAAACCTTTTTGTGCTTCAAGAGATCCTTTCACTTTTTCTGCATGCTACCACAATTAGTTCAGACCACGGTCACTCAGCTGCTTTCTGGCCATGGGGTTGTGGTAGGATGCAGAAAAGTATGACCAGTTTTATCATGGATTAGGTGGTCTTCATGTCCCTCGGAGTTCTTCTGAGAAAGTAAACACAACGGAATTCTGTCGCCGAGAGGCAGAAAAGTTAGAATGATGGAATTATCCAGCATGTATTTGTCCAATGCTCTTTCCCTAGAGCACCAGAGGATTCCCATGCATATTTCTTCAGAGGGGGTTTTAGCACAAGTGCTACTAGTCCTATAGTAAGAGAGGTCCACCAGAACAGGTTGGCCAGGGTCATGAGCTGGATTATTAGGATCATTTGGTACAGAGCATAGGAGTCAGTGTAGATGCAGACCAAAGAGGAATTCTGTGCTTCTTGTTGAAAAATACTCCAGACAGCTATCAGCTCCCCACTGTGTGTACTACCTTCTCCCTCTGTAATCATTTGCTCACCAGAGGAAAAGTGGAGGGCTTCTGCCCTAGATTTCCATCCTTTTCCTTCCCCTTTAGCAAAAGCATCAGTAAACCAAGAGTTTGCTGATTGTTCGGGGCAGAAAGGAGGGGTTACTTTGATTACAGAGGCAGGTTTGTCCAAGCTCTCCGTTTCTTGGATTGCTAAAGTTTTTACAGCTCCTTCTGTCATTGAGAAGAATTTACAGTAATGTTCAACCTGAGCATACCACTTTCTCACTGAGGCCCTCTGGGCCACCCCGTCAGGAGGGGGAGTCCCACTAGTGACTGTCTTGATAACCTTGAAGGGGCCTCTCAATACAATTGGTTGTTTTTGTGCAATTTTTTCTACTTCTAGGAAAGCTAAGATAACCATCAACAATCCTTTTTCCCAGGTAGTGTATCTTTTCTCAGCATCTTTGGAACCACGGGAATCAAAACCAACAGGTCTTGTCGGAGCCTCAGGACCCCGCTGCCATATGTGTACTGACAGCCCTGAGGAGGCAAATGCCCATTCCACCTGGAAAGGATCTGTAGGATGGATAGGGCCCAGTGCTTGATGAGCTGTTGCTTCAAAAATCAGCAATTGCAATGCTGACTCCTGAGAAAGACTCCAATCCCATTTCACCCCTTTCCTCAACAAGCCATAAAGGGGAACAAATGGGTCGTTCCAGTGACTAGGAAATCTGTCTGGTCTTTCTACAGGAGATACAGCTGCTATCGTTTTTGGAAGGAGAATTGCTGTAGGTTTGAGTGATTCTGGAAGCCCACAAATTCAAGGGGTCATTATCTTGGGCTTCACAGGTAATTGCATCAGGGATTCAAAGCCAGGAATTCATTTCTTTTTGTGAGTCATTTGCAGGCAAGCAGCTTTGTGCACATTTTCCAAGAGCTGGTCGGGGGTACTAATTCTAGCTATGGGATCTCCCCTTTCCAAGGGGCTTGTTCCCCCGGCCCAAAAAGCTGCACGCTGTGTCAGGGACCATGTGTCACCTTTCTCTCCTGTTGTTAAGAAGACACCATGTCCCCAATACCCACTGGCTTCCTGTTCAGTGAATTGAATTTGATCACCACCAGTGAGGGACACCCGGAAAACATATTCTGTTTCTGATTCATGTGGAGGGTGTCCATATTCCCTTTTAAGCTTAGCTAGCTCGGTGGCAGTGTTTACTTGTGATGGTATGTGTTTGGTTGTGATGTGAGGTTCCAGATCATCATCACTGAGATAGTTCTACTCTGTTTTAATCAAGGGTCTCAAGTGATGGCAGCAATGTTCCCCACAATTACTTGCTGCTTCAAGTTCTTGATGAGGATAGATTTGTTTAATGTGAGGAGTTTCCTTCTCCTCAAGCTCTGTAGAGGAATCAGCATGATGGGATTTGTTAACATGTTCCTCTGTTAAGGCAGCTCGCAATGCATAGATCACATTTTTTGCTTCATAGAACTGTTTTTGCAAAATTTCAACTAGATTTTGAAGGGAGTCTATTCTAGCATGTTCCTCACTTCTTCGCTCAAAGCGATTTTCTATAGCTGCCATAAGACAAGCTCCCAAAACTGAGCAGAAGATAGTTTTATTTTTGCCCAGTTTGAATTTTGTTTCATGTTGTAATGAACACACTCTATCAATAACATTTTCTAAGTTCAACCAATTACTCTGTGCCCATTTTTCTCCTTCTGTAGAAGGTTTGGCATTGTGTTTGGCTAGTAGTGCATAAAATTCAGCTTTAATTTCAAGGCTAAGATTGTCACTCATTTTGGGAAGGGACCAAAACCACGACGGGGAGCTACAAACTTAAGTTCCACAAAACTACACAGCCCTCGCTGTGTCGCCCTTCGCTTCCCTGGCTGGGTGAAAGGACAATCATCTGCCTGGGAGGCTCTGCTTAGTTGCTTCAAGTTGTCCCTTCCTTCCCAGACCACATACACACAACAACAACAAAACGACAGTGTCCCGCCTTTTGCACTAAGGGATCCTTTATGAATTTCCAAAGACAGTATGGGTGCCTTTTCAGCTGCAACCCTTCTGGCTAGACAGAAATCCTGTCCGTGACGCCAATTTTAATGTCACGATCCGTTTCTTGCGGGGTGTCGTGATGGTTCTTTTCACCCATCCCAAAAGTGCAACAAAGGCAAACAACAAGGGACTATCAGTTAATCACAACAAATGCACCTTTAGTAGGGGCCAAAACAGTAAACGCGATAGTGGGGATCTGAAAGGAGATAAAAGGTTAGAGAGAGAAGAGGGATATGGGAATAGCTACCAACACAGGCGAGATCCTCAGTGCTCCGGACGATGGGGATCCGTCTGTCGTGTCGGGGGAGTCTTCGAAGTTCTGGTCGACTCGGGGCTCCAATTATAGTCCACAGAGGAGAGAGGGGGGGAACAAGTGTAATAATGAAAGTCCATTGTAATCGCCCCGAGGGAACGGGTGAGTCCACAGAAACCACCAAAGCAAGACGAATCCAATGAAGAATAAGTCCATTTGAATCACTGAAGGGAAACAGGTCATGTCATTAGTGGTCAGACCACCAATTTCCCCTCCTCCCTATAGCAGGGGTCTCAGTCTCAGCCCTTGGGAGGAGGGTTCTCATTCTTTCTTTGTCACAGTGGTAACGAGGCAGATGAGGGGTCTTCAATGAAGGACCGCGAGAGTCACCCCAAAAGTTCATTGGGCTTAAGAACGGAGATTAGAAGCAGGCCGCGCATCAGGCTGTCCCGTGCTGGCTCCATGTCAGGTCTTTGCCAAGTCCTTGCCAACTCCTTGCCAAGTTCTTACCAGGCCTTGTTGGGAACAGCCAGCATGACGGTTCAGTGGTCCCACCTGCGCTGTGTCCTGTTCTAAGCCGGAACTACAGTGGGGGAAGGGATTCTTTCTTGTGGCAATCGGAAGGCAGAATGGAAAATGAGGGGCTTCTGACGGGCTCTTACACCACCCCGTGACTGACGATTGCCCTCGAAAGATCTTCATCAGCAGGATTCCATGGTGTCGTCGTGGAGTCTTCAGGACTCGTCAAGTGTTGGCAGCACGTCCCAGGGAAAAGAGAAGAGGAAAGGGGAAAGAAAGAGAAAACAGGAAAACTAAAACAATCACAACATATTAGTAATCACAACAAATTATAATTAAACAATAAGCAAAATACAATTAGTAAATCAATAATAGTTATTTAAATAATAATCAATAGGAATCAATGAAACAATAAATTGATCAAATAATAAACCAGTATCATCAATATTAAACAGTAAAGTAATAAACCTAGTATAATCGATATTACTCAGTACAATTTTATAAACAATAAACAAAAATAATTAAAACAGCGATTAGAACAAATCATAAAAGAAAATGATGTAAAACATATCTTCTAACCTTATCATCTTCTTGTGTCTACTGTCCTGGGAACATCTCTAGTGTAAAGGATGTCGGCCAAGTGGTGTGCATTAATTATAGATGTTAATTTTGTTAATCGTTTCATCATTCTCCAATTTACAATAAGCAAGATTACTGATAAAACAAAACCAATCATAACTAAAATCAGAAGAACAACAATGGGATGACACAATTTCTTCAGGATACCGGTGGCGGTGGGTGACCACCCGAAAAGGGTATCCCACCACTTGTGCTCGGCATCACTTTTCACCCTTTCTACAACACGATGTATTTCTTGCACATGATGATGAACAGTTACCAGAGTTTTCTGTCCATTCCCCTTGATTTTTCCTAGGATCTCTATTAGATCTTGATG
This sequence comes from Vidua macroura, assembly GCF_024509145.1. Lineage (NCBI taxonomy): Eukaryota > Metazoa > Chordata > Aves > Passeriformes > Viduidae > Vidua > Vidua macroura. The sequence goes on along the minus strand of NC_071596.1, from coordinate 517,793 downwards.
AAGTAATAATTGCTTTACCAGAGAAAGGTTCATCCCAATGGCAGTAGGCAGTAGCTTGTGAATCAACGTGAGATTGGATTCTAAAAGTTCATGTGAAGTAACTGGAGCTACAAAAGAAAAATCACATCCTGCAATTTTAGTAAAGTTGCAAGCACAAAAATTGGAATGATTTTTAGTAGCTACTACTGTACTTTCTATAAACACAGTATCCCAAGCGGTTCTGAAGCAGGCACACCCATTGTCTGTAGATACAAGGACTGTTTCAGAAGTCTCGTTAGGATGAATATCAAAATGACAGCTATTTTGTTCTGTGTCCAGACAAATATCTTGAGCTACAATTGCATTACCTTCACAGATAAACCCTAGTTGTTCTCAGATGGTACAGGACTCTAAATTGACAGGTTGCCATTTGTCATCAATTTGACGGGCCCATTCTCTATGTTCAGAAGGATAGAAAGTGGGTCCATCATGATTTAATCCTAGTGCAATGATAGGGAATATCAAATGCACCCAGGCATTTCTTATGGTCAACGCAAATGCTGTGGCTGTGTTTGTGTTAGGGTCATAGGTAAAATTCACTAAATTCCACCAGGATTGGAAATCTCTTTCAAAGTCAGTGGCACTGTCCCAGACTATTTTCCTCATTTCAGTAGGAAAAGTGCCTTCTTCACCTTCTCTTCTAATTGAGGCAGCAACTGACTGCATCCATCATTGAGCCCGGATACAGCTAAGAGCTAAGGAAACGTTGCTTTGTGTGGCATTAAGTGCATCAATTATCAATTTGCTATTATTTACATTTATCTTTTCCCAATTTGCTAGAATGTTTGATAGCAACCACTGATGTGTTCCCAAGGCTGATAAGGACGATTGCAGTGGTTGTTGTATTTTGGTTAAATCTTTAGTTGTGGAAGCCAATTTATTCATTCATACTTCTGAATCAATACTATTTAGGATTCCCAATCCTGTTCCCACAAGACCAGTTATGTCTCTTGGCAGCCGGTTTTTAGGAGGCTTCCACTGTCGCAGCCAGGTTGTCCAAGCCTGCAAAAAGGGTGAACAAGCTGGTTGTATTTCTCAGATATTGTTTTGCATCAGCAATTTGACTTGTTTAAGAGACCATAACAGATTAAACAATATCTGTTGTTGGCCAGTTTTCCTGATTATACATGGTCCAATTTCAAAAATTTTCGGGCTAAGTGTAACCAGTGGTTGGGTGGTAGGTGTCACAGCATTAACATCAAGTCCTACTCCAGTATTTGAATCAATACTTTCAACTTAAAAAACAAAAACAAAAACAAAAACAAAAACAAAACAAAAAAAAGTGCTTCAGTATTTTTGGACCAAAACCAAACTACTTCTACAGTTTGTGTTCATGTGAAATTGTGCCAACAATCCTGTATGCTTGGGTGCGTACAAACCTTTTTGTGCTTCAAGAGATCCTTTCACTTTTTCTGCATGCTACCACAATTAGTTCAGACCACGGTCACTCAGCTGCTTTCTGGCCATGGGGTTGTGGTAGGATGCAGAAAAGTATGACCAGTTTTATCATGGATTAGGTGGTCTTCATGTCCCTCGGAGTTCTTCTGAGAAAGTAAACACAACGGAATTCTGTCGCCGAGAGGCAGAAAAGTTAGAATGATGGAATTATCCAGCATGTATTTGTCCAATGCTCTTTCCCTAGAGCACCAGAGGATTCCCATGCATATTTCTTCAGAGGGGGTTTTAGCACAAGTGCTACTAGTCCTATAGTAAGAGAGGTCCACCAGAACAGGTTGGCCAGGGTCATGAGCTGGATTATTAGGATCATTTGGTACAGAGCATAGGAGTCAGTGTAGATGCAGACCAAAGAGGAATTCTGTGCTTCTTGTTGAAAAATACTCCAGACAGCTATCAGCTCCCCACTGTGTGTACTACCTTCTCCCTCTGTAATCATTTGCTCACCAGAGGAAAAGTGGAGGGCTTCTGCCCTAGATTTCCATCCTTTTCCTTCCCCTTTAGCAAAAGCATCAGTAAACCAAGAGTTTGCTGATTGTTCGGGGCAGAAAGGAGGGGTTACTTTGATTACAGAGGCAGGTTTGTCCAAGCTCTCCGTTTCTTGGATTGCTAAAGTTTTTACAGCTCCTTCTGTCATTGAGAAGAAGTTACAGTAATGTTCAACCTGAGCATACCACTTTCTCACTGAGGCCCTCTGGGCCACCCCGTCAGGAGGGGGACTCCCACTAGTGACTGTCTTGATAACCTTGAAGGGGCCTCTCAATACAATTGGTTGTTTTTGTGCAATTTTTTCTACTTCTAGGAAAGCTAAGATAACCATCAACAATCCTTTTTCCCAGGTAGTGTATCTTTTCTCAGCATCTTTGGAACCACGGGAATCAAAACCAACAGGTCTTGTCGGAGCCTCAGGACCCCGCTGCCATATGTGTACTGACAGCCCTGAGGAGGCAAATGCCCATTCCACCTGGAAAGGATCTGTAGGATGGATAGGGCCCAGTGCTTGATGAGCTGTTGCTTCAAAAATCAGCAATTGCAATGCTGACTCCTGAGAAAGACTCCAATCCCATTTCACCCCTTTCCTCAACAAGCCATAAAGGGGAACAAATGGGTCGTTCCAGTGACTAGGAAATCTGTCTGGTCTTTCTACAGGAGATACAGCTGCTATCGTTTTTGGAAGGAGAATTGCTGTAGGTTTGAGTGATTCTGGAAGCCCACAAATTCAAGGGGTCATTATCTTGGGCTTCACAGGTAATTGCATCAGGGATTCAAAGCCAGGAATTCATTTCTTTTTGTGAGTCATTTGCAGGCAAGCAGCTTTGTGCACATTTTCCAAGAGCTGGTCGGGGGTACTAATTCTAGCTATGGGATCTCCCCTTTCCAAGGGGCTTGTTCCCCCGGCCCAAAAAGCTGCACGCTGTGTCAGGGACCATGTGTCACCTTTCTCTCCTGTTGTTAAGAAGACACCATGTCCCCAATACCCACTGGCTTCCTGTTCAGTGAATTGAATTTGATCACCACCAGTGAGGGACACCCGGAAAACATATTCTGTTTCTGATTCATGTGGAGGGTGTCCATATTCCCTTTTAAGCTTAGCTAGCTCGGTGGCAGTGTTTACTTGTGATGGTATGTGTTTGGTTGTGATGTGAGGTTCCAGATCATCATCACTGAGATAGTTCTACTCTGTTTTAATCAAGGGTCTCAAGTGATGGCAGCAATGTTCCCCACAATTACTTGCTGCTTCAAGTTCTTGATGAGGATAGATTTGTTTAATGTGAGGAGTTTCCTTCTCCTCAAGCTCTGTAGAGGAATCAGCATGATGGGATTTGTTAACATGTTCCTCTGTTAAGGCAGCTCGCAATGCATAGATCACATTTTTTGCTTCATAGAACTGTTTTTGCAAAATTTCAACTAGATTTTGAAGGGAGTCTATTATAGCATGTTCCTCACTTCTTCGCTCAAAGCGATTTTCTATAGCTGCCATAAGACAAGCTCCCAAAACTGAGCAGAAGATAGTTTTATTTTTGCCCAGTTTGAATTTTGTTTCATGTTGTAATGAACACACTCTATCAATAACATTTTCTAAGTTCAACCAATTACTCTGTGCCCATTTTTCTCCTTCTGTAGAAGGTTTGGCATTGTGTTTGGCTAGTAGTGCATAAAATTCAGCTTTAATTTCAAGGCTAAGATTGTCACTCATTTTGGGAAGGGACCAAAACCACGACGGGGAGCTACAAACTTAAGTTCCACAAAACTACACAGCCCTCGCTGTGTCGCCCTTCGCTTCCCTGGCTGGGTGAAAGGACAATCATCTGCCTGGGAGGCTCTGCTTAGTTGCTTCAAGTTGTCCCTTCCTTCCCAGACCACATACACACAACAACAACAAAACGACAGTGTCCCGCCTTTTGCACTAAGGGATCCTTTATGAATTTCCAAAGACAGTATGGGTGCCTTTTCAGCTGCAACCCTTCTGGCTAGACAGAAATCCTGTCCGTGACGCCAATTTTAATGTCACGATCCGTTTCTTGCGGGGTGTCGTGATGGTTCTTTTCACCCATCCCAAAAGTGCAACAAAGGCAAACAACAAGGGACTATCAGTTAATCACAACAAATGCACCTTTAGTAGGGGCCAAAACAGTAAACGCGATAGTGGGGATCTGAAAGGAGATAAAAGGTTAGAGAGAGAAGAGGGATATGGGAATAGCTACCAACACAGGCGAGATCCTCAGTGCTCCGGACGATGGGGATCCGTCTGTCGTGTCGGGGGAGTCTTCGAAGTTCTGGTCGACTCGGGGCTCCAATTATAGTCCACAGAGGAGAGAGGGGGGGAACAAGTGTAATAATGAAAGTCCATTGTAATCGCCCCGAGGGAACGGGTGAGTCCACAGAAACCACCAAAGCAAGACGAATCCAATGAAGAATAAGTCCATTTGAATCACTGAAGGGAAACAGGTCATGTCATTAGTGGTCAGACCACCAATTTCCCCTCCTCCCTATAGCAGGGGTCTCAGTCTCAGCCCTTGGGAGGAGGGTTCTCATTCTTTCTTTGTCACAGTGGTAACGAGGCAGATGAGGGGTCTTCAATGAAGGACCGCGAGAGTCACCCCAAAAGTTCATTGGGCTTAAGAACGGAGATTAGAAGCAGGCCGCGCATCAGGCTGTCCCGTGCTGGCTCCATGTCAGGTCTTTGCCAAGTCCTTGCCAACTCCTTGCCAAGTTCTTACCAGGCCTTGTTGGGAACAGCCAGCATGACGGTTCAGTGGTCCCACCTGCGCTGTGTCCTGTTCTAAGCCGGAACTACAGTGGGGGAAGGGATTCTTTCTTGTGGCAATCGGAAGGCAGAATGGAAAATGAGGGGCTTCTGACGGGCTCTTACACCACCCCGTGACTGACGATTGCCCTCGAAAGATCTTCATCAGCAGGATTCCATGGTGTCGTCGTGGAGTCTTCAGGACTCGTCAAGTGTTGGCAGCACGTCCCAGGGAAAAGAGAAGAGGAAAGGGGAAAGAAAGAGAAAACAGGAAAACTAAAACAATCACAACATATTAGTAATCACAACAAATTATAATTAAACAATAAGCAAAATACAATTAGTAAATCAATAATAGTTATTTAAATAATAATCAATAGGAATCAATGAAACAATAAATTGATCAAATAATAAACCAGTATCATCAATATTAAACAGTAAAGTAATAAACCTAGTATAATCGATATTACTCAGTACAATTTTATAAACAATAAACAAAAATAATTAAAACAGCGATTAGAACAAATCATAAAAGAAAATGATGTAAAACATATCTTCTAACCTTATCATCTTCTTGTGTCTACTGTCCTGGGAACATCTCTAGTGTAAAGGATGTCGGCCAAGTGGTGTGCATTAATTATAGATGTTAATTTTGTTAATCGTTTCATCATTCTCCAATTTACAATAAGCAAGATTACTGATAAAACAAAACCAATCATAACTAAAATCAGAAGAACAACAATGGGATGACACAATTTCTTCAGGATACCGGTGGCGGTGGGTGACCACCCGAAAAGGGTATCCCACCACTTGTGCTCGGCATCACTTTTCACCCTTTCTACAACACGATGTATTTCTTGCACATGATGATGAACAGTTACCAGAGTTTTCTGTCCATTCCCCTTGATTTTTCCTAGGATCTCTATTAGATCTTGATGAAGTAATAATTGCTTTACCAGAGAAAGGTTCATCCCAATGGCAGTAGGCAGTAGCTTGTGAATCAACGTGAGATTGGATTCTAAAAGTTCATGTGAAGTAACTGGAGCTACAAAAGAAAAATCACATCCTGCAATTTTAGTAAAGTTGCAAGCACAAAAATTGGAATGATTTTTAGTAGCTACTACTGTACTTTCTATAAACACAGTATCCCAAGCGGTTCTGAAGCAGGCACACCCATTGTCTGTAGATACAAGGACTGTTTCAGAAGTCTCGTTAGGATGAATATCAAAATGACAGCTATTTTGTTCTGTGTCCAGACAAATATCTTGAGCTACAATTGCATTACCTTCACAGATAAACCCTAGTTGTTCTCAGATGGTACAGGACTCTAAATTGACAGGTTGCCATTTGTCATCAATTTGACGGGCCCATTCTCTATGTTCAGAAGGATAGAAAGTGGGTCCATCATGATTTAATCCTAGTGCAATGATAGGGAATATCAAATGCACCCAGGCATTTCTTATGGTCAACGCAAATGCTGTGGCTGTGTTTGTGTTAGGGTCATAGGTAAAATTCACTAAATTCCACCAGGATTGGAAATCTCTTTCAAAGTCAGTGGCACTGTCCCAGACTATTTTCCTCATTTCAGTAGGAAAAGTGCCTTCTTCACCTTCTCTTCTAATTGAGGCAGCAACTGACTGCATCCATCATTGAGCCCGGATACAGCTAAGAGCTAAGGAAACGTTGCTTTGTGTGGCATTAAGTGCATCAATTATCAATTTGCTATTATTTACATTTATCTTTTCCCAATTTGCTAGAATGTTTGATAGCAACCACTGATGTGTTCCCAAGGCTGATAAGGACGATTGCAGTGGTTGTTGTATTTTGGTTAAATCTTTAGTTGTGGAAGCCAATTTATTCATTCATACTTCTGAATCAATACTATTTAGGATTCCCAATCCTGTTCCCACAAGACCAGTTATGTCTCTTGGCAGCCGGTTTTTAGGAGGCTTCCACTGTCGCAGCCAGGTTGTCCAAGCCTGCAAAAAGGGTGAACAAGCTGGTTGTATTTCTCAGATATTGTTTTGCATCAGCAATTTGACTTGTTTAAGAGACCATAACAGATTAAACAATATCTGTTGTTGGCCAGTTTTCCTGATTATACATGGTCCAATTTCAAAAATTTTCGGGCTAAGTGTAACCAGTGGTTGGGTGGTAGGTGTCACAGCATTAACATCAAGTCCTACTCCAGTATTTGAATCAATACTTTCAACTTAAAAAACAAAAACAAAAACAAAAACAAAAACAAAACAAAAAAAAGTGCTTCAGTATTTTTGGACCAAAACCAAACTACTTCTACAGTTTGTGTTCATGTGAAATTGTGCCAACAATCCTGTATGCTTGGGTGCGTACAAACCTTTTTGTGCTTCAAGAGATCCTTTCACTTTTTCTGCATGCTACCACAATTAGTTCAGACCACGGTCACTCAGCTGCTTTCTGGCCATGGGGTTGTGGTAGGATGCAGAAAAGTATGACCAGTTTTATCATGGATTAGGTGGTCTTCATGTCCCTCGGAGTTCTTCTGAGAAAGTAAACACAACGGAATTCTGTCGCCGAGAGGCAGAAAAGTTAGAATGATGGAATTATCCAGCATGTATTTGTCCAATGCTCTTTCCCTAGAGCACCAGAGGATTCCCATGCATATTTCTTCAGAGGGGGTTTTAGCACAAGTGCTACTAGTCCTATAGTAAGAGAGGTCCACCAGAACAGGTTGGCCAGGGTCATGAGCTGGATTATTAGGATCATTTGGTACAGAGCATAGGAGTCAGTGTAGATGCAGACCAAAGAGGAATTCTGTGCTTCTTGTTGAAAAATACTCCAGACAGCTATCAGCTCCCCACTGTGTGTACTACCTTCTCCCTCTGTAATCATTTGCTCACCAGAGGAAAAGTGGAGGGCTTCTGCCCTAGATTTCCATCCTTTTCCTTCCCCTTTAGCAAAAGCATCAGTAAACCAAGAGTTTGCTGATTGTTCGGGGCAGAAAGGAGGGGTTACTTTGATTACAGAGGCAGGTTTGTCCAAGCTCTCCGTTTCTTGGATTGCTAAAGTTTTTACAGCTCCTTCTGTCATTGAGAAGAATTTACAGTAATGTTCAACCTGAGCATACCACTTTCTCACTGAGGCCCTCTGGGCCACCCCGTCAGGAGGGGGAGTCCCACTAGTGACTGTCTTGATAACCTTGAAGGGGCCTCTCAATACAATTGGTTGTTTTTGTGCAATTTTTTCTACTTCTAGGAAAGCTAAGATAACCATCAACAATCCTTTTTCCCAGGTAGTGTATCTTTTCTCAGCATCTTTGGAACCACGGGAATCAAAACCAACAGGTCTTGTCGGAGCCTCAGGACCCCGCTGCCATATGTGTACTGACAGCCCTGAGGAGGCAAATGCCCATTCCACCTGGAAAGGATCTGTAGGATGGATAGGGCCCAGTGCTTGATGAGCTGTTGCTTCAAAAATCAGCAATTGCAATGCTGACTCCTGAGAAAGACTCCAATCCCATTTCACCCCTTTCCTCAACAAGCCATAAAGGGGAACAAATGGGTCGTTCCAGTGACTAGGAAATCTGTCTGGTCTTTCTACAGGAGATACAGCTGCTATCGTTTTTGGAAGGAGAATTGCTGTAGGTTTGAGTGATTCTGGAAGCCCACAAATTCAAGGGGTCATTATCTTGGGCTTCACAGGTAATTGCATCAGGGATTCAAAGCCAGGAATTCATTTCTTTTTGTGAGTCATTTGCAGGCAAGCAGCTTTGTGCACATTTTCCAAGAGCTGGTCGGGGGTACTAATTCTAGCTATGGGATCTCCCCTTTCCAAGGGGCTTGTTCCCCCGGCCCAAAAAGCTGCACGCTGTGTCAGGGACCATGTGTCACCTTTCTCTCCTGTTGTTAAGAAGACACCATGTCCCCAATACCCACTGGCTTCCTGTTCAGTGAATTGAATTTGATCACCACCAGTGAGGGACACCCGGAAAACATATTCTGTTTCTGATTCATGTGGAGGGTGTCCATATTCCCTTTTAAGCTTAGCTAGCTCGGTGGCAGTGTTTACTTGTGATGGTATGTGTTTGGTTGTGATGTGAGGTTCCAGATCATCATCACTGAGATAGTTCTACTCTGTTTTAATCAAGGGTCTCAAGTGATGGCAGCAATGTTCCCCACAATTACTTGCTGCTTCAAGTTCTTGATGAGGATAGATTTGTTTAATGTGAGGACTTTCCTTCTCCTCAAGCTCTGTAGAGGAATCAGCATGATGGGATTTGTTAACATGTTCCTCTGTTAAGGCAGCTCGCAATGCATAGATCACATTTTTTGCTTCATAGAACTGTTTTTGCAAAATTTCAACTAGATTTTGAAGGGAGTCTATTCTAGCATGTTCCTCACTTCTTCGCTCAAAGCGATTTTCTATAGCTGCCATAAGACAAGCTCCCAAAACTGAGCAGAAGATAGTTTTATTTTTGCCCAGTTTGAATTTTGTTTCATGTTGTAATGAACACACTCTATCAATAACATTTTCTAAGTTCAACCAATTACTCTGTGCCCATTTTTCTCCTTCTGTAGAAGGTTTGGCATTGTGTTTGGCTAGTAGTGCATAAAATTCAGCTTTAATTTCAAGGCTAAGATTGTCACTCATTTTGGGAAGGGACCAAAACCACGACGGGGAGCTACAAACTTAAGTTCCACAAAACTACACAGCCCTCGCTGTGTCGCCCTTCGCTTCCCTGGCTGGGTGAAAGGACAATCATCTGCCTGGGAGGCTCTGCTTAGTTGCTTCAAGTTGTCCCTTCCTTCCCAGACCACATACACACAACAACAACAAAACGACAGTGTCCCGCCTTTTGCACTAAGGGATCCTTTATGAATTTCCAAAGACAGTATGGGTGCCTTTTCAGCTGCAACCCTTCTGGCTAGACAGAAATCCTGTCCGTGACGCCAATTTTAATGTCACGATCCGTTTCTTGCGGGGTGTCGTGATGGTTCTTTTCACCGATCCCAAAAGTGCAACAAAGGCAAACAACAAGGGACTATCAGTTAATCACAACAAATGCACCTTTAGTAGGGGCCAAAACAGTAAACGCGATAGTGGGGATCTGAAAGGAGATAAAAGGTTAGAGAGAGAAGAGGGATATGGGAATAGCTACCAACACAGGCGAGATCCTCAGTGCTCCGGACGATGGGGATCCGTCTGTCGTGTCGGGGGAGTCTTCGAAGTTCTGGTCGACTCGGGGCTCCAATTATAGTCCACAGAGGAGAGAGGGGGGGAACAAGTGTAATAATGAAAGTCCATTGTAATCGCCCCGAGGGAACGGGTGAGTCCACAGAAACCACCAAAGCAAGACGAATCCAATGAAGAATAAGTCCATTTGAATCACTGAAGGGAAACAGGTCATGTCATTAGTGGTCAGACCACCAATTTCCCCTCCTCCCTATAGCAGGGGTCTCAGTCTCAGCCCTTGGGAGGAGGGTTCTCATTCTTTCTTTGTCACAGTGGTAACGAGGCAGATGAGGGGTCTTCAATGAAGGACCGCGAGAGTCACCCCAAAAGTTCATTGGGCTTAAGAACGGAGATTAGAAGCAGGCCGCGCATCAGGCTGTCCCGTGCTGGCTCCATGTCAGGTCTTTGCCAAGTCCTTGCCAACTCCTTGCCAAGTTCTTACCAGGCCTTGTTGGGAACAGCCAGCATGACGGTTCAGTGGTCCCACCTGTGCTGTGTCCTGTTCTAAGCCGGAACTACAGTGGGGGAAGGGATTCTTTCTTGTGGCAATCGGAAGGCAGAATGGAAAATGAGGGGCTTCAGACGGGCTCTTACACCACCCCGTGACTGACGACTGCCCTCGAAAGATCTTCATCAGCAGGATTCCATGGTGTCGTCTTGGAGTCTTCAGGACTCGTCAAGTGTTGGCAGCACGTCCCAGGGAAAAGAGAAGAGGAAAGGGGAAAGAAAGAGAAAACAGGAAAACTAAAACAATCACAACATATTAGTAATCACAACAAATTATAATTAAACAATAAGCAAAATACAATTAGTAAATCAATAATAGTTATTTAAATAATAATCAATAGGAATCAATGAAACAATAAATTGATCAAATAATAAACCAGTATCATCAATATTAAACAGTAAAGTAATAAACCTAGTATAATCGATATTACTCAGTACAATTTTATAAACAATAAACAAAAATAATTAAAACAGCGATTAGAACAAATCATAAAAGAAAATGATGTAAAACATATCTTCTAACCTTATCATCTTCTTGTGTCTACTGTCCTGGGAACATCTCTAGTGTAAAGGATGTCGGCCAAGTGGTGTGCATTAATTATAGATGTTAATTTTGTTCATCGTTTCATCATTCTCCAATTTACAATAAGCAAGATTACTGATAAAACAAAACCAATCATAACTAAAATCAGAAGAACAACAATGGGATGACACAATTTCTTCAGGATACCGGTGGCGGTGGGTGACCACCCGAAAAGGGTATCCCACCACTTGTGCTCGGCATCACTTTTCACCCTTTCTACAACACGATGTATTTCTTGCACATGATGATGAACAGTTACCAGAGTTTTCTGTCCATTCCCCTTGATTTTTCCTAGGATCTCTATTAGATCTTGATGAAGTAATAATTGCTTTACCAGAGAAAGGTTCATCCCAATGGCAGTAGGCAGTAGCTTGTGAATCAACGTGAGATTGGATTCTAAAAGTTCATGTGAAGTAACTGGAGCTACAAAAGAAAAATCACATCCTGCAATTTTAGTAAAGTTGCAAGCACAAAAATTGGAATGATTTTTAGTAGCTACTACTGTACTTTCTATAAACACAGTATCCCAAGCGGTTCTGAAGCAGGCACACCCATTGTCTGTAGATACAAGGACTGTTTCAGAAGTCTCGTTAGGATGAATATCAAAATGACAGCTATTTTGTTCTGTGTCCAGACAAATATCTTGAGCTACAATTGCATTACCTTCACAGATAAACCCTAGTTGTTCTCAGATGGTACAGGACTCTAAATTGACAGGTTGCCATTTGTCATCAATTTGACGGGCCCATTCTCTATGTTCAGAAGGATAGAAAGTGGGTCCATCATGATTTAATCCTAGTGCAATGATAGGGAATATCAAATGCACCCAGGCATTTCTTATGGTCAACGCAAATGCTGTGGCTGTGTTTGTGTTAGGGTCATAGGTAAAATTCACTAAATTCCACCAGGATTGGAAATCTCTTTCAAAGTCAGTGGCACTGTCCCAGACTATTTTCCTCATTTCAGTAGGAAAAGTGCCTTCTTCACCTTCTCTTCTAATTGAGGCAGCAACTGACTGCATCCATCATTGAGCCCGGATACAGCTAAGAGCTAAGGAAACGTTGCTTTGTGTGGCATTAAGTGCATCAATTATCAATTTGCTATTATTTACATTTATCTTTTCCCAATTTGCTAGAATGTTTGATAGCAACCACTGATGTGTTCCCAAGGCTGATAAGGACGATTGCAGTGGTTGTTGTATTTTGGTTAAATCTTTAGTTGTGGAAGCCAATTTATTCATTCATACTTCTGAATCAATACTATTTAGGATTCCCAATCCTGTTCCCACAAGACCAGTTATGTCTCTTGGCAGCCGGTTTTTAGGAGGCTTCCACTGTCGCAGCCAGGTTGTCCAAGCCTGCAAAAAGGGTGAACAAGCTGGTTGTATTTCTCAGATATTGTTTTGCATCAGCAATTTGACTTGTTTAAGAGACCATAACAGATTAAACAATATCTGTTGTTGGCCAGTTTTCCTGATTATACATGGTCCAATTTCAAAAATTTTCGGGCTAAGTGTAACCAGTGGTTGGGTGGTAGGTGTCACAACATTAACATCAAGTCCTACTCCAGTATTTGAATCAATACTTTCAACTTAAAAAACAAAAACAAAAACAAAAACAAAAACAAAACAAAACAAAAAAAAGTGCTTCAGTATTTTTGGACCAAAACCAAACTACTTCTACAGTTTGTGTTCATGTGAAATTGTGCCAACAATCCTGTATGCTTGGGTGCGTACAAACCTTTTTGTGCTTCAAGAGATCCTTTCACTTTTTCTGCATGCTACCACAATTAGTTCAGACCACGGTCACTCAGCTGCTTTCTGGCCATGGGGTTGTGGTAGGATGCAGAAAAGTATGACCAGTTTTATCATGGATTAGGTGGTCTTCATGTCCCTCGGAGTTCTTCTGAGAAAGTAAACACAACGGAATTCTGTCGCCGAGAGGCAGAAAAGTTAGAATGATGGAATTATCCAGCATGTATTTGTCCAATGCTCTTTCCCTAGAGCACCAGAGGATTCCCATGCATATTTCTTCAGAGGGGGTTTTAGCACAAGTGCTACTAGTCCTATAGTAAGAGAGGTCCACCAGAACAGGTTGGCCAGGGTCATGAGCTGGATTATTAGGATCATTTGGTACAGAGCATAGGAGTCAGTGTAGATGCAGACCAAAGAGGAATTCTGTGCTTCTTGTTGAAAAATACTCCAGACAGCTATCAGCTCCCCACTGTGTGTACTACCTTCTCCCTCTGTAATCATTTGCTCACCAGAGGAAAAGTGGAGGGCTTCTGCCCTAGATTTCCATCCTTTTCCTTCCCCTTTAGCAAAAGCATCAGTAAACCAAGAGTTTGCTGATTGTTCGGGGCAGAAAGGAGGGGTTACTTTGATTACAGAGGCAGGTTTGTCCAAGCTCTCCGTTTCTTGGATTGCTAAAGTTTTTACAGCTCCTTCTGTCATTGAGAAGAATTTACAGTAATGTTCAACCTGAGCATACCACTTTCTCACTGAGGCCCTCTGGGCCACCCCGTCAGGAGGGGGAGTCCCACTAGTGACTGTCTTGATAACCTTGAAGGGGCCTCTCAATACAATTGGTTGTTTTTGTGCAATTTTTTCTACTTCTAGGAAAGCTAAGATAACCATCAACAATCCTTTTTCCCAGGTAGTGTATCTTTTCTCAGCATCTTTGGAACCACGGGAATCAAAACCAACAGGTCTTGTCGGAGCCTCAGGACCCCGCTGCCATATGTGTACTGACAGCCCTGAGGAGGCAAATGCCCATTCCACCTGGAAAGGATCTGTAGGATGGATAGGGCCCAGTGCTTGATGAGCTGTTGCTTCAAAAATCAGCAATTGCAATGCTGACTCCTGAGAAAGACTCCAATCCCATTTCACCCCTTTCCTCAACAAGCCATAAAGGGGAACAAATGGATCGTTCCAGTGACTAGGAAATCTGTCTGGTCTTTCTACAGGAGATACAGCTGCTATCGTTTTTGGAAGGAGAATTGCTGTAGGTTTGAGTGATTCTGGAAGCCCACAAATTCAAGGGGTCATTATCTTGGGCTTCACAGGTAATTGCATCAGGGATTCAAAGCCAGGAATTCATTTCTTTTTGTGAGTCATTTGCAGGCAAGCAGCTTTGTGCACATTTTCCAAGAGCTGGTCGGGGGTACTAATTCTAGCTATGGGATCTCCCCTTTCCAAGGGGCTTGTTCCCCCGGCCCAAAAAGCTGCACGCTGTGTCAGGGACCATGTGTCACCTTTCTCTCCTGTTGTTAAGAAGACACCATGTCCCCAATACCCACTGGCTTCCTGTTCAGTGAATTGAATTTGATCACCACCAGTGAGGGACACCCGGAAAACATATTCTGTTTCTGATTCATGTGGAGGGTGTCCATATTCCCTTTTAAGCTTAGCTAGCTCGGTGGCAGTGTTTACTTGTGATGGTATGTGTTTGGTTGTGATGTGAGGTTCCAGATCATCATCACTGAGATAGTTCTACTCTGTTTTAATCAAGGGTCTCAAGTGATGGCAGCAATGTTCCCCACAATTACTTGCTGCTTCAAGTTCTTGATGAGGATAGATTTGTTTAATGTGAGGACTTTCCTTCTCCTCAAGCTCTGTAGAGGAATCAGCATGATGGGATTTGTTAACATGTTCCTCTGTTAAGGCAGCTCGCAATGCATAGATCACATTTTTTGCTTCATAGAACTGTTTTTGCAAAATTTCAACTAGATTTTGAAGGGAGTCTATTCTAGCATGTTCCTCACTTCTTCGCTCAAAGCGATTTTCTATAGCTGCCATAAGACAAGCTCCCAAAACTGAGCAGAAGATAGTTTTATTTTTGCCCAGTTTGAATTTTGTTTCATGTTGTAATGAACACACTCTATCAATAACATTTTCTAAGTTCAACCAATTACTCTGTGCCCATTTTTCTCCTTCTGTAGAAGGTTTGGCATTGTGTTTGGCTAGTAGTGCATAAAATTCAGCTTTAATTTCAAGGCTAAGATTGTCACTCATTTTGGGAAGGGACCAAAACCACGACGGGGAGCTACAAACTTAAGTTCCACAAAACTACACAGCCCTCGCTGTGTCGCCCTTCGCTTCCCTGGCTGGGTGAAAGGACAATCATCTGCCTGGGAGGCTCTGCTTAGTTGCTTCAAGTTGTCCCTTCCTTCCCAGACCACATACACACAACAACAACAAAACGACAGTGTCCCGCCTTTTGCACTAAGGGATCCTTTATGAATTTCCAAAGACAGTATGGGTGCCTTTTCAGCTGCAACCCTTCTGGCTAGACAGAAATCCTGTCCGTGACGCCAATTTTAATGTCACGATCCGTTTCTTGCGGGGTGTCGTGATGGTTCTTTTCACCGATCCCAAAAGTGCAACAAAGGCAAACAACAAGGGACTATCAGTTAATCACAACAAATGCACCTTTAGTAGGGGCCAAAACAGTAAACGCGATAGTGGGGATCTGAAAGGAGATAAAAGGTTAGAGAGAGAAGAGGGATATGGGAATAGCTACCAACACAGGCGAGATCCTCAGTGCTCCGGACGATGGGGATCCGTCTGTCGTGTCGGGGGAGTCTTCGAAGTTCTGGTCGACTCGGGGCTCCAATTATAGTCCACAGAGGAGAGAGGGGGGGAACAAGTGTAATAATGAAAGTCCATTGTAATCGCCCCGAGGGAACGGGTGAGTCCACAGAAACCACCAAAGCAAGACGAATCCAATGAAGAATAAGTCCATTTGAATCACTGAAGGGAAACAGGTCATGTCATTAGTGGTCAGACCACCAATTTCCCCTCCTCCCTATAGCAGGGGTCTCAGTCTCAGCCCTTGGGAGGAGGGTTCTCATTCTTTCTTTGTCACAGTGGTAACGAGGCAGATGAGGGGTCTTCAATGAAGGACCGCGAGAGTCACCCCAAAAGTTCATTGGGCTTAAGAACGGAGATTAGAAGCAGGCCGCGCATCAGGCTGTCCCGTGCTGGCTCCATGTCAGGTCTTTGCCAAGTCCTTGCCAACTCCTTGCCAAGTTCTTACCAGGCCTTGTTGGGAACAGCCAGCATGACGGTTCAGTGGTCCCACCTGTGCTGTGTCCTGTTCTAAGCCGGAACTACAGTGGGGGAAGGGATTCTTTCTTGTGGCAATCGGAAGGCAGAATGGAAAATGAGGGGCTTCAGACGGGCTCTTACACCACCCCGTGACTGACGACTGCCCTCGAAAGATCTTCATCAGCAGGATTCCATGGTGTCGTCTTGGAGTCTTCAGGACTCGTCAAGTGTTGGCAGCACGTCCCAGGGAAAAGAGAAGAGGAAAGGGGAAAGAAAGAGAAAACAGGAAAACTAAAACAATCACAACATATTAGTAATCACAACAAATTATAATTAAACAATAAGCAAAATACAATTAGTAAATCAATAATAGTTATTTAAATAATAATCAATAGGAATCAATGAAACAATAAATTGATCAAATAATAAACCAGTATCATCAATATTAAACAGTAAAGTAATAAACCTAGTATAATCGATATTACTCAGTACAATTTTATAAACAATAAACAAAAATAATTAAAACAGCGATTAGAACAAATCATAAAAGAAAATGATGTAAAACATATCTTCTAACCTTATCATCTTCTTGTGTCTACTGTCCTGGGAACATCTCTAGTGTAAAGGATGTCGGCCAAGTGGTGTGCATTAATTATAGATGTTAATTTTGTTCATCGTTTCATCATTCTCCAATTTACAATAAGCAAGATTACTGATAAAACAAAACCAATCATAACTAAAATCAGAAGAACAACAATGGGATGACACAATTTCTTCAGGATACCGGTGGCGGTGGGTGACCACCCGAAAAGGGTATCCCACCACTTGTGCTCGGCATCACTTTTCACCCTTTCTACAACACGATGTATTTCTTGCACATGATGATGAACAGTTACCAGAGTTTTCTGTCCATTCCCCTTGATTTTTCCTAGGATCTCTATTAGATCTTGATGAAGTAATAATTGCTTTACCAGAGAAAGGTTCATCCCAATGGCAGTAGGCAGTAGCTTGTGAATCAACGTGAGATTGGATTCTAAAAGTTCATGTGAAGTAACTGGAGCTACAAAAGAAAAATCACATCCTGCAATTTTAGTAAAGTTGCAAGCACAAAAATTGGAATGATTTTTAGTAGCTACTACTGTACTTTCTATAAACACAGTATCCCAAGCGGTTCTGAAGCAGGCACACCCATTGTCTGTAGATACAAGGACTGTTTCAGAAGTCTCGTTAGGATGAATATCAAAATGACAGCTATTTTGTTCTGTGTCCAGACAAATATCTTGAGCTACAATTGCATTACCTTCACAGATAAACCCTAGTTGTTCTCAGATGGTACAGGACTCTAAATTGACAGGTTGCCATTTGTCATCAATTTGACGGGCCCATTCTCTATGTTCAGAAGGATAGAAAGTGGGTCCATCATGATTTAATCCTAGTGCAATGATAGGGAATATCAAATGCACCCAGGCATTTCTTATGGTCAACGCAAATGCTGTGGCTGTGTTTGTGTTAGGGTCATAGGTAAAATTCACTAAATTCCACCAGGATTGGAAATCTCTTTCAAAGTCAGTGGCACTGTCCCAGACTATTTTCCTCATTTCAGTAGGAAAAGTGCCTTCTTCACCTTCTCTTCTAATTGAGGCAGCAACTGACTGCATCCATCATTGAGCCCGGATACAGCTAAGAGCTAAGGAAACGTTGCTTTGTGTGGCATTAAGTGCATCAATTATCAATTTGCTATTATTTACATTTATCTTTTCCCAATTTGCTAGAATGTTTGATAGCAACCACTGATGTGTTCCCAAGGCTGATAAGGACGATTGCAGTGGTTGTTGTATTTTGGTTAAATCTTTAGTTGTGGAAGCCAATTTATTCATTCATACTTCTGAATCAATACTATTTAGGATTCCCAATCCTGTTCCCACAAGACCAGTTATGTCTCTTGGCAGCCGGTTTTTAGGAGGCTTCCACTGTCGCAGCCAGGTTGTCCAAGCCTGCAAAAAGGGTGAACAAGCTGGTTGTATTTCTCAGATATTGTTTTGCATCAGCAATTTGACTTGTTTAAGAGACCATAACAGATTAAACAATATCTGTTGTTGGCCAGTTTTCCTGATTATACATGGTCCAATTTCAAAAATTTTCGGGCTAAGTGTAACCAGTGGTTGGGTGGTAGGTGTCACAACATTAACATCAAGTCCTACTCCAGTATTTGAATCAATACTTTCAACTTAAAAAACAAAAACAAAAACAAAAACAAAAACAAAACAAAACAAAAAAAAGTGCTTCAGTATTTTTGGACCAAAACCAAACTACTTCTACAGTTTGTGTTCATGTGAAATTGTGCCAACAATCCTGTATGCTTGGGTGCGTACAAACCTTTTTGTGCTTCAAGAGATCCTTTCACTTTTTCTGCATGCTACCACAATTAGTTCAGACCACGGTCACTCAGCTGCTTTCTGGCCATGGGGTTGTGGTAGGATGCAGAAAAGTATGACCAGTTTTATCATGGATTAGGTGGTCTTCATGTCCCTCGGAGTTCTTCTGAGAAAGTAAACACAACGGAATTCTGTCGCCGAGAGGCAGAAAAGTTAGAATGATGGAATTATCCAGCATGTATTTGTCCAATGCTCTTTCCCTAGAGCACCAGAGGATTCCCATGCATATTTCTTCAGAGGGGGTTTTAGCACAAGTGCTACTAGTCCTATAGTAAGAGAGGTCCACCAGAACAGGTTGGCCAGGGTCATGAGCTGGATTATTAGGATCATTTGGTACAGAGCATAGGAGTCAGTGTAGATGCAGACCAAAGAGGAATTCTGTGCTTCTTGTTGAAAAATACTCCAGACAGCTATCAGCTCCCCACTGTGTGTACTACCTTCTCCCTCTGTAATCATTTGCTCACCAGAGGAAAAGTGGAGGGCTTCTGCCCTAGATTTCCATCCTTTTCCTTCCCCTTTAGCAAAAGCATCAGTAAACCAAGAGTTTGCTGATTGTTCGGGGCAGAAAGGAGGGGTTACTTTGATTACAGAGGCAGGTTTGTCCAAGCTCTCCGTTTCTTGGATTGCTAAAGTTTTTACAGCTCCTTCTGTCATTGAGAAGAATTTACAGTAATGTTCAACCTGAGCATACCACTTTCTCACTGAGGCCCTCTGGGCCACCCCGTCAGGAGGGGGAGTCCCACTAGTGACTGTCTTGATAACCTTGAAGGGGCCTCTCAATACAATTGGTTGTTTTTGTGCAATTTTTTCTACTTCTAGGAAAGCTAAGATAACCATCAACAATCCTTTTTCCCAGGTAGTGTATCTTTTCTCAGCATCTTTGGAACCACGGGAATCAAAACCAACAGGTCTTGTCGGAGCCTCAGGACCCCGCTGCCATATGTGTACTGACAGCCCTGAGGAGGCAAATGCCCATTCCACCTGGAAAGGATCTGTAGGATGGATAGGGCCCAGTGCTTGATGAGCTGTTGCTTCAAAAATCAGCAATTGCAATGCTGACTCCTGAGAAAGACTCCAATCCCATTTCACCCCTTTCCTCAACAAGCCATAAAGGGGAACAAATGGATCGTTCCAGTGACTAGGAAATCTGTCTGGTCTTTCTACAGGAGATACAGCTGCTATCGTTTTTGGAAGGAGAATTGCTGTAGGTTTGAGTGATTCTGGAAGCCCACAAATTCAAGGGGTCATTATCTTGGGCTTCACAGGTAATTGCATCAGGGATTCAAAGCCAGGAATTCATTTCTTTTTGTGAGTCATTTGCAGGCAAGCAGCTTTGTGCACATTTTCCAAGAGCTGGTCGGGGGTACTAATTCTAGCTATGGGATCTCCCCTTTCCAAGGGGCTTGTTCCCCCGGCCCAAAAAGCTGCACGCTGTGTCAGGGACCATGTGTCACCTTTCTCTCCTGTTGTTAAGAAGACACCATGTCCCCAATACCCACTGGCTTCCTGTTCAGTGAATTGAATTTGATCACCACCAGTGAGGGACACCCGGAAAACATATTCTGTTTCTGATTCATGTGGAGGGTGTCCATATTCCCTTTTAAGCTTAGCTAGCTCGGTGGCAGTGTTTACTTGTGATGGTATGTGTTTGGTTGTGATGTGAGGTTCCAGATCATCATCACTGAGATAGTTCTACTCTGTTTTAATCAAGGGTCTCAAGTGATGGCAGCAATGTTCCCCACAATTACTTGCTGCTTCAAGTTCTTGATGAGGATAGATTTGTTTAATGTGAGGAGTTTCCTTCTCCTCAAGCTCTGTAGAGGAATCAGCATGATGGGATTTGTTAACATGTTCCTCTGTTAAGGCAGCTCGCAATGCATAGATCACATTTTTTGCTTCATAGAACTGTTTTTGCAAAATTTCAACTAGATTTTGAAGGGAGTCTATTCTAGCATGTTCCTCACTTCTTCGCTCAAAGCGATTTTCTATAGCTGCCATAAGACAAGCTCCCAAAACTGAGCAGAAGATAGTTTTATTTTTGCCCAGTTTGAATTTTGTTTCATGTTGTAATGAACACACTCTATCAATAACATTTTCTAAGTTCAACCAATTACTCTGTGCCCATTTTTCTCCTTCTGTAGAAGGTTTGGCATTGTGTTTGGCTAGTAGTGCATAAAATTCAGCTTTAATTTCAAGGCTAAGATTGTCACTCATTTTGGGAAGGGACCAAAACCACGACGGGGAGCTACAAACTTAAGTTCCACAAAACTACACAGCCCTCGCTGTGTCGCCCTTCGCTTCCCTGGCTGGGTGAAAGGACAATCATCTGCCTGGGAGGCTCTGCTTAGTTGCTTCAAGTTGTCCCTTCCTTCCCAGACCACATACACACAACAACAACAAAACGACAGTGTCCCGCCTTTTGCACTAAGGGATCCTTTATGAATTTCCAAAGACAGTATGGGTGCCTTTTCAGCTGCAACCCTTCTGGCTAGACAGAAATCCTGTCCGTGACGCCAATTTTAATGTCACGATCCGTTTCTTGCGGGGTGTCGTGATGGTTCTTTTCACCCATCCCAAAAGTGCAACAAAGGCAAACAACAAGGGACTATCAGTTAATCACAACAAATGCACCTTTAGTAGGGGCCAAAACAGTAAACGCGATAGTGGGGATCTGAAAGGAGATAAAAGGTTAGAGAGAGAAGAGGGATATGGGAATAGCTACCAACACAGGCGAGATCCTCAGTGCTCCGGACGATGGGGATCCGTCTGTCGTGTCGGGGGAGTCTTCGAAGTTCTGGTCGACTCGGGGCTCCAATTATAGTCCACAGAGGAGAGAGGGGGGGAACAAGTGTAATAATGAAAGTCCATTGTAATCGCCCCGAGGGAACGGGTGAGTCCACAGAAACCACCAAAGCAAGACGAATCCAATGAAGAATAAGTCCATTTGAATCACTGAAGGGAAACAGGTCATGTCATTAGTGGTCAGACCACCAATTTCCCCTCCTCCCTATAGCAGGGGTCTCAGTCTCAGCCCTTGGGAGGAGGGTTCTCATTCTTTCTTTGTCACAGTGGTAACGAGGCAGATGAGGGGTCTTCAATGAAGGACCGCGAGAGTCACCCCAAAAGTTCATTGGGCTTAAGAACGGAGATTAGAAGCAGGCCGCGCATCAGGCTGTCCCGTGCTGGCTCCATGTCAGGTCTTTGCCAAGTCCTTGCCAACTCCTTGCCAAGTTCTTACCAGGCCTTGTTGGGAACAGCCAGCATGACGGTTCAGTGGTCCCACCTGCGCTGTGTCCTGTTCTAAGCCGGAACTACAGTGGGGGAAGGGATTCTTTCTTGTGGCAATCGGAAGGCAGAATGGAAAATGAGGGGCTTCTGACGGGCTCTTACACCACCCCGTGACTGACGATTGCCCTCGAAAGATCTTCATCAGCAGGATTCCATGGTGTCGTCGTGGAGTCTTCAGGACTCGTCAAGTGTTGGCAGCACGTCCCAGGGAAAAGAGAAGAGGAAAGGGGAAAGAAAGAGAAAACAGGAAAACTAAAACAATCACAACATATTAGTAATCACAACAAATTATAATTAAACAATAAGCAAAATACAATTAGTAAATCAATAATAGTTATTTAAATAATAATCAATAGGAATCAATGAAACAATAAATTGATCAAATAATAAACCAGTATCATCAATATTAAACAGTAAAGTAATAAACCTAGTATAATCGATATTACTCAGTACAATTTTATAAACAATAAACAAAAATAATTAAAACAGCGATTAGAACAAATCATAAAAGAAAATGATGTAAAACATATCTTCTAACCTTATCATCTTCTTGTGTCTACTGTCCTGGGAACATCTCTAGTGTAAAGGATGTCGGCCAAGTGGTGTGCATTAATTATAGATGTTAATTTTGTTCATCGTTTCATCATTCTCCAATTTACAATAAGCAAGATTACTGATAAAACAAAACCAATCATAACTAAAATCAGAAGAACAACAATGGGATGACACAATTTCTTCAGGATACCGGTGGCGGTGGGTGACCACCCGAAAAGGGT
Organism: Vidua macroura; assembly: GCF_024509145.1. Taxonomy (NCBI): domain Eukaryota; kingdom Metazoa; phylum Chordata; class Aves; order Passeriformes; family Viduidae; genus Vidua; species Vidua macroura. The sequence goes on along the minus strand of NC_071596.1, from coordinate 495,205 downwards.
ATCCCACCACTTGTGCTCGGCATCACTTTTCACCCTTTCTACAACACGATGTATTTCTTGCACATGATGATGAACAGTTACCAGAGTTTTCTGTCCATTCCCCTTGATTTTTCCTAGGATCTCTATTAGATCTTGATGAAGTAATAATTGCTTTACCAGAGAAAGGTTCATCCCAATGGCAGTAGGCAGTAGCTTGTGAATCAACGTGAGATTGGATTCTAAAAGTTCATGTGAAGTAACTGGAGCTACAAAAGAAAAATCACATCCTGCAATTTTAGTAAAGTTGCAAGCACAAAAATTGGAATGATTTTTAGTAGCTACTACTGTACTTTCTATAAACACAGTATCCCAAGCGGTTCTGAAGCAGGCACACCCATTGTCTGTAGATACAAGGACTGTTTCAGAAGTCTCGTTAGGATGAATATCAAAATGACAGCTATTTTGTTCTGTGTCCAGACAAATATCTTGAGCTACAATTGCATTACCTTCACAGATAAACCCTAGTTGTTCTCAGATGGTACAGGACTCTAAATTGACAGGTTGCCATTTGTCATCAATTTGACGGGCCCATTCTCTATGTTCAGAAGGATAGAAAGTGGGTCCATCATGATTTAATCCTAGTGCAATGATAGGGAATATCAAATGCACCCAGGCATTTCTTATGGTCAACGCAAATGCTGTGGCTGTGTTTGTGTTAGGGTCATAGGTAAAATTCACTAAATTCCACCAGGATTGGAAATCTCTTTCAAAGTCAGTGGCACTGTCCCAGACTATTTTCCTCATTTCAGTAGGAAAAGTGCCTTCTTCACCTTCTCTTCTAATTGAGGCAGCAACTGACTGCATCCATCATTGAGCCCGGATACAGCTAAGAGCTAAGGAAACGTTGCTTTGTGTGGCATTAAGTGCATCAATTATCAATTTGCTATTATTTACATTTATCTTTTCCCAATTTGCTAGAATGTTTGATAGCAACCACTGATGTGTTCCCAAGGCTGATAAGGACGATTGCAGTGGTTGTTGTATTTTGGTTAAATCTTTAGTTGTGGAAGCCAATTTATTCATTCATACTTCTGAATCAATACTATTTAGGATTCCCAATCCTGTTCCCACAAGACCAGTTATGTCTCTTGGCAGCCGGTTTTTAGGAGGCTTCCACTGTCGCAGCCAGGTTGTCCAAGCCTGCAAAAAGGGTGAACAAGCTGGTTGTATTTCTCAGATATTGTTTTGCATCAGCAATTTGACTTGTTTAAGAGACCATAACAGATTAAACAATATCTGTTGTTGGCCAGTTTTCCTGATTATACATGGTCCAATTTCAAAAATTTTCGGGCTAAGTGTAACCAGTGGTTGGGTGGTAGGTGTCACAGCATTAACATCAAGTCCTACTCCAGTATTTGAATCAATACTTTCAACTTAAAAAACAAAAACAAAAACAAAAACAAAAACAAAACAAAAAAAAGTGCTTCAGTATTTTTGGACCAAAACCAAACTACTTCTACAGTTTGTGTTCATGTGAAATTGTGCCAACAATCCTGTATGCTTGGGTGCGTACAAACCTTTTTGTGCTTCAAGAGATCCTTTCACTTTTTCTGCATGCTACCACAATTAGTTCAGACCACGGTCACTCAGCTGCTTTCTGGCCATGGGGTTGTGGTAGGATGCAGAAAAGTATGACCAGTTTTATCATGGATTAGGTGGTCTTCATGTCCCTCGGAGTTCTTCTGAGAAAGTAAACACAACGGAATTCTGTCGCCGAGAGGCAGAAAAGTTAGAATGATGGAATTATCCAGCATGTATTTGTCCAATGCTCTTTCCCTAGAGCACCAGAGGATTCCCATGCATATTTCTTCAGAGGGGGTTTTAGCACAAGTGCTACTAGTCCTATAGTAAGAGAGGTCCACCAGAACAGGTTGGCCAGGGTCATGAGCTGGATTATTAGGATCATTTGGTACAGAGCATAGGAGTCAGTGTAGATGCAGACCAAAGAGGAATTCTGTGCTTCTTGTTGAAAAATACTCCAGACAGCTATCAGCTCCCCACTGTGTGTACTACCTTCTCCCTCTGTAATCATTTGCTCACCAGAGGAAAAGTGGAGGGCTTCTGCCCTAGATTTCCATCCTTTTCCTTCCCCTTTAGCAAAAGCATCAGTAAACCAAGAGTTTGCTGATTGTTCGGGGCAGAAAGGAGGGGTTACTTTGATTACAGAGGCAGGTTTGTCCAAGCTCTCCGTTTCTTGGATTGCTAAAGTTTTTACAGCTCCTTCTGTCATTGAGAAGAAGTTACAGTAATGTTCAACCTGAGCATACCACTTTCTCACTGAGGCCCTCTGGGCCACCCCGTCAGGAGGGGGACTCCCACTAGTGACTGTCTTGATAACCTTGAAGGGGCCTCTCAATACAATTGGTTGTTTTTGTGCAATTTTTTCTACTTCTAGGAAAGCTAAGATAACCATCAACAATCCTTTTTCCCAGGTAGTGTATCTTTTCTCAGCATCTTTGGAACCACGGGAATCAAAACCAACAGGTCTTGTCGGAGCCTCAGGACCCCGCTGCCATATGTGTACTGACAGCCCTGAGGAGGCAAATGCCCATTCCACCTGGAAAGGATCTGTAGGATGGATAGGGCCCAGTGCTTGATGAGCTGTTGCTTCAAAAATCAGCAATTGCAATGCTGACTCCTGAGAAAGACTCCAATCCCATTTCACCCCTTTCCTCAACAAGCCATAAAGGGGAACAAATGGGTCGTTCCAGTGACTAGGAAATCTGTCTGGTCTTTCTACAGGAGATACAGCTGCTATCGTTTTTGGAAGGAGAATTGCTGTAGGTTTGAGTGATTCTGGAAGCCCACAAATTCAAGGGGTCATTATCTTGGGCTTCACAGGTAATTGCATCAGGGATTCAAAGCCAGGAATTCATTTCTTTTTGTGAGTCATTTGCAGGCAAGCAGCTTTGTGCACATTTTCCAAGAGCTGGTCGGGGGTACTAATTCTAGCTATGGGATCTCCCCTTTCCAAGGGGCTTGTTCCCCCGGCCCAAAAAGCTGCACGCTGTGTCAGGGACCATGTGTCACCTTTCTCTCCTGTTGTTAAGAAGACACCATGTCCCCAATACCCACTGGCTTCCTGTTCAGTGAATTGAATTTGATCACCACCAGTGAGGGACACCCGGAAAACATATTCTGTTTCTGATTCATGTGGAGGGTGTCCATATTCCCTTTTAAGCTTAGCTAGCTCGGTGGCAGTGTTTACTTGTGATGGTATGTGTTTGGTTGTGATGTGAGGTTCCAGATCATCATCACTGAGATAGTTCTACTCTGTTTTAATCAAGGGTCTCAAGTGATGGCAGCAATGTTCCCCACAATTACTTGCTGCTTCAAGTTCTTGATGAGGATAGATTTGTTTAATGTGAGGACTTTCCTTCTCCTCAAGCTCTGTAGAGGAATCAGCATGATGGGATTTGTTAACATGTTCCTCTGTTAAGGCAGCTCGCAATGCATAGATCACATTTTTTGCTTCATAGAACTGTTTTTGCAAAATTTCAACTAGATTTTGAAGGGAGTCTATTCTAGCATGTTCCTCACTTCTTCGCTCAAAGCGATTTTCTATAGCTGCCATAAGACAAGCTCCCAAAACTGAGCAGAAGATAGTTTTATTTTTGCCCAGTTTGAATTTTGTTTCATGTTGTAATGAACACACTCTATCAATAACATTTTCTAAGTTCAACCAATTACTCTGTGCCCATTTTTCTCCTTCTGTAGAAGGTTTGGCATTGTGTTTGGCTAGTAGTGCATAAAATTCAGCTTTAATTTCAAGGCTAAGATTGTCACTCATTTTGGGAAGGGACCAAAACCACGACGGGGAGCTACAAACTTAAGTTCCACAAAACTACACAGCCCTCGCTGTGTCGCCCTTCGCTTCCCTGGCTGGGTGAAAGGACAATCATCTGCCTGGGAGGCTCTGCTTAGTTGCTTCAAGTTGTCCCTTCCTTCCCAGACCACATACACACAACAACAACAAAACGACAGTGTCCCGCCTTTTGCACTAAGGGATCCTTTATGAATTTCCAAAGACAGTATGGGTGCCTTTTCAGCTGCAACCCTTCTGGCTAGACAGAAATCCTGTCCGTGACGCCAATTTTAATGTCACGATCCGTTTCTTGCGGGGTGTCGTGATGGTTCTTTTCACCCATCCCAAAAGTGCAACAAAGGCAAACAACAAGGGACTATCAGTTAATCACAACAAATGCACCTTTAGTAGGGGCCAAAACAGTAAACGCGATAGTGGGGATCTGAAAGGAGATAAAAGGTTAGAGAGAGAAGAGGGATATGGGAATAGCTACCAACACAGGCGAGATCCTCAGTGCTCCGGACGATGGGGATCCGTCTGTCGTGTCGGGGGAGTCTTCGAAGTTCTGGTCGACTCGGGGCTCCAATTATAGTCCACAGAGGAGAGAGGGGGGGAACAAGTGTAATAATGAAAGTCCATTGTAATCGCCCCGAGGGAACGGGTGAGTCCACAGAAACCACCAAAGCAAGACGAATCCAATGAAGAATAAGTCCATTTGAATCACTGAAGGGAAACAGGTCATGTCATTAGTGGTCAGACCACCAATTTCCCCTCCTCCCTATAGCAGGGGTCTCAGTCTCAGCCCTTGGGAGGAGGGTTCTCATTCTTTCTTTGTCACAGTGGTAACGAGGCAGATGAGGGGTCTTCAATGAAGGACCGCGAGAGTCACCCCAAAAGTTCATTGGGCTTAAGAACGGAGATTAGAAGCAGGCCGCGCATCAGGCTGTCCCGTGCTGGCTCCATGTCAGGTCTTTGCCAAGTCCTTGCCAACTCCTTGCCAAGTTCTTACCAGGCCTTGTTGGGAACAGCCAGCATGACGGTTCAGTGGTCCCACCTGCGCTGTGTCCTGTTCTAAGCCGGAACTACAGTGGGGGAAGGGATTCTTTCTTGTGGCAATCGGAAGGCAGAATGGAAAATGAGGGGCTTCTGACGGGCTCTTACACCACCCCGTGACTGACGATTGCCCTCGAAAGATCTTCATCAGCAGGATTCCATGGTGTCGTCGTGGAGTCTTCAGGACTCGTCAAGTGTTGGCAGCACGTCCCAGGGAAAAGAGAAGAGGAAAGGGGAAAGAAAGAGAAAACAGGAAAACTAAAACAATCACAACATATTAGTAATCACAACAAATTATAATTAAACAATAAGCAAAATACAATTAGTAAATCAATAATAGTTATTTAAATAATAATCAATAGGAATCAATGAAACAATAAATTGATCAAATAATAAACCAGTATCATCAATATTAAACAGTAAAGTAATAAACCTAGTATAATCGATATTACTCAGTACAATTTTATAAACAATAAACAAAAATAATTAAAACAGCGATTAGAACAAATCATAAAAGAAAATGATGTAAAACATATCTTCTAACCTTATCATCTTCTTGTGTCTACTGTCCTGGGAACATCTCTAGTGTAAAGGATGTCGGCCAAGTGGTGTGCATTAATTATAGATGTTAATTTTGTTAATCGTTTCATCATTCTCCAATTTACAATAAGCAAGATTACTGATAAAACAAAACCAATCATAACTAAAATCAGAAGAACAACAATGGGATGACACAATTTCTTCAGGATACCGGTGGCGGTGGGTGACCACCCGAAAAGGGTATCCCACCACTTGTGCTCGGCATCACTTTTCACCCTTTCTACAACACGATGTATTTCTTGCACATGATGATGAACAGTTACCAGAGTTTTCTGTCCATTCCCCTTGATTTTTCCTAGGATCTCTATTAGATCTTGATGAAGTAATAATTGCTTTACCAGAGAAAGGTTCATCCCAATGGCAGTAGGCAGTAGCTTGTGAATCAACGTGAGATTGGATTCTAAAAGTTCATGTGAAGTAACTGGAGCTACAAAAGAAAAATCACATCCTGCAATTTTAGTAAAGTTGCAAGCACAAAAATTGGAATGATTTTTAGTAGCTACTACTGTACTTTCTATAAACACAGTATCCCAAGCGGTTCTGAAGCAGGCACACCCATTGTCTGTAGATACAAGGACTGTTTCAGAAGTCTCGTTAGGATGAATATCAAAATGACAGCTATTTTGTTCTGTGTCCAGACAAATATCTTGAGCTACAATTGCATTACCTTCACAGATAAACCCTAGTTGTTCTCAGATGGTACAGGACTCTAAATTGACAGGTTGCCATTTGTCATCAATTTGACGGGCCCATTCTCTATGTTCAGAAGGATAGAAAGTGGGTCCATCATGATTTAATCCTAGTGCAATGATAGGGAATATCAAATGCACCCAGGCATTTCTTATGGTCAACGCAAATGCTGTGGCTGTGTTTGTGTTAGGGTCATAGGTAAAATTCACTAAATTCCACCAGGATTGGAAATCTCTTTCAAAGTCAGTGGCACTGTCCCAGACTATTTTCCTCATTTCAGTAGGAAAAGTGCCTTCTTCACCTTCTCTTCTAATTGAGGCAGCAACTGACTGCATCCATCATTGAGCCCGGATACAGCTAAGAGCTAAGGAAACGTTGCTTTGTGTGGCATTAAGTGCATCAATTATCAATTTGCTATTATTTACATTTATCTTTTCCCAATTTGCTAGAATGTTTGATAGCAACCACTGATGTGTTCCCAAGGCTGATAAGGACGATTGCAGTGGTTGTTGTATTTTGGTTAAATCTTTAGTTGTGGAAGCCAATTTATTCATTCATACTTCTGAATCAATACTATTTAGGATTCCCAATCCTGTTCCCACAAGACCAGTTATGTCTCTTGGCAGCCGGTTTTTAGGAGGCTTCCACTGTCGCAGCCAGGTTGTCCAAGCCTGCAAAAAGGGTGAACAAGCTGGTTGTATTTCTCAGATATTGTTTTGCATCAGCAATTTGACTTGTTTAAGAGACCATAACAGATTAAACAATATCTGTTGTTGGCCAGTTTTCCTGATTATACATGGTCCAATTTCAAAAATTTTCGGGCTAAGTGTAACCAGTGGTTGGGTGGTAGGTGTCACAGCATTAACATCAAGTCCTACTCCAGTATTTGAATCAATACTTTCAACTTAAAAAACAAAAACAAAAACAAAAACAAAAACAAAACAAAAAAAAGTGCTTCAGTATTTTTGGACCAAAACCAAACTACTTCTACAGTTTGTGTTCATGTGAAATTGTGCCAACAATCCTGTATGCTTGGGTGCGTACAAACCTTTTTGTGCTTCAAGAGATCCTTTCACTTTTTCTGCATGCTACCACAATTAGTTCAGACCACGGTCACTCAGCTGCTTTCTGGCCATGGGGTTGTGGTAGGATGCAGAAAAGTATGACCAGTTTTATCATGGATTAGGTGGTCTTCATGTCCCTCGGAGTTCTTCTGAGAAAGTAAACACAACGGAATTCTGTCGCCGAGAGGCAGAAAAGTTAGAATGATGGAATTATCCAGCATGTATTTGTCCAATGCTCTTTCCCTAGAGCACCAGAGGATTCCCATGCATATTTCTTCAGAGGGGGTTTTAGCACAAGTGCTACTAGTCCTATAGTAAGAGAGGTCCACCAGAACAGGTTGGCCAGGGTCATGAGCTGGATTATTAGGATCATTTGGTACAGAGCATAGGAGTCAGTGTAGATGCAGACCAAAGAGGAATTGTGTGCTTCTTGTTGAAAAATACTCCAGACAGCTATCAGCTCCCCACTGTGTGTACTACCTTCTCCCTCTGTAATCATTTGCTCACCAGAGGAAAAGTGGAGGGCTTCTGCCCTAGATTTCCATCCTTTTCCTTCCCCTTTAGCAAAAGCATCAGTAAACCAAGAGTTTGCTGATTGTTCGGGGCAGAAAGGAGGGGTTACTTTGATTACAGAGGCAGGTTTGTCCAAGCTCTCCGTTTCTTGGATTGCTAAAGTTTTTACAGCTCCTTCTGTCATTGAGAAGAAGTTACAGTAATGTTCAACCTGAGCATACCACTTTCTCAGTGAGGCCCTCTGGGCCACCCCGTCAGGAGGGGGAGTCCCACTAGTGACTGTCTTGATAACCTTGAAGGGGCCTCTCAATACAATTGGTTGTTTTTGTGCAATTTTTTCTACTTCTAGGAAAGCTAAGATAACCATCAACAATCCTTTTTCCCAGGTAGTGTATCTTTTCTCAGCATCTTTGGAACCACGGGAATCAAAACCAACAGGTCTTGTCGGAGCCTCAGGACCCCGCTGCCATATGTGTACTGACAGCCCTGAGGAGGCAAATGCCCATTCCACCTGGAAAGGATCTGTAGGATGGATAGGGCCCAGTGCTTGATGAGCTGTTGCTTCAAAAATCAGCAATTGCAATGCTGACTCCTGAGAAAGACTCCAATCCCATTTCACCCCTTTCCTCAACAAGCCATAAAGGGGAACAAATGGGTCGTTCCAGTGACTAGGAAATCTGTCTGGTCTTTCTACAGGAGATACAGCTGCTATCGTTTTTGGAAGGAGAATTGCTGTAGGTTTGAGTGATTCTGGAAGCCCACAAATTCAAGGGGTCATTATCTTGGGCTTCACAGGTAATTGCATCAGGGATTCAAAGCCAGGAATTCATTTCTTTTTGTGAGTCATTTGCAGGCAAGCAGCTTTGTGCACATTTTCCAAGAGCTGGTCGGGGGTACTAATTCTAGCTATGGGATCTCCCCTTTCCAAGGGGCTTGTTCCCCCGGCCCAAAAAGCTGCACGCTGTGTCAGGGACCATGTGTCACCTTTCTCTCCTGTTGTTAAGAAGACACCATGTCCCCAATACCCACTGGCTTCCTGTTCAGTGAATTGAATTTGATCACCACCAGTGAGGGACACCCGGAAAACATATTCTGTTTCTGATTCATGTGGAGGGTGTCCATATTCCCTTTTAAGCTTAGCTAGCTCGGTGGCAGTGTTTACTTGTGATGGTATGTGTTTGGTTGTGATGTGAGGTTCCAGATCATCATCACTGAGATAGTTCTACTCTGTTTTAATCAAGGGTCTCAAGTGATGGCAGCAATGTTCCCCACAATTACTTGCTGCTTCAAGTTCTTGATGAGGATAGATTTGTTTAATGTGAGGAGTTTCCTTCTCCTCAAGCTCTGTAGAGGAATCAGCATGATGGGATTTGTTAACATGTTCCTCTGTTAAGGCAGCTCGCAATGCATAGATCACATTTTTTGCTTCATAGAACTGTTTTTGCAAAATTTCAACTAGATTTTGAAGGGAGTCTATTCTAGCATGTTCCTCACTTCTTCGCTCAAAGCGATTTTCTATAGCTGCCATAAGACAAGCTCCCAAAACTGAGCAGAAGATAGTTTTATTTTTGCCCAGTTTGAATTTTGTTTCATGTTGTAATGAACACACTCTATCAATAACATTTTCTAAGTTCAACCAATTACTCTGTGCCCATTTTTCTCCTTCTGTAGAAGGTTTGGCATTGTGTTTGGCTAGTAGTGCATAAAATTCAGCTTTAATTTCAAGGCTAAGATTGTCACTCATTTTGGGAAGGGACCAAAACCACGACGGGGAGCTACAAACTTAAGTTCCACAAAACTACACAGCCCTCGCTGTGTCGCCCTTCGCTTCCCTGGCTGGGTGAAAGGACAATCATCTGCCTGGGAGGCTCTGCTTAGTTGCTTCAAGTTGTCCCTTCCTTCCCAGACCACATACACACAACAACAACAAAACGACAGTGTCCCGCCTTTTGCACTAAGGGATCCTTTATGAATTTCCAAAGACAGTATGGGTGCCTTTTCAGCTGCAACCCTTCTGGCTAGACAGAAATCCTGTCCGTGACGCCAATTTTAATGTCACGATCCGTTTCTTGCGGGGTGTCGTGATGGTTCTTTTCACCCATCCCAAAAGTGCAACAAAGGCAAACAACAAGGGACTATCAGTTAATCACAACAAATGCACCTTTAGTAGGGGCCAAAACAGTAAACGCGATAGTGGGGATCTGAAAGGAGATAAAAGGTTAGAGAGAGAAGAGGGATATGGGAATAGCTACCAACACAGGCGAGATCCTCAGTGCTCCGGACGATGGGGATCCGTCTGTCGTGTTGGGGGAGTCTTCGAAGTTCTGGTCGACTCGGGGCTCCAATTATAGTCCACAGAGGAGAGAGGGGGGGAACAAGTGTAATAATGAAAGTCCATTGTAATCGCCCCGAGGGAACGGGTGAGTCCACAGAAACCACCAAAGCAAGACGAATCCAATGAAGAATAAGTCCATTTGAATCACTGAAGGGAAACAGGTCATGTCATTAGTGGTCAGACCACCAATTTCCCCTCCTCCCTATAGCAGGGGTCTCAGTCTCAGCCCTTGGGAGGAGGGTTCTCATTCTTTCTTTGTCACAGTGGTAACGAGGCAGATGAGGGGTCTTCAATGAAGGACCGCGAGAGTCACCCCAAAAGTTCATTGGGCTTAAGAACGGAGATTAGAAGCAGGCCGCGCATCAGGCTGTCCCGTGCTGGCTCCATGTCAGGTCTTTGCCAAGTCCTTGCCAACTCCTTGCCAAGTTCTTACCAGGCCTTGTTGGGAACAGCCAGCATGACGGTTCAGTGGTCCCACCTGCGCTGTGTCCTGTTCTAAGCCGGAACTACAGTGGGGGAAGGGATTCTTTCTTGTGGCAATCGGAAGGCAGAATGGAAAATGAGGGGCTTCAGACGGGCTCTTACACCACCCCGTGACTGACGACTGCCCTCGAAAGATCTTCATCAGCAGGATTCCATGGTGTCGTCTTGGAGTCTTCAGGACTCGTCAAGTGTTGGCAGCACGTCCCAGGGAAAAGAGAAGAGGAAAGGGGAAAGAAAGAGAAAACAGGAAAACTAAAACAATCACAACATATTAGTAATCACAACAAATTATAATTAAACAATAAGCAAAATACAATTAGTAAATCAATAATAGTTATTTAAATAATAATCAATAGGAATCAATGAAACAATAAATTGATCAAATAATAAACCAGTATCATCAATATTAAACAGTAAAGTAATAAACCTAGTATAATCGATATTACTCAGTACAATTTTATAAACAATAAACAAAAATAATTAAAACAGCGATTAGAACAAATCATAAAAGAAAATGATGTAAAACATATCTTCTAACCTTATCATCTTCTTGTGTCTACTGTTCTGGGAACATCTCTAGTGTAAAGGATGTCGGCCAAGTGGTGTGCATTAATTATAGATGTTAATTTTGTTCATCGTTTCATCATTCTCCAATTTACAATAAGCAAGATTACTGATAAAACAAAACCAATCATAACTAAAATCAGAAGAACAACAATGGGATGACACAATTTCTTCAGGATACCGGTGGCGGTGGGTGACCACCCGAAAAGGGTATCCCACCACTTGTGCTCGGCATCACTTTTCACCCTTTCTACAACACGATGTATTTCTTGCACATGATGATGAACAGTTACCAGAGTTTTCTGTCCATTCCCCTTGATTTTTCCTAGGATCTCTATTAGATCTTGATGAAGTAATAATTGCTTTACCAGAGAAAGGTTCATCCCAATGGCAGTAGGCAGTAGCTTGTGAATCAACGTGAGATTGGATTCTAAAAGTTCATGTGAAGTAACTGGAGCTACAAAAGAAAAATCACATCCTGCAATTTTAGTAAAGTTGCAAGCACAAAAATTGGAATGATTTTTAGTAGCTACTACTGTACTTTCTATAAACACAGTATCCCAAGCGGTTCTGAAGCAGGCACACCCATTGTCTGTAGATACAAGGACTGTTTCAGAAGTCTCGTTAGGATGAATATCAAAATGACAGCTATTTTGTTCTGTGTCCAGACAAATATCTTGAGCTACAATTGCATTACCTTCACAGATAAACCCTAGTTGTTCTCAGATGGTACAGGACTCTAAATTGACAGGTTGCCATTTGTCATCAATTTGACGGGCCCATTCTCTATGTTCAGAAGGATAGAAAGTGGGTCCATCATGATTTAATCCTAGTGCAATGATAGGGAATATCAAATGCACCCAGGCATTTCTTATGGTCAACGCAAATGCTGTGGCTGTGTTTGTGTTAGGGTCATAGGTAAAATTCACTAAATTCCACCAGGATTGGAAATCTCTTTCAAAGTCAGTGGCACTGTCCCAGACTATTTTCCTCATTTCAGTAGGAAAAGTGCCTTCTTCACCTTCTCTTCTAATTGAGGCAGCAACTGACTGCATCCATCATTGAGCCCGGATACAGCTAAGAGCTAAGGAAACGTTGCTTTGTGTGGCATTAAGTGCATCAATTATCAATTTGCTATTATTTACATTTATCTTTTCCCAATTTGCTAGAATGTTTGATAGCAACCACTGATGTGTTCCCAAGGCTGATAAGGACGATTGCAGTGGTTGTTGTATTTTGGTTAAATCTTTAGTTGTGGAAGCCAATTTATTCATTCATACTTCTGAATCAATACTATTTAGGATTCCCAATCCTGTTCCCACAAGACCAGTTATGTCTCTTGGCAGCCGGTTTTTAGGAGGCTTCCACTGTCGCAGCCAGGTTGTCCAAGCCTGCAAAAAGGGTGAACAAGCTGGTTGTATTTCTCAGATATTGTTTTGCATCAGCAATTTGACTTGTTTAAGAGACCATAACAGATTAAACAATATCTGTTGTTGGCCAGTTTTCCTGATTATACATGGTCCAATTTCAAAAATTTTCGGGCTAAGTGTAACCAGTGGTTGGGTGGTAGGTGTCACAGCATTAACATCAAGTCCTACTCCAGTATTTGAATCAATACTTTCAACTTAAAAAACAAAAACAAAAACAAAAACAAAAACAAAACAAAAAAAAGTGCTTCAGTATTTTTGGACCAAAACCAAACTACTTCTACAGTTTGTGTTCATGTGAAATTGTGCCAACAATCCTGTATGCTTGGGTGTGTACAAACCTTTTTGTGCTTCAAGAGATCCTTTCACTTTTTCTGCATGCTACCACAATTAGTTCAGACCACGGTCACTCAGCTGCTTTCTGGCCATGGGGTTGTGGTAGGATGCAGAAAAGTATGACCAGTTTTATCATGGATTAGGTGGTCTTCATGTCCCTCGGAGTTCTTCTGAGAAAGTAAACACAACGGAATTCTGTCGCCGAGAGGCAGAAAAGTTAGAATGATGGAATTATCCAGCATGTATTTGTCCAATGCTCTTTCCCTAGAGCACCAGAGGATTCCCATGCATATTTCTTCAGAGGGGGTTTTAGCACAAGTGCTACTAGTCCTATAGTAAGAGAGGTCCACCAGAACAGGTTGGCCAGGGTCATGAGCTGGATTATTAGGATCATTTGGTACAGAGCATAGGAGTCAGTGTAGATGCAGACCAAAGAGGAATTGTGTGCTTCTTGTTGAAAAATACTCCAGACAGCTATCAGCTCCCCACTGTGTGTACTACCTTCTCCCTCTGTAATCATTTGCTCACCAGAGGAAAAGTGGAGGGCTTCTGCCCTAGATTTCCATCCTTTTCCTTCCCCTTTAGCAAAAGCATCAGTAAACCAAGAGTTTGCTGATTGTTCGGGGCAGAAAGGAGGGGTTACTTTGATTACAGAGGCAGGTTTGTCCAAGCTCTCCGTTTCTTGGATTGCTAAAGTTTTTACAGCTCCTTCTGTCATTGAGAAGAAGTTACAGTAATGTTCAACCTGAGCATACCACTTTCTCAGTGAGGCCCTCTGGGCCACCCCGTCAGGAGGGGGACTCCCACTAGTGACTGTCTTGATAACCTTGAAGGGGCCTCTCAATACAATTGGTTGTTTTTGTGCAATTTTTTCTACTTCTAGGAAAGCTAAGATAACCATCAACAATCCTTTTTCCCAGGTAGTGTATCTTTTCTCAGCATCTTTGGAACCACGGGAATCAAAACCAACAGGTCTTGTCGGAGCCTCAGGACCCCGCTGCCATATGTGTACTGACAGCCCTGAGGAGGCAAATGCCCATTCCACCTGGAAAGGATCTGTAGGATGGATAGGGCCCAGTGCTTGATGAGCTGTTGCTTCAAAAATCAGCAATTGCAATGCTGACTCCTGAGAAAGACTCCAATCCCATTTCACCCCTTTCCTCAACAAGCCATAAAGGGGAACAAATGGGTCGTTCCAGTGACTAGGAAATCTGTCTGGTCTTTCTACAGGAGATACAGCTGCTATCGTTTTTGGAAGGAGAATTGCTGTAGGTTTGAGTGATTCTGGAAGCCCACAAATTCAAGGGGTCATTATCTTGGGCTTCACAGGTAATTGCATCAGGGATTCAAAGCCAGGAATTCATTTCTTTTTGTGAGTCATTTGCAGGCAAGCAGCTTTGTGCACATTTTCCAAGAGCTGGTCGGGGGTACTAATTCTAGCTATGGGATCTCCCCTTTCCAAGGGGCTTGTTCCCCCGGCCCAAAAAGCTGCACGCTGTGTCAGGGACCATGTGTCACCTTTCTCTCCTGTTGTTAAGAAGACACCATGTCCCCAATACCCACTGGCTTCCTGTTCAGTGAATTGAATTTGATCACCACCAGTGAGGGACACCCGGAAAACATATTCTGTTTCTGATTCATGTGGAGGGTGTCCATATTCCCTTTTAAGCTTAGCTAGCTCGGTGGCAGTGTTTACTTGTGATGGTATGTGTTTGGTTGTGATGTGAGGTTCCAGATCATCATCACTGAGATAGTTCTACTCTGTTTTAATCAAGGGTCTCAAGTGATGGCAGCAATGTTCCCCACAATTACTTGCTGCTTCAAGTTCTTGATGAGGATAGATTTGTTTAATGTGAGGAGTTTCCTTCTCCTCAAGCTCTGTAGAGGAATCAGCATGATGGGATTTGTTAACATGTTCCTCTGTTAAGGCAGCTCGCAATGCATAGATCACATTTTTTGCTTCATAGAACTGTTTTTGCAAAATTTCAACTAGATTTTGAAGGGAGTCTATTCTAGCATGTTCCTCACTTCTTCGCTCAAAGCGATTTTCTATAGCTGCCATAAGACAAGCTCCCAAAACTGAGCAGAAGATAGTTTTATTTTTGCCCAGTTTGAATTTTGTTTCATGTTGTAATGAACACACTCTATCAATAACATTTTCTAAGTTCAACCAATTACTCTGTGCCCATTTTTCTCCTTCTGTAGAAGGTTTGGCATTGTGTTTGGCTAGTAGTGCATAAAATTCAGCTTTAATTTCAAGGCTAAGATTGTCACTCATTTTGGGAAGGGACCAAAACCACGACGGGGAGCTACAAACTTAAGTTCCACAAAACTACACAGCCCTCGCTGTGTCGCCCTTCGCTTCCCTGGCTGGGTGAAAGGACAATCATCTGCCTGGGAGGCTCTGCTTAGTTGCTTCAAGTTGTCCCTTCCTTCCCAGACCACATACACACAACAACAACAAAACGACAGTGTCCCGCCTTTTGCACTAAGGGATCCTTTATGAATTTCCAAAGACAGTATGGGTGCCTTTTCAGCTGCAACCCTTCTGGCTAGACAGAAATCCTGTCCGTGACGCCAATTTTAATGTCACGATCCGTTTCTTGCGGGGTGTCGTGATGGTTCTTTTCACCGATCCCAAAAGTGCAACAAAGGCAAACAACAAGGGACTATCAGTTAATCACAACAAATGCACCTTTAGTAGGGGCCAAAACAGTAAACGCGATAGTGGGGATCTGAAAGGAGATAAAAGGTTAGAGAGAGAAGAGGGATATGGGAATAGCTACCAACACAGGCGAGATCCTCAGTGCTCCGGACGATGGGGATCCGTCTGTCGTGTCGGGGGAGTCTTCGAAGTTCTGGTCGACTCGGGGCTCCAATTAGAGTCCACAGAGGAGAGAGGGGGGGAACAAGTGTAATAATGAAAGTCCATTGTAATCGCCCCGAGGGAACGGGTGAGTCCACAGAAACCACCAAAGCAAGACGAATCCAATGAAGAATAAGTCCATTTGAATCACTGAAGGGAAACAGGTCATGTCATTAGTGGTCAGACCACCAATTTCCCCTCCTCCCTATAGCAGGGGTCTCAGTCTCAGCCCTTGGGAGGAGGGTTCTCATTCTTTCTTTGTCACAGTGGTAACGAGGCAGATGAGGGGTCTTCAATGAAGGACCGCGAGAGTCACCCCAAAAGTTCATTGGGCTTAAGAACGGAGATTAGAAGCAGGCCGCGCATCAGGCTGTCCCGTGCTGGCTCCATGTCAGGTCTTTGCCAAGTCCTTGCCAACTCCTTGCCAAGTTCTTACCAGGCCTTGTTGGGAACAGCCAGCATGACGGTTCAGTGGTCCCACCTGTGCTGTGTCCTGTTCTAAGCCGGAACTACAGTGGGGGAAGGGATTCTTTCTTGTGGCAATCGGAAGGCAGAATGGAAAATGAGGGGCTTCTGACGGGCTCTTACACCACCCCGTGACTGACGACTGCCCTCGAAAGATCTTCATCAGCAGGATTCCATGGTGTCGTCTTGGAGTCTTCAGGACTCGTCAAGTGTTGGCAGCACGTCCCAGGGAAAAGAGAAGAGGAAAGGGGAAAGAAAGAGAAAACAGGAAAACTAAAACAATCACAACATATTAGTAATCACAACAAATTATAATTAAACAATAAGCAAAATACAATTAGTAAATCAATAATAGTTATTTAAATAATAATCAATAGGAATCAATGAAACAATAAATTGATCAAATAATAAACCAGTATCATCAATATTAAACAGTAAAGTAATAAACCTAGTATAATCGATATTACTCAGTACAATTTTATAAACAATAAACAAAAATAATTAAAACAGCGATTAGAACAAATCATAAAAGAAAATGATGTAAAACATATCTTCTAACCTTATCATCTTCTTGTGTCTACTGTCCTGGGAACATCTCTAGTGTAAAGGATGTCGGCCAAGTGGTGTGCATTAATTATAGATGTTAATTTTGTTAATCGTTTCATCATTCTCCAATTTACAATAAGCAAGATTACTGATAAAACAAAACCAATCATAACTAAAATCAGAAGAACAACAATGGGATGACACAATTTCTTCAGGATACCGGTGGCGGTGGGTGACCACCCGAAAAGGGTATCCCACCACTTGTGCTCGGCATCACTTTTCACCCTTTCTACAACACGATGTATTTCTTGCACATGATGATGAACAGTTACCAGAGTTTTCTGTCCATTCCCCTTGATTTTTCCTAGGATCTCTATTAGATCTTGATGAAGTAATAATTGCTTTACCAGAGAAAGGTTCATCCCAATGGGAGTAGGCAGTAGCTTGTGAATCAACGTGAGATTGGATTCTAAAAGTTCATGTGAAGTAACTGGAGCTACAAAAGAAAAATCACATCCTGCAATTTTAGTAAAGTTGCAAGCACAAAAATTGGAATGATTTTTAGTAGCTACTACTGTACTTTCTATAAACACAGTATCCCAAGCGGTTCTGAAGCAGGCACACCCATTGTCTGTAGATACAAGGACTGTTTCAGAAGTCTCGTTAGGATGAATATCAAAATGACAGCTATTTTGTTCTGTCTCCAGACAAATATCTTGAGCTACAATTGCATTACCTTCACAGATAAACCCTAGTTGTTCTCAGATGGTACAGGACTCTAAATTGACAGGTTGCCATTTGTCATCAATTTGACGGGCCCATTCTCTATGTTCAGAAGGATAGAAAGTGGGTCCATCATGATTTAATCCTAGTGCAATGATAGGGAATATCAAATGCACCCAGGCATTTCTTATGGTCAACGCAAATGCTGTGGCTGTGTTTGTGTTAGGGTCATAGGTAAAATTCACTAAATTCCACCAGGATTGGAAATCTCTTTCAAAGTCAGTGGCACTGTCCCAGACTATTTTCCTCATTTCAGTAGGAAAAGTGCCTTCTTCACCTTCTCTTCTAATTGAGGCAGCAACTGACTGCATCCATCATTGAGCCCGGATACAGCTAAGAGCTAAGGAAACGTTGCTTTGTGTGGCATTAAGTGCATCAATTATCAATTTGCTATTATTTACATTTATCTTTTCCCAATTTGCTAGAATGTTTGATAGCAACCACTGATGTGTTCCCAAGGCTGATAAGGACGATTGCAGTGGTTGTTGTATTTTGGTTAAATCTTTAGTTGTGGAAGCCAATTTATTCATTCATACTTCTGAATCAATACTATTTAGGATTCCCAATCCTGTTCCCACAAGACCAGTTATGTCTCTTGGCAGCCGGTTTTTAGGAGGCTTCCACTGTCGCAGCCAGGTTGTCCAAGCCTGCAAAAAGGGTGAACAAGCTGGTTGTATTTCTCAGATATTGTTTTGCATCAGCAATTTGACTTGTTTAAGAGACCATAACAGATTAAACAATATCTGTTGTTGGCCAGTTTTCCTGATTATACATGGTCCAATTTCAAAAATTTTCGGGCTAAGTGTAACCAGTGGTTGGGTGGTAGGTGTCACAGCATTAACATCAAGTCCTACTCCAGTATTTGAATCAATACTTTCAACTTAAAAAACAAAAACAAAAACAAAAACAAAAACAAAACAAAAAAAAGTGCTTCAGTATTTTTGGACCAAAACCAAACTACTTCTACAGTTTGTGTTCATGTGAAATTGTGCCAACAATCCTGTATGCTTGGGTGCGTACAAACCTTTTTGTGCTTCAAGAGATCCTTTCACTTTTTCTGCATGCTACCACAATTAGTTCAGACCACGGTCACTCAGCTGCTTTCTGGCCATGGGGTTGTGGTAGGATGCAGAAAAGTATGACCAGTTTTATCATGGATTAGGTGGTCTTCATGTCCCTCGGAGTTCTTCTGAGAAAGTAAACACAACGGAATTCTGTCGCCGAGAGGCAGAAAAGTTAGAATGATGGAATTATCCAGCATGTATTTGTCCAATGCTCTTTCCCTAGAGCACCAGAGGATTCCCATGCATATTTCTTCAGAGGGGGTTTTAGCACAAGTGCTACTAGTCCTATAGTAAGAGAGGTCCACCAGAACAGGTTGGCCAGGGTCATGAGCTGGATTATTAGGATCATTTGGTACAGAGCATAGGAGTCAGTGTAGATGCAGACCAAAGAGGAATTCTGTGCTTCTTGTTGAAAAATACTCCAGACAGCTATCAGCTCCCCACTGTGTGTACTACCTTCTCCCTCTGTAATCATTTGCTCACCAGAGGAAAAGTGGAGGGCTTCTGCCCTAGATTTCCATCCTTTTCCTTCCCCTTTAGCAAAAGCATCAGTAAACCAAGAGTTTGCTGATTGTTCGGGGCAGAAAGGAGGGGTTACTTTGATTACAGAGGCAGGTTTGTCCAAGCTCTCCGTTTCTTGGATTGCTAAAGTTTTTACAGCTCCTTCTGTCATTGAGAAGAAGTTACAGTAATGTTCAACCTGAGCATACCACTTTCTCACTGAGGCCCTCTGGGCCACCCCGTCAGGAGGGGGAGTCCCACTAGTGACTGTCTTGATAACCTTGAAGGGGCCTCTCAATACAATTGGTTGTTTTTGTGCAATTTTTTCTACTTCTAGGAAAGCTAAGATAACCATCAACAATCCTTTTTCCCAGGTAGTGTATCTTTTCTCAGCATCTTTGGAACCACGGGAATCAAAACCAACAGGTCTTGTCGGAGCCTCAGGACCCCGCTGCCATATGTGTACTGACAGCCCTGAGGAGGCAAATGCCCATTCCACCTGGAAAGGATCTGTAGGATGGATAGGGCCCAGTGCTTGATGAGCTGTTGCTTCAAAAATCAGCAATTGCAATGCTGACTCCTGAGAAAGACTCCAATCCCATTTCACCCCTTTCCTCAACAAGCCATAAAGGGGAACAAATGGGTCGTTCCAGTGACTAGGAAATCTATCTGGTCTTTCTACAGGAGATACAGCTGCTATCGTTTTTGGAAGGAGAATTGCTGTAGGTTTGAGTGATTCTGGAAGCCCACAAATTCAAGGGGTCATTATCTTGGGCTTCACAGGTAATTGCATCAGGGATTCAAAGCCAGGAATTCATTTCTTTTTGTGAGTCATTTGCAGGCAAGCAGCTTTGTGCACATTTTCCAAGAGCTGGTCGGGGGTACTAATTCTAGCTATGGGATCTCCCCTTTCCAAGGGGCTTGTTCCCCCGGCCCAAAAAGCTGCACGCTGTGTCAGGGACCATGTGTCACCTTTCTCTCCTGTTGTTAAGAAGACACCATGTCCCCAATACCCACTGGCTTCCTGTTCAGTGAATTGAATTTGATCACCACCAGTGAGGGACACCCGGAAAACATATTCTGTTTCTGATTCATGTGGAGGGTGTCCATATTCCCTTTTAAGCTTAGCTAGCTCGGTGGCAGTGTTTACTTGTGATGGTATGTGTTTGGTTGTGATGTGAGGTTCCAGATCATCATCA
Organism: Vidua macroura; assembly: GCF_024509145.1. Classification (NCBI taxonomy): domain Eukaryota; kingdom Metazoa; phylum Chordata; class Aves; order Passeriformes; family Viduidae; genus Vidua; species Vidua macroura. The sequence continues at coordinate 474,872 of NC_071596.1, read as the reverse complement.
CTGAGATAGTTCTACTCTGTTTTAATCAAGGGTCTCAAGTGATGGCAGCAATGTTCCCCACAATTACTTGCTGCTTCAAGTTCTTGATGAGGATAGATTTGTTTAATGTGAGGAGTTTCCTTCTCCTCAAGCTCTGTAGAGGAATCAGCATGATGGGATTTGTTAACATGTTCCTCTGTTAAGGCAGCTCGCAATGCATAGATCACATTTTTTGCTTCATAGAACTGTTTTTGCAAAATTTCAACTAGATTTTGAAGGGAGTCTATTCTAGCATGTTCCTCACTTCTTCGCTCAAAGCGATTTTCTATAGCTGCCATAAGACAAGCTCCCAAAACTGAGCAGAAGATAGTTTTATTTTTGCCCAGTTTGAATTTTGTTTCATGTTGTAATGAACACACTCTATCAATAACATTTTCTAAGTTCAACCAATTACTCTGTGCCCATTTTTCTCCTTCTGTAGAAGGTTTGGCATTGTGTTTGGCTAGTAGTGCATAAAATTCAGCTTTAATTTCAAGGCTAAGATTGTCACTCATTTTGGGAAGGGACCAAAACCACGACGGGGAGCTACAAACTTAAGTTCCACAAAACTACACAGCCCTCGCTGTGTCGCCCTTCGCTTCCCTGGCTGGGTGAAAGGACAATCATCTGCCTGGGAGGCTCTGCTTAGTTGCTTCAAGTTGTCCCTTCCTTCCCAGACCACATACACACAACAACAACAAAACGACAGTGTCCCGCCTTTTGCACTAAGGGATCCTTTATGAATTTCCAAAGACAGTATGGGTGCCTTTTCAGCTGCAACCCTTCTGGCTAGACAGAAATCCTGTCCGTGACGCCAATTTTAATGTCACGATCCGTTTCTTGCGGGGTGTCGTGATGGTTCTTTTCACCCATCCCAAAAGTGCAACAAAGGCAAACAACAAGGGACTATCAGTTAATCACAACAAATGCACCTTTAGTAGGGGCCAAAACAGTAAACGCGATAGTGGGGATCTGAAAGGAGATAAAAGGTTAGAGAGAGAAGAGGGATATGGGAATAGCTACCAACACAGGCGAGATCCTCAGTGCTCCGGACGATGGGGATCCGTCTGTCGTGTCGGGGGAGTCTTCGAAGTTCTGGTCGACTCGGGGCTCCAATTATAGTCCACAGAGGAGAGAGGGGGGGAACAAGTGTAATAATGAAAGTCCATTGTAATCGCCCCGAGGGAACGGGTGAGTCCACAGAAACCACCAAAGCAAGACGAATCCAATGAAGAATAAGTCCATTTGAATCACTGAAGGGAAACAGGTCATGTCATTAGTGGTCAGACCACCAATTTCCCCTCCTCCCTATAGCAGGGGTCTCAGTCTCAGCCCTTGGGAGGAGGGTTCTCATTCTTTCTTTGTCACAGTGGTAACGAGGCAGATGAGGGGTCTTCAATGAAGGACCGCGAGAGTCACCCCAAAAGTTCATTGGGCTTAAGAACGGAGATTAGAAGCAGGCCGCGCATCAGGCTGTCCCGTGCTGGCTCCATGTCAGGTCTTTGCCAAGTCCTTGCCAACTCCTTGCCAAGTTCTTACCAGGCCTTGTTGGGAACAGCCAGCATGACGGTTCAGTGGTCCCACCTGCGCTGTGTCCTGTTCTAAGCCGGAACTACAGTGGGGGAAGGGATTCTTTCTTGTGGCAATCGGAAGGCAGAATGGAAAATGAGGGGCTTCAGACGGGCTCTTACACCACCCCGTGACTGACGATTGCCCTCGAAAGATCTTCATCAGCAGGATTCCATGGTGTCGTCGTGGAGTCTTCAGGACTCGTCAAGTGTTGGCAGAACGTCCCAGGGAAAAGAGAAGAGGAAAGGGGAAAGAAAGAGAAAACAGGAAAACTAAAACAATCACAACATATTAGTAATCACAACAAATTATAATTAAACAATAAGCAAAATACAATTAGTAAATCAATAATAGTTATTTAAATAATAATCAATATGAATCAATGAAACAATAAATTGATCAAATAATAAACCAGTATCATCAATATTAAACAGTAAAGTAATAAACCTAGTATAATCGATATTACTCAGTACAATTTTATAAACAATAAACAAAAATAATTAAAACAGCGATTAGAACAAATCATAAAAGAAAATGATGTAAAACATATCTTCTAACCTTATCATCTTCTTGTGTCTACTGTCCTGGGAACATCTCTAGTGTAAAGGATGTCGGCCAAGTGGTGTGCATTAATTATAGATGTTAATTTTGTTCATCGTTTCATCATTCTCCAATTTACAATAAGCAAGATTACTGATAAAACAAAACCAATCATAACTAAAATCAGAAGAACAACAATGGGATGACACAATTTCTTCAGGATACCGGTGGCGGTGGGTGACCACCCGAAAAGGGTATCCCACCACTTGTGCTCGGCATCACTTTTCACCCTTTCTACAACACGATGTATTTCTTGCACATGATGATGAACAGTTACCAGAGTTTTCTGTCCATTCCCCTTGATTTTTCCTAGGATCTCTATTAGATCTTGATGAAGTAATAATTGCTTTACCAGAGAAAGGTTCATCCCAATGGGAGTAGGCAGTAGCTTGTGAATCAACGTGAGATTGGATTCTAAAAGTTCATGTGAAGTAACTGGAGCTACAAAAGAAAAATCACATCCTGCAATTTTAGTAAAGTTGCAAGCACAAAAATTGGAATGATTTTTAGTAGCTACTACTGTACTTTCTATAAACACAGTATCCCAAGCGGTTCTGAAGCAGGCACACCCATTGTCTGTAGATACAAGGACTGTTTCAGAAGTCTCGTTAGGATGAATATCAAAATGACAGCTATTTTGTTCTGTCTCCAGACAAATATCTTGAGCTACAATTGCATTACCTTCACAGATAAACCCTAGTTGTTCTCAGATGGTACAGGACTCTAAATTGACAGGTTGCCATTTGTCATCAATTTGACGGGCCCATTCTCTATGTTCAGAAGGATAGAAAGTGGGTCCATCATGATTTAATCCTAGTGCAATGATAGGGAATATCAAATGCACCCAGGCATTTCTTATGGTCAACGCAAATGCTGTGGCTGTGTTTGTGTTAGGGTCATAGGTAAAATTCACTAAATTCCACCAGGATTGGAAATCTCTTTCAAAGTCAGTGGCACTGTCCCAGACTATTTTCCTCATTTCAGTAGGAAAAGTGCCTTCTTCACCTTCTCTTCTAATTGAGGCAGCAACTGACTGCATCCATCATTGAGCCTGGATACAGCTAAGAGCTAAGGAAACGTTGCTTTGTGTGGCATTAAGTGCATCAATGATCAATTTGCTATTATTTACATTTATCTTTTCCCAATTTGCTAGAATGTTTGATAGCAACCACTGATGTGTTCCCAAGGCTGATAAGGACGATTGCAGTGGTTGTTGTATTTTGGTTAAATCTTTAGTTGTGGAAGCCAATTTATTCATTCATACTTCTGAATCAATACTATTTAGGATTCCCAATCCTGTTCCCACAAGACCAGTTATGTCTCTTGGCAGCCGGTTTTTAGGAGGCTTCCACTGTCGCAGCCAGGTTGTCCAAGCCTGCAAAAAGGGTGAACAAGCTGGTTGTATTTCTCAGATATTGTTTTGCATCAGCAATTTGACTTGTTTAAGAGACCATAACAGATTAAACAATATCTGTTGTTGGCCAGTTTTCCTGATTATACATGGTCCAATTTCAAAAATTTTCGGGCTAAGTGTAACCAGTGGTTGGGTGGTAGGTGTCACAGCATTAACATCAAGTCCTACTCCAGTATTTGAATCAATACTTTCAACTTAAAAAACAAAAACAAAAACAAAAACAAAAACAAAACAAAACAAAAAAAAGTGCTTCAGTATTTTTGGACCAAAACCAAACTACTTCTACAGTTTGTGTTCATGTGAAATTGTGCCAACAATCCTGTATGCTTGGGTGCGTACAAACCTTTTTGTGCTTCAAGAGATCCTTTCACTTTTTCTGCATGCTACCACAATTAGTTCAGACCACGGTCACTCAGCTGCTTTCTGGCCATGGGGTTGTGGTAGGATGCAGAAAAGTATGACCAGTTTTATCATGGATTAGGTGGTCTTCATGTCCCTCGGAGTTCTTCTGAGAAAGTAAACACAACGGAATTCTGTCGCCGAGAGGCAGAAAAGTTAGAATGATGGAATTATCCAGCATGTATTTGTCCAATGCTCTTTCCCTAGAGCACCAGAGGATTCCCATGCATATTTCTTCAGAGGGGGTTTTAGCACAAGTGCTACTAGTCCTATAGTAAGAGAGGTCCACCAGAACAGGTTGGCCAGGGTCATGAGCTGGATTATTAGGATCATTTGGTACAGAGCATAGGAGTCAGTGTAGATGCAGACCAAAGAGGAATTCTGTGCTTCTTGTTGAAAAATACTCCAGACAGCTATCAGCTCCCCACTGTGTGTACTACCTTCTCCCTCTGTAATCATTTGCTCACCAGAGGAAAAGTGGAGGGCTTCTGCCCTAGATTTCCATCCTTTTCCTTCCCCTTTAGCAAAAGCATCAGTAAACCAAGAGTTTGCTGATTGTTCGGGGCAGAAAGGAGGGGTTACTTTGATTACAGAGGCAGGTTTGTCCAAGCTCTCCGTTTCTTGGATTGCTAAAGTTTTTACAGCTCCTTCTGTCATTGAGAAGAAGTTACAGTAATGTTCAACCTGAGCATACCACTTTCTCACTGAGGCCCTCTGGGCCACCCCGTCAGGAGGGGGACTCCCACTAGTGACTGTCTTGATAACCTTGAAGGGGCCTCTCAATACAATTGGTTGTTTTTGTGCAATTTTTTCTACTTCTAGGAAAGCTAAGATAACCATCAACAATCCTTTTTCCCAGGTAGTGTATCTTTTCTCAGCATCTTTGGAACCACGGGAATCAAAACCAACAGGTCTTGTCGGAGCCTCAGGACCCCGCTGCCATATGTGTACTGACAGCCCTGAGGAGGCAAATGCCCATTCCACCTGGAAAGGATCTGTAGGATGGATAGGGCCCAGTGCTTGATGAGCTGTTGCTTCAAAAATCAGCAATTGCAATGCTGACTCCTGAGAAAGACTCCAATCCCATTTCACCCCTTTCCTCAACAAGCCATAAAGGGGAACAAATGGGTCGTTCCAGTGACTAGGAAATCTGTCTGGTCTTTCTACAGGAGATACAGCTGCTATCGTTTTTGGAAGGAGAATTGCTGTAGGTTTGAGTGATTCTGGAAGCCCACAAATTCAAGGGGTCATTATCTTGGGCTTCACAGGTAATTGCATCAGGGATTCAAAGCCAGGAATTCATTTCTTTTTGTGAGTCATTTGCAGGCAAGCAGCTTTGTGCACATTTTCCAAGAGCTGGTCGGGGGTACTAATTCTAGCTATGGGATCTCCCCTTTCCAAGGGGCTTGTTCCCCCGGCCCAAAAAGCTGCACGCTGTGTCAGGGACCATGTGTCACCTTTCTCTCCTGTTGTTAAGAAGACACCATGTCCCCAATACCCACTGGCTTCCTGTTCAGTGAATTGAATTTGATCACCACCAGTGAGGGACACCCGGAAAACATATTCTGTTTCTGATTCATGTGGAGGGTGTCCATATTCCCTTTTAAGCTTAGCTAGCTCGGTGGCAGTGTTTACTTGTGATGGTATGTGTTTGGTTGTGATGTGAGGTTCCAGATCATCATCACTGAGATAGTTCTACTCTGTTTTAATCAAGGGTCTCAAGTGATGGCAGCAATGTTCCCCACAATTACTTGCTGCTTCAAGTTCTTGATGAGGATAGATTTGTTTAATGTGAGGACTTTCCTTCTCCTCAAGCTCTGTAGAGGAATCAGCATGATGGGATTTGTTCATATCTTCCTCTGTTAAGGCAGCTCGCAATGCATAGATCACATTTTTTGCTTCATAGAACTGTTTTTGCAAAATTTCAACTAGATTTTGAAGGGAGTCTATTCTAGCATGTTCCTCACTTCTTCGCTCAAAGCGATTTTCTATAGCTGCCATAAGACAAGCTCCCAAAACTGAGCAGAAGATAGTTTTATTTTTGCCCAGTTTGAATTTTGTTTCATGTTGTAATGAACACACTCTATCAATAACATTTTCTAAGTTCAACCAATTACTCTGTGCCCATTTTTCTCCTTCTGTAGAAGGTTTGGCATTGTGTTTGGCTAGTAGTGCATAAAATTCAGCTTTAATTTCAAGGCTAAGATTGTCACTCATTTTGGGAAGGGACCAAAACCACGACGGGGAGCTACAAACTTAAGTTCCACAAAACTACACAGCCCTCGCTGTGTCGCCCTTCGCTTCCCTGGCTGGGTGAAAGGACAATCATCTGCCTGGGAGGCTCTGCTTAGTTGCTTCAAGTTGTCCCTTCCTTCCCAGACCACATACACACAACAACAACAAAACGACAGTGTCCCGCCTTTTGCACTAAGGGATCCTTTATGAATTTCCAAAGACAGTATGGGTGCCTTTTCAGCTGCAACCCTTCTGGCTAGACAGAAATCCTGTCCGTGACGCCAATTTTAATGTCACGATCCGTTTCTTGCGGGGTGTCGTGATGGTTCTTTTCACCCATCCCAAAAGTGCAACAAAGGCAAACAACAAGGGACTATCAGTTAATCACAACAAATGCACCTTTAGTAGGGGCCAAAACAGTAAACGCGATAGTGGGGATCTGAAAGGAGATAAAAGGTTAGAGAGAGAAGAGGGATATGGGAATAGCTACCAACACAGGCGAGATCCTCAGTGCTCCGGACGATGGGGATCCGTCTGTCGTGTCGGGGGAGTCTTCGAAGTTCTGGTCGACTCGGGGCTCCAATTATAGTCCACAGAGGAGAGAGGGGGGGAACAAGTGTAATAATGAAAGTCCATTGTAATCGCCCCGAGGGAACGGGTGAGTCCACAGAAACCACCAAAGCAAGACGAATCCAATGAAGAATAAGTCCATTTGAATCACTGAAGGGAAACAGGTCATGTCATTAGTGGTCAGACCACCAATTTCCCCTCCTCCCTATAGCAGGGGTCTCAGTCTCAGCCCTTGGGAGGAGGGTTCTCATTCTTTCTTTGTCACAGTGGTAACGAGGCAGATGAGGGGTCTTCAATGAAGGACCGCGAGAGTCACCCCAAAAGTTCATTGGGCTTAAGAACGGAGATTAGAAGCAGGCCGCGCATCAGGCTGTCCCGTGCTGGCTCCATGTCAGGTCTTTGCCAAGTCCTTGCCAACTCCTTGCCAAGTTCTTACCAGGCCTTGTTGGGAACAGCCAGCATGACGGTTCAGTGGTCCCACCTGCGCTGTGTCCTGTTCTAAGCCGGAACTACAGTGGGGGAAGGGATTCTTTCTTGTGGCAATCGGAAGGCAGAATGGAAAATGAGGGGCTTCAGACGGGCTCTTACACCACCCCGTGACTGACGACTGCCCTCGAAAGATCTTCATCAGCAGGATTCCATGGTGTCGTCTTGGAGTCTTCAGGACTCGTCAAGTGTTGGCAGCACGTCCCAGGGAAAAGAGAAGAGGAAAGGGGAAAGAAAGAGAAAACAGGAAAACTGAAACAATCACAACATATTAGTAATCACAACAAATTATAATTAAACAATAAGCAAAATACAATTAGTAAATCAATAATAGTTATTTAAATAATAATCAATATGAATCAATGAAACAATAAATTGATCAAATAATAAACCAGTATCATCAATATTAAACAGTAAAGTAATAAACCTAGTATAATCGATATTACTCAGTACAATTTTATAAACAATAAACAAAAATAATTAAAACAGCGATTAGAACAAATCATAAAAGAAAATGATGTAAAACATATCTTCTAACCTTATCATCTTCTTGTGTCTACTGTCCTGGGAACATCTCTAGTGTAAAGGATGTCGGCCAAGTGGTGTGCATTAATTATAGATGTTAATTTTGTTCATCGTTTCATCATTCTCCAATTTACAATAAGCAAGATTACTGATAAAACAAAACCAATCATAACTAAAATCAGAAGAACAACAATGGGATGACACAATTTCTTCAGGATACCGGTGGCGGTGGGTGACCACCCGAAAAGGGTATCCCACCACTTGTGCTCGGCATCACTTTTCACCCTTTCTACAACACGATGTATTTCTTGCACATGATGATGAACAGTTACCAGAGTTTTCTGTCCATTCCCCTTGATTTTTCCTAGGATCTCTATTAGATCTTGATGAAGTAATAATTGCTTGACCAGAGAAAGGTTCATCCCAATGGCAGTAGGCAGTAGCTTGTGAATCAACGTGAGATTGGATTCTAAAAGTTCATGTGAAGTAACTGGAGCTACAAAAGAAAAATCACATCCTGCAATTTTAGTAAAGTTGCAAGCACAAAAATTGGAATGATTTTTAGTAGCTACTACTGTACTTTCTATAAACACAGTATCCCAAGCGGTTCTGAAGCAGGCACACCCATTGTCTGTAGATACAAGGACTGTTTCAGAAGTCTCGTTAGGATGAATATCAAAATGACAGCTATTTTGTTCTGTGTCCAGACAAATATCTTGAGCTACAATTGCATTACCTTCACAGATAAACCCTAGTTGTTCTCAGATGGTACAGGACTCTAAATTGACAGGTTGCCATTTGTCATCAATTTGACGGGCCCATTCTCTATGTTCAGAAGGATAGAAAGTGGGTCCATCATGATTTAATCCTAGTGCAATGATAGGGAATATCAAATGCACCCAGGCATTTCTTATGGTCAACGCAAATGCTGTGGCTGTGTTTGTGTTAGGGTCATAGGTAAAATTCACTAAATTCCACCAGGATTGGAAATCTCTTTCAAAGTCAGTGGCACTGTCCCAGACTATTTTCCTCATTTCAGTAGGAAAAGTGCCTTCTTCACCTTCTCTTCTAATTGAGGCAGCAACTGACTGCATCCATCATTGAGCCCGGATACAGCTAAGAGCTAAGGAAACGTTGCTTTGTGTGGCATTAAGTGCATCAATTATCAATTTGCTATTATTTACATTTATCTTTTCCCAATTTGCTAGAATGTTTGATAGCAACCACTGATGTGTTCCCAAGGCTGATAAGGACGATTGCAGTGGTTGTTGTATTTTGGTTAAATCTTTAGTTGTGGAAGCCAATTTATTCATTCATACTTCTGAATCAATACTATTTAGGATTCCCAATCCTGTTCCCACAAGACCAGTTATGTCTCTTGGCAGCCGGTTTTTAGGAGGCTTCCACTGTCGCAGCCAGGTTGTCCAAGCCTGCAAAAAAGGTGAACAAGCTGGTTGTATTTCTCAGATATTGTTTTGCATCAGCAATTTGACTTGTTTAAGAGACCATAACAGATTAAACAATATCTGTTGTTGGCCAGTTTTCCTGATTATACATGGTCCAATTTCAAAAATTTTCGGGCTAAGTGTAACCAGTGGTTGGGTGGTAGGTGTCACAGCATTAACATCAAGTCCTACTCCAGTATTTGAATCAATACTTTCAACTTAAAAAACAAAAACAAAAACAAAAACAAAAACAAAACAAAAAAAAGTGCTTCAGTATTTTTGGACCAAAACCAAACTACTTCTACAGTTTGTGTTCATGTGAAATTGTGCCAACAATCCTGTATGCTTGGGTGCGTACAAACCTTTTTGTGCTTCAAGAGATCCTTTCACTTTTTCTGCATGCTACCACAATTAGTTCAGACCACGGTCACTCAGCTGCTTTCTGGCCATGGGGTTGTGGTAGGATGCAGAAAAGTATGACCAGTTTTATCATGGATTAGGTGGTCTTCATGTCCCTCGGAGTTCTTCTGAGAAAGTAAACACAACGGAATTCTGTCGCCGAGAGGCAGAAAAGTTAGAATGATGGAATTATCCAGCATGTATTTGTCCAATGCTCTTTCCCTAGAGCACCAGAGGATTCCCATGCATATTTCTTCAGAGGGGGTTTTAGCACAAGTGCTACTAGTCCTATAGTAAGAGAGGTCCACCAGAACAGGTTGGCCAGGGTCATGAGCTGGATTATTAGGATCATTTGGTACAGAGCATAGGAGTCAGTGTAGATGCAGACCAAAGAGGAATTCTGTGCTTCTTGTTGAAAAATACTCCAGACAGCTATCAGCTCCCCACTGTGTGTACTACCTTCTCCCTCTGTAATCATTTGCTCACCAGAGGAAAAGTGGAGGGCTTCTGCCCTAGATTTCCATCCTTTTCCTTCCCCTTTAGCAAAAGCATCAGTAAACCAAGAGTTTGCTGATTGTTCGGGGCAGAAAGGAGGGGTTACTTTGATTACAGAGGCAGGTTTGTCCAAGCTCTCCGTTTCTTGGATTGCTAAAGTTTTTACAGCTCCTTCTGTCATTGAGAAGAAGTTACAGTAATGTTCAACCTGAGCATACCACTTTCTCACTGAGGCCCTCTGGGCCACCCCGTCAGGAGGGGGACTCCCACTAGTGACTGTCTTGATAACCTTGAAGGGGCCTCTCAATACAATTGGTTGTTTTTGTGCAATTTTTTCTACTTCTAGGAAAGCTAAGATAACCATCAACAATCCTTTTTCCCAGGTAGTGTATCTTTTCTCAGCATCTTTGGAACCACGGGAATCAAAACCAACAGGTCTTGTCGGAGCCTCAGGACCCCGCTGCCATATGTGTACTGACAGCCCTGAGGAGGCAAATGCCCATTCCACCTGGAAAGGATCTGTAGGATGGATAGGGCCCAGTGCTTGATGAGCTGTTGCTTCAAAAATCAGCAATTGCAATGCTGACTCCTGAGAAAGACTCCAATCCCATTTCACCCCTTTCCTCAACAAGCCATAAAGGGGAACAAATGGGTCGTTCCAGTGACTAGGAAATCTGTCTGGTCTTTCTACAGGAGATACAGCTGCTATCGTTTTTGGAAGGAGAATTGCTGTAGGTTTGAGTGATTCTGGAAGCCCACAAATTCAAGGGGTCATTATCTTGGGCTTCACAGGTAATTGCATCAGGGATTCAAAGCCAGGAATTCATTTCTTTTTGTGAGTCATTTGCAGGCAAGCAGCTTTGTGCACATTTTCCAAGAGCTGGTCGGGGGTACTAATTCTAGCTATGGGATCTCCCCTTTCCAAGGGGCTTGTTCCCCCGGCCCAAAAAGCTGCACGCTGTGTCAGGGACCATGTGTCACCTTTCTCTCCTGTTGTTAAGAAGACACCATGTCCCCAATACCCACTGGCTTCCTGTTCAGTGAATTGAATTTGATCACCACCAGTGAGGGACACCCGGAAAACATATTCTGTTTCTGATTCATGTGGAGGGTGTCCATATTCCCTTTTAAGCTTAGCTAGCTCGGTGGCAGTGTTTACTTGTGATGGTATGTGTTTGGTTGTGATGTGAGGTTCCAGATCATCATCACTGAGATAGTTCTACTCTGTTTTAATCAAGGGTCTCAAGTGATGGCAGCAATGTTCCCCACAATTACTTGCTGCTTCAAGTTCTTGATGAGGATAGATTTGTTTAATGTGAGGACTTTCCTTCTCCTCAAGCTCTGTAGAGGAATCAGCATGATGGGATTTGTTCATATCTTCCTCTGTTAAGGCAGCTCGCAATGCATAGATCACATTTTTTGCTTCATAGAACTGTTTTTGCAAAATTTCAACTAGATTTTGAAGGGAGTCTATTCTAGCATGTTCCTCACTTCTTCGCTCAAAGCGATTTTCTATAGCTGCCATAAGACAAGCTCCCAAAACTGAGCAGAAGATAGTTTTATTTTTGCCCAGTTTGAATTTTGTTTCATGTTGTAATGAACACACTCTATCAATAACATTTTCTAAGTTCAACCAATTACTCTGTGCCCATTTTTCTCCTTCTGTAGAAGGTTTGGCATTGTGTTTGGCTAGTAGTGCATAAAATTCAGCTTTAATTTCAAGGCTAAGATTGTCACTCATTTTGGGAAGGGACCAAAACCACGACGGGGAGCTACAAACTTAAGTTCCACAAAACTACACAGCCCTCGCTGTGTCGCCCTTCGCTTCCCTGGCTGGGTGAAAGGACAATCATCTGCCTGGGAGGCTCTGCTTAGTTGCTTCAAGTTGTCCCTTCCTTCCCAGACCACATACACACAACAACAACAAAACGACAGTGTCCCGCCTTTTGCACTAAGGGATCCTTTATGAATTTCCAAAGACAGTATGGGTGCCTTTTCAGCTGCAACCCTTCTGGCTAGACAGAAATCCTGTCCGTGACGCCAATTTTAATGTCACGATCCGTTTCTTGCGGGGTGTCGTGATGGTTCTTTTCACCCATCCCAAAAGTGCAACAAAGGCAAACAACAAGGGACTATCAGTTAATCACAACAAATGCACCTTTAGTAGGGGCCAAAACAGTAAACGCGATAGTGGGGATCTGAAAGGAGATAAAAGGTTAGAGAGAGAAGAGGGATATGGGAATAGCTACCAACACAGGCGAGATCCTCAGTGCTCCGGACGATGGGGATCCGTCTGTCGTGTCGGGGGAGTCTTCGAAGTTCTGGTCGACTCGGGGCTCCAATTATAGTCCACAGAGGAGAGAGGGGGGGAACAAGTGTAATAATGAAAGTCCATTGTAATCGCCCCGAGGGAACGGGTGAGTCCACAGAAACCACCAAAGCAAGACGAATCCAATGAAGAATAAGTCCATTTGAATCACTGAAGGGAAACAGGTCATGTCATTAGTGGTCAGACCACCAATTTCCCCTCCTCCCTATAGCAGGGGTCTCAGTCTCAGCCCTTGGGAGGAGGGTTCTCATTCTTTCTTTGTCACAGTGGTAACGAGGCAGATGAGGGGTCTTCAATGAAGGACCGCGAGAGTCACCCCAAAAGTTCATTGGGCTTAAGAACGGAGATTAGAAGCAGGCCGCGCATCAGGCTGTCCCGTGCTGGCTCCATGTCAGGTCTTTGCCAAGTCCTTGCCAACTCCTTGCCAAGTTCTTACCAGGCCTTGTTGGGAACAGCCAGCATGACGGTTCAGTGGTCCCACCTGCGCTGTGTCCTGTTCTAAGCCGGAACTACAGTGGGGGAAGGGATTCTTTCTTGTGGCAATCGGAAGGCAGAATGGAAAATGAGGGGCTTCAGACGGGCTCTGACACCACCCCGTGACTGACGACTGCCCTCGAAAGATCTTCATCAGCAGGATTCCATGGTGTCGTCTTGGAGTCTTCAGGACTCGTCAAGTGTTGGCAGCACGTCCCAGGGAAAAGAGAAGAGGAAAGGGGAAAGAAAGAGAAAACAGGAAAACTGAAACAATCACAACATATTAGTAATCACAACAAATTATAATTAAACAATAAGCAAAATACAATTAGTAAATCAATAATAGTTATTTAAATAATAATCAATATGAATCAATGAAACAATAAATTGATCAAATAATAAACCAGTATCATCAATATTAAACAGTAAAGTAATAAACCTAGTATAATCGATATTACTCAGTACAATTTTATAAACAATAAACAAAAATAATTAAAACAGCGATTAGAACAAATCATAAAAGAAAATGATGTAAAACATATCTTCTAACCTTATCATCTTCTTGTGTCTACTGTCCTGGGAACATCTCTAGTGTAAAGGATGTCGGCCAAGTGGTGTGCATTAATTATAGATGTTAATTTTGTTCATCGTTTCATCATTCTCCAATTTACAATAAGCAAGATTACTGATAAAACAAAACCAATCATAACTAAAATCAGAAGAACAACAATGGGATGACACAATTTCTTCAGGATACCGGTGGCGGTGGGTGACCACCCGAAAAGGGTATCCCACCACTTGTGCTCGGCATCACTTTTCACCCTTTCTACAACACGATGTATTTCTTGCACATGATGATGAACAGTTACCAGAGTTTTCTGTCCATTCCCCTTGATTTTTCCTAGGATCTCTATTAGATCTTGATGAAGTAATAATTGCTTGACCAGAGAAAGGTTCATCCCAATGGCAGTAGGCAGTAGCTTGTGAATCAACGTGAGATTGGATTCTAAAAGTTCATGTGAAGTAACTGGAGCTACAAAAGAAAAATCACATCCTGCAATTTTAGTAAAGTTGCAAGCACAAAAATTGGAATGATTTTTAGTAGCTACTACTGTACTTTCTATAAACACAGTATCCCAAGCGGTTCTGAAGCAGGCACACCCATTGTCTGTAGATACAAGGACTGTTTCAGAAGTCTCGTTAGGATGCATATCAAAATGACAGCTATTTTGTTCTGTGTCCAGACAAATATCTTGAGCTACAATTGCATTACCTTCACAGATAAACCCTAGTTGTTCTCAGATGGTACAGGACTCTAAATTGACAGGTTGCCATTTGTCATCAATTTGACGGGCCCATTCTCTATGTTCAGAAGGATAGAAAGTGGGTCCATCATGATTTAATCCTAGTGCAATGATAGGGAATATCAAATGCACCCAGGCATTTCTTATGGTCAACGCAAATGCTGTGGCTGTGTTTGTGTTAGGGTCATAGGTAAAATTCACTAAATTCCACCAGGATTGGAAATCTCTTTCAAAGTCAGTGGCACTGTCCCAGACTATTTTCCTCATTTCAGTAGGAAAAGTGCCTTCTTCACCTTCTCTTCTAATTGAGGCAGCAACTGACTGCATCCATCATTGAGCCCGGATACAGCTAAGAGCTAAGGAAACGTTGCTTTGTGTGGCATTAAGTGCATCAATTATCAATTTGCTATTATTTACATTTATCTTTTCCCAATTTGCTAGAATGTTTGATAGCAACCACTGATGTGTTCCCAAGGCTGATAAGGACGATTGCAGTGGTTGTTGTATTTTGGTTAAATCTTTAGTTGTGGAAGCCAATTTATTCATTCATACTTCTGAATCAATACTATTTAGGATTCCCAATCCTGTTCCCACAAGACCAGTTATGTCTCTTGGCAGCCGGTTTTTAGGAGGCTTCCACTGTCGCAGCCAGGTTGTCCAAGCCTGCAAAAAGGGTGAACAAGCTGGTTGTATTTCTCAGATATTGTTTTGCATCAGCAATTTGACTTGTTTAAGAGACCATAACAGATTAAACAATATCTGTTGTTGGCCAGTTTTCCTGATTATACATGGTCCAATTTCAAAAATTTTCGGGCTAAGTGTAACCAGTGGTTGGGTGGTAGGTGTCACAACATTAACATCAAGTCCTACTCCAGTATTTGAATCAATACTTTCAACTTAAAAAACAAAAAAAAAAACCAAAAACAAAACAAAACAAAAAAAAGTGCTTCAGTATTTTTGGACCAAAACCAAACTACTTCTACAGTTTGTGTTCATGTGAAATTGTGCCAACAATCCTGTATGCTTGGCTGCGTACAAACCTTTTTGTGCTTCAAGAGATCCTTTCACTTTTTCTGCATGCTACCACAATTAGTTCAGACCACGGTCACTCAGCTGGTTTCTGGCCATGGGGTTGTGGTAGGATGCAGAAAAGTATGACCAGTTTTATCATGGATTAGGTGGTCTTCATGTCCCTCGGAGTTCTTCTGAGAAAGTAAACACAACGGAATTCTGTCGCCGAGAGGCAGAAAAGTTAGAATGATGGAATTATCCAGCATGTATTTGTCCAATGCTCTTTCCCTAGAGCACCAGAGGATTCCCATGCATATTTCTTCAGAGGGGGTTTTAGCACAAGTGCTACTAGTCCTATAGTAAGAGAGGTCCACCAGAACAGGTTGGCCAGGGTCATGAGCTGGATTATTAGGATCATTTGGTACAGAGCATAGGAGTCAGTGTAGATGCAGACCAAAGAGGAATTCTGTGCTTCTTGTTGAAAAATACTCCAGACAGCTATCAGCTCCCCACTGTGTGTACTACCTTCTCCCTCTGTAATCATTTGCTCACCAGAGGAAAAGTGGAGGGCTTCTGCCCTAGATTTCCATCCTTTTCCTTCCCCTTTAGCAAAAGCATCAGTAAACCAAGAGTTTGCTGATTGTTCGGGGCAGAAAGGAGGGGTTACTTTGATTACAGAGGCAGGTTTGTCCAAGCTCTCCGTTTCTTGGATTGCTAAAGTTTTTACAGCTCCTTCTGTCATTGAGAAGAAGTTACAGTAATGTTCAACCTGAGCATACCACTTTCTCACTGAGGCCCTCTGGGCCACCCCGTCAGGAGGGGGACTCCCACTAGTGACTGTCTTGATAACCTTGAAGGGGCCTCTCAATACAATTGGTTGTTTTTGTGCAATTTTTTTCTACTTCTAGGAAAGCTAAGATAACCATCAACAATCCTTTTTCCCAGGTAGTGTATCTTTTCTCAGCATCTTTGGAACCACGGGAATCAAAACCAACAGGTCTTGTCGGAGCCTCAGGACCCCGCTGCCATATGTGTACTGACAGCCCTGAGGAGGCAAATGCCCATTCCACCTGGAAAGGATCTGTAGGATGGATAGGGCCCAGTGCTTGATGAGCTGTTGCTTCAAAAATCAGCAATTGCAATGCTGACTCCTGAGAAAGACTCCAATCCCATTTCACCCCTTTCCTCAACAAGCCATAAAGGGGAACAAATGGGTCGTTCCAGTGACTAGGAAATCTATCTGGTCTTTCTACAGGAGATACAGCTGCTATCGTTTTTGGAAGGAGAATTGCTGTAGGTTTGAGTGATTCTGGAAGCCCACAAATTCAAGGGGTCATTATCTTGGGCTTCACAGGTAATTGCATCAGGGATTCAAAGCCAGGAATTCATTTCTTTTTGTGAGTCATTTGCAGGCAAGCAGCTTTGTGCACATTTTCCAAGAGCTGGTTGGGGGTACTAATTCTAGCTATGGGATCTCCCCTTTCCAAGGGGCTTGTTCCCCCGGCCCAAAAAGCTGCACGCTGTGTCAGGGACCATGTGTCACCTTTCTCTCCTGTTGTTAAGAAGACACCATGTCCCCAATACCCACTGGCTTCCTGTTCAGTGAATTGAATTTGATCACCACCAGTGAGGGACACCCGGAAAACATATTCTGTTTCTGATTCATGTGGAGGGTGTCCATATTCCCTTTTAAGCTTAGCTAGCTCAGTGGCAGTGTTTACTTGTGATGGTATGTGTTTGGTTGTGATGTGAGGTTCCAGATCATCATCACTGAGATAGTTCTACTCTGTTTTAATCAAGGGTCTCAAGTGATGGCAGCAATGTTCCCCACAATTACTTGCTGCTTCAAGTTCTTGATGAGGATAGATTTGTTTAATGTGAGGAGTTTCCTTCTCCTCAAGCTCTGTAGAGGAATCAGCATGATGGGATTTGTTCATATCTTCCTCTGTTAAGGCAGCTCGCAATGCATAGATCACATTTTTTGCTTCATAGAACTGTTTTTGCAAAATTTCAACTAGATTTTGAAGGGAGTCTATTCTAGCATGTTCCTCACTTCTTCGCTCAAAGCGATTTTCTATAGCTGCCATAAGACAAGCTCCCAAAACTGAGCAGAAGATAGTTTTATTTTTGCCCAGTTTGAATTTTGTTTCATGTTGTAATGAACACACTCTGTCAATAACATTTTCTAAGTTCAACCAATTACTCTGTGCCCATTTTTCTCCTTCTGTAGAAGGTTTGGCATTGTGTTTGGCTAGTAGTGCATAAAATTCAGCTTTAATTTCAAGGCTAAGATTGTCACTCATTTTGGGAAGGGACCAAAACCACGACAGGGAGCTACAAACTTAAGTTCCACAAAACTACACAGCCCTCGCTCTGTCGCCCTTCGCTTCCCTGGCTGGGTGAAAGGACAATCATCTGCCTGGGAGGCTCTGCTTAGTTGCTTCAAGTTGTCCCTTCCTTCCCAGACCACATACACACAACAACAACAAAACGACAGTGTCCCGCCTTTTGCACTAAGGGATCCTTTATGAATTTCCAAAGACAGTATGGGTGCCTTTTCAGCTGCAACCCTTCTGGCTAGACAGAAATCCTGTCCGTGACGCCAATTTTAACGTCACGATCCGTTTCTTGCGGGGTGTCGTGATGGTTCTTTTCACCCATCCCAAAAGTGCAACAAAGGCAAACAACAAGGGACTATCAGTTAATCACAACAAATGCACCTTTAGTAGGGGCCAAAACAGTAAACGCGATAGTGGGGATCTGAAAGGAGATAAAAGGTTAGAGAGAGAAGAGGGATATGGGAATAGCTACCAACACAGGCGAGATCCTCAGTGCTCCGGACGATGGGGATCCGTCTGTCGTGTCGGGGGAGTCTTCGAAGTTCTGGTCGACTCGGGGCTCCAATTATAGTCCACAGAGGAGAGAGGGGGGGAACAAGTGTAATAATGAAAGTCCATTGTAATCGCCCCGAGGGAACGGGTGAGTCCACAGAAACCACCAAAGCAAGACGAATCCAATGAAGAATAAGTCCATTTGAATCACTGAAGGGAAACAGGTCATGTCATTAGTGGTCAGACCACCAATTTCCCCTCCTCCCTATAGCAGGGGTCTCAGTCTCAGCCCTTGGGAGGAGGGTTCTCATTCTTTCTTTGTCACAGTGGTAACGAGGCAGATGAGGGGTCTTCAATGAAGGACCGCGAGAGTCACCCCAAAAGTTCATTGGGCTTAAGAACGGAGATTAGAAGCAGGCCGCGCATCAGGCTGTCCCGTGCTGGCTCCATGTCAGGTCTTTGCCAAGTCCTTGCCAACTCCTTGCCAAGTTCTTACCAGGCCTTGTTGGGAACAGCCAGCATGACGGTTCAGTGGTTCCACCTGTGCTGTGTCCTGTTCTAAGCCGGAACTACAGTGGGGGAAGGGATTCTTTCTTGTGGCAATCGGAAGGCAGAATGGAAAATGAGGGGCTTCAGACGGGCTCTTACAGCCTCTCATTCACACACATTCATCCCCCCTTTATTCGCCCTGTAATGCAAAGGATCTCCCAGTTGCCGAGCCGTGGGGGCTTTTAGCCGCTCGGCACGAAGCTCGGGTATCTGGTACATCTGAGGGTCCACCAGAAGAACGGGAGGGACACTCGGGCTGCTGAAATCCTGCTCGTTGATTGAAGGGTCGCAGAAGGGGCAAACAGGGACAACGAAGCAGAAGGGAGGCAGATTCCGAGAGCCCCGAAGGGCGGGCTGAGGATTCTTTTACTGCGTAGGGGTAGGAGGGTTTAGCATTCGAGGGTAGAATCGGGAGAAGGCTAAAGGGAGGGGAAATATAACATTAACCAGTGGGGAAAAGGGAAAGGAGTGTTCTTGGTGGAAGAACCAAAGGGAAAACGTGGAACAGAGAAGATTCTAGGCTAAGGGGCAGACTTGAACAACAACTGACAGGACAGGGGGAGGGTACAATTCTCTTCCAAAAGGGGGTGGAGAACTCATACAACTGCTGTTTCCCATGGCAACCCTAGACTGCCTTCCCCAACCCCTCCTCCTGCACCAGTGACAGCTTTTAACACTGAAGGGCAGTGCTATTGTATAACAAACACTTAACTCTTAGCCCAGCCGGGCTCGCTGGCTACTTTTGCAAGCTTTTTACCAACTAGCGATGCTTGTAAGCGGTGCTTGTAACTCCTAGCTTGTACCACGCTCCCACTAGCTGCGCTATCAGCTAGCGGCGTTCAAAGCAGCTCCTCAAACCGCGGCTTGTGCCCGCGCGCCCGCTGCGCTATCAGCTGGGCCGCGCCTAAAGCACCTTTGCAAGCCCCGACTTAAGCCCCGCGCCGCGCTCCCCCAGCTCGCCAGAGACAGCCCGTGCCACGCATGCGCACCACCCGCTCTATCAGGTAGAGTGCGCACTACCCGCACGATCAGGTAGTGTGGGCTGAGAGCTGCCCTGCGCATGCGCTCTCTAGCACCGCCGCGCCGCGTCTCTGTATCTTAGCAACCCCGCACCGCGCTTCGCCGTTCCACTCACACATACACACACACGCACAAGCACGCACGTCCGGACGTAACAGACACACTACACTGCAATCGGGACACACGCCACACACTGAAATCGCGCTTTCGCCCTCCCCGAGCCGCGCTTTCAGCTGGGGAGGTCCTTCCGCCGCCGGCCTCTCCCCCGATGGCGGTCTGCTTGCAAGCCCCTAGGCAAACCTGCGCGCAGAAACATCTTTTTGCGACTTATCAGTGCCAACCGTAAGAAAATAAATTAACACATACCGCTTTCATCCGCTAGTCGACGGGCCGTGGTCTGCTCCCCGCAGTGTACAGCCGAGGCGCAGAGGCCCTCCGGGGAAAAGCCCCGTGGCGCCTGAGGGTGTCTGCTCCCAACCGGACCTGCGGGTGAGCAGAGCAGTCCCTTCGTGGTCGCCAACTGAAACGATACGCGGAATAATTCAATAGACTCCATGAGCTGGGGTAGTTATGAAGTGGGTATGTATGTCAGCGCCCGGCACAAGTGAGATAGCTCTCCAAAACTTGTGCCCCGAGCCTCAGTCTGACCCACACTTTTATTCTTAAAGACGTTCCATATGCAATACATTGCACAACTTTTTCATGCGTATTCAACCCCTGGCCCCGCCTGTCCTCGCTTCTCATGCTAAGTAAGTCCACGCCCTTCTGGGCATGCGTGGTTTGCTGTGGTGGTCGTACGGGGGTCTCTTGGTGGTCCTGAGGCTGAAGATTGTGGTCTTCCTCATGATTGAACTTTTGAACTTTTCCTCTCCGCTTTTGGTCCTTTGGTGCTTATCTGAGTACGTCTGTCAGTCTTGATAGGCTTGGAGACAGAGGAGCTTCTTTATCTGGGTTCTTTCCTTCTTCTGGTATTGTTCTTTATGCAAGAAGCTTCAGAAATTTGCAGTTTCCTTTGCCCTTTGTATTAGGCAGAGGTTTCTTAAGCAAAAGGTTGAAAATTCAACACATAACTCTACAAGCTAAATTAGAAATGCTTAATTCATTTTGTTAACCCAACTCTAAAAATCTCTATTTCACCTTGAGAGCTGTCACAGAGCAGAAAGCAGCTGAGATGCTGAAAAGCAGCAAAGCTGAACAGCCTGCCTCAGCTTCAGCAATGTGCAATTGACTGAAGGCGAAAAACCAAGCAGCAGAGCAGCGGGCTTCTGTGCTCATTGAAGGCAATTGCAAGAATCCAGCAGCTGCTCCTTGCCAAGCACAGGCAGCTGCCTGTGTTCTTGCCTCTTGACCAACTCACAGTTGCCCTTCTTTTCAGCAGCTGCCACCGTGTTCTCTGCATCTCGGAGCCTCTGGGGAGCAACCAGAATTTCCAAGGTGGGATGCATAAAACTAAAATAAAAACTCAGGAAGTTTGTCCTGGAACACCTTCCATTGGCATGCCAAGAGTGAATTCAAGAGGCAGGAGAGCGGCAGCCACCGTCCTGCAGCTGTCTGCGAGCTTCGCACACAAGCCGGCTTCTTCGCGGCTTCGTTCTTCGCCTCTTGCAAGCTACCGCGATCTCCGGCTGCCGGAGGCGAAGAAGCCGCTACTTCGCGCACAGATCACTGGAGCGGCAGCGATGCGCTCCGAAACGCCGCTTTTGCCGAAAGACGCCGGCAAGCGGCACTTACTTTCGGCCAGCTGCGGACCTCCGTATTCTGCCTCTCTAGTCGCCTACATCTTAGCGAAAAGCTTTTCCGCTCCAATTCTCAAGGAGAAAGTGTACCAGCACTGCTCACTTAGCCCGACCTTGCCAGGAAATGAGATTTGCTGCACATTCCAAGGACACTTCATTTTCCTGGACAAGCTGCAACCTGCTGGCAGATGGCCGTGCTCTCTGCCCACTCCTGACCAGTTCTTGGTACTAGCGGGCACGTTGCAGCCTGGCGAAGGCAAGAAACCTCGAGAGCTGTCACAGAGCAGAAGGACAGCTGAGATGCTGAAAAGCAGCAAAGCTGAACTGCCTGCCTCAACTTCAGCAGTGTGTAATTGACTGAAGGCGAAAAACCAAGCAGCAGAGCAGCGGGCTTCTGTGCGCACTGAAGGCAATTGCAAGAATCCAGCAGCTGCTCCTTGCCAAGCACAGTCAACTGCCTAGGTTCTTGCTTCTTGACCAACTCACTGTTGCCCTTCTTTTCAGCAGCTGCCATCGTGTTCTCTGCATCTCGGAGCCTCAGGGGAGCAGCAGGACTTTCCAAGGTGGGATGCATGATGACTATGTCAAAACCCAGAAAGTTGTCCTGGAACACCTCCCATTGGCATGTCAGAAGTGAATTCAAGAGGCAGGAGAGCGGCAGCCACCGTCCTGCAGCAGTCTGCGAGCTTCGCACACAAGCCGGCCTCTTCGCGGCTTCGTTCTTCGCCTCTTGTGAGTTACCGCGATCTCCGGCTGCCGGAGGCGAAGAAGCCGCTACTTCGCGCACAGATGACTGGAGCGGCAGCGGTGCGCTCCGAAGCGCCGCTTTTGCCGAAAGACGCCGGGAAGCGGCACTTGCTTTCGGCCAGCTGCGGAGCTGCGTATTCTGCCTCTCTAGTCGCCAACATCTTAGCGAAAAGCTTTTCCGCTCCAGTTCTCAAGGAGAAAGTGTCCCAGCACTGCTCACTTAGCCCGACCTTGCCAGGAAATGAGATTTGCTGCAGATTCCAAGGACACTGCATTTTCCTGGGCAAGCTGCAACCTGCTGGCAGATGGCCGTGCTCTCTGCCCACTCCTGCCCAGTTCTTGGTACTAGCGGGCACGTTGCAGCCTGGCGAAGGCAAGAAACCTGGAGAGCTGTCACAGAGCAGAAGGGCAGCTGAGATGCTGAGAAGCAGCAAAGCTGAACTGCCTGCCTCAACTTCAGCAGTGTGTAATTGACTGAAGGCGAAAAACCAAGCAGCAGAGCAGCGGGCTTCTGTGCGCACTGAAGGCAATTGCAAGAATGCAGCAGCTGCTGCTTGCCAAGCACAGGCAGCTGCCTAGGTTCTTGCTTCTTGACCAACTCACAGTTGCCCTTCTTTTCAGCAGCTGCCACCGTGTTCTCTGCATCTCGGAGCCTCTGGGGAGCAACAAGAATTTCCAAGGAGGCATGCATGACGACTATGTCAAAACCCAGGAAAGTTGTCCTGGAACACCTCCCATTGGCATGTCAGAAGTGAATTCAAGAGGCAGGAGAGCGGCAGCCACCGTCCTGCAGCTGTCTGCGAGTTTCGCACACAAGCCGGCTTCTTCGCGGCTTCGTTCTTCGCCTCTTGCAAGCTACCGCGATCTCCGGCTGCCGGAGGCGAAGAAGCCGCTACTTCGCGCACAGATCACTGGAGCGGCAGCGATGCGCTCCGAAACGCCGCTTTTGCCGAAAGACGCCGGCAAGCGGCACTTACTTTCGGCCAGCAGCGGACCTCCGTATTCTGCCTCTCTAGTCGCCTACATCTTAGCGAAAAGCTTTTCCGCTCCAATTCTCAAGGAGAAAGTGTACCAGCACTGCTCACTTAGCCCGACCTTGCCAGGAAATGAGATTTGCTGCACATTCCAAGGACACTTCATTTTCCTGGACAAGCTGCAACCTGCTGGCAGATGGCCGTGCTCTCTGCCCACTCCTGCCCAGTTCTTGGTACTAGCGGGCACGTTGCAGCCTGGCGAAGGCAAGAAACCTCTGAAACGATACGCGGAATAATTCAATAGACTCCATGAGCTGGGGTAGTTATGAAGTGGGTATGTATGTCAGCGCCTGGCACAAGTGAGATAGCTCTCCAAAACTTGTGCCCCGAGCCTCAGTCTGACCCACACTTTTATTCTTAAAGACGTTCCATATGCAATACATTGCACAACTTTTTCATGCGTATTCAACCCCTGGCCCCGCCTGTCCTCGCTTCTCATGCTAAGTAAGTCCACGCCCTTCTGGGCATGCGTGGTTTGCTGTGGTGGTCGTACGGGGGTCTCTTGGTGGTCCTGAGGCTGAAGATTGTGGTCTTCCTCATGATTGAACTTTTGAACTTTTCCTCTCTGCGCGTGCGCTTTTGGTCCTTTGGTGCTTATCTGAGTACGTCTGTCAGTCTTGAGAGGCTTGGAGACAGAGGAGCTTCTTTATCTGGGTTCTTTGCTTCTTCTGGTATTGTTCTTTATGCAAGAAGCTTCAGAAATTTGCATTTTCCTATGCCCTTTGTACTAGGCAGAGGTTTCTTAAGCAAAAGGTTGAAAATTCAACACATAACTCTACAAGCTAAATTAGAAATGCTTCATTCATTTTGTTAACCTAACTCTCAAAATCTCTGCTTCAGTCCCCCCTTTTCTTAAAATAGAGTAAATTCTTTTACTACAGGGGTCTTGATTTAAATTCTGATCTACTATCATGACCGTCCTCTTTCAGTAAGATTCTAGGAGTTCTAGAGAGTGATGTCAGACTGGCCATGTGTTTTAACATCCTCGAATTCTACATGAGTGTTAAAGTAGACATCATTAAACTTACAGTAACTAAAATTAATAGGATTATAATTGGGTGACATAAAGTCTTCTAAACAGTGTATTTCACTAGTTATGACTTGTGTTTATTAGCTAGTGATTGGTGCTGGATACACCAAGTTAAGAGACTTAACATACAGGAGGTTAGTGACATGTCTTGGGTAGACATTCTCTTTCGCACCCCATATGGTTTTTCATAAAGCAATTCAAAGTGGTTTAGCTTTTCTTTAGTCTTGGGTTTGGTTCGGATCTGCAGTAGTGCTAATGGGAGGGATTGAGTCCATGACAAATTAGCTTCTTGTCCCAATTGTACAATTTGTTGTTTGATCAAATGGTTCATTTTTTTTACCTGACCACTTGATTGTGGGTTATATGGGGTGTGAAGTTCTCAGTCTATGTTCAAGTATTGGCTAACTTGTTGCACGAATTTTACGATAAAATGTGGTCCTCTATTTGAGGAGATTGTGGCCAGGACTCTAAAGCGTGGTATGTTTTCTTGTACCAATACCTTAGTTACTTCTTGAGCTTTAGAAGTCCTGGTGGGGAATGCTTCTGGCCATCCTGAAAAGGTATCTGTTAGCACCAGGAAAAACTTATACCCCTCCTTTTCTTGGCAATTCTGTACAATCAATCTGCCATTGCTGCTCCGGCCCATGACCCTTCCTCATCTGGCTAAGCTTTGGTTTGGGAGTATTTTTGGGGTTGGTCTGGAGGCAAAGGTCACATTGTCGAGTTGTAAATGTCTAGTTATGCTAGAGCATCAATACCCCAATGGTTTTCTGGTGTTCTTCCTTTATTAGGGACCATCATAAATAGGAGGGTAGAACTAATTTTCCTTCTATGGTGGCCCATCCCTCTTGGTTATAGTCTCCTTTTTGCTCATAGATTAATTTTTTTTCTAGTTTGTTGTATCTTGGCTTACCTTTAGGGGAAATTTGCCCGTCTTGCTGCTTCTTTTGCTTCCCTATCTGCCAGCTCGTTTCCTTCTTCCAATTCGGAGTTGATCTTCTGATGTGCCTTAATGTGCATGATCGCTACTTTCTCTGGCAACTGGACTGCTGCTAGAAGTCGCAGTACTTCTGATGCATCTTTAATATTTTTCCCTTGAGACTTCAGCAGTCCTCTCTCTTTCTAAATGGCTCTGTGAGCATGCACTACTCCAAATGCATACTTTGAGTCCGTGTATATGTTTATTTCTTTCCCTCTTGCCAATTCTAGGGCCCGAGTTAGAGCAATTATCTCGGCCTTCTGTGCAGAGGTATTTGTTGGCAGGGGCCCAGATGACATTACTTCCTTGCACGTTGGAACTGCCTAGCCGGCGTGCCGTTTTCCACTGATGATATAACTGCTTCCATCAGTAAACGAGACTTCTGCATTCTCGAGAGGGGTGTCCTTCGAGTCAGGGCAGCTGGAGTAGGTGGCTTCAATGGTCTCCAGGCAGTCATGTTCCACTGGTTCCCCTTGGTTTCTACTGAGGAAGGAGGCTGGATTGACAATGTTAGCCACTACTATCTCTACATCATCTTGCTCCGCTATGATAGCTTGGTATCTCAGGAGCCGTTGTGGGGAAAGCCAATGCCCACCTTTTACCTCTAGCACTGCAGACACTGTGTGAGACACTAGCACAGTTCTTTTCTGGCCTAGGGTGAATTTGTGTGCCTCTTGGATGTTCAGGACGACTGCTGCAACAGCTCTGAGGCACCCAGGCCACCCTTTAGCTGCTGTATCCAATTGCTTAGAGAAGTAAGCCACTGCTCTCCGATATGGGCCCAGGTCCTGTGCTAGTATTCCTAAGGCGATTCCTTGCTTCTCATGGGAGAATAAAAGGAAAGGCTTACTCACGTCCGGCAATCTCAGGGCTGGAGCTGACATGAGGGCTTTTTTCAGCTGGTTGAAAGCTTGCGTAGCTTCCTTTCTCTCTTGGATGTTCCTGCTTTCAGTTGCAATCAGTTCATAGAAGGGCTTAACAAACAGTCCATAGTTATAGATCCATAACCTGCACCACCCTGTCATCCTCAGGAAAGTTCGTAGTTCCTTTACAGTCTGAGGTTTTGGGCTCTGGCATATTGCCTCCTTCCGGCTTTGGCCCAAGGTACGTTGTCTAGCACTGACTTCGTAACCCAGATAAGTTACTTTCTGTTTTACTACTTGGGCTTTTTTCTTTGATACTCGGTACCCTTGGAGCCCCAAAAAGTTCAAGAGGCTTATCGTCCAGGCCGTGCATGCTTCCCTTGTCCGTGTGGCTATCAGGATGTCATCTACGTACTCTAGCAACTTCCCTTCCTCTGGAGGGGCTTCTCAGGTCTCTAATTCTTTTGCAAGTTGTTCTCCAAACAAAGTGGGTGAGTTTTTGAATCCTTGTGGGAGTCTGGTCCATGTCAGTTGAGTTCTTGGCCCGCTCTTAGGATTTTCCCATTCAAATGCAAAAATTTTCTGGCTTCGTGGATAGGAAGGCAAAAGAAGGCATCTTTTCAATCTAAAACGGTAAACCAAGTTAGCTCGGCTGTTAAGCAAGTTAATAACGTGTAGGGATTGGCCACCACAGGATACAGATCCTCAGTGACCTTGTTTATGGCCCGCAGATCCTGTACTAACCGGTATGACCCATCAGGTTTACCAACTGGTAGGATAGGGGTATTAACACTTACATAACATAAGTTGGAACAAGGTATTATAGACAATATCATGGTCATCAATGGAAGCAATATTTGATGGAACTTTTTCAGTTCTGAGGGTTCGTAACTTGTGTTTGTCGGTGACAGCAGGGAAGCACAGTGAGGCTGCTTAACAGGGCAGGATGCATACATATACTTTCCTTCGTCTACATTCACTTAACTTTATTTTACTTACTCTTACACATAACAAAACAACCACAACAACAAGGTACCTTTTCTTTTTCAACACACCTATTACACTTGTAGGTGTCCCTGGCTAGTCCCAGTGTTCTTGGATACCCCTCAATCTAGCTGTGTGGTTCCCAACTCTAGATCCTGTCAGACTTCTCTTCAAACTGGCAAAATTTTTACTCAATCTTGGGTGCTCTCAACAACCCAGCAAACTTAATTCTGGGTGCTCTTGGAATGTTAATCCCTCAACCCAGCAGGTTTGACTTAACCCTGGATGCTCTTGGAACATTAATCCCTCAATCCAGCAGGTTTGAATCAACCCTGGATGCTCTTGGAACATTAATCCCTCAATCCAGCAGGTTTGAATCAACCCTGGATGCTCTTGGAATATTAATCCCTCAATCCAGCAGGTTTGATCTTGGATGTTCTCGGGCATTCTTATCCCTCAATCCAGCAGAATTTTTAGGGGCCCCTCCTACACATTTTACCTTTTATTTTTCCCCAATAGATTATGCCAAGAAAACCCTCTTTTTACCTTTTCATTAATTTGTTTTTCTAATTAATTACCTTTTACTCCCCCCCCCCCACTAAGGGGTCCCACTCTTTCTCTGAGACCCAGTCCCAGGGGGGGTTCTCTCACTCTTTTTATTACTCGCTTCGTCTCTTTACTGGCCGCTTTTCTCGCGAAAAAGACGGAAACGCAGCATGGGAGAC
Source organism: Vidua macroura (assembly GCF_024509145.1). Classification (NCBI taxonomy): domain Eukaryota; kingdom Metazoa; phylum Chordata; class Aves; order Passeriformes; family Viduidae; genus Vidua; species Vidua macroura. The sequence continues at coordinate 447,101 of NC_071596.1, read as the reverse complement.
TGCCGCTCTCGCTTAGCAGGTCTGGGGTAACCAGCCCGCCTCTGTCACGATCCGCCTCTTCCGGGTGTCGTGATGGTTCTTTTCACCCATCCCAAAAGTGCAACAAAGGCAAACAACAAGGGACTATCAGTTAATCACAACAAATGCACCTTTAGTAGGGGCCAAAACAGTAAACGCGATAGTGGGGATCTGAAAGGAGATAAAAGGTTAGAGAGAGAAGAGGGATATGGGAATAGCTACCAACACAGGCGAGATCCTCAGTGCTCCGGACGATGGGGATCCGTCTGTCGTGTCGGGGGAGTCTTCGAAGTTCTGGTCGACTCGGGGCTCCAATTATAGTCCACAGAGGAGAGAGGGGGGGAACAAGTGTAATAATGAAAGTCCATTGTAATCGCCCCGAGGGAACGGGTGAGTCCACAGAAACCACCAAAGCAAGACGAATCCAATGAAGAATAAGTCCATTTGAATCACTGAAGGGAAACAGGTCATGTCATTAGTGGTCAGACCACCAATTTCCCCTCCTCCCTATAGCAGGGGTCTCAGTCTCAGTCCTTGGGAGGAGGGTTCTCATTCTTTCTTTGTCACAGTGGTAACGAGGCAGATGAGGGGTCTTCAGTGAAGGACCGCGAGAGTCACCCCAAAAGTTCATTGGGCTTAAGAACGGAGATTAGAAGCAGGCCGCGCATCAGGCTGTCCCGTGCTGGCTCCATGTCAGGTCTTTGCCAAGTCCTTGCCAACTCCTTGCCAAGTTCTTACCAGGCCTTGTTGGGAACAGCCAGCATGACGGTTCAGTGGTCCCACCTGTGCTGTGTCCTGTTCTAAGCCGGAACTACAGTGGGGGAAGGGATTCTTTCTTGTGGCAATCGGAAGGCAGAATGGAAAATGAGGGGCTTCTGACGGGCTCTTACACCACCCCGTGACTGACGATTGCCCTCGAAAGATCTTCATCAGCAGGATTCCATGGTGTCGTCGTGGAGTCTTCAGGACTCGTCAAGTGTTGGCAGCACGTCCCAGGGAAAAGAGAAGAGGAAAAGGGAAAGAAAGCGAAAACGGGAAAACTAAAACAATCACAACATATTAGTAATCACAACAAATTATAATTAAACAATAAGCAAAATACAATTAGTAAATCAATAATAGTTATTTAAATAATAATCAATATGAATCAATTAAACAATAAATTGATCAAATAATAAACCAGTATCATCAATATTAAACAGTAAAGTAATAAACCTAGTATAATCGATATTACTCAGTACAATTTTATAAACAATAAACAAAAATAATTAAAACAGCGATTAGAACAAATCATAAAAGAAAATGATGTAAAACATATCTTCTAACCTTATCATCTTCTTGTGTCTACTGTCCTGGGAACATCTCTAGTGTAAAGGATGTCGGCCAAGTGGTGTGCATTAATTATAGATGTTAATTTTGTTCATCGTTTCATCATTCTCCAATTTACAATAAGCAAGATTACTGATAAAACAAAACCAATCATAACTAAAATCAGAAGAACAACAATGGGATGACACAATTTCTTCAGGATACCGGTGGCGGTGGGTGACCACCCGAAAAGGGTATCCCACCACTTGTGCTCGGCATCACTTTTCACCCTTTCTACAACACGATGTATTTCTTGCACATGATGATGAACAGTTACCAGAGTTTTCTGTCCATTCCCCTTGATTTTTCCTAGGATCTCTATTAGATCTTGATGAAGTAATAATTGCTTTACCAGAGAAAGGTTCATCCCAATGGCAGTAGGCAGTAGCTTGTGAATCAACGTGAGATTGGATTCTAAAAGTTCATGTGAAGTAACTGGAGCTACAAAAGAAAAATCACATCCTGCAATTTTAGTAAAGTTGCAAGCACAAAAATTGGAATGATTTTTAGTAGCTACTACTGTACTTTCTATAAACACAGTATCCCAAGCGGTTCTGAAGCAGGCACACCCATTGTCTGTAGATACAAGGACTGTTTCAGAAGTCTCGTTAGGATGAATATCAAAATGACAGCTATTTTGTTCTGTCTCCAGACAAATATCTTGAGCTACAATTGCATTACCTTCACAGATAAACCCTAGTTGTTCTCAGATGGTACAGGACTCTAAATTGACAGGTTGCCATTTGTCATCAATTTGACGGGCCCATTCTCTATGTTCAGAAGGATAGAAAGTGGGTCCATCATGATTTAATCCTAGTGCAATGATAGGGAATATCAAATGCACCGAGGCATTTCTTATGGTCAACGCAAATGCTGTGGCTGTGTTTGTGTTAGGGTCATAGGTAAAATTCACTAAATTCCACCAGGATTGGAAATCTCTTTCAAAGTCAGTGGCACTGTCCCAGACTATTTTCCTAATTTCAGTGGGAAAAGTGCCTTCTTCACCTTCTCTTAGAATTGAGGCAGCAACTGACTGCATCCATCATTGAGCCTGGATACGGCTAAGAGCTAAGGAAACGTTGCTTTGTGTGGCATTAAGTGCATCAATGATCAATTTGCTATTATTTACATTTATCTTTTCCCAATTTGCTAGAATGTTTGATAGCAACCACTGATGTGTTCCCAAGGCTGATAAGGACGATTGCAGTGGTTGTTGTATTTTGGTTAAATCTTTAGTTGTGGAAGCCAATTTATTCATTCATACTTCTGAATCAATACTATTTAGGATTCCCAATCCTGTTCCCACAAGACCAGTTATGTCTCTTGGCAGCCGGTTTTTAGGAGGCTTCCACTGTCGCAGCCAGGTTGTCCAAGCCTGAAAAGAGGTCTGCAAAAAGGGTGAACAAGCTGGTTGTATTTCTCAGATATTGTTTTGCATCAGCAATTTGACTTGTTTAAGAGACCATAACAGATTAAACAATATCTGTTGTTGGCCAGTTTTCCTGATTATACATGGTCCAATTTCAAAAATTTTCGGGCTAAGTGTAACCAGTGGTTGGGTGGTAGGTGTCACAACATTAACATCAAGTCCTACTCCAGTATTTGAATCAATACTTTCAACTTAAAAAACAAAAACAAAAACAAAAACAAAACAAAACAAAAAAAAAGTGCTTCAGTATTTTTGGACCAAAACCAAACTACTTCTACAGTTTGTGTTCATGTGAAATTGTGCCAACAATCCTGTATGCTTGGCTGCGTACAAACCTTTTTGTGCTTCAAGAGATCCTTTCACTTTTTCTGCATGCTACCACAATTAGTTCAGACCACGGTCACTCAGCTGCTTTCTGGCCATGGGGTTGTGGTAGGATGCAGAAAAGTATTACCAGTTTTATCATGGATTAGGTGGTCTTCATGTCCCTCGGAGTTCTTCTGAGAAAGTAAACACAACGGAATTCTGCCGCCGAGAGGCAGAAAAGTTAGAATGATGGAATTATCCAGCATGTATTTGTCCAATGCTCTTTCCCTAGAGCACCAGAGGATTCCCATGCATATTTCTTCAGAGGGGGTTTTAGCACAAGTGCTACTAGTCCTATAGTAAGAGAGGTCCACCAGAACAGGTTGGCCAGGGTCATGAGCTGGATTATTAGGATCATTTGGTACAGAGCATAGGAGTCAGTGTAGATGCAGACCAAAGAGGAATTCTGTGCTTCTTGTTGAAAAATACTCCAGACAGCTATCAGCTCCCCACTGTGTGTACTACCTTCTCCCTCTGTAATCATTTGCTCACCAGAGGAAAAGTGGAGGGCTTCTGCCCTAGATTTCCATCCTTTTCCTTCCCCTTTAGCAAAAGCATCAGTAAACCAAGAGTTTGCTGATTGTTCGGGGCAGAAAGGAGGGGTTACTTTGATTACAGAGGCAGGTTTGTCCAAGCTCTCCGTTTCTTGGATTGCTAAAGTTTTTACAGCTCCTTCTGTCATTGAGAAGAAGTTACAGTAATGTTCAACCTGAGCATACCACTTTCTCACTGAGGCCCTCTGGGCCACCCCGTCAGGAGGGGGAGTCCCACTAGTGACTGTCTTGATAACCTTGAAGGGGCCTCTCAATACAATTGGTTGTTTTTGTGCAATTTTTTCTACTTCTAGGAAAGCTAAGATAACCATCAACAATCCTTTTTCCCAGGTAGTGTATCTTTTCTCAGCATCTTTGGAACCACGGGAATCAAAACCAACAGGTCTTGTCGGAGCCTCAGGACCCCGCTGCCATATGTGTACTGACAGCCCTGAGGAGGCAAATGCCCATTCCACCTGGAAAGGATCTGTAGGATGGATAGGGCCCAGTGCTTGATGAGCTGTTGCTTCAAAAATCAGCAATTGCAATGCTGACTCCTGAGAAAGACTCCAATCCCATTTCACCCCTTTCCTCAACAAGCCATAAAGGGGAACAAATGGGTCGTTCCAGTGACTAGGAAATCTATCTGGTCTTTCTACAGGAGATACAGCTGCTATCGTTTTTGGAAGGAGAATTGCTGTAGGTTTGAGTGATTCTGGAAGCCCACAAATTCAAGGGGTCATTATCTTGGGCTTCACAGGTAATTGCATCAGGGATTCAAAGCCAGGAATTCATTTCTTTTTGTGAGTCATTTGCAGGCAAGCAGCTTTGTGCACATTTTCCAAGAGCTGGTCGGGGGTACTAATTCTAGCTATGGGATCTCCCCTTTCCAAGGGGCTTGTTCCCCCGGCCCAAAAAGCTGCACGCTGTGTCAGGGACCATGTGTCACCTTTCTCTCCTGTTGTTAAGAAGACACCATGTCCCCAATACCCACTGGCTTCCTGTTCAGTGAATTGAATTTGATCACCACCAGTGAGGGACACCCGGAAAACATATTCTGTTTCTGATTCATGTGGAGGGTGTCCATATTCCCTTTTAAGCTTAGCTAGCTCGGTGGCAGTGTTTACTTGTGATGGTATGTGTTTGGTTGTGATGTGAGGTTCCAGATCATCATCACTGAGATAGTTCTACTCTGTTTTAATCAAGGGTCTCAAGTGATGGCAGCAATGTTCCCCACAATTACTTGCTGCTTCAAGTTCTTGATGAGGATAGATTTGTTTAATGTGAGGAGTTTCCTTCTCCTCAAGCTCTGTAGAGGAATCAGCATGATGGGATTTGTTAACATGTTCCTCTGTTAAGGCAGCTCGCAATGCATAGATCACATTTTTTGCTTCATAGAACTGTTTTTGCAAAATTTCAACTAGATTTTGAAGGGAGTCTATTCTAGCATGTTCCTCACTTCTTCGCTCAAAGCGATTTTCTATAGCTACCATAAGACAAGCTCCCAAAACTGAGCAGAAGATAGTTTTATTTTTGCCCAGTTTGAATTTTGTTTCATGTTGTAATGAACACACTCTATCAATAACATTTTCTAAGTTCAACCAATTACTCTGTGCCCATTTTTCTCCTTCTGTAGAAGGTTTGGCATTGTGTTTGGCTAGTAGTGCATAAAATTCAGCTTTAATTTCAAGGCTAAGATTGTCACTCATTTTGGGAAGGGACCAAAACCACGACAGGGAGCTACAAACTTAAGTTCCACAAAACTACACAGCCCTCGCTGTGTCGCCCTTCGCTTCCCTGGCTGGGTGAAAGGACAATCATCTGCCTGGGAGGCTCTGCTTAGTTGCTTCAAGTTGTCCCTTCCTTCCCAGACCACATACACACAACAACAACAAAACGACAGTGTCCCGCCTTTTGCACTAAGGGATCCTTTATGAATTTCCAAAGACAGTATGGGTGCCTTTTCAGCTGCAACCCTTCTGGCTAGACAGAAATCCTGTCCGTGACGCCAATTTTAACGTCACGATCCGTTTCTTGCGGGGTGTCGTGATGGTTCTTTTCACCGATCCCAAAAGTGCAACAAAGGCAAACAACAAGGGACTATCAGTTAATCACAACAAATGCACCTTTAGTAGGGGCCAAAACAGTAAACGCGATAGTGGGGATCTGAAAGGAGATAAAAGGTTAGAGAGAGAAGAGGGATATGGGAATAGCTACCAACACAGGCGAGATCCTCAGTGCTCCGGACGATGGGGATCCGTCTGTCGTGTCGGGGGAGTCTTCGAAGTTCTGGTCGACTCGGGGCTCCAATTATAGTCCACAGAGGAGAGAGGGGGGGAACAAGTGTAATAATGAAAGTCCATTGTAATCGCCCCGAGGGAACGGGTGAGTCCACAGAAACCACCAAAGCAAGACGAATCCAATGAAGAATAAGTCCATTTGAATCACTGAAGGGAAACAGGTCATGTCATTAGTGGTCAGACCACCAATTTCCCCTCCTCCCTATAGCAGGGGTCTCAGTCTCAGCCCTTGGGAGGAGGGTTCTCATTCTTTCTTTGTCACAGTGGTAACGAGGCAGATGAGGGGTCTTCAATGAAGGACCGCGAGAGTCACCCCAAAAGTTCATTGGGCTTAAGAACGGAGATTAGAAGCAGGCCGCGCATCAGGCTGTCCCGTGCTGGCTCCATGTCAGGTCTTTGCCAAGTCCTTGCCAACTCCTTGCCAAGTTCTTACCAGGCCTTGTTGGGAACAGCCAGCATGACGGTTCAGTGGTTCCACCTGTGCTGTGTCCTGTTCTAAGCCGGAACTACAGTGGGGGAAGGGATTCTTTCTTGTGGCAATCGGAAGGCAGAATGGAAAATGAGGGGCTTCAGACGGGCTCTTACAGCCTCTCATTCACACACATTCATCCCCCCTTTATTCGCCCTGTAATGCAAAGGATCTCCCAGTTGCCGAGCCGTGGGGGCTTTTAGCCACTCGGCAGGAAGCTCGGATAGCTGGTACATCTGAGGGTCCACCAGAAGAACGGGAGGGACACTCGGGCTGCTGAAATCCTGCTCGTTGATTGAAGGGTCGCAGAAGGGGCAAACAGGGACAACGAAGCAGAAGGGAGGCAGATTCCGAGAGCCCCGAAGGGCGGGCTGAGGATTCTTTTACTGCGTAGGGGTAGGAGGGTTTAGCATTCGAGGGTAGAATCGGGAGAAGGCTAAAGGGAGGGGAAATATAACATTAACCAGTGGGGAAAAGGGAAAGGAGTGTTCTTGGTGGAAGAACCAAAGGGAAAACGTGGAACAGAGAAGATTCTAGGCTAAGGGGCAGACTTGAACAACAACTGACAGGACAGGGGGAGGGTACAATTCTCTTCCAAAAGGGGGTGGAGAACTCATACAACTGCTGTTTCCCATGGCAACCCTAGACTGCCTTCCCCAACCCCTCCTCCTGCACCAGTGACAGCTTTTAACACTGAAGGGCAGTGCTATTGTATAACAAACACTTAACTCTTAGCCCAGCCGGGCTCGCTGGCTACTTTTGCAAGCTTTTTACCAACTAGCGATGCTTGTAAGCGGTGCTTGTAACTCCTAGCTTGTACCACGCTCCCACTAGCTGCGCTATCAGCTAGCGGCGTTCAAAGCAGCTCCTCAAACCGCGGCTTGTGCCCGCGCGCCCGCTGCGCTATCAGCTGGGCCGCGCCTAAAGCACCTTTGCAAGCCCCGACTTAAGCCCCGCGCCGCGCTCCCCCAGCTCGCCAGAGACAGCCCGTGCCACGCATGCGCACCACCCGCTCTATCAGGTAGAGTGCGCACTACCCGCACGATCAGGTAGTGTGGGCTGAGAGCTGCCCTGCGCATGCGCTCTCTAGCACCGCCGCGCCGCGTCTCTGTATCTTAGCAACCCCGCACCGCGCTTCGCCGTTCCACTCACACATACACACACACGCACAAGCACGCACGTCCGGACGTAACAAACACACTACACTGCAATCGGGACACACGCCACACACTGAAATCGCGCTTTCGCCCTCCCCGAGCCGCGCTTTCAGCTGGGGAGGTCCTTCCGCCGCCGGCCTCTCCCCCGATGGCGGTCTGCTTGCAAGCCCCTAGGCAAACCTGCGCGCAGAAACATCTTTTTGCGACTTATCAGTGCCAACCGTAAGAAAATAAATTAACACATACCGCTTTCATCCGCTAGTCGACGGGCCGTGGTCTGCTCCCCGCAGTGTACAGCCGAGGCGCAGAGGCCCTCCGGGGAAAAGCCCCGTGGCGCCTGAGGGTGTCTGCTCCCAACCGGACCTGCGGGTGAGCAGAGCAGTCCCTTCGTGGTCGCCAACTGAAACGATACGCGGAATAATTCAATAGACTCCATGAGCTGGGGTAGTTATGAAGTGGGTATGTATGTCAGCGCCCGGCACAAGTGAGATAGCTCTCCAAAACTTGTGCCCCGAGCCTCAGTCTGACCCACACTTTTATTCTTAAAGACGTTCCATATGCAATACATTGCACAACTTTTTCATGCGTATTCAACCCCTGGCCCCGCCTGTCCTCGCTTCTCATGCTAAGTAAGTCCACGCCCTTCTGGGCATGCGTGGTTTGCTGTGGTGGTCGTACGGGGGTCTCTTGGTGGTCCTGAGGCTGAAGATTGTGGTCTTCCTCATGATTGAACTTTTGAACTTTTCCTCTCCGCTTTTGGTCCTTTGGTGCTTATCTGAGTACGTCTGTCAGTCTTGATAGGCTTGGAGACAGAGGAGCTTCTTTATCTGGGTTCTTTGCTTCTTCTGGTATTGTTCTTTATGCAAGAAGCTTCAGAAATTTGCAGTTTCCTTTGCCCTTTGTATTAGGCAGAGGTTTCTAAAGCAAAAGGTTGAAAATTCAACACATAACTCTACAAGCTAAATTAGAAATGCTTAATTCATTTTGTTAACCCAACTCTAAAAATCTCTATTTCACCTTGAGAGCTGTCACAGAGCAGAAAGCAGCTGAGATGCTGAAAAGCAGCAAAGCTGAACAGCCTGCCTCAGCTTCAGCAATGTGCAATTGACTGAAGGCGAAAAACCAAGCAGCAGAGCAGCGGGCTTCTGTGCTCATTGAAGGCAATTGCAAGAATCCAGCAGCTGCTCCTTGCCAAGCACAGGCAGCTGCCTGTGTTCTTGCCTCTTGACCAACTCACAGTTGCCCTTCTTTTCAGCAGCTGCCACCGTGTTCTCTGCATCTCGGAGCCTCTGGGGAGCAACCAGAATTTCCAAGGTGGGATGCATAAAACTAAAATAAAAACTCAGGAAGTTTGTCCTGGAACACCTTCCATTGGCATGCCAAGAGTGAATTCAAGAGGCAGGAGAGCAGCAGCCACCGTCCTGCAGCTGTCTGCGAGCTTCGCACACAAGCCGGCTTCTTCGCGGCTTCGTTCTTCGCCTCTTGCAAGCTATCGCGATCTCCGGCTGCCGGAGGCGAAGAAGCGGCAACTTCGCGCACAGATCACTGGAGCGGCAGCGGTGCGCTCCGAAGCGCCGCTTTTGCCGAAAGACGCCGGGAAGCGGCACTTGCTTTCGGCCAGCTGCGGAGCTGCGTATTCTGCCTCTCTAGTCGCCTACATCTTAGCGAAAAGCTTTTCCGCTCCAGTTCTCAAGGAGAAAGTGTACCAGCACTGCTCACTTAGCCCGACCTTGCCAGGAAATGAGATTTGCTGCACATTCCAAGGACACTTCATTTTCCTGGACAAGCTGCAACCTGCTGGCAGATGGCCGTGCTCTCTGCCCACTCCTGCCCAGTTCTTGGTACTAGCGGGCACGTTGCAGCCTGGCGAAGGCAAGAAACCTCGAGAGCTGTCACAGAGCAGAAGGACAGCTGAGATGCTGAAAAGCAGCAAAGCTGAACTGCCTGCCTCAACTTCAGTAGTGTGTAATTGACTGAAGGCGAAAAACCAAGCAGCAGAGCAGCGGGCTTCTGTGCGCACTGAAGGCAATTGCAAGAATCCAGCAGCTGCTCCTTGCCAAGCACAGGCAGCTGCCTAGGTTCTTGCTTCTTGACCAACTCACAGTTGCCCTTCTTCTCAGCAGCTGCCACCGTGTTCTCTGCATCTCGGAGCCTCTGGGGAGCAACAAGAATTTCCAAAGAGGGATGCATGACGACTATGTCAAAACCCAGGAAAGTTGTCCTGGAACACCTCCCATTGGCATGTCAGAAGTGAATTCAAGAGGCAGGAGAGCGGCAGCCACCGTCCTGCAGCTGTCTGCGAGTTTCGCACACAAGCCGGCCTCTTCGCGGCTTCGTTCTTCGCCTCTTGTGAGTTACCGCGATCTCCGGCTGCCGGAGGCGAAGAAGCCGCTACTTCGCGCACAGATCACTGGAGCGGCAGCGATGCGCTCCGAAGCGCCGCTTTTGCCGAAAGACGCCGGGAAGCGGCACTTGCTTTCGGCCAGCTGCGGAGCTGCGTATTCTGCCTCTCTAGTCGCCAACATCTTAGCGAAAAGCTTTTCCGCTCCAGTTCTCAAGGAGAAAGTGTCCCAGCACTGCTCACTTAGCCCGACCTTGCCAGGAAATGAGATTTGCTGCAGATTCCAAGGACACTGCATTTTCCTGGGCAAGCTGCAACCTGCTGGCAGATGGCCGTGCTCTCTGCCCACTCCTGCCCAGTTCTTGGTACTAGCGGGCACGTTGCAGCCTGGCGAAGGCAAGAAACCTGGAGAGCTGTCACAGAGCAGAAGGGCAGCTGAGATGCTGAGAAGCAGCAAAGCTGAACTGCCTGCCTCAACTTCAGCAGTGTGTAATTGACTGAAGGCGAAAAACCAAGCAGCAGAGCAGCGGGCTTCTGTGCGCACTGAAGGCAATTGCAAGAATGCAGCAGCTGCTGCTTGCCAAGCACAGGCAGCTGCCTAGGTTCTTGCTTCTTGACCAACTCACAGTTGCCCTTCTTTTCAGCAGCTGCCACCGTGTTCTCTGCATCTCGGAGCCTCTGGGGAGCAACAAGAATTTCCAAGGAGGCATGCATGACGACTATGTCAAAACCCAGGAAAGTTGTCCTGGAACACCTCCCATTGGCATGTCAGAAGTGAATTCAAGAGGCAGGAGAGCGGCAGCCACCGTCCTGCAGCTGTCTGCGAGTTTCGCACACAAGCCGGCTTCTTCGCGGCTTCGTTCTTCGCCTCTTGCAAGCTACCGCGATCTCCGGCTGCCGGAGGCGAAGAAGCCGCTACTTCGCGCACAGATCACTGGAGCGGCAGCGATGCGCTCCGAAACGCCGCTTTTGCCGAAAGACGCCGGCAAGCGGCACTTACTTTCGGCCAGCTGCGGACCTCCGTATTCTGCCTCTCTAGTCGCCTACATCTTAGCGAAAAGCTTTTCCGCTCCAATTCTCAAGGAGAAAGTGTACCAGCACTGCTCACTTAGCCCGACCTTGCCAGGAAATGAGATTTGCTGCACATTCCAAGGACACTTCATTTTCCTGGACAAGCTGCAACCTGCTGGCAGATGGCCGTGCTCTCTGCCCACTCCTGACCAGTTCTTGGTACTAGCGGGCACGTTGCAGCCTGGCGAAGGCAAGAAACCTCGAGAGCTGTCACAGAGCAGAAGGACAGCTGAGATGCTGAAAAGCAGCAAAGCTGAACTGCCTGCCTCAACTTCAGCAGTGTGTAATTGACTGAAGGCGAAAAACCAAGCAGCAGAGCAGCGGGCTTCTGTGCGCACTGAAGGCAATTGCAAGAATCCAGCAGCTGCTCCTTGCCAAGCACAGTCAACTGCCTAGGTTCTTGCTTCTTGACCAACTCACTGTTGCCCTTCTTTTCAGCAGCTGCCATCGTGTTCTCTGCATCTCGGAGCCTCAGGGGAGCAGCAGGACTTTCCAAGGTGGGATGCATGATGACTATGTCAAAACCCAGAAAGTTGTCCTGGAACACCTCCCATTGGCATGTCAGAAGTGAATTCAAGAGGCAGGAGAGCAGCAGCCACCGTCCTGCAGCAGTCTGCGAGCTTCGCACACAAGCCGGCCTCTTCGCGGCTTCGTTCTTCGCCTCTTGTGAGTTACCGCGATCTCCGGCTGCCGGAGGCGAAGAAGCCGCTACTTCGCGCACAGATCACTGGAGCGGCAGCGATGCGCTCCGAAGCGCCGCTTTTGCCGAAAGACGCCGGGAAGCGGCACTTGCTTTCGGCCAGCTGCGGAGCTGCGTATTCTGCCTCTCTAGTCGCCAACATCTTAGCGAAAAGCTTTTCCGCTCCAGTTCTCAAGGAGAAAGTGTCCCAGCACTGCTCACTTAGCCCGACCTTGCCAGGAAATGAGATTTGCTGCAGATTCCAAGGACACTGCATTTTCCTGGGCAAGCTGCAACCTGCTGGCAGATGGCCGTGCTCTCTGCCCACTCCTGCCCAGTTCTTGGTACTAGCGGGCACGTTGCAGCCTGGCGAAGGCAAGAAACCTGGAGAGCTGTCACAGAGCAGAAGGGCAGCTGAGATGCTGAGAAGCAGCAAAGCTGAACTGCCTGCCTCAACTTCAGCAGTGTGTAATTGACTGAAGGCGAAAAACCAAGCAGCAGAGCAGCGGGCTTCTGTGCGCACTGAAGGCAATTGCAAGAATGCAGCAGCTGCTGCTTGCCAAGCACAGGCAGCTGCCTAGGTTCTTGCTTCTTGACCAACTCACAGTTGCCCTTCTTTTCAGCAGCTGCCACCGTGTTCTCTGCATCTCGGAGCCTCTGGGGAGCAACAAGAATTTCCAAGGAGGCATGCATGACGACTATGTCAAAACCCAGGAAAGTTGTCCTGGAACACCTCCCATTGGCATGTCAGAAGTGAATTCAAGAGGCAGGAGAGCGGCAGCCACCGTCCTGCAGCTGTCTGCGAGTTTCGCACACAAGCCGGCTTCTTCGCGGCTTCGTTCTTCGCCTCTTGCAAGCTACCGCGATCTCCGGCTGCCGGAGGCGAAGAAGCCGCTACTTCGCGCACAGATCACTGGAGCGGCAGCGATGCGCTCCGAAACGCCGCTTTTGCCGAAAGACGCCGGCAAGCGGCACTTACTTTCGGCCAGCAGCGGACCTCCGTATTCTGCCTCTCTAGTCGCCTACATCTTAGCGAAAAGCTTTTCCGCTCCAATTCTCAAGGAGAAAGTGTACCAGCACTGCTCACTTAGCCCGACCTTGCCAGGAAATGAGATTTGCTGCACATTCCAAGGACACTTCATTTTCCTGGACAAGCTGCAACCTGCTGGCAGATGGCCGTGCTCTCTGCCCACTCCTGCCCAGTTCTTGGTACTAGCGGGCACGTTGCAGCCTGGCGAAGGCAAGAAACCTCTGAAACGATACGCGGAATAATTCAATAGACTCCATGAGCTGGGGTAGTTATGAAGTGGGTATGTATGTCAGCGCCCGGCACAAGTGAGATAGCTCTCCAAAACTTGTGCCCCGAGCCTCAGTCTGACCCACACTTTTATTCTTAAAGACGTTCCATATGCAATACATTGCACAACTTTTTCATGCGTATTCAACCCCTGGCCCCGCCTGTCCTCGCTTCTCATGCTAAGTAAGTCCACGCCCTTCTGGGCATGCGTGGTTTGCTGTGGTGGTCGTACGGGGGTCTCTTGGTGGTCCTGAGGCTGAAGATTGTGGTCTTCCTCATGATTGAACTTTTGAACTTTTCCTCTCTGCGCGTGCGCTTTTGGTCCTTTGGTGCTTATCTGAGTACGTCTGTCAGTCTTGAGAGGCTTGGAGACAGAGGAGCTTCTTTATCTGGGTTCTTTGCTTCTTCTGGTATTGTTCTTTATGCAAGAAGCTTCAGAAATTTGCATTTTCCTATGCCCTTTGTACTAGGCAGAGGTTTCTTAAGCAAAAGGTTGAAAATTCAACACATAACTCTACAAGCTAAATTAGAAATGCTTCATTCATTTTGTTAACCTAACTCTCAAAATCTCTGCTTCAGTCCCCCCTTTTCTTAAAATAGAGTAAATTCTTTTACTACAGGGGTCTTGATTTAAATTCTGATCTACTATCATGACCGTCCTCTTTCAGTAAGATTCTAGGAGTTCTAGAGAGTGATGTCAGACTGGCCATGTGTTTTAACATCCTCGAATTCTACATGAGTGTTAAAGTAGACATCATTAAACTTACAGTAACTAAAATTAATAGGATTATAATTGGGTGACATAAAGTCTTCTAAACAGTGTATTTCACTAGTTATGACTTGTGTTTATTAGCTAGTGATTGGTGCTGGATACACCAAGTTAAGAGACTTAACATACAGGAGGTTAGTGACATGTCTTGGGTAGACATTCTCTTTCGCACCCCATATGGTTTTTCATAAAGCAATTCAAAGTGGTTTAGCTTTTCTTTAGTCTTGGGTTTGGTTCGGATCTGCAGTAGTGCTAATGGGAGGGATTGAGTCCATGACAAATTAGCTTCTTGTCCCAATTGTACAATTTGTTGTTTGATCAAATGGTTCATTTTTTTTACCTGACCACTTGATTGTGGGTTATATGGGGTGTGAAGTTCTCAGTCTATGTTCAAGTATTGGCTAACTTGTTGCACGAATTTTACGATAAAATGTGGTCCTCTATTTGAGGAGATTGTGGCCAGGACTCTAAAGCGTGGTATGTTTTCTTGTACCAATACCTTAGTTACTTCTTGAGCTTTAGAAGTCCTGGTGGGGAATGCTTCTGGCCATCCTGAAAAGGTATCTGTTAGCACCAGGAAAAACTTATACCCCTCCTTTTCTTGGCAATTCTGTACAATCAATCTGCCATTGCTGCTCCGGCCCATGACCCTTCCTCATCTGGCTAAGCTTTGGTTTGGGAGTATTTTTGGGGTTGGTCTGGAGGCAAAGGTCACATTGTCGAGTTGTAAATGTCTAGTTATGCTAGAGCATCAATACCCCAATGGTTTTCTGGTGTTCTTCCTTTATTAGGGACCATCATAAATAGGAGGGTAGAACTAATTTTCCTTCTATGGTGGCCCATCCCTCTTGGTTATAGTCTCCTTTTTGCTCATAGATTAATTTTTTTTCTAGTTTGTTGTATCTTGGCTTACCTTTAGGGGAAATTTGCCCGTCTTGCTGCTTCTTTTGCTTCCCTATCTGCCAGCTCGTTTCCTTCTTCCAATTCGGAGTTGATCTTCTGATGTGCCTTAATGTGCATGATCGCTACTTTCTCTGGCAACTGGACTGCTGCTAGAAGTCGCAGTACTTCTGATGCATCTTTAATATTTTTCCCTTGAGACTTCAGCAGTCCTCTCTCTTTCTAAATGGCTCTGTGAGCATGCACTACTCCAAATGCATACTTTGAGTCCGTGTATATGTTTATTTCTTTCCCTCTTGCCAATTCTAGGGCCCGAGTTAGAGCAATTATCTCGGCCTTCTGTGCAGAGGTATTTGTTGGCAGGGGCCCAGATGACATTACTTCCTTGCACGTTGGAACTGCCTAGCCGGCGTGCCGTTTTCCACTGATGATATAACTGCTTCCATCAGTAAACGAGACTTCTGCATTCTCGAGAGGGGTGTCCTTCGAGTCAGGGCAGCTGGAGTAGGTGGCTTCAATGGTCTCCAGGCAGTCATGTTCCACTGGTTCCCCTTGGTTTCTACTGAGGAAGGAGGCTGGATTGACAATGTTAGCCACTACTATCTCTACATCATCTTGCTCCGCTATGATAGCTTGGTATCTCAGGAGCCGTTGTGGGGAAAGCCAATGCCCACCTTTTACCTCTAGCACTGCAGACACTGTGTGAGACACTAGCACAGTTCTTTTCTGGCCTAGGGTGAATTTGTGTGCCTCTTGGATGTTCAGGACGACTGCTGCAACAGCTCTGAGGCACCCAGGCCACCCTTTAGCTGCTGTATCCAATTGCTTAGAGAAGTAAGCCACTGCTCTCCGATATGGGCCCAGGTCCTGTGCTAGTATTCCTAAGGCGATTCCTTGCTTCTCATGGGAGAATAAAAGGAAAGGCTTACTCACGTCCGGCAATCTCAGGGCTGGAGCTGACATGAGGGCTTTTTTCAGCTGGTTGAAAGCTTGCGTAGCTTCCTTTCTCTCTTGGATGTTCCTGCTTTCAGTTGCAATCAGTTCATAGAAGGGCTTAACAAACAGTCCATAGTTATAGATCCATAACCTGCACCACCCTGTCATCCTCAGGAAAGTTCGTAGTTCCTTTACAGTCTGAGGTTTTGGGCTCTGGCATATTGCCTCCTTCCGGCTTTGGCCCAAGGTACGTTGTCTAGCACTGACTTCGTAACCCAGATAAGTTACTTTCTGTTTTACTACTTGGGCTTTTTTCTTTGATACTCGGTACCCTTGGAGCCCCAAAAAGTTCAAGAGGCTTATCGTCCAGGCCGTGCATGCTTCCCTTGTCCGTGTGGCTATCAGGATGTCATCTACGTACTCTAGCAACTTCCCTTCCTCTGGAGGGGCTTCTCAGGTCTCTAATTCTTTTGCAAGTTGTTCTCCAAACAAAGTGGGTGAGTTTTTGAATCCTTGTGGGAGTCTGGTCCATGTCAGTTGAGTTCTTGGCCCGCTCTTAGGATTTTCCCATTCAAATGCAAAAATTTTCTGGCTTCGTGGATAGGAAGGCAAAAGAAGGCATCTTTTCAATCTAAAACGGTAAACCAAGTTAGCTCGGCTGTTAAGCAAGTTAATAACGTGTAGGGATTGGCCACCACAGGATACAGATCCTCAGTGACCTTGTTTATGGCCCGCAGATCCTGTACTAACCGGTATGACCCATCAGGTTTACCAACTGGTAGGATAGGGGTATTAACACTTACATAACATAAGTTGGAACAAGGTATTATAGACAATATCATGGTCATCAATGGAAGCAATATTTGATGGAACTTTTTCAGTTCTGAGGGTTCGTAACTTGTGTTTGTCGGTGACAGCAGGGAAGCACAGTGAGGCTGCTTAACAGGGCAGGATGCATACATATACTTTCCTTCGTCTACATTCACTTAACTTTATTTTACTTACTCTTACACATAACAAAACAACCACAACAACAAGGTACCTTTTCTTTTTCAACACACCTATTACACTTGTAGGTGTCCCTGGCTAGTCCCAGTGTTCTTGGATACCCCTCAATCTAGCTGTGTGGTTCCCAACTCTAGATCCTGTCAGACTTCTCTTCAAACTGGCAAAATTTTTACTCAATCTTGGGTGCTCTCAACAACCCAGCAAACTTAATTCTGGGTGCTCTTGGAATGTTAATCCCTCAACCCAGCAGGTTTGACTTAACCCTGGATGCTCTTGGAACATTAATCCCTCAATCCAGCAGGTTTGAATCAACCCTGGATGCTCTTGGAACATTAATCCCTCAATCCAGCAGGTTTGAATCAACCCTGGATGCTCTTGGAATATTAATCCCTCAATCCAGCAGGTTTGATCTTGGATGTTCTCGGGCATTCTTATCCCTCAATCCAGCAGAATTTTTAGGGGCCCCTCCTACACATTTTACCTTTTATTTTTCCCCAATAGATTATGCCAAGAAAACCCTCTTTTTACCTTTTCATTAATTTGTTTTTCTAATTAATTACCTTTTACTCCCCCCCCCCCCACTAAGGGGTCCCACTCTTTCTCTGAGACCCAGTCCCAGGGGGGGTTCTCTCACTCTTTTTATTACTCGCTTCGTCTCTTTACTGGCCGCTTTTCTCGCGAAAAAGACGGAAACGCAGCATGGGAGACTGCCGCTCTCGCTTAGCAGGTCTGGGGTAACCAGCCCGCCTCTGTCACGATCCGCCTCTTCCGGGTGTCGTGATGGTTCTTTTCACCCATCCCAAAAGTGCAACAAAGGCAAACAACAAGGGACTATCAGTTAATCACAACAAATGCACCTTTAGTAGGGGCCAAAACAGTAAACGCGATAGTGGGGATCTGAAAGGAGATAAAAGGTTAGAGAGAGAAGAGGGATATGGGAATAGCTACCAACACAGGCGAGATCCTCAGTGCTCCGGACGATGGGGATCCGTCTGTCGTGTCGGGGGAGTCTTCGAAGTTCTGGTCGACTCGGGGCTCCAATTATAGTCCACAGAGGAGAGAGGGGGGGAACAAGTGTAATAATGAAAGTCCATTGTAATCGCCCCGAGGGAACGGGTGAGTCCACAGAAACCACCAAAGCAAGACGAATCCAATGAAGAATAAGTCCATTTGAATCACTGAAGGGAAACAGGTCATGTCATTAGTGGTCAGACCACCAATTTCCCCTCCTCCCTATAGCAGGGGTCTCAGTCTCAGTCCTTGGGAGGAGGGTTCTCATTCTTTCTTTGTCACAGTGGTAACGAGGCAGATGAGGGGTCTTCAGTGAAGGACCGCGAGAGTCACCCCAAAAGTTCATTGGGCTTAAGAACGGAGATTAGAAGCAGGCCGCGCATCAGGCTGTCCCGTGCTGGCTCCATGTCAGGTCTTTGCCAAGTCCTTGCCAACTCCTTGCCAAGTTCTTACCAGGCCTTGTTGGGAACAGCCAGCATGACGGTTCAGTGGTCCCACCTGTGCTGTGTCCTGTTCTAAGCCGGAACTACAGTGGGGGAAGGGATTCTTTCTTGTGGCAATCGGAAGGCAGAATGGAAAATGAGGGGCTTCTGACGGGCTCTTACACCACCCCGTGACTGACGATTGCCCTCGAAAGATCTTCATCAGCAGGATTCCATGGTGTCGTCGTGGAGTCTTCAGGACTCGTCAAGTGTTGGCAGCACGTCCCAGGGAAAAGAGAAGAGGAAAAGGGAAAGAAAGCGAAAACGGGAAAACTAAAACAATCACAACATATTAGTAATCACAACAAATTATAATTAAACAATAAGCAAAATACAATTAGTAAATCAATAATAGTTATTTAAATAATAATCAATATGAATCAATTAAACAATAAATTGATCAAATAATAAACCAGTATCATCAATATTAAACAGTAAAGTAATAAACCTAGTATAATCGATATTACTCAGTACAATTTTATAAACAATAAACAAAAATAATTAAAACAGCGATTAGAACAAATCATAAAAGAAAATGATGTAAAACATATCTTCTAACCTTATCATCTTCTTGTGTCTACTGTCCTGGGAACATCTCTAGTGTAAAGGATGTCGGCCAAGTGGTGTGCATTAATTATAGATGTTAATTTTGTTCATCGTTTCATCATTCTCCAATTTACAATAAGCAAGATTACTGATAAAACAAAACCAATCATAACTAAAATCAGAAGAACAACAATGGGATGACACAATTTCTTCAGGATACCGGTGGCGGTGGGTGACCACCCGAAAAGGGTATCCCACCACTTGTGCTCGGCATCACTTTTCACCCTTTCTACAACACGATGTATTTCTTGCACATGATGATGAACAGTTACCAGAGTTTTCTGTCCATTCCCCTTGATTTTTCCTAGGATCTCTATTAGATCTTGATGAAGTAATAATTGCTTTACCAGAGAAAGGTTCATCCCAATGGCAGTAGGCAGTAGCTTGTGAATCAACGTGAGATTGGATTCTAAAAGTTCATGTGAAGTAACTGGAGCTACAAAAGAAAAATCACATCCTGCAATTTTAGTAAAGTTGCAAGCACAAAAATTGGAATGATTTTTAGTAGCTACTACTGTACTTTCTATAAACACAGTATCCCAAGCGGTTCTGAAGCAGGCACACCCATTGTCTGTAGATACAAGGACTGTTTCAGAAGTCTCGTTAGGATGAATATCAAAATGACAGCTATTTTGTTCTGTCTCCAGACAAATATCTTGAGCTACAATTGCATTACCTTCACAGATAAACCCTAGTTGTTCTCAGATGGTACAGGACTCTAAATTGACAGGTTGCCATTTGTCATCAATTTGACGGGCCCATTCTCTATGTTCAGAAGGATAGAAAGTGGGTCCATCATGATTTAATCCTAGTGCAATGATAGGGAATATCAAATGCACCGAGGCATTTCTTATGGTCAACGCAAATGCTGTGGCTGTGTTTGTGTTAGGGTCATAGGTAAAATTCACTAAATTCCACCAGGATTGGAAATCTCTTTCAAAGTCAGTGGCACTGTCCCAGACTATTTTCCTAATTTCAGTGGGAAAAGTGCCTTCTTCACCTTCTCTTAGAATTGAGGCAGCAACTGACTGCATCCATCATTGAGCCTGGATACGGCTAAGAGCTAAGGAAACGTTGCTTTGTGTGGCATTAAGTGCATCAATGATCAATTTGCTATTATTTACATTTATCTTTTCCCAATTTGCTAGAATGTTTGATAGCAACCACTGATGTGTTCCCAAGGCTGATAAGGACGATTGCAGTGGTTGTTGTATTTTGGTTAAATCTTTAGTTGTGGAAGCCAATTTATTCATTCATACTTCTGAATCAATACTATTTAGGATTCCCAATCCTGTTCCCACAAGACCAGTTATGTCTCTTGGCAGCCGGTTTTTAGGAGGCTTCCACTGTCGCAGCCAGGTTGTCCAAGCCTGAAAAGAGGTCTGCAAAAAGGGTGAACAAGCTGGTTGTATTTCTCAGATATTGTTTTGCATCAGCAATTTGACTTGTTTAAGAGACCATAACAGATTAAACAATATCTGTTGTTGGCCAGTTTTCCTGATTATACATGGTCCAATTTCAAAAATTTTCGGGCTAAGTGTAACCAGTGGTTGGGTGGTAGGTGTCACAACATTAACATCAAGTCCTACTCCAGTATTTGAATCAATACTTTCAACTTAAAAAACAAAAACAAAAACAAAAACAAAACAAAACAAAAAAAAAGTGCTTCAGTATTTTTGGACCAAAACCAAACTACTTCTACAGTTTGTGTTCATGTGAAATTGTGCCAACAATCCTGTATGCTTGGCTGCGTACAAACCTTTTTGTGCTTCAAGAGATCCTTTCACTTTTTCTGCATGCTACCACAATTAGTTCAGACCACGGTCACTCAGCTGCTTTCTGGCCATGGGGTTGTGGTAGGATGCAGAAAAGTATTACCAGTTTTATCATGGATTAGGTGGTCTTCATGTCCCTCGGAGTTCTTCTGAGAAAGTAAACACAACGGAATTCTGCCGCCGAGAGGCAGAAAAGTTAGAATGATGGAATTATCCAGCATGTATTTGTCCAATGCTCTTTCCCTAGAGCACCAGAGGATTCCCATGCATATTTCTTCAGAGGGGGTTTTAGCACAAGTGCTACTAGTCCTATAGTAAGAGAGGTCCACCAGAACAGGTTGGCCAGGGTCATGAGCTGGATTATTAGGATCATTTGGTACAGAGCATAGGAGTCAGTGTAGATGCAGACCAAAGAGGAATTCTGTGCTTCTTGTTGAAAAATACTCCAGACAGCTATCAGCTCCCCACTGTGTGTACTACCTTCTCCCTCTGTAATCATTTGCTCACCAGAGGAAAAGTGGAGGGCTTCTGCCCTAGATTTCCATCCTTTTCCTTCCCCTTTAGCAAAAGCATCAGTAAACCAAGAGTTTGCTGATTGTTCGGGGCAGAAAGGAGGGGTTACTTTGATTACAGAGGCAGGTTTGTCCAAGCTCTCCGTTTCTTGGATTGCTAAAGTTTTTACAGCTCCTTCTGTCATTGAGAAGAAGTTACAGTAATGTTCAACCTGAGCATACCACTTTCTCACTGAGGCCCTCTGGGCCACCCCGTCAGGAGGGGGAGTCCCACTAGTGACTGTCTTGATAACCTTGAAGGGGCCTCTCAATACAATTGGTTGTTTTTGTGCAATTTTTTCTACTTCTAGGAAAGCTAAGATAACCATCAACAATCCTTTTTCCCAGGTAGTGTATCTTTTCTCAGCATCTTTGGAACCACGGGAATCAAAACCAACAGGTCTTGTCGGAGCCTCAGGACCCCGCTGCCATATGTGTACTGACAGCCCTGAGGAGGCAAATGCCCATTCCACCTGGAAAGGATCTGTAGGATGGATAGGGCCCAGTGCTTGATGAGCTGTTGCTTCAAAAATCAGCAATTGCAATGCTGACTCCTGAGAAAGACTCCAATCCCATTTCACCCCTTTCCTCAACAAGCCATAAAGGGGAACAAATGGGTCGTTCCAGTGACTAGGAAATCTATCTGGTCTTTCTACAGGAGATACAGCTGCTATCGTTTTTGGAAGGAGAATTGCTGTAGGTTTGAGTGATTCTGGAAGCCCACAAATTCAAGGGGTCATTATCTTGGGCTTCACAGGTAATTGCATCAGGGATTCAAAGCCAGGAATTCATTTCTTTTTGTGAGTCATTTGCAGGCAAGCAGCTTTGTGCACATTTTCCAAGAGCTGGTCGGGGGTACTAATTCTAGCTATGGGATCTCCCCTTTCCAAGGGGCTTGTTCCCCCGGCCCAAAAAGCTGCACGCTGTGTCAGGGACCATGTGTCACCTTTCTCTCCTGTTGTTAAGAAGACACCATGTCCCCAATACCCACTGGCTTCCTGTTCAGTGAATTGAATTTGATCACCACCAGTGAGGGACACCCGGAAAACATATTCTGTTTCTGATTCATGTGGAGGGTGTCCATATTCCCTTTTAAGCTTAGTTAGCTCGGTGGCAGTGTTTACTTGTGATGGTATGTGTTTGGTTGTGATGTGAGGTTCCAGATCATCATCACTGAGATAGTTCTACTCTGTTTTAATCAAGGGTCTCAAGTGATGGCAGCAATGTTCCCCACAATTACTTGCTGCTTCAAGTTCTTGATGAGGATAGATTTGTTTAATGTGAGGAGTTTCCTTCTCCTCAAGCTCTGTAGAGGAATCAGCATGATGGGATTTGTTAACATGTTCCTCTGTTAAGGCAGCTCGCAATGCATAGATCACATTTTTTGCTTCATAGAACTGTTTTTGCAAAATTTCAACTAGATTTTGAAGGGAGTCTATTCTAGCATGTTCCTCACTTCTTCGCTCAAAGCGATTTTCTATAGCTACCATAAGACAAGCTCCCAAAACTGAGCAGAAGATAGTTTTATTTTTGCCCAGTTTGAATTTTGTTTCATGTTGTAATGAACACACTCTATCAATAACATTTTCTAAGTTCAACCAATTACTCTGTGCCCATTTTTCTCCTTCTGTAGAAGGTTTGGCATTGTGTTTGGCTAGTAGTGCATAAAATTCAGCTTTAATTTCAAGGCTAAGATTGTCACTCATTTTGGGAAGGGACCAAAACCACGACAGGGAGCTACAAACTTAAGTTCCACAAAACTACACAGCCCTCGCTGTGTCGCCCTTCGCTTCCCTGGCTGGGTGAAAGGACAATCATCTGCCTGGGAGGCTCTGCTTAGTTGCTTCAAGTTGTCCCTTCCTTCCCAGACCACATACACACAACAACAACAAAACGACAGTGTCCCGCCTTTTGCACTAAGGGATCCTTTATGAATTTCCAAAGACAGTATGGGTGCCTTTTCAGCTGCAACCCTTCTGGCTAGACAGAAATCCTGTCCGTGACGCCAATTTTAACGTCACGATCCGTTTCTTGCGGGGTGTCGTGATGGTTCTTTTCACCGATCCCAAAAGTGCAACAAAGGCAAACAACAAGGGACTATCAGTTAATCACAACAAATGCACCTTTAGTAGGGGCCAAAACAGTAAACGCGATAGTGGGGATCTGAAAGGAGATAAAAGGTTAGAGAGAGAAGAGGGATATGGGAATAGCTACCAACACAGGCGAGATCCTCAGTGCTCCGGACGATGGGGATCCGTCTGTCGTGTCGGGGGAGTCTTCGAAGTTCTGGTCGACTCGGGGCTCCAATTAGAGTCCACAGAGGAGAGAGGGGGGGAACAAGTGTAATAATGAAAGTCCATTGTAATCGCCCCGAGGGAACGGGTGAGTCCACAGAAACCACCAAAGCAAGACGAATCCAATGAAGAATAAGTCCATTTGAATCACTGAAGGGAAACAGGTCATGTCATTAGTGGTCAGACCACCAATTTCCCCTCCTCCCTATAGCAGGGGTCTCAGTCTCAGCCCTTGGGAGGAGGGTTCTCATTCTTTCTTTGTCACAGTGGTAACGAGGCAGATGAGGGGTCTTCAATGAAGGACCGCGAGAGTCACCCCAAAAGTTCATTGGGCTTAAGAACGGAGATTAGAAGCAGGCCGCGCATCAGGCTGTCCCGTGCTGGCTCCATGTCAGGTCTTT
The DNA here is from genome assembly GCF_024509145.1 of Vidua macroura. NCBI lineage: Eukaryota > Metazoa > Chordata > Aves > Passeriformes > Viduidae > Vidua > Vidua macroura. The sequence continues at coordinate 423,340 of NC_071596.1, read as the reverse complement.
GCCAAGTCCTTGCCAACTCCTTGCCAAGTTCTTACCAGGCCTTGTTGGGAACAGCCAGCATGACGGTTCAGTGGTTCCACCTGTGCTGTGTCCTGTTCTAAGCCGGAACTACAGTGGGGGAAGGGATTCTTTCTTGTGGCAATCGGAAGGCAGAATGGAAAATGAGGGGCTTCAGACGGGCTCTTACAGCCTCTCATTCACAGACATTCATCCCCCCTTTATTCGCCCTGTAATGCAAAGGATCTCCCAGTTGCCGAGCCGTGGGGGCTTTTAGCCACTCGGCAGGAAGCTCGGATAGCTGGTACATCTGAGGGTCCACCAGAAGAACGGGAGGGACACTCGGGCTGCTGAAATCCTGCTCGTTGATTGAAGGGTCGCAGAAGGGGCAAACAGGGACAACGAAGCAGAAGGGAGGCAGATTCCGAGAGCCCCGAAGGGCGGGCTGAGGATTCTTTTACTGCGTAGGGGTAGGAGGGTTTAGCATTCGAGGGTAGAATCGGGAGAAGGCTAAAGGGAGGGGAAATATAACATTAACCAGTGGGGAAAAGGGAAAGGAGTGTTCTTGGTGGAAGAACCAAAGGGAAAACGTGGAACAGAGAAGATTCTAGGCTAAGGGGCAGACTTGAACAACAACTGACAGGACAGGGGGAGGGTACAATTCTCTTCCAAAAGGGGGTGGAGAACTCATACAACTGCTGTTTCCCATGGCAACCCTAGACTGCCTTCCCCAACCCCTCCTCCTGCACCAGTGACAGCTTTTAACACTGAAGGGCAGTGCTATTGTATAACAAACACTTAACTCTTAGCCCAGCCGGGCTCGCTGGCTACTTTTGCAAGCTTTTTACCAACTAGCGATGCTTGTAAGCGGTGCTTGTAACTCCTAGCTTGTACCACGCTCCCACTAGCTGCGCTATCAGCTAGCGGCGTTCAAAGCAGCTCCTCAAACCGCGGCTTGTGCCCGCGCGCCCGCTGCGCTATCAGCTGGGCCGCGCCTAAAGCACCTTTGCAAGCCCCGACTTAAGCCCCGCGCCGCGCTCCCCCAGCTCGCCAGAGACAGCCCGTGCCACGCATGCGCACCACCCGCTCTATCAGGTAGAGTGCGCACTACCCGCACGATCAGGTAGTGTGGGCTGAGAGCTGCCCTGCGCATGCGCTCTCTAGCACCGCCGCGCCGCGTCTCTGTATCTTAGCAACCCCGCACCGCGCTTCGCCGTTCCACTCACACATACACACACACGCACAAGCACGCACGTCCGGACGTAACAAACACACTACACTGCAATCGGGACACACGCCACACACTGAAATCGCGCTTTCGCCCTCCCCGAGCCGCGCTTTCAGCTGGGGAGGTCCTTCCGCCGCCGGCCTCTCCCCCGATGGCGGTCTGCTTGCAAGCCCCTAGGCAAACCTGCGCGCAGAAACATCTTTTTGCGACTTATCAGTGCCAACCGTAAGAAAATAAATTAACACATACCGCTTTCATCCGCTAGTCGACGGGCCGTGGTCTGCTCCCCGCAGTGTACAGCCGAGGCGCAGAGGCCCTCCGGGGAAAAGCCCCGTGGCGCCTGAGGGTGTCTGCTCCCAACCGGACCTGCGGGTGAGCAGAGCAGTCCCTTCGTGGTCGCCAACTGAAACGATACGCGGAATAATTCAATAGACTCCATGAGCTGGGGTAGTTATGAAGTGGGTATGTATGTCAGCGCCCGGCACAAGTGAGATAGCTCTCCAAAACTTGTGCCCCGAGCCTCAGTCTGACCCACACTTTTATTCTTAAAGACGTTCCATATGCAATACATTGCACAACTTTTTCATGCGTATTCAACCCCTGGCCCCGCCTGTCCTCGCTTCTCATGCTAAGTAAGTCCACGCCCTTCTGGGCATGCGTGGTTTGCTGTGGTGGTCGTACGGGGGTCTCTTGGTGGTCCTGAGGCTGAAGATTGTGGTCTTCCTCATGATTGAACTTTTGAACTTTTCCTCTCCGCTTTTGGTCCTTTGGTGCTTATCTGAGTACGTCTGTCAGTCTTGATAGGCTTGGAGACAGAGGAGCTTCTTTATCTGGGTTCTTTGCTTCTTCTGGTATTGTTCTTTATGCAAGAAGCTTCAGAAATTTGCAGTTTCCTTTGCCCTTTGTATTAGGCAGAGGTTTCTAAAGCAAAAGGTTGAAAATTCAACACATAACTCTACAAGCTAAATTAGAAATGCTTAATTCATTTTGTTAACCCAACTCTAAAAATCTCTATTTCACCTTGAGAGCTGTCACAGAGCAGAAAGCAGCTGAGATGCTGAAAAGCAGCAAAGCTGAACAGCCTGCCTCAGCTTCAGCAATGTGCAATTGACTGAAGGCGAAAAACCAAGCAGCAGAGCAGCGGGCTTCTGTGCTCATTGAAGGCAATTGCAAGAATCCAGCAGCTGCTCCTTGCCAAGCACAGGCAGCTGCCTGTGTTCTTGCCTCTTGACCAACTCACAGTTGCCCTTCTTTTCAGCAGCTGCCACCGTGTTCTCTGCATCTCGGAGCCTCTGGGGAGCAACCAGAATTTCCAAGGTGGGATGCATAAAACTAAAATAAAAACTCAGGAAGTTTGTCCTGGAACACCTTCCATTGGCATGCCAAGAGTGAATTCAAGAGGCAGGAGAGCAGCAGCCACCGTCCTGCAGCTGTCTGCGAGCTTCGCACACAAGCCGGCTTCTTCGCGGCTTCGTTCTTCGCCTCTTGCAAGCTATCGCGATCTCCGGCTGCCGGAGGCGAAGAAGCGGCAACTTCGCGCACAGATCACTGGAGCGGCAGCGGTGCGCTCCGAAGCGCCGCTTTTGCCGAAAGACGCCGGGAAGCGGCACTTGCTTTCGGCCAGCTGCGGAGCTGCGTATTCTGCCTCTCTAGTCGCCTACATCTTAGCGAAAAGCTTTTCCGCTCCAGTTCTCAAGGAGAAAGTGTACCAGCACTGCTCACTTAGCCCGACCTTGCCAGGAAATGAGATTTGCTGCACATTCCAAGGACACTTCATTTTCCTGGACAAGCTGCAACCTGCTGGCAGATGGCCGTGCTCTCTGCCCACTCCTGCCCAGTTCTTGGTACTAGCGGGCACGTTGCAGCCTGGCGAAGGCAAGAAACCTCGAGAGCTGTCACAGAGCAGAAGGACAGCTGAGATGCTGAAAAGCAGCAAAGCTGAACTGCCTGCCTCAACTTCAGTAGTGTGTAATTGACTGAAGGCGAAAAACCAAGCAGCAGAGCAGCGGGCTTCTGTGCGCACTGAAGGCAATTGCAAGAATCCAGCAGCTGCTCCTTGCCAAGCACAGGCAGCTGCCTAGGTTCTTGCTTCTTGACCAACTCACAGTTGCCCTTCTTCTCAGCAGCTGCCACCGTGTTCTCTGCATCTCGGAGCCTCTGGGGAGCAACAAGAATTTCCAAAGAGGGATGCATGACGACTATGTCAAAACCCAGGAAAGTTGTCCTGGAACACCTCCCATTGGCATGTCAGAAGTGAATTCAAGAGGCAGGAGAGCGGCAGCCACCGTCCTGCAGCTGTCTGCGAGTTTCGCACACAAGCCGGCCTCTTCGCGGCTTCGTTCTTCGCCTCTTGTGAGTTACCGCGATCTCCGGCTGCCGGAGGCGAAGAAGCCGCTACTTCGCGCACAGATCACTGGAGCGGCAGCGATGCGCTCCGAAGCGCCGCTTTTGCCGAAAGACGCCGGGAAGCGGCACTTGCTTTCGGCCAGCTGCGGAGCTGCGTATTCTGCCTCTCTAGTCGCCAACATCTTAGCGAAAAGCTTTTCCGCTCCAGTTCTCAAGGAGAAAGTGTCCCAGCACTGCTCACTTAGCCCGACCTTGCCAGGAAATGAGATTTGCTGCAGATTCCAAGGACACTGCATTTTCCTGGGCAAGCTGCAACCTGCTGGCAGATGGCCGTGCTCTCTGCCCACTCCTGCCCAGTTCTTGGTACTAGCGGGCACGTTGCAGCCTGGCGAAGGCAAGAAACCTGGAGAGCTGTCACAGAGCAGAAGGGCAGCTGAGATGCTGAGAAGCAGCAAAGCTGAACTGCCTGCCTCAACTTCAGCAGTGTGTAATTGACTGAAGGCGAAAAACCAAGCAGCAGAGCAGCGGGCTTCTGTGCGCACTGAAGGCAATTGCAAGAATGCAGCAGCTGCTGCTTGCCAAGCACAGGCAGCTGCCTAGGTTCTTGCTTCTTGACCAACTCACAGTTGCCCTTCTTTTCAGCAGCTGCCACCGTGTTCTCTGCATCTCGGAGCCTCTGGGGAGCAACAAGAATTTCCAAGGAGGCATGCATGACGACTATGTCAAAACCCAGGAAAGTTGTCCTGGAACACCTCCCATTGGCATGTCAGAAGTGAATTCAAGAGGCAGGAGAGCGGCAGCCACCGTCCTGCAGCTGTCTGCGAGTTTCGCACACAAGCCGGCTTCTTCGCGGCTTCGTTCTTCGCCTCTTGCAAGCTACCGCGATCTCCGGCTGCCGGAGGCGAAGAAGCCGCTACTTCGCGCACAGATCACTGGAGCGGCAGCGATGCGCTCCGAAACGCCGCTTTTGCCGAAAGACGCCGGCAAGCGGCACTTACTTTCGGCCAGCTGCGGACCTCCGTATTCTGCCTCTCTAGTCGCCTACATCTTAGCGAAAAGCTTTTCCGCTCCAATTCTCAAGGAGAAAGTGTACCAGCACTGCTCACTTAGCCCGACCTTGCCAGGAAATGAGATTTGCTGCACATTCCAAGGACACTTCATTTTCCTGGACAAGCTGCAACCTGCTGGCAGATGGCCGTGCTCTCTGCCCACTCCTGACCAGTTCTTGGTACTAGCGGGCACGTTGCAGCCTGGCGAAGGCAAGAAACCTCGAGAGCTGTCACAGAGCAGAAGGACAGCTGAGATGCTGAAAAGCAGCAAAGCTGAACTGCCTGCCTCAACTTCAGCAGTGTGTAATTGACTGAAGGCGAAAAACCAAGCAGCAGAGCAGCGGGCTTCTGTGCGCACTGAAGGCAATTGCAAGAATCCAGCAGCTGCTCCTTGCCAAGCACAGTCAACTGCCTAGGTTCTTGCTTCTTGACCAACTCACTGTTGCCCTTCTTTTCAGCAGCTGCCATCGTGTTCTCTGCATCTCGGAGCCTCAGGGGAGCAGCAGGACTTTCCAAGGTGGGATGCATGATGACTATGTCAAAACCCAGAAAGTTGTCCTGGAACACCTCCCATTGGCATGTCAGAAGTGAATTCAAGAGGCAGGAGAGCAGCAGCCACCGTCCTGCAGCAGTCTGCGAGCTTCGCACACAAGCCGGCCTCTTCGCGGCTTCGTTCTTCGCCTCTTGTGAGTTACCGCGATCTCCGGCTGCCGGAGGCGAAGAAGCCGCTACTTCGCGCACAGATCACTGGAGCGGCAGCGATGCGCTCCGAAGCGCCGCTTTTGCCGAAAGACGCCGGGAAGCGGCACTTGCTTTCGGCCAGCTGCGGAGCTGCGTATTCTGCCTCTCTAGTCGCCAACATCTTAGCGAAAAGCTTTTCCGCTCCAGTTCTCAAGGAGAAAGTGTCCCAGCACTGCTCACTTAGCCCGACCTTGCCAGGAAATGAGATTTGCTGCAGATTCCAAGGACACTGCATTTTCCTGGGCAAGCTGCAACCTGCTGGCAGATGGCCGTGCTCTCTGCCCACTCCTGCCCAGTTCTTGGTACTAGCGGGCACGTTGCAGCCTGGCGAAGGCAAGAAACCTGGAGAGCTGTCACAGAGCAGAAGGGCAGCTGAGATGCTGAGAAGCAGCAAAGCTGAACTGCCTGCCTCAACTTCAGCAGTGTGTAATTGACTGAAGGCGAAAAACCAAGCAGCAGAGCAGCGGGCTTCTGTGCGCACTGAAGGCAATTGCAAGAATGCAGCAGCTGCTGCTTGCCAAGCACAGGCAGCTGCCTAGGTTCTTGCTTCTTGACCAACTCACAGTTGCCCTTCTTTTCAGCAGCTGCCACCGTGTTCTCTGCATCTCGGAGCCTCTGGGGAGCAACAAGAATTTCCAAGGAGGCATGCATGACGACTATGTCAAAACCCAGGAAAGTTGTCCTGGAACACCTCCCATTGGCATGTCAGAAGTGAATTCAAGAGGCAGGAGAGCGGCAGCCACCGTCCTGCAGCTGTCTGCGAGTTTCGCACACAAGCCGGCTTCTTCGCGGCTTCGTTCTTCGCCTCTTGCAAGCTACCGCGATCTCCGGCTGCCGGAGGCGAAGAAGCCGCTACTTCGCGCACAGATCACTGGAGCGGCAGCGATGCGCTCCGAAACGCCGCTTTTGCCGAAAGACGCCGGCAAGCGGCACTTACTTTCGGCCAGCAGCGGACCTCCGTATTCTGCCTCTCTAGTCGCCTACATCTTAGCGAAAAGCTTTTCCGCTCCAATTCTCAAGGAGAAAGTGTACCAGCACTGCTCACTTAGCCCGACCTTGCCAGGAAATGAGATTTGCTGCACATTCCAAGGACACTTCATTTTCCTGGACAAGCTGCAACCTGCTGGCAGATGGCCGTGCTCTCTGCCCACTCCTGCCCAGTTCTTGGTACTAGCGGGCACGTTGCAGCCTGGCGAAGGCAAGAAACCTCTGAAACGATACGCGGAATAATTCAATAGACTCCATGAGCTGGGGTAGTTATGAAGTGGGTATGTATGTCAGCGCCCGGCACAAGTGAGATAGCTCTCCAAAACTTGTGCCCCGAGCCTCAGTCTGACCCACACTTTTATTCTTAAAGACGTTCCATATGCAATACATTGCACAACTTTTTCATGCGTATTCAACCCCTGGCCCCGCCTGTCCTCGCTTCTCATGCTAAGTAAGTCCACGCCCTTCTGGGCATGCGTGGTTTGCTGTGGTGGTCGTACGGGGGTCTCTTGGTGGTCCTGAGGCTGAAGATTGTGGTCTTCCTCATGATTGAACTTTTGAACTTTTCCTCTCTGCGCGTGCGCTTTTGGTCCTTTGGTGCTTATCTGAGTACGTCTGTCAGTCTTGAGAGGCTTGGAGACAGAGGAGCTTCTTTATCTGGGTTCTTTGCTTCTTCTGGTATTGTTCTTTATGCAAGAAGCTTCAGAAATTTGCATTTTCCTATGCCCTTTGTACTAGGCAGAGGTTTCTTAAGCAAAAGGTTGAAAATTCAACACATAACTCTACAAGCTAAATTAGAAATGCTTCATTCATTTTGTTAACCTAACTCTCAAAATCTCTGCTTCAGTCCCCCCTTTTCTTAAAATAGAGTAAATTCTTTTACTACAGGGGTCTTGATTTAAATTCTGATCTACTATCATGACCGTCCTCTTTCAGTAAGATTCTAGGAGTTCTAGAGAGTGATGTCAGACTGGCCATGTGTTTTAACATCCTCGAATTCTACATGAGTGTTAAAGTAGACATCATTAAACTTACAGTAACTAAAATTAATAGGATTATAATTGGGTGACATAAAGTCTTCTAAACAGTGTATTTCACTAGTTATGACTTGTGTTTATTAGCTAGTGATTGGTGCTGGATACACCAAGTTAAGAGACTTAACATACAGGAGGTTAGTGACATGTCTTGGGTAGACATTCTCTTTCGCACCCCATATGGTTTTTCATAAAGCAATTCAAAGTGGTTTAGCTTTTCTTTAGTCTTGGGTTTGGTTCGGATCTGCAGTAGTGCTAATGGGAGGGATTGAGTCCATGACAAATTAGCTTCTTGTCCCAATTGTACAATTTGTTGTTTGATCAAATGGTTCATTTTTTTTACCTGACCACTTGATTGTGGGTTATATGGGGTGTGAAGTTCTCAGTCTATGTTCAAGTATTGGCTAACTTGTTGCACGAATTTTACGATAAAATGTGGTCCTCTATTTGAGGAGATTGTGGCCAGGACTCTAAAGCGTGGTATGTTTTCTTGTACCAATACCTTAGTTACTTCTTGAGCTTTAGAAGTCCTGGTGGGGAATGCTTCTGGCCATCCTGAAAAGGTATCTGTTAGCACCAGGAAAAACTTATACCCCTCCTTTTCTTGGCAATTCTGTACAATCAATCTGCCATTGCTGCTCCGGCCCATGACCCTTCCTCATCTGGCTAAGCTTTGGTTTGGGAGTATTTTTGGGGTTGGTCTGGAGGCAAAGGTCACATTGTCGAGTTGTAAATGTCTAGTTATGCTAGAGCATCAATACCCCAATGGTTTTCTGGTGTTCTTCCTTTATTAGGGACCATCATAAATAGGAGGGTAGAACTAATTTTCCTTCTATGGTGGCCCATCCCTCTTGGTTATAGTCTCCTTTTTGCTCATAGATTAATTTTTTTTCTAGTTTGTTGTATCTTGGCTTACCTTTAGGGGAAATTTGCCCGTCTTGCTGCTTCTTTTGCTTCCCTATCTGCCAGCTCGTTTCCTTCTTCCAATTCGGAGTTGATCTTCTGATGTGCCTTAATGTGCATGATCGCTACTTTCTCTGGCAACTGGACTGCTGCTAGAAGTCGCAGTACTTCTGATGCATCTTTAATATTTTTCCCTTGAGACTTCAGCAGTCCTCTCTCTTTCTAAATGGCTCTGTGAGCATGCACTACTCCAAATGCATACTTTGAGTCCGTGTATATGTTTATTTCTTTCCCTCTTGCCAATTCTAGGGCCCGAGTTAGAGCAATTATCTCGGCCTTCTGTGCAGAGGTATTTGTTGGCAGGGGCCCAGATGACATTACTTCCTTGCACGTTGGAACTGCCTAGCCGGCGTGCCGTTTTCCACTGATGATATAACTGCTTCCATCAGTAAACGAGACTTCTGCATTCTCGAGAGGGGTGTCCTTCGAGTCAGGGCAGCTGGAGTAGGTGGCTTCAATGGTCTCCAGGCAGTCATGTTCCACTGGTTCCCCTTGGTTTCTACTGAGGAAGGAGGCTGGATTGACAATGTTAGCCACTACTATCTCTACATCATCTTGCTCCGCTATGATAGCTTGGTATCTCAGGAGCCGTTGTGGGGAAAGCCAATGCCCACCTTTTACCTCTAGCACTGCAGACACTGTGTGAGACACTAGCACAGTTCTTTTCTGGCCTAGGGTGAATTTGTGTGCCTCTTGGATGTTCAGGACGACTGCTGCAACAGCTCTGAGGCACCCAGGCCACCCTTTAGCTGCTGTATCCAATTGCTTAGAGAAGTAAGCCACTGCTCTCCGATATGGGCCCAGGTCCTGTGCTAGTATTCCTAAGGCGATTCCTTGCTTCTCATGGGAGAATAAAAGGAAAGGCTTACTCACGTCCGGCAATCTCAGGGCTGGAGCTGACATGAGGGCTTTTTTCAGCTGGTTGAAAGCTTGCGTAGCTTCCTTTCTCTCTTGGATGTTCCTGCTTTCAGTTGCAATCAGTTCATAGAAGGGCTTAACAAACAGTCCATAGTTATAGATCCATAACCTGCACCACCCTGTCATCCTCAGGAAAGTTCGTAGTTCCTTTACAGTCTGAGGTTTTGGGCTCTGGCATATTGCCTCCTTCCGGCTTTGGCCCAAGGTACGTTGTCTAGCACTGACTTCGTAACCCAGATAAGTTACTTTCTGTTTTACTACTTGGGCTTTTTTCTTTGATACTCGGTACCCTTGGAGCCCCAAAAAGTTCAAGAGGCTTATCGTCCAGGCCGTGCATGCTTCCCTTGTCCGTGTGGCTATCAGGATGTCATCTACGTACTCTAGCAACTTCCCTTCCTCTGGAGGGGCTTCTCAGGTCTCTAATTCTTTTGCAAGTTGTTCTCCAAACAAAGTGGGTGAGTTTTTGAATCCTTGTGGGAGTCTGGTCCATGTCAGTTGAGTTCTTGGCCCGCTCTTAGGATTTTCCCATTCAAATGCAAAAATTTTCTGGCTTCGTGGATAGGAAGGCAAAAGAAGGCATCTTTTCAATCTAAAACGGTAAACCAAGTTAGCTCGGCTGTTAAGCAAGTTAATAACGTGTAGGGATTGGCCACCACAGGATACAGATCCTCAGTGACCTTGTTTATGGCCCGCAGATCCTGTACTAACCGGTATGACCCATCAGGTTTACCAACTGGTAGGATAGGGGTATTAACACTTACATAACATAAGTTGGAACAAGGTATTATAGACAATATCATGGTCATCAATGGAAGCAATATTTGATGGAACTTTTTCAGTTCTGAGGGTTCGTAACTTGTGTTTGTCGGTGACAGCAGGGAAGCACAGTGAGGCTGCTTAACAGGGCAGGATGCATACATATACTTTCCTTCGTCTACATTCACTTAACTTTATTTTACTTACTCTTACACATAACAAAACAACCACAACAACAAGGTACCTTTTCTTTTTCAACACACCTATTACACTTGTAGGTGTCCCTGGCTAGTCCCAGTGTTCTTGGATACCCCTCAATCTAGCTGTGTGGTTCCCAACTCTAGATCCTGTCAGACTTCTCTTCAAACTGGCAAAATTTTTACTCAATCTTGGGTGCTCTCAACAACCCAGCAAACTTAATTCTGGGTGCTCTTGGAATGTTAATCCCTCAACCCAGCAGGTTTGACTTAACCCTGGATGCTCTTGGAACATTAATCCCTCAATCCAGCAGGTTTGAATCAACCCTGGATGCTCTTGGAACATTAATCCCTCAATCCAGCAGGTTTGAATCAACCCTGGATGCTCTTGGAATATTAATCCCTCAATCCAGCAGGTTTGATCTTGGATGTTCTCGGGCATTCTTATCCCTCAATCCAGCAGAATTTTTAGGGGCCCCTCCTACACATTTTACCTTTTATTTTTCCCCAATAGATTATGCCAAGAAAACCCTCTTTTTACCTTTTCATTAATTTGTTTTTCTAATTAATTACCTTTTACTCCCCCCCCCCCCACTAAGGGGTCCCACTCTTTCTCTGAGACCCAGTCCCAGGGGGGGTTCTCTCACTCTTTTTATTACTCGCTTCGTCTCTTTACTGGCCGCTTTTCTCGCGAAAAAGACGGAAACGCAGCATGGGAGACTGCCGCTCTCGCTTAGCAGGTCTGGGGTAACCAGCCCGCCTCTGTCACGATCCGCCTCTTCCGGGTGTCGTGATGGTTCTTTTCACCCATCCCAAAAGTGCAACAAAGGCAAACAACAAGGGACTATCAGTTAATCACAACAAATGCACCTTTAGTAGGGGCCAAAACAGTAAACGCGATAGTGGGGATCTGAAAGGAGATAAAAGGTTAGAGAGAGAAGAGGGATATGGGAATAGCTACCAACACAGGCGAGATCCTCAGTGCTCCGGACGATGGGGATCCGTCTGTCGTGTCGGGGGAGTCTTCGAAGTTCTGGTCGACTCGGGGCTCCAATTATAGTCCACAGAGGAGAGAGGGGGGGAACAAGTGTAATAATGAAAGTCCATTGTAATCGCCCCGAGGGAACGGGTGAGTCCACAGAAACCACCAAAGCAAGACGAATCCAATGAAGAATAAGTCCATTTGAATCACTGAAGGGAAACAGGTCATGTCATTAGTGGTCAGACCACCAATTTCCCCTCCTCCCTATAGCAGGGGTCTCAGTCTCAGTCCTTGGGAGGAGGGTTCTCATTCTTTCTTTGTCACAGTGGTAACGAGGCAGATGAGGGGTCTTCAGTGAAGGACCGCGAGAGTCACCCCAAAAGTTCATTGGGCTTAAGAACGGAGATTAGAAGCAGGCCGCGCATCAGGCTGTCCCGTGCTGGCTCCATGTCAGGTCTTTGCCAAGTCCTTGCCAACTCCTTGCCAAGTTCTTACCAGGCCTTGTTGGGAACAGCCAGCATGACGGTTCAGTGGTCCCACCTGTGCTGTGTCCTGTTCTAAGCCGGAACTACAGTGGGGGAAGGGATTCTTTCTTGTGGCAATCGGAAGGCAGAATGGAAAATGAGGGGCTTCTGACGGGCTCTTACACCACCCCGTGACTGACGATTGCCCTCGAAAGATCTTCATCAGCAGGATTCCATGGTGTCGTCGTGGAGTCTTCAGGACTCGTCAAGTGTTGGCAGCACGTCCCAGGGAAAAGAGAAGAGGAAAAGGGAAAGAAAGCGAAAACGGGAAAACTAAAACAATCACAACATATTAGTAATCACAACAAATTATAATTAAACAATAAGCAAAATACAATTAGTAAATCAATAATAGTTATTTAAATAATAATCAATATGAATCAATTAAACAATAAATTGATCAAATAATAAACCAGTATCATCAATATTAAACAGTAAAGTAATAAACCTAGTATAATCGATATTACTCAGTACAATTTTATAAACAATAAACAAAAATAATTAAAACAGCGATTAGAACAAATCATAAAAGAAAATGATGTAAAACATATCTTCTAACCTTATCATCTTCTTGTGTCTACTGTCCTGGGAACATCTCTAGTGTAAAGGATGTCGGCCAAGTGGTGTGCATTAATTATAGATGTTAATTTTGTTCATCGTTTCATCATTCTCCAATTTACAATAAGCAAGATTACTGATAAAACAAAACCAATCATAACTAAAATCAGAAGAACAACAATGGGATGACACAATTTCTTCAGGATACCGGTGGCGGTGGGTGACCACCCGAAAAGGGTATCCCACCACTTGTGCTCGGCATCACTTTTCACCCTTTCTACAACACGATGTATTTCTTGCACATGATGATGAACAGTTACCAGAGTTTTCTGTCCATTCCCCTTGATTTTTCCTAGGATCTCTATTAGATCTTGATGAAGTAATAATTGCTTTACCAGAGAAAGGTTCATCCCAATGGCAGTAGGCAGTAGCTTGTGAATCAACGTGAGATTGGATTCTAAAAGTTCATGTGAAGTAACTGGAGCTACAAAAGAAAAATCACATCCTGCAATTTTAGTAAAGTTGCAAGCACAAAAATTGGAATGATTTTTAGTAGCTACTACTGTACTTTCTATAAACACAGTATCCCAAGCGGTTCTGAAGCAGGCACACCCATTGTCTGTAGATACAAGGACTGTTTCAGAAGTCTCGTTAGGATGAATATCAAAATGACAGCTATTTTGTTCTGTCTCCAGACAAATATCTTGAGCTACAATTGCATTACCTTCACAGATAAACCCTAGTTGTTCTCAGATGGTACAGGACTCTAAATTGACAGGTTGCCATTTGTCATCAATTTGACGGGCCCATTCTCTATGTTCAGAAGGATAGAAAGTGGGTCCATCATGATTTAATCCTAGTGCAATGATAGGGAATATCAAATGCACCGAGGCATTTCTTATGGTCAACGCAAATGCTGTGGCTGTGTTTGTGTTAGGGTCATAGGTAAAATTCACTAAATTCCACCAGGATTGGAAATCTCTTTCAAAGTCAGTGGCACTGTCCCAGACTATTTTCCTAATTTCAGTGGGAAAAGTGCCTTCTTCACCTTCTCTTAGAATTGAGGCAGCAACTGACTGCATCCATCATTGAGCCTGGATACGGCTAAGAGCTAAGGAAACGTTGCTTTGTGTGGCATTAAGTGCATCAATGATCAATTTGCTATTATTTACATTTATCTTTTCCCAATTTGCTAGAATGTTTGATAGCAACCACTGATGTGTTCCCAAGGCTGATAAGGACGATTGCAGTGGTTGTTGTATTTTGGTTAAATCTTTAGTTGTGGAAGCCAATTTATTCATTCATACTTCTGAATCAATACTATTTAGGATTCCCAATCCTGTTCCCACAAGACCAGTTATGTCTCTTGGCAGCCGGTTTTTAGGAGGCTTCCACTGTCGCAGCCAGGTTGTCCAAGCCTGAAAAGAGGTCTGCAAAAAGGGTGAACAAGCTGGTTGTATTTCTCAGATATTGTTTTGCATCAGCAATTTGACTTGTTTAAGAGACCATAACAGATTAAACAATATCTGTTGTTGGCCAGTTTTCCTGATTATACATGGTCCAATTTCAAAAATTTTCGGGCTAAGTGTAACCAGTGGTTGGGTGGTAGGTGTCACAACATTAACATCAAGTCCTACTCCAGTATTTGAATCAATACTTTCAACTTAAAAAACAAAAACAAAAACAAAAACAAAACAAAACAAAAAAAAAGTGCTTCAGTATTTTTGGACCAAAACCAAACTACTTCTACAGTTTGTGTTCATGTGAAATTGTGCCAACAATCCTGTATGCTTGGCTGCGTACAAACCTTTTTGTGCTTCAAGAGATCCTTTCACTTTTTCTGCATGCTACCACAATTAGTTCAGACCACGGTCACTCAGCTGCTTTCTGGCCATGGGGTTGCGGTAGGATGCAGAAAAGTATTACCAGTTTTATCATGGATTAGGTGGTCTTCATGTCCCTCGGAGTTCTTCTGAGAAAGTAAACACAACGGAATTCTGCCGCCGAGAGGCAGAAAAGTTAGAATGATGGAATTATCCAGCATGTATTTGTCCAATGCTCTTTCCCTAGAGCACCAGAGGATTCCCATGCATATTTCTTCAGAGGGGGTTTTAGCACAAGTGCTACTAGTCCTATAGTAAGAGAGGTCCACCAGAACAGGTTGGCCAGGGTCATGAGCTGGATTATTAGGATCATTTGGTACAGAGCATAGGAGTCAGTGTAGATGCAGACCAAAGAGGAATTCTGTGCTTCTTGTTGAAAAATACTCCAGACAGCTATCAGCTCCCCACTGTGTGTACTACCTTCTCCCTCTGTAATCATTTGCTCACCAGAGGAAAAGTGGAGGGCTTCTGCCCTAGATTTCCATCCTTTTCCTTCCCCTTTAGCAAAAGCATCAGTAAACCAAGAGTTTGCTGATTGTTCGGGGCAGAAAGGAGGGGTTACTTTGATTACAGAGGCAGGTTTGTCCAAGCTCTCCGTTTCTTGGATTGCTAAAGTTTTTACAGCTCCTTCTGTCATTGAGAAGAAGTTACAGTAATGTTCAACCTGAGCATACCACTTTCTCACTGAGGCCCTCTGGGCCACCCCGTCAGGAGGGGGAGTCCCACTAGTGACTGTCTTGATAACCTTGAAGGGGCCTCTCAATACAATTGGTTGTTTTTGTGCAATTTTTTCTACTTCTAGGAAAGCTAAGATAACCATCAACAATCCTTTTTCCCAGGTAGTGTATCTTTTCTCAGCATCTTTGGAACCACGGGAATCAAAACCAACAGGTCTTGTCGGAGCCTCAGGACCCCGCTGCCATATGTGTACTGACAGCCCTGAGGAGGCAAATGCCCATTCCACCTGGAAAGGATCTGTAGGATGGATAGGGCCCAGTGCTTGATGAGCTGTTGCTTCAAAAATCAGCAATTGCAATGCTGACTCCTGAGAAAGACTCCAATCCCATTTCACCCCTTTCCTCAACAAGCCATAAAGGGGAACAAATGGGTCGTTCCAGTGACTAGGAAATCTATCTGGTCTTTCTACAGGAGATACAGCTGCTATCGTTTTTGGAAGGAGAATTGCTGTAGGTTTGAGTGATTCTGGAAGCCCACAAATTCAAGGGGTCATTATCTTGGGCTTCACAGGTAATTGCATCAGGGATTCAAAGCCAGGAATTCATTTCTTTTTGTGAGTCATTTGCAGGCAAGCAGCTTTGTGCACATTTTCCAAGAGCTGGTCGGGGGTACTAATTCTAGCTATGGGATCTCCCCTTTCCAAGGGGCTTGTTCCCCCGGCCCAAAAAGCTGCACGCTGTGTCAGGGACCATGTGTCACCTTTCTCTCCTGTTGTTAAGAAGACACCATGTCCCCAATACCCACTGGCTTCCTGTTCAGTGAATTGAATTTGATCACCACCAGTGAGGGACACCCGGAAAACATATTCTGTTTCTGATTCATGTGGAGGCTGTCCGTATTCCCTTTTAAGCTTAGCTAGCTCGGTGGCAGTGTTTACTTGTGATGGTATGTGTTTGGTTGTGATGTGAGGTTCCAGATCATCATCACTGAGATAGTTCTACTCTGTTTTAATCAAGGGTCTCAAGTGATGGCAGCAATGTTCCCCACAATTACTTGCTGCTTCAAGTTCTTGATGAGGATAGATTTGTTTAATGTGAGGAGTTTCCTTCTCCTCAAGCTCTGTAGAGGAATCAGCATGATGGGATTTGTTAACATGTTCCTCTGTTAAGGCAGCTCGCAATGCATAGATCACATTTTTTGCTTCATAGAACTGTTTTTGCAAAATTTCAACTAGATTTTGAAGGGAGTCTATTCTAGCATGTTCCTCACTTCTTCGCTCAAAGCGATTTTCTATAGCTGCCATAAGACAAGCTCCCAAAACTGAGCAGAAGATAGTTTTATTTTTGCCCAGTTTGAATTTTGTTTCATGTTGTAATGAACACACTCTATCAATAACATTTTCTAAGTTCAACCAATTACTCTGTGCCCATTTTTCTCCTTCTGTAGAAGGTTTGGCATTGTGTTTGGCTAGTAGTGCATAAAATTCAGCTTTAATTTCAAGGCTAAGATTGTCACTCATTTTGGGAAGGGACCAAAACCACGACAGGGAGCTACAAACTTAAGTTCCACAAAACTACACAGCCCTCGCTGTGTCGCCCTTCGCTTCCCTGGCTGGGTGAAAGGACAATCATCTGCCTGGGAGGCTCTGCTTAGTTGCTTCAAGTTGTCCCTTCCTTCCCAGACCACATACACACAACAACAACAAAACAACAGTGTCCCGCCTTTTGCACTAAGGGATCCTTTATGAATTTCCAAAGACAGTATGGGTGCCTTTTCAGCTGCAACCCTTCTGGCTAGACAGAAATCCTGTCCGTGACGCCAATTTTAACGTCACGATCCGTTTCTTGCGGGGTGTCGTGATGGTTCTTTTCACCGATCCCAAAAGTGCAACAAAGGCAAACAACAAGGGACTATCAGTTAATCACAACAAATGCACCTTTAGTAGGGGCCAAAACAGTAAACGCGATAGTGGGGATCTGAAAGGAGATAAAAGGTTAGAGAGAGAAGAGGGATATGGGAATAGCTACCAACACAGGCGAGATCCACAGTGCTCCGGACGATGGGGATCCGTCTGTCGTGTCGGGGGAGTCTTCGAAGTTCTGGTCGACTCGGGGCTCCAATTAGAGTCCACAGAGGAGAGAGGGGGGGAACAAGTGTAATAATGAAAGTCCATTGTAATCGCCCCGAGGGAACGGGTGAGTCCACAGAAACCACCAAAGCAAGACGAATCCAATGAAGAATAAGTCCATTTGAATCACTGAAGGGAAACAGGTCATGTCATTAGTGGTCAGACCACCAATTTCCCCTCCTCCCTATAGCAGGGGTCTCAGTCTCAGCCCTTGGGAGGAGGGTTCTCATTCTTTCTTTGTCACAGTGGTAACGAGGCAGATGAGGGGTCTTCAATGAAGGACCGCGAGAGTCACCCCAAAAGTTCATTGGGCTTAAGAACGGAGATTAGAAGCAGGCCGCGCATCAGGCTGTCCCGTGCTGGCTCCATGTCAGGTCTTTGCCAAGTCCTTGCCAACTCCTTGCCAAGTTCTTACCAGGCCTTGTTGGGAACAGCCAGCATGACGGTTCAGTGGTCCCACCTGTGCTGTGTCCTGTTCTAAGCCGGAACTACAGTGGGGGAAGGGATTCTTTCTTGTGGCAATCGGAAGGCAGAATGGAAAATGAGGGGCTTCTGACGGGCTCTTACACCACCCCGTGACTGACGATTGCCCTCGAAAGATCTTCATCAGCAGGATTCCATGGTGTCGTCGTGGAGTCTTCAGGACTCGTCAAGTGTTGGCAGCACGTCCCAGGGAAAAGAGAAGAGGAAAAGGGAAAGAAAGAGAAAACAGGAAAACTAAAACAATCACAACATATTAGTAATCACAACAAATTATAATTAAACAATAAGCAAAATACAATTAGTAAATCAATAATAGTTATTTAAATAATAATCAATATGAATCAATGAAACAATAAATTGATCAAATAATAAACCAGTATCATCAATATTAAACAGTAAAGTAATAAACCTAGTATAATCGATATTACTCAGTACAATTTTATAAACAATAAACAAAAATAATTAAAACAGCGATTAGAACAAATCATAAAAGAAAATGATGTAAAACATATCTTCTAACCTTATCATCTTCTTGTGTCTACTGTCCTGGGAACATCTCTAGTGTAAAGGATGTCGGCCAAGTGGTGTGCATTAATTATAGATGTTAATTTTGTTCATCGTTTCATCATTCTCCAATTTACAATAAGCAAGATTACTGATAAAACAAAACCAATCATAACTAAAATCAGAAGAACAACAATGGGATGACACAATTTCTTCAGGATACCGGTGGCGGTGGGTGACCACCCGAAAAGGGTATCCCACCACTTGTGCTCGGCATCACTTTTCACCCTTTCTACAACACGATGTATTTCTTGCACATGATGATGAACAGTTACCAGAGTTTTCTGTCCATTCCCCTTGATTTTTCCTAGGATCTCTATTAGATCTTGATGAAGTAATAATTGCTTTACCAGAGAAAGGTTCATCCCAATGGCAGTAGGCAGTAGCTTGTGAATCAACGTGAGATTGGATTCTAAAAGTTCATGTGAAGTAACTGGAGCTACAAAAGAAAAATCACATCCTGCAATTTTAGTAAAGTTGCAAGCACAAAAATTGGAATGATTTTTAGTAGCTACTACTGTACTTTCTATAAACACAGTATCCCAAGCGGTTCTGAAGCAGGCACACCCATTGTCTGTAGATACAAGGACTGTTTCAGAAGTCTCGTTAGGATGCATATCAAAATGACAGCTATTTTGTTCTGTGTCCAGACAAATATCTTGAGCTACAATTGCATTACCTTCACAGATAAGCCCTAGTTGTTCTCAGATGGTACAGGACTCTAAATTGACAGGTTGCCATTTGTCATCAATTTGACGGGCCCATTCTCTATGTTCAGAAGGATAGAAAGTGGGTCCATCATGATTTAATCCTAGTGCAATGATAGGGAATATCAAATGCACCCAGGCATTTCTTATGGTCAACGCAAATGCTGTGGCTGTGTTTGTGTTAGGGTCATAGGTAAAATTCACTAAATTCCACCAGGATTGGAAATCTCTTTCAAAGTCAGTGGCACTGTCCCAGACTATTTTCCTCATTTCAGTAGGAAAAGTGCCTTCTTCACCTTCTCTTCTAATTGAGGCAGCAACTGACTGCATCCATCATTGAGCCTGGATACAGCTAAGAGCTAAGGAAACGTTGCTTTGTGTGGCATTAAGTGCATCAATTATCAATTTGCTATTATTTACATTTATCTTTTCCCAATTTGCTAGAATGTTTGATAGCAACCACTGATGTGTT
Source organism: Vidua macroura (assembly GCF_024509145.1). Lineage (NCBI taxonomy): Eukaryota > Metazoa > Chordata > Aves > Passeriformes > Viduidae > Vidua > Vidua macroura. The sequence continues at coordinate 404,145 of NC_071596.1, read as the reverse complement.
CCCAAGGCTGATAAGGACGATTGCAGTGGTTGTTGTATTTTGGTTAAATCTTTAGTTGTGGAAGCCAATTTATTCATTCATACTTCTGAATCAATACTATTTAGGATTCCCAATCCTGTTCCCACAAGACCAGTTATGTCTCTTGGCAGCCGGTTTTTAGGAGGCTTCCACTGTCGCAGCCAGGTTGTCCAAGCCTGCAAAAAGGGTGAACAAGCTGGTTGTATTTCTCAGATATTGTTTTGCATCAGCAATTTGACTTGTTTAAGAGACCATAACAGATTAAACAATATCTGTTGTTGGCCAGTTTTCCTGACTATACATGGTCCAATTTCAAAAATTTTCGGGCTAAGTGTAACCAGTGGTTGGGTGGTAGGTGTCACAGCATTAACATCAAGTCCTACTCCAGTATTTGAATCAATACTTTCAACTTAAAAAACAAAAACAAAAACAAAAACAAAAACAAAAACAAAAACAAAAACAAAAACAAAACAAAACAAAAAAAAGTGCTTCAGTATTTTTGGACCAAAACCAAACTACTTCTACAGTTTGTGTTCATGTGAAATTGTGCCAACAATCCTGTATGCTTGGCTGCGTACAAACCTTTTTGTGCTTCAAGAGATCCTTTCACTTTTTCTGCATGCTACCACAATTAGTTCAGACCACGGTCACTCAGCTGCTTTCTGGCCATGGGGTTGCGGTAGGATGCAGAAAAGTATTACCAGTTTGATCATGGATTAGGTGGTCTTCATGTCCCTCGGAGTTCTTCTGAGAAAGTAAACACAACAGAATTCTGCCGCCGAGAGGCAGAAAAGTTAGAATGATGCAATTATCCAGCATGTATTTGTCCAATGCTCTTTCCCTAGAGCACCAGAGGATTCCCATGCATATTTCTTCAGAGGGGGTTTTAGCACAAGTGCTACTAGTCCTATAGTAAGAGAGGTCCACCAGAACAGGTTGGCCAGGGTCATGAGCTGGATTATTAGGATCATTTGGTACAGAGCATAGGAGTCAGTGTAGATGCAGACCAAAGAGGAATTCTGTGCTTCTTGTTGAAAAATACTCCAGACAGCTATCAGCTCCCCACTGTGTGTACTACCTTCTCCCTCTGTAATCATTTGCTCACCAGAGGAAAAGTGGAGGGCTTCTGCCCTAGATTTCCATCCTTTTCCTTCCCCTTTAGCAAAAGCATCAGTAAACCAAGAGTTTGCTGATTGTTCGGGGCAGAAAGGAGGGGTTACTTTGATTACAGAGGCAGGTTTGTCCAAGCTCTCCGTTTCTTGGATTGCTAAAGTTTTTACAGCTCCTTCTGTCATTGAGAAGAAGTTACAGTAATGTTCAACCTGAGCATACCACTTTCTCACTGAGGCCCTCTGGGCCACCCCGTCAGGAGGGGGAGTCCCACTAGTGACTGTCTTGATAACCTTGAAGGGGCCTCTCAATACAATTGGTTGTTTTTGTGCAATTTTTTCTACTTCTAGGAAAGCTAAGATAACCATCAACAATCCTTTTTCCCAGGTAGTGTATCTTTTCTCAGCATCTTTGGAACCACGGGAATCAAAACCAACAGGTCTTGTCGGAGCCTCAGGACCCCGCTGCCATATGTGTACTGACAGCCCTGAGGAGGCAAATGCCCATTCCACCTGGAAAGGATCTGTAGGATGGATAGGGCCCAGTGCTTGATGAGCTGTTGCTTCAAAAATCAGCAATTGCAATGCTGACTCCTGAGAAAGACTCCAATCCCATTTCACCCCTTTCCTCAACAAGCCATAAAGGGGAACAAATGGGTCGTTCCAGTGACTAGGAAATCTATCTGGTCTTTCTACAGGAGATACAGCTGCTATCGTTTTTGGAAGGAGAATTGCTGTAGGTTTGAGTGATTCTGGAAGCCCACAAATTCAAGGGGTCATTATCTTGGGCTTCACAGGTAATTGCATCAGGGATTCAAAGCCAGGAATTCATTTCTTTTTGTGAGTCATTTGCAGGCAAGCAGCTTTGTGCACATTTTCCAAGAGCTGGTCGGGGGTACTAATTCTAGCTATGGGATCTCCCCTTTCCAAGGGGCTTGTTCCCCCGGCCCAAAAAGCTGCACGCTGTGTCAGGGACCATGTGTCACCTTTCTCTCCTGTTGTTAAGAAGACACCATGTCCCCAATACCCACTGGCTTCCTGTTCAGTTAATTGAATTTGATCACCACCAGTGAGGGACACCCGGAAAACATATTCTGTTTCTGATTCATGTGGAGGCTGTCCGTATTCCCTTTTAAGCTTAGCTAGCTCGGTGGCAGTGTTTACTTGTGATCGTATGTGTTTGGTTGTGATGTGAGGTTCCAGATCATCATCACTGAGATAGTTCTACTCTGTTTTAATCAAGGGTCTCAAGTGATGGCAGCAATGTTCCCCACAATTACTTGCTGCTTCAAGTTCTTGATGAGGATAGATTTGTTTAATGTGAGGACTTTCCTTCTCGTCAAGCTCTGTAGAGGAATCAGCATGATGGGATTTGTTAACATGTTCCTCTGTTAAGGCAGCTCGCAATGCATAGATCACATTTTTTGCTTCATAGAACTGTTTTTGCAAAATTTCAACTAGATTTTGAAGGGAGTCTATTATAGCATGTTCCTCACTTCTTCGCTCAAAGCGATTTTCTATAGCTGCCATAAGACAAGCTCCCAAAACTGAGCAGAAGATAGTTTTATTTTTGCCCAGTTTGAATTTTGTTTCATGTTGTAATGAACACACTCTATCAATAACATTTTCTAAGTTCAACCAATTACTCTGTGCCCATTTTTCTCCTTCTGTAGAAGGTTTGGCATTGTGTTTGGCTAGTAGTGCATAAAATTCAGCTTTAATTTCAAGGCTAAGATTGTCACTCATTTTGGGAAGGGACCAAAACCACGACAGGGAGCTACAAACTTAAGTTCCACAAAACTACACAGCCCTCGCTGTGTCGCCCTTCGCTTCCCTGGCTGGGTGAAAGGACAATCATCTGCCTGGGAGGCTCTGCTTAGTTGCTTCAAGTTGTCCCTTCCTTCCCAGACCACATACACACAACAACAACAAAACGACAGTGTCCCGCCTTTTGCACTAAGGGATCCTTTATGAATTTCCAAAGACAGTATGGGTGCCTTTTCAGCTGCAACCCTTCTGGCTAGACAGAAATCCTGTCCGTGACGCCAATTTTAACGTCACGATCCGTTTCTTGCGGGGTGTCGTGATGGTTCTTTTCACCGATCCCAAAAGTGCAACAAAGGCAAACAACAAGGGACTATCAGTTAATCACAACAAATGCACCTTTAGTAGGGGCCAAAACAGTAAACGCGATAGTGGGGATCTGAAAGGAGATAAAAGGTTAGAGAGAGAAGAGGGATATGGGAATAGCTACCAACACAGGCGAGATCCACAGTGCTCCGGACGATGGGGATCCGTCTGTCGTGTCGGGGGAGTCTTCGAAGTTCTGGTCGACTCGGGGCTCCAATTAGAGTCCACAGAGGAGAGAGGGGGGGAACAAGTGTAATAATGAAAGTCCATTGTAATCGCCCCGAGGGAACGGGTGAGTCCACAGAAACCACCAAAGCAAGACGAATCCAATGAAGAATAAGTCCATTTGAATCACTGAAGGGAAACAGGTCATGTCATTAGTGGTCAGACCACCAATTTCCCCTCCTCCCTATAGCAGGGGTCTCAGTCTCAGCCCTTGGGAGGAGGGTTCTCATTCTTTCTTTGTCACAGTGGTAACGAGGCAGATGAGGGGTCTTCAATGAAGGACCGCGAGAGTCACCCCAAAAGTTCATTGGGCTTAAGAACGGAGATTAGAAGCAGGCCGCGCATCAGGCTGTCCCGTGCTGGCTCCATGTCAGGTCTTTGCCAAGTCCTTGCCAACTCCTTGCCAAGTTCTTACCAGGCCTTGTTGGGAACAGCCAGCATGACGGTTCAGTGGTCCCACCTGTGCTGTGTCCTGTTCTAAGCCGGAACTACAGTGGGGGAAGGGATTCTTTCTTGTGGCAATCGGAAGGCAGAATGGAAAATGAGGGGCTTCTGACGGGCTCTTACACCACCCCGTGACTGACGATTGCCCTCGAAAGATCTTCATCAGCAGGATTCCATGGTGTCGTCGTGGAGTCTTCAGGACTCGTCAAGTGTTGGCAGCACGTCCCAGGGAAAAGAGAAGAGGAAAAGGGAAAGAAAGAGAAAACAGGAAAACTAAAACAATCACAACATATTAGTAATCACAACAAATTATAATTAAACAATAAGCAAAATACAATTAGTAAATCAATAATAGTTATTTAAATAATAATCAATATGAATCAATTAAACAATAAATTGATCAAATAATAAACCAGTATCATCAATATTAAACAGTAAAGTAATAAACCTAGTATAATCGATATTACTCAGTACAATTTTATAAACAATAAACAAAAATAATTAAAACAGCGATTAGAACAAATCATAAAAGAAAATGATGTAAAACATATCTTCTAACCTTATCATCTTCTTGTGTCTACTGTCCTGGGAACATCTCTAGTGTAAAGGATGTCGGCCAAGTGGTGTGCATTAATTATAGATGTTAATTTTGTTCATCGTTTCATCATTCTCCAATTTACAATAAGCAAGATTACTGATAAAACAAAACCAATCATAACTAAAATCAGAAGAACAACAATGGGATGACACAATTTCTTCAGGATACCGGTGGCGGTGGGTGACCACCCGAAAAGGGTATCCCACCACTTGTGCTCGGCATCACTTTTCACCCTTTCTACAACACGATGTATTTCTTGCACATGATGATGAACAGTTACCAGAGTTTTCTGTCCATTCCCCTTGATTTTTCCTAGGGTCTCTATTAGATCTTGATGAAGTAATAATTGCTTTACCAGAGAAAGGTTCATCCCAATGGCAGTAGGCAGTAGCTTGTGAATCAACGTGAGATTGGATTCTAAAAGTTCATGTGAAGTAACTGGAGCTACAAAAGAAAAATCACATCCTGCAATTTTAGTAAAGTTGCAAGCACAAAAATTGGAATGATTTTTAGTAGCTACTACTGTACTTTCTATAAACACAGTATCCCAAGCGGTTCTGAAGCAGGCACACCCATTGTCTGTAGATACAAGGACTGTTTCAGAAGTCTCGTTAGGATGCATATCAAAATGACAGCTATTTTGTTCTGTGTCCAGACAAATATCTTGAGCTACAATTGCATTACCTTCACAGATAAGCCCTAGTTGTTCTCAGATGGTACAGGACTCTAAATTGACAGGTTGCCATTTGTCATCAATTTGACGGGCCCATTCTCTATGTTCAGAAGGATAGAAAGTGGGTCCATCATGATTTAATCCTAGTGCAATGATAGGGAATATCAAATGCACCCAGGCATTTCTTATGGTCAACGCAAATGCTGTGGCTGTGTTTGTGTTAGGGTCATAGGTAAAATTCACTAAATTCCACCAGGATTGGAAATCTCTTTCAAAGTCAGTGGCACTGTCCCAGACTATTTTCCTCATTTCAGTAGGAAAAGTGCCTTCTTCACCTTCTCTTCTAATTGAGGCAGCAACTGACTGCATCCATCATTGAGCCTGGATACAGCTAAGAGCTAAGGAAACGTTGCTTTGTGTGGCATTAAGTGCATCAATGATCAATTTGCTATTATTTACATTTATCTTTTCCCAATTTGCTAGAATGTTTGATAGCAACCACTGATGTGTTCCCAAGGCTGATAAGGACGATTGCAGTGGTTGTTGTATTTTGGTTAAATCTTTAGTTGTGGAAGCCAATTTATTCATTCATACTTCTGAATCAATACTATTTAGGATTCCCAATCCTGTTCCCACAAGACCAGTTATGTCTCTTGGCACCCGGTTTTTAGGAGGCTTCCACTGTCGCAGCCAGGTTGTCCAAGCCTGCAAAAAGGGTGAACAAGCTGGTTGTATTTCTCAGATATTGTTTTGCATCAGCAATTTGACTTGTTTAAGAGACCATAACAGATTAAACAATATCTGTTGTTGGCCAGTTTTCCTGACTATACATGGTCCAATTTCAAAAATTTTCGGGCTAAGTGTAACCAGTGGTTGGGTGGTAGGTGTCACAGCATTAACATCAAGTCCTACTCCAGTATTTGAATCAATACTTTCAACTTAAAAAACAAAAACAAAAACAAAAACAAAAACAAAAACAAAAACAAAAACAAAAACAAAACAAAACAAAAAAAAGTGCTTCAGTATTTTTGGACCAAAACCAAACTACTTCTACAGTTTGTGTTCATGTGAAATTGTGCCAACAATCCTGTATGCTTGGCTGCGTACAAACCTTTTTGTGCTTCAAGAGATCCTTTCACTTTTTCTGCATGCTACCACAATTAGTTCAGACCACGGTCACTCAGCTGCTTTCTGGCCATGGGGTTGCGGTAGGATGCAGAAAAGTATTACCAGTTTGATCATGGATTAGGTGGTCTTCATGTCCCTCGGAGTTCTTCTGAGAAAGTAAACACAACAGAATTCTGCCGCCGAGAGGCAGAAAAGTTAGAATGATGGAATTATCCAGCATGTATTTGTCCAATGCTCTTTCCCTAGAGCACCAGAGGATTCCCATGCATATTTCTTCAGAGGGGGTTTTAGCACAAGTGCTACTAGTCCTATAGTAAGAGAGGTCCACCAGAACAGGTTGGCCAGGGTCATGAGCTGGATTATTAGGATCATTTGGTACAGAGCATAGGAGTCAGTGTAGATGCAGACCAAAGAGGAATTCTGTGCTTCTTGTTGAAAAATACTCCAGACAGCTATCAGCTCCCCACTGTGTGTACTACCTTCTCCCTCTGTAATCATTTGCTCACCAGAGGAAAAGTGGAGGGCTTCTGCCCTAGATTTCCATCCTTTTCCTTCCCCTTTAGCAAAAGCATCAGTAAACCAAGAGTTTGCTGATTGTTCGGGGCAGAAAGGAGGGGTTACTTTGATTACAGAGGCAGGTTTGTCCAAGCTCTCCGTTTCTTGGATTGCTAAAGTTTTTACAGCTCCTTCTGTCATTGAGAAGAAGTTACAGTAATGTTCAACCTGAGCATACCACTTTCTCACTGAGGCCCTCTGGGCCACCCCGTCAGGAGGGGGAGTCCCACTAGTGACTGTCTTGATAACCTTGAAGGGGCCTCTCAATACAATTGGTTGTTTTTGTGCAATTTTTTCTACTTCTAGGAAAGCTAAGATAACCATCAACAATCCTTTTTCCCAGGTAGTGTATCTTTTCTCAGCATCTTTGGAACCACGGGAATCAAAACCAACAGGTCTTGTCGGAGCCTCAGGACCCCGCTGCCATATGTGTACTGACAGCCCTGAGGAGGCAAATGCCCATTCCACCTGGAAAGGATCTGTAGGATGGATAGGGCCCAGTGCTTGATGAGCTGTTGCTTCAAAAATCAGCAATTGCAATGCTGACTCCTGAGAAAGACTCCAATCCCATTTCACCCCTTTCCTCAACAAGCCATAAAGGGGAACAAATGGGTCGTTCCAGTGACTAGGAAATCTATCTGGTCTTTCTACAGGAGATACAGCTGCTATCGTTTTTGGAAGGAGAATTGCTGTAGGTTTGAGTGATTCTGGAAGCCCACAAATTCAAGGGGTCATTATCTTGGGCTTCACAGGTAATTGCATCAGGGATTCAAAGCCAGGAATTCATTTCTTTTTGTGAGTCATTTGCAGGCAAGCAGCTTTGTGCACATTTTCCAAGAGCTGGTCGGGGGTACTAATTCTAGCTATGGGATCTCCCCTTTCCAAGGGGCTTGTTCCCCCGGCCCAAAAAGCTGCACGCTGTGTCAGGGACCATGTGTCACCTTTCTCTCCTGTTGTTAAGAAGACACCATGTCCCCAATACCCACTGGCTTCCTGTTCAGTTAATTGAATTTGATCACCACCAGTGAGGGACACCCGGAAAACATATTCTGTTTCTGATTCATGTGGAGGCTGTCCGTATTCCCTTTTAAGCTTAGCTAGCTCGGTGGCAGTGTTTACTTGTGATCGTATGTGTTTGGTTGTGATGTGAGGTTCCAGATCATCATCACTGAGATAGTTCTACTCTGTTTTAATCAAGGGTCTCAAGTGATGGCAGCAATGTTCCCCACAATTACTTGCTGCTTCAAGTTCTTGATGAGGATAGATTTGTTTAATGTGAGGAGTTTCCTTCTCCTCAAGCTCTGTAGAGGAATCAGCATGATGGGATTTGTTAACATGTTCCTCTGTTAAGGCAGCTCGCAATGCATAGATCACATTTTTTGCTTCATAGAACTGTTTTTGCAAAATTTCAACTAGATTTTGAAGGGAGTCTATTATAGCATGTTCCTCACTTCTTCGCTCAAAGCGATTTTCTATAGCTGCCATAAGACAAGCTCCCAAAACTGAGCAGAAGATAGTTTTATTTTTGCCCAGTTTGAATTTTGTTTCATGTTGTAATGAACACACTCTATCAATAACATTTTCTAAGTTCAACCAATTACTCTGTGCCCATTTTTCTCCTTCTGTAGAAGGTTTGGCATTGTGTTTGGCTAGTAGTGCATAAAATTCAGCTTTAATTTCAAGGCTAAGATTGTCACTCATTTTGGGAAGGGACCAAAACCACGACAGGGAGCTACAAACTTAAGTTCCACAAAACTACACAGCCCTCGCTGTGTCGCCCTTCGCTTCCCTGGCTGGGTGAAAGGACAATCATCTGCCTGGGAGGCTCTGCTTAGTTGCTTCAAGTTGTCCCTTCCTTCCCAGACCACATACACACAACAACAACAAAACGACAGTGTCCCGCCTTTTGCACTAAGGGATCCTTTATGAATTTCCAAAGACAGTATGGGTGCCTTTTCAGCTGCAACCCTTCTGGCTAGACAGAAATCCTGTCCGTGACGCCAATTTTAACGTCACGATCCGTTTCTTGCGGGGTGTCGTGATGGTTCTTTTCACCGATCCCAAAAGTGCAACAAAGGCAAACAACAAGGGACTATCAGTTAATCACAACAAATGCACCTTTAGTAGGGGCCAAAACAGTAAACGCGATAGTGGGGATCTGAAAGGAGATAAAAGGTTAGAGAGAGAAGAGGGATATGGGAATAGCTACCAACACAGGCGAGATCCACAGTGCTCCGGACGATGGGGATCCGTCTGTCGTGTCGGGGGAGTCTTCGAAGTTCTGGTCGACTCGGGGCTCCAATTAGAGTCCACAGAGGAGAGAGGGGGGGAACAAGTGTAATAATGAAAGTCCATTGTAATCGCCCCGAGGGAACGGGTGAGTCCACAGAAACCACCAAAGCAAGACGAATCCAATGAAGAATAAGTCCATTTGAATCACTGAAGGGAAACAGGTCATGTCATTAGTGGTCAGACCACCAATTTCCCCTCCTCCCTATAGCAGGGGTCTCAGTCTCAGCCCTTGGGAGGAGGGTTCTCATTCTTTCTTTGTCACAGTGGTAACGAGGCAGATGAGGGGTCTTCAATGAAGGACCGCGAGAGTCACCCCAAAAGTTCATTGGGCTTAAGAACGGAGATTAGAAGCAGGCCGCGCATCAGGCTGTCCCGTGCTGGCTCCATGTCAGGTCTTTGCCAAGTCCTTGCCAACTCCTTGCCAAGTTCTTACCAGGCCTTGTTGGGAACAGCCAGCATGACGGTTCAGTGGTCCCACCTGTGCTGTGTCCTGTTCTAAGCCGGAACTACAGTGGGGGAAGGGATTCTTTCTTGTGGCAATCGGAAGGCAGAATGGAAAATGAGGGGCTTCTGACGGGCTCTTACACCACCCCGTGACTGACGATTGCCCTCGAAAGATCTTCATCAGCAGGATTCCATGGTGTCGTCGTGGAGTCTTCAGGACTCGTCAAGTGTTGGCAGCACGTCCCAGGGAAAAGAGAAGAGGAAAAGGGAAAGAAAGAGAAAACAGGAAAACTAAAACAATCACAACATATTAGTAATCACAACAAATTATAATTAAACAATAAGCAAAATACAATTAGTAAATCAATAATAGTTATTTAAATAATAATCAATATGAATCAATGAAACAATAAATTGATCAAATAATAAACCAGTATCATCAATATTAAACAGTAAAGTAATAAACCTAGTATAATCGATATTACTCAGTACAATTTTATAAACAATAAACAAAAATAATTAAAACAGCGATTAGAACAAATCATAAAAGAAAATGATGTAAAACATATCTTCTAACCTTATCATCTTCTTGTGTCTACTGTCCTGGGAACATCTCTAGTGTAAAGGATGTCGGCCAAGTGGTGTGCATTAATTATAGATGTTAATTTTGTTCATCGTTTCATCATTCTCCAATTTACAATAAGCAAGATTACTGATAAAACAAAACCAATCATAACTAAAATCAGAAGAACAACAATGGGATGACACAATTTCTTCAGGATACCGGTGGCGGTGGGTGACCACCCGAAAAGGGTATCCCACCACTTGTGCTCGGCATCACTTTTCACCCTTTCTACAACACGATGTATTTCTTGCACATGATGATGAACAGTTACCAGAGTTTTCTGTCCATTCCCCTTGATTTTTCCTAGGATCTCTATTAGATCTTGATGAAGTAATAATTGCTTTACCAGAGAAAGGTTCATCCCAATGGCAGTAGGCAGTAGCTTGTGAATCAACGTGAGATTGGATTCTAAAAGTTCATGTGAAGTAACTGGAGCTACAAAAGAAAAATCACATCCTGCAATTTTAGTAAAGTTGCAAGCACAAAAATTGGAATGATTTTTAGTAGCTACTACTGTACTTTCTATAAACACAGTATCCCAAGCGGTTCTGAAGCAGGCACACCCATTGTCTGTAGATACAAGGACTGTTTCAGAAGTCTCGTTAGGATGCATATCAAAATGACAGCTATTTTGTTCTGTGTCCAGACAAATATCTTGAGCTACAATTGCATTACCTTCACAGATAAGCCCTAGTTGTTCTCAGATGGTACAGGACTCTAAATTGACAGGTTGCCATTTGTCATCAATTTGACGGGCCCATTCTCTATGTTCAGAAGGATAGAAAGTGGGTCCATCATGATTTAATCCTAGTGCAATGATAGGGAATATCAAATGCACCCAGGCATTTCTTATGGTCAACGCAAATGCTGTGGCTGTGTTTGTGTTAGGGTCATAGGTAAAATTCACTAAATTCCACCAGGATTGGAAATCTCTTTCAAAGTCAGTGGCACTGTCCCAGACTATTTTCCTCATTTCAGTAGGAAAAGTGCCTTCTTCACCTTCTCTTCTAATTGAGGCAGCAACTGACTGCATCCATCATTGAGCCTGGATACAGCTAAGAGCTAAGGAAACGTTGCTTTGTGTGGCATTAAGTGCATCAATGATCAATTTGCTATTATTTACATTTATCTTTTCCCAATTTGCTAGAATGTTTGATAGCAACCACTGATGTGTTCCCAAGGCTGATAAGGACGATTGCAGTGGTTGTTGTATTTTGGTTAAATCTTTAGTTGTGGAAGCCAATTTATTCATTCATACTTCTGAATCAATACTATTTAGGATTCCCAATCCTGTTCCCACAAGACCAGTTATGTCTCTTGGCACCCGGTTTTTAGGAGGCTTCCACTGTCGCAGCCAGGTTGTCCAAGCCTGCAAAAAGGGTGAACAAGCTGGTTGTATTTCTCAGATATTGTTTTGCATCAGCAATTTGACTTGTTTAAGAGACCATAACAGATTAAACAATATCTGTTGTTGGCCAGTTTTCCTGACTATACATGGTCCAATTTCAAAAATTTTCGGGCTAAGTGTAACCAGTGGTTGGGTGGTAGGTGTCACAGCATTAACATCAAGTCCTACTCCAGTATTTGAATCAATACTTTCAACTTAAAAAACAAAAACAAAAACAAAAACAAAAACAAAAACAAAAACAAAAACAAAAACAAAAACAAAACAAAACAAAAAAAAGTGCTTCAGTATTTTTGGACCAAAACCAAACTACTTCTACAGTTTGTGTTCATGTGAAATTGTGCCAACAATCCTGTATGCTTGGCTGCGTACAAACCTTTTTGTGCTTCAAGAGATCCTTTCACTTTTTCTGCATGCTACCACAATTAGTTCAGACCACGGTCACTCAGCTGCTTTCTGGCCATGGGGTTGCGGTAGGATGCAGAAAAGTATTACCAGTTTGATCATGGATTAGGTGGTCTTCATGTCCCTCGGAGTTCTTCTGAGAAAGTAAACACAACAGAATTCTGCCGCCGAGAGGCAGAAAAGTTAGAATGATGCAATTATCCAGCATGTATTTGTCCAATGCTCTTTCCCTAGAGCACCAGAGGATTCCCATGCATATTTCTTCAGAGGGGGTTTTAGCACAAGTGCTACTAGTCCTATAGTAAGAGAGGTCCACCAGAACAGGTTGGCCAGGGTCATGAGCTGGATTATTAGGATCATTTGGTACAGAGCATAGGAGTCAGTGTAGATGCAGACCAAAGAGGAATTCTGTGCTTCTTGTTGAAAAATACTCCAGACAGCTATCAGCTCCCCACTGTGTGTACTACCTTCTCCCTCTGTAATCATTTGCTCACCAGAGGAAAAGTGGAGGGCTTCTGCCCTAGATTTCCATACTTTTCCTTCCCCTTTAGCAAAAGCATCAGTAAACCAAGAGTTTGCTGATTGTTCGGGGCAGAAAGGAGGGGTTACTTTGATTACAGAGGCAGGTTTGTCCAAGCTCTCCGTTTCTTGGATTGCTAAAGTTTTTACAGCTCCTTCTGTCATTGAGAAGAAGTTACAGTAATGTTCAACCTGAGCATACCACTTTCTCACTGAGGCCCTCTGGGCCACCCCGTCAGGAGGGGGAGTCCCACTAGTGACTGTCTTGATAACCTTGAAGGGGCCTCTCAATACAATTGGTTGTTTTTGTGCAATTTTTTCTACTTCTAGGAAAGCTAAGATAACCATCAACAATCCTTTTTCCCAGGTAGTGTATCTTTTCTCAGCATCTTTGGAACCACGGGAATCAAAACCAACAGGTCTTGTCGGAGCCTCAGGACCCCGCTGCCATATGTGTACTGACAGCCCTGAGGAGGCAAATGCCCATTCCACCTGGAAAGGATCTGTAGGATGGATAGGGCCCAGTGCTTGATGAGCTGTTGCTTCAAAAATCAGCAATTGCAATGCTGACTCCTGAGAAAGACTCCAATCCCATTTCACCCCTTTCCTCAACAAGCCATAAAGGGGAACAAATGGGTCGTTCCAGTGACTAGGAAATCTATCTGGTCTTTCTACAGGAGATACAGCTGCTATCGTTTTTGGAAGGAGAATTGCTGTAGGTTTGAGTGATTCTGGAAGCCCACAAATTCAAGGGGTCATTATCTTGGGCTTCACAGGTAATTGCATCAGGGATTCAAAGCCAGGAATTCATTTCTTTTTGTGAGTCATTTGCAGGCAAGCAGCTTTGTGCACATTTTCCAAGAGCTGGTCGGGGGTACTAATTCTAGCTATGGGATCTCCCCTTTCCAAGGGGCTTGTTCCCCCGGCCCAAAAAGCTGCACGCTGTGTCAGGGACCATGTGTCACCTTTCTCTCCTGTTGTTAAGAAGACACCATGTCCCCAATACCCACTGGCTTCCTGTTCAGTGAATTGAATTTGATCACCACCAGTGAGGGACACCCGGAAAACATATTCTGTTTCTGATTCATGTGGAGGCTGTCCGTATTCCCTTTTAAGCTTAGCTAGCTCGGTGGCCGTGTTTAGTTGTGATGGTATGCGTTTGGTTGTGATGTGAGGTTCCAGATCATCATCACTGAGATAGTTCTACTCTGTTTTAATCAAGGGTCTCAAGTGATGGCAGCAATGTTCCCCACAATTACTTGCTGCTTCAAGTTCTTGATGAGGATAGATTTGTTTAATGTGAGGAGTTTCCTTCTCCTCAAGCTCTGTAGAGGAATCAGCATGATGGGATTTGTTAACATGTTCCTCTGTTAAGGCAGCTCGTAATGCATAGATCACATTTTTTGCTTCATAGAACTGTTTTTGCAAAATTTCAACTAGATTTTGAAGGGAGTCTATTATAGCATGTTCCTCACTTCTTCGCTCAAAGCGATTTTCTATAGCTGCCATAAGACAAGCTCCCAAAACTGAGCAGAAGATAGTTTTATTTTTGCCCAGTTTGAATTTTGTTTCATGTTGTAATGAACACACTCTGTCAATAACATTTTCTAAGTTCAACCAATTACTCTGTGCCCATTTTTCTCCTTCTGTAGAAGGTTTGGCATTGTGTTTGGCTAGTAGTGCATAAAATTCAGCTTTAATTTCAAGGCTAAGATTGTCACTCATTTTGGGAAGGGACCAAAACCACGACAGGGAGCTACAAACTTAAGTTCCACAAAACTACACAGCCCTCGCTGTGTCGCCCTTCGCTTCCCTGGCTGGGTGAAAGGACAATCATCTGCCTGGGAGGCTCTGCTTAGTTGCTTCAAGTTGTCCCTTCCTTCCCAGACCACATACACACAACAACAACAAAACGACAGTGTCCCGCCTTTTGCACTAAGGGATCCTTTATGAATTTCCAAAGACAGTATGGGTGCCTTTTCAGCTGCAACCCTTCTGGCTAGACAGAAATCCTGTCCGTGACGCCAATTTTAACGTCACGATCCGTTTCTTGCGGGGTGTCGTGATGGTTCTTTTCACCGATCCCAAAAGTGCAACAAAGGCAAACAACAAGGGACTATCAGTTAATCACAACAAATGCACCTTTAGTAGGGGCCAAAACAGTAAACGCGATAGTGGGGATCTGAAAGGAGATAAAAGGTTAGAGAGAGAAGAGGGATATGGGAATAGCTACCAACACAGGCGAGATCCTCAGTGCTCCGGACGATGGGGATCCGTCTGTCGTGTCGGGGGAGTCTTCGAAGTTCTGGTCGACTCGGGGCTCCAATTAGAGTCCACAGAGGAGAGAGGGGGGGAACAAGTGTAATAATGAAAGTCCATTGTAATCGCCCCGAGGGAACGGGTGAGTCCACAGAAACCACCAAAGCAAGACGAATCCAATGAAGAATAAGTCCATTTGAATCACTGAAGGGAAACAGGTCATGTCATTAGTGGTCAGACCACCAATTTCCCCTCCTCCCTATAGCAGGGGTCTCAGTCTCAGCCCTTGGGAGGAGGGTTCTCATTCTTTCTTTGTCACAGTGGTAACGAGGCAGATGAGGGGTCTTCAATGAAGGACCGCGAGAGTCACCCCAAAAGTTCATTGGGCTTAAGAACGGAGATTAGAAGCAGGCCGCGCATCAGGCTGTCCCGTGCTGGCTCCATGTCAGGTCTTTGCCAAGTCCTTGCCAACTCCTTGCCAAGTTCTTACCAGGCCTTGTTGGGAACAGCCAGCATGACGGTTCAGTGGTCCCACCTGTGCTGTGTCCTGTTCTAAGCCGGAACTACAGTGGGGGAAGGGATTCTTTCTTGTGGCAATCGGAAGGCAGAATGGAAAATGAGGGGCTTCTGACGGGCTCTTACACCACCCCGTGACTGACGATTGCCCTCGAAAGATCTTCATCAGCAGGATTCCATGGTGTCGTCGTGGAGTCTTCAGGACTCGTCAAGTGTTGGCAGCACGTCCCAGGGAAAAGAGAAGAGGAAAAGGGAAAGAAAGAGAAAACAGGAAAACTAAAACAATCACAACATATTAGTAATCACAACAAATTATAATTAAACAATAAGCAAAATACAATTAGTAAATCAATAATAGTTATTTAAATAATAATCAATATGAATCAATGAAACAATAAATTGATCAAATAATAAACCAGTATCATCAATATTAAACAGTAAAGTAATAAACCTAGTATAATTGATATTACTCAGTACAATTTTATAAACAATAAACAAAAATAATTAAAACAGCGATTAGAACAAATCATAAAAGAAAATGATGTAAAACATATCTTCTAACCTTATCATCTTCTTGTGTCTACTGTCCTGGGAACATCTCTAGTGTAAAGGATGTCGGCCAAGTGGTGTGCATTAATTATAGATGTTAATTTTGTTCATCGTTTCATCATTCTCCAATTTACAATAAGCAAGATTACTGATAAAACAAAACCAATCATAACTAAAATCAGAAGAACAACAATGGGATGACACAATTTCTTCAGGATACCGGTGGCGGTGGGTGACCACCCGAAAAGGGTATCCCACCACTTGTGCTCGGCATCACTTTTCACCCTTTCTACAACACGATGTATTTCTTGCACATGATGATGAACAGTTACCAGAGTTTTCTGTCCATTCCCCTTGATTTTTCCTAGGATCTCTATTAGATCTTGATGAAGTAATAATTGCTTTACCAGAGAAAGGTTCATCCCAATGGCAGTAGGCAGTAGCTTGTGAATCAACGTGAGATTGGATTCTAAAAGTTCATGTGAAGTAACTGGAGCTACAAAAGAAAAATCACATCCTGCAATTTTAGTAAAGTTGCAAGCACAAAAATTGGAATGATTTTTAGTAGCTACTACTGTACTTTCTATAAACACAGTATCCCAAGCGGTTCTGAAGCAGGCACACCCATTGTCTGTAGATACAAGGACTGTTTCAGAAGTCTCGTTAGGATGCATATCAAAATGACAGCTATTTTGTTCTGTGTCCAGACAAATATCTTGAGCTACAATTGCATTACCTTCACAGATAAGCCCTAGTTGTTCTCAGATGGTACAGGACTCTAAATTGACAGGTTGCCATTTGTCATCAATTTGACGGGCCCATTCTCTATGTTCAGAAGGATAGAAAGTGGGTCCATCATGATTTAATCCTAGTGCAATGATAGGGAATATCAAATGCACCCAGGCATTTCTTATGGTCAACGCAAATGCTGTGGCTGTGTTTGTGTTAGGGTCATAGGTAAAATTCACTAAATTCCACCAGGATTGGAAATCTCTTTCAAAGTCAGTGGCACTGTCCCAGACTATTTTCCTCATTTCAGTAGGAAAAGTGCCTTCTTCACCTTCTCTTCTAATTGAGGCAGCAACTGACTGCATCCATCATTGAGCCTGGATACAGCTAAGAGCTAAGGAAACGTTGCTTTGTGTGGCATTAAGTGCATCAATGATCAATTTGCTATTATTTACATTTATCTTTTCCCAATTTGCTAGAATGTTTGATAGCAACCACTGATGTGTTCCCAAGGCTGATAAGGACGATTGCAGTGGTTGTTGTATTTTGGTTAAATCTTTAGTTGTGGAAGCCAATTTATTCATTCATACTTCTGAATCAATACTATTTAGGATTCCCAATCCTGTTCCCACAAGACCAGTTATGTCTCTTGGCACCCGGTTTTTAGGAGGCTTCCACTGTCGCAGCCAGGTTGTCCAAGCCTGCAAAAAGGGTGAACAAGCTGGTTGTATTTCTCAGATATTGTTTTGCATCAGCAATTTGACTTGTTTAAGAGACCATAACAGATTAAACAATATCTGTTGTTGGCCAGTTTTCCTGATTATACATGGTCCAATTTCAAAAATTTTCGGGCTAAGTGTAACCAGTGGTTGGGTGGTAGGTGTCACAACATTAACATCAAGTCCTACTCCAGTATTTGAATCAATACTTTCAACTTAAAAAACAAAAACAAAAACAAAAACAAAACAAAACAAAAAAAAAGTGCTTCAGTATTTTTGGACCAAAACCAAACTACTTCTACAGTTTGTGTTCATGTAAAATTGTGCCAACAATCCTGTATGCTTGGCTGCGTACAAACCTTTTTGTGCTTCAAGAGATCCTTTCACTTTTTCTGCATGCTACCACAATTAGTTCAGACCACGGTCACTCAGCTGCTTTCTGGCCATGGGGTTGCGGTAGGATGCAGAAAAGTATGACCAGTTTTATCATGGATTAGGTGGTCTTCATGTCCCTCGGAGTCCTTCTGAAAAAGTAAACACAACGGAATTCTGCCGCCGAGAGGCAGAAAAGTTAGAATGATGGAATTATCCAGCATGTATTTGTCCAATGCTCTTTCCCTAGAGCACCAGAGGATTCCCATGCATATTTCTTCAGAGGGGGTTTTAGCACAAGTGCTACTAGTCCTATAGTAAGAGAGGTCCACCAGAACAGGTTGGCCAGGGTCATGAGCTGGATTATTAGGATCATTTGGTACAGAGCATAGGAGTCAGTGTAGATGCAGACCAAAGAGGAATTCTGTGCTTCTTGTTGAAAAATACTCCAGACAGCTATCAGCTCCCCACTGTGTGTACTACCTTCTCCCTCTGTAATCATTTGCTCACCAGAGGAAAAGTGGAGGGCTTCTGCCCTAGATTTCCATCCTTTTCCTTCCCCTTTAGCAAAAGCATCAGTAAACCAAGAGTTTGCTGATTGTTCGGGGCAGAAAGGAGGGGTTACTTTGATTACAGAGGCAGGTTTGTCCAAGCTCTCCGTTTCTTGGATTGCTAAAGTTTTTACAGCTCCTTCTGTCATTGAGAAGAAGTTACAGTAATGTTCAACCTGAGCATACCACTTTCTCACTGAGGCCCTCTGGGCCACCCCGTCAGGAGGGGGAGTCCCACTAGTGACTGTCTTGATAACCTTGAAGGGGCCTCTCAATACAATTGGTTGTTTTTGTGCAATTTTTTCTACTTCTAGGAAAGCTAAGATAACCATCAACAATCCTTTTTCCCAGGTAGTGTATCTTTTCTCAGCATCTTTGGAACCACGGGAATCAAAACCAACAGGTCTTGTCGGAGCCTCAGGACCCCGCTGCCATATGTGTACTGACAGCCCTGAGGAGGCAAATGCCCATTCCACCTGGAAAGGATCTGTAGGATGGATAGGGCCCAGTGCTTGATGAGCTGTTGCTTCAAAAATCAGCAATTGCAATGCTGACTCCTGAGAAAGACTCCAATCCCATTTCACCCCTTTCCTCAACAAGCCATAAAGGGGAACAAATGGGTCGTTCCAGTGACTAGGAAATCTATCTGGTCTTTCTACAGGAGATACAGCTGCTATCGTTTTTGGAAGGAGAATTGCTGTAGGTTTGAGTGATTCTGGAAGCCCACAAATTCAAGGGGTCATTATCTTGGGCTTCACAGGTAATTGCATCAGGGATTCAAAGCCAGGAATTCATTTCTTTTTGTGAGTCATTTGCAGGCAAGCAGCTTTGTGCACATTTTCCAAGAGCTGGTCGGGGGTACTAATTCTAGCTATGGGATCTCCCCTTTCCAAGGGGCTTGTTCCCCCGGCCCAAAAAGCTGCACGCTGTGTCAGGGACCATGTGTCACCTTTCTCTCCTGTTGTTAAGAAGACACCATGTCCCCAATACCCACTGGCTTCCTGTTCAGTTAATTGAATTTGATCACCACCAGTGAGGGACACCCGGAAAACATATTCTGTTTCTGATTCATGTGGAGGGTGTCCATATTCCCTTTTAAGCTTAGCTAGCTCGGTGGCAGTGTTTACTTGTGATGGTATGTGTTTGGTTGTGATGTGAGGTTCCAGATCATCATCACTGAGATAGTTCTACTCTGTTTTAATCAAGGGTCTCAAGTGATGGCAGCAATGTTCCCCACAATTACTTGCTGCTTCAAGTTCTTGATGAGGATAGATTTGTTTAATGTGAGGACTTTCCTTCTCCTCAAGCTCTGTAGAGGAATCAGCATGATGGGATTTGTTCATATCTTCCTCTGTTAAGGCAGCTCGCAATGCATAGATCACATTTTTTGCTTCATAGAACTGTTTTTGCAAAATTTCAACTAGATTTTGAAGGGAGTCTATTCTAGCATGTTCCTCACTTCTTCGCTCAAAGCGATTTTCTATAGCTGCCATAAGACAAGCTCCCAAAACTGAGCAGAAGATAGTTTTATTTTTGCCCAGTTTGAATTTTGTTTCATGTTGTAATGAACACACTCTGTCAATAACATTTTCTAAGTTCAACCAATTACTCTGTGCCCATTTTTCTCCTTCTGTAGAAGGTTTGGCATTGTGTTTGGCTAGTAGTGCATAAAATTCAGCTTTAATTTCAAGGCTAAGATTGTCACTCATTTTGGGAAGGGACCAAAACCACGACAGGGAGCTACAAACTTAAGTTCCACAAAACTACACAGCCCTCGCTGTGTCGCCCTTCGCTTCCCTGGCTGGGTGAAAGGACAATAATCTGCCTGGGAGGCTCTGCTTAGTTGCTTCAAGTTGTCCCTTCCTTCCCAGACCACATACACACAACAACAACAAAACGACAGTGTCCCGCCTTTTGCACTAAGGGATCCTTTATGAATTTCCAAAGACAGTATGGGTGCCTTTTCAGCTGCAACCCTTCTGGCTAGACAGAAATCCTGTCCGTGACGCCAATTTTAACGTCACGATCCGTTTCTTGCGGGGTGTCGTGATGGTTCTTTTCACCCATCCCAAAAGTGCAACAAAGGCAAACAACAAGGGACTATCAGTTAATCACAACAAATGCACCTTTAGTAGGGGCCAAAACAGTAAACGCGATAGTGGGGATCTGAAAGGAGATAAAAGGTTAGAGAGAGAAGAGGGATATGGGAATAGCTACCAACACAGGCGAGATCCTCAGTGCTCCGGACGATGGGGATCCGTCTGTCGTGTCGGGGGAGTCTTCGAAGTTCTGGTCGACTCGGGGCTCCAATTAGAGTCCACAGAGGAGAGAGGGGGGGAACAAGTGTAATAATGAAAGTCCATTGTAATCGCCCCGAGGGAACGGGTGAGTCCACAGAAACCACCAAAGCAAGACGAATCCAATGAAGAATAAGTCCATTTGAATCACTGAAGGGAAACAGGTCATGTCATTAGTGGTCAGACCACCAATTTCCCCTCCTCCCTATAGCAGGGGTCTCAGTCTCAGCCCTTGGGAGGAGGGTTCTCATTCTTTCTTTGTCACAGTGGTAACGAGGCAGATGAGGGGTCTTCAATGAAGGACCGCGAGAGTCACCCCAAAAGTTCATTGGGCTTAAGAACGGAGATTAGAAGCAGGCCGCGCATCAGGCTGTCCCGTGCTGGCTCCATGTCAGGTCTTTGCCAAGTCCTTGCCAACTCCTTGCCAAGTTCTTACCAGGCCTTGTTGGGAACAGCCAGCATGACGGTTCAGTGGTCCCACCTGCGCTGTGTCCTGTTCTAAGCCGGAACTACAGTGGGGGAAGGGATTCTTTCTTGTGGCAATCGGAAGGCAGAATGGAAAATGAGGGGCTTCTGACGGGCTCTTACACCACCCCGTGACTGACGATTGCCCTCGAAAGATCTTCATCAGCAGGATTCCATGGTGTCGTCGTGGAGTCTTCAGGACTCGTCAAGTGTTGGTCAAGTGTTGGCAGCACGTCCCAGGGAAAAGAGAAGAGGAAAAGGGAAAGAAAGAGAAAACGGGAAAACTAAAACAATCACAACATATTAGTAATCACAACAAATTATAATTAAACAATAAGCAAAATACAATTAGTAAATCAATAATAGTTATTTAAATAATAATCAATATGAATCAATGAAACAATAAATTGATCAAATAATAAACCAGTATCATCAATATTAAACAGTAAAGTAATAAACCTAGTATAATCGATATTACTCAGTACAATTTTATAAACAATAAACAAAAATAATTAAAACAGCGATTAGAACAAATCATAAAAGAAAATGATGTAAAACATATCTTCTAACCTTATCATCTTCTTGTGTCTACTGTCCTGGGAACATCTCTAGTGTAAAGGATGTCGGCCAAGTGGTGTGCATTAATTATAGATGTTAATTTTGTTCATCGTTTCATCATTCTCCAATTTACAATAAGCAAGATTACTGATAAAACAAAACCAATCATAACTAAAATCAGAAGAACAACAATGGGATGACACAATTTGTTCAGGATACCGGTGGCGGTGGGTGACCACCCGAAAAGGGTATCCCACCACTTGTGCTCGGCATCACTTTTCACCCTTTCTACAACACGATGTATTTCTTGCACATGATGATGAACAGTTACCAGAGTTTTCTGTCCATTCCCCTTGATTTTTCCTAGGATCTCTATTAGATCTTGATGAAGTAATAATTGCTTTACCAGAGAAAGGTTCATCCCAATGGCAGTAGGCAGTAGCTTGTGAATCAACGTGAGATTGGATTCTAAAAGTTCATGTGAAGTAACTGGAGCTACAAAAGAAAAATCACATCCTGCAATTTTAGTAAAGTTGCAAGCACAAAAATTTGAATGATTTTTAGTAGCTACTACTGTACTTTCTATAAACACAGTATCCCAAGCGGTTCTGAAGCAGGCACACCCATTGTCTGTAGATACAAGGACTGTTTCAGAAGTCTCGTTAGGATGAATATCAAAATGACAGCTATTTTGTTCTGTCTCCAGACAAATATCTTGAGCTACAATTGCATTACCTTCACAGATAAACCCTAGTTGTTCTCAGATGGTACAGGACTCTAAATTGACAGGTTGCCATTTGTCATCAATTTGACGGGCCCATTCTCTATGTTCAGAAGGATAGAAAGTGGGTCCATCATGATTTAATCCTAGTGCAATGATAGGGAATATCAAATGCACCCAGGCATTTCTTATGGTCAACGCAAATGCTGTGGCTGTGTTTGTGTTAGGGTCATAGGTAAAATTCACTAAATTCCACCAGGATTGGAAATCTCTTTCAAAGTCAGTGGCACTGTCCCAGACTATTTTCCTAATTTCAGTGGGAAAAGTGCCTTCTTCACCTTCTCTTCTAATTGAGGCAGCAACTGACTGCATCCATCATTGAGCCTGGATACGGCTAAGAGCTAAGGAAACGTTGCTTTGTGTGGCATTAAGTGCATCAATGATCAATTTGCTATTATTTACATTTATCTTTTCCCAATTTGCTAGAATGTTTGATAGCAACCACTGATGTGTTCCCAAGGCTGATAAGGACGATTGCAGTGGTTGTTGTATTTTGGTTAAATCTTTAGTTGTGGAAGCCAATTTATTCATTCATACTTCTGAATCAATACTATTTAGGATTCCCAATCCTGTTCCCACAAGACCAGTTATGTCTCTTGGCACCCGGTTTTTAGGAGGCTTCCACTGTCGCAGCCAGGTTGTCCAAGCCAGAAAAGAGGTCTGCAAAAAGGGTGAACAAGCTGGTTGTATTTCTCAGATATTGTTTTGCATCAGCAATTTGACTTGTTTAAGAGACCATAACAGATTAAACAATATCTGTTGTTGGCCAGTTTTCCTGATTATACATGGTCCAATTTCAAAAATTTTCGGGCTAAGTGTAACCAGTGGTTGGGTGGTAGGTGTCACAACATTAACATCAAGTCCTACTCCAGTATTTGAATCAATACTTTCAACTTAAAAAACAAAAACAAAAACAAAAACAAAACAAAACAAAAAAAAAGTGCTTCAGTATTTTTGGACCAAAACCAAACTACTTCTACAGTTTGTGTTCATGTGAAATTGTGCCAACAATCCTGTATGCTTGGCTGCGTACAAACCTTTTTGTGCTTCAAGAGATCCTTTCACTTTTTCTGCATGCTACCACAATTAGTTCAGACCACGGTCACTCAGCTGGTTTCTGGCCATGGGGTTGCGGTAGGATGCAGAAAAGTATTACCAGTTTTATCATGGATTAGGTGGTCTTCATGTCCCTCGGAGTTCTTCTGAGAAAGTAAACACAACGGAATTCTGCCGCCGAGAGGCAGAAAAGTTAGAATGATGGAATTATCCAGCATGTATTTGTCCAATGCTCTTTCCCTAGAGCACCAGAGGATTCCCATGCATATTTCTTCAGAGGGGGTTTTAGCACAAGTGCTACTAGTCCTATAGTAAGAGAGGTCCACCAGAACAGGTTGGCCAGGGTCATGAGCTGGATTATTAGGATCATTTGGTACAGAGCATAGGAGTCAGTGTAGATGCAGACCAAAGAGGAATTCTGTGCTTCTTGTTGAAAAATACTCCAGACAGCTATCAGCTCCCCACTGTGTGTACTACCTTCTCCCTCTGTAATCATTTGCTCACCAGAGGAAAAGTGGAGGGCTTCTGCCCTAGATTTCCATACTTTTCCTTCCCCTTTAGCAAAAGCATCAGTAAACCAAGAGTTTGCTGATTGTTCGGGGCAGAAAGGAGGGGTTACTTTGATTACAGAGGCAGGTTTGTCCAAGCTCTCCGTTTCTTGGATTGCTAAAGTTTTTACAGCTCCTTCTGTCATTGAGAAGAAGTTACAGTAATGTTCAACCTGAGCATACCACTTTCTCACTGAGGCCCTCTGGGCCACCCCGTCAGGAGGGGGACTCCCACTAGTGACTGTCTTGATAACCTTGAAGGGGCCTCTCAATACAATTGGTTGTTTTTGTGCAATTTTTTCTACTTCTAGGAAAGCTAAGATAACCATCAACAATCCTTTTTCCCAGGTAGTGTATCTTTTCTCAGCATCTTTGGAACCACGGGAATCAAAACCAACAGGTCTTGTCGGAGCCTCAGGACCCCGCTGCCATATGTGTACTGACAGCCCTGAGGAGGCAAATGCCCATTCCACCTGGAAAGGATCTGTAGGATGGATAGGGCCCAGTGCTTGATGAGCTGTTGCTTCAAAAATCAGCAATTGCAATGCTGACTCCTGAGAAAGACTCCAATCCCATTTCACCCCTTTCCTCAACAAGCCATAAAGGGGAACAAATGGGTCGTTCCAGTGACTAGGAAATCTATCTGGTCTTTCTACAGGAGATACAGCTGCTATCGTTTTTGGAAGGAGAATTGCTGTAGGTTTGAGTGATTCTGGAAGCCCACAAATTCAAGGGGTCATTATCTTGGGCTTCACAGGTAATTGCATCAGGGATTCAAAGCCAGGAATTCATTTCTTTTTGTGAGTCATTTGCAGGCAAGCAGCTTTGTGCACATTTTCCAAGAGCTGGTCGGGGGTACTAATTCTAGCTATGGGATCTCCCCTTTCCAAGGGGCTTGTTCCCCCGGCCCAAAAAGCTGCACGCTGTGTCAGGGACCATGTGTCACCTTTCTCTCCTGTTGTTAAGAAGACACCATGTCCCCAATACCCACTGGCTTCCTGTTCAGTGAATTGAATTTGATCACCACCAGTGAGGGACACCCGGAAAACATATTCTGTTTCTGATTCATGTGGAGGGTGTCCATATTCCCTTTTAAGCTTAGTTAGCTCGGTGGCAGTGTTTACTTGTGATGGTATGTGTTTGGTTGTGATGTGAGGTTCCAGATCATCATCACTGAGATAGTTCTACTCTGTTTTAATCAAGGGTCTCAAGTGATGGCAGCAATGTTCCCCACAATTACTTGCTGCTTCAAGTTCTTGATGAGGATAGATTTGTTTAATGTGAGGAGTTTCCTTCTCCTCAAGCTCTGTAGAGGAATCAGCATGATGTGATTTGTTAATATGTTCCTCTGTTAAGGCAGCTCGCAATGCATAGATCACATTTTTTGCTTCATAGAACTGTTTTTGCAAAATTTCAACTAGATTTTGAAGGGAGTCTATTATAGCATGTTCCTCACTTCTTCGCTCAAAGCGATTTTCTATAGCTGCCATAAGACAAGCTCCCAAAACTGAGCAGAAGATAGTTTTATTTTTGCCCAGTTTGAATTTTGTTTCATGTTGTAATGAACACACTCTATCAATAACATTTTCTAAGTTCAACCAATTACTCTGTGCCCATTTTTCTCCTTCTGTAGAAGGTTTGGCATTGTGTTTGGCTAGTAGTGCATAAAATTCAGCTTTAATTTCAAGGCTAAGATTGTCACTCATTTTGGGAAGGGACCAAAACCACGACAGGGAGCTACAAACTTAAGTTCCACAAAACTACACAGCCCTCGCTGTGTCGCCCTTCGCTTCCCTGGCTGGCTGAAAGGACAATCATCTGCCTGGGAGGCTCTGCTTAGTTGCTTCAAGTTGTCCCTTCCTTCCCAGACCACATACACACAACAACAACAAAACGACAGTGTCCCGCCTTTTGCACTAAGGGATCCTTTATGAATTTCCAAAGACAGTATGGGTGCCTTTTCAGCTGCAACCCTTCTGGCTAGACAGAAATCCTGTCCGTGACGCCAATTTTAACGTCACGATCCGTTTCTTGCGGGGTGTCGTGATGGTTCTTTTCACCGATCCCAAAAGTGCAACAAAGGCAAACAACAAGGGACTATCAGTTAATCACAACAAATGCACCTTTAGTAGGGGCCAAAACAGTAAACGCGATAGTGGGGATCTGAAAGGAGATAAAAGGTTAGAGAGAGAAGAGGGATATGGGAATAGCTACCAACACAGGCGAGATCCACAGTGCTCCGGACGATGGGGATCCGTCTGTCGTGTCGGGGGAGTCTTCGAAGTTCTGGTCGACTCGGGGCTCCAATTAGAGTCCACAGAGGAGAGAGGGGGGGAACAAGTGTAATAATGAAAGTCCATTGTAATCGCCCCGAGGGAACGGGTGAGTCCACAGAAACCACCAAAGCAAGACGAATCCAATGAAGAATAAGTCCATTTGAATCACTGAAGGGAAACAGGTCATGTCATTAGTGGTCAGACCACCAATTTCCCCTCCTCCCTATAGCAGGGGTCTCAGTCTCAGCCCTTGGGAGGAGGGTTCTCATTCTTTCTTTGTCACAGTGGTAACGAGGCAGATGAGGGGTCTTCAATGAAGGACCGCGAGAGTCACCCCAAAAGTTCATTGGGCTTAAGAACGGAGATTAGAAGCAGGCCGCGCATCAGGCTGTCCCGTGCTGGCTCCATGTCAGGTCTTTGCCAAGTCCTTGCCAACTCCTTGCCAAGTTCTTACCAGGCCTTGTTGGGAACAGCCAGCATGACGGTTCAGTGGTCCCACCTGTGCTGTGTCCTGTTCTAAGCCGGAACTACAGTGGGGGAAGGGATTCTTTCTTGTGGCAATCGGAAGGCAGAATGGAAAATGAGGGGCTTCTGACGGGCTCTTACACCACCCCGTGACTGACGATTGCCCTCGAAAGATCTTCATCAGCAGGATTCCATGGTGTCGTCGTGGAGTCTTCAGGACTCGTCAAGTGTTGGCAGCACGTCCCAGGGAAAAGAGAAGAGGAAAAGGGAAAGAAAGAGAAAACAGGAAAACTAAAACAATCACAACATATTAGTAATCACAACAAATTATAATTAAACAATAAGCAAAATACAATTAGTAAATCAATAATAGTTATTTAAATAATAATCAATAGGAATCAATGAAACAATAAATTGATCAAATAATAAACCAGTATCATCAATATTAAACAGTAAAGTAATAAACCTAGTATAATCGATATTACTCAGTACAATTTTATAAACAATAAACAAAAATAATTAAAACAGCGATTAGAACAAATCATAAAAGAAAATGATGTAAAACATATCTTCTAACCTTATCATCTTCTTGTGTCTACTGTCCTGGGAACATCTCTAGTGTAAAGGATGTCGGCCAAGTGGTGTGCATTAATTATAGATGTTAATTTTGTTCATCGTTTCATCATTCTCCAATTTACAATAAGCAAGATTACTGATAAAACAAAACCAATCATAACTAAAATCAGAAGAACAACAATGGGATGACACAATTTCTTCAGGATACCGGTGGCGGTGGGTGACCACCCGAAAAGGGTATCCCACCACTTGTGCTCGGCATCACTTTTCACCCTTTCTACAACACGATGTATTTCTTGCACATGATGATGAACAGTTACCAGAGTTTTCTGTCCATTCCCCTTGATTTTTCCTAGGATCTCTATTAGATCTTGATGAAGTAATAATTGCTTTACCAGAGAAAGGTTCATCCCAATGGCAGTAGGCAGTAGCTTGTGAATCAACGTGAGATTGGATTCTAAAAGTTCATGTGAAGTAACTGGAGCTACAAAAGAAAAATCACATCCTGCAATTTTAGTAAAGTTGCAAGCACAAAAATTGGAATGATTTTTAGTAGCTACTACTGTACTTTCTATAAACACAGTATCCCAAGCGGTTCTGAAGCAGGCACACCCATTGTCTGTAGATACAAGGACTGTTTCAGAAGTCTCGTTAGGATGCATATCAAAATGACAGCTATTTTGTTCTGTCTCCAGACAAATATCTTGAGCTACAATTGCATTACCTTCACAGATAAACCCTAGTTGTTCTCAGATGGTACAGGACTCTAAATTGACAGGTTGCCATTTGTCATCAATTTGACGGGCCCATTCTCTATGTTCAGAAGGATAGAAAGTGGGTCCATCATGATTTAATCCTAGTGCAATGATAGGGAATATCAAATGCACCCAGGCATTTCTTATGGTCAACGCAAATGCTGTGGCTGTGTTTGTGTTAGGGTCATAGGTAAAATTCACTAAATTCCACCAGGATTGGAAATCTCTTTCAAAGTCAGTGGCACTGTCCCAGACTATTTTCCTAATTTCAGTGGGAAAAGTGCCTTCTTCACCTTCTCTTCTAATTGAGGCAGCAACTGACTGCATCCATCATTGAGCCTGGATACGGCTAAGAGCTAAGGAAACGTTGCTTTGTGTGGCATTAAGTGCATCAATGATCAATTTGCTATTATTTACATTTATCTTTTCCCAATTTGCTAGAATGTTTGATAGCAACCACTGATGTGTTCCCAAGGCTGATAAGGACGATTGCAGTGGTTGTTGTATTTTGGTTAAATCTTTAGTTGTGGAAGCCAATTTATTCATTCATACTTCTGAATCAATACTATTTAGGATTCCCAATCCTGTTCCCACAAGACCAGTTATGTCTCTTGGCAGCCGGTTTTTAGGAGGCTTCCACTGTCGCAGCCAGGTTGTCCAAGCCAGAAAAGAGGTCTGCAAAAAGGGTGAACAAGCTGGTTGTATTTCTCAGATATTGTTTTGCATCAGCAATTTGACTTGTTTAAGAGACCATAACAGATTAAACAATATCTGTTGTTGGCCAGTTTTCCTGATTATACATGGTCCAATTTCAAAAATTTTCGGGCTAAGTGTAACCAGTGGTTGGGTGGTAGGTGTCACAACATTAACATCAAGTCCTACTCCAGTATTTGAATCAATACTTTCAACTTAAAAAACAAAAACAAAAACAAAAACAAAACAAAACAAAAAAAAAGTGCTTCAGTATTTTTGGACCAAAACCAAACTACTTCTACAGTTTGTGTTCATGTGAAATTGTGCCAACAATCCTGTATGCTTGGCTGCGTACAAACCTTTTTGTGCTTCAAGAGATCCTTTCACTTTTTCTGCATGCTACCACAATTAGTTCAGACCACGGTCACTCAGCTGGTTTCTGGCCATGGGGTTGCGGTAGGATGCAGAAAAGTATTACCAGTTTTATCATGGATTAGGTGGTCTTCATGTCCCTCGGAGTTCTTCTGAGAAAGTAAACACAACGGAATTCTGCCGCCGAGAGGCAGAAAAGTTAGAATGATGGAATTATCCAGCATGTATTTGTCCAATGCTCTTTCCCTAGAGCACCAGAGGATTCCCATGCATATTTCTTCAGAGGGGGTTTTAGCACAAGTGCTACTAGTCCTATAGTAAGAGAGGTCCACCAGAACAGGTTGGCCAGGGTCATGAGCTGGATTATTAGGATCATTTGGTACAGAGCATAGGAGTCAGTGTAGATGCAGACCAAAGAGGAATTGTGTGCTTCTTGTTGAAAAATACTCCAGACAGCTATCAGCTCCCCACTGTGTGTACTACCTTCTCCCTCTGTAATCATTTGCTCACCAGAGGAAAAGTGGAGGGCTTCTGCCCTAGATTTCCATCCTTTTCCTTCCCCTTTAGCAAAAGCATCAGTAAACCAAGAGTTTGCTGATTGTTCGGGGCAGAAAGGAGGGGTTACTTTGATTACAGAGGCAGGTTTGTCCAAGCTCTCCGTTTCTTGGATTGCTAAAGTTTTTACAGCTCCTTCTGTCATTGAGAAGAAGTTACAGTAATGTTCAACCTGAGCATACCACTTTCTCACTGAGGCCCTCTGGGCCACCCCGTCAGGAGGGGGACTCCCACTAGTGACTGTCTTGATAACCTTGAAGGGGCCTCTCAATACAATTGGTTGTTTTTGTGCAATTTTTTCTACTTCTAGGAAAGCTAAGATAACCATCAACAATCCTTTTTCCCAGGTAGTGTATCTTTTCTCAGCATCTTTGGAACCACGGGAATCAAAACCAACAGGTCTTGTCGGAGCCTCAGGACCCCGCTGCCATATGTGTACTGACAGCCCTGAGGAGGCAAATGCCCATTCCACCTGGAAAGGATCTGTAGGATGGATAGGGCCCAGTGCTTGATGAGCTGTTGCTTCAAAAATCAGCAATTGCAATGCTGACTCCTGAGAAAGACTCCAATCCCATTTCACCCCTTTCCTCAACAAGCCATAAAGGGGAACAAATGGGTCGTTCCAGTGACTAGGAAATCTATCTGGTCTTTCTACAGGAGATACAGCTGCTATCGTTTTTGGAAGGAGAATTGCTGTAGGTTTGAGTGATTCTGGAAGCCCACAAATTCAAGGGGTCATTATCTTGGGCTTCACAGGTAATTGCATCAGGGATTCAAAGCCAGGAATTCATTTCTTTTTGTGAGTCATTTGCAGGCAAGCAGCTTTGTGCACATTTTCCAAGAGCTGGTCGGGGGTACTAATTCTAGCTATGGGATCTCCCCTTTCCAAGGGGCTTGTTCCCCCGGCCCAAAAAGCTGCACGCTGTGTCAGGGACCATGTGTCACCTTTCTCTCCTGTTGTTAAGAAGACACCATGTCCCCAATACCCACTGGCTTCCTGTTCAGTGAATTGAATTTGATCACCACCAGTGAGGGACACCCGGAAAACATATTCTGTTTCTGATTCATGTGGAGGGTGTCCATATTCCCTTTTAAGCTTAGTTAGCTCGGTGGCAGTGTTTACTTGTGATGGTATGTGTTTGGTTGTGATGTGAGGTTCCAGATCATCATCACTGAGATAGTTCTACTCTGTTTTAATCAAGGGTCTCAAGTGATGGCAGCAATGTTCCCCACAATTACTTGCTGCTTCAAGTTCTTGATGAGGATAGATTTGTTTAATGTGAGGAGTTTCCTTCTCCTCAAGCTCTGTAGAGGAATCAGCATGATGTGATTTGTTAATATGTTCCTCTGTTAAGGCAGCTCGCAATGCATAGATCACATTTTTTGCTTCATAGAACTGTTTTTGCAAAATTTCAACTAGATTTTGAAGGGAGTCTATTATAGCATGTTCCTCACTTCTTCGCTCAAAGCGATTTTCTATAGCTGCCATAAGACAAGCTCCCAAAACTGAGCAGAAGATAGTTTTATTTTTGCCCAGTTTGAATTTTGTTTCATGTTGTAATGAACACACTCTATCAATAACATTTTCTAAGTTCAACCAATTACTCTGTGCCCATTTTTCTCCTTCTGTAGAAGGTTTGGCATTGTGTTTGGCTAGTAGTGCATAAAATTCAGCTTTAATTTCAAGGCTAAGATTGTCACTCATTTTGGGAAGGGACCAAAACCACGACAGGGAGCTACAAACTTAAGTTCCACAAAACTACACAGCCCTCGCTGTGTCGCCCTTCGCTTCCCTGGCTGGGTGAAAGGACAATCATCTGCCTGGGAGGCTCTGCTTAGTTGCTTCAAGTTGTCCCTTCCTTCCCAGACCACATACACACAACAACAACAAAACGACAGTGTCCCGCCTTTTGCACTAAGGGATCCTTTATGAATTTCCAAAGACAGTATGGGTGCCTTTTCAGCTGCAACCCTTCTGGCTAGACAGAAATCCTGTCCGTGACGCCAATTTTAACGTCACGATCCGTTTCTTGCGGGGTGTCGTGATGGTTCTTTTCACCGATCCCAAAAGTGCAACAAAGGCAAACAACAAGGGACTATCAGTTAATCACAACAAATGCACCTTTAGTAGGGGCCAAAACAGTAAACGCGATAGTGGGGATCTGAAAGGAGATAAAAGGTTAGAGAGAGAAGAGGGATATGGGAATAGCTACCAACACAGGCGAGATCCACAGTGCTCCGGACGATGGGGATCCGTCTGTCGTGTCGGGGGAGTCTTCGAAGTTCTGGTCGACTCGGGGCTCCAATTAGAGTCCACAGAGGAGAGAGGGGGGGAACAAGTGTAATAATGAAAGTCCATTGTAATCGCCCCGAGGGAACGGGTGAGTCCACAGAAACCACCAAAGCAAGACGAATCCAATGAAGAATAAGTCCATTTGAATCACTGAAGGGAAACAGGTCATGTCATTAGTGGTCAGACCACCAATTTCCCCTCCTCCCTATAGCAGGGGTCTCAGTCTCAGTCCTTGGGAGGAGGGTTCTCATTCTTTCTTTGTCACAGTGGTAACGAGGCAGATGAGGGGTCTTCAATGAAGGACCGCGAGAGTCACCCCAAAAGTTCATTGGGCTTAAGAACGGAGATTAGAAGCAGGCCGCGCATCAGGCTGTCCCGTGCTGGCTCCATGTCAGGTCTTTGCCAAGTCCTTGCCAACTCCTTGCCAAGTTCTTACCAACTCCTTGCCAAGTTCTTACCAGGCCTTGTTGGGAACAGCCAGCATGACGGTTCAGTGGTCCCACCTGTGCTGTGTCCTGTTCTAAGCCGGAACTACAGTGGGGGAAGGGATTCTTTCTTGTGGCAATCGGAAGGCAGAATGGAAAATGAGGGGCTTCAGACGGGCTCTTACAGCCTCGCATTCACACACATTCATCCCCCCTTTATTCGCCCTGTAATGGAAAGGATCTCCCAGTTGCCGAGCCGTGGGGGCTTTTAGCCGCTCGGCACGAAGCTCGGGTAGCTGGTACATCTGAGGGTCCACCAGAAGAACGGGAGGGACACTCGGGCTGCTGAAATCCTGCTCGTTGATTGAAGGGTCGCAGAAGGGGCAAACAGGGAGACAACGAAGCAGTAGAGAGGCAGATTCCGAGAGCCCCGAAGGGCGGGCTGAGGATTCTTTTACTGCGTAGGGGTAGGAGGGTTTAGCATTCGAGGGTACAATCGGGAGAAGGCTAAAGGGAGGGGAAATATAACATTAACCAGTGGGGAAAAGGGAAAGGACTGTTCTTGGTGGAAGAACCGTGGAACAGAGAAGATTCTAGGCTAAGGGGCAGACTTGAACAACAACTGACAGGACAGGGGGAGGGTACAATTCTCTTACGAAAGGGGGTGGAGAACTCATACAACTGCTGTTTCCCATGGCAACCCTAGACTGCCTTCCCCAACCCCTCCCCCTGCACCAGTGACAGCTTTTAACACTGAAGGGCAGTGCTATTGTATAACAAACACTTAATTCTTAGCCCAGCCGGGCTCGCTGGCTACTTTTGCAAGCTTTTTACCAACTAGCGATGCTTGTAAGCGGTGCTTGTAACTCCTAGCTTGTACCACGCTCCCACTAGCTGCGCTATCAGCTAGCGGCGTTCAAAGCAGCTCCTCAAACCGCGGCTTGTGCCCGCGCGCCCGCTGCGCTATCAGCTGGGCCGCGCCTAAAGCACCTTTGCAAGCCCCGACTGAAACGATACGCGGAAGAAATCAATAGACTCCATAACCTGGGGTAGTTATGAAGTGGGTACGTATGTCAGCGCCCGGCACAAGTGAGATAGCTCTCCAAAACTTGTGCCCCGAGCCTCAGTCTGACCCACACTTTTATTCTTAAAGACGTTCCATATGCAATACATTGCACAACTTTTTCATGCATATTCCACCCCTGGCCCCGCCTGTCCTCGCTTCTCATGCGAAGTAAGTCCACGCCCTTCTGGGCATGCGTGGTTTGCTGTGGTGGTCGTACGGGGGTCTCTTGGTGGTCCTGAGGCTGAAGATTGTGGTCTTCCTCATGATTGAACTTTTGAACTTTTCCTCTCTGCGCGTGCGCTTTTGGTCCTTTGGTGCTTATCTGAGTACGTCTGTCAGTCTCGATAGGCTTGGAGACAGAGGAGCTTCTTTATTTTAATTCAGAAGGAAAGGGTTCTTTCCTTCTTCTGGTATTGTTCTTCATGCAAGAAGCTTCAGAAATTTGCATTTTCCTTTGCCCTTTGTATTAGGCAGAGGTTTCTTAAGCAAAAGGTTGAAAATTCAACACATAACTCTACAAGCTAAATTAGAAATGCTTAATTCATTTTGTTAACCTAACTCTAAAAATCTCTATTTCACCTCGAGAGCTGTCACAGAGCAGAAAGCAGCTGAGATGCTGAAAAGCAGCAAAGCTGAACTGCCTGCCTCAGCTTCAGCAATGTGCAATTGACTGAAGGCGAAACACGAAGCAGCAGAGCAGCGGGCTTCTGTGCGCACTGAAGGCAATTGCAAGAATCCAGCAGCTGCTCCTTGCCAAGCACAGGCAGCTGCCTGTGTTCTTGCTTCTTGACCAACTCACAGTTGCCCTTCTTTTCAGCAGCTGCCATCGTGTTCTCTGCATCTCGGAGCCTCAGGGGAGCAACAAGAATTTCCAAGGTGGGATGCATGAAAACTAAAATAAAAACTCAGGAAGTTTGTCCTGGAACACCTTCTATTGGCATGCCAAGAGTGAATTCAACAGGCAGGAGAGCGGCAGCCACCGTCCTGCAGCAGTCTGCGAGCTTCGCACACAAGCCGGCTTCTTCGCGGCTTCGTTCTTCGCCTATGCAAGCTACCGCGATCTCCGGCTGCCGGAGGCGAAGAAGCGGCAACTTCGCGCACAGATGACTGGAGCGGCAGCGGTGCGCTCCGAAGCGCCGCTTTTGCCGAAAGACGCCGGGAAGCGGCACTTGCTTTCGGCCAGCTGCGGAGCTGCGTATTCTGCCTCTCTAGTCGCCTGCATCTTAGCGCAAAGCTTTTCCGCTCCAGTTCTCAAGGAGAAAGTGTCCCAGCACTGCTCACTTAGCCCGACCTTGCCAGGAAATGAGATTTGCTGCACATTCCAAGGACACTGCATTTTCCTGGGCAAGCTGCAACCTGCTGGCAGATGGCCGTGCTCTCTGCCCACTCCTGCCCAGTTCTTGGTACTAGCGGGCACGTTGCAGCCTGGCGAAGGCAAGAAACCTGGAGAGCTGTCACAGAGCAGAAGGGCAGCTGAGATGCTGAAAAGCAGCAAAGCTGAACTGCCTGCCTCAGCTTCAGCAGTGTGTAATTGACTGAAGGCGAAAAACCAAGCAGCAGAGCAGCGGGCTTCTGTGCGCACTGAAGGCAATTGCTAGAATCCAGCAGCTGCTCCTCGCCAAGCACAGTCAACTGCCTGTGTTCTTGCTTCTTGACCAACTCACAGTTGCCCTTCTTCTCAGCAGCTGCCACCGTGTTCTCTGCATCTCGGAGCCTCTGGGGAGCAGCAAGAATTTCCAAGGTGGGATGTAGCAGGACTACGTCAAAACCCAGGAAAATTGTCCTGGAACACCTTCTATTGGCATGCCAAGAGTGAATTAACAGGCTGGAGAGCGGCAGCCACCGTCCTGCAGCTGTCTGCGAGCTTCGCACACAAGCCGGCTTCTTCGCGGCTTCGTTCTTCGCCTCTTGCAAGCTACCGCGATCTCCGGCTGCCTGAGGCGAAGAAGCGGCAACTTCGCGCACAGATGACTGGAGCGGCAGCGGTGCGCTCCGAAGCGCCGCTTTTGCCGAAAGACGCCGGGAAGCGGCACTTGCTTTCGGCCAGCTGCGGAGCTGCGTATTCTGCCTCTCTAGTCGCCTACATCTTAGCGCAAAGCTTTTCCGCTCCAGTTCTCAAGGAGAAAGTGTCCCAGCACTGCTCACTTAGCCCGACCTTGCCAGGAAATGAGATTTGCTGCACATTCCAAGGACACTGCATTTTCCTGGGCAAGCTGCAACCTGCTGGCAGATGGCCGTGCTCTCTGCCCACTCCTGCCCAGTTCTTGCTACTAGCGGGCACGTTGCAGCCTGGCGAAGGCAAGAAACCTGGAGAGCTGTCACAGAGCAGAAGGGCAGCTGAGATGCTGAAAAGCAGCAAAGCTGAACTGCCTGCCTCAGCTTCAGCAGTGTGTAATTGACTGAAGGCGAAAAACCAAGCAGCAGAGCAGCGGGCTTCTGTGCGCACTGAAGGCAATTGCTAGAATCCAGCAGCTGCTCCTCGCCAAGCACAGTCAACTGCCTGTGTTCTTGCTTCTTGACCAACTCACAGTTGCCCTTCTTCTCAGCAGCTGCCACCGTGTTCTCTGCATCTCGGAGCCTCTGGGGAGCAGCAAGAATTTCCAAGGTGGGATGAAGTAGGACTACGTCAAAACCCAGGAAAATTGTCCTGGAACACCTTCCACTCGCATGCCAAGAGTGAATTCAAGAGGCTTGGAGAGCGGCAGCCACCGTCCTGCAGCTGTCTGCGAGCTTCGCACACAAGCCGGCTTCTTCGCGGCTTCGTTCTTCGCCTATGCAAGCTACCGCGATCTCCGGCTGCCGGAGGCCAAGAAGCGGCTACTTCGCGCACAGATGACTGGAGCGGCAGCGGTGCGCTCCGAAGCGCCGCTTTTGCCGAAAGACGCCGGGAAGCGGCACTTGCTTTCGGCCAGCTGCGGAGCTGCGTATTCTGCCTCTCTAGTCGCCTACATCTTAGCGCAAAGCTTTTCCGCTCCAGTTCTCAAGGAGAAAGTGTCCCAGCACTGCTCACTTAGCCCGACCTTGCCAGGAAATGAGATTTGCTGCACATTCCAAGGACACTGCATTTTCCTGGGCAAGCTGCAACCTGCTGGCAGATGGCCGTGCTCTCTGCCCACTCCTGCCCAGTTCTTGCTACTAGCGGGCACGTTGCAGCCTGGCGAAGGCAAGAAACCTGGAGAGCTGTCACAGAGCAGAAGGGCAGCTGAGATGCTGAAAAGCAGCAAAGCTGAACTGCCTGCCTCAGCTTCAGCAGTGTGTAATTGACTGAAGGCGAAAAACCAAGCAGCAGAGCAGCGGGCTTCTGTGCGCACTGAAGGCAATTGCTAGAATCCAGCAGCTGCTCCTCGCCAAGCACAGTCAACTGCCTGTGTTCTTGCTTCTTGACCAACTCACAGTTGCCCTTCTTCTCAGCAGCTGCCACCGTGTTCTCTGCATCTCGGAGCCTCTGGGGAGCAGCAAGAATTTCCAAGGTGGGATGAAGTAGGACTACGTCAAAACCCAGGAAAATTGTCCTGGAACACCTTCCACTCGCATGCCAAGAGTGAATTCAAGAGGCTTGGAGAGCGGCAGCCACCGTCCTGCAGCTGTCTGCGAGCTTCGCACACAAGCCGGCTTCTTCGCGGCTTCGTTCTTCGCCTATGCAAGCTACCGCGATCTCCGGCTGCCGGAGGCCAAGAAGCGGCAACTTCGCGCACAGATGACTGGAGCGGCAGCGGTGCGCTCCGAAGCGCCGCTTTTGCCGAAAGACGCCGGGAAGCGGCACTTGCTTTCGGCCAGCTGCGGAGCTGCGTATTCTGCCTCTCTAGTCGCCTACATCTTAGCGCAAAGCTTTTCCGCTCCAGTTCTCAAGGAGAAAGTGTCCCAGCACTGCTCACTTAGCCCGACCTTGCCAGGAAATGAGATTTGCTGCACATTCCAAGGACACTGCATTTTCCTGGGCAAGCTGCAACCTGCTGGCAGATGGCCGTGCTCTCTGCCCACTCCTGCCCAGTTCTTGCTACTAGCGGGCACGATGCAGCCTGGCGAAGGCAAGAAACCTGGAGAGCTGTCACAGAGCAGAAGGGCAGCTGAGATGCTGAAAAGCAGCAAAGCTGAACTGCCTGCCTCAGCTTCAGCAGTGTGTAATTGACTGAAGGCGAAAAACCAAGCAGCAGAGCAGCGGGCTTCTGTGCGCACTGAAGGCAATTGCTAGAATCCAGCAGCTGCTCCTCGCCAAGCACAGTCAACTGCCTGTGTTCTTGCTTCTTGACCAACTCACAGTTGCCCTTCTTCTCAGCAGCTGCCACCGTGTTCTCTGCATCTCGGAGCCTCAGGGGAGCAACAAGAATTTCCAAGGTGGGATGCATGAAAACTAAAATAAAAACTCAGGAAGTTTGTCCTAAAACACCTTCTATTGGCATGCCAAGAGTGAATTCAAGAGGCAGGAGAGCGGCAGCCACCGTCCTGCAGCTGTCTGCGAGCTTCGCACACAAGCCGGCTTCTTCGCGGCTTCGTTCTTCGCCTATGCAAGCTACCGCGATCTCCGGCTGCCGGAGGCCAAGAAGCGGCAACTTCGCGCACAGATGACTGGAGCGGCAGCGGTGCGCTCCGAAGCGCCGCTTTTGCCGAAAGACGCCGGGAAGCGGCACTTGCTTTCGGCCAGCTGCGGAGCTCCGTATTCTGCCTCTCTAGTCGCCTACATCTTAGCGCAAAGCTTTTCCGCTCCAGTTCTCAAGGAGAAAGTGTACCAGCACTGCTCACTTAGCCCGACCTTGCCAGGAAATGAGATTTGCTGCACATTCCAAGGACACTGCATTTTCCTGGGCAAGCTGCAACCTGCTGGCAAATGGCCGTGCTCTCTGCCCACTCCTGCCCAGCTCTGGGTAGTAACGGGCACGTTGCAGCCTGGCGAAGGCAAGAAACCTGGAGAGCTGTCACAGAGCAGAAGGGCAGCTGAGATGCTGAAAAGCAGCAAAGCTGAACTGCCTGCCTCAACTTCAGCAGTGTGTAATTGACTGAAGGCGAAAAACCAAGAAGCAGAGCAGCGGGCTTCTGTGCGCACTGAAGGCAATTGCAAGAATCCAGCAGCTGCTCCTAGCCAAGCACAGTCAACTGCCTAGGTTCTTGCTTCTTGACCAACTCACAGTTGCCTTTCTTTTCAGCAGCTGCCACCGTGTTCTCTGCATCTCGGAGCCTCTGGGGAGCAACAAGAATTTCCAAGGTGGGATGCATGAAAACTAAAATAAAAACTCAGGAAGGTTGTCCTGGAACACCTCCCATTGGCATGCCAAGAGTGAATTCAAGAGGCAGGAGAGCGGCAGCCACCGTCCTGCAGCTGTCTGCGAGCTTCGCACACAAGCCGGCTTCTTCGCGGCTTCGTTCTTCGCCTCTTGCAAGCTACCGCGATCTCCGGCTGCCGGAGGCGAAGAAGCGGCAACTTCGCGCACAGATGACTGGAGCGGCAGCGGTGCGCTCCGAAGCGCCGCTTTTGCCGAAAGACGCCGGGAAGCGGCACTTGCTTTCGGCCAGCTGCGGAGCTCCGTATTCTG
Organism: Vidua macroura; assembly: GCF_024509145.1. Lineage (NCBI taxonomy): Eukaryota > Metazoa > Chordata > Aves > Passeriformes > Viduidae > Vidua > Vidua macroura. Next base: position 365,171 of record NC_071596.1, on the reverse strand, counting down.
CCTCTCTAGTCGCCTACATCTTAGCGCAAAGCTTTTCCGCTCCAGTTCTCAAGGAGAAAGTGTACCAGCACTGCTCACTTAGCCCGACCTTGCCAGGAAATGAGATTTGCTGCACATTCCAAGGACACTGCATTTTCCTGGGCAAGCTGCAACCTGCTGGCAGATGGCCGTGCTCTCTGCCCACTCCTGCCCAGTTCTTGCTACTAGCGGGCACGTTGCAGCCTGGCGAAGGCAAGAAACCTGGAGAGCTGTCACAGAGCAGAAGGGCAGCTGAGATGCTGAAAAGCAGCAAAGCTGAACTGCCTGCCTCAACTTCAGCAGTGTGTAATTGACTGAAGGCGAAACACGAAGCAGCAGAGCAGCGGGCTTCTGTGCGCACTGAAGGCAATTGCAAGAATCCAGCAGCCTGTCCTTGCCAAGCACAGTCAACTGCCTGTGTTCTTGCTTCTTGACCAACTCACAGTTGCCCTTCTTCTCAGCAGCTGCCACCGTGTTCTCTGCATCTCGGAGCCTCAGGGGAGCAACAAGAATTTCCAAGGTGGGATGCATGAAAACTAAAATAAAAACTCAGGAAAATTGTCCTGGAACACCTTCTATTGGCATGCCAAGAGTGAATTCAAGAGGCAGGAGAGCGGCAGCCACCGTCCTGCAGCTGTCTGCGAGCTTCGCACACAAGCCGGCTTCTTCGCGGCTTCGTTCTTCGCCTCTTGCAAGCTACGGGAATCTCCGGCTGCCTGAGGCGAAGAAGCGGCAACTTCGCGCACAGATGACTGGAGCGGCAGCGGTGCGCTCCGAAGCGCCGCTTTTGCCGAAAGACGCCGGCAAGCGGCACTTACTTTCGGCCAGCTGCGGACCTCCGTATTCTGCCTCTCTAGTCGCCTACATCTTAGCGCAAAGCTTTTCCGCTCCAGTTCTCAAGGAGAAAGTGTCCCAGCACTGCTCACTTAGCCCGACCTTGCCAGGAAATGAGATTTGCTGCACATTCCAAGGACACTGCATTTTCCTGGGCAAGCTGCAACCTGCTGGCAGATGGCCGTGCTCTCTGCCCACTCCTGCCCAGTTCTTGCTACTAGCGGGCACGTTGCAGCCTGGCGAAGGCAAGAAACCTGGAGAGCTGTCACAGAGCAGAAGGGCAGCTGAGATGCTGAAAAGCAGCAAAGCTGAACTGCCTGCCTCAACTTCAGCAGTGTGTAATTGACTGAAGGCGAAAAACCAAGCAGCAGAGCAGCGGGCTTCTGTGCGCACTGAAGGCAATTGCTAGAATCCAGCAGCTGTTCCTAGCCAAGCACAGTCAACTGCCTGTGTTCTTGCTTCTTGACCAACTCACAGTTGCCCTTCTTCTCAGCAGCTGCCACCGTGTTCTCTGCATCTCGGAGCCTCTGGGGAGCAGGAAGAATTTCCAAGGTGGGATGTAGTAGGACTACGTCAAAACCCAGGAAAATTGTCCTGGAACACCTTCCACTCGCATGCCAAGAGTGAATTCAACAGGCTTGGAGAGCGGCAGCCACCGTCCTGCAGCTGTCTGCGAGCTTCGCACACAAGCCGGCTTCTTCGCGGCTTCGTTCTTCGCCTATGCAAGCTACCGCGATCTCCGGCTGCCGGAGGCCAAGAAGCGGCAACTTCGCGCACAGATGACTGGAGCGGCAGCGGTGCGCTCCGAAGCGCCGCTTTTGCCGAAAGACGCCGGGAAGCGGCACTTGCTTTCGGCCAGCTGCGGAGCTGCGTATTCTGCCTCTCGAGTCGCCTACATCTTAGCGAAAAGCTTTTCCGCTCCAGTTCTCAAGGAGAAAGTGTACCAGCACTGCTCACTTAGCCCGACCTTGCCAGGAAATGAGATTTGCTGCACATTCCAAGGACACTGCATTTTCCTGGGCAAGTTGCAACCTGCTGGCAGATGGCCGTGCTCTCTGCCCACTCCTGCCCAGTTCTTGCTACTAGCGGGCACGTTGCAGCCTGGCGAAGGCAAGAAACCTGGAGAGCTGTCACAGAGCAGAAGGGCAGCTGAGATGCTGAAAAGCAGCAAAGCTGAACTGCCTGCCTCAACTTCAGCAGTGTGTAATTGACTGAAGGCGAAAAACCAAGCAGCAGAGCAGCGGGCTTCTGTGCGCACTGAAGGCAATTGCAAGAATCCAGCAGCTGCTCCTTGCCAAGCACAGTCAACTGCCTGTGTTCTTGCTTCTTGACCAACTCACAGTTGCCCTTCTTCTCAGCAGCTGCCACCGTGTTCTCTGCATCTCGGAGCCTCAGGGGAGCAACAAGAATTTCCAAGGTGGGATGCATGAAAACTAAAATAAAAACTCAGGAAAATTGTCCTGGAACACCTTCTATTGGCATGCCAAGAGTGAATTCAAGAGGCAGGAGAGCGGCAGCCACCGTCCTGCAGCAGTCTGCGAGTTTCGCACACAAGCCGGCTTCTTCGCGGCTTCGTTCTTCGCCTCTTGCAAGCTACCGCGATCTCCGGCTGCCGGAGGCGAAGAAGCGGCAACTTCGCGCACAGATGACTGGAGCGGCAGCGGTGCGCTCCGAAGCGCCGCTTTTGCCGAAAGACGCCGGGAAGCGGCACTTGCTTTCGGCCAGCTGCGGAGCTGCGTATTCTGCCTCTCTAGTCGCCTACATCTTAGCGCAAAGCTTTTCTGCTCCAGTTCTCAAGGAGAAAGTGTCCCAGCACTGCTCACTTAGCCCGACCTTGCCAGGAAATAAGATTTGCTGCACATTCCAAGGACACTGCATTTTCCTGGGCAAGCTGCAACCTGCTGGCAGATGGCCGTGCTCTCTGCCCACTCCTGCCCAGCTCTGGGTAGTAGCGGGCACGTTGCAGCCTGGCGAAGGCAAGAAACCTCTGAAACGATACGCGGAAGAAATCAATAGACTCCATAACCTGGGGTAATTATGAAGTGGGTACGTATGTCAGCGCCCGGCACAAGTGAGATAGCTCTCCAAAACTTGTGCCCCGAGCCTCAGTCTGACCCACACTTTTATTCTTAAAGACGTTCCATATGCAATACATTGCACAACTTTTTCATGCATATTCCACCCCTGGCCCCGCCTGTCCTCGCTTCTCATGCGAAGTAAGTCCACGCCCTTCTGGGCATGCGTGGTTTGCTGTGGTGGTCGTACGGGGGTCTCTTGGTGGTCCTGAGGCTGAAGATTGTGGTCTTCCTCATGATTGAACTTTTGAACTTTTCCTCTCTGCGCGTGCGCTTTTGGTCCTTTGGTGCTTATCTGAGTACGTCTGTCAGTCTTGATAGGCTTGGAGACAGAGGAGCTTCTTTATCTGGGTTCTTTCCTTCTTCTGGTATTGTTCTCTATGCAAGAAGCTTCAGAAATTTGCATTTTCCTATGCCCTTTGTACTAGGCAGAGGTTTCTGAAGTAAAAGGTTGAAAATTCAACACATAACTCTACAAGCTAAATTAGAAATGCTTCATTCATTTTGTTAACCTAACTCTAAAAATCTCTGCTTCAGTCCCCCCTTTTCTTAAAATAGATTAAATTCTTTTACTACAGGGGTCTTGATTTAAATTCTGATCTACTATCATGACCGTCCTCTTTCAGTAAGATTCTAGGAGTTCTAGAGAGTGATGTCAGACTGGCCATGTGTTTTAACATCCTCGAATTCTACATGAGTGTTAAAGTAGACATCATTAAACTTACAGTAACTAAAATTAATAGGATTATAATTGGGTGACATAAAGTCTTCTAAACAGTGTATTTCACTAGTTATGACTTGTGTTTATTAGCTAGTGATTGGTGCTGGATACACCAAGTTAAGAGACTTAACATACAGGAGGTTAGTGACATGTCTTGGGTAGACATTCTCTTTCGCACCCCATATGGTTTTTCATAAAGCAATTCAAAGTGGTTTAGCTTTTCTTTAGTCTTGGGTTTGGTTCGGATCTGCAGTAGTGCTAATGGGAGGGATTGAGTCCATGACAAATTAGCTTCTTGTCCCAATTGTACAATTTGTTGTTTGATCAAATGATTCATTTTTTTTACCTGACCACTTGATTGTGGGTTATATGGGGTGCGAAGTTCTCAGTCTATGTTCAAGTATTGGCTAACTTGTTGCACGAATTTTACAATAAAATGTGGTCCTCTATTTGAGGAGATTGTGGCCAGGACTCTAAAGCGTGGTATGTTTTCTTGTACCAATACCTTAGTTACTTCTTGAGCTTTAGAAGTCCTGGTGGGGAATGCTTCTGGCCATCCTGAAAAGGTATCTGTTAGCACCAGGAAAAACTTATACCCCCCTTTTCTTGGCAATTCTGTACAATCAATCTGCCATTGCTGCTCCGGCCCATGACCCTTCCTCATCTGGCTAAGCTTTGGTTTGGGAGTATTTTTGGGGTTGGTCTGGAGGCAAAGGTCACATTGTCGAGTTGTAAATGTCTAGTTATGCTAGAGCATCAATACCCCAATGGTTTTCTGGTGTTCTTCCTTTATTAGGGACCATCATAAATAGGAGGGTAGAACTAATTTTCCTTCTATGGTGGCCCATCCCTCTTGGTTATAGTCTCCTTTTTGCTCATAGATTAATTTTTTTTCTGGTTTGTTGTATCTTGGCTTACCTTTAGGGGAAATTTGCCCGTCTTGCTGCTTCTTTTGCTTCCCTATCTGCCAGCTCGTTTCCTTCTTCCAATTCGGAGTTGATCTTCTGATGTGCCTTAATGTGCATGATCGCTACTTTCTCTGGCAACTGGACTGCTGCTAGAAGTCGCAGTACTTCTGATGCATCTTTAATATTTTTCCCTTGAGACTTCAGCAGTCCTCTCTCTTTCTAAATGGCTCTGTGAGCATGCACTACTCCAAATGCATACTTTGAGTCCGTGTATATGTTTATTTCTTTCCCTCTTGCCAATTCTAGGGCCCGAGTTAGAGCAATTATCTCGGCCTTCTGTGCAGAGGTATTTGTTGGCAGGGGCCCAGATGATATTACTTCCTTGCACGTTGGAACTGCCTAGCCGGCGTGCCGTTTTCCACTGATGATATAACTGCTTCCATCAGTAAACGAGACTTCTGCATTCTCGAGAGGGGTGTCCTTCGAGTCAGGGCAGCTGGAGTAGGTGGCTTCAATGGTCTCCAGGCAGTCATGTTCCACTGGTTCCCCTTGGTTTCTACTGAGGAAGGAGGCTGGATTGACAATGTTAGCCACTACTATCTCTACATCATCTTGCTCCGCTATGATAGCTTGGTATCTCAGGAGCCGTTGTGGGGAAAGCCAATGCCCACCTTTTACCTCTAGCACTGCAGACACTGTGTGAGACACTAGCACAGTTCTTTTCTGGCCTAGGGTGAATTTGTGTGCCTCTTGGATGTTCAGGACGACTGCTGCAACAGCTCTGAGGCACCCAGGCCACCCTTTAGCTGCTGTATCCAATTGCTTAGAGAAGTAAGCCACTGCTCTCCGATATGGGCCCAGGTCCTGTGCTAGTATTCCTAAGGCGATTCCTTGCTTCTCATGGGAGAATAAAAGGAAAGGCTTACTCACGTCCGGCAATCTCAGGGCTGGAGCTGACATGAGGGCTTTTTTCAGCTGGTTGAAAGCTTGCGTAGCTTCCTTTGTCTCTTGGATGTTCCTGCTTTCAGTTGCAATCAGTTCATAGAAGGGCTTAACAAACAGTCCATAGTTACAGATCCATAACCTGCACCACCCTGTCATCCTCAGGAAAGTTCGTAGTTCCTTTACCGTCTGAGGTTTTGGGGTCTGGCATATTGCCTCCTTCCGGCTTTGGCCCAAGGTACGTTGTCTAGCACTGACTTCCTAACCCAGATAAGTTACTTTCTGTTTTACTACTTGGGCTTTTTTCTTTGATACTCGGTACCCTTGGAGCCCCAAAAAGTTCAAGAGGCTTATCGTCCAGGCCGTGCATGCTTCCCTTGTCCGTGTGGCTATCAGGATGTCATCTACGTACTCTAGCAACTTCCCTTCCTCTGGAGGGGCTTCTCAGGTCTCTAATTCTTTTGCAAGTTGTTCTCCAAACAAAGTGGGTGAGTTTTTGAATCCTTGTGGGAGTCTGGTCCATGTCAGTTGAGTTCTTCGCCCGCTCTTAGGATTTTCCCATTCAAATGCAAAAATTTTCTGGCTTCGTGGATAGGAAGGCAAAAGAAGGCATCTTTTAAATCTAAAACGGTAAACCAAGTTAGCTCGGGGGTTAAGCAAGTTAATAACGTGTAGGGATTGGCCACCACAGGATACAGATCCTCCGTGACCTTGTTTATGGCCCGCAGATCCTGTACTAACCGGTATGACCCATCAGGTTTACCAACTGGTAGGATAGGGGTATTAACACTTACATAACATAAGTTGGAACAAGGTATTATAGACAATATCATGGTCATCAATGGAAGCAATATTTGATGGAACTTTTTCAGTTCTGAGGGTTCGTAACTTGTGTTTGTCGGTGACAGCAGGGAAGCACAGTGAGGCTGCTTAACAGGGCAGGATGCATACATATACTTTCCTTCGTCTACATTCACTTAACTTTATTTTACTTACTCTTACACATAACAAAACAACCACAACAACAAGGTACCTTTTCTTTTTCAACACACCTATTACACTTGTAGGTGTCCCTGGCTAGTCCCAGTGTTCTTGGATACCCCTCAATCTAGCTGTGTGGTTCCCAACTCTAGATCCTGTCAGACTTCTCTTCAAACTGGCAAAATTTTTACTCAATCTTGGGTGCTCTCAACAACCCAGCAAACTTAATTCTGGGTGCTCTTGGAATGTTAATCCCTCAACCCAGCAGGTTTGACTTAACCCTGGATGCTCTTGGAACATTAATCCCTCAATCCAGCAGGTTTGAATCAACCCTGGATGCTCTTGGAACATTAATCCCTCAATCCAGCAGGTTTGAATCAACCCTGGATGCTCTTGGAATATTAATCCCTCAATCCAGCAGGTTTGATCTTGGATGTTCTCGGGCATTCTTATCCCTCAATCCAGCAGAATTTTTAGGGGCCCCTCCTACACATTTTACCTTTTATTTTTCCCCAATAGATTATGCCAAGAAAACCCTCTTTTTACCTTTTCATTAATTTTTTTTTCTAATTAATTACCTTTTACTCCCCCCCCCCCCCCCCCCACTAAGGGGTCCCACTCTTTCTCTGAGACCCAGTCCCAGGGGGGGTTCTCTCACTCTTTTTATTACTCGCTTCGTCTCTTTACTGGCCGCTTTTCTCGCGAAAAAGACGGAAACGCAGCATGGGAGACTGCCGCTCTCGCTTAGCAGGTCTGGGGTAACCAGCCCGCCTCTGTCACGATCCGCTTCTTCCGGGGTGTCGTGATGGTTCTTTTCACCCATCCCAAAAGTGCAACAAAGGCAAACAACAAGGGACTATCAGTTAATCACAACAAATGCACCTTTAGTAGGGGCCAAAACAGTAAACGCGATAGTGGGGATCTGAAAGGAGATAAAAGGTTAGAGAGAGAACAGGGCTATGGGAATAGCTACCAACACAGGCGAGATCCTCAGTGCTCCGGACGATGGGGATCCGTCTGTCGTGTCGGGGGAGTCTTCGAAGTTCTGGTCGACTCGGGCCTCCAATTATAGTCCACAGAGGAGAGAGGGGGGGAACAAGTGTAATAATGAAAGTCCATTGTAATCGCCCCGAGGGAACGGGTGAGTCCACAGAAACCACCAAAGCAAGACGAATCCAATGAAGAATAAGTCCATTTGAATCACTGAAGGGAAACAGGTCATGTCATTAGTGGTCAGACCACCAATTTCCCCTCCTCCCTATAGCAGGGGTCTCAGTCTCAGTCCTTGGGAGGAGGGTTCTCATTCTTTCTTTGTCACAGTGGTAACGAGGCAGATGAGGGGTCTTCAGTGAAGGACCGCGAGAGTCACCCCAAAAGTTCATTGGGCTTAAGAACGGAGATTAGAAGCAGGCCGCGCATCAGGCTGTCCCGTGCTGGCTCCATGTCAGGTCTTTGCCAAGTCCTTGCCAACTCCTTGCCAAGTTCTTACCAGGCCTTGTTGGGAACAGCCAGCATGACGGTTCAGTGGTCCCACCTGTGCTGTGTCCTGTTCTAAGCCGGAACTACAGTGGGGGAAGGGATTCTTTCTTGTGGCAATCGGAAGGCAGAATGGAAAATGAGGGGCTTCTGACGGGCTCTTACACCACCCCGTGACTGACGATTGCCCTCGAAAGATCTTCATCAGCAGGATTCCATGGTGTCGTCGTGGAGTCTTCAGGACTCGTCAAGTGTTGGCAGCAGGTCCCAGGGAAAAGAGAAGAGGAAAAGGGAAAGAAAGAGAAAACGGGAAAACTAAAACAATCACAACATATTAGTAATCACAACAAATTATAATTAAACAATAAGCAAAATACAATTAGTAAATCAATAATAGTTATTTAAATAATAATCAATATGAATCAATTAAACAATAAATTGATCAAATAATAAACCAGTATCATCAATATTAAACAGTAAAGTAATAAACCTAGTATAATCGATATTACTCAGTACAATTTTATAAACAATAAACAAAAATAATTAAAACAGCGATTAGAACAAATCATAAAAGAAAATGATGTAAAACATATCTTCTAACCTTATCATCTTCTTGTGTCTACTGTCCTGGGAACATCTCTAGTGTAAAGGATGTCGGCCAAGTGGTGTGCATTAATTATAGATGTTAATTTTGTTCATCGTTTCATCATTCTCCAATTTACAATAAGCAAGATTACTGATAAAACAAAACCAATCATAACTAAAATCAGAAGAACAACAATGGGATGACACAATTTCTTCAGGATACCGGTGGCGGTGGGTGACCACCCGAAAAGGGTATCCCACCACTTGTGCTCGGCATCACTTTTCACCCTTTCTACAACACGATGTATTTCTTGCACATGATGATGAACAGTTACCAGAGTTTTCTGTCCATTCCCCTTGATTTTTCCTAGGATCTCTATTAGATCTTGATGAAGTAATAATTGCTTTACCAGAGAAAGGTTCATCCCAATGGCAGTAGGCAGTAGCTTGTGAATCAACGTGAGATTGGATTCTAAAAGTTCATGTGAAGTAACTGGAGCTACAAAAGAAAAATCACATCCTGCAATTTTAGTAAAGTTGCAAGCACAAAAATTGGAATGATTTTTAGTAGCTACTACTGTACTTTCTATAAACACAGTATCCCAAGCGGTTCTGAAGCAGGCACACCCATTGTCTGTAGATACAAGGACTGTTTCAGAAGTCTCGTTAGGATGCATATCAAAATGACAGCTATTTTGTTCTGTGTCCAGACAAATATCTTGAGCTACAATTGCATTACCTTCACAGATAAGCCCTAGTTGTTCTCAGATGGTACAGGACTCTAAATTGACAGGTTGCCATTTGTCATCAATTTGACGGGCCCATTCTCTATGTTCAGAAGGATAGAAAGTGGGTCCATCATGATTTAATCCTAGTGCAATGATAGGGAATATCAAATGCACCCAGGCATTTCTTATGGTCAACGCAAATGCTGTGGCTGTGTTTGTGTTAGGGTCATAGGTAAAATTCACTAAATTCCACCAGGATTGGAAATCTCTTTCAAAGTCAGTGGCACTGTCCCAGACTATTTTCCTCATTTCAGTGGGAAAAGTGCCTTCTTCACCTTCTCTTATAATTGAGGCAGCAACTGACTGCATCCATCATTGAGCCTGGATACGGCTAAGAGCTAAGGAAACGTTGCTTTGTGTGGCATTAAGTGCATCAATGATCAATTTGCTATTATTTACATTTATCTTTTCCCAATTTGCTAGAATGTTTGATAGCAACCACTGATGTGTTCCCAAGGCTGATAAGGACGATTGCAGTGGTTGTTGTATTTTGGTTAAATCTTTAGTTGTGGAAGCCAATTTATTCATTCATACTTCTGAATCAATACTATTTAGGATTCCCAATCCTGTTCCCACAAGACCAGTTATGTCTCTTGGCAGCCGGTTTTTAGGAGGCTTCCACTGTCGCAGCCAGGTTGTCCAAGCCTGAAAAGAGGTCTGCAAAAAGGGTGAACAAGCTGGTTGTATTTCTCAGATATTGTTTTGCATCAGCAATTTGACTTGTTTAAGAGACCATAACAGATTAAACAATATCTGTTGTTGGCCAGTTTTCCTGATTCTATATGGTCCAATTTCAAAAATTTTCGGGCTAAGTGTGACCAGTGGTTGGGTGGTAGGTGTCACAACATTAACATCAAGTCCTACTCCAGTATTTGAATCAATACTTTCAACTTAAAAAACAAAAACAAAAACAAAAACAAAACAAAACAAAAAAAAAGTGCTTCAGTATTGTTGGACCAAAACCAAACTACTTCTACAGTTTGTGTTCATGTGAAATTGTGCCAACAATCCTGTATGCTTGGCTGCGTACAAACCTTTTTGTGCTTCAAGAGATCCTTTCACTTTTTCTGCATGCTACCACAATTAGTTCAGACCACGGTCACTCAGCTGCTTTCTGGCCATGGGGTTGCGGTAGGATGCAGAAAAGTATTACCAGTTTTATCATGGATTAGGTGGTCTTCATGTCCCTCGGAGTTCTTCTGAGAAAGTAAACACAACAGAATTCTGCCGCCGAGAGGCAGAAAAGTTAGAATGATGGAATTATCCAGCATGTATTTGTCCAATGCTCTTTCCCTAGAGCACCAGAGGATTCCCATGCATATTTCTTCAGAGGGGGTTTTAGCACAAGTGCTACTAGTCCTATAGTAAGAGAGGTCCACCAGAACAGGTTGGCCAGGGTCATGAGCTGGATTATTAGGATCATTTGGTACAGAGCATAGGAGTCAGTGTAGATGCAGACCAAAGAGGAATTCTGTGCTTCTCGTTGAAAAACACTCCAGACAGCTATCAGCTCCCCACTGTGTGTACTACCTTCTCCCTCTGTAATCATTTGCTCACCAGAGGAAAAGTGGAGGGCTTCTGCCCTAGATTTCCATCCTTTTCCTTCCCCTTTAGCAAAAGCATCAGTAAACCAAGAGTTTGCTGATTGTTCGGGGCAGAAAGGAGGGGTTACTTTGATTACAGAGGCAGGTTTGTCCAAGCTCTCAGTTTCTTGGATTGCTAAAGTTTTTACAGCTCCTTCTGTCATTGAGAAGAAGTTACAGTAATGTTCAACCTGAGCATACCACTTTCTCACTGAGGCCCTCTGGGCCACCCCGTCAGGAGGGGGACTCCCACTAGTGACTGTCTTAATAACCTTGAAGGGGCCTCTCAATACAATTGGTTGTTTTTGTGCAATTTTTTCTACTTCTAGGAAAGCTAAGATAACCATCAACAATCCTTTTTCCCAGGTAGTGTATCTTTTCTCAGCATCTTTGGAACCACGGGAATCAAAACCAACAGGTCTTGTCGGAGCCTCAGGACCCCGCTGCCATATGTGTACTGACAGCCCTGAGGAGGCAAATGCCCATTCCACCTGGAAAGGATCTGTAGGATGGATAGGGCCCAGTGCTTGATGAGCTGTTGCTTCAAAAATCAGCAATTGCAATGCTGACTCCTGAGAAAGACTCCAATCCCATTTCACCCCTTTCCTCAACAAGCCATAAAGGGGAACAAATGGGTCGTTCCAGTGACTAGGAAATCTGTCTGGTCTTTCTACAGGAGATACAGCTGCTATCGTTTTTGGAAGGAGAATTGCTGTAGGTTTGAGTGATTCTGGAAGCCCACAAATTCAAGGGGTCATTATCTTGGGCTTCACAGGTAATTGCATCAGGGATTCAAAGCCAGGAATTCATTTCTTTTTGTGAGTCATTTGCAGGCAAGCAGCTTTGTGCACATTTTCCAAGAGCTGGTCGGGGGTACTAATTCTAGCTATGGGATCTCCCCTTTCCAAGGGGCTTGTTCCCCCGGCCCAAAAAGCTGCACGCTGTGTCAGGGACCATGTGTCACCTTTCTCTCCTGTTGTTAAGAAGACACCATGTCCCCAATACCCACTGGCTTCCTGTTCAGTGAATTGAATTTGATCACCACCAGTGAGGGACACCCGGAAAACATATTCTGTTTCTGATTCATGTGGAGGCTGTCCGTATTCCCTTTTAAGCTTAGCTAGCTCGGTGGCCGTGTTTAGTTGTGATGGTATGCGTTTGGTTGTGATGTGAGGTTCCAGATCATCATCACTGAGATAGTTCTACTCTGTTTTAATCAAGGGTCTCAAGTGATGGCAGCAATGTTCCCCACAATTACTTGCTGCTTCAAGTTCTTGATGAGGATAGATTTGTTTAATGTGAGGAGTTTCCTTCTCCTCAAGCTCTGTAGAGGAATCAGCATGATGTGATTTGTTAATATGTTCCTCTGTTAAGGCAGCTCGCAATGCACAGATCACATTTTTTGCTTCATAGAACTGTTTTTGCAAAATTTCAACTAGATTTTGAAGGGAGTCTATTATAGCATGTTCCTAACTTCTTCGCTGGAAGCCATTTTCTATAGCTGCCATAAGACAAGCTCCCAAAACTGAGCAGAAGATAGTTTTATTTTTGCCCAGTTTGAATTTTGTTTCATGTTGTAATGAACACACTCTATCAATAACATTTTCTAAGTTCAACCAATTACTCTGTGCCCATTTTTCTCCTTCTGTAGAAGGTTTGGCATTGTGTTTGGCTAGTAGTGCATAAAATTCAGCTTTAATTTCAAGGCTAAGATTGTCACTCATTTTGTGAAGGGACCAAAACCACGATAGGGAGCTACAAACTTAAGTTCCACAAAACTACACAGCCCTCGCTGTGTCGCCCTTCGCTTCCCTGGCTGGGTGAAAGGACAATAATCTGCCTGGGAGGCTCTGCTTAGTTGCTTCAAGTTGTCCCTTCCTTCCCAGACCACATACACACAACAACAACAAAACAACAGTGTCCCACCCTTTGCACTAAGGGATCCTTTATGAATTGCCAAAGACAGTATGGGTGCCTTTTCAGCTGCAACCCTTCTGTCTAGACAGAAATCCTGTCCGTGACGCCAATTTTAATGTCACGATCCGTTTCTTGCGGGGTGTCGTGATGGTTCTTTTCACCCATCCCAAAAGTGCAACAAAGGCAAACAACAAGGGACTATCAGTTAATCACAACAAATGCACCTTTAGTAGGGGCCAAAACAGTAAACGCGATAGTGGGGATCTGAAAGGAGATAAAAGGTTAGAGAGAGAAGAGGGATATGGGAATAGCTACCAACACAGGCGAGATCCTCAGTGCTCCGGACGATGGGGATCCGTCTGTCGTGTCGGGGGAGTCTTCGAAGTTCTGGTCGACTCGGGCCTCCAATTATAGTCCACAGAGGAGAGAGGGGGGGAACAAGTGTAATAATGAAAGTCCATTGTAATCGCCCCGAGGGAACGGGTGAGTCCACAGAAACCACCAAAGCAAGACGAATCCAATGAAGAATAAGTCCATTTGAATCACTGAAGGGAAACAGGTCATGTCATTAGTGGTCAGACCACCAATTTCCCCTCCTCCCTATAGCAGGGGTCTCAGTCTCAGCCCTTGGGAGGAGGGTTCTCATTCTTTCTTTGTCACAGTGGTAACGAGGCAGATGAGGGGTCTTCAATGAAGGACCGCGAGAGTCACCCCAAAAGTTCATTGGGCTTAAGAACGGAGATTAGAAGCAGGCCGCGCATCAGGCTGTCCCGTGCTGGCTCCATGTCAGGTCTTTGCCAAGTCCTTGCCAACTCCTTGCCAAGTTCTTACCAGGCCTTGTTGGGAACAGCCAGCATGACGGTTCAGTGGTTCCACCTGTGCTGTGTCCTGTTCTAAGCCGGAACTACAGTGGGGGAAGGGATTCTTTCTTGTGGCAATCGGAAGGCAGAATGGAAAATGAGGGGCTTCTGATGGGCTCTTACAGCCTCGCATTCACACACATTCATCCCCCCCTTTATTCGCCCTGTAATGCAAAGGATCTCCCAGTTGCCGAGCCGTGGGGGCTTTTAGCCGCTCGGCACGAAGCTCGGGTAGCTGGTACATCTGAGGGTCCACCAGAAGAACGGGAGGGACACTCGGGCTGCTGAAATCCTGCTCGTTGATTGAAGGGTCGCAGAAGGGGCAAACAGGGAGACAACGAAGCAGTAGGGAGGCAGATTCCGAGAGCCCGGAAGGGCGGGGTGAGGATTCTTTTACTGCGTAGGGGTAGGAGGGTTTAGCATTCGAGGGTACAATCGGGAGAAGGCTAAAGGGAGGGGAAATATAACATTAACCAGTGGGGAAAAGGGAAAGGACTGTTCTTGGTGGAAGAACCAAAGGGAAAACGTGGAACAGAGAAGATTCTAGGCTAAGGGGCAGACTTGAACAACAACTGACAGGACAGGGGGAGGGTACAATTCTCTTACGAAAGGGGGTGGAGAACTCATACAACTGCTGTTTCCCATGGCAACCCTAGACTGCCTTCCCCAACCCCTCCCCCTGCACCAGTGACAGCTTTTAACACTGAAGGGCAGTGCTATTGTATAACAAACACTTAACTCTTAGCCCAGCCGGGCTCGCTGGCTACTTTTGCAAGCTTTTTACCAACTAGCGATGCTTGTAAGCGGTGCTTGTAACTCCTAGCTTGTACCACGCTCCCACTAGCTGCGCTATCAGCTAGCGGCGTTCAAAGCAGCTCCTCAAACCGCGGCTTGTGCCCGCGCGCCCGCTGCGCTATCAGCTGGGCCGCGCCTAAAGCACCTTTGCAAGCCCCGACTGAAACGATACGCGGAAGAAATCAATAGACTCCATAACCTGGGGTAGTTATGAAGTGGGTACGTATGTCAGCGCCCGGCACAAGTGAGATAGCTCTCCAAAACTTGTGCCCCGAGCCTCAGTCTGACCCACACTTTTATTCTTAAAGACGTTCCATATGCAATACATTGCACAACTTTTTCATGCATATTCCACCCCTGGCCCCGCCTGTCCTCGCTTCTCATGCGAAGTAAGTCCACGCCCTTCTGGGCATGCGTGGTTTGCTGTGGTGGTCGTACGGGGGTCTCTTGGTGGTCCTGAGGCTGAAGATTGTGGTCTTCCTCATGATTGAACTTTTGAACTTTTCCTCTCTGCGCGTGCGCTTTTGGTCCTTTGGTGCTTATCTGAGTACGTCTGTCAGTCTTGATAGGCTTGGAGACAGAGGAGCTTCTTTATTTTAATTCAGAAGGAAAGGGTTCTTTCCTTCTTCTGGTATTGTTCTTTATGCAAGAAGCTTCAGAAATTTGCATTTTCCTTTGCACTTTGTATTAGGCAGAGGTTTCTTAAGCAAAAGGTTGAAAATTCAACACATAACTCTACAAGCTAAATTAGAAATGCTTAATTCATTTTGTTAACCTAACTCTAAAAATCACTATTTCACCTCGAGAGCTGTCACAGAGCAGAAAGGAGCTGAGATGCTGAAAAGCAGCAAAGCTGAACTGCCTGCCTCAACTTCAGCAGTGTGTAATTGACTGAAGGCGAAACACGAAGCAGCAGAGCAGCGGGCTTCTGTGCGCACTGAAGGCAATTGCAAGAATCCAGCAGCTGCTCCTTGCCAAGCACAGTCAGCTGCCTGTGTTCTTGCTTCTTGACCAACTCACAGTTGCCCTTCTTCTCAGCAGCTGCCACCGTGTTCTCTGCATCTCGGAGCCTCTGGGGAGCAGCAAGAATTTCCAAGGTGGGATGTAGCAGGACTACGTCAAAACCCAGGAAAATTGTCCTGGAACACCTTCCACTCGCATGCCAAGAGTGAATTAACAGGCTGGAGAGCGGCAGCCACCGTCCTGCAGCTGTCTGCGAGCTTCGCACACAAGCCGGCTTCTTCGCGGCTTCGTTCTTCGCCTATGCAAGCTACCGCGATCTCCGGCTGCCTGAGGCGAAGAAGCGGCAACTTCGCGCACAGATCACTGGAGCGGCAGCAATGCGCTCCGAAGCGCCGCTTTTGCCGAAAGACGCCGGCAAGCGGCACTTGCTTTCGGCCAGCTGCGGAGCTGCGTATTCTGCCTCTCTAGTCGCCTGCATCTTAGCGAAAAGCTTTTCCGCTCCAGTTCTCAAGGAGAAAGTGTCCCAGCACTGCTCACTTAGCCCGACCTTGCCAGGAAATGAGATTTGCTGCACATTCCGAGGACACTGCATTTTCCTGGGCAAGCTGCAACCTGCTGGCAGATGGCCGTGCTCTCTGCCCACTCCTGCCCAGTTCTTGCTACTAGCGGGCACGTTGCAGCCTGGCGAAGGCAAGAAACCTGGAGAGCTGTCACAGAGCAGAAGGGCAGCTGAGATGCTGAAAAGCAGCAAAGCTGAACTGCCTGCCTCAGCTTCAGCAGTGTGTAATTGACTGAAGGCGAAAAACCAAGCAGCAGAGCAGCGGGCTTCTGTGCGCACTGAAGGCAATTGCTAGAATCCAGCAGCTGCTCCTCGCCAAGCACAGTCAACTGCCTGTGTTCTTGCTTCTTGACCAACTCACAGTTGCCCTTCTTCTCAGCAGCTGCCACCGTGTTCTCTGCATCTCGGAGCCTCAGGGGAGCAACAAGAATTTCCAAGGTGGGATGCATGAAAACTAAAATAAAAACTCAGGAAGTTTGTCCTGGAACACCTTCTATTGGCATGCCAAGAGTGAATTCAAGAGGCAGGAGAGCGGCAGCCACCGTCCTGCAGCTGTCTGCGAGCTTCGCACACAAGCCGGCTTCTTCGCGGCTTCGTTCTTCGCCTCTTGCAAGCTACCGCGATCTCCGGCTGCCTGAGGCGAAGAAGCGGCAACTTCGCGCACAGATGACTGGAGCGGCAGCGGTGCGCTCCGAAGCGCCGCTTTTGCCGAAAGACGCCGGGAAGCGGCACTTGCTTTCGGCCAGCTGCGGAGCTCCGTATTCTGCCTCTCTAGTCGCCTACATCTTAGCGAAAAGCTTTTCCGCTCCAGTTCTCAAGGAGAAAGTGTACCAGCACTGCTCACTTAGCCCGACCTTGCCAGGAAATGAGATTTGCTGCACATTCCAAGGACACTGCATTTTCCTGGGCAAGCTGCAACCTGCTGGCAAATGGCCGTGCTCTCTGCCCACTCCTGCCCAGTTCTTGCTACTAGCGGGCACGTTGCAGCCTGGCGAAGGCAAGAAACCTGGAGAGCTGTCACAGAGCAGAAGGGCAGCTGAGATGCTGAAAAGCAGCAAAGCTGAACTGCCTGCCTCAACTTCAGCAGTGTGTAATTGACTGAAGTCGAAACACGAAGCAGCAGAGCAGCGGGCTTCTGTGCGCACTGAAGGCAATTGCAAGAATCCAGCAGCCTGTCCTTGCCAAGCACAGTCAACTGCCTGTGTTCTTGCTTCTTGACCAACTCACAGTTGCCCTTCTTCTCAGCAGCTGCCACCGTGTTCTCTGCATCTCGGAGCCTCAGGGGAGCAACAAGAATTTCCAAGGTGGGATGCATGAAAACTAAAATAAAAACTCAGGAAAATTGTCCTGGAACACCTTCTATTGGCATGCCAAGAGTGAATTCAAGAGGCAGGAGAGCGGCAGCCACCGTCCTGCAGCTGTCTGCGAGCTTCGCACACAAGCCGGCTTCTTCGCGGCTTCGTTCTTCGCCTCTTGCAAGCTACCGCGATCTCCGGCTGCCGGAGGCCAAGAAGCGGCAACTTCGCGCACAGATGACTGGAGCGGCAGCGGTGCGCTCCGAAGCGCCGCTTTTGCCGAAAGACGCCGGGAAGCGGCACTTGCTTTCGGCCAGCTGCGGAGCTGCGTATTCTGCCTCTCTAGTCGCCTACATCTTACCGCAAAGCTTTTCCGCTCCAGTTCTCAAGGAGAAAGTGTACCAGCACTGCTCACTTAGCCCGACCTTGCCAGGAAATGAGATTTGCTGCACATTCCAAGGACACTGCATTTTCCTGGGCAAGCTGCAACCTGCTGGCAAATGGCCGTGCTCTCTGCCCACTCCTGCCCAGTTCTTGCTACTAGCGGGCACGTTGCAGCCTGGCGAAGGCAAGAAACCTGGAGAGCTGTCACAGAGCAGAAGGGCAGCTGAGATGCTGAAAAGCAGCAAAGCTGAACTGCCTGCCTCAACTTCAGCAGTGTGTAATTGACTGAAGGCGAAAAACCAAGCAGCAGAGCAGCGGGCTTCTGTGCGCACTGAAGGCAATTGCAAGAATCCAGCAGCTGCTCCTCGCCAAGCACAGTCAACTGCCTGTGTTCTTGCTTCTTGACCAACTCACAGTTGCCCTTCTTCTCAGCAGCTGCCACCGTGTTCTCTGCATCTCGGAGCCTCAGGGGAGCAACAAGAATTTCCAAGGTGGGATGCATGAAAACTAAAATAAAAACTCAGGAAGTTTGTCCTAAAACACCTTCTATTGGCATGCCAAGAGTGAATTCAAGAGGCAGGAGAGCGGCAGCCACCGTCCTGCAGCTGTCTGCGAGCTTCGCACACAAGCCGGCTTCTTCGCGGCTTCGTTCTTCGCCTATGCAAGCTACCGCGATCTCCGGCTGCCGGAGGCCAAGAAGCGGCAACTTCGCGCACAGATGACTGGAGCGGCAGCGGTGCGCTCCGAAGCGCCGCTTTTGCCGAAAGACGCCGGGAAGCGGCACTTGCTTTCGGCCAGCTGCGGAGCTCCGTATTCTGCCTCTCTAGTCGCCTACATCTTAGCGAAAAGCTTTTCCGCTCCAGTTCTCAAGGAGAAAGTGTACCAGCACTGCTCACTTAGCCCGACCTTGCCAGGAAATGAGATTTGCTGCACATTCCAAGGACACTGCATTTTCCTGGGCAAGCTGCAACCTGCTGGCAGATGGCCGTGCTCTCTGCCCACTCCTGCCCAGTTCTTGCTACTAGCGGGCACGTTGCAGCCTGGCGAAGGCAAGAAACCTGGAGAGCTGTCACAGAGCAGAAGGGCAGCTGAGATGCTGAAAAGCAGCAAAGCTGAACTGCCTGCCTCAGCTTCAGCAGTGTGTAATTGACTGAAGGCGAAAAACCAAGCAGCAGAGCAGCGGGCTTCTGTGCGCACTGAAGGCAATTGCTAGAATCCAGCAGCTGTTCCTAGCCAAGCACAGTCAACTGCCTGTGTTCTTGCTTCTTGACCAACTCACAGTTGCCCTTCTTCTCAGCAGCTGCCACCGTGTTCTCTGCATCTCGGAGCCTCTGGGGAGCAGGAAGAATTTCCAAGGTGGGATGTAGTAGGACTACGTCAAAACCCAGGAAAATTGTCCTGGAACACCTTCCACTCGCATGCCAAGAGTGAATTCAAGAGGCTTGGAGAGCGGCAGCCACCGTCCTGCAGCTGTCTGCGAGCTTCGCACGCAAGCCGGCTTCTTCGCGGCTTCGTTCTTCGCCTATGCAAGCTACCGCGATCTCCGGCTGCCGGAGGCCAAGAAGCGGCAACTTCGCGCACAGATGACTGGAGCGGCAGCGGTGCGCTCCGAAGCGCCGCTTTTGCCGAAAGACGCCGGGAAGCGGCACTTGCTTTCGGCCAGCTGCGGAGCTCCGTATTCTGCCTCTCTAGTCGCCTACATCTTAGCGAAAAGCTTTTCCGCTCCAGTTCTCAAGGAGAAAGTGTACCAGCACTGCTCACTTAGCCCGACCTTGCCAGGAAATGAGATTTGCTGCACATTCCAAGGACACTGCATTTTCCTGGGCAAGTTGCAACCTGCTGGCAGATGGCCGTGCTCTCTGCCCACTCCTGCCCAGTTCTTGCTACTAGCGGGCACGTTGCAGCCTGGCGAAGGCAAGAAACCTGGAGAGCTGTCACAGAGCAGAAGGGCAGCTGAGATGCTGAAAAGCAGCAAAGCTGAACTGCCTGCCTCAACTTCAGCAGTGTGTAATTGACTGAAGGCGAAAAACCAAGCAGCAGAGCAGCGGGCTTCTGTGCGCACTGAAGGCAATTGCTAGAATCCAGCAGCCTGTCCTTGCCAAGCACAGTCAACTGCCTGTGTTCTTGCTTCTTGACCAACTCACAGTTGCCCTTCTTCTCAGCAGCTGCCACCGTGTTCTCTGCATCTCGGAGCCTCAGGGGAGCAACAAGAATTTCCAAGGTGGGATGCATGAAAACTAAAATAAAAACTCAGGAAGTTTGTCCTGGAACACCTTCTATTGGCATGCCAAGAGTGAATTCAACAGGCAGGAGAGCGGCAGCCACCGTCCTGCAGCTGTCTGCGAGCTTCGCACACAAGCCGGCTTCTTCGCGGCTTCGTTCTTCGCCTCTTGCAAGCTACCGCGATCTCCGGCTGCCTGAGGCGAAGAAGCGGCAACTTCGCGCACAGATGACTGGAGCGGCAGCGGTGCGCTCCGAAGCGCCGCTTTTGCCGAAAGACGCCGGGAAGCGGCACTTGCTTTCGGCCAGCTGCGGAGCTCCGTATTCTGCCTCTCTAGTCGCCTACATCTTAGCGAAAAGCTTTTCCGCTCCAGTTCTCAAGGAGAAAGTGTCCCAGCACTGCTCACTTAGCCCGACCTTGCCAGGAAATGAGATTTGCTGCACATTCCAAGGACACTGCATTTTCCTGGGCAAGTTGCAACCTGCTGGCAGATGGCCGTGCTCTCTGCCCACTCCTGCCCAGTTCTTGCTACTAGCGGGCACGTTGCAGCCTGGCGAAGGCAAGAAACCTCGAGAGCTGTCACAGAGCAGAAGGGCAGCTGAGATGCTGAAAAGCAGCAAAGCTGAACTGCCTGCCTCAGCTTCAGCAGTGTGTAATTGACTGAAGGCGAAAAACCAAGCAGCAGAGCAGCGGGCTTCTGTGCGCACTGAAGGCAATTGCAAGAATCCAGCAGCTGCTCCTCGCCAAGCACAGTCAACTGCCTGTGTTCTTGCTTCTTGACCAACTCACAGTTGCCCTTCTTCTCAGCAGCTGCCACCGTGTTCTCTGCATCTCGGAGCCTCAGGGGAGCAACAAGAATTTCCAAGGTGGGATGCATGAAAACTAAAATAAAAACTCAGGAAGTTTGTCCTAAAACACCTTCTATTGGCATGCCAAGAGTGAATTCAAGAGGCAGGAGAGCGGCAGCCACCGTCCTGCAGCAGTCTGCGAGCTTCGCACACAAGCCGGCTTCTTCGCGGCTTCGTTCTTCGCCTATGCAAGCTACCGCGATCTCCGGCTGCCGGAGGCGAAGAAGCGGCAACTTCGCGCACAGATGACTGGAGCGGCAGCGGTGCGCTCCGAAGCGCCGCTTTTGCCGAAAGACGCCGGGAAGCGGCACTTGCTTTCGGCCAGCTGCGGAGCTCCGTATTCTGCCTCTCTAGTCGCCTACATCTTAGCGAAAAGCTTTTCCGCTCCAGTTCTCAAGGAGAAAGTGTACCAGCACTGCTCACTTAGCCCGACCTTGCCAGGAAATGAGATTTGCTGCACATTCCAAGGACACTGCATTTTCCTGGGCAAGCTGCAACCTGCTGGCAGATGGCCGTGCTCTCTGCCCACTCCTGCCCAGTTCTTGCTACTAGCGGGCACGTTGCAGCCTGGCGAAGGCAAGAAACCTGGAGAGCTGTCACAGAGCAGAAGGGCAGCTGAGATGCTGAAAAGCAGCAAAGCTGAACTGCCTGCCTCAGCTTCAGCAGTGTGTAATTGACTGAAGGCGAAAAACCAAGCAGCAGAGCAGCGGGCTTCTGTGCGCACTGAAGGCAATTGCTAGAATCCAGCAGCTGTTCCTAGCCAAGCACAGTCAACTGCCTGTGTTCTTGCTTCTTGACCAACTCACAGTTGCCCTTCTTCTCAGCAGCTGCCACCGTGTTCTCTGCATCTCGGAGCCTCTGGGGAGCAGGAAGAATTTCCAAGGTGGGATGTAGTAGGACTACGTCAAAACCCAGGAAAATTGTCCTGGAACACCTTCCACTCGCATGCCAAGAGTGAATTCAAGAGGCTTGGAGAGCGGCAGCCACCGTCCTGC
This sequence comes from Vidua macroura, assembly GCF_024509145.1. Lineage (NCBI taxonomy): Eukaryota > Metazoa > Chordata > Aves > Passeriformes > Viduidae > Vidua > Vidua macroura. The sequence continues at coordinate 343,423 of NC_071596.1, read as the reverse complement.
AGCTGTCTGCGAGCTTCGCACGCAAGCCGGCTTCTTCGCGGCTTCGTTCTTCGCCTATGCAAGCTACCGCGATCTCCGGCTGCCGGAGGCCAAGAAGCGGCAACTTCGCGCACAGATGACTGGAGCGGCAGCGGTGCGCTCCGAAGCGCCGCTTTTGCCGAAAGACGCCGGGAAGCGGCACTTGCTTTCGGCCAGCTGCGGAGCTGCGTATTCTGCCTCTCTAGTCGCCTACATCTTAGCGAAAAGCTTTTCCGCTCCAGTTCTCAAGGAGAAAGTGTACCAGCACTGCTCACTTAGCCCGACCTTGCCAGGAAATGAGATTTGCTGCACATTCCGAGGACACTGCATTTTCCTGGGCAAGTTGCAACCTGCTGGCAGATGGCCGTGCTCTCTGCCCACTCCTGCCCAGTTCTTGCTACTAGCGGGCACGTTGCAGCCTGGCGAAGGCAAGAAACCTGGAGAGCTGTCACAGAGCAGAAGGGCAGCTGAGATGCTGAAAAGCAGCAAAGCTGAACTGCCTGCCTCAACTTCAGCAGTGTGTAATTGACTGAAGGCGAAAAACCAAGCAGCAGAGCAGCGGGCTTCTGTGCGCACTGAAGGCAATTGCTAGAATCCAGCAGCCTGTCCTTGCCAAGCACAGTCAACTGCCTGTGTTCTTGCTTCTTGACCAACTCACAGTTGCCCTTCTTCTCAGCAGCTGCCACCGTGTTCTCGGCATCTCGGAGCCTCAGGGGAGCAACAAGAATTTCCAAGGTGGGATGCATGAAAACTAAAATAAAAACTCAGGAAGTTTGTCCTGGAACACCTTCTATTGGCATGCCAAGAGTGAATTCAACAGGCAGGAGAGCGGCAGCCACCGTCCTGCAGCTGTCTGCGAGCTTCGCACACAAGCCGGCTTCTTCGCGGCTTCGTTCTTCGCCTCTTGCAAGCTACCGCGATCTCCGGCTGCCTGAGGCGAAGAAGCGGCAACTTCGCGCACAGATGACTGGAGCGGCAGCGGTGCGCTCCGAAGCGCCGCTTTTGCCGAAAGACGCCGGGAAGCGGCACTTGCTTTCGGCCAGCTGCGGAGCTCCGTATTCTGCCTCTCTAGTCGCCTACATCTTAGCGAAAAGCTTTTCCGCTCCAGTTCTCAAGGAGAAAGTGTCCCAGCACTGCTCACTTAGCCCGACCTTGCCAGGAAATGAGATTTGCTGCACATTCCAAGGACACTGCATTTTCCTGGGCAAGTTGCAACCTGCTGGCAGATGGCCGTGCTCTCTGCCCACTCCTGCCCAGTTCTTGCTACTAGCGGGCACGTTGCAGCCTGGCGAAGGCAAGAAACCTCGAGAGCTGTCACAGAGCAGAAGGGCAGCTGAGATGCTGAAAAGCAGCAAAGCTGAACTGCCTGCCTCAGCTTCAGCAGTGTGTAATTGACTGAAGGCGAAAAACCAAGCAGCAGAGCAGCGGGCTTCTGTGCGCACTGAAGGCAATTGCAAGAATCCAGCAGCTGCTCCTCGCCAAGCACAGTCAACTGCCTGTGTTCTTGCTTCTTGACCAACTCACAGTTGCCCTTCTTCTCAGCAGCTGCCACCGTGTTCTCTGCATCTCGGAGCCTCAGGGGAGCAACAAGAATTTCCAAGGTGGGATGCATGAAAACTAAAATAAAAACTCAGGAAGTTTGTCCTAAAACACCTTCTATTGGCATGCCAAGAGTGAATTCAAGAGGCAGGAGAGCGGCAGCCACCGTCCTGCAGCAGTCTGCGAGCTTCGCACACAAGCCGGCTTCTTCGCGGCTTCGTTCTTCGCCTATGCAAGCTACCGCGATCTCCGGCTGCCGGAGGCGAAGAAGCGGCAACTTCGCGCACAGATGACTGGAGCGGCAGCGGTGCGCTCCGAAGCGCCGCTTTTGCCGAAAGACGCCGGGAAGCGGCACTTGCTTTCGGCCAGCTGCGGAGCTCCGTATTCTGCCTCTCTAGTCGCCTACATCTTAGCGAAAAGCTTTTCCGCTCCAGTTCTCAAGGAGAAAGTGTACCAGCACTGCTCACTTAGCCCGACCTTGCCAGGAAATGAGATTTGCTGCACATTCCAAGGACACTGCATTTTCCTGGGCAAGCTGCAACCTGCTGGCAGATGGCCGTGCTCTCTGCCCACTCCTGCCCAGTTCTTGCTACTAGCGGGCACGTTGCAGCCTGGCGAAGGCAAGAAACCTGGAGAGCTGTCACAGAGCAGAAGGGCAGCTGAGATGCTGAAAAGCAGCAAAGCTGAACTGCCTGCCTCAGCTTCAGCAGTGTGTAATTGACTGAAGGCGAAAAACCAAGCAGCAGAGCAGCGGGCTTCTGTGCGCACTGAAGGCAATTGCTAGAATCCAGCAGCTGTTCCTAGCCTAGCACAGTCAACTGCCTGTGTTCTTGCTTCTTGACCAACTCACAGTTGCCCTTCTTCTCAGCAGCTGCCACCGTGTTCTCTGCATCTCGGAGCCTCTGGGGAGCAGGAAGAATTTCCAAGGTGGGATGTAGTAGGACTACGTCAAAACACAGGAAAATTGTCCTGGAACACCTTCCACTCGCATGCCAAGAGTGAATTCAAGAGGCTTGGAGAGCGGCAGCCACCGTCCTGCAGCTGTCTGCGAGCTTCGCACGCAAGCCGGCTTCTTCGCGGCTTCGTTCTTCGCCTATGCAAGCTACCGCGATCTCCGGCTGCCGGAGGCCAAGAAGCGGCAACTTCGCGCACAGATGACTGGAGCGGCAGCGGTGCGCTCCGAAGCGCCGCTTTTGCCGAAAGACGCCGGGAAGCGGCACTTGCTTTCGGCCAGCTGCGGAGCTCCGTATTCTGCCTCTCTAGTCGCCTACATCTTAGCGAAAAGCTTTTCCGCTCCAGTTCTCAAGGAGAAAGTGTACCAGCACTGCTCACTTAGCCCGACCTTGCCAGGAAATGAGATTTGCTGCACATTCCAAGGACACTGCATTTTCCTGGGCAAGCTGCAACCTGCTGGCAAATGGCCGTGCTCTCTGCCCACTCCTGCCCAGCTCTGGGTAGTAGCGGGCACGTTGCAGCCTGGCGAAGGCAAGAAACCTGGAGAGCTGTCACAGAGCAGAAGGGCAGCTGAGATGCTGAAAAGCAGCAAAGCTGAACTGCCTGCCTCAACTTCAGCAGTGTGTAATTGACTGAAGTCGAAACACGAAGCAGCAGAGCAGCGGGCTTCTGTGCGCACTGAAGGCAATTGCAAGAATCCAGCAGCCTGTCCTTGCCAAGCACAGTCAACTGCCTGTGTTCTTGCTTCTTGACCAACTCACAGTTGCCCTTCTTCTCAGCAGCTGCCACCGTGTTCTCTGCATCTCGGAGCCTCAGGGGAGCAACAAGAATTTCCAAGGTGGGATGCATGAAAACTAAAATAAAAACTCAGGAAAATTGTCCTGGAACACCTTCTATTGGCATGCCAAGAGTGAATTCAAGAGGCAGGAGAGCGGCAGCCACCGTCCTGCAGCTGTCTGCGAGCTTCGCACACAAGCCGGCTTCTTCGCGGCTTCGTTCTTCGCCTCTTGCAAGCTACCGCGATCTCCGGCTGCCGGAGGCCAAGAAGCGGCAACTTCGCGCACAGATGACTGGAGCGGCAGCGGTGCGCTCCGAAGCGCCGCTTTTGCCGAAAGACGCCGGGAAGCGGCACTTGCTTTCGGCCAGCTGCGGAGCTGCGTATTCTGCCTCTCTAGTCGCCTACATCTTACCGCAAAGCTTTTCCGCTCCAGTTCTCAAGGAGAAAGTGTACCAGCACTGCTCACTTAGCCCGACCTTGCCAGGAAATGAGATTTGCTGCACATTCCAAGGACACTGCATTTTCCTGGGCAAGCTGCAACCTGCTGGCAAATGGCCGTGCTCTCTGCCCACTCCTGCCCAGTTCTTGCTACTAGCGGGCACGTTGCAGCCTGGCGAAGGCAAGAAACCTGGAGAGCTGTCACAGAGCAGAAGGGCAGCTGAGATGCTGAAAAGCAGCAAAGCTGAACTGCCTGCCTCAACTTCAGCAGTGTGTAATTGACTGAAGGCGAAAAACCAAGCAGCAGAGCAGCGGGCTTCTGTGCGCACTGAAGGCAATTGCAAGAATCCAGCAGCTGCTCCTCGCCAAGCACAGTCAACTGCCTGTGTTCTTGCTTCTTGACCAACTCACAGTTGCCCTTCTTCTCAGCAGCTGCCACCGTGTTCTCTGCATCTCGGAGCCTCAGGGGAGCAACAAGAATTTCCAAGGTGGGATGCATGAAAACTAAAATAAAAACTCAGGAAGTTTGTCCTAAAACACCTTCTATTGGCATGCCAAGAGTGAATTCAAGAGGCAGGAGAGCGGCAGCCACCGTCCTGCAGCTGTCTGCGAGCTTCGCACACAAGCCGGCTTCTTCGCGGCTTCGTTCTTCGCCTATGCAAGCTACCGCGATCTCCGGCTGCCGGAGGCCAAGAAGCGGCAACTTCGCGCACAGATGACTGGAGCGGCAGCGGTGCGCTCCGAAGCGCCGCTTTTGCCGAAAGACGCCGGGAAGCGGCACTTGCTTTCGGCCAGCTGCGGAGCTCCGTATTCTGCCTCTCTAGTCGCCTACATCTTAGCGAAAAGCTTTTCCGCTCCAGTTCTCAAGGAGAAAGTGTACCAGCACTGCTCACTTAGCCCGACCTTGCCAGGAAATGAGATTTGCTGCACATTCCAAGGACACTGCATTTTCCTGGGCAAGCTGCAACCTGCTGGCAGATGGCCGTGCTCTCTGCCCACTCCTGCCCAGTTCTTGCTACTAGCGGGCACGTTGCAGCCTGGCGAAGGCAAGAAACCTGGAGAGCTGTCACAGAGCAGAAGGGCAGCTGAGATGCTGAAAAGCAGCAAAGCTGAACTGCCTGCCTCAGCTTCAGCAGTGTGTAATTGACTGAAGGCGAAAAACCAAGCAGCAGAGCAGCGGGCTTCTGTGCGCACTGAAGGCAATTGCTAGAATCCAGCAGCTGTTCCTAGCCAAGCACAGTCAACTGCCTGTGTTCTTGCTTCTTGACCAACTCACAGTTGCCCTTCTTCTCAGCAGCTGCCACCGTGTTCTCTGCATCTCGGAGCCTCTGGGGAGCAGGAAGAATTTCCAAGGTGGGATGTAGTAGGACTACGTCAAAACCCAGGAAAATTGTCCTGGAACACCTTCCACTCGCATGCCAAGAGTGAATTCAAGAGGCTTGGAGAGCGGCAGCCACCGTCCTGCAGCTGTCTGCGAGCTTCGCACGCAAGCCGGCTTCTTCGCGGCTTCGTTCTTCGCCTATGCAAGCTACCGCGATCTCCGGCTGCCGGAGGCCAAGAAGCGGCAACTTCGCGCACAGATGACTGGAGCGGCAGCGGTGCGCTCCGAAGCGCCGCTTTTGCCGAAAGACGCCGGGAAGCGGCACTTGCTTTCGGCCAGCTGCGGAGCTCCGTATTCTGCCTCTCTAGTCGCCTACATCTTAGCGAAAAGCTTTTCCGCTCCAGTTCTCAAGGAGAAAGTGTACCAGCACTGCTCACTTAGCCCGACCTTGCCAGGAAATGAGATTTGCTGCACATTCCAAGGACACTGCATTTTCCTGGGCAAGTTGCAACCTGCTGGCAGATGGCCGTGCTCTCTGCCCACTCCTGCCCAGTTCTTGCTACTAGCGGGCACGTTGCAGCCTGGCGAAGGCAAGAAACCTGGAGAGCTGTCACAGAGCAGAAGGGCAGCTGAGATGCTGAAAAGCAGCAAAGCTGAACTGCCTGCCTCAACTTCAGCAGTGTGTAATTGACTGAAGGCGAAAAACCAAGCAGCAGAGCAGCGGGCTTCTGTGCGCACTGAAGGCAATTGCTAGAATCCAGCAGCCTGTCCTTGCCAAGCACAGTCAACTGCCTGTGTTCTTGCTTCTTGACCAACTCACAGTTGCCCTTCTTCTCAGCAGCTGCCACCGTGTTCTCTGCATCTCGGAGCCTCAGGGGAGCAACAAGAATTTCCAAGGTGGGATGCATGAAAACTAAAATAAAAACTCAGGAAGTTTGTCCTGGAACACCTTCTATTGGCATGCCAAGAGTGAATTCAACAGGCAGGAGAGCGGCAGCCACCGTCCTGCAGCTGTCTGCGAGCTTCGCACACAAGCCGGCTTCTTCGCGGCTTCGTTCTTCGCCTCTTGCAAGCTACCGCGATCTCCGGCTGCCTGAGGCGAAGAAGCGGCAACTTCGCGCACAGATGACTGGAGCGGCAGCGGTGCGCTCCGAAGCGCCGCTTTTGCCGAAAGACGCCGGGAAGCGGCACTTGCTTTCGGCCAGCTGCGGAGCTCCGTATTCTGCCTCTCTAGTCGCCTACATCTTAGCGAAAAGCTTTTCCGCTCCAGTTCTCAAGGAGAAAGTGTCCCAGCACTGCTCACTTAGCCCGACCTTGCCAGGAAATGAGATTTGCTGCACATTCCAAGGACACTGCATTTTCCTGGGCAAGTTGCAACCTGCTGGCAGATGGCCGTGCTCTCTGCCCACTCCTGCCCAGTTCTTGCTACTAGCGGGCACGTTGCAGCCTGGCGAAGGCAAGAAACCTCGAGAGCTGTCACAGAGCAGAAGGGCAGCTGAGATGCTGAAAAGCAGCAAAGCTGAACTGCCTGCCTCAGCTTCAGCAGTGTGTAATTGACTGAAGGCGAAAAACCAAGCAGCAGAGCAGCGGGCTTCTGTGCGCACTGAAGGCAATTGCAAGAATCCAGCAGCTGCTCCTCGCCAAGCACAGTCAACTGCCTGTGTTCTTGCTTCTTGACCAACTCACAGTTGCCCTTCTTCTCAGCAGCTGCCACCGTGTTCTCTGCATCTCGGAGCCTCAGGGGAGCAACAAGAATTTCCAAGGTGGGATGCATGAAAACTAAAATAAAAACTCAGGAAGTTTGTCCTAAAACACCTTCTATTGGCATGCCAAGAGTGAATTCAAGAGGCAGGAGAGCGGCAGCCACCGTCCTGCAGCAGTCTGCGAGCTTCGCACACAAGCCGGCTTCTTCGCGGCTTCGTTCTTCGCCTATGCAAGCTACCGCGATCTCCGGCTGCCGGAGGCGAAGAAGCGGCAACTTCGCGCACAGATGACTGGAGCGGCAGCGGTGCGCTCCGAAGCGCCGCTTTTGCCGAAAGACGCCGGGAAGCGGCACTTGCTTTCGGCCAGCTGCGGAGCTCCGTATTCTGCCTCTCTAGTCGCCTACATCTTAGCGAAAAGCTTTTCCGCTCCAGTTCTCAAGGAGAAAGTGTACCAGCACTGCTCACTTAGCCCGACCTTGCCAGGAAATGAGATTTGCTGCACATTCCAAGGACACTGCATTTTCCTGGGCAAGCTGCAACCTGCTGGCAGATGGCCGTGCTCTCTGCCCACTCCTGCCCAGTTCTTGCTACTAGCGGGCACGTTGCAGCCTGGCGAAGGCAAGAAACCTGGAGAGCTGTCACAGAGCAGAAGGGCAGCTGAGATGCTGAAAAGCAGCAAAGCTGAACTGCCTGCCTCAGCTTCAGCAGTGTGTAATTGACTGAAGGCGAAAAACCAAGCAGCAGAGCAGCGGGCTTCTGTGCGCACTGAAGGCAATTGCTAGAATCCAGCAGCTGTTCCTAGCCAAGCACAGTCAACTGCCTGTGTTCTTGCTTCTTGACCAACTCACAGTTGCCCTTCTTCTCAGCAGCTGCCACCGTGTTCTCTGCATCTCGGAGCCTCTGGGGAGCAGGAAGAATTTCCAAGGTGGGATGTAGTAGGACTACGTCAAAACCCAGGAAAATTGTCCTGGAACACCTTCCACTCGCATGCCAAGAGTGAATTCAAGAGGCTTGGAGAGCGGCAGCCACCGTCCTGCAGCTGTCTGCGAGCTTCGCACGCAAGCCGGCTTCTTCGCGGCTTCGTTCTTCGCCTATGCAAGCTACCGCGATCTCCGGCTGCCGGAGGCCAAGAAGCGGCAACTTCGCGCACAGATGACTGGAGCGGCAGCGGTGCGCTCCGAAGCGCCGCTTTTGCCGAAAGACGCCGGGAAGCGGCACTTGCTTTCGGCCAGCTGCGGAGCTGCGTATTCTGCCTCTCTAGTCGCCTACATCTTAGCGAAAAGCTTTTCCGCTCCAGTTCTCAAGGAGAAAGTGTACCAGCACTGCTCACTTAGCCCGACCTTGCCAGGAAATGAGATTTGCTGCACATTCCGAGGACACTGCATTTTCCTGGGCAAGTTGCAACCTGCTGGCAGATGGCCGTGCTCTCTGCCCACTCCTGCCCAGTTCTTGCTACTAGCGGGCACGTTGCAGCCTGGCGAAGGCAAGAAACCTGGAGAGCTGTCACAGAGCAGAAGGGCAGCTGAGATGCTGAAAAGCAGCAAAGCTGAACTGCCTGCCTCAACTTCAGCAGTGTGTAATTGACTGAAGGCGAAAAACCAAGCAGCAGAGCAGCGGGCTTCTGTGCGCACTGAAGGCAATTGCTAGAATCCAGCAGCCTGTCCTTGCCAAGCACAGTCAACTGCCTGTGTTCTTGCTTCTTGACCAACTCACAGTTGCCCTTCTTCTCAGCAGCTGCCACCGTGTTCTCGGCATCTCGGAGCCTCAGGGGAGCAACAAGAATTTCCAAGGTGGGATGCATGAAAACTAAAATAAAAACTCAGGAAGTTTGTCCTGGAACACCTTCTATTGGCATGCCAAGAGTGAATTCAACAGGCAGGAGAGCGGCAGCCACCGTCCTGCAGCTGTCTGCGAGCTTCGCACACAAGCCGGCTTCTTCGCGGCTTCGTTCTTCGCCTCTTGCAAGCTACCGCGATCTCCGGCTGCCTGAGGCGAAGAAGCGGCAACTTCGCGCACAGATGACTGGAGCGGCAGCGGTGCGCTCCGAAGCGCCGCTTTTGCCGAAAGACGCCGGGAAGCGGCACTTGCTTTCGGCCAGCTGCGGAGCTCCGTATTCTGCCTCTCTAGTCGCCTACATCTTAGCGAAAAGCTTTTCCGCTCCAGTTCTCAAGGAGAAAGTGTCCCAGCACTGCTCACTTAGCCCGACCTTGCCAGGAAATGAGATTTGCTGCACATTCCAAGGACACTGCATTTTCCTGGGCAAGTTGCAACCTGCTGGCAGATGGCCGTGCTCTCTGCCCACTCCTGCCCAGTTCTTGCTACTAGCGGGCACGTTGCAGCCTGGCGAAGGCAAGAAACCTCGAGAGCTGTCACAGAGCAGAAGGGCAGCTGAGATGCTGAAAAGCAGCAAAGCTGAACTGCCTGCCTCAGCTTCAGCAGTGTGTAATTGACTGAAGGCGAAAAACCAAGCAGCAGAGCAGCGGGCTTCTGTGCGCACTGAAGGCAATTGCAAGAATCCAGCAGCTGCTCCTCGCCAAGCACAGTCAACTGCCTGTGTTCTTGCTTCTTGACCAACTCACAGTTGCCCTTCTTCTCAGCAGCTGCCACCGTGTTCTCTGCATCTCGGAGCCTCAGGGGAGCAACAAGAATTTCCAAGGTGGGATGCATGAAAACTAAAATAAAAACTCAGGAAGTTTGTCCTAAAACACCTTCTATTGGCATGCCAAGAGTGAATTCAAGAGGCAGGAGAGCGGCAGCCACCGTCCTGCAGCAGTCTGCGAGCTTCGCACACAAGCCGGCTTCTTCGCGGCTTCGTTCTTCGCCTATGCAAGCTACCGCGATCTCCGGCTGCCGGAGGCGAAGAAGCGGCAACTTCGCGCACAGATGACTGGAGCGGCAGCGGTGCGCTCCGAAGCGCCGCTTTTGCCGAAAGACGCCGGGAAGCGGCACTTGCTTTCGGCCAGCTGCGGAGCTCCGTATTCTGCCTCTCTAGTCGCCTACATCTTAGCGAAAAGCTTTTCCGCTCCAGTTCTCAAGGAGAAAGTGTACCAGCACTGCTCACTTAGCCCGACCTTGCCAGGAAATGAGATTTGCTGCACATTCCAAGGACACTGCATTTTCCTGGGCAAGCTGCAACCTGCTGGCAGATGGCCGTGCTCTCTGCCCACTCCTGCCCAGTTCTTGCTACTAGCGGGCACGTTGCAGCCTGGCGAAGGCAAGAAACCTGGAGAGCTGTCACAGAGCAGAAGGGCAGCTGAGATGCTGAAAAGCAGCAAAGCTGAACTGCCTGCCTCAGCTTCAGCAGTGTGTAATTGACTGAAGGCGAAAAACCAAGCAGCAGAGCAGCGGGCTTCTGTGCGCACTGAAGGCAATTGCTAGAATCCAGCAGCTGTTCCTAGCCTAGCACAGTCAACTGCCTGTGTTCTTGCTTCTTGACCAACTCACAGTTGCCCTTCTTCTCAGCAGCTGCCACCGTGTTCTCTGCATCTCGGAGCCTCTGGGGAGCAGGAAGAATTTCCAAGGTGGGATGTAGTAGGACTACGTCAAAACACAGGAAAATTGTCCTGGAACACCTTCCACTCGCATGCCAAGAGTGAATTCAAGAGGCTTGGAGAGCGGCAGCCACCGTCCTGCAGCTGTCTGCGAGCTTCGCACGCAAGCCGGCTTCTTCGCGGCTTCGTTCTTCGCCTATGCAAGCTACCGCGATCTCCGGCTGCCGGAGGCCAAGAAGCGGCAACTTCGCGCACAGATGACTGGAGCGGCAGCGGTGCGCTCCGAAGCGCCGCTTTTGCCGAAAGACGCCGGGAAGCGGCACTTGCTTTCGGCCAGCTGCGGAGCTCCGTATTCTGCCTCTCTAGTCGCCTACATCTTAGCGAAAAGCTTTTCCGCTCCAGTTCTCAAGGAGAAAGTGTACCAGCACTGCTCACTTAGCCCGACCTTGCCAGGAAATGAGATTTGCTGCACATTCCAAGGACACTGCATTTTCCTGGGCAAGCTGCAACCTGCTGGCAAATGGCCGTGCTCTCTGCCCACTCCTGCCCAGCTCTGGGTAGTAGCGGGCACGTTGCAGCCTGGCGAAGGCAAGAAACCTGGAGAGCTGTCACAGAGCAGAAGGGCAGCTGAGATGCTGAAAAGCAGCAAAGCTGAACTGCCTGCCTCAACTTCAGCAGTGTGTAATTGACTGAAGGCGAAAAACCAAGCAGCAGAGCAGCGGGCTTCTGTGCGCACTGAAGGCAATTGCAAGAATCCAGCAGCTGCTCCTAGCCAAGCACAGTCAACTGCCTGTGTTCTTGCTTCTTGACCAACTCACAGTTGCCCTTCTTCTCAGCAGCTGCCACCGTGTTCTCTGCATCTCGGAGCCTCAGGGGAGCAACAAGAATTTCCAAGGTGGGATGTAGTAGGACTACGTCAAAACCCAGGAAAATTGTCCTGGAACACCTTCCACTCGCATGCCAAGAGTGAATTCAAGAGGCTTGGAGAGCGGCAGCCACCGTCCTGCAGCTGTCTGCGAGCTTCGCACACAAGCCGGCTTCTTCGCGGCTTCGTTCTTCGCCTATGCAAGCTACCGCGATCTCCGGCTGCCGGAGGCCAAGAAGCGGCAACTTCGCGCACAGATGACTGGAGCGGCAGCGGTGCGCTCCGAAGCGCCGCTTTTGCCGAAAGACGCCGGGAAGCAGCACTTGCTTTCGGCCAGCTGCGGAGCTCCGTATTCTGCCTCTCTAGTCGCCTACATCTTAGCGAAAAGCTTTTCCGCTCCAGTTCTCAAGGAGAAAGTGTCCCAGCACTGCTCACTTAGCCCGACCTTGCCAGGAAATGAGATTTGCTGCACATTCCAAGGACACTGCATTTTCCTGGGCAAGCTGCAACCTGCTGGCAAATGGCCGTGCTCTCTGCCCACTCCTGCCCAGTTCTTGCTACTAGCGGGCACGTTGCAGCCTGGCGAAGGCAAGAAACCTGGAGAGCTGTCACAGAGCAGAAGGGCAGCTGAGATGCTGAAAAGCAGCAAAGCTGAACTGCCTGCCTCAACTTCAGCAGTGTGTAATTGACTGAAGGCGAAAAACCAAGCAGCAGAGCAGCGGGCTTCTGTGCGCACTGAAGGCAATTGCTAGAATCCAGCAGCTGCTCCTCGCCAAGCACAGTCAACTGCCTAGGTTCTTGCTTCTTGACCAACTCACAGTTGCCCTTCTTCTCAGCAGCTGCCACCGTGTTCTCTGCATCTCGGAGCCTCTGGGGAGCAACAAGAATTTCCAAGGTGGGATGCATGAAAACCAAAATAAAAACTCAGGAAGGTTGTCCTGGAACACCTCCCATTGGCATGCCAAGAGTGAATTCAAGAGGCAGGAGAGCGGCAGCCACCGTCCTGCAGCAGTCTGCGAGTTTCGCACACAAGCCGGCTTCTTCGCGGCTTCGTTCTTCGCCTCTTGCAAGCTACCGCGATCTCCGGCTGCCGGAGGCCAAGAAGCGGCAACTTCGCGCACAGATGACTGGAGCGGCAGCGGTGCGCTCCGAAGCGCCGCTTTTGCCGAAAGACGCCGGGAAGCGGCACTTGCTTTCGGCCAGCTGCGGAGCTCCGTATTCTGCCTCTCTAGTCGCCTACATCTTAGCGCAAAGCTTTTCTGCTCCAGTTCTCAAGGAGAAAGTGTCCCAGCACTGCTCACTTAGCCCGACCTTGCCAGGAAATAAGATTTGCTGCACATTCCAAGGACACTGCATTTTCCTGGGCAAGCTGCAACCTGCTGGCAGATGGCCGTGCTCTCTGCCCACTCCTGCCCAGCTCTGGGTAGTAGCGGGCACGTTGCAGCCTGGCGAAGGCAAGAAACCTCTGAAACGATACGCGGAAGAAATCAATAGACTCCATAACCTGGGGTAATTATGAAGTGGGTACGTATGTCAGCGCCCGGCACAAGTGAGATAGCTCTCCAAAACTTGTGCCCCGAGCCTCAGTCTGACCCACACTTTTATTCTTAAAGACGTTCCATATGCAATACATTGCACAACTTTTTCATGCATATTCCACCCCTGGCCCCGCCTGTCCTCGCTTCTCATGCGAAGTAAGTCCACGCCCTTCTGGGCATGCGTGGTTTGCTGTGGTGGTCGTACGGGGGTCTCTTGGTGGTCCTGAGGCTGAAGATTGTGGTCTTCCTCATGATTGAACTTTTGAACTTTTCCTCTCTGCGCGTGCGCTTTTGGTCCTTTGGTGCTTATCTGAGTACGTCTGTCAGTCTTGATAGGCTTGGAGACAGAGGAGCTTCTTTATCTGGGTTCTTTCCTTCTTCTGGTATTGTTCTCTATGCAAGAAGCTTCAGAAATTTGCATTTTCCTATGCCCTTTGTACTAGGCAGAGGTTTCTGAAGTAAAAGGTTGAAAATTCAACACATAACTCTACAAGCTAAATTAGAAATGCTTCATTCATTTTGTTAACCTAACTCTAAAAATCTCTGCTTCAGTCCCCCCTTTTCTTAAAATAGATTAAATTCTTTTACTACAGGGGTCTTGATTTAAATTCTGATCTACTATCATGACCGTCCTCTTTCAGTAAGATTCTAGGAGTTCTAGAGAGTGATGTCAGACTGGCCATGTGTTTTAACATCCTCGAATTCTACATGAGTGTTAAAGTAGACATCATTAAACTTACAGTAACTAAAATTAATAGGATTATAATTGGGTGACATAAAGTCTTCTAAACAGTGTATTTCACTAGTTATGACTTGTGTTTATTAGCTAGTGATTGGTGCTGGATACACCAAGTTAAGAGACTTAACATACAGGAGGTTAGTGACATGTCTTGGGTAGACATTCTCTTTCGCACCCCATATGGTTTTTCATAAAGCAATTCAAAGTGGTTTAGCTTTTCTTTAGTCTTGGGTTTGGTTCGGATCTGCAGTAGTGCTAATGGGAGGGATTGAGTCCATGACAAATTAGCTTCTTGTCCCAATTGTACAATTTGTTGTTTGATCAAATGATTCATTTTTTTTACCTGACCACTTGATTGTGGGTTATATGGGGTGCGAAGTTCTCAGTCTATGTTCAAGTATTGGCTAACTTGTTGCACGAATTTTACAATAAAATGTGGTCCTCTATTTGAGGAGATTGTGGCCAGGACTCTAAAGCGTGGTATGTTTTCTTGTACCAATACCTTAGTTACTTCTTGAGCTTTAGAAGTCCTGGTGGGGAATGCTTCTGGCCATCCTGAAAAGGTATCTGTTAGCACCAGGAAAAACTTATACCCCCCTTTTCTTGGCAATTCTGTACAATCAATCTGCCATTGCTGCTCCGGCCCATGACCCTTCCTCATCTGGCTAAGCTTTGGTTTGGGAGTATTTTTGGGGTTGGTCTGGAGGCAAAGGTCACATTGTCGAGTTGTAAATGTCTAGTTATGCTAGAGCATCAATACCCCAATGGTTTTCTGGTGTTCTTCCTTTATTAGGGACCATCATAAATAGGAGGGTAGAACTAATTTTCCTTCTATGGTGGCCCATCCCTCTTGGTTATAGTCTCCTTTTTGCTCATAGATTAATTTTTTTTCTGGTTTGTTGTATCTTGGCTTACCTTTAGGGGAAATTTGCCCGTCTTGCTGCTTCTTTTGCTTCCCTATCTGCCAGCTCGTTTCCTTCTTCCAATTCGGAGTTGATCTTCTGATGTGCCTTAATGTGCATGATCGCTACTTTCTCTGGCAACTGGACTGCTGCTAGAAGTGGCAGTACTTCTGATGCATCTTTAATATTTTTCCCTTGAGACTTCAGCAGTCCTCTCTCTTTCTAAATGGCTCTGTGAGCATGCACTACTCCAAATGCATACTTTGAGTCCGTGTATATGTTTATTTCTTTCCCTCTTGCCAATTCTAGGGCCCGAGTTAGAGCAATTATCTCGGCCTTCTGTGCAGAGGTATTTGTTGGCAGGGGCCCAGATGATATTACTTCCTTGCACGTTGGAACTGCCTAGCCGGCGTGCCGTTTTCCACTGATGATATAACTGCTTCCATCAGTAAACGAGACTTCTGCATTCTCGAGAGGGGTGTCCTTCGAGTCAGGGCAGCTGGAGTAGGTGGCTTCAATGGTCTCCAGGCAGTCATGTTCCACTGGTTCCCCTTGGTTTCTACTGAGGAAGGAGGCTGGATTGACAATGTTAGCCACTACTATCTCTACATCATCTTGCTCCGCTATGATAGCTTGGTATCTCAGGAGCCGTTGTGGGGAAAGCCAATGCCCACCTTTTACCTCTAGCACTGCAGACACTGTGTGAGACACTAGCACAGTTCTTTTCTGGCCTAGGGTGAATTTGTGTGCCTCTTGGATGTTCAGGACGACTGCTGCAACAGCTCTGAGGCACCCAGGCCACCCTTTAGCTGCTGTATCCAATTGCTTAGAGAAGTAAGCCACTGCTCTCCGATATGGGCCCAGGTCCTGTGCTAGTATTCCTAAGGCGATTCCTTGCTTCTCATGGGAGAATAAAAGGAAAGGCTTACTCACGTCCGGCAATCTCAGGGCTGGAGCTGACATGAGGGCTTTTTTCAGCTGGTTGAAAGCTTGCGTAGCTTCCTTTGTCTCTTGGATGTTCCTGCTTTCAGTTGCAATCAGTTCATAGAAGGGCTTAACAAACAGTCCATAGTTACAGATCCATAACCTGCACCACCCTGTCATCCTCAGGAAAGTTCGTAGTTCCTTTACCGTCTGAGGTTTTGGGGTCTGGCATATTGCCTCCTTCCGGCTTTGGCCCAAGGTACGTTGTCTAGCACTGACTTCCTAACCCAGATAAGTTACTTTCTGTTTTACTACTTGGGCTTTTTTCTTTGATACTCGGTACCCTTGGAGCCCCAAAAAGTTCAAGAGGCTTATCGTCCAGGCCGTGCATGCTTCCCTTGTCCGTGTGGCTATCAGGATGTCATCTACGTACTCTAGCAACTTCCCTTCCTCTGGAGGGGCTTCTCAGGTCTCTAATTCTTTTGCAAGTTGTTCTCCAAACAAAGTGGGTGAGTTTTTGAATCCTTGTGGGAGTCTGGTCCATGTCAGTTGAGTTCTTCGCCCGCTCTTAGGATTTTCCCATTCAAATGCAAAAATTTTCTGGCTTCGTGGATAGGAAGGCAAAAGAAGGCATCTTTTAAATCTAAAACGGTAAACCAAGTTAGCTCGGGGGTTAAGCAAGTTAATAACGTGTAGGGATTGGCCACCACAGGATACAGATCCTCCGTGACCTTGTTTATGGCCCGCAGATCCTGTACTAACCGGTATGACCCATCAGGTTTACCAACTGGTAGGATAGGGGTATTAACACTTACATAACATAAGTTGGAACAAGGTATTATAGACAATATCATGGTCATCAATGGAAGCAATATTTGATGGAACTTTTTCAGTTCTGAGGGTTCGTAACTTGTGTTTGTCGGTGACAGCAGGGAAGCACAGTGAGGCTGCTTAACAGGGCAGGATGCATACATATACTTTCCTTCGTCTACATTCACTTAACTTTATTTTACTTACTCTTACACATAACAAAACAACCACAACAACAAGGTACCTTTTCTTTTTCAACACACCTATTACACTTGTAGGTGTCCCTGGCTAGTCCCAGTGTTCTTGGATACCCCTCAATCTAGCTGTGTGGTTCCCAACTCTAGATCCTGTCAGACTTCTCTTCAAACTGGCAAAATTTTTACTCAATCTTGGGTGCTCTCAACAACCCAGCAAACTTAATTCTGGGTGCTCTTGGAATGTTAATCCCTCAACCCAGCAGGTTTGACTTAACCCTGGATGCTCTTGGAACATTAATCCCTCAATCCAGCAGGTTTGAATCAACCCTGGATGCTCTTGGAACATTAATCCCTCAATCCAGCAGGTTTGAATCAACCCTGGATGCTCTTGGAATATTAATCCCTCAATCCAGCAGGTTTGATCTTGGATGTTCTCGGGCATTCTTATCCCTCAATCCAGCAGAATTTTTAGGGGCCCCTCCTACACATTTTACCTTTTATTTTTCCCCAATAGATTATGCCAAGAAAACCCTCTTTTTACCTTTTCATTAATTTGTTTTTCTAATTAATTACCTTTTACTCCCCCCCCCCCCACTAAGGGGTCCCACTCTTTCTCTGAGACCCAGTCCCAGGGGGGGTTCTCTCACTCTTTTTATTACTCGCTTCGTCTCTTTACTGGCCGCTTTTCTCGCGAAAAAGACGGAAACGCAGCATGGGAGACTGCCGCTCTCGCTTAGCAGGTCTGGGGTAACCAGCCCGCCTCTGTCACGATCCGCTTCTTCCGGGTGTCGTGATGGTTCTTTTCACCCATCCCAAAAGTGCAACAAAGGCAAACAACAAGGGACTATCAGTTAATCACAACAAATGCACCTTTAGTAGGGGCCAAAACAGTAAACGCGATAGTGGGGATCTGAAAGGAGATAAAAGGTTAGAGAGAGAAGAGGGATATGGGAATAGCTACCAACACAGGCGAGATCCTCAGTGCTCCGGACGATGGGGATCCGTCTGTCGTGTCGGGGGAGTCTTCGAAGTTCTGGTCGACTCGGGGCTCCAATTATAGTCCACAGAGGAGAGAGGGGGGGAACAAGTGTAATAATGAAAGTCCATTGTAATCGCCCCGAGGGAACAGGTGAGTCCACAGAAACCACCAAAGCAAGACGAATCCAATGAAGAATAAGTCCATTTGAATCACTGAAGGGAAACAGGTCATGTCATTAGTGGTCAGACCACCAATTTCCCCTCCTCCCTATAGCAGGGGTCTCAGTCTCAGTCCTTGGGAGGAGGGTTCTCATTCTTTCTTTGTCACAGTGGTAACGAGGCAGATGAGGGGTCTTCAGTGAAGGACCGCGAGAGTCACCCCAAAAGTTCATTGGGCTTAAGAACGGAGATTAGAAGCAGGCCGCGCATCAGGCTGTCCCGTGCTGGCTCCATGTCAGGTCTTTGCCAAGTCCTTGCCAACTCCTTGCCAAGTTCTTACCAGGCCTTGTTGGGAACAGCCAGCATGACGGTTCAGTGGTCCCACCTGTGCTGTGTCCTGTTCTAAGCCGGAACTACAGTGGGGGAAGGGATTCTTTCTTGTGGCAATCGGAAGGCAGAATGGAAAATGAGGGGCTTCTGACGGGCTCTTACACCACCCCGTGACTGACGATTGCCCTCGAAAGATCTTCATCAGCAGGATTCCATGGTGTCGTCGTGGAGTCTTCAGGACTCGTCAAGTGTTGGCAGCAGGTCCCAGGGAAAAGAGAAGAGGAAAAGGGAAAGAAAGAGAAAACGGGAAAACTAAAACAATCACAACATATTAGTAATCACAACAAATTATAATTAAACAATAAGCAAAATACAATTAGTAAATCAATAATAGTTATTTAAATAATAATCAATATGAATCAATTAAACAATAAATTGATCAAATAATAAACCAGTATCATCAATATTAAACAGTAAAGTAATAAACCTAGTATAATCGATATTACTCAGTACAATTTTATAAACAATAAACAAAAATAATTAAAACAGCGATTAGAACAAATCATAAAAGAAAATGATGTAAAACATATCTTCTAACCTTATCATCTTCTTGTGTCTACTGTCCTGGGAACATCTCTAGTGTAAAGGATGTCGGCCAAGTGGTGTGCATTAATTATAGATGTTAATTTTGTTCATCGTTTCATCATTCTCCAATTTACAATAAGCAAGATTACTGATAAAACAAAACCAATCATAACTAAAATCAGAAGAACAACAATGGGATGACACAATTTCTTCAGGATACCGGTGGCGGTGGGTGACCACCCGAAAAGGGTATCCCACCACTTGTGCTCGGCATCACTTTTCACCCTTTCTACAACACGATGTATTTCTTGCACATGATGATGAACAGTTGCCAGAGTTTTCTGTCCATTCCCCTTGATTTTTCCTAGGATCTCTATTAGATCTTGATGAAGTAATAATTGCTTTACCAGAGAAAGGTTCATCCCAATGGGAGTAGGCAGTAGCTTGTGAATCAACGTGAGATTGGATTCTAAAAGTTCATGTGAAGTAACTGGAGCTACAAAAGAAAAATCACATCCTGCAATTTTAGTAAAGTTGCAAGCACAAAAATTGGAATGATTTTTAGTAGCTACTACTGTACTTTCTATAAACACAGTATCCCAAGCGGTTCTGAAGCAGGCACACCCATTGTCTGTAGATACAAGGACTGTTTCAGAAGTCTCGTTAGGATGAATATCAAAATGACAGCTATTTTGTTCTGTGTCCAGACAAATATCTTGAGCTACAATTGCATTACCTTCACAGATAAACCCTAGTTGTTCTCAGATGGTACAGGACTCTAAATTGACAGGTTGCCATTTGTCATCAATTTGACGGGCCCATTCTCTATGTTCAGAAGGATAGAAAGTGGGTCCATCATGATTTAATCCTAGTGCAATGATAGGGAATATCAAATGCACCGAGGCATTTCTTATGGTCAACGCAAATGCTGTGGCTGTGTTTGTGTTAGGGTCATAGGTAAAATTCACTAAATTCCACCAGGATTGGAAATCTCTTTCAAAGTCAGTGGCACTGTCCCAGACTATTTTCCTAATTTCAGTGGGAAAAGTGCCTTCTTCACCTTCTCTTAGAATTGAGGCAGCAACTGACTGCATCCATCATTGAGCCTGGATACGGCTAAGAGCTAAGGAAACGTTGCTTTGTGTGGCATTAAGTGCATCAATGATCAATTTGCTATTATTTACATTTATCTTTTCCCAATTTGCTAGAATGTTTGATAGCAACCACTGATGTGTTCCCAAGGCTGATAAGGACGATTGCAGTGGTTGTTGTATTTTGGTTAAATCTTTAGTTGTGGAAGCCAATTTATTCATTCATACTTCTGAATCAATACTATTTAGGATTCCCAATCCTGTTCCCACAAGACCAGTTATGTCTCTTGGCAGCCGGTTTTTAGGAGGCTTCCACTGTCACAGCCAGGTTGTCCAAGCCTGAAAAGAGGTCTGCAAAAAGGGTGAACAAGCTGGTTGTATTTCTCAGATATTGTTTTGCATCAGCAATTTGACTTGTTTAAGAGACCATAACAGATTAAACAATATCTGTTGTTGGCCAGTTTTCCTGATTATACATGGTCTAATTTCAAAAATTTTCGGGCTAAGTGTAACCAGTGGTTGGGTGGTAGGTGTCACAACATTAACATCAAGTCCTACTCCAGTATTTGAATCAATACTTTCAACTTAAAAAACAAAAACAAAAACAAAAACAAAACAAAACAAAAAAAAAAGTGCTTCAGTATTTTTGGACCAAAACCAAACTACTTCTACAGTTTGTGTTCATGTGAAATTGTGCCAACAATCCTGTATGCTTGGCTGCGTACAAACCTTTTTGTGCTTCAAGAGATCCTTTCACTTTTTCTGCATGCTACCACAATTAGTTCAGACCACGGTCACTCAGCTGCTTTCTGGCCATGGGGTTGCGGTAGGATGCAGAAAAGTATTACCAGTTTTATCATGGATTAGGTGGTCTTCATGTCCCTCGGAGTTCTTCTGAAAAAGTAAACACAACAGAATTCTGCCGCCGAGAGGCAGAAAAGTTAGAATGATGGAATTATCCAGCATGTATTTGTCCAATGCTCTTTCCCTAGAGCACCAGAGGATTCCCATGCATATTTCTTCAGAGGGGGTTTTAGCACAAGTGCTACTAGTCCTATAGTAAGAGAGGTCCACCAGAACAGGTTGGCCAGGGTCATGAGCTGGATTATTAGGATCATTTGGTACAGAGCATAGGAGTCAGTGTAGATGCAGACCAAAGAGGAATTCTGTGCTTCTCGTTGAAAAACACTCCAGACAGCTATCAGCTCCCCACTGTGTGTACTACCTTCTCCCTCTGTAATCATTTGCTCACCAGAGGAAAAGTGGAGGGCTTCTGCCCTAGATTTCCATCCTTTTCCTTCCCCTTTAGCAAAAGCATCAGTAAACCAAGAGTTTGCTGATTGTTCGGGGCAGAAAGGAGGGGTTACTTTGATTACAGAGGCAGGTTTGTCCAAGCTCTCAGTTTCTTGGATTGCTAAAGTTTTTACAGCTCCTTCTGTCATTGAGAAGAAGTTACAGTAATGTTCAACCTGAGCATACCACTTTCTCACTGAGGCCCTCTGGGCCACCCCGTCAGGAGGGGGACTCCCACTAGTGACTGTCTTAATAACCTTGAAGGGGCCTCTCAATACAATTGGTTGTTTTTGTGCAATTTTTTCTACTTCTAGGAAAGCTAAGATAACCATCAACAATCCTTTTTCCCAGGTAGTGTATCTTTTCTCAGCATCTTTGGAACCACGGGAATCAAAACCAACAGGTCTTGTCGGAGCCTCAGGACCCCGCTGCCATATGTGTACTGACAGCCCTGAGGAGGCAAATGCCCATTCCACCTGGAAAGGATCTGTAGGATGGATAGGGCCCAGTGCTTGATGAGCTGTTGCTTCAAAAATCAGCAATTGCAATGCTGACTCCTGAGAAAGACTCCAATCCCATTTCACCCCTTTCCTCAACAAGTCATAAAGGGGAACAAATGGGTCGTTCCAGTGACTAGGAAATCTGTCTGGTCTTTCTACAGGAGATACAGCTGCTATCGTTTTTGGAAGGAGAATTGCTGTAGGTTTGAGTGATTCTGGAAGCCCACAAATTCAAGGGGTCATTATCTTGGGCTTCACAGGTAATTGCATCAGGGATTCAAAGCCAGGAATTCATTTCTTTTGGTGAGTCATTTGCAGGCAAGCAGCTTTGTGCACATTTTCCAAGAGCTGGTCGGGGGTACTAATTCTAGCTATGGGATCTCCCCTTTCCAAGGGGCTTGTTCCCCCGGCCCAAAAAGCTGCACGCTGTGTCAGGGACCATGTGTCACCTTTCTCTCCCGTTGTTAAGAAGACACCATGTCCCCAATACCCACTGGCTTCCTGTTCAGTGAATTGAATTTGATCACCACCAGTGAGGGACACCCGGAAAACATATTCTGTTTCTGATTCATGTGGAGGCTGTCCGTATTCCCTTTTAAGCTTAGCTAGCTCGGTGGCCGTGTTTAGTTGTGATGGTATGCGTTTGGTTGTGATGTGAGGTTCCAGATCATCATCACTGAGATAGTTCTACTCTGTTTTAATCAAGGGTCTCAAGTGATGGCAGCAATGTTCCCCACAATTACTTGCTGCTTCAAGTTCTTGATGAGGATAGATTTGTTTAATGTGAGGAGTTTCCTTCTCCTCAAGCTCTGTAGAGGAATCAGCATGATGGGATTTGTTAATATGTTCCTCTGTTAAGGCAGCTCGCAATGCATAGATCACATTTTTTTGCTTCATAGAACTGTTTTTGCAAAATTTCAACTAGATTTTGAAGGGAGTCTATTATAGCATGTTCCTCACTTCTTCGCTCAAAGCCATTTTCTATAGCTGCCATAAGACAAGCTCCCAAAACTGAGCAGAAGATAGTTTTATTTTTGCCCAGTTTGAATTTTGTTTCATGTTGTAATGAACACACTCTATCAATAACATTTTCTAAGTTCAACCAATTACTCTGTGCCCATTTTTCTCCTTCTGTAGAAGGTTTGGCATTGTGTTTGGCTAGTAGTGCATAAAATTCAGCTTTAATTTCAAGGCTAAGATTGTCACTCATTTTGTGAAGGGACCAAAACCACGACAGGGAGCTACAAACTTAAGTTCCACAAAACTACACAGCCCTCGCTGTGTCGCCCTTCGCTTCCCTGGCTGGGTGAAAGGACAATCATCTGCCTGGGAGGCTCTGCTTAGTTGCTTCAAGTTGTCCCTTCCTTCCCAGACCACATACACACAACAACAACAAAACAACAGTGTCCCGCCCTTTGCACTAAGGGATCCTTTATGAATTGCCAAAGACAGTATGGGTGCCTTTTCAGCTGCAACCCTTCTGTCTAGACAGAAATCCTGTCCGTGACGCCAATTTTAATGTCACGATCCGTTTCTTGCGGGGTGTCGTGATGGTTCTTTTCACCCATCCCAAAAGTGCAACAAAGGCAAACAACAAGGGACTATCAGTTAATCACAACAAATGCACCTTTAGTAGGGGCCAAAACAGTAAACGCGATAGTGGGGATCTGAAAGGAGATAAAAGGTTAGAGAGAGAACAGGGCTATGGGAATAGCTACCAACACAGGCGAGATCCTCAGTGCTCCGGACGATGGGGATCCATCTGTCGTGTCGGGGGAGTCTTCGAAGTTCTGGTCGACTCGGGGCTCCAATTATAGTCCACAGAGGAGAGAGGGGGGGAACAAGTGTAATAATGAAAGTCCATTGTAATTGCCCCAAGGGAACGGGTGAGTCCACAGAAACCACCAAAGCAAGACGAATCCAATGAAGAATAAGTCCATTTGAATCACTGAAGGGAAACAGGTCATGTCATTAGTGGTCAGACCACCAATTTCCCCTCCTCCCTATAGCAGGGGTCTCAGTCTCAGTCCTTGGGAGGAGGGTTCTCATTCTTTCTTTGTCACAGTGGTAACGAGGCAGATGAGGGGTCTTCAGTGAAGGACCGCGAGAGTCACCCCAAAAGTTCATTGGGCTTAAGAACGGAGATTAGAAGCAGGCCGCGCATCAGGCTGTCCCGTGCTGGCTCCATGTCAGGTCTTTGCCAAGTCCTTGCCAACTCCTTGCCAAGTTCTTACCAGGCCTTGTTGGGAACAGCCAGCATGACGGTTCAGTGGTCCCACCTGTGCTGTGTCCTGTTCTAAGCCGGAACTACAGTGGGGGAAGGGATTCTTTCTTGTGGCAATCGGAAGGCAGAATGGAAAATGAGGGGCTTCTGACGGGCTCTTACAGCCTCGCATTCACACACATTCATCCCCCCTTTATTCGCCCTGTAATGCAAAGGATCTCCCAGTTGCCGAGCCGTGGGGGCTTTTAGCCGCTCGGCACGAAGCTCGGGTAGCTGGTACATCTGAGGGTCCACCAGAAGAACGGGAGGGACACTCGGGCTGCTGAAATCCTGCTCGTTGATTGAAGGGTCGCAGAAGGGGCAAACAGGGAGACAACGAAGCAGTAGAGAGGCAGATTCCGAGAGCCCCGAAGGGCGGGGTGAGGATTCTTTTACTGCGTAGGGGTAGGAGGGTTTAGCATTCCAGGGTACAATCGGGAGAAGGCTAAAGGGAGGGGAAATATAACATTAACCAGTGGGGAAAAGGGAAAGGAGTGTTCTTGGTGGAAGAACCGTGGAACAGAGAAGATTCTAGGCTAAGGGGCAGACTTGAACAACAACTGACAGGACAGGGGGAGGGTACAATTCTCTTACGAAAGGGGGTGGAGAACTCATACAACTGCTGTTTCCCATGGCAACCCTAGACTGCCTTCCCCAACCCCTCCCCCTGCACCAGTGACAGCTTTTAACACTGAAGGGCAGTGCTATTGTATAACAAACACTTAACTCTTAGCCCAGCCGGGCTCGCTGGCTACTTTTGCAAGCTTTTTACCAACTAGCGATGCTTGTAAGCGGTGCTTGTAACTCCTAGCTTGTACCACGCTCCCACTAGCTGCGCTATCAGCTAGCGGCGTTCAAAGCAGCTCCTCAAACCGCGGCTTGTGCCCGCGCGCCCGCTGCGCTATCAGCTGGGCCGCGCCTAAAGCACCTTTGCAAGCCCCGACTGAAACGATACGCGGAAGAAATCAATAGACTCCATAACCTGGGGTAGTTATGAAGTGGGTACGTATGTCAGCGCCCGGCACAAGTGAGATAGCTCTCCAAAACTTGTGCCCCGAGCCTCAGTCTGACCCACACTTTTATTCTTAAAGACGTTCCATATGCAATACATTGCACAACTTTTTCATGTATATTCCACCCCTGGCCCCGCCTGTCCTCGCTTCTCATGCGAAGTAAGTCCACGCCCTTCTGGGCATGCGTGGTTTGCTGTGGTGGTCGTACGGGGGTCTCTTGGTGGTCCTGAGGCTGACGATTGTGGTCTTCCTCATGATTGAACTTTTGAACTTTTCCTCTCTGCGCGTGCGCTTTTGGTCCTTTGGTGCTTATCTGAGTACGTCTGTCAGTCTTGATAGGCTTGGAGACAGAGGAGCTTCTTTATTTTAATTCAGAAGGAAAGGGTTCTTTCCTTCTTCTGGTATTGTTCTTTATGCAAGAAGCTTCAGAAATTTGCATTTTCCTTTGCCCTTTGTATTAGGCAGAGGTTTCTTAAGCAAAAGGTTGAAAATTCAACACATAACTCTACAAGCTAAATTAGAAATGCTTAATTCATTTTGTTAACCTAACTCTAAAAATCACTATTTCACCTCGAGAGCTGTCACAGAGCAGAAAGGAGCTGAGATGCTGAAAAGCAGCAAAGCTGAACTGCCTGCCTCAGCTTCAGCAGTGTGTAATTGACTGAAGGCGAAAAACCAAGCAGCAGAGCAGCGGGCTTCTGTGCGCACTGAAGGCAATTGCAAGAATCCAGCAGCTGCTCCTTGCCAAGCACAGTCAGCTGCCTGTGTTCTTGCTTCTTGACCAACTCACAGTTGCCCTTCTTCTCAGCAGCTGCCACCGTGTTCTCTGCATCTCGGAGCCTCTGGGGAGCAACAAGGATTTCCAAGGTGGGATGCATGAAAACCAAAATAAAAACTCAGGAAGGTTGTCCTGGAACACCTCCCATTGGCATGCCAAGAGTGAATTCAACAGGCTTGGAGAGCGGCAGCCACCGTCCTGCAGCAGTCTGCGAGCTTCGCACACAAGCCGGCTTCTTCGCGGCTTCGTTCTTCGCCTCTTGCAAGCTACCGCGATCTCCGGCTGCCGGAGGCCAAGAAGCGGCAACTTCGCGCACAGATGACTGGAGCGGCAGCGGTGCGCTCCGAAGCGCCGCTTTTGCCGAAAGACGCCGGGAAGCGGCACTTGCTTTCGGCCAGCTGCGGAGCTGCGTATTCTGCCTCTCTAGTCGCCTACATCTTAGCGAAAAGCTTTTCCGCTCCAGTTCTCAAGGAGAAAGTGTACCAGCACTGCTCACTTAGCCCGACCTTGCCAGGAAATAAGATTTGCTGCACATTCCAAGGACACTGCATTTTCCTGGGCAAGCTGCAACCTGCTGGCAGATGGCCGTGCTCTCTGCCCACTCCTGCCCAGTTCTTGGTACTAGCGGGCACGTTGCAGCCTGGCGAAGGCAAGAAACCTGGAGAGCTGTCACAGAGCAGAAGGGCAGCTGAGATGCTGAAAAGCAGCAAAGCTGAACAGCCTGCCTCAACTTCAGCAGTGTGTAATTGACTGAAGGCGAAAAACCAAGCAGCAGAGCAGCGGGCTTCTGTGCGCACTGAAGGCAATTGCAAGAATCCAGCAGCTGCTCCTCGCCAAGCACAGTCAACTGCCTGTGTTCTTGCTTCTTGACCAATTCACAGTTGCCCTTCTTTTCAGCAGCTGCCACCGTGTTCTCTGCATCTCGGAGCCTCTGGGGAGCAACAAGAATTTCCAAGGTGGGATGCATGAAAACCAAAATAAAAACTCAGGAAGGTTGTCCTGGAACACCTCCCATTGGCATGCCAAGAGTGAATTCAAGAGGCAGGAGAGCGGCAGCCACCGTCCTGCAGCTGTCTGCGAGCTTCGCACACAAGCCGGCTTCTTCGCGGCTTCGTTCTTCGCCTCTTGCAAGCTACCGCGATCTCCGGCTGCCGGAGGCCAAGAAGCGGCAACTTCGCGCACAGATGACTGGAGCGGCAGCGGTGCGCTCCGAAGCGCCGCTTTTGCCGAAAGACGCCGGGAAGCGGCACTTGCTTTCGGCCAGCTGCGGAGCTCCGTATTCTGCCTCTCTAGTCGCCTACATCTTAGCGAAAAGCTTTTCCGCTCCAGTTCTCAAGGAGAAAGTGTACCAGCACTGCTCACTTAGCCCGACCTTGCCAGGAAATAAGATTTGCTGCACATTCCAAGGACACTGCATTTTCCTGGGCAAGCTGCAACCTGCTGGCAGATGGCCGTGCTCTCTGCCCACTCCTGCCCAGCTCTGGGTAGTAGCGGGCACGTTGCAGCCTGGCGAAGGCAAGAAACCTGGAGAGCTGTCACAGAGCAGAAGGGCAGCTGAGATGCTGAAAAGCAGCAAAGCTGAACAGCCTGCCTCAACTTCAGCAGTGTGTAATTGACTGAAGGCGAAAAACCAAGCAGCAGAGCAGCGGGCTTCTGTGCGCACTGAAGGCAATTGCAAGAATCCAGCAGCTGCTCCTCGCCAAGCACAGTCAACTGCCTAGGTTCTTGCTTCTTGACCAATTCACAGTTGCCTTTCTTTTCAGCAGCTGCCACCGTGTTCTCTGCATCTCGGAGCCTCTGGGGAGCAACAAGGATTTCCAAGGTGGGATGTAGTAGGACTACGTCAAAACACAGGAAAATTGTCCTGGAACACCTTCCACTCGCATGCCAAGATTGAATTCAACAGGCTGGAGAGCAGCAGCCACCGTCCTGCAGCTGTCTGCGAGCTTCGCACACAAGCCGGCTTCTTCGCGGCTTCGTTCTTCGCCTCTTGCAAGCTACCGCGATCTCCGGCTGCCGGAGGCCAAGAAGCGGCAACTTCGCGCACAGATGACTGGAGCGGCAGCGGTGCGCTCCGAAGCGCCGCTTTTGCCGAAAGACGCCGGGAAGCGGCACTTGCTTTCGGCCAGCTGCGGAGCTGCGTATTCTGCCTCTCTAGTCGCCTACATCTTAGCGCAAAGCTTTTCCGCTCCAGTTCTCAAGGAGAAAGTGTCCCAGCACTGCTCACTTAGCCCGACCTTGCCAGGAAATAAGATTTGCTGCACATTCCAAGGACACTGCATTTTCCTGGGCAAGCTGCAACCTGCTGGCAGATGGCCGTGCTCTCTGCCCACTCCTGCCCAGTTCTTGCTACTAGCGGGCACGTTGCAGCCTGGCGAAGGGAAGAAACCTCTGAAACGATACGCGGAAGAAATAAATAGACTCCATAACCTGGGGTAATTATGAAGTGGGTACGTATGTCAGCGCCCGGCACAAGTGAGATAGCTCTCCAAAACTTGTGCCCCGAGCCTCAGTCTGACCCACACTTTTATTCTTAAAGACGTTCCATATGCAATACATTGCACAACTTTTTCATGCATATTCCATCCCTGGCCCCGCCTGTCCTCGCTTCTCATGCGAAGTAAGTCCACGCCCTTCTGGGCATGCGTGGTTTGCTGTGGTGGTCGTACGGGGGTCTCTTGGTGGTCCTGAGGCTGACGATTGTGGTCTTCCTCATGATTGAACTTTTGAACTTTTCCTCTCTGCGCGTGCGCTTTTGGTCCTTTGGTGCTTATCTGAGTACGTCTGTCAGTCTTGATAGGCTTGGAGACAGAGGAGCTTCTTTATCTGGGTTCTTTCCTTCTTCTGGTATTGTTCTCTATGCAAGAAGCTTCAGAAATTTGCATTTTCCTATGCCCTTTGTACTAGGCAGAGGTTTCTGAAGTAAAAGGTTGAAAATTCAACACATAACTCTACAAGCTAAATTAGAAATGCTTCATTCATTTTGTTAACCTAACTCTAAAAATCTCTGCTTCAGTCCCCCCTTTTCTTAAAATAGATTAAATTCTTTTACTACAGGGGTCTTGATTTAAATTCTGATCTACTATCATGACCGTCCTCTTTCAGTAAGATTCTAGGAGTTCTAGAGAGTGATGTCAGACTGGCCATGTGTTTTAACATCCTCGAATTCTACATGAGTGTTAAAGTAGACATCATTAAACTTACAGTAACTAAAATTAATAGGATTATAATTGGGTGACATAAAGTCTTCTAAACAGTGTATTTCACTAGTTATGACTTGTGTTTATTAGCTAGTGATTGGTGCTGGATACACCAAGTTAAGAGACTTAACATACAGGAGGTTAGTGACATGTCTTGGGTAGACATTCTCTTTCGCACCCCATATGGTTTTTCATAAAGCAATTCAAAGTGGTTTAGCTTTTCTTTAGTCTTGGGTTTGGTTCGGATCTGCAGTAGTGCTAATGGGAGGGATTGAGTCCATGACAAATTAGCTTCTTGTCCCAATTGTACAATTTGTTGTTTGATCAAATGATTCATTTTTTTTACCTGACCACTTGATTGTGGGTTATATGGGGTGCGAAGTTCTCAGTCTATGTTCAAGTATTGGCTAACTTGTTGCACGAATTTTACAATAAAATGTGGTCCTCTATTTGAGGAGATTGTGGCCAGGACTCTAAAGCGTGGTATGTTTTCTTGTACCAATACCTTAGTTACTTCTTGAGCTTTAGAAGTCCTGGTGGGGAATGCTTCTGGCCATCCTGAAAAGGTATCTGTTAGCACCAGGAAAAACTTATACCCCCCTTTTCTTGGCAATTCTGTACAATCAATCTGCCATTGCTGCTCCGGCCCATGACCCTTCCTCATCTGGCTAAGCTTTGGTTTGGGAGTATTTTTGGGGTTGGTCTGGAGGCAAAGGTCACATTGTCGAGTTGTAAATGTCTAGTTATGCTAGAGCATCAATACCCCAATGGTTTTCTGGTGTTCTTCCTTTATTAGGGACCATCATAAATAGGAGGGTAGAACTAATTTTCCTTCTATGGTGGCCCATCCCTCTTGGTTATAGTCTCCTTTTTGCTCATAGATTAATTTTTTTTCTGGTTTGTTGTATCTTGGCTTACCTTTAGGGGAAATTTGCCCGTCTTGCTGCTTCTTTTGCTTCCCTATCTGCCAGCTCGTTTCCTTCTTCCAATTCGGAGTTGATCTTCTGATGTGCCTTAATGTGCATGATCGCTACTTTCTCTGGCAACTGGACTGCTGCTAGAAGTGGCAGTACTTCTGATGCATCTTTAATATTTTTCCCTTGAGACTTCAGCAGTCCTCTCTCTTTCTAAATGGCTCTGTGAGCATGCACTACTCCAAATGCATACTTTGAGTCCGTGTATATGTTTATTTCTTTCCCTCTTGCCAATTCTAGGGCCCGAGTTAGAGCAATTATCTCGGCCTTCTGTGCAGAGGTATTTGTTGGCAGGGGCCCAGATGATATTACTTCCTTGCACGTTGGAACTGCCTAGCCGGCGTGCCGTTTTCCACTGATGATATAACTGCTTCCATCAGTAAACGAGACTTCTGCATTCTCGAGAGGGGTGTCCTTCGAGTCAGGGCAGCTGGAGTAGGTGGCTTCAATGGTCTCCAGGCAGTCATGTTCCACTGGTTCCCCTTGGTTTCTACTGAGGAAGGAGGCTGGATTGACAATGTTAGCCACTACTATCTCTACATCATCTTGCTCCGCTATGATAGCTTGGTATCTCAGGAGCCGTTGTGGGGAAAGCCAATGCCCACCTTTTACCTCTAGCACTGCAGACACTGTGTGAGACACTAGCACAGTTCTTTTCTGGCCTAGGGTGAATTTGTGTGCCTCTTGGATGTTCAGGACGACTGCTGCAACAGCTCTGAGGCACCCAGGCCACCCTTTAGCTGCTGTATCCAATTGCTTAGAGAAGTAAGCCACTGCTCTCCGATATGGGCCCAGGTCCTGTGCTAGTATTCCTAAGGCGATTCCTTGCTTCTCATGGGAGAATAAAAGGAAAGGCTTACTCACGTCCGGCAATCTCAGGGCTGGAGCTGACATGAGGGCTTTTTTCAGCTGGTTGAAAGCTTGCGTAGCTTCCTTTGTCTCTTGGATGTTCCTGCTTTCAGTTGCAATCAGTTCATAGAAGGGCTTAACAAACAGTCCATAGTTACAGATCCATAACCTGCACCACCCTGTCATCCTCAGGAAAGTTCGTAGTTCCTTTACCGTCTGAGGTTTTGGGGTCTGGCATATTGCCTCCTTCCGGCTTTGGCCCAAGGTACGTTGTCTAGCACTGACTTCCTAACCCAGATAAGTTACTTTCTGTTTTACTACTTGGGCTTTTTTCTTTGATACTCGGTACCCTTGGAGCCCCAAAAAGTTCAAGAGGCTTATCGTCCAGGCCGTGCATGCTTCCCTTGTCCGTGTGGCTATCAGGATGTCATCTACGTACTCTAGCAACTTCCCTTCCTCTGGAGGGGCTTCTCAGGTCTCTAATTCTTTTGCAAGTTGTTCTCCAAACAAAGTGGGTGAGTTTTTGAATCCTTGTGGGAGTCTGGTCCATGTCAGTTGAGTTCTTCGCCCGCTCTTAGGATTTTCCCATTCAAATGCAAAAATTTTCTGGCTTCGTGGATAGGAAGGCAAAAGAAGGCATCTTTTAAATCTAAAACGGTAAACCAAGTTAGCTCGGGGGTTAAGCAAGTTAATAACGTGTAGGGATTGGCCACCACAGGATACAGATCCTCCGTGACCTTGTTTATGGCCCGCAGATCCTGTACTAACCGGTATGACCCATCAGGTTTACCAACTGGTAGGATAGGGGTATTAACACTTACATAACATAAGTTGGAACAAGGTATTATAGACAATATCATGGTCATCAATGGAAGCAATATTTGATGGAACTTTTTCAGTTCTGAGGGTTCGTAACTTGTGTTTGTCGGTGACAGCAGGGAAGCACAGTGAGGCTGCTTAACAGGGCAGGATGCATACATATACTTTCCTTCGTCTACATTCACTTAACTTTATTTTACTTACTCTTACACATAACAAAACAACCACAACAACAAGGTACCTTTTCTTTTTCAACACACCTATTACACTTGTAGGTGTCCCTGGCTAGTCCCAGTGTTCTTGGATACCCCTCAATCTAGCTGTGTGGTTCCCAACTCTAGATCCTGTCAGACTTCTCTTCAAACTGGCAAAATTTTTACTCAATCTTGGGTGCTCTCAACAACCCAGCAAACTTAATTCTGGGTGCTCTTGCAATGTTAATCCCTCAACCCAGCAGGTTTGACTTAACCCTGGATGCTCTTGGAACATTAATCCCTCAATCCAGCAGGTTTGAATCAACCCTGGATGCTCTTGGAACATTAATCCCTCAATCCAGCAGGTTTGAATCAACCCTGGATGCTCTTGGAATATTAATCCCTCAATCCAGCAGGTTTGATCTTGGATGTTCTCGGGCATTCTTATCCCTCAATCCAGCAGAATTTTTAGGGGCCCCTCCTACACATTTTACCTTTTATTTTTCCCCAATAGATTATGCCAAGAAAACCCTCTTTTTACCTTTTCATTAATTTGTTTTTCTAATTAATTACCTTTTACTCCCCCCCCCCCCCCCCCACTAAGGGGTCCCACTCTTTCTCTGAGACCCAGTCCCAGGGGGGGTTCTCTCACTCTTTTTATTACTCGCTTCGTCTCTTTACTGGCCGCTTTTCTCGCGAAAAAGACGGAAACGCAGCATGGGAGACTGCCGCTCTCGCTTAGCAGGTCTGGGGTAACCAGCCCGCCTCTGTCACGATCCGCTTCTTCCGGGGTGTCGTGATGGTTCTTTTCACCCATCCCAAAAGTGCAACAAAGGCAAACAACAAGGGACTATCAGTTAATCACAACAAATGCACCTTTAGTAGGGGCCAAAACAGTAAACGCGATAGTGGGGATCTGAAAGGAGATAAAAGGTTAGAGAGAGAAGAGGGCTATGGGAATAGCTACCAACACAGGCGAGATCCTCAGTGCTCCGGACGATGGGGATCCGTCTGTCGTGTCGGGGGAGTCTTCGAAGTTCTGGTCGACTCGGGGCTCCAATTATAGTCCACAGAGGAGAGAGGGGGGGAACAAGTGTAATAATGAAAGTCCATTGTAATCGCCCCGAGGGAACGGGTGAGTCCACAGAAACCACCAAAGCAAGACGAATCCAATGAAGAATAAGTCCATTTGAATCACTGAAGGGAAACAGGTCATGTCATTAGTGGTCAGACCACCAATTTCCCCTCCTCCCTATAGCAGGGGTCTCAGTCTCAGTCCTTGGGAGGAGGGTTCTCATTCTTTCTTTGTCACAGTGGTAACGAGGCAGATGAGGGGTCTTCAGTGAAGGACCGCGAGAGTCACCCCAAAAGTTCATTGGGCTTAAGAACGGAGATTAGAAGCAGGCCGCGCATCAGGCTGTCCCGTGCTGGCTCCATGTCAGGTCTTTGCCAAGTCCTTGCCAACTCCTTGCCAAGTTCTTACCAGGCCTTGTTGGGAACAGCCAGCATGACGGTTCAGTGGTCCCACCTGTGCTGTGTCCTGTTCTAAGCCGGAACTACAGTGGGGGAAGGGATTCTTTCTTGTGGCAATCGGAAGGCAGAATGGAAAATGAGGGGCTTCTGACGGGCTCTTACACCACCCCGTGACTGACGATTGCCCTCGAAAGATCTTCATCAGCAGGATTCCATGGTGTCGTCGTGGAGTCTTCAGGACTCGTCAAGTGTTGGCAGCAGGTCCCAGGGAAAAGAGAAGAGGAAAAGGGAAAGAAAGCGAAAACGGGAAAACTAAAACAATCACAACATATTAGTAATCACAACAAATTATAATTAAACAATAAGCAAAATACAATTAGTAAATCAATAATAGTTATTTAAATAATAATCAATAGGAATCAATGAAACAATAAATTGATCAAATAATAAACCAGTATCATCAATATTAAACAGTAAAGTAATAAACCTAGTATAATCGATATTACTCAGTACAATTTTATAAACAATAAACAAAAATAATTAAAACAGCGATTAGAACAAATCATAAAAGAAAATGATGTAAAACATATCTTCTAACCTTATCATCTTCTTGTGTCTACTGTCCTGGGAACATCTCTAGTGTAAAGGATGTCGGCCAAGTGGTGTGCATTAATTATAGATGTTAATTTTGTTCATCGTTTCATCATTCTCCAATTTACAATAAGCAAGATTACTGATAAAACAAAACCAATCATAACTAAAATCAGAAGAACAACAATGGGATGACACAATTTCTTCAGGATACCGGTGGCGGTGGGTGACCACCCGAAAAGGGTATCCCACCACTTGTGCTCGGCATCACTTTTCACCCTTTCTACAACACGATGTATTTCTTGCACATGATGATGAACAGTTACCAGAGTTTTCTGTCCATTCCCCTTGATTTTTCCTAGGATCTCTATTAGATCTTGATGAAGTAATAATTGCTTGACCAGAGAAAGGTTCATCCCAATGGGAGTAGGCAGTAGCTTGTGAATCAACGTGAGATTGGATTCTAAAAGTTCATGTGAAGTAACTGGAGCTACAAAAGAAAAATCACATCCTGCAATTTTAGTAAAGTTGCAAGCACAAAAATTGGAATGATTTTTAGTAGCTACTACTGTACTTTCTATAAACACAGTATCCCAAGCGGTTCTGAAGCAGGCACACCCATTGTCTGTAGATACAAGGACTGTTTCAGAAGTCTCGTTAGGATGAATATCAAAATGACAGCTATTTTGTTCTGTCTCCAGACAAATATCTTGAGCTACAATTGCATTACCTTCACAGATAAACCCTAGTTGTTCTCAGATGGTACAGGACTCTAAATTGACAGTTTGCCATTTGTCATCAATTTGACGGGCCCATTCTCTATGTTCAGAAGGATAGAAAGTGGGTCCATCATGATTTAATCCTAGTGCAATGATAGGGAATATCAAATGCACCGAGGCATTTCTTATGGTCAACGCAAATGCTGTGGCTGTGTTTGTGTTAGGGTCATAGGTAAAATTCACTAAATTCCACCAGGATTGGAAATCTCTTTCAAAGTCAGTGGCACTGTCCCAGACTATTTTCCTCATTTCAGTGGGAAAAGTGCCTTCTTCACCTTCTCTTATAATTGAGGCAGCAACTGACTGCATCCATCATTGAGCCTGGATACGGCTAAGAGCTAAGGAAACGTTGCTTTGTGTGGCATTAAGTGCATCAATGATCAATTTGCTATTATTTACATTTATCTTTTCCCAATTTGCTAGAATGTTTGATAGCAACCACTGATGTGTTCCCAAGGCTGATAAGGACGATTGCAGTGGTTGTTGTATTTTGGTTAAATCTTTAGTTGTGGAAGCCAATTTATTCATTCATACTTCTGAATCAATACTATTTAGGATTCCCAATCCTGTTCCCACAAGACCAGTTATGTCTCTTGGCAGCCGGTTTTTAGGAGGCTTCCACTGTCGCAGCCAGGTTGTCCAAGCCTGAAAAGAGGTCTGCAAAAAGGGTGAACAAGCTGGTTGTATTTCTCAGATATTGTTTTGCATCAGCAATTTGACTTGTTTAAGAGACCATAACAGATTAAACAATATCTGTTGTTGGCCAGTTTTCCTGATTCTATATGGTCCAATTTCAAAAATTTTCGGGCTAAGTGTAACCAGTGGTTGGGTGGTAGGTGTCACAACATTAACATCAAGTCCTACTCCAGTATTTGAATCAATACTTTCAACTTAAAAAACAAAAACAAAAACAAAAACAAAACAAAACAAAAAAAAAGTGCTTCAGTATTGTTGGACCAAAACCAAACTACTTCTACAGTTTGTGTTCATGTGAAATTGTGCCAACAATCCTGTATGCTTGGCTGCGTACAAACCTTTTTGTGCTTCAAGAGATCCTTTCACTTTTTCTGCATGCTACCACAATTAGTTCAGACCACGGTCACTCAGCTGCTTTCTGGCCATGGGGTTGCGGTAGGATGCAGAAAAGTATTACCAGTTTTATCATGGATTAGGTGGTCTTCATGTCCCTCGGAGTTCTTCTGAGAAAGTAAACACAACAGAATTCTGCCGCCGAGAGGCAGAAAAGTTAGAATGATGGAATTATCCAGCATGTATTTGTCCAATGCTCTTTCCCTAGAGCACCAGAGGATTCCCATGCATATTTCTTCAGAGGGGGTTTTAGCACAAGTGCTACTAGTCCTATAGTAAGAGAGGTCCACCAGAACAGGTTGGCCAGGGTCATGAGCTGGATTATTAGGATCATTTGGTACAGAGCATAGGAGTCAGTGTAGATGCAGACCAAAGAGGAATTCTGTGCTTCTCATTGAAAAACACTCCAGACAGCTATCAGCTCCCCACTGTGTGTACTACCTTCTCCCTCTGTAATCATTTGCTCACCAGAGGAAAAGTGGAGGGCTTCTGCCCTAGATTTCCATACTTTTCCTTCCCCTTTAGCAAAAGCATCAGTAAACCAAGAGTTTGCTGATTGTTCGGGGCAGAAAGGAGGGGTTACTTTGATTACAGAGGCAGGTTTGTCCAAGCTCTCAGTTTCTTGGATTGCTAAAGTTTTTACAGCTCCTTCTGTCATTGAGAAGAAGTTACAGTAATGTTCAACCTGAGCATACCACTTTCTCACTGAGGCCCTCTGGGCCACCCCGTCAGGAGGGGGACTCCCACTAGTGACTGTCTTAATAACCTTGAAGGGGCCTCTCAATACAATTGGTTGTTTTTGTGCAATTTTTTCTACTTCTAGGAAAGCTAAGATAACCATCAACAATCCTTTTTCCCAGGTAGTGTATCTTTTCTCAGCATCTTTGGAACCACGGGAATCAAAACCAACAGGTCTTGTCGGAGCCTCAGGACCCCGCTGCCATATGTGTACTGACAGCCCTGAGGAGGCAAATGCCCATTCCACCTGGAAAGGATCTGTAGGATGGATAGGGCCCAGTGCTTGATGAGCTGTTGCTTCAAAAATCAGCAATTGCAATGCTGACTCCTGAGAAAGACTCCAATCCCATTTCACCCCTTTCCTCAACAAGTCATAAAGGGGAACAAATGGGTCGTTCCAGTGACTAGGAAATCTGTCTGGTCTTTCTACAGGAGATACAGCTGCTATCGTTTTTGGAAGGAGAATTGCTGTAGGTTTGAGTGATTCTGGAAGCCCACAAATTCAAGGGGTCATTATCTTGGGCTTCACAGGTAATTGCATCAGGGATTCAAAGCCAGGAATTCATTTCTTTTGGTGAGTCATTTGCAGGCAAGCAGCTTTGTGCACATTTTCCAAGAGCTGGTCGGGGGTACTAATTCTAGCTATGGGATCTCCCCTTTCCAAGGGGCTTGTTCCCCCGGCCCAAAAAGCTGCACGCTGTGTCAGGGACCATGTGTCACCTTTCTCTCCTGTTGTTAAGAAGACACCATGTCCCCAATACCCACTGGCTTCCTGTTCAGTGAATTGAATTTGATCACCACCAGTGAGGGACACCCGGAAAACATATTCTGTTTCTGATTCATGTGGAGGCTGTCCGTATTCCCTTTTAAGCTTAGCTAGCTCGGTGGCCGTGTTTAGTTGTGATGGTATGCGTTTGGTTGTGATGTGAGGTTCCAGATCATCATCACTGAGATAGTTCTACTCTGTTTTAATCAAGGGTCTCAAGTGATGGCAGCAATGTTCCCCACAATTACTTGCTGCTTCAAGTTCTTGATGAGGATAGATTTGTTTAATGTGAGGAGTTTCCTTCTCCTCAAGCTCTGTAGAGGAATCAGCATGATGTGATTTGTTAATATGTTCCTCTGTTAAGGCAGCTCGCAATGCATAGATCACATTTTTTTGCTTCATAGAACTGTTTTTGCAAAATTTCAACTAGATTTTGAAGGGAGTCTATTATAGCATGTTCCTCACTTCTTCGCTCAAAGCCATTTTCTATAGCTGCCATAAGACAAGCTCCCAAAACTGAGCAGAAGATAGTTTTATTTTTGCCCAGTTTGAATTTTGTTTCATGTTGTAATGAACACACTCTATCAATAACATTTTCTAAGTTCAACCAATTACTCTGTGCCCATTTTTCTCCTTCTGTAGAAGGTTTGGCATTGTGTTTGGCTAGTAGTGCATAAAATTCAGCTTTAATTTCAAGGGTAAGATTGTCACTCATTTTGTGAAGGGACCAAAACCACGACAGGGAGCTACAAACTTAAGTTCCACAAAACTACACAGCCCTCGCTGTGTCGCCCTTCGCTTCCCTGGCTGGGTGAAAGGACAATCATCTGCCTGGGAGGCTCTGCTTAGTTGCTTCAAGTTGTCCCTTCCTTCCCAGACCACATACACACAACAACAACAAAACAACAGTGTCCCGCCCTTTGCACTAAGGGATCCTTTATGAATTGCCAAAGACAGTATGGGTGCCTTTTCAGCTGCAACCCTTCTGTCTAGACAGAAATCCTGTCCGTGACGCCAATTTTAATGTCACGATCCGTTTCTTGCGGGGTGTCGTGATGGTTCTTTTCACCCATCCCAAAAGTGCAACAAAGGCAAACAACAAGGGACTATCAGTTAATCACAACAAATGCACCTTCAGTAGGGGCCAAAACAGTAAACGCGATAGTGGGGATCTGAAAGGAGATAAAAGGTTAGAGAGAGAACAGGGCTATGGGAATAGCTACCAACACAGGCGAGATCCTCAGTGCTCCGGACGATGGGGATCCATCTGTCGTGTCGGGGGAGTCTTCGAAGTTCTGGTCGACTCGGGGCTCCAATTATAGTCCACAGAGGAGAGAGGGGGGGAACAAGTGTAATAATGAAAGTCCATTGTAATTGCCCCAAGGGAACGGGTGAGTCCACAGAAACCACCAAAGCAAGACGAATCCAATGAAGAATAAGTCCATTTGAATCACTGAAGGGAAACAGGTCATGTCATTAGTGGTCAGACCACCAATTTCCCCTCCTCCCTATAGCAGGGGTCTCAGTCTCAGTCCTTGGGAGGAGGGTTCTCATTCTTTCTTTGTCACAGTGGTAACGAGGCAGATGAGGGGTCTTCAGTGAAGGACCGCGAGAGTCACCCCAAAAGTTCATTGGGCTTAAGAACGGAGATTAGAAGCAGGCCGCGCATCAGGCTGTCCCGTGCTGGCTCCATGTCAGGTCTTTGCCAAGTCCTTGCCAACTCCTTGCCAAGTTCTTACCAGGCCTTGTTGGGAACAGCCAGCATGACGGTTCAGTGGTCCCACCTGTGCTGTGTCCTGTTCTAAGCCGGAACTACAGTGGGGGAAGGGATTCTTTCTTGTGGCAATCGGAAGGCAGAATGGAAAATGAGGGGCTTCTGACGGGCTCTTACAGCCTCGCATTCACAGACATTCATCCCCCCTTTATTCGCCCTGTAATGCAAAGGATCTCCCAGTTGCCGAGCCGTGGGGGCTTTTAGCCGCTCGGCACGAAGCTCGGGTAGCTGGTACATCTGAGGGTCCACCAGAAGAACGGGAGGGACACTCGGGCTGCTGAAATCCTGCTCGTTGATTGAAGGGTCGCAGAAGGGGCAAACAGGGAGACAACGAAGCAGTAGAGAGGCAGATTCCGAGAGCCCCGAAGGGCGGGGTGAGGATTCTTTTACTGCGTAGGGGTAGGAGGGTTTAGCATTCCAGGGTACAATCGGGAGAAGGCTAAAGGGAGGGGAAATATAACATTAACCAGTGGGGAAAAGGGAAAGGAGTGTTCTTGGTGGAAGAACCGTGGAACAGAGAAGATTCTAGGCTAAGGGGCAGACTTGAACAACAACTGACAGGACAGGGGGAGGGTACAATTCTCTTACGAAAGGGGGTGGAGAACTCATACAACTGCTGTTTCCCATGGCAACCCTAGACTGCCTTCCCCAACCCCTCCCCCTGCACCAGTGACAGCTTTTAACACTGAAGGGCAGTGCTATTGTATAACAAACACTTAACTCTTAGCCCAGCCGGGCTCGCTGGCTACTTTTGCAAGCTTTTTACCAACTAGCGATGCTTGTAAGCGGTGCTTGTAACTCCTAGCTTGTACCACGCTCCCACTAGCTGCGCTATCAGCTAGCGGCGTTCAAAGCAGCTCCTCAAACCGCGGCTTGTGCCCGCGCGCCCGCTGCGCTATCAGCTGGGCCGCGCCTAAAGCACCTTTGCAAGCCCCGACTGAAACGATACGCGGAAGAAATCAATAGACTCCATAACCTGGGGTAGTTATGAAGTGGGTACGTATGTCAGCGCCCGGCACAAGTGAGATAGCTCTCCAAAACTTGTGCCCCGAGCCTCAGTCTGACCCACACTTTTATTCTTAAAGACGTTCCATATGCAATACATTGCACAACTTTTTCATGCATATTCCATCCCTGGCCCCGCCTGTCCTCGCTTCTCATGCGAAGTAAGTCCACGCCCTTCTGGGCATGCGTGGTTTGCTGTGGTGGTCGTACGGGGGTCTCTTGGTGGTCCTGAGGCTGAAGATTGTGGTCTTCCTCATGATTGAACTTTTGAACTTTTCCTCTCTGCGCGTGCGCTTTTGGTCCTTTGGTGCTTATCTGAGTACGTCTGTCAGTCTTGATAGGCTTGGAGACAGAGGAGCTTCTTTATCTGGGTTCTTTCCTTCTTCTGGTATTGTTCTCTATGCAAGAAGCTTCAGAAATTTGCATTTTCCTATGCCCTTTGTACTAGGCAGAGGTTTCTGAAGTAAAAGGTTGAAAATTCAACACATAACTCTACAAGCTAAATTAGAAATGCTTCATTCATTTTGTTAACCTAACTCTAAAAATCTCTGCTTCAGTCCCCCCTTTTCTTAAAATAGATTAAATTCTTTTACTACAGGGGTCTTGATTTAAATTCTGATCTACTATCATGACCGTCCTCTTTCAGTAAGATTCTAGGAGTTCTAGAGAGTGATGTCAGACTGGCCATGTGTTTTAACATCCTCGAATTCTACATGAGTGTTAAAGTAGACATCATTAAACTTACAGTAACTAAAATTAATAGGATTATAATTGGGTGACATAAAGTCTTCTAAACAGTGTATTTCACTAGTTATGACTTGTGTTTATTAGCTAGTGATTGGTGCTGGATACACCAAGTTAAGAGACTTAACATACAGGAGGTTAGTGACATGTCTTGGGTAGACATTCTCTTTCGCACCCCATATGGTTTTTCATAAAGCAATTCAAAGTGGTTTAGCTTTTCTTTAGTCTTGGGTTTGGTTCGGATCTGCAGTAGTGCTAA
This sequence comes from Vidua macroura, assembly GCF_024509145.1. Lineage (NCBI taxonomy): Eukaryota > Metazoa > Chordata > Aves > Passeriformes > Viduidae > Vidua > Vidua macroura. The sequence goes on along the minus strand of NC_071596.1, from coordinate 302,962 downwards.
TGGGAGGGATTGAGTCCATGACAAATTAGCTTCTTGTCCCAATTGTACAATTTGTTGTTTGATCAAATGATTCATTTTTTTTACCTGACCACTTGATTGTGGGTTATATGGGGTGCGAAGTTCTCAGTCTATGTTCAAGTATTGGCTAACTTGTTGCACGAATTTTACAATAAAATGTGGTCCTCTATTTGAGGAGATTGTGGCCAGGACTCTAAAGCGTGGTATGTTTTCTTGTACCAATACCTTAGTTACTTCTTGAGCTTTAGAAGTCCTGGTGGGGAATGCTTCTGGCCATCCTGAAAAGGTATCTGTTAGCACCAGGAAAAACTTATACCCCCCTTTTCTTGGCAATTCTGTACAATCAATCTGCCATTGCTGCTCCGGCCCATGACCCTTCCTCATCTGGCTAAGCTTTGGTTTGGGAGTATTTTTGGGGTTGGTCTGGAGGCAAAGGTCACATTGTCGAGTTGTAAATGTCTAGTTATGCTAGAGCATCAATACCCCAATGGTTTTCTGGTGTTCTTCCTTTATTAGGGACCATCATAAATAGGAGGGTAGAACTAATTTTCCTTCTATGGTGGCCCATCCCTCTTGGTTATAGTCTCCTTTTTGCTCATAGATTAATTTTTTTTCTGGTTTGTTGTATCTTGGCTTACCTTTAGGGGAAATTTGCCCGTCTTGCTGCTTCTTTTGCTTCCCTATCTGCCAGCTCGTTTCCTTCTTCCAATTCGGAGTTGATCTTCTGATGTGCCTTAATGTGCATGATCGCTACTTTCTCTGGCAACTGGACTGCTGCTAGAAGTGGCAGTACTTCTGATGCATCTTTAATATTTTTCCCTTGAGACTTCAGCAGTCCTCTCTCTTTCTAAATGGCTCTGTGAGCATGCACTACTCCAAATGCATACTTTGAGTCCGTGTATATGTTTATTTCTTTCCCTCTTGCCAATTCTAGGGCCCGAGTTAGAGCAATTATCTCGGCCTTCTGTGCAGAGGTATTTGTTGGCAGGGGCCCAGATGATATTACTTCCTTGCACGTTGGAACTGCCTAGCCGGCGTGCCGTTTTCCACTGATGATATAACTGCTTCCATCAGTAAACGAGACTTCTGCATTCTCGAGAGGGGTGTCCTTCGAGTCAGGGCAGCTGGAGTAGGTGGCTTCAATGGTCTCCAGGCAGTCATGTTCCACTGGTTCCCCTTGGTTTCTACTGAGGAAGGAGGCTGGATTGACAATGTTAGCCACTACTATCTCTACATCATCTTGCTCCGCTATGATAGCTTGGTATCTCAGGAGCCGTTGTGGGGAAAGCCAATGCCCACCTTTTACCTCTAGCACTGCAGACACTGTGTGAGACACTAGCACAGTTCTTTTCTGGCCTAGGGTGAATTTGTGTGCCTCTTGGATGTTCAGGACGACTGCTGCAACAGCTCTGAGGCACCCAGGCCACCCTTTAGCTGCTGTATCCAATTGCTTAGAGAAGTAAGCCACTGCTCTCCGATATGGGCCCAGGTCCTGTGCTAGTATTCCTAAGGCGATTCCTTGCTTCTCATGGGAGAATAAAAGGAAAGGCTTACTCACGTCCGGCAATCTCAGGGCTGGAGCTGACATGAGGGCTTTTTTCAGCTGGTTGAAAGCTTGCGTAGCTTCCTTTGTCTCTTGGATGTTCCTGCTTTCAGTTGCAATCAGTTCATAGAAGGGCTTAACAAACAGTCCATAGTTACAGATCCATAACCTGCACCACCCTGTCATCCTCAGGAAAGTTCGTAGTTCCTTTACCGTCTGAGGTTTTGGGGTCTGGCATATTGCCTCCTTCCGGCTTTGGCCCAAGGTACGTTGTCTAGCACTGACTTCCTAACCCAGATAAGTTACTTTCTGTTTTACTACTTGGGCTTTTTTCTTTGATACTCGGTACCCTTGGAGCCCCAAAAAGTTCAAGAGGCTTATCGTCCAGGCCGTGCATGCTTCCCTTGTCCGTGTGGCTATCAGGATGTCATCTACGTACTCTAGCAACTTCCCTTCCTCTGGAGGGGCTTCTCAGGTCTCTAATTCTTTTGCAAGTTGTTCTCCAAACAAAGTGGGTGAGTTTTTGAATCCTTGTGGGAGTCTGGTCCATGTCAGTTGAGTTCTTCGCCCGCTCTTAGGATTTTCCCATTCAAATGCAAAAATTTTCTGGCTTCGTGGATAGGAAGGCAAAAGAAGGCATCTTTTAAATCTAAAACGGTAAACCAAGTTAGCTCGGGGGTTAAGCAAGTTAATAACGTGTAGGGATTGGCCACCACAGGATACAGATCCTCCGTGACCTTGTTTATGGCCCGCAGATCCTGTACTAACCGGTATGACCCATCAGGTTTACCAACTGGTAGGATAGGGGTATTAACACTTACATAACATAAGTTGGAACAAGGTATTATAGACAATATCATGGTCATCAATGGAAGCAATATTTGATGGAACTTTTTCAGTTCTGAGGGTTCGTAACTTGTGTTTGTCGGTGACAGCAGGGAAGCACAGTGAGGCTGCTTAACAGGGCAGGATGCATACATATACTTTCCTTCGTCTACATTCACTTAACTTTATTTTACTTACTCTTACACATAACAAAACAACCACAACAACAAGGTACCTTTTCTTTTTCAACACACCTATTACACTTGTAGGTGTCCCTGGCTAGTCCCAGTGTTCTTGGATACCCCTCAATCTAGCTGTGTGGTTCCCAACTCTAGATCCTGTCAGACTTCTCTTCAAACTGGCAAAATTTTTACTCAATCTTGGGTGCTCTCAACAACCCAGCAAACTTAATTCTGGGTGCTCTTGCAATGTTAATCCCTCAACCCAGCAGGTTTGACTTAACCCTGGATGCTCTTGGAACATTAATCCCTCAATCCAGCAGGTTTGAATCAACCCTGGATGCTCTTGGAACATTAATCCCTCAATCCAGCAGGTTTGAATCAACCCTGGATGCTCTTGGAATATTAATCCCTCAATCCAGCAGGTTTGATCTTGGATGTTCTCGGGCATTCTTATCCCTCAATCCAGCAGAATTTTTAGGGGCCCCTCCTACACATTTTACCTTTTATTTTTCCCCAATAGATTATGCCAAGAAAACCCTCTTTTTACCTTTTCATTAATTTGTTTTTCTAATTAATTACCTTTTACTCCCCCCCCCCCCCCCCACTAAGGGGTCCCACTCTTTCTCTGAGACCCAGTCCCAGGGGGGGTTCTCTCACTCTTTTTATTACTCGCTTCGTCTCTTTACTGGCCGCTTTTCTCGCGAAAAAGACGGAAACGCAGCATGGGAGACTGCCGCTCTCGCTTAGCAGGTCTGGGGTAACCAGCCCGCCTCTGTCACGATCCGCTTCTTCCGGGGTGTCGTGATGGTTCTTTTCACCCATCCCAAAAGTGCAACAAAGGCAAACAACAAGGGACTATCAGTTAATCACAACAAATGCACCTTTAGTAGGGGCCAAAACAGTAAACGCGATAGTGGGGATCTGAAAGGAGATAAAAGGTTAGAGAGAGAACAGGGCTATGGGAATAGCTACCAACACAGGCGAGATCCTCAGTGCTCCGGACGATGGGGATCCGTCTGTCGTGTCGGGGGAGTCTTCGAAGTTCTGGTCGACTCGGGCCTCCAATTATAGTCCACAGAGGAGAGAGGGGGGGAACAAGTGTAATAATGAAAGTCCATTGTAATCGCCCCGAGGGAACGGGTGAGTCCACAGAAACCACCAAAGCAAGACGAATCCAATGAAGAATAAGTCCATTTGAATCACTGAAGGGAAACAGGTCATGTCATTAGTGGTCAGACCACCAATTTCCCCTCCTCCCTATAGCAGGGGTCTCAGTCTCAGTCCTTGGGAGGAGGGTTCTCATTCTTTCTTTGTCACAGTGGTAACGAGGCAGATGAGGGGTCTTCAGTGAAGGACCGCGAGAGTCACCCCAAAAGTTCATTGGGCTTAAGAACGGAGATTAGAAGCAGGCCGCGCATCAGGCTGTCCCGTGCTGGCTCCATGTCAGGTCTTTGCCAAGTCCTTGCCAACTCCTTGCCAAGTTCTTACCAGGCCTTGTTGGGAACAGCCAGCATGACGGTTCAGTGGTCCCACCTGTGCTGTGTCCTGTTCTAAGCCGGAACTACAGTGGGGGAAGGGATTCTTTCTTGTGGCAATCGGAAGGCAGAATGGAAAATGAGGGGCTTCTGACGGGCTCTTACACCACCCCGTGACTGACGATTGCCCTCGAAAGATCTTCATCAGCAGGATTCCATGGTGTCGTCGTGGAGTCTTCAGGACTCGTCAAGTGTTGGCAGCAGGTCCCAGGGAAAAGAGAAGAGGAAAAGGGAAAGAAAGAGAAAAAGGGAAAACTAAAACAATCACAACATATTAGTAATCACAACAAATTATAATTAAACAATAAGCAAAATACAATTAGTAAATCAATAATAGTTATTTAAATAATAATCAATATGAATCAATTAAACAATAAATTGATCAAATAATAAACCAGTATCATCAATATTAAACAGTAAAGTAATAAACCTAGTATAATCGATATTACTCAGTACAATTTTATAAACAATAAACAAAAATAATTAAAACAGCGATTAGAACAAATCATAAAAGAAAATGATGTAAAACATATCTTCTAACCTTATCATCTTCTTGTGTCTACTGTCCTGGGAACATCTCTAGTGTAAAGGATGTCGGCCAAGTGGTGTGCATTAATTATAGATGTTAATTTTGTTCATCGTTTCATCATTCTCCAATTTACAATAAGCAAGATTACTGATAAAACAAAACCAATCATAACTAAAATCAGAAGAACAACAATGGGATGACACAATTTCTTCAGGATACCGGTGGCGGTGGGTGACCACCCGAAAAGGGTATCCCACCACTTGTGCTCGGCATCACTTTTCACCCTTTCTACAACACGATGTATTTCTTGCACATGATGATGAACAGTTACCAGAGTTTTCTGTCCATTCCCCTTGATTTTTCCTAGGATCTCTATTAGATCTTGATGAAGTAATAATTGCTTTACCAGAGAAAGGTTCATCCCAATGGCAGTAGGCAGTAGCTTGTGAATCAACGTGAGATTGGATTCTAAAAGTTCATGTGAAGTAACTGGAGCTACAAAAGAAAAATCACATCCTGCAATTTTAGTAAAGTTGCAAGCACAAAAATTGGAATGATTTTTAGTAGCTACTACTGTACTTTCTATAAACACAGTATCCCAAGCGGTTCTGAAGCAGGCACACCCATTGTCTGTAGATACAAGGACTGTTTCAGAAGTCTCGTTAGGATGCATATCAAAATGACAGCTATTTTGTTCTGTGTCCAGACAAATATCTTGAGCTACAATTGCATTACCTTCACAGATAAGCCCTAGTTGTTCTCAGATGGTACAGGACTCTAAATTGACAGTTTGCCATTTGTCATCAATTTGACGGGCCCATTCTCTATGTTCAGAAGGATAGAAAGTGGGTCCATCATGATTTAATCCTAGTGCAATGATAGGGAATATCAAATGCACCCAGGCATTTCTTATGGTCAACGCAAATGCTGTGGCTGTGTTTGTGTTAGGGTCATAGGTAAAATTCACTAAATTCCACCAGGATTGGAAATCTCTTTCAAAGTCAGTGGCACTGTCCCAGACTATTTTCCTCATTTCAGTGGGAAAAGTGCCTTCTTCACCTTCTCTTATAATTGAGGCAGCAACTGACTGCATCCATCATTGAGCCTGGATACGGCTAAGAGCTAAGGAAACGTTGCTTTGTGTGGCATTAAGTGCATCAATGATCAATTTGCTATTATTTACATTTATCTTTTCCCAATTTGCTAGAATGTTTGATAGCAACCACTGATGTGTTCCCAAGGCTGATAAGGACGATTGCAGTGGTTGTTGTATTTTGGTTAAATCTTTAGTTGTGGAAGCCAATTTATTCATTCATACTTCTGAATCAATACTATTTAGGATTCCCAATCCTGTTCCCACAAGACCAGTTATGTCTCTTGGCAGCCGGTTTTTAGGAGGCTTCCACTGTCGCAGCCAGGTTGTCCAAGCCTGAAAAGAGGTCTGCAAAAAGGGTGAACAAGCTGGTTGTATTTCTCAGATATTGTTTTGCATCAGCAATTTGACTTGTTTAAGAGACCATAACAGATTAAACAATATCTGTTGTTGGCCAGTTTTCCTGATTCTATATGGTCCAATTTCAAAAATTTTCGGGCTAAGTGTGACCAGTGGTTGGGTGGTAGGTGTCACAACATTAACATCAAGTCCTACTCCAGTATTTGAATCAATACTTTCAACTTAAAAAACAAAAACAAAAACAAAAACAAAACAAAACAAAAAAAAAGTGCTTCAGTATTGTTGGACCAAAACCAAACTACTTCTACAGTTTGTGTTCATGTGAAATTGTGCCAACAATCCTGTATGCTTGGCTGCGTACAAACCTTTTTGTGCTTCAAGAGATCCTTTCACTTTTTCTGCATGCTACCACAATTAGTTCAGACCACGGTCACTCAGCTGCTTTCTGGCCATGGGGTTGCGGTAGGATGCAGAAAAGTATTACCAGTTTTATCATGGATTAGGTGGTCTTCATGTCCCTCGGAGTTCTTCTGAGAAAGTAAACACAACAGAATTCTGCCGCCGAGAGGCAGAAAAGTTAGAATGATGGAATTATCCAGCATGTATTTGTCCAATGCTCTTTCCCTAGAGCACCAGAGGATTCCCATGCATATTTCTTCAGAGGGGGTTTTAGCACAAGTGCTACTAGTCCTATAGTAAGAGAGGTCCACCAGAACAGGTTGGCCAGGGTCATGAGCTGGATTATTAGGATCATTTGGTACAGAGCATAGGAGTCAGTGTAGATGCAGACCAAAGAGGAATTCTGTGCTTCTCGTTGAAAAACACTCCAGACAGCTATCAGCTCCCCACTGTGTGTACTACCTTCTCCCTCTGTAATCATTTGCTCACCAGAGGAAAAGTGGAGGGCTTCTGCCCTAGATTTCCATCCTTTTCCTTCCCCTTTAGCAAAAGCATCAGTAAACCAAGAGTTTGCTGATTGTTCGGGGCAGAAAGGAGGGGTTACTTTGATTACAGAGGCAGGTTTGTCCAAGCTCTCAGTTTCTTGGATTGCTAAAGTTTTTACAGCTCCTTCTGTCATTGAGAAGAAGTTACAGTAATGTTCAACCTGAGCATACCACTTTCTCACTGAGGCCCTCTGGGCCACCCCGTCAGGAGGGGGACTCCCACTAGTGACTGTCTTAATAACCTTGAAGGGGCCTCTCAATACAATTGGTTGTTTTTGTGCAATTTTTTCTACTTCTAGGAAAGCTAAGATAACCATCAACAATCCTTTTTCCCAGGTAGTGTATCTTTTCTCAGCATCTTTGGAACCACGGGAATCAAAACCAACAGGTCTTGTCGGAGCCTCAGGACCCCGCTGCCATATGTGTACTGACAGCCCTGAGGAGGCAAATGCCCATTCCACCTGGAAAGGATCTGTAGGATGGATAGGGCCCAGTGCTTGATGAGCTGTTGCTTCAAAAATCAGCAATTGCAATGCTGACTCCTGAGAAAGACTCCAATCCCATTTCACCCCTTTCCTCAACAAGCCATAAAGGGGAACAAATGGGTCGTTCCAGTGACTAGGAAATCTGTCTGGTCTTTCTACAGGAGATACAGCTGCTATCGTTTTTGGAAGGAGAATTGCTGTAGGTTTGAGTGATTCTGGAAGCCCACAAATTCAAGGGGTCATTATCTTGGGCTTCACAGGTAATTGCATCAGGGATTCAAAGCCAGGAATTCATTTCTTTTGGTGAGTCATTTGCAGGCAAGCAGCTTTGTGCACATTTTCCAAGAGCTGGTCGGGGGTACTAATTCTAGCTATGGGATCTCCCCTTTCCAAGGGGCTTGTTCCCCCGGCCCAAAAAGCTGCACGCTGTGTCAGGGACCATGTGTCACCTTTCTCTCCTGTTGTTAAGAAGACACCATGTCCCCAATACCCACTGGCTTCCTGTTCAGTGAATTGAATTTGATCACCACCAGTGAGGGACACCCGGAAAACATATTCTGTTTCTGATTCATGTGGAGGCTGTCCGTATTCCCTTTTAAGCTTAGCTAGCTCGGTGGCCGTGTTTAGTTGTGATGGTATGCGTTTGGTTGTGATGTGAGGTTCCAGATCATCATCACTGAGATAGTTCTACTCTGTTTTAATCAAGGGTCTCAAGTGATGGCAGCAATGTTCCCCACAATTACTTGCTGCTTCAAGTTCTTGATGAGGATAGATTTGTTTAATGTGAGGAGTTTCCTTCTCCTCAAGCTCTGTAGAGGAATCAGCATGATGTGATTTGTTAATATGTTCCTCTGTTAAGGCAGCTCGCAATGCACAGATCACATTTTTTGCTTCATAGAACTGTTTTTGCAAAATTTCAACTAGATTTTGAAGGGAGTCTATTATAGCATGTTCCTAACTTCTTCGCTGGAAGCCATTTTCTATAGCTGCCATAAGACAAGCTCCCAAAACTGAGCAGAAGATAGTTTTATTTTTGCCCAGTTTGAATTTTGTTTCATGTTGTAATGAACACACTCTATCAATAACATTTTCTAAGTTCAACCAATTACTCTGTGCCCATTTTTCTCCTTCTGTAGAAGGTTTGGCATTGTGTTTGGCTAGTAGTGCATAAAATTCAGCTTTAATTTCAAGGCTAAGATTGTCACTCATTTTGTGAAGGGACCAAAACCACGATAGGGAGCTACAAACTTAAGTTCCACAAAACTACACAGCCCTCGCTGTGTCGCCCTTCGCTTCCCTGGCTGGGTGAAAGGACAATAATCTGCCTGGGAGGCTCTGCTTAGTTGCTTCAAGTTGTCCCTTCCTTCCCAGACCACATACACACAACAACAACAAAACAACAGTGTCCCACCCTTTGCACTAAGGGATCCTTTATGAATTGCCAAAGACAGTATGGGTGCCTTTTCAGCTGCAACCCTTCTGTCTAGACAGAAATCCTGTCCGTGACGCCAATTTTAATGTCACGATCCGTTTCTTGCGGGGTGTCGTGATGGTTCTTTTCACCCATCCCAAAAGTGCAACAAAGGCAAACAACAAGGGACTATCAGTTAATCACAACAAATGCACCTTTAGTAGGGGCCAAAACAGTAAACGCGATAGTGGGGATCTGAAAGGAGATAAAAGGTTAGAGAGAGAAGAGGGATATGGGAATAGCTACCAACACAGGCGAGATCCTCAGTGCTCCGGACGATGGGGATCCGTCTGTCGTGTCGGGGGAGTCTTCGAAGTTCTGGTCGACTCGGGCCTCCAATTATAGTCCACAGAGGAGAGAGGGGGGGAACAAGTGTAATAATGAAAGTCCATTGTAATCGCCCCGAGGGAACGGGTGAGTCCACAGAAACCACCAAAGCAAGACGAATCCAATGAAGAATAAGTCCATTTGAATCACTGAAGGGAAACAGGTCATGTCATTAGTGGTCAGACCACCAATTTCCCCTCCTCCCTATAGCAGGGGTCTCAGTCTCAGCCCTTGGGAGGAGGGTTCTCATTCTTTCTTTGTCACAGTGGTAACGAGGCAGATGAGGGGTCTTCAATGAAGGACCGCGAGAGTCACCCCAAAAGTTCATTGGGCTTAAGAACGGAGATTAGAAGCAGGCCGCGCATCAGGCTGTCCCGTGCTGGCTCCATGTCAGGTCTTTGCCAAGTCCTTGCCAACTCCTTGCCAAGTTCTTACCAGGCCTTGTTGGGAACAGCCAGCATGACGGTTCAGTGGTTCCACCTGTGCTGTGTCCTGTTCTAAGCCGGAACTACAGTGGGGGAAGGGATTCTTTCTTGTGGCAATCGGAAGGCAGAATGGAAAATGAGGGGCTTCTGATGGGCTCTTACAGCCTCGCATTCACACACATTCATCCCCCCTTTATTCGCCCTGTAATGCAAAGGATCTCCCAGTTGCCGAGCCGTGGGGGCTTTTAGCCGCTCGGCACGAAGCTCGGGTAGCTGGTACATCTGAGGGTCCACCAGAAGAACGGGAGGGACACTCGGGCTGCTGAAATCCTGCTCGTTGATTGAAGGGTCGCAGAAGGGGCAAACAGGGAGACAACGAAGCAGTAGGGAGGCAGATTCCGAGAGCCCGGAAGGGCGGGGTGAGGATTCTTTTACTGCGTAGGGGTAGGAGGGTTTAGCATTCCAGGGTACAATCGGGAGAAGGCTAAAGGGAGGGGAAATATAACATTAACCAGTGGGGAAAAGGGAAAGGACTGTTCTTGGTGGAAGAACCAAAGGGAAAACGTGGAACAGAGAAGATTCTAGGCTAAGGGGCAGACTTGAACAACAACTGACAGGACAGGGGGAGGGTACAATTCTCTTACGAAAGGGGGTGGAGAACTCATACAACTGCTGTTTCCCATGGCAACCCTAGACTGCCTTCCCCAACCCCTCCCCCTGCACCAGTGACAGCTTTTAACACTGAAGGGCAGTGCTATTGTATAACAAACACTTAACTCTTAGCCCAGCCGGGCTCGCTGGCTACTTTTGCAAGCTTTTTACCAACTAGCGATGCTTGTAAGCGGTGCTTGTAACTCCTAGCTTGTACCACGCTCCCACTAGCTGCGCTATCAGCTAGCGGCGTTCAAAGCAGCTCCTCAAACCGCGGCTTGTGCCCGCGCGCCCGCTGCGCTATCAGCTGGGCCGCGCCTAAAGCACCTTTGCAAGCCCCGACTGAAACGATACGCGGAAGAAATCAATAGACTCCATAACCTGGGGTAGTTATGAAGTGGGTACGTATGTCAGCGCCCGGCACAAGTGAGATAGCTCTCCAAAACTTGTGCCCCGAGCCTCAGTCTGACCCACACTTTTATTCTTAAAGACGTTCCATATGCAATACATTGCACAACTTTTTCATGCATATTCCACCCCTGGCCCCGCCTGTCCTCGCTTCTCATGCGAAGTAAGTCCACGCCCTTCTGGGCATGCGTGGTTTGCTGTGGTGGTCGTACGGGGGTCTCTTGGTGGTCCTGAGGCTGAAGATTGTGGTCTTCCTCATGATTGAACTTTTGAACTTTTCCTCTCTGCGCGTGCGCTTTTGGTCCTTTGGTGCTTATCTGAGTACGTCTGTCAGTCTTGATAGGCTTGGAGACAGAGGAGCTTCTTTATTTTAATTCAGAAGGAAAGGGTTCTTTCCTTCTTCTGGTATTGTTCTTTATGCAAGAAGCTTCAGAAATTTGCATTTTCCTTTGCCCTTTGTATTAGGCAGAGGTTTCTTAAGCAAAAGGTTGAAAATTCAACACATAACTCTACAAGCTAAATTAGAAATGCTTAATTCATTTTGTTAACCTAACTCTAAAAATCACTATTTCACCTCGAGAGCTGTCACAGAGCAGAAAGGAGCTGAGATGCTGAAAAGCAGCAAAGCTGAACTGCCTGCCTCAACTTCAGCAGTGTGTAATTGACTGAAGGCGAAACACGAAGCAGCAGAGCAGCGGGCTTCTGTGCGCACTGAAGGCAATTGCAAGAATCCAGCAGCTGCTCCTTGCCAAGCACAGTCAGCTGCCTGTGTTCTTGCTTCTTGACCAACTCACAGTTGCCCTTCTTCTCAGCAGCTGCCACCGTGTTCTCTGCATCTCGGAGCCTCTGGGGAGCAGCAAGAATTTCCAAGGTGGGATGTAGCAGGACTACGTCAAAACCCAGGAAAATTGTCCTGGAACACCTTCCACTCGCATGCCAAGAGTGAATTAACAGGCTGGAGAGCGGCAGCCACCGTCCTGCAGCTGTCTGCGAGCTTCGCACACAAGCCGGCTTCTTCGCGGCTTCGTTCTTCGCCTATGCAAGCTACCGCGATCTCCGGCTGCCTGAGGCGAAGAAGCGGCAACTTCGCGCACAGATCACTGGAGCGGCAGCAATGCGCTCCGAAGCGCCGCTTTTGCCGAAAGACGCCGGCAAGCGGCACTTGCTTTCGGCCAGCTGCGGAGCTGCGTATTCTGCCTCTCTAGTCGCCTGCATCTTAGCGAAAAGCTTTTCCGCTCCAGTTCTCAAGGAGAAAGTGTCCCAGCACTGCTCACTTAGCCCGACCTTGCCAGGAAATGAGATTTGCTGCACATTCCGAGGACACTGCATTTTCCTGGGCAAGCTGCAACCTGCTGGCAGATGGCCGTGCTCTCTGCCCACTCCTGCCCAGTTCTTGCTACTAGCGGGCACGTTGCAGCCTGGCGAAGGCAAGAAACCTGGAGAGCTGTCACAGAGCAGAAGGGCAGCTGAGATGCTGAAAAGCAGCAAAGCTGAACTGCCTGCCTCAGCTTCAGCAGTGTGTAATTGACTGAAGGCGAAAAACCAAGCAGCAGAGCAGCGGGCTTCTGTGCGCACTGAAGGCAATTGCTAGAATCCAGCAGCTGCTCCTCGCCAAGCACAGTCAACTGCCTGTGTTCTTGCTTCTTGACCAACTCACAGTTGCCCTTCTTCTCAGCAGCTGCCACCGTGTTCTCTGCATCTCGGAGCCTCAGGGGAGCAACAAGAATTTCCAAGGTGGGATGCATGAAAACTAAAATAAAAACTCAGGAAGTTTGTCCTGGAACACCTTCTATTGGCATGCCAAGAGTGTATTCAAGAGGCAGGAGAGCGGCAGCCACCGTCCTGCAGCAGTCTGCGAGCTTCGCACACAAGCCGGCTTCTTCGCGGCTTCGTTCTTCGCCTCTTGCAAGCTACCGCGATCTCCGGCTGCCTGAGGCGAAGAAGCGGCAACTTCGCGCACAGATGACTGGAGCGGCAGCGGTGCGCTCCGAAGCGCCGCTTTTGCCGAAAGACGCCGGGAAGCGGCACTTGCTTTCGGCCAGCTGCGGAGCTCCGTATTCTGCCTCTCTAGTCGCCTACATCTTACCGCAAAGCTTTTCCGCTCCAGTTCTCAAGGAGAAAGTGTACCAGCACTGCTCACTTAGCCCGACCTTGCCAGGAAATGAGATTTGCTGCACATTCCAAGGACACTGCATTTTCCTGGGCAAGCTGCAACCTGCTGGCAAATGGCCGTGCTCTCTGCCCACTCCTGCCCAGTTCTTGCTACTAGCGGGCACGTTGCAGCCTGGCGAAGGCAAGAAACCTGGAGAGCTGTCACAGAGCAGAAGGGCAGCTGAGATGCTGAAAAGCAGCAAAGCTGAACTGCCTGCCTCAACTTCAGCAGTGTGTAATTGACTGAAGGCGAAAAACCAAGCAGCAGAGCAGCGGGCTTCTGTGCGCACTGAAGGCAATTGCAAGAATCCAGCAGCTGCTCCTCGCCAAGCACAGTCAACTGCCTGTGTTCTTGCTTCTTGACCAATTCACAGTTGCCCTTCTTTTCAGCAGCTGCCACCGTGTTCTCTGCATCTCGGAGCCTCTGGGGAGCAACAAGAATTTCCAAGGTGGGATGTAGTAGGACTACGTCAAAACACAGGAAAATTGTCCTGGAACACCTTCCACTCGCATGCCAAGATTGAATTCAACAGGCTGGAGAGCAGCAGCCACCGTCCTGCAGCTGTCTGCGAGCTTCGCACACAAGCCGGCTTCTTCGCGGCTTCGTTCTTCGCCTCTTGCAAGCTACCGCGATATCCGGCTGCCGGAGGCCAAGAAGCGGCAACTTCGCGCACAGATGACTGGAGCGGCAGCGGTGCGCTCCGAAGCGCCGCTTTTGCCGAAAGACGCCGGGAAGCGGCACTTGCTTTCGGCCAGCTGCGGAGCTCCGTATTCTGCCTCTCTAGTCGCCTACATCTTAGCGAAAAGCTTTTCCGCTCCAGTTCTCAAGGAGAAAGTGTACCAGCACTGCTCACTTAGCCCGACCTTGCCAGGAAATAAGATTTGCTGCACATTCCGAGGACACTGCATTTTCCTGGGCAAGCTGCAACCTGCTGGCAGATGGCCGTGCTCTCTGCCCACTCCTGCCCAGCTCTGGGTAGTAGCGGGCACGTTGCAGCCTGGCGAAGGCAAGAAACCTGGAGAGCTGTCACAGAGCAGAAGGGCAGCTGAGATGCTGAAAAGCAGCAAAGCTGAACAGCCTGCCTCAACTTCAGCAGTGTGTAATTGACTGAAGGCGAAAAACCAAGCAGCAGAGCAGCGGGCTTCTGTGCGCACTGAAGGCAATTGCAAGAATCCAGCAGCTGCTCCTCGCCAAGCACAGTCAACTGCCTAGGTTCTTGCTTCTTGACCAATTCACAGTTGCCTTTCTTTTCAGCAGCTGCCACCGTGTTCTCTGCATCTCGGAGCCTCTGGGGAGCAACAAGGATTTCCAAGGTGGGATGCATGAAAACCAAAATAAAAACTCAGGAAGGTTGTCCTGGAACACCTCCCATTGGCATGCCAAGAGTGAATTCAACAGGCTTGGAGAGCGGCAGCCACCGTCCTGCAGCAGTCTGCGAGCTTCGCACACAAGCCGGCTTCTTCGCGGCTTCGTTCTTCGCCTCTTGCAAGCTACCGCGATCTCCGGCTGCCGGAGGCCAAGAAGCGGCAACTTCGCGCACAGATGACTGGAGCGGCAGCGGTGCGCTCCGAAGCGCCGCTTTTGCCGAAAGACGCCGGGAAGCGGCACTTGCTTTCGGCCAGCTGCGGAGCTGCGTATTCTGCCTCTCTAGTCGCCTACATCTTAGCGAAAAGCTTTTCCGCTCCAGTTCTCAAGGAGAAAGTGTACCAGCACTGCTCACTTAGCCCGACCTTGCCAGGAAATAAGATTTGCTGCACATTCCAAGGACACTGCATTTTCCTGGGCAAGCTGCAACCTGCTGGCAGATGGCCGTGCTCTCTGCCCACTCCTGCCCAGTTCTTGGTACTAGCGGGCACGTTGCAGCCTGGCGAAGGCAAGAAACCTGGAGAGCTGTCACAGAGCAGAAGGGCAGCTGAGATGCTGAAAAGCAGCAAAGCTGAACAGCCTGCCTCAACTTCAGCAGTGTGTAATTGACTGAAGGCGAAAAACCAAGCAGCAGAGCAGCGGGCTTCTGTGCGCACTGAAGGCAATTGCAAGAATCCAGCAGCTGCTCCTCGCCAAGCACAGTCAACTGCCTGTGTTCTTGCTTCTTGACCAATTCACAGTTGCCCTTCTTTTCAACAGCTGCCACCGTGTTCTCTGCATCTCGGAGCCTCTGGGGAGCAACAAGAATTTCCAAGGTGGGATGTAGTAGGACTACGTCAAAACACAGGAAAATTGTCCTGGAACACCTTCCACTCGCATGCCAAGATTGAATTCAAGAGGCAGGAGAGCGGCAGCCACCGTCCTGCAGCTGTCTGCGAGCTTCGCACACAAGCCGGCTTCTTCGCGGCTTCGTTCTTCGCCTCTTGCAAGCTACCGCGATCTCCGGCTGCCGGAGGCCAAGAAGCGGCAACTTCGCGCACAGATGACTGGAGCGGCAGCGGTGCGCTCCGAAGCGCCGCTTTTGCCGAAAGACGCCGGGAAGCGGCACTTGCTTTCGGCCAGCTGCGGAGCTCCGTATTCTGCCTCTCTAGTCGCCTACATCTTAGCGAAAAGCTTTTCCGCTCCAGTTCTCAAGGAGAAAGTGTACCAGCACTGCTCACTTAGCCCGACCTTGCCAGGAAATAAGATTTGCTGCACATTCCAAGGACACTGCATTTTCCTGGGCAAGCTGCAACCTGCTGGCAGATGGCCGTGCTCTCTGCCCACTCCTGCCCAGCTCTGGGTAGTAGCGGGCACGTTGCAGCCTGGCGAAGGCAAGAAACCTGGAGAGCTGTCACAGAGCAGAAGGGCAGCTGAGATGCTGAAAAGCAGCAAAGCTGAACAGCCTGCCTCAACTTCAGCAGTGTGTAATTGACTGAAGGCGAAAAACCAAGCAGCAGAGCAGCGGGCTTCTGTGCGCACTGAAGGCAATTGCAAGAATCCAGCAGCTGCTCCTCGCCAAGCACAGTCAACTGCCTAGGTTCTTGCTTCTTGACCAATTCACAGTTGCCTTTCTTTTCAGCAGCTGCCACCGTGTTCTCTGCATCTCGGAGCCTCTGGGGAGCAACAAGGATTTCCAAGGTGGGATGTAGTAGGACTACGTCAAAACACAGGAAAATTGTCCTGGAACACCTTCCACTCGCATGCCAAGATTGAATTCAACAGGCTGGAGAGCAGCAGCCACCGTCCTGCAGCTGTCTGCGAGCTTCGCACACAAGCCGGCTTCTTCGCGGCTTCGTTCTTCGCCTCTTGCAAGCTACCGCGATCTCCGGCTGCCGGAGGCCAAGAAGCGGCAACTTCGCGCACAGATGACTGGAGCGGCAGCGGTGCGCTCCGAAGCGCCGCTTTTGCCGAAAGACGCCGGGAAGCGGCACTTGCTTTCGGCCAGCTGCGGAGCTGCGTATTCTGCCTCTCTAGTCGCCTACATCTTAGCGAAAAGCTTTTCCGCTCCAGTTCTCAAGGAGAAAGTGTCCCAGCACTGCTCACTTAGCCCGACCTTGCCAGGAAATAAGATTTGCTGCACATTCCAAGGACACTGCATTTTCCTGGGCAAGCTGCAACCTGCTGGCAGATGGCCGTGCTCTCTGCCCACTCCTGCCCAGCTCTGGGTAGTAGCGGGCACGTTGCAGCCTGGCGAAGGCAAGAAACCTGGAGAGCTGTCACAGAGCAGAAGGGCAGCTGAGATGCTGAAAAGCAGCAAAGCTGAACAGCCTGCCTCAACTTCAGCAGTGTGTAATTGACTGAAGGCGAAAAACCAAGCAGCAGAGCAGCGGGCTTCTGTGCGCACTGAAGGCAATTGCAAGAATCCAGCAGCTGCTCCTCGCCAAGCACAGTCAACTGCCTGTGTTCTTGCTTCTTGACCAATTCACAGTTGCCCTTCTTTTCAGCAGCTGCCACCGTGTTCTCTGCATCTCGGAGCCTCTGGGGAGCAACAAGAATTTCCAAGGTGGGATGCATGAAAACCAAAATAAAAACTCAGGAAGGTTGTCCTGGAACACCTCCCATTGGCATGCCAAGAGTGAATTCAAGAGGCAGGAGAGCGGCAGCCACCGTCCTGCAGCAGTCTGCGAGTTTCGCACACAAGCCGGCTTCTTCGCGGCTTCGTTCTTCGCCTCTTGCAAGCTACCGCGATCTCCGGCTGCCGGAGGCCAAGAAGCGGCAACTTCGCGCACAGATGACTGGAGCGGCAGCGGTGCGCTCCGAAGCGCCGCTTTTGCCGAAAGACGCCGGGAAGCGGCACTTGCTTTCGGCCAGCTGCGGAGCTGCGTATTCTGCCTCTCTAGTCGCCTACATCTTAGCGCAAAGCTTTTCCGCTCCAGTTCTCAAGGAGAAAGTGTCCCAGCACTGCTCACTTAGCCCGACCTTGCCAGGAAATAAGATTTGCTGCACATTCCAAGGACACTGCATTTTCCTGGGCAAGCTGCAACCTGCTGGCAGATGGCCGTGCTCTCTGCCCACTCCTGCCCAGTTCTTGCTACTAGCGGGCACGTTGCAGCCTGGCGAAGGGAAGAAACCTCTGAAACGATACGCGGAAGAAATAAATAGACTCCATAACCTGGGGTAATTATGAAGTGGGTACGTATGTCAGCGCCCGGCACAAGTGAGATAGCTCTCCAAAACTTGTGCCCCGAGCCTCAGTCTGACCCACACTTTTATTCTTAAAGACGTTCCATATGCAATACATTGCACAACTTTTTCATGCATATTCCATCCCTGGCCCCGCCTGTCCTCGCTTCTCATGCGAAGTAAGTCCACGCCCTTCTGGGCATGCGTGGTTTGCTGTGGTGGTCGTACGGGGGTCTCTTGGTGGTCCTGAGGCTGACGATTGTGGTCTTCCTCATGATTGAACTTTTGAACTTTTCCTCTCTGCGCGTGCGCTTTTGGTCCTTTGGTGCTTATCTGAGTACGTCTGTCAGTCTTGATAGGCTTGGAGACAGAGGAGCTTCTTTATCTGGGTTCTTTCCTTCTTCTGGTATTGTTCTCTATGCAAGAAGCTTCAGAAATTTGCATTTTCCTATGCCCTTTGTACTAGGCAGAGGTTTCTGAAGTAAAAGGTTGAAAATTCAACACATAACTCTACAAGCTAAATTAGAAATGCTTCATTCATTTTGTTAACCTAACTCTAAAAATCTCTGCTTCAGTCCCCCCTTTTCTTAAAATAGATTAAATTCTTTTACTACAGGGGTCTTGATTTAAATTCTGATCTACTATCATGACCGTCCTCTTTCAGTAAGATTCTAGGAGTTCTAGAGAGTGATGTCAGACTGGCCATGTGTTTTAACATCCTCGAATTCTACATGAGTGTTAAAGTAGACATCATTAAACTTACAGTAACTAAAATTAATAGGATTATAATTGGGTGACATAAAGTCTTCTAAACAGTGTATTTCACTAGTTATGACTTGTGTTTATTAGCTAGTGATTGGTGCTGGATACACCAAGTTAAGAGACTTAACATACAGGAGGTTAGTGACATGTCTTGGGTAGACATTCTCTTTCGCACCCCATATGGTTTTTCATAAAGCAATTCAAAGTGGTTTAGCTTTTCTTTAGTCTTGGGTTTGGTTCGGATCTGCAGTAGTGCTAATGGGAGGGATTGAGTCCATGACAAATTAGCTTCTTGTCCCAATTGTACAATTTGTTGTTTGATCAAATGATTCATTTTTTTTACCTGACCACTTGATTGTGGGTTATATGGGGTGCGAAGTTCTCAGTCTATGTTCAAGTATTGGCTAACTTGTTGCACGAATTTTACAATAAAATGTGGTCCTCTATTTGAGGAGATTGTGGCCAGGACTCTAAAGCGTGGTATGTTTTCTTGTACCAATACCTTAGTTACTTCTTGAGCTTTAGAAGTCCTGGTGGGGAATGCTTCTGGCCATCCTGAAAAGGTATCTGTTAGCACCAGGAAAAACTTATACCCCCCTTTTCTTGGCAATTCTGTACAATCAATCTGCCATTGCTGCTCCGGCCCATGACCCTTCCTCATCTGGCTAAGCTTTGGTTTGGGAGTATTTTTGGGGTTGGTCTGGAGGCAAAGGTCACATTGTCGAGTTGTAAATGTCTAGTTATGCTAGAGCATCAATACCCCAATGGTTTTCTGGTGTTCTTCCTTTATTAGGGACCATCATAAATAGGAGGGTAGAACTAATTTTCCTTCTATGGTGGCCCATCCCTCTTGGTTATAGTCTCCTTTTTGCTCATAGATTAATTTTTTTTCTGGTTTGTTGTATCTTGGCTTACCTTTAGGG
Organism: Vidua macroura; assembly: GCF_024509145.1. NCBI lineage: Eukaryota > Metazoa > Chordata > Aves > Passeriformes > Viduidae > Vidua > Vidua macroura. The sequence continues at coordinate 283,799 of NC_071596.1, read as the reverse complement.
GAAATTTGCCCGTCTTGCTGCTTCTTTTGCTTCCCTATCTGCCAGCTCGTTTCCTTCTTCCAATTCGGAGTTGATCTTCTGATGTGCCTTAATGTGCATGATCGCTACTTTCTCTGGCAACTGGACTGCTGCTAGAAGTGGCAGTACTTCTGATGCATCTTTAATATTTTTCCCTTGAGACTTCAGCAGTCCTCTCTCTTTCTAAATGGCTCTGTGAGCATGCACTACTCCAAATGCATACTTTGAGTCCGTGTATATGTTTATTTCTTTCCCTCTTGCCAATTCTAGGGCCCGAGTTAGAGCAATTATCTCGGCCTTCTGTGCAGAGGTATTTGTTGGCAGGGGCCCAGATGATATTACTTCCTTGCACGTTGGAACTGCCTAGCCGGCGTGCCGTTTTCCACTGATGATATAACTGCTTCCATCAGTAAACGAGACTTCTGCATTCTCGAGAGGGGTGTCCTTCGAGTCAGGGCAGCTGGAGTAGGTGGCTTCAATGGTCTCCAGGCAGTCATGTTCCACTGGTTCCCCTTGGTTTCTACTGAGGAAGGAGGCTGGATTGACAATGTTAGCCACTACTATCTCTACATCATCTTGCTCCGCTATGATAGCTTGGTATCTCAGGAGCCGTTGTGGGGAAAGCCAATGCCCACCTTTTACCTCTAGCACTGCAGACACTGTGTGAGACACTAGCACAGTTCTTTTCTGGCCTAGGGTGAATTTGTGTGCCTCTTGGATGTTCAGGACGACTGCTGCAACAGCTCTGAGGCACCCAGGCCACCCTTTAGCTGCTGTATCCAATTGCTTAGAGAAGTAAGCCACTGCTCTCCGATATGGGCCCAGGTCCTGTGCTAGTATTCCTAAGGCGATTCCTTGCTTCTCATGGGAGAATAAAAGGAAAGGCTTACTCACGTCCGGCAATCTCAGGGCTGGAGCTGACATGAGGGCTTTTTTCAGCTGGTTGAAAGCTTGCGTAGCTTCCTTTGTCTCTTGGATGTTCCTGCTTTCAGTTGCAATCAGTTCATAGAAGGGCTTAACAAACAGTCCATAGTTACAGATCCATAACCTGCACCACCCTGTCATCCTCAGGAAAGTTCGTAGTTCCTTTACCGTCTGAGGTTTTGGGGTCTGGCATATTGCCTCCTTCCGGCTTTGGCCCAAGGTACGTTGTCTAGCACTGACTTCCTAACCCAGATAAGTTACTTTCTGTTTTACTACTTGGGCTTTTTTCTTTGATACTCGGTACCCTTGGAGCCCCAAAAAGTTCAAGAGGCTTATCGTCCAGGCCGTGCATGCTTCCCTTGTCCGTGTGGCTATCAGGATGTCATCTACGTACTCTAGCAACTTCCCTTCCTCTGGAGGGGCTTCTCAGGTCTCTAATTCTTTTGCAAGTTGTTCTCCAAACAAAGTGGGTGAGTTTTTGAATCCTTGTGGGAGTCTGGTCCATGTCAGTTGAGTTCTTCGCCCGCTCTTAGGATTTTCCCATTCAAATGCAAAAATTTTCTGGCTTCGTGGATAGGAAGGCAAAAGAAGGCATCTTTTAAATCTAAAACGGTAAACCAAGTTAGCTCGGGGGTTAAGCAAGTTAATAACGTGTAGGGATTGGCCACCACAGGATACAGATCCTCCGTGACCTTGTTTATGGCCCGCAGATCCTGTACTAACCGGTATGACCCATCAGGTTTACCAACTGGTAGGATAGGGGTATTAACACTTACATAACATAAGTTGGAACAAGGTATTATAGACAATATCATGGTCATCAATGGAAGCAATATTTGATGGAACTTTTTCAGTTCTGAGGGTTCGTAACTTGTGTTTGTCGGTGACAGCAGGGAAGCACAGTGAGGCTGCTTAACAGGGCAGGATGCATACATATACTTTCCTTCGTCTACATTCACTTAACTTTATTTTACTTACTCTTACACATAACAAAACAACCACAACAACAAGGTACCTTTTCTTTTTCAACACACCTATTACACTTGTAGGTGTCCCTGGCTAGTCCCAGTGTTCTTGGATACCCCTCAATCTAGCTGTGTGGTTCCCAACTCTAGATCCTGTCAGACTTCTCTTCAAACTGGCAAAATTTTTACTCAATCTTGGGTGCTCTCAACAACCCAGCAAACTTAATTCTGGGTGCTCTTGCAATGTTAATCCCTCAACCCAGCAGGTTTGACTTAACCCTGGATGCTCTTGGAACATTAATCCCTCAATCCAGCAGGTTTGAATCAACCCTGGATGCTCTTGGAACATTAATCCCTCAATCCAGCAGGTTTGAATCAACCCTGGATGCTCTTGGAATATTAATCCCTCAATCCAGCAGGTTTGATCTTGGATGTTCTCGGGCATTCTTATCCCTCAATCCAGCAGAATTTTTAGGGGCCCCTCCTACACATTTTACCTTTTATTTTTCCCCAATAGATTATGCCAAGAAAACCCTCTTTTTACCTTTTCATTAATTTGTTTTTCTAATTAATTACCTTTTACTCCCCCCCCCCCCCCCCACTAAGGGGTCCCACTCTTTCTCTGAGACCCAGTCCCAGGGGGGGTTCTCTCACTCTTTTTATTACTCGCTTCGTCTCTTTACTGGCCGCTTTTCTCGCGAAAAAGACGGAAACGCAGCATGGGAGACTGCCGCTCTCGCTTAGCAGGTCTGGGGTAACCAGCCCGCCTCTGTCACGATCCGCTTCTTCCGGGGTGTCGTGATGGTTCTTTTCACCCATCCCAAAAGTGCAACAAAGGCAAACAACAAGGGACTATCAGTTAATCACAACAAATGCACCTTTAGTAGGGGCCAAAACAGTAAACGCGATAGTGGGGATCTGAAAGGAGATAAAAGGTTAGAGAGAGAACAGGGCTATGGGAATAGCTACCAACACAGGCGAGATCCTCAGTGCTCCGGACGATGGGGATCCGTCTGTCGTGTCGGGGGAGTCTTCGAAGTTCTGGTCGACTCGGGCCTCCAATTATAGTCCACAGAGGAGAGAGGGGGGGAACAAGTGTAATAATGAAAGTCCATTGTAATCGCCCCGAGGGAACGGGTGAGTCCACAGAAACCACCAAAGCAAGACGAATCCAATGAAGAATAAGTCCATTTGAATCACTGAAGGGAAACAGGTCATGTCATTAGTGGTCAGACCACCAATTTCCCCTCCTCCCTATAGCAGGGGTCTCAGTCTCAGTCCTTGGGAGGAGGGTTCTCATTCTTTCTTTGTCACAGTGGTAACGAGGCAGATGAGGGGTCTTCAGTGAAGGACCGCGAGAGTCACCCCAAAAGTTCATTGGGCTTAAGAACGGAGATTAGAAGCAGGCCGCGCATCAGGCTGTCCCGTGCTGGCTCCATGTCAGGTCTTTGCCAAGTCCTTGCCAACTCCTTGCCAAGTTCTTACCAGGCCTTGTTGGGAACAGCCAGCATGACGGTTCAGTGGTCCCACCTGTGCTGTGTCCTGTTCTAAGCCGGAACTACAGTGGGGGAAGGGATTCTTTCTTGTGGCAATCGGAAGGCAGAATGGAAAATGAGGGGCTTCTGACGGGCTCTTACACCACCCCGTGACTGACGATTGCCCTCGAAAGATCTTCATCAGCAGGATTCCATGGTGTCGTCGTGGAGTCTTCAGGACTCGTCAAGTGTTGGCAGCAGGTCCCAGGGAAAAGAGAAGAGGAAAAGGGAAAGAAAGAGAAAAAGGGAAAACTAAAACAATCACAACATATTAGTAATCACAACAAATTATAATTAAACAATAAGCAAAATACAATTAGTAAATCAATAATAGTTATTTAAATAATAATCAATATGAATCAATTAAACAATAAATTGATCAAATAATAAACCAGTATCATCAATATTAAACAGTAAAGTAATAAACCTAGTATAATCGATATTACTCAGTACAATTTTATAAACAATAAACAAAAATAATTAAAACAGCGATTAGAACAAATCATAAAAGAAAATGATGTAAAACATATCTTCTAACCTTATCATCTTCTTGTGTCTACTGTCCTGGGAACATCTCTAGTGTAAAGGATGTCGGCCAAGTGGTGTGCATTAATTATAGATGTTAATTTTGTTCATCGTTTCATCATTCTCCAATTTACAATAAGCAAGATTACTGATAAAACAAAACCAATCATAACTAAAATCAGAAGAACAACAATGGGATGACACAATTTCTTCAGGATACCGGTGGCGGTGGGTGACCACCCGAAAAGGGTATCCCACCACTTGTGCTCGGCATCACTTTTCACCCTTTCTACAACACGATGTATTTCTTGCACATGATGATGAACAGTTACCAGAGTTTTCTGTCCATTCCCCTTGATTTTTCCTAGGATCTCTATTAGATCTTGATGAAGTAATAATTGCTTTACCAGAGAAAGGTTCATCCCAATGGCAGTAGGCAGTAGCTTGTGAATCAACGTGAGATTGGATTCTAAAAGTTCATGTGAAGTAACTGGAGCTACAAAAGAAAAATCACATCCTGCAATTTTAGTAAAGTTGCAAGCACAAAAATTGGAATGATTTTTAGTAGCTACTACTGTACTTTCTATAAACACAGTATCCCAAGCGGTTCTGAAGCAGGCACACCCATTGTCTGTAGATACAAGGACTGTTTCAGAAGTCTCGTTAGGATGCATATCAAAATGACAGCTATTTTGTTCTGTGTCCAGACAAATATCTTGAGCTACAATTGCATTACCTTCACAGATAAGCCCTAGTTGTTCTCAGATGGTACAGGACTCTAAATTGACAGTTTGCCATTTGTCATCAATTTGACGGGCCCATTCTCTATGTTCAGAAGGATAGAAAGTGGGTCCATCATGATTTAATCCTAGTGCAATGATAGGGAATATCAAATGCACCCAGGCATTTCTTATGGTCAACGCAAATGCTGTGGCTGTGTTTGTGTTAGGGTCATAGGTAAAATTCACTAAATTCCACCAGGATTGGAAATCTCTTTCAAAGTCAGTGGCACTGTCCCAGACTATTTTCCTCATTTCAGTGGGAAAAGTGCCTTCTTCACCTTCTCTTATAATTGAGGCAGCAACTGACTGCATCCATCATTGAGCCTGGATACGGCTAAGAGCTAAGGAAACGTTGCTTTGTGTGGCATTAAGTGCATCAATGATCAATTTGCTATTATTTACATTTATCTTTTCCCAATTTGCTAGAATGTTTGATAGCAACCACTGATGTGTTCCCAAGGCTGATAAGGACGATTGCAGTGGTTGTTGTATTTTGGTTAAATCTTTAGTTGTGGAAGCCAATTTATTCATTCATACTTCTGAATCAATACTATTTAGGATTCCCAATCCTGTTCCCACAAGACCAGTTATGTCTCTTGGCAGCCGGTTTTTAGGAGGCTTCCACTGTCGCAGCCAGGTTGTCCAAGCCTGAAAAGAGGTCTGCAAAAAGGGTGAACAAGCTGGTTGTATTTCTCAGATATTGTTTTGCATCAGCAATTTGACTTGTTTAAGAGACCATAACAGATTAAACAATATCTGTTGTTGGCCAGTTTTCCTGATTCTATATGGTCCAATTTCAAAAATTTTCGGGCTAAGTGTGACCAGTGGTTGGGTGGTAGGTGTCACAACATTAACATCAAGTCCTACTCCAGTATTTGAATCAATACTTTCAACTTAAAAAACAAAAACAAAAACAAAAACAAAACAAAACAAAAAAAAAGTGCTTCAGTATTGTTGGACCAAAACCAAACTACTTCTACAGTTTGTGTTCATGTGAAATTGTGCCAACAATCCTGTATGCTTGGCTGCGTACAAACCTTTTTGTGCTTCAAGAGATCCTTTCACTTTTTCTGCATGCTACCACAATTAGTTCAGACCACGGTCACTCAGCTGCTTTCTGGCCATGGGGTTGCGGTAGGATGCAGAAAAGTATTACCAGTTTTATCATGGATTAGGTGGTCTTCATGTCCCTCGGAGTTCTTCTGAGAAAGTAAACACAACAGAATTCTGCCGCCGAGAGGCAGAAAAGTTAGAATGATGGAATTATCCAGCATGTATTTGTCCAATGCTCTTTCCCTAGAGCACCAGAGGATTCCCATGCATATTTCTTCAGAGGGGGTTTTAGCACAAGTGCTACTAGTCCTATAGTAAGAGAGGTCCACCAGAACAGGTTGGCCAGGGTCATGAGCTGGATTATTAGGATCATTTGGTACAGAGCATAGGAGTCAGTGTAGATGCAGACCAAAGAGGAATTCTGTGCTTCTCGTTGAAAAACACTCCAGACAGCTATCAGCTCCCCACTGTGTGTACTACCTTCTCCCTCTGTAATCATTTGCTCACCAGAGGAAAAGTGGAGGGCTTCTGCCCTAGATTTCCATCCTTTTCCTTCCCCTTTAGCAAAAGCATCAGTAAACCAAGAGTTTGCTGATTGTTCGGGGCAGAAAGGAGGGGTTACTTTGATTACAGAGGCAGGTTTGTCCAAGCTCTCAGTTTCTTGGATTGCTAAAGTTTTTACAGCTCCTTCTGTCATTGAGAAGAAGTTACAGTAATGTTCAACCTGAGCATACCACTTTCTCACTGAGGCCCTCTGGGCCACCCCGTCAGGAGGGGGACTCCCACTAGTGACTGTCTTAATAACCTTGAAGGGGCCTCTCAATACAATTGGTTGTTTTTGTGCAATTTTTTCTACTTCTAGGAAAGCTAAGATAACCATCAACAATCCTTTTTCCCAGGTAGTGTATCTTTTCTCAGCATCTTTGGAACCACGGGAATCAAAACCAACAGGTCTTGTCGGAGCCTCAGGACCCCGCTGCCATATGTGTACTGACAGCCCTGAGGAGGCAAATGCCCATTCCACCTGGAAAGGATCTGTAGGATGGATAGGGCCCAGTGCTTGATGAGCTGTTGCTTCAAAAATCAGCAATTGCAATGCTGACTCCTGAGAAAGACTCCAATCCCATTTCACCCCTTTCCTCAACAAGCCATAAAGGGGAACAAATGGGTCGTTCCAGTGACTAGGAAATCTGTCTGGTCTTTCTACAGGAGATACAGCTGCTATCGTTTTTGGAAGGAGAATTGCTGTAGGTTTGAGTGATTCTGGAAGCCCACAAATTCAAGGGGTCATTATCTTGGGCTTCACAGGTAATTGCATCAGGGATTCAAAGCCAGGAATTCATTTCTTTTGGTGAGTCATTTGCAGGCAAGCAGCTTTGTGCACATTTTCCAAGAGCTGGTCGGGGGTACTAATTCTAGCTATGGGATCTCCCCTTTCCAAGGGGCTTGTTCCCCCGGCCCAAAAAGCTGCACGCTGTGTCAGGGACCATGTGTCACCTTTCTCTCCTGTTGTTAAGAAGACACCATGTCCCCAATACCCACTGGCTTCCTGTTCAGTGAATTGAATTTGATCACCACCAGTGAGGGACACCCGGAAAACATATTCTGTTTCTGATTCATGTGGAGGCTGTCCGTATTCCCTTTTAAGCTTAGCTAGCTCGGTGGCCGTGTTTAGTTGTGATGGTATGCGTTTGGTTGTGATGTGAGGTTCCAGATCATCATCACTGAGATAGTTCTACTCTGTTTTAATCAAGGGTCTCAAGTGATGGCAGCAATGTTCCCCACAATTACTTGCTGCTTCAAGTTCTTGATGAGGATAGATTTGTTTAATGTGAGGAGTTTCCTTCTCCTCAAGCTCTGTAGAGGAATCAGCATGATGTGATTTGTTAATATGTTCCTCTGTTAAGGCAGCTCGCAATGCACAGATCACATTTTTTGCTTCATAGAACTGTTTTTGCAAAATTTCAACTAGATTTTGAAGGGAGTCTATTATAGCATGTTCCTAACTTCTTCGCTGGAAGCCATTTTCTATAGCTGCCATAAGACAAGCTCCCAAAACTGAGCAGAAGATAGTTTTATTTTTGCCCAGTTTGAATTTTGTTTCATGTTGTAATGAACACACTCTATCAATAACATTTTCTAAGTTCAACCAATTACTCTGTGCCCATTTTTCTCCTTCTGTAGAAGGTTTGGCATTGTGTTTGGCTAGTAGTGCATAAAATTCAGCTTTAATTTCAAGGCTAAGATTGTCACTCATTTTGTGAAGGGACCAAAACCACGATAGGGAGCTACAAACTTAAGTTCCACAAAACTACACAGCCCTCGCTGTGTCGCCCTTCGCTTCCCTGGCTGGGTGAAAGGACAATAATCTGCCTGGGAGGCTCTGCTTAGTTGCTTCAAGTTGTCCCTTCCTTCCCAGACCACATACACACAACAACAACAAAACAACAGTGTCCCACCCTTTGCACTAAGGGATCCTTTATGAATTGCCAAAGACAGTATGGGTGCCTTTTCAGCTGCAACCCTTCTGTCTAGACAGAAATCCTGTCCGTGACGCCAATTTTAATGTCACGATCCGTTTCTTGCGGGGTGTCGTGATGGTTCTTTTCACCCATCCCAAAAGTGCAACAAAGGCAAACAACAAGGGACTATCAGTTAATCACAACAAATGCACCTTTAGTAGGGGCCAAAACAGTAAACGCGATAGTGGGGATCTGAAAGGAGATAAAAGGTTAGAGAGAGAAGAGGGATATGGGAATAGCTACCAACACAGGCGAGATCCTCAGTGCTCCGGACGATGGGGATCCGTCTGTCGTGTCGGGGGAGTCTTCGAAGTTCTGGTCGACTCGGGCCTCCAATTATAGTCCACAGAGGAGAGAGGGGGGGAACAAGTGTAATAATGAAAGTCCATTGTAATCGCCCCGAGGGAACGGGTGAGTCCACAGAAACCACCAAAGCAAGACGAATCCAATGAAGAATAAGTCCATTTGAATCACTGAAGGGAAACAGGTCATGTCATTAGTGGTCAGACCACCAATTTCCCCTCCTCCCTATAGCAGGGGTCTCAGTCTCAGCCCTTGGGAGGAGGGTTCTCATTCTTTCTTTGTCACAGTGGTAACGAGGCAGATGAGGGGTCTTCAATGAAGGACCGCGAGAGTCACCCCAAAAGTTCATTGGGCTTAAGAACGGAGATTAGAAGCAGGCCGCGCATCAGGCTGTCCCGTGCTGGCTCCATGTCAGGTCTTTGCCAAGTCCTTGCCAACTCCTTGCCAAGTTCTTACCAGGCCTTGTTGGGAACAGCCAGCATGACGGTTCAGTGGTTCCACCTGTGCTGTGTCCTGTTCTAAGCCGGAACTACAGTGGGGGAAGGGATTCTTTCTTGTGGCAATCGGAAGGCAGAATGGAAAATGAGGGGCTTCTGATGGGCTCTTACAGCCTCGCATTCACACACATTCATCCCCCCTTTATTCGCCCTGTAATGCAAAGGATCTCCCAGTTGCCGAGCCGTGGGGGCTTTTAGCCGCTCGGCACGAAGCTCGGGTAGCTGGTACATCTGAGGGTCCACCAGAAGAACGGGAGGGACACTCGGGCTGCTGAAATCCTGCTCGTTGATTGAAGGGTCGCAGAAGGGGCAAACAGGGAGACAACGAAGCAGTAGGGAGGCAGATTCCGAGAGCCCGGAAGGGCGGGGTGAGGATTCTTTTACTGCGTAGGGGTAGGAGGGTTTAGCATTCGAGGGTACAATCGGGAGAAGGCTAAAGGGAGGGGAAATATAACATTAACCAGTGGGGAAAAGGGAAAGGACTGTTCTTGGTGGAAGAACCAAAGGGAAAACGTGGAACAGAGAAGATTCTAGGCTAAGGGGCAGACTTGAACAACAACTGACAGGACAGGGGGAGGGTACAATTCTCTTACGAAAGGGGGTGGAGAACTCATACAACTGCTGTTTCCCATGGCAACCCTAGACTGCCTTCCCCAACCCCTCCCCCTGCACCAGTGACAGCTTTTAACACTGAAGGGCAGTGCTATTGTATAACAAACACTTAACTCTTAGCCCAGCCGGGCTCGCTGGCTACTTTTGCAAGCTTTTTACCAACTAGCGATGCTTGTAAGCGGTGCTTGTAACTCCTAGCTTGTACCACGCTCCCACTAGCTGCGCTATCAGCTAGCGGCGTTCAAAGCAGCTCCTCAAACCGCGGCTTGTGCCCGCGCGCCCGCTGCGCTATCAGCTGGGCCGCGCCTAAAGCACCTTTGCAAGCCCCGACTGAAACGATACGCGGAAGAAATCAATAGACTCCATAACCTGGGGTAGTTATGAAGTGGGTACGTATGTCAGCGCCCGGCACAAGTGAGATAGCTCTCCAAAACTTGTGCCCCGAGCCTCAGTCTGACCCACACTTTTATTCTTAAAGACGTTCCATATGCAATACATTGCACAACTTTTTCATGCATATTCCACCCCTGGCCCCGCCTGTCCTCGCTTCTCATGCGAAGTAAGTCCACGCCCTTCTGGGCATGCGTGGTTTGCTGTGGTGGTCGTACGGGGGTCTCTTGGTGGTCCTGAGGCTGAAGATTGTGGTCTTCCTCATGATTGAACTTTTGAACTTTTCCTCTCTGCGCGTGCGCTTTTGGTCCTTTGGTGCTTATCTGAGTACGTCTGTCAGTCTTGATAGGCTTGGAGACAGAGGAGCTTCTTTATTTTAATTCAGAAGGAAAGGGTTCTTTCCTTCTTCTGGTATTGTTCTTTATGCAAGAAGCTTCAGAAATTTGCATTTTCCTTTGCCCTTTGTATTAGGCAGAGGTTTCTTAAGCAAAAGGTTGAAAATTCAACACATAACTCTACAAGCTAAATTAGAAATGCTTAATTCATTTTGTTAACCTAACTCTAAAAATCACTATTTCACCTCGAGAGCTGTCACAGAGCAGAAAGGAGCTGAGATGCTGAAAAGCAGCAAAGCTGAACTGCCTGCCTCAACTTCAGCAGTGTGTAATTGACTGAAGGCGAAACACGAAGCAGCAGAGCAGCGGGCTTCTGTGCGCACTGAAGGCAATTGCAAGAATCCAGCAGCTGCTCCTTGCCAAGCACAGTCAGCTGCCTGTGTTCTTGCTTCTTGACCAACTCACAGTTGCCCTTCTTCTCAGCAGCTGCCACCGTGTTCTCTGCATCTCGGAGCCTCTGGGGAGCAGCAAGAATTTCCAAGGTGGGATGTAGCAGGACTACGTCAAAACCCAGGAAAATTGTCCTGGAACACCTTCCACTCGCATGCCAAGAGTGAATTAACAGGCTGGAGAGCGGCAGCCACCGTCCTGCAGCTGTCTGCGAGCTTCGCACACAAGCCGGCTTCTTCGCGGCTTCGTTCTTCGCCTATGCAAGCTACCGCGATCTCCGGCTGCCTGAGGCGAAGAAGCGGCAACTTCGCGCACAGATCACTGGAGCGGCAGCAATGCGCTCCGAAGCGCCGCTTTTGCCGAAAGACGCCGGCAAGCGGCACTTGCTTTCGGCCAGCTGCGGAGCTGCGTATTCTGCCTCTCTAGTCGCCTGCATCTTAGCGAAAAGCTTTTCCGCTCCAGTTCTCAAGGAGAAAGTGTCCCAGCACTGCTCACTTAGCCCGACCTTGCCAGGAAATGAGATTTGCTGCACATTCCGAGGACACTGCATTTTCCTGGGCAAGCTGCAACCTGCTGGCAGATGGCCGTGCTCTCTGCCCACTCCTGCCCAGTTCTTGCTACTAGCGGGCACGTTGCAGCCTGGCGAAGGCAAGAAACCTGGAGAGCTGTCACAGAGCAGAAGGGCAGCTGAGATGCTGAAAAGCAGCAAAGCTGAACTGCCTGCCTCAGCTTCAGCAGTGTGTAATTGACTGAAGGCGAAAAACCAAGCAGCAGAGCAGCGGGCTTCTGTGCGCACTGAAGGCAATTGCTAGAATCCAGCAGCTGCTCCTCGCCAAGCACAGTCAACTGCCTGTGTTCTTGCTTCTTGACCAACTCACAGTTGCCCTTCTTCTCAGCAGCTGCCACCGTGTTCTCTGCATCTCGGAGCCTCAGGGGAGCAACAAGAATTTCCAAGGTGGGATGCATGAAAACTAAAATAAAAACTCAGGAAGTTTGTCCTGGAACACCTTCTATTGGCATGCCAAGAGTGAATTCAAGAGGCAGGAGAGCGGCAGCCACCGTCCTGCAGCTGTCTGCGAGCTTCGCACACAAGCCGGCTTCTTCGCGGCTTCGTTCTTCGCCTCTTGCAAGCTACCGCGATCTCCGGCTGCCTGAGGCGAAGAAGCGGCAACTTCGCGCACAGATGACTGGAGCGGCAGCGGTGCGCTCCGAAGCGCCGCTTTTGCCGAAAGACGCCGGGAAGCGGCACTTGCTTTCGGCCAGCTGCGGAGCTCCGTATTCTGCCTCTCTAGTCGCCTACATCTTACCGCAAAGCTTTTCCGCTCCAGTTCTCAAGGAGAAAGTGTACCAGCACTGCTCACTTAGCCCGACCTTGCCAGGAAATGAGATTTGCTGCACATTCCAAGGACACTGCATTTTCCTGGGCAAGCTGCAACCTGCTGGCAAATGGCCGTGCTCTCTGCCCACTCCTGCCCAGTTCTTGCTACTAGCGGGCACGTTGCAGCCTGGCGAAGGCAAGAAACCTGGAGAGCTGTCACAGAGCAGAAGGGCAGCTGAGATGCTGAAAAGCAGCAAAGCTGAACAGCCTGCCTCAACTTCAGCAGTGTGTAATTGACTGAAGGCGAAAAACCAAGCAGCAGAGCAGCGGGCTTCTGTGCGCACTGAAGGCAATTGCAAGAATCCAGCAGCTGCTCCTCGCCAAGCACAGTCAACTGCCTAGGTTCTTGCTTCTTGACCAATTCACAGTTGCCTTTCTTTTCAGCAGCTGCCACCGTGTTCTCTGCATCTCGGAGCCTCTGGGGAGCAACAAGGATTTCCAAGGTGGGATGTAGTAGGACTACGTCAAAACACAGGAAAATTGTCCTGGAACACCTTCCACTCGCATGCCAAGATTGAATTCAACAGGCTGGAGAGCAGCAGCCACCGTCCTGCAGCTGTCTGCGAGCTTCGCACACAAGCCGGCTTCTTCGCGGCTTCGTTCTTCGCCTCTTGCAAGCTACCGCGATCTCCGGCTGCCGGAGGCCAAGAAGCGGCAACTTCGCGCACAGATGACTGGAGCGGCAGCGGTGCGCTCCGAAGCGCCGCTTTTGCCGAAAGACGCCGGGAAGCGGCACTTGCTTTCGGCCAGCTGCGGAGCTGCGTATTCTGCCTCTCTAGTCGCCTACATCTTAGCGAAAAGCTTTTCCGCTCCAGTTCTCAAGGAGAAAGTGTCCCAGCACTGCTCACTTAGCCCGACCTTGCCAGGAAATAAGATTTGCTGCACATTCCAAGGACACTGCATTTTCCTGGGCAAGCTGCAACCTGCTGGCAGATGGCCGTGCTCTCTGCCCACTCCTGCCCAGCTCTGGGTAGTAGCGGGCACGTTGCAGCCTGGCGAAGGCAAGAAACCTGGAGAGCTGTCACAGAGCAGAAGGGCAGCTGAGATGCTGAAAAGCAGCAAAGCTGAACAGCCTGCCTCAACTTCAGCAGTGTGTAATTGACTGAAGGCGAAAAACCAAGCAGCAGAGCAGCGGGCTTCTGTGCGCACTGAAGGCAATTGCAAGAATCCAGCAGCTGCTCCTCGCCAAGCACAGTCAACTGCCTGTGTTCTTGCTTCTTGACCAATTCACAGTTGCCCTTCTTTTCAGCAGCTGCCACCGTGTTCTCTGCATCTCGGAGCCTCTGGGGAGCAACAAGAATTTCCAAGGTGGGATGCATGAAAACCAAAATAAAAACTCAGGAAGGTTGTCCTGGAACACCTCCCATTGGCATGCCAAGAGTGAATTCAAGAGGCAGGAGAGCGGCAGCCACCGTCCTGCAGCAGTCTGCGAGTTTCGCACACAAGCCGGCTTCTTCGCGGCTTCGTTCTTCGCCTCTTGCAAGCTACCGCGATCTCCGGCTGCCGGAGGCCAAGAAGCGGCAACTTCGCGCACAGATGACTGGAGCGGCAGCGGTGCGCTCCGAAGCGCCGCTTTTGCCGAAAGACGCCGGGAAGCGGCACTTGCTTTCGGCCAGCTGCGGAGCTGCGTATTCTGCCTCTCTAGTCGCCTACATCTTAGCGCAAAGCTTTTCCGCTCCAGTTCTCAAGGAGAAAGTGTCCCAGCACTGCTCACTTAGCCCGACCTTGCCAGGAAATAAGATTTGCTGCACATTCCAAGGACACTGCATTTTCCTGGGCAAGCTGCAACCTGCTGGCAGATGGCCGTGCTCTCTGCCCACTCCTGCCCAGTTCTTGCTACTAGCGGGCACGTTGCAGCCTGGCGAAGGGAAGAAACCTCTGAAACGATACGCGGAAGAAATAAATAGACTCCATAACCTGGGGTAATTATGAAGTGGGTACGTATGTCAGCGCCCGGCACAAGTGAGATAGCTCTCCAAAACTTGTGCCCCGAGCCTCAGTCTGACCCACACTTTTATTCTTAAAGACGTTCCATATGCAATACATTGCACAACTTTTTCATGCATATTCCATCCCTGGCCCCGCCTGTCCTCGCTTCTCATGCGAAGTAAGTCCACGCCCTTCTGGGCATGCGTGGTTTGCTGTGGTGGTCGTACGGGGGTCTCTTGGTGGTCCTGAGGCTGACGATTGTGGTCTTCCTCATGATTGAACTTTTGAACTTTTCCTCTCTGCGCGTGCGCTTTTGGTCCTTTGGTGCTTATCTGAGTACGTCTGTCAGTCTTGATAGGCTTGGAGACAGAGGAGCTTCTTTATCTGGGTTCTTTCCTTCTTCTGGTATTGTTCTCTATGCAAGAAGCTTCAGAAATTTGCATTTTCCTATGCCCTTTGTACTAGGCAGAGGTTTCTGAAGTAAAAGGTTGAAAATTCAACACATAACTCTACAAGCTAAATTAGAAATGCTTCATTCATTTTGTTAACCTAACTCTAAAAATCTCTGCTTCAGTCCCCCCTTTTCTTAAAATAGATTAAATTCTTTTACTACAGGGGTCTTGATTTAAATTCTGATCTACTATCATGACCGTCCTCTTTCAGTAAGATTCTAGGAGTTCTAGAGAGTGATGTCAGACTGGCCATGTGTTTTAACATCCTCGAATTCTACATGAGTGTTAAAGTAGACATCATTAAACTTACAGTAACTAAAATTAATAGGATTATAATTGGGTGACATAAAGTCTTCTAAACAGTGTATTTCACTAGTTATGACTTGTGTTTATTAGCTAGTGATTGGTGCTGGATACACCAAGTTAAGAGACTTAACATACAGGAGGTTAGTGACATGTCTTGGGTAGACATTCTCTTTCGCACCCCATATGGTTTTTCATAAAGCAATTCAAAGTGGTTTAGCTTTTCTTTAGTCTTGGGTTTGGTTCGGATCTGCAGTAGTGCTAATGGGAGGGATTGAGTCCATGACAAATTAGCTTCTTGTCCCAATTGTACAATTTGTTGTTTGATCAAATGATTCATTTTTTTTACCTGACCACTTGATTGTGGGTTATATGGGGTGCGAAGTTCTCAGTCTATGTTCAAGTATTGGCTAACTTGTTGCACGAATTTTACAATAAAATGTGGTCCTCTATTTGAGGAGATTGTGGCCAGGACTCTAAAGCGTGGTATGTTTTCTTGTACCAATACCTTAGTTACTTCTTGAGCTTTAGAAGTCCTGGTGGGGAATGCTTCTGGCCATCCTGAAAAGGTATCTGTTAGCACCAGGAAAAACTTATACCCCCCTTTTCTTGGCAATTCTGTACAATCAATCTGCCATTGCTGCTCCGGCCCATGACCCTTCCTCATCTGGCTAAGCTTTGGTTTGGGAGTATTTTTGGGGTTGGTCTGGAGGCAAAGGTCACATTGTCGAGTTGTAAATGTCTAGTTATGCTAGAGCATCAATACCCCAATGGTTTTCTGGTGTTCTTCCTTTATTAGGGACCATCATAAATAGGAGGGTAGAACTAATTTTCCTTCTATGGTGGCCCATCCCTCTTGGTTATAGTCTCCTTTTTGCTCATAGATTAATTTTTTTTCTGGTTTGTTGTATCTTGGCTTACCTTTAGGGGAAATTTGCCCGTCTTGCTGCTTCTTTTGCTTCCCTATCTGCCAGCTCGTTTCCTTCTTCCAATTCGGAGTTGATCTTCTGATGTGCCTTAATGTGCATGATCGCTACTTTCTCTGGCAACTGGACTGCTGCTAGAAGTGGCAGTACTTCTGATGCATCTTTAATATTTTTCCCTTGAGACTTCAGCAGTCCTCTCTCTTTCTAAATGGCTCTGTGAGCATGCACTACTCCAAATGCATACTTTGAGTCCGTGTATATGTTTATTTCTTTCCCTCTTGCCAATTCTAGGGCCCGAGTTAGAGCAATTATCTCGGCCTTCTGTGCAGAGGTATTTGTTGGCAGGGGCCCAGATGATATTACTTCCTTGCACGTTGGAACTGCCTAGCCGGCGTGCCGTTTTCCACTGATGATATAACTGCTTCCATCAGTAAACGAGACTTCTGCATTCTCGAGAGGGGTGTCCTTCGAGTCAGGGCAGCTGGAGTAGGTGGCTTCAATGGTCTCCAGGCAGTCATGTTCCACTGGTTCCCCTTGGTTTCTACTGAGGAAGGAGGCTGGATTGACAATGTTAGCCACTACTATCTCTACATCATCTTGCTCCGCTATGATAGCTTGGTATCTCAGGAGCCGTTGTGGGGAAAGCCAATGCCCACCTTTTACCTCTAGCACTGCAGACACTGTGTGAGACACTAGCACAGTTCTTTTCTGGCCTAGGGTGAATTTGTGTGCCTCTTGGATGTTCAGGACGACTGCTGCAACAGCTCTGAGGCACCCAGGCCACCCTTTAGCTGCTGTATCCAATTGCTTAGAGAAGTAAGCCACTGCTCTCCGATATGGGCCCAGGTCCTGTGCTAGTATTCCTAAGGCGATTCCTTGCTTCTCATGGGAGAATAAAAGGAAAGGCTTACTCACGTCCGGCAATCTCAGGGCTGGAGCTGACATGAGGGCTTTTTTCAGCTGGTTGAAAGCTTGCGTAGCTTCCTTTGTCTCTTGGATGTTCCTGCTTTCAGTTGCAATCAGTTCATAGAAGGGCTTAACAAACAGTCCATAGTTACAGATCCATAACCTGCACCACCCTGTCATCCTCAGGAAAGTTCGTAGTTCCTTTACCGTCTGAGGTTTTGGGGTCTGGCATATTGCCTCCTTCCGGCTTTGGCCCAAGGTACGTTGTCTAGCACTGACTTCCTAACCCAGATAAGTTACTTTCTGTTTTACTACTTGGGCTTTTTTCTTTGATACTCGGTACCCTTGGAGCCCCAAAAAGTTCAAGAGGCTTATCGTCCAGGCCGTGCATGCTTCCCTTGTCCGTGTGGCTATCAGGATGTCATCTACGTACTCTAGCAACTTCCCTTCCTCTGGAGGGGCTTCTCAGGTCTCTAATTCTTTTGCAAGTTGTTCTCCAAACAAAGTGGGTGAGTTTTTGAATCCTTGTGGGAGTCTGGTCCATGTCAGTTGAGTTCTTCGCCCGCTCTTAGGATTTTCCCATTCAAATGCAAAAATTTTCTGGCTTCGTGGATAGGAAGGCAAAAGAAGGCATCTTTTAAATCTAAAACGGTAAACCAAGTTAGCTCGGGGGTTAAGCAAGTTAATAACGTGTAGGGATTGGCCACCACAGGATACAGATCCTCCGTGACCTTGTTTATGGCCCGCAGATCCTGTACTAACCGGTATGACCCATCAGGTTTACCAACTGGTAGGATAGGGGTATTAACACTTACATAACATAAGTTGGAACAAGGTATTATAGACAATATCATGGTCATCAATGGAAGCAATATTTGATGGAACTTTTTCAGTTCTGAGGGTTCGTAACTTGTGTTTGTCGGTGACAGCAGGGAAGCACAGTGAGGCTGCTTAACAGGGCAGGATGCATACATATACTTTCCTTCGTCTACATTCACTTAACTTTATTTTACTTACTCTTACACATAACAAAACAACCACAACAACAAGGTACCTTTTCTTTTTCAACACACCTATTACACTTGTAGGTGTCCCTGGCTAGTCCCAGTGTTCTTGGATACCCCTCAATCTAGCTGTGTGGTTCCCAACTCTAGATCCTGTCAGACTTCTCTTCAAACTGGCAAAATTTTTACTCAATCTTGGGTGCTCTCAACAACCCAGCAAACTTAATTCTGGGTGCTCTTGCAATGTTAATCCCTCAACCCAGCAGGTTTGACTTAACCCTGGATGCTCTTGGAACATTAATCCCTCAATCCAGCAGGTTTGAATCAACCCTGGATGCTCTTGGAACATTAATCCCTCAATCCAGCAGGTTTGAATCAACCCTGGATGCTCTTGGAATATTAATCCCTCAATCCAGCAGGTTTGATCTTGGATGTTCTCGGGCATTCTTATCCCTCAATCCAGCAGAATTTTTAGGGGCCCCTCCTACACATTTTACCTTTTATTTTTCCCCAATAGATTATGCCAAGAAAACCCTCTTTTTACCTTTTCATTAATTTGTTTTTCTAATTAATTACCTTTTACTCCCCCCCCCCCCCCCCCACTAAGGGGTCCCACTCTTTCTCTGAGACCCAGTCCCAGGGGGGGTTCTCTCACTCTTTTTATTACTCGCTTCGTCTCTTTACTGGCCGCTTTTCTCGCGAAAAAGACGGAAACGCAGCATGGGAGACTGCCGCTCTCGCTTAGCAGGTCTGGGGTAACCAGCCCGCCTCTGTCACGATCCGCTTCTTCCGGGGTGTCGTGATGGTTCTTTTCACCCATCCCAAAAGTGCAACAAAGGCAAACAACAAGGGACTATCAGTTAATCACAACAAATGCACCTTTAGTAGGGGCCAAAACAGTAAACGCGATAGTGGGGATCTGAAAGGAGATAAAAGGTTAGAGAGAGAAGAGGGCTATGGGAATAGCTACCAACACAGGCGAGATCCTCAGTGCTCCGGACGATGGGGATCCGTCTGTCGTGTCGGGGGAGTCTTCGAAGTTCTGGTCGACTCGGGGCTCCAATTATAGTCCACAGAGGAGAGAGGGGGGGAACAAGTGTAATAATGAAAGTCCATTGTAATCGCCCCGAGGGAACGGGTGAGTCCACAGAAACCACCAAAGCAAGACGAATCCAATGAAGAATAAGTCCATTTGAATCACTGAAGGGAAACAGGTCATGTCATTAGTGGTCAGACCACCAATTTCCCCTCCTCCCTATAGCAGGGGTCTCAGTCTCAGTCCTTGGGAGGAGGGTTCTCATTCTTTCTTTGTCACAGTGGTAACGAGGCAGATGAGGGGTCTTCAGTGAAGGACCGCGAGAGTCACCCCAAAAGTTCATTGGGCTTAAGAACGGAGATTAGAAGCAGGCCGCGCATCAGGCTGTCCCGTGCTGGCTCCATGTCAGGTCTTTGCCAAGTCCTTGCCAACTCCTTGCCAAGTTCTTACCAGGCCTTGTTGGGAACAGCCAGCATGACGGTTCAGTGGTCCCACCTGCGCTGTGTCCTGTTCTAAGCCGGAACTACAGTGGGGGAAGGGATTCTTTCTTGTGGCAATCGGAAGGCAGAATGGAAAATGAGGGGCTTCTGACGGGCTCTTACACCACCCCGTGACTGACGATTGCCCTCGAAAGATCTTCATCAGCAGGATTCCATGGTGTCGTCGTGGAGTCTTCAGGACTCGTCAAGTGTTGGCAGCAGGTCCCAGGGAAAAGAGAAGAGGAAAAGGGAAAGAAAGCGAAAACGGGAAAACTAAAACAATCACAACATATTAGTAATCACAACAAATTATAATTAAACAATAAGCAAAATACAATTAGTAAATCAATAATAGTTATTTAAATAATAATCAATAGGAATCAATGAAACAATAAATTGATCAAATAATAAACCAGTATCATCAATATTAAACAGTAAAGTAATAAACCTAGTATAATCGATATTACTCAGTACAATTTTATAAACAATAAACAAAAATAATTAAAACAGCGATTAGAACAAATCATAAAAGAAAATGATGTAAAACATATCTTCTAACCTTATCATCTTCTTGTGTCTACTGTCCTGGGAACATCTCTAGTGTAAAGGATGTCGGCCAAGTGGTGTGCATTAATTATAGATGTTAATTTTGTTCATCGTTTCATCATTCTCCAATTTACAATAAGCAAGATTACTGATAAAACAAAACCAATCATAACTAAAATCAGAAGAACAACAATGGGATGACACAATTTCTTCAGGATACCGGTGGCGGTGGGTGACCACCCGAAAAGGGTATCCCACCACTTGTGCTCGGCATCACTTTTCACCCTTTCTACAACACGATGTATTTCTTGCACATGATGATGAACAGTTACCAGAGTTTTCTGTCCATTCCCCTTGATTTTTCCTAGGATCTCTATTAGATCTTGATGAAGTAATAATTGCTTGACCAGAGAAAGGTTCATCCCAATGGGAGTAGGCAGTAGCTTGTGAATCAACGTGAGATTGGATTCTAAAAGTTCATGTGAAGTAACTGGAGCTACAAAAGAAAAATCACATCCTGCAATTTTAGTAAAGTTGCAAGCACAAAAATTGGAATGATTTTTAGTAGCTACTACTGTACTTTCTATAAACACAGTATCCCAAGCGGTTCTGAAGCAGGCACACCCATTGTCTGTAGATACAAGGACTGTTTCAGAAGTCTCGTTAGGATGAATATCAAAATGACAGCTATTTTGTTCTGTCTCCAGACAAATATCTTGAGCTACAATTGCATTACCTTCACAGATAAACCCTAGTTGTTCTCAGATGGTACAGGACTCTAAATTGACAGTTTGCCATTTGTCATCAATTTGACGGGCCCATTCTCTATGTTCAGAAGGATAGAAAGTGGGTCCATCATGATTTAATCCTAGTGCAATGATAGGGAATATCAAATGCACCGAGGCATTTCTTATGGTCAACGCAAATGCTGTGGCTGTGTTTGTGTTAGGGTCATAGGTAAAATTCACTAAATTCCACCAGGATTGGAAATCTCTTTCAAAGTCAGTGGCACTGTCCCAGACTATTTTCCTAATTTCAGTGGGAAAAGTGCCTTCTTCACCTTCTCTTAGAATTGAGGCAGCAACTGACTGCATCCATCATTGAGCCTGGATACGGCTAAGAGCTAAGGAAACGTTGCTTTGTGTGGCATTAAGTGCATCAATGATCAATTTGCTATTATTTACATTTATCTTTTCCCAATTTGCTAGAATGTTTGATAGCAACCACTGATGTGTTCCCAAGGCTGATAAGGACGATTGCAGTGGTTGTTGTATTTTGGTTAAATCTTTAGTTGTGGAAGCCAATTTATTCATTCATACTTCTGAATCAATACTATTTAGGATTCCCAATCCTGTTCCCACAAGACCAGTTATGTCTCTTGGCAGCCGGTTTTTAGGAGGCTTCCACTGTCGCAGCCAGGTTGTCCAAGCCTGAAAAGAGGTCTGCAAAAAGGGTGAACAAGCTGGTTGTATTTCTCAGATATTGTTTTGCATCAGCAATTTGACTTGTTTAAGAGACCATAACAGATTAAACAATATCTGTTGTTGGCCAGTTTTCCTGATTCTATATGGTCCAATTTCAAAAATTTTCGGGCTAAGTGTAACCAGTGGTTGGGTGGTAGGTGTCACAACATTAACATCAAGTCCTACTCCAGTATTTGAATCAATACTTTCAACTTAAAAAACAAAAACAAAAACAAAAACAAAACAAAACAAAAAAAAAGTGCTTCAGTATTTTTGGACCAAAACCAAACTACTTCTACAGTTTGTGTTCATGTGAAATTGTGCCAACAATCCTGTATGCTTGGCTGCGTACAAACCTTTTTGTGCTTCAAGAGATCCTTTCACTTTTTCTGCATGCTACCACAATTAGTTCAGACCACGGTCACTCAGCTGCTTTCTGGCCATGGGGTTGCGGTAGGATGCAGAAAAGTATTACCAGTTTTATCATGGATTAGGTGGTCTTCATGTCCCTCGGAGTTCTTCTGAGAAAGTAAACACAACAGAATTCTGCCGCCGAGAGGCAGAAAAGTTAGAATGATGGAATTATCCAGCATGTATTTGTCCAATGCTCTTTCCCTAGAGCACCAGAGGATTCCCATGCATATTTCTTCAGAGGGGGTTTTAGCACAAGTGCTACTAGTCCTATAGTAAGAGAGGTCCACCAGAACAGGTTGGCCAGGGTCATGAGCTGGATTATTAGGATCATTTGGTACAGAGCATAGGAGTCAGTGTAGATGCAGACCAAAGAGGAATTCTGTGCTTCTCGTTGAAAAACACTCCAGACAGCTATCAGCTCCCCACTGTGTGTACTACCTTCTCCCTCTGTAATCATTTGCTCACCAGAGGAAAAGTGGAGGGCTTCTGCCCTAGATTTCCATACTTTTCCTTCCCCTTTAGCAAAAGCATCAGTAAACCAAGAGTTTGCTGATTGTTCGGGGCAGAAAGGAGGGGTTACTTTGATTACAGAGGCAGGTTTGTCCAAGCTCTCAGTTTCTTGGATTGCTAAAGTTTTTACAGCTCCTTCTGTCATTGAGAAGAAGTTACAGTAATGTTCAACCTGAGCATACCACTTTCTCACTGAGGCCCTCTGGGCCACCCCGTCAGGAGGGGGACTCCCACTAGTGACTGTCTTAATAACCTTGAAGGGGCCTCTCAATACAATTGGTTGTTTTTGTGCAATTTTTTCTACTTCTAGGAAAGCTAAGATAACCATCAACAATCCTTTTTCCCAGGTAGTGTATCTTTTCTCAGCATCTTTGGAACCACGGGAATCAAAACCAACAGGTCTTGTCGGAGCCTCAGGACCCCGCTGCCATATGTGTACTGACAGCCCTGAGGAGGCAAATGCCCATTCCACCTGGAAAGGATCTGTAGGATGGATAGGGCCCAGTGCTTGATGAGCTGTTGCTTCAAAAATCAGCAATTGCAATGCTGACTCCTGAGAAAGACTCCAATCCCATTTCACCCCTTTCCTCAACAAGTCATAAAGGGGAACAAATGGGTCGTTCCAGTGACTAGGAAATCTGTCTGGTCTTTCTACAGGAGATACAGCTGCTATCGTTTTTGGAAGGAGAATTGCTGTAGGTTTGAGTGATTCTGGAAGCCCACAAATTCAAGGGGTCATTATCTTGGGCTTCACAGGTAATTGCATCAGGGATTCAAAGCCAGGAATTCATTTCTTTTGGTGAGTCATTTGCAGGCAAGCAGCTTTGTGCACATTTTCCAAGAGCTGGTCGGGGGTACTAATTCTAGCTATGGGATCTCCCCTTTCCAAGGGGCTTGTTCCCCCGGCCCAAAAAGCTGCACGCTGTGTCAGGGACCATGTGTCACCTTTCTCTCCTGTTGTTAAGAAGACACCATGTCCCCAATACCCACTGGCTTCCTGTTCAGTGAATTGAATTTGATCACCACCAGTGAGGGACACCCGGAAAACATATTCTGTTTCTGATTCATGTGGAGGCTGTCCGTATTCCCTTTTAAGCTTAGCTAGCTCGGTGGCCGTGTTTAGTTGTGATGGTATGCGTTTGGTTGTGATGTGAGGTTCCAGATCATCATCACTGAGATAGTTCTACTCTGTTTTAATCAAGGGTCTCAAGTGATGGCAGCAATGTTCCCCACAATTACTTGCTGCTTCAAGTTCTTGATGAGGATAGATTTGTTTAATGTGAGGAGTTTCCTTCTCCTCAAGCTCTGTAGAGGAATCAGCATGATGTGATTTGTTAATATGTTCCTCTGTTAAGGCAGCTCGCAATGCATAGATCACATTTTTTTGCTTCATAGAACTGTTTTTGCAAAATTTCAACTAGATTTTGAAGGGAGTCTATTATAGCATGTTCCTCACTTCTTCGCTCAAAGCCATTTTCTATAGCTGCCATAAGACAAGCTCCCAAAACTGAGCAGAAGATAGTTTTATTTTTGCCCAGTTTGAATTTTGTTTCATGTTGTAATGAACACACTCTATCAATAACATTTTCTAAGTTCAACCAATTACTCTGTGCCCATTTTTCTCCTTCTGTAGAAGGTTTGGCATTGTGTTTGGCTAGTAGTGCATAAAATTCAGCTTTAATTTCAAGGCTAAGATTGTCACTCATTTTGTGAAGGGACCAAAACCACGACAGGGAGCTACAAACTTAAGTTCCACAAAACTACACAGCCCTCGCTGTGTCGCCCTTCGCTTCCCTGGCTGGGTGAAAGGACAATCATCTGCCTGGGAGGCTCTGCTTAGTTGCTTCAAGTTGTCCCTTCCTTCCCAGACCACATACACACAACAACAACAAAACAACAGTGTCCCGCCCTTTGCACTAAGGGATCCTTTATGAATTGCCAAAGACAGTATGGGTGCCTTTTCAGCTGCAACCCTTCTGTCTAGACAGAAATCCTGTCCGTGACGCCAATTTTAATGTCACGATCCGTTTCTTGCGGGGTGTCGTGATGGTTCTTTTCACCCATCCCAAAAGTGCAACAAAGGCAAACAACAAGGGACTATCAGTTAATCACAACAAATGCACCTTCAGTAGGGGCCAAAACAGTAAACGCGATAGTGGGGATCTGAAAGGAGATAAAAGGTTAGAGAGAGAACAGGGCTATGGGAATAGCTACCAACACAGGCGAGATCCTCAGTGCTCCGGACGATGGGGATCCATCTGTCGTGTCGGGGGAGTCTTCGAAGTTCTGGTCGACTCGGGGCTCCAATTATAGTCCACAGAGGAGAGAGGGGGGGAACAAGTGTAATAATGAAAGTCCATTGTAATTGCCCCAAGGGAACGGGTGAGTCCACAGAAACCACCAAAGCAAGACGAATCCAATGAAGAATAAGTCCATTTGAATCACTGAAGGGAAACAGGTCATGTCATTAGTGGTCAGACCACCAATTTCCCCTCCTCCCTATAGCAGGGGTCTCAGTCTCAGTCCTTGGGAGGAGGGTTCTCATTCTTTCTTTGTCACAGTGGTAACGAGGCAGATGAGGGGTCTTCAGTGAAGGACCGCGAGAGTCACCCCAAAAGTTCATTGGGCTTAAGAACGGAGATTAGAAGCAGGCCGCGCATCAGGCTGTCCCGTGCTGGCTCCATGTCAGGTCTTTGCCAAGTCCTTGCCAACTCCTTGCCAAGTTCTTACCAGGCCTTGTTGGGAACAGCCAGCATGACGGTTCAGTGGTCCCACCTGTGCTGTGTCCTGTTCTAAGCCGGAACTACAGTGGGGGAAGGGATTCTTTCTTGTGGCAATCGGAAGGCAGAATGGAAAATGAGGGGCTTCTGACGGGCTCTTACAGCCTCGCATTCACACACATTCATCCCCCCTTTATTCGCCCTGTAATGCAAAGGATCTCCCAGTTGCCGAGCCGTGGGGGCTTTTAGCCGCTCGGCACGAAGCTCGGGTAGCTGGTACATCTGAGGGTCCACCAGAAGAACGGGAGGGACACTCGGGCTGCTGAAATCCTGCTCGTTGATTGAAGGGTCGCAGAAGGGGCAAACAGGGAGACAACGAAGCAGTAGAGAGGCAGATTCCGAGAGCCCCGAAGGGCGGGGTGAGGATTCTTTTACTGCGTAGGGGTAGGAGGGTTTAGCATTCCAGGGTACAATCGGGAGAAGGCTAAAGGGAGGGGAAATATAACATTAACCAGTGGGGAAAAGGGAAAGGACTGTTCTTGGTGGAAGAACCGTGGAACAGAGAAGATTCTAGGCTAAGGGGCAGACTTGAACAACAACTGACAGGACAGGGGGAGGGTACAATTCTCTTACGAAAGGGGGTGGAGAACTCATACAACTGCTGTTTCCCATGGCAACCCTAGACTGCCTTCCCCAACCCCTCCCCCTGCACCAGTGACAGCTTTTAACACTGAAGGGCAGTGCTATTGTATAACAAACACTTAACTCTTAGCCCAGCCGGGCTCGCTGGCTACTTTTGCAAGCTTTTTACCAACTAGCGATGCTTGTAAGCGGTGCTTGTAACTCCTAGCTTGTACCACGCTCCCACTAGCTGCGCTATCAGCTAGCGGCGTTCAAAGCAGCTCCTCAAACCGCGGCTTGTGCCCGCGCGCCCGCTGCGCTATCAGCTGGGCCGCGCCTAAAGCACCTTTGCAAGCCCCGACTGAAACGATACGCGGAAGAAATCAATAGACTCCATAACCTGGGGTAGTTATGAAGTGGGTACGTATGTCAGCGCCCGGCACAAGTGAGATAGCTCTCCAAAACTTGTGCCCCGAGCCTCAGTCTGACCCACACTTTTATTCTTAAAGACGTTCCATATGCAATACATTGCACAACTTTTTCATGCATATTCCACCCCTGGCCCCGCCTGTCCTCGCTTCTCATGCGAAGTAAGTCCACGCCCTTCTGGGCATGCGTGGTTTGCTGTGGTGGTCGTACGGGGGTCTCTTGGTGGTCCTGAGGCTGACGATTGTGGTCTTCCTCATGATTGAACTTTTGAACTTTTCCTCTCTGCGCGTGCGCTTTTGGTCCTTTGGTGCTTATCTGAGTACGTCTGTCAGTCTTGATAGGCTTGGAGACAGAGGAGCTTCTTTATTTTAATTCAGAAGGAAAGGGTTCTTTCCTTCTTCTGGTATTGTTCTTTATGCAAGAAGCTTCAGAAATTTGCATTTTCCTTTGCCCTTTGTATTAGGCAGAGGTTTCTTAAGCAAAAGGTTGAAAATTCAACACATAACTCTACAAGCTAAATTAGAAATGCTTAATTCATTTTGTTAACCTAACTCTAAAAATCACTATTTCACCTCGAGAGCTGTCACAGAGCAGAAAGGAGCTGAGATGCTGAAAAGCAGCAAAGCTGAACTGCCTGCCTCAGCTTCAGCAGTGTGTAATTGACTGAAGGCGAAAAACCAAGCAGCAGAGCAGCGGGCTTCTGTGCGCACTGAAGGCAATTGCAAGAATCCAGCAGCTGCTCCTTGCCAAGCACAGTCAGCTGCCTGTGTTCTTGCTTCTTGACCAACTCACAGTTGCCCTTCTTCTCAGCAGCTGCCACCGTGTTCTCTGCATCTCGGAGCCTCTGGGGAGCAACAAGGATTTCCAAGGTGGGATGCATGAAAACCAAAATAAAAACTCAGGAAGGTTGTCCTGGAACACCTCCCATTGGCATGCCAAGAGTGAATTCAACAGGCTTGGAGAGCGGCAGCCACCGTCCTGCAGCAGTCTGCGAGCTTCGCACACAAGCCGGCTTCTTCGCGGCTTCGTTCTTCGCCTCTTGCAAGCTACCGCGATCTCCGGCTGCCGGAGGCCAAGAAGCGGCAACTTCGCGCACAGATGACTGGAGCGGCAGCGGTGCGCTCCGAAGCGCCGCTTTTGCCGAAAGACGCCGGGAAGCGGCACTTGCTTTCGGCCAGCTGCGGAGCTGCGTATTCTGCCTCTCTAGTCGCCTACATCTTAGCGAAAAGCTTTTCCGCTCCAGTTCTCAAGGAGAAAGTGTACCAGCACTGCTCACTTAGCCCGACCTTGCCAGGAAATAAGATTTGCTGCACATTCCAAGGACACTGCATTTTCCTGGGCAAGCTGCAACCTGCTGGCAGATGGCCGTGCTCTCTGCCCACTCCTGCCCAGTTCTTGGTACTAGCGGGCACGTTGCAGCCTGGCGAAGGCAAGAAACCTGGAGAGCTGTCACAGAGCAGAAGGGCAGCTGAGATGCTGAAAAGCAGCAAAGCTGAACAGCCTGCCTCAACTTCAGCAGTGTGTAATTGACTGAAGGCGAAAAACCAAGCAGCAGAGCAGCGGGCTTCTGTGCGCACTGAAGGCAATTGCAAGAATCCAGCAGCTGCTCCTCGCCAAGCACAGTCAACTGCCTGTGTTCTTGCTTCTTGACCAATTCACAGTTGCCCTTCTTTTCAACAGCTGCCACCGTGTTCTCTGCATCTCGGAGCCTCTGGGGAGCAACAAGAATTTCCAAGGTGGGATGTAGTAGGACTACGTCAAAACACAGGAAAATTGTCCTGGAACACCTTCCACTCGCATGCCAAGATTGAATTCAAGAGGCAGGAGAGCGGCAGCCACCGTCCTGCAGCTGTCTGCGAGCTTCGCACACAAGCCGGCTTCTTCGCGGCTTCGTTCTTCGCCTCTTGCAAGCTACCGCGATCTCCGGCTGCCGGAGGCCAAGAAGCGGCAACTTCGCGCACAGATGACTGGAGCGGCAGCGGTGCGCTCCGAAGCGCCGCTTTTGCCGAAAGACGCCGGGAAGCGGCACTTGCTTTCGGCCAGCTGCGGAGCTCCGTATTCTGCCTCTCTAGTCGCCTACATCTTAGCGAAAAGCTTTTCCGCTCCAGTTCTCAAGGAGAAAGTGTACCAGCACTGCTCACTTAGCCCGACCTTGCCAGGAAATAAGATTTGCTGCACATTCCAAGGACACTGCATTTTCCTGGGCAAGCTGCAACCTGCTGGCAGATGGCCGTGCTCTCTGCCCACTCCTGCCCAGCTCTGGGTAGTAGCGGGCACGTTGCAGCCTGGCGAAGGCAAGAAACCTGGAGAGCTGTCACAGAGCAGAAGGGCAGCTGAGATGCTGAAAAGCAGCAAAGCTGAACAGCCTGCCTCAACTTCAGCAGTGTGTAATTGACTGAAGGCGAAAAACCAAGCAGCAGAGCAGCGGGCTTCTGTGCGCACTGAAGGCAATTGCAAGAATCCAGCAGCTGCTCCTCGCCAAGCACAGTCAACTGCCTAGGTTCTTGCTTCTTGACCAATTCACAGTTGCCTTTCTTTTCAGCAGCTGCCACCGTGTTCTCTGCATCTCGGAGCCTCTGGGGAGCAACAAGGATTTCCAAGGTGGGATGTAGTAGGACTACGTCAAAACACAGGAAAATTGTCCTGGAACACCTTCCACTCGCATGCCAAGATTGAATTCAACAGGCTGGAGAGCAGCAGCCACCGTCCTGCAGCTGTCTGCGAGCTTCGCACACAAGCCGGCTTCTTCGCGGCTTCGTTCTTCGCCTCTTGCAAGCTACCGCGATCTCCGGCTGCCGGAGGCCAAGAAGCGGCAACTTCGCGCACAGATGACTGGAGCGGCAGCGGTGCGCTCCGAAGCGCCGCTTTTGCCGAAAGACGCCGGGAAGCGGCACTTGCTTTCGGCCAGCTGCGGAGCTGCGTATTCTGCCTCTCTAGTCGCCTACATCTTAGCGAAAAGCTTTTCCGCTCCAGTTCTCAAGGAGAAAGTGTCCCAGCACTGCTCACTTAGCCCGACCTTGCCAGGAAATAAGATTTGCTGCACATTCCAAGGACACTGCATTTTCCTGGGCAAGCTGCAACCTGCTGGCAGATGGCCGTGCTCTCTGCCCACTCCTGCCCAGCTCTGGGTAGTAGCGGGCACGTTGCAGCCTGGCGAAGGCAAGAAACCTGGAGAGCTGTCACAGAGCAGAAGGGCAGCTGAGATGCTGAAAAGCAGCAAAGCTGAACAGCCTGCCTCAACTTCAGCAGTGTGTAATTGACTGAAGGCGAAAAACCAAGCAGCAGAGCAGCGGGCTTCTGTGCGCACTGAAGGCAATTGCAAGAATCCAGCAGCTGCTCCTCGCCAAGCACAGTCAACTGCCTGTGTTCTTGCTTCTTGACCAATTCACAGTTGCCCTTCTTTTCAGCAGCTGCCACCGTGTTCTCTGCATCTCGGAGCCTCTGGGGAGCAACAAGAATTTCCAAGGTGGGATGCATGAAAACCAAAATAAAAACTCAGGAAGGTTGTCCTGGAACACCTCCCATTGGCATGCCAAGAGTGAATTCAAGAGGCAGGAGAGCGGCAGCCACCGTCCTGCAGCAGTCTGCGAGTTTCGCACACAAGCCGGCTTCTTCGCGGCTTCGTTCTTCGCCTCTTGCAAGCTACCGCGATCTCCGGCTGCCGGAGGCCAAGAAGCGGCAACTTCGCGCACAGATGACTGGAGCGGCAGCGGTGCGCTCCGAAGCGCCGCTTTTGCCGAAAGACGCCGGGAAGCGGCACTTGCTTTCGGCCAGCTGCGGAGCTGCGTATTCTGCCTCTCTAGTCGCCTACATCTTAGCGCAAAGCTTTTCCGCTCCAGTTCTCAAGGAGAAAGTGTCCCAGCACTGCTCACTTAGCCCGACCTTGCCAGGAAATAAGATTTGCTGCACATTCCAAGGACACTGCATTTTCCTGGGCAAGCTGCAACCTGCTGGCAGATGGCCGTGCTCTCTGCCCACTCCTGCCCAGTTCTTGCTACTAGCGGGCACGTTGCAGCCTGGCGAAGGGAAGAAACCTCTGAAACGATACGCGGAAGAAATAAATAGACTCCATAACCTGGGGTAATTATGAAGTGGGTACGTATGTCAGCGCCCGGCACAAGTGAGATAGCTCTCCAAAACTTGTGCCCCGAGCCTCAGTCTGACCCACACTTTTATTCTTAAAGACGTTCCATATGCAATACATTGCACAACTTTTTCATGCATATTCCATCCCTGGCCCCGCCTGTCCTCGCTTCTCATGCGAAGTAAGTCCACGCCCTTCTGGGCATGCGTGGTTTGCTGTGGTGGTCGTACGGGGGTCTCTTGGTGGTCCTGAGGCTGACGATTGTGGTCTTCCTCATGATTGAACTTTTGAACTTTTCCTCTCTGCGCGTGCGCTTTTGGTCCTTTGGTGCTTATCTGAGTACGTCTGTCAGTCTTGATAGGCTTGGAGACAGAGGAGCTTCTTTATCTGGGTTCTTTCCTTCTTCTGGTATTGTTCTCTATGCAAGAAGCTTCAGAAATTTGCATTTTCCTATGCCCTTTGTACTAGGCAGAGGTTTCTGAAGTAAAAGGTTGAAAATTCAACACATAACTCTACAAGCTAAATTAGAAATGCTTCATTCATTTTGTTAACCTAACTCTAAAAATCTCTGCTTCAGTCCCCCCTTTTCTTAAAATAGATTAAATTCTTTTACTACAGGGGTCTTGATTTAAATTCTGATCTACTATCATGACCGTCCTCTTTCAGTAAGATTCTAGGAGTTCTAGAGAGTGATGTCAGACTGGCCATGTGTTTTAACATCCTCGAATTCTACATGAGTGTTAAAGTAGACATCATTAAACTTACAGTAACTAAAATTAATAGGATTATAATTGGGTGACATAAAGTCTTCTAAACAGTGTATTTCACTAGTTATGACTTGTGTTTATTAGCTAGTGATTGGTGCTGGATACACCAAGTTAAGAGACTTAACATACAGGAGGTTAGTGACATGTCTTGGGTAGACATTCTCTTTCGCACCCCATATGGTTTTTCATAAAGCAATTCAAAGTGGTTTAGCTTTTCTTTAGTCTTGGGTTTGGTTCGGATCTGCAGTAGTGCTAATGGGAGGGATTGAGTCCATGACAAATTAGCTTCTTGTCCCAATTGTACAATTTGTTGTTTGATCAAATGATTCATTTTTTTTACCTGACCACTTGATTGTGGGTTATATGGGGTGCGAAGTTCTCAGTCTATGTTCAAGTATTGGCTAACTTGTTGCACGAATTTTACAATAAAATGTGGTCCTCTATTTGAGGAGATTGTGGCCAGGACTCTAAAGCGTGGTATGTTTTCTTGTACCAATACCTTAGTTACTTCTTGAGCTTTAGAAGTCCTGGTGGGGAATGCTTCTGGCCATCCTGAAAAGGTATCTGTTAGCACCAGGAAAAACTTATACCCCCCTTTTCTTGGCAATTCTGTACAATCAATCTGCCATTGCTGCTCCGGCCCATGACCCTTCCTCATCTGGCTAAGCTTTGGTTTGGGAGTATTTTTGGGGTTGGTCTGGAGGCAAAGGTCACATTGTCGAGTTGTAAATGTCTAGTTATGCTAGAGCATCAATACCCCAATGGTTTTCTGGTGTTCTTCCTTTATTAGGGACCATCATAAATAGGAGGGTAGAACTAATTTTCCTTCTATGGTGGCCCATCCCTCTTGGTTATAGTCTCCTTTTTGCTCATAGATTAATTTTTTTTCTGGTTTGTTGTATCTTGGCTTACCTTTAGGGGAAATTTGCCCGTCTTGCTGCTTCTTTTGCTTCCCTATCTGCCAGCTCGTTTCCTTCTTCCAATTCGGAGTTGATCTTCTGATGTGCCTTAATGTGCATGATCGCTACTTTCTCTGGCAACTGGACTGCTGCTAGAAGTGGCAGTACTTCTGATGCATCTTTAATATTTTTCCCTTGAGACTTCAGCAGTCCTCTCTCTTTCTAAATGGCTCTGTGAGCATGCACTACTCCAAATGCATACTTTGAGTCCGTGTATATGTTTATTTCTTTCCCTCTTGCCAATTCTAGGGCCCGAGTTAGAGCAATTATCTCGGCCTTCTGTGCAGAGGTATTTGTTGGCAGGGGCCCAGATGATATTACTTCCTTGCACGTTGGAACTGCCTAGCCGGCGTGCCGTTTTCCACTGATGATATAACTGCTTCCATCAGTAAACGAGACTTCTGCATTCTCGAGAGGGGTGTCCTTCGAGTCAGGGCAGCTGGAGTAGGTGGCTTCAATGGTCTCCAGGCAGTCATGTTCCACTGGTTCCCCTTGGTTTCTACTGAGGAAGGAGGCTGGATTGACAATGTTAGCCACTACTATCTCTACATCATCTTGCTCCGCTATGATAGCTTGGTATCTCAGGAGCCGTTGTGGGGAAAGCCAATGCCCACCTTTTACCTCTAGCACTGCAGACACTGTGTGAGACACTAGCACAGTTCTTTTCTGGCCTAGGGTGAATTTGTGTGCCTCTTGGATGTTCAGGACGACTGCTGCAACAGCTCTGAGGCACCCAGGCCACCCTTTAGCTGCTGTATCCAATTGCTTAGAGAAGTAAGCCACTGCTCTCCGATATGGGCCCAGGTCCTGTGCTAGTATTCCTAAGGCGATTCCTTGCTTCTCATGGGAGAATAAAAGGAAAGGCTTACTCACGTCCGGCAATCTCAGGGCTGGAGCTGACATGAGGGCTTTTTTCAGCTGGTTGAAAGCTTGCGTAGCTTCCTTTGTCTCTTGGATGTTCCTGCTTTCAGTTGCAATCAGTTCATAGAAGGGCTTAACAAACAGTCCATAGTTACAGATCCATAACCTGCACCACCCTGTCATCCTCAGGAAAGTTCGTAGTTCCTTTACCGTCTGAGGTTTTGGGGTCTGGCATATTGCCTCCTTCCGGCTTTGGCCCAAGGTACGTTGTCTAGCACTGACTTCCTAACCCAGATAAGTTACTTTCTGTTTTACTACTTGGGCTTTTTTCTTTGATACTCGGTACCCTTGGAGCCCCAAAAAGTTCAAGAGGCTTATCGTCCAGGCCGTGCATGCTTCCCTTGTCCGTGTGGCTATCAGGATGTCATCTACGTACTCTAGCAACTTCCCTTCCTCTGGAGGGGCTTCTCAGGTCTCTAATTCTTTTGCAAGTTGTTCTCCAAACAAAGTGGGTGAGTTTTTGAATCCTTGTGGGAGTCTGGTCCATGTCAGTTGAGTTCTTCGCCCGCTCTTAGGATTTTCCCATTCAAATGCAAAAATTTTCTGGCTTCGTGGATAGGAAGGCAAAAGAAGGCATCTTTTAAATCTAAAACGGTAAACCAAGTTAGCTCGGGGGTTAAGCAAGTTAATAACGTGTAGGGATTGGCCACCACAGGATACAGATCCTCCGTGACCTTGTTTATGGCCCGCAGATCCTGTACTAACCGGTATGACCCATCAGGTTTACCAACTGGTAGGATAGGGGTATTAACACTTACATAACATAAGTTGGAACAAGGTATTATAGACAATATCATGGTCATCAATGGAAGCAATATTTGATGGAACTTTTTCAGTTCTGAGGGTTCGTAACTTGTGTTTGTCGGTGACAGCAGGGAAGCACAGTGAGGCTGCTTAACAGGGCAGGATGCATACATATACTTTCCTTCGTCTACATTCACTTAACTTTATTTTACTTACTCTTACACATAACAAAACAACCACAACAACAAGGTACCTTTTCTTTTTCAACACACCTATTACACTTGTAGGTGTCCCTGGCTAGTCCCAGTGTTCTTGGATACCCCTCAATCTAGCTGTGTGGTTCCCAACTCTAGATCCTGTCAGACTTCTCTTCAAACTGGCAAAATTTTTACTCAATCTTGGGTGCTCTCAACAACCCAGCAAACTTAATTCTGGGTGCTCTTGCAATGTTAATCCCTCAACCCAGCAGGTTTGACTTAACCCTGGATGCTCTTGGAACATTAATCCCTCAATCCAGCAGGTTTGAATCAACCCTGGATGCTCTTGGAACATTAATCCCTCAATCCAGCAGGTTTGAATCAACCCTGGATGCTCTTGGAATATTAATCCCTCAATCCAGCAGGTTTGATCTTGGATGTTCTCGGGCATTCTTATCCCTCAATCCAGCAGAATTTTTAGGGGCCCCTCCTACACATTTTACCTTTTATTTTTCCCCAATAGATTATGCCAAGAAAACCCTCTTTTTACCTTTTCATTAATTTGTTTTTCTAATTAATTACCTTTTACTCCCCCCCCCCCCCCCCCCACTAAGGGGTCCCACTCTTTCTCTGAGACCCAGTCCCAGGGGGGGTTCTCTCACTCTTTTTATTACTCGCTTCGTCTCTTTACTGGCCGCTTTTCTCGCGAAAAAGACGGAAACGCAGCATGGGAGACTGCCGCTCTCGCTTAGCAGGTCTGGGGTAACCAGCCCGCCTCTGTCACGATCCGCTTCTTCCGGGGTGTCGTGATGGTTCTTTTCACCCATCCCAAAAGTGCAACAAAGGCAAACAACAAGGGACTATCAGTTAATCACAACAAATGCACCTTTAGTAGGGGCCAAAACAGTAAACGCGATAGTGGGGATCTGAAAGGAGATAAAAGGTTAGAGAGAGAAGAGGGCTATGGGAATAGCTACCAACACAGGCGAGATCCTCAGTGCTCCGGACGATGGGGATCCATCTGTCGTGTCGGGGGAGTCTTCGAAGTTCTGGTCGACTCGGGGCTCCAATTATAGTCCACAGAGGAGAGAGGGGGGGAACAAGTGTAATAATGAAAGTCCATTGTAATTGCCCCAAGGGAACGGGTGAGTCCACAGAAACCACCAAAGCAAGACGAATCCAATGAAGAATAAGTCCATTTGAATCACTGAAGGGAAACAGGTCATGTCATTAGTGGTCAGACCACCAATTTCCCCTCCTCCCTATAGCAGGGGTCTCAGTCTCAGTCCTTGGGAGGAGGGTTCTCATTCTTTCTTTGTCACAGTGGTAACGAGGCAGATGAGGGGTCTTCAGTGAAGGACCGCGAGAGTCACCCCAAAAGTTCATTGGGCTTAAGAACGGAGATTAGAAGCAGGCCGCGCATCAGGCTGTCCCGTGCTGGCTCCATGTCAGGTCTTTGCCAAGTCCTTGCCAACTCCTTGCCAAGTTCTTACCAGGCCTTGTTGGGAACAGCCAGCATGACGGTTCAGTGGTCCCACCTGTGCTGTGTCCTGTTCTAAGCCGGAACTACAGTGGGGGAAGGGATTCTTTCTTGTGGCAATCGGAAGGCAGAATGGAAAATGAGGGGCTTCTGACGGGCTCTTACACCACCCCGTGACTGACGATTGCCCTCGAAAGATCTTCATCAGCAGGATTCCATGGTGTCGTCGTGGAGTCTTCAGGACTCGTCAAGTGTTGGCAGCACGTCCCAGGGAAAAGAGAAGAGGAAAAGGGAAAGAAAGCGAAAACGGGAAAACTAAAACAATCACAACATATTAGTAATCACAACAAATTATAATTAAACAATAAGCAAAATACAATTAGTAAATCAATAATAGTTATTTAAATAATAATCAATAGGAATCAATGAAACAATAAATTGATCAAATAATAAACCAGTATCATCAATATTAAACAGTAAAGTAATAAACCTAGTATAATCGATATTACTCAGTACAATTTTATAAACAATAAACAAAAATAATTAAAACAGCGATTAGAACAAATCATAAAAGAAAATGATGTAAAACATATCTTCTAACCTTATCATCTTCTTGTGTCTACTGTCCTGGGAACATCTCTAGTGTAAAGGATGTCGGCCAAGTGGTGTGCATTAATTATAGATGTTAATTTTGTTCATCGTTTCATCATTCTCCAATTTACAATAAGCAAGATTACTGATAAAACAAAACCAATCATAACTAAAATCAGAAGAACAACAATGGGATGACACAATTTCTTCAGGATACCGGTGGCGGTGGGTGACCACCCGAAAAGGGTATCCCACCACTTGTGCTCGGCATCACTTTTCACCCTTTCTACAACACGATGTATTTCTTGCACATGATGATGAACAGTTACCAGAGTTTTCTGTCCATTCCCCTTGATTTTTCCTAGGATCTCTATTAGATCTTGATGAAGTAATAATTGCTTGACCAGAGAAAGGTTCATCCCAATGGGAGTAGGCAGTAGCTTGTGAATCAACGTGAGATTGGATTCTAAAAGTTCATGTGAAGTAACTGGAGCTACAAAAGAAAAATCACATCCTGCAATTTTAGTAAAGTTGCAAGCACAAAAATTGGAATGATTTTTAGTAGCTACTACTGTACTTTCTATAAACACAGTATCCCAAGCGGTTCTGAAGCAGGCACACCCATTGTCTGTAGATACAAGGACTGTTTCAGAAGTCTCGTTAGGATGAATATCAAAATGACAGCTATTTTGTTCTGTCTCCAGACAAATATCTTGAGCTACAATTGCATTACCTTCACAGATAAACCCTAGTTGTTCTCAGATGGTACAGGACTCTAAATTGACAGTTTGCCATTTGTCATCAATTTGACGGGCCCATTCTCTATGTTCAGAAGGATAGAAAGTGGGTCCATCATGATTTAATCCTAGTGCAATGATAGGGAATATCAAATGCACCCAGGCATTTCTTATGGTCAACGCAAATGCTGTGGCTGTGTTTGTGTTAGGGTCATAGGTAAAATTCACTAAATTCCACCAGGATTGGAAATCTCTTTCAAAGTCAGTGGCACTGTCCCAGACTATTTTCCTAATTTCAGTGGGAAAAGTGCCTTCTTCACCTTCTCTTAGAATTGAGGCAGCAACTGACTGCATCCATCATTGAGCCTGGATACGGCTAAGAGCTAAGGAAACGTTGCTTTGTGTGGCATTAAGTGCATCAATGATCAATTTGCTATTATTTACATTTATCTTTTCCCAATTTGCTAGAATGTTTGATAGCAACCACTGATGTGTTCCCAAGGCTGATAAGGACGATTGCAGTGGTTGTTGTATTTTGGTTAAATCTTTAGTTGTGGAAGCCAATTTATTCATTCATACTTCTGAATCAATACTATTTAGGATTCCCAATCCTGTTCCCACAAGACCAGTTATGTCTCTTGGCAGCCGGTTTTTAGGAGGCTTCCACTGTCGCAGCCAGGTTGTCCAAGCCTGAAAAGAGGTCTGCAAAAAGGGTGAACAAGCTGGTTGTATTTCTCAGATATTGTTTTGCATCAGCAATTTGACTTGTTTAAGAGACCATAACAGATTAAACAATATCTGTTGTTGGCCAGTTTTCCTGATTCTATATGGTCCAATTTCAAAAATTTTCGGGCTAAGTGTAACCAGTGGTTGGGTGGTAGGTGTCACAACATTAACATCAAGTCCTACTCCAGTATTTGAATCAATACTTTCAACTTAAAAAACAAAAACAAAAACAAAAACAAAACAAAACAAAAAAAAAGTGCTTCAGTATTTTTGGACCAAAACCAAACTACTTCTACAGTTTGTGTTCATGTGAAATTGTGCCAACAATCCTGTATGCTTGGCTGCGTACAAACCTTTTTGTGCTTCAAGAGATCCTTTCACTTTTTCTGCATGCTACCACAATTAGTTCAGACCACGGTCACTCAGCTGCTTTCTGGCCATGGGGTTGCGGTAGGATGCAGAAAAGTATTACCAGTTTTATCATGGATTAGGTGGTCTTCATGTCCCTCGGAGTTCTTCTGAGAAAGTAAACACAACAGAATTCTGCCGCCGAGAGGCAGAAAAGTTAGAATGATGGAATTATCCAGCATGTATTTGTCCAATGCTCTTTCCCTAGAGCACCAGAGGATTCCCATGCATATTTCTTCAGAGGGGGTTTTAGCACAAGTGCTACTAGTCCTATAGTAAGAGAGGTCCACCAGAACAGGTTGGCCAGGGTCATGAGCTGGATTATTAGGATCATTTGGTACAGAGCATAGGAGTCAGTGTAGATGCAGACCAAAGAGGAATTCTGTGCTTCTCGTTGAAAAACACTCCAGACAGCTATCAGCTCCCCACTGTGTGTACTACCTTCTCCCTCTGTAATCATTTGCTCACCAGAGGAAAAGTGGAGGGCTTCTGCCCTAGATTTCCATACTTTTCCTTCCCCTTTAGCAAAAGCATCAGTAAACCAAGAGTTTGCTGATTGTTCGGGGCAGAAAGGAGGGGTTACTTTGATTACAGAGGCAGGTTTGTCCAAGCTCTCAGTTTCTTGGATTGCTAAAGTTTTTACAGCTCCTTCTGTCATTGAGAAGAAGTTACAGTAATGTTCAACCTGAGCATACCACTTTCTCACTGAGGCCCTCTGGGCCACCCCGTCAGGAGGGGGACTCCCACTAGTGACTGTCTTAATAACCTTGAAGGGGCCTCTCAATACAATTGGTTGTTTTTGTGCAATTTTTTCTACTTCTAGGAAAGCTAAGATAACCATCAACAATCCTTTTTCCCAGGTAGTGTATCTTTTCTCAGCATCTTTGGAACCACGGGAATCAAAACCAACAGGTCTTGTCGGAGCCTCAGGACCCCGCTGCCATATGTGTACTGACAGCCCTGAGGAGGCAAATGCCCATTCCACCTGGAAAGGATCTGTAGGATGGATAGGGCCCAGTGCTTGATGAGCTGTTGCTTCAAAAATCAGCAATTGCAATGCTGACTCCTGAGAAAGACTCCAATCCCATTTCACCCCTTTCCTCAACAAGTCATAAAGGGGAACAAATGGGTCGTTCCAGTGACTAGGAAATCTGTCTGGTCTTTCTACAGGAGATACAGCTGCTATCGTTTTTGGAAGGAGAATTGCTGTAGGTTTGAGTGATTCTGGAAGCCCACAAATTCAAGGGGTCATTATCTTGGGCTTCACAGGTAATTGCATCAGGGATTCAAAGCCAGGAATTCATTTCTTTTGGTGAGTCATTTGCAGGCAAGCAGCTTTGTGCACATTTTCCAAGAGCTGGTCGGGGGTACTAATTCTAGCTATGGGATCTCCCCTTTCCAAGGGGCTTGTTCCCCCGGCCCAAAAAGCTGCACGCTGTGTCAGGGACCATGTGTCACCTTTCTCTCCTGTTGTTAAGAAGACACCATGTCCCCAATACCCACTGGCTTCCTGTTCAGTGAATTGAATTTGATCACCACCAGTGAGGGACACCCGGAAAACATATTCTGTTTCTGATTCATGTGGAGGCTGTCCGTATTCCCTTTTAAGCTTAGCTAGCTCGGTGGCCGTGTTTAGTTGTGATGGTATGCGTTTGGTTGTGATGTGAGGTTCCAGATCATCATCACTGAGATAGTTCTACTCTGTTTTAATCAAGGGTCTCAAGTGATGGCAGCAATGTTCCCCACAATTACTTGCTGCTTCAAGTTCTTGATGAGGATAGATTTGTTTAATGTGAGGAGTTTCCTTCTCCTCAAGCTCTGTAGAGGAATCAGCATGATGTGATTTGTTAATATGTTCCTCTGTTAAGGCAGCTCGCAATGCATA
Organism: Vidua macroura; assembly: GCF_024509145.1. Taxonomy (NCBI): domain Eukaryota; kingdom Metazoa; phylum Chordata; class Aves; order Passeriformes; family Viduidae; genus Vidua; species Vidua macroura. Next base: position 244,273 of record NC_071596.1, on the reverse strand, counting down.
GATCACATTTTTTTGCTTCATAGAACTGTTTTTGCAAAATTTCAACTAGATTTTGAAGGGAGTCTATTATAGCATGTTCCTCACTTCTTCGCTCAAAGCCATTTTCTATAGCTGCCATAAGACAAGCTCCCAAAACTGAGCAGAAGATAGTTTTATTTTTGCCCAGTTTGAATTTTGTTTCATGTTGTAATGAACACACTCTATCAATAACATTTTCTAAGTTCAACCAATTACTCTGTGCCCATTTTTCTCCTTCTGTAGAAGGTTTGGCATTGTGTTTGGCTAGTAGTGCATAAAATTCAGCTTTAATTTCAAGGCTAAGATTGTCACTCATTTTGTGAAGGGACCAAAACCACGACAGGGAGCTACAAACTTAAGTTCCACAAAACTACACAGCCCTCGCTGTGTCGCCCTTCGCTTCCCTGGCTGGGTGAAAGGACAATAATCTGCCTGGGAGGCTCTGCTTAGTTGCTTCAAGTTGTCCCTTCCTTCCCAGACCACATACACACAACAACAACAAAACAACAGTGTCCCACCCTTTGCACTAAGGGATCCTTTATGAATTGCCAAAGACAGTATGGGTGCCTTTTCAGCTGCAACCCTTCTGTCTAGACAGAAATCCTGTCCGTGACGCCAATTTTAATGTCACGATCCGTTTCTTGCGGGGTGTCGTGATGGTTCTTTTCACCCATCCCAAAAGTGCAACAAAGGCAAACAACAAGGGACTATCAGTTAATCACAACAAATGCACCTTCAGTAGGGGCCAAAACAGTAAACGCGATAGTGGGGATCTGAAAGGAGATAAAAGGTTAGAGAGAGAACAGGGCTATGGGAATAGCTACCAACACAGGCGAGATCCTCAGTGCTCCGGACGATGGGGATCCATCTGTCGTGTCGGGGGAGTCTTCGAAGTTCTGGTCGACTCGGGGCTCCAATTATAGTCCACAGAGGAGAGAGGGGGGGAACAAGTGTAATAATGAAAGTCCATTGTAATTGCCCCAAGGGAACGGGTGAGTCCACAGAAACCACCAAAGCAAGACGAATCCAATGAAGAATAAGTCCATTTGAATCACTGAAGGGAAACAGGTCATGTCATTAGTGGTCAGACCACCAATTTCCCCTCCTCCCTATAGCAGGGGTCTCAGTCTCAGTCCTTGGGAGGAGGGTTCTCATTCTTTCTTTGTCACAGTGGTAACGAGGCAGATGAGGGGTCTTCAGTGAAGGACCGCGAGAGTCACCCCAAAAGTTCATTGGGCTTAAGAACGGAGATTAGAAGCAGGCCGCGCATCAGGCTGTCCCGTGCTGGCTCCATGTCAGGTCTTTGCCAAGTCCTTGCCAACTCCTTGCCAAGTTCTTACCAGGCCTTGTTGGGAACAGCCAGCATGACGGTTCAGTGGTCCCACCTGTGCTGTGTCCTGTTCTAAGCCGGAACTACAGTGGGGGAAGGGATTCTTTCTTGTGGCAATCGGAAGGCAGAATGGAAAATGAGGGGCTTCTGACGGGCTCTTACAGCCTCGCATTCACACACATTCATCCCCCCTTTATTCGCCCTGTAATGCAAAGGATCTCCCAGTTGCCGAGCCGTGGGGGCTTTTAGCCGCTCGGCACGAAGCTCGGGTAGCTGGTACATCTGAGGGTCCACCAGAAGAACGGGAGGGACACTCGGGCTGCTGAAATCCTGCTCGTTGATTGAAGGGTCGCAGAAGGGGCAAACAGGGAGACAACGAAGCAGTAGAGAGGCAGATTCCGAGAGCCCCGAAGGGCGGGGTGAGGATTCTTTTACTGCGTAGGGGTAGGAGGGTTTAGCATTCGAGGGTACAATCGGGAGAAGGCTAAAGGGAGGGGAAATATAACATTAACCAGTGGGGAAAAGGGAAAGGAGTGTTCTTGGTGGAAGAACCGTGGAACAGAGAAGATTCTAGGCTAAGGGGCAGACTTGAACAACAACTGACAGGACAGGGGGAGGGTACAATTCTCTTACGAAAGGGGGTGGAGAACTCATACAACTGCTGTTTCCCATGGCAACCCTAGACTGCCTTCCCCAACCCCTCCCCCTGCACCAGTGACAGCTTTTAACACTGAAGGGCAGTGCTATTGTATAACAAACACTTAACTCTTAGCCCAGCCGGGCTCGCTGGCTACTTTTGCAAGCTTTTTACCAACTAGCGATGCTTGTAAGCGGTGCTTGTAACTCCTAGCTTGTACCACGCTCCCACTAGCTGCGCTATCAGCTAGCGGCGTTCAAAGCAGCTCCTCAAACCGCGGCTTGTGCCCGCGCGCCCGCTGCGCTATCAGCTGGGCCGCGCCTAAAGCACCTTTGCAAGCCCCGACTGAAACGATACGCGGAAGAAATCAATAGACTCCATAACCTGGGGTAGTTATGAAGTGGGTACGTATGTCAGCGCCCGGCACAAGTGAGATAGCTCTCCAAAACTTGTGCCCCGAGCCTCAGTCTGACCCACACTTTTATTCTTAAAGACGTTCCATATGCAATACATTGCACAACTTTTTCATGCATATTCCACCCCTGGCCCCGCCTGTCCTCGCTTCTCATGCGAAGTAAGTCCACGCCCTTCTGGGCATGCGTGGTTTGCTGTGGTGGTCGTACGGGGGTCTCTTGGTGGTCCTGAGGCTGAAGATTGTGGTCTTCCTCATGATTGAACTTTTGAACTTTTCCTCTCTGCGCGTGCGCTTTTGGTCCTTTGGTGCTTATCTGAGTACGTCTGTCAGTCTTGATAGGCTTGGAGACAGAGGAGCTTCTTTATCTGGGTTCTTTCCTTCTTCTGGTATTGTTCTCTATGCAAGAAGCTTCAGAAATTTGCATTTTCCTATGCCCTTTGTACTAGGCAGAGGTTTCTGAAGTAAAAGGTTGAAAATTCAACACATAACTCTACAAGCTAAATTAGAAATGCTTCATTCATTTTGTTAACCTAACTCTAAAAATCTCTGCTTCAGTCCCCCCTTTTCTTAAAATAGATTAAATTCTTTTACTACAGGGGTCTTGATTTAAATTCTGATCTACTATCATGACCGTCCTCTTTCAGTAAGATTCTAGGAGTTCTAGAGAGTGATGTCAGACTGGCCATGTGTTTTAACATCCTCGAATTCTACATGAGTGTTAAAGTAGACATCATTAAACTTACAGTAACTAAAATTAATAGGATTATAATTGGGTGACATAAAGTCTTCTAAACAGTGTATTTCACTAGTTATGACTTGTGTTTATTAGCTAGTGATTGGTGCTGGATACACCAAGTTAAGAGACTTAACATACAGGAGGTTAGTGACATGTCTTGGGTAGACATTCTCTTTCGCACCCCATATGGTTTTTCATAAAGCAATTCAAAGTGGTTTAGCTTTTCTTTAGTCTTGGGTTTGGTTCGGATCTGCAGTAGTGCTAATGGGAGGGATTGAGTCCATGACAAATTAGCTTCTTGTCCCAATTGTACAATTTGTTGTTTGATCAAATGATTCATTTTTTTTACCTGACCACTTGATTGTGGGTTATATGGGGTGCGAAGTTCTCAGTCTATGTTCAAGTATTGGCTAACTTGTTGCACGAATTTTACAATAAAATGTGGTCCTCTATTTGAGGAGATTGTGGCCAGGACTCTAAAGCGTGGTATGTTTTCTTGTACCAATACCTTAGTTACTTCTTGAGCTTTAGAAGTCCTGGTGGGGAATGCTTCTGGCCATCCTGAAAAGGTATCTGTTAGCACCAGGAAAAACTTATACCCCCCTTTTCTTGGCAATTCTGTACAATCAATCTGCCATTGCTGCTCCGGCCCATGACCCTTCCCAATCTGGCTAAGCTTTGGTTTGGGAGTATTTTTGGGGTTGGTCTGGAGGCAAAGGTCACATTGTCGAGTTGTAAATGTCTAGTTATGCTAGAGCATCAATACCCCAATGGTTTTCTGGTGTTCTTCCTTTATTAGGGACCATCATAAATAGGAGGGTAGAACTAATTTTCCTTCTATGGTGGCCCATCCCTCTTGGTTATAGTCTCCTTTTTGCTCATAGATTAATTTTTTTTCTGGTTTGTTGTATCTTGGCTTACCTTTAGGGGAAATTTGCCCGTCTTGCTGCTTCTTTTGCTTCCCTATCTGCCAGCTCGTTTCCTTCTTCCAATTCGGAGTTGATCTTCTGATGTGCCTTAATGTGCATGATCGCTACTTTCTCTGGCAACTGGACTGCTGCTAGAAGTCGCAGTACTTCTGATGCATCTTTAATATTTTTCCCTTGAGACTTCAGCAGTCCTCTCTCTTTCTAAATGGCTCTGTGAGCATGCACTACTCCAAATGCATACTTCGAGTCCGTGTATATGTTTATTTCTTTCCCTCTTGCCAATTCTAGGGCCCGAGTTAGAGCAATTATCTCGGCCTTCTGTGCAGAGGTATTTGTTGGCAGGGGCCCAGATGATATTACTTCCTTGCACGTTGGAACTGCCTAGCCGGCGTGCCGTTTTCCACTGATGATATAACTGCTTCCATCAGTAAACGAGACTTCTGCATTCTCGAGAGGGGTGTCCTTCGAGTCAGGGCAGCTGGAGTAGGTGGCTTCAATGGTCTCCAGGCAGTCATGTTCCACTGGTTCCCCTTGGTTTCTACTGAGGAAGGAGGCTGGATTGACAATGTTAGCCACTACTATCTCTACATCATCTTGCTCCGCTATGATAGCTTGGTATCTCAGGAGCCGTTGTGGGGAAAGCCAATGCCCACCTTTTACCTCTAGCACTGCAGACACTGTGTGAGACACTAGCACAGTTCTTTTCTGGCCTAGGGTGAATTTGTGTGCCTCTTGGATGTTCAGGACGACTGCTGCAACAGCTCTGAGGCACCCAGGCCACCCTTTAGCTGCTGTATCCAATTGCTTAGAGAAGTAAGCCACTGCTCTCCGATATGGGCCCAGGTCCTGTGCTAGTATTCCTAAGGCGATTCCTTGCTTCTCATGGGAGAATAAAAGGAAAGGCTTACTCACGTCCGGCAATCTCAGGGCTGGAGCTGACATGAGGGCTTTTTTCAGCTGGTTGAAAGCTTGCGTAGCTTCCTTTGTCTCTTGGATGTTCCTGCTTTCAGTTGCAATCAGTTCATAGAAGGGCTTAACAAACAGTCCATAGTTACAGATCCATAACCTGCACCACCCTGTCATCCTCAGGAAAGTTCGTAGTTCCTTTACCGTCTGAGGTTTTGGGGTCTGGCATATTGCCTCCTTCCGGCTTTGGCCCAAGGTACGTTGTCTAGCACTGACTTCCTAACCCAGATAAGTTACTTTCTGTTTTACTACTTGGGCTTTTTTCTTTGATACTCGGTACCCTTGGAGCCCCAAAAAGTTCAAGAGGCTTATCGTCCAGGCCGTGCATGCTTCCCTTGTCCGTGTGGCTATCAGGATGTCATCTACGTACTCTAGCAACTTCCCTTCCTCTGGAGGGGCTTCTCAGGTCTCTAATTCTTTTGCAAGTTGTTCTCCAAACAAAGTGGGTGAGTTTTTGAATCCTTGTGGGAGTCTGGTCCATGTCAGTTGAGTTCTTCGCCCGCTCTTAGGATTTTCCCATTCAAATGCAAAAATTTTCTGGCTTCGTGGATAGGAAGGCAAAAGAAGGCATCTTTTAAATCTAAAACGGTAAACCAAGTTAGCTCGGGGGTTAAGCAAGTTAATAACGTGTAGGGATTGGCCACCACAGGATACAGATCCTCCGTGACCTTGTTTATGGCCCGCAGATCCTGTACTAACCGGTATGACCCATCAGGTTTACCAACTGGTAGGATAGGGGTATTAACACTTACATAACATAAGTTGGAACAAGGTATTATAGACAATATCATGGTCATCAATGGAAGCAATATTTGATGGAACTTTTTCAGTTCTGAGGGTTCGTAACTTGTGTTTGTCGGTGACAGCAGGGAAGCACAGTGAGGCTGCTTAACAGGGCAGGATGCATACATATACTTTCCTTCGTCTACATTCACTTAACTTTATTTTACTTACTCTTACACATAACAAAACAACCACAACAACAAGGTACCTTTTCTTTTTCAACACACCTATTACACTTGTAGGTGTCCCTGGCTAGTCCCAGTGTTCTTGGATACCCCTCAATCTAGCTGTGTGGTTCCCAACTCTAGATCCTGTCAGACTTCTCTTCAAACTGGCAAAATTTTTACTCAATCTTGGGTGCTCTCAACAACCCAGCAAACTTAATTCTGGGTGCTCTTGGAATGTTAATCCCTCAACCCAGCAGGTTTGACTTAACCCTGGATGCTCTTGGAACATTAATCCCTCAATCCAGCAGGTTTGAATCAACCCTGGATGCTCTTGGAACATTAATCCCTCAATCCAGCAGGTTTGAATCAACCCTGGATGCTCTTGGAATATTAATCCCTCAATCCAGCAGGTTTGATCTTGGATGTTCTCGGGCATTCTTATCCCTCAATCCAGCAGAATTTTTAGGGGCCCCTCCTACACATTTTACCTTTTATTTTTCCCCAATAGATTATGCCAAGAAAACCCTCTTTTTACCTTTTCATTAATTTGTTTTTCTAATTAATTACCTTTTACTCCCCCCCCCCCCCCCCACTAAGGGGTCCCACTCTTTCTCTGAGACCCAGTCCCAGGGGGGGTTCTCTCACTCTTTTTATTACTCGCTTCGTCTCTTTACTGGCCGCTTTTCTCGCGAAAAAGACGGAAACGCAGCATGGGAGACTGCCGCTCTCGCTTAGCAGGTCTGGGGTAACCAGCCCGCCTCTGTCACGATCCGCTTCTTCCGGGGTGTCGTGATGGTTCTTTTCACCCATCCCAAAAGTGCAACAAAGGCAAACAACAAGGGACTATCAGTTAATCACAACAAATGCACCTTTAGTAGGGGCCAAAACAGTAAACGCGATAGTGGGGATCTGAAAGGAGATAAAAGGTTAGAGAGAGAAGAGGGCTATGGGAATAGCTACCAACACAGGCGAGATCCTCAGTGCTCCGGACGATGGGGATCCGTCTGTCGTGTCGGGGGAGTCTTCGAAGTTCTGGTCGACTCGGGCCTCCAATTATAGTCCACAGAGGAGAGAGGGGGGGAACAAGTGTAATAATGAAAGTCCATTGTAATCGCCCCGAGGGAACGGGTGAGTCCACAGAAACCACCAAAGCAAGACGAATCCAATGAAGAATAAGTCCATTTGAATCACTGAAGGGAAACAGGTCATGTCATTAGTGGTCAGACCACCAATTTCCCCTCCTCCCTATAGCAGGGGTCTCAGTCTCAGTCCTTGGGAGGAGGGTTCTCATTCTTTCTTTGTCACAGTGGTAACGAGGCAGATGAGGGGTCTTCAGTGAAGGACCGCGAGAGTCACCCCAAAAGTTCATTGGGCTTAAGAACGGAGATTAGAAGCAGGCCGCGCATCAGGCTGTCCCGTGCTGGCTCCATGTCAGGTCTTTGCCAAGTCCTTGCCAACTCCTTGCCAAGTTCTTACCAGGCCTTGTTGGGAACAGCCAGCATGACGGTTCAGTGGTCCCACCTGTGCTGTGTCCTGTTCTAAGCCGGAACTACAGTGGGGGAAGGGATTCTTTCTTGTGGCAATCGGAAGGCAGAATGGAAAATGAGGGGCTTCTGACGGGCTCTTACACCACCCCGTGACTGACGATTGCCCTCGAAAGATCTTCATCAGCAGGATTCCATGGTGTCGTCGTGGAGTCTTCAGGACTCGTCAAGTGTTGGCAGCACGTCCCAGGGAAAAGAGAAGAGGAAAAGGGAAAGAAAGCGAAAACGGGAAAACTAAAACAATCACAACATATTAGTAATCACAACAAATTATAATTAAACAATAAGCAAAATACAATTAGTAAATCAATAATAGTTATTTAAATAATAATCAATAGGAATCAATGAAACAATAAATTGATCAAATAATAAACCAGTATCATCAATATTAAACAGTAAAGTAATAAACCTAGTATAATCGATATTACTCAGTACAATTTTATAAACAATAAACAAAAATAATTAAAACAGCGATTAGAACAAATCATAAAAGAAAATGATGTAAAACATATCTTCTAACCTTATCATCTTCTTGTGTCTACTGTCCTGGGAACATCTCTAGTGTAAAGGATGTCGGCCAAGTGGTGTGCATTAATTATAGATGTTAATTTTGTTCATCGTTTCATCATTCTCCAATTTACAATAAGCAAGATTACTGATAAAACAAAACCAATCATAACTAAAATCAGAAGAACAACAATGGGATGACACAATTTCTTCAGGATACCGGTGGCGGTGGGTGACCACCCGAAAAGGGTATCCCACCACTTGTGCTCGGCATCACTTTTCACCCTTTCTACAACACGATGTATTTCTTGCACATGATGATGAACAGTTACCAGAGTTTTCTGTCCATTCCCCTTGATTTTTCCTAGGATCTCTATTAGATCTTGATGAAGTAATAATTGCTTGACCAGAGAAAGGTTCATCCCAATGGGAGTAGGCAGTAGCTTGTGAATCAACGTGAGATTGGATTCTAAAAGTTCATGTGAAGTAACTGGAGCTACAAAAGAAAAATCACATCCTGCAATTTTAGTAAAGTTGCAAGCACAAAAATTGGAATGATTTTTAGTAGCTACTACTGTACTTTCTATAAACACAGTATCCCAAGCGGTTCTGAAGCAGGCACACCCATTGTCTGTAGATACAAGGACTGTTTCAGAAGTCTCGTTAGGATGAATATCAAAATGACAGCTATTTTGTTCTGTCTCCAGACAAATATCTTGAGCTACAATTGCATTACCTTCACAGATAAACCCTAGTTGTTCTCAGATGGTACAGGACTCTAAATTGACAGTTTGCCATTTGTCATCAATTTGACGGGCCCATTCTCTATGTTCAGAAGGATAGAAAGTGGGTCCATCATGATTTAATCCTAGTGCAATGATAGGGAATATCAAATGCACCCAGGCATTTCTTATGGTCAACGCAAATGCTGTGGCTGTGTTTGTGTTAGGGTCATAGGTAAAATTCACTAAATTCCACCAGGATTGGAAATCTCTTTCAAAGTCAGTGGCACTGTCCCAGACTATTTTCCTAATTTCAGTGGGAAAAGTGCCTTCTTCACCTTCTCTTAGAATTGAGGCAGCAACTGACTGCATCCATCATTGAGCCTGGATACGGCTAAGAGCTAAGGAAACGTTGCTTTGTGTGGCATTAAGTGCATCAATGATCAATTTGCTATTATTTACATTTATCTTTTCCCAATTTGCTAGAATGTTTGATAGCAACCACTGATGTGTTCCCAAGGCTGATAAGGACGATTGCAGTGGTTGTTGTATTTTGGTTAAATCTTTAGTTGTGGAAGCCAATTTATTCATTCATACTTCTGAATCAATACTATTTAGGATTCCCAATCCTGTTCCCACAAGACCAGTTATGTCTCTTGGCAGCCGGTTTTTAGGAGGCTTCCACTGTCGCAGCCAGGTTGTCCAAGCCTGAAAAGAGGTCTGCAAAAAGGGTGAACAAGCTGGTTGTATTTCTCAGATATTGTTTTGCATCAGCAATTTGACTTGTTTAAGAGACCATAACAGATTAAACAATATCTGTTGTTGGCCAGTTTTCCTGATTCTATATGGTCCAATTTCAAAAATTTTCGGGCTAAGTGTAACCAGTGGTTGGGTGGTAGGTGTCACAACATTAACATCAAGTCCTACTCCAGTATTTGAATCAATACTTTCAACTTAAAAAACAAAAACAAAAACAAAAACAAAACAAAACAAAAAAAAAGTGCTTCAGTATTTTTGGACCAAAACCAAACTACTTCTACAGTTTGTGTTCATGTGAAATTGTGCCAACAATCCTGTATGCTTGGCTGCGTACAAACCTTTTTGTGCTTCAAGAGATCCTTTCACTTTTTCTGCATGCTACCACAATTAGTTCAGACCACGGTCACTCAGCTGCTTTCTGGCCATGGGGTTGCGGTAGGATGCAGAAAAGTATTACCAGTTTTATCATGGATTAGGTGGTCTTCATGTCCCTCGGAGTTCTTCTGAGAAAGTAAACACAACAGAATTCTGCCGCCGAGAGGCAGAAAAGTTAGAATGATGGAATTATCCAGCATGTATTTGTCCAATGCTCTTTCCCTAGAGCACCAGAGGATTCCCATGCATATTTCTTCAGAGGGGGTTTTAGCACAAGTGCTACTAGTCCTATAGTAAGAGAGGTCCACCAGAACAGGTTGGCCAGGGTCATGAGCTGGATTATTAGGATCATTTGGTACAGAGCATAGGAGTCAGTGTAGATGCAGACCAAAGAGGAATTCTGTGCTTCTCGTTGAAAAACACTCCAGACAGCTATCAGCTCCCCACTGTGTGTACTACCTTCTCCCTCTGTAATCATTTGCTCACCAGAGGAAAAGTGGAGGGCTTCTGCCCTAGATTTCCATACTTTTCCTTCCCCTTTAGCAAAAGCATCAGTAAACCAAGAGTTTGCTGATTGTTCGGGGCAGAAAGGAGGGGTTACTTTGATTACAGAGGCAGGTTTGTCCAAGCTCTCAGTTTCTTGGATTGCTAAAGTTTTTACAGCTCCTTCTGTCATTGAGAAGAAGTTACAGTAATGTTCAACCTGAGCATACCACTTTCTCACTGAGGCCCTCTGGGCCACCCCGTCAGGAGGGGGACTCCCACTAGTGACTGTCTTAATAACCTTGAAGGGGCCTCTCAATACAATTGGTTGTTTTTGTGCAATTTTTTCTACTTCTAGGAAAGCTAAGATAACCATCAACAATCCTTTTTCCCAGGTAGTGTATCTTTTCTCAGCATCTTTGGAACCACGGGAATCAAAACCAACAGGTCTTGTCGGAGCCTCAGGACCCCGCTGCCATATGTGTACTGACAGCCCTGAGGAGGCAAATGCCCATTCCACCTGGAAAGGATCTGTAGGATGGATAGGGCCCAGTGCTTGATGAGCTGTTGCTTCAAAAATCAGCAATTGCAATGCTGACTCCTGAGAAAGACTCCAATCCCATTTCACCCCTTTCCTCAACAAGTCATAAAGGGGAACAAATGGGTCGTTCCAGTGACTAGGAAATCTGTCTGGTCTTTCTACAGGAGATACAGCTGCTATCGTTTTTGGAAGGAGAATTGCTGTAGGTTTGAGTGATTCTGGAAGCCCACAAATTCAAGGGGTCATTATCTTGGGCTTCACAGGTAATTGCATCAGGGATTCAAAGCCAGGAATTCATTTCTTTTGGTGAGTCATTTGCAGGCAAGCAGCTTTGTGCACATTTTCCAAGAGCTGGTCGGGGGTACTAATTCTAGCTATGGGATCTCCCCTTTCCAAGGGGCTTGTTCCCCCGGCCCAAAAAGCTGCACGCTGTGTCAGGGACCATGTGTCACCTTTCTCTCCTGTTGTTAAGAAGACACCATGTCCCCAATACCCACTGGCTTCCTGTTCAGTGAATTGAATTTGATCACCACCAGTGAGGGACACCCGGAAAACATATTCTGTTTCTGATTCATGTGGAGGCTGTCCGTATTCCCTTTTAAGCTTAGCTAGCTCGGTGGCCGTGTTTAGTTGTGATGGTATGCGTTTGGTTGTGATGTGAGGTTCCAGATCATCATCACTGAGATAGTTCTACTCTGTTTTAATCAAGGGTCTCAAGTGATGGCAGCAATGTTCCCCACAATTACTTGCTGCTTCAAGTTCTTGATGAGGATAGATTTGTTTAATGTGAGGAGTTTCCTTCTCCTCAAGCTCTGTAGAGGAATCAGCATGATGTGATTTGTTAATATGTTCCTCTGTTAAGGCAGCTCGCAATGCATAGATCACATTTTTTTGCTTCATAGAACTGTTTTTGCAAAATTTCAACTAGATTTTGAAGGGAGTCTATTATAGCATGTTCCTCACTTCTTCGCTCAAAGCCATTTTCTATAGCTGCCATAAGACAAGCTCCCAAAACTGAGCAGAAGATAGTTTTATTTTTGCCCAGTTTGAATTTTGTTTCATGTTGTAATGAACACACTCTATCAATAACATTTTCTAAGTTCAACCAATTACTCTGTGCCCATTTTTCTCCTTCTGTAGAAGGTTTGGCATTGTGTTTGGCTAGTAGTGCATAAAATTCAGCTTTAATTTCAAGGCTAAGATTGTCACTCATTTTGTGAAGGGACCAAAACCACGACAGGGAGCTACAAACTTAAGTTCCACAAAACTACACAGCCCTCGCTGTGTCGCCCTTCGCTTCCCTGGCTGGGTGAAAGGACAATAATCTGCCTGGGAGGCTCTGCTTAGTTGCTTCAAGTTGTCCCTTCCTTCCCAGACCACATACACACAACAACAACAAAACAACAGTGTCCCGCCCTTTGCACTAAGGGATCCTTTATGAATTGCCAAAGACAGTATGGGTGCCTTTTCAGCTGCAACCCTTCTGTCTAGACAGAAATCCTGTCCGTGACGCCAATTTTAATGTCACGATCCGTTTCTTGCGGGGTGTCGTGATGGTTCTTTTCACCCATCCCAAAAGTGCAACAAAGGCAAACAACAAGGGACTATCAGTTAATCACAACAAATGCACCTTTAGTAGGGGCCAAAACAGTAAACGCGATAGTGGGGATCTGAAAGGAGATAAAAGGTTAGAGAGAGAACAGGGCTATGGGAATAGCTACCAACACAGGCGAGATCCTCAGTGCTCCGGACGATGGGGATCCATCTGTCGTGTCGGGGGAGTCTTCGAAGTTCTGGTCGACTCGGGGCTCCAATTATAGTCCACAGAGGAGAGAGGGGGGGAACAAGTGTAATAATGAAAGTCCATTGTAATTGCCCCAAGGGAACGGGTGAGTCCACAGAAACCACCAAAGCAAGACGAATCCAATGAAGAATAAGTCCATTTGAATCACTGAAGGGAAACAGGTCATGTCATTAGTGGTCAGACCACCAATTTCCCCTCCTCCCTATAGCAGGGGTCTCAGTCTCAGTCCTTGGGAGGAGGGTTCTCATTCTTTCTTTGTCACAGTGGTAACGAGGCAGATGAGGGGTCTTCAGTGAAGGACCGCGAGAGTCACCCCAAAAGTTCATTGGGCTTAAGAACGGAGATTAGAAGCAGGCCGCGCATCAGGCTGTCCCGTGCTGGCTCCATGTCAGGTCTTTGCCAAGTCCTTGCCAACTCCTTGCCAAGTTCTTACCAGGCCTTGTTGGGAACAGCCAGCATGACGGTTCAGTGGTCCCACCTGTGCTGTGTCCTGTTCTAAGCCGGAACTACAGTGGGGGAAGGGATTCTTTCTTGTGGCAATCGGAAGGCAGAATGGAAAATGAGGGGCTTCTGACGGGCTCTTACAGCCTCGCATTCACACACATTCATCCCCCCTTTATTCGCCCTGTAATGCAAAGGATCTCCCAGTTGCCGAGCCGTGGGGGCTTTTAGCCGCTCGGCACGAAGCTCGGGTAGCTGGTACATCTGAGGGTCCACCAGAAGAACGGGAGGGACACTCGGGCTGCTGAAATCCTGCTCGTTGATTGAAGGGTCGCAGAAGGGGCAAACAGGGAGACAACGAAGCAGTAGAGAGGCAGATTCCGAGAGCCCCGAAGGGCGGGGTGAGGATTCTTTTACTGCGTAGGGGTAGGAGGGTTTAGCATTCGAGGGTACAATCGGGAGAAGGCTAAAGGGAGGGGAAATATAACATTAACCAGTGGGGAAAAGGGAAAGGACTGTTCTTGGTGGAAGAACCGTGGAACAGAGAAGATTCTAGGCTAAGGGGCAGACTTGAACAACAACTGACAGGACAGGGGGAGGGTACAATTCTCTTACGAAAGGGGGTGGAGAACTCATACAACTGCTGTTTCCCATGGCAACCCTAGACTGCCTTCCCCAACCCCTCCCCCTGCACCAGTGACAGCTTTTAACACTGAAGGGCAGTGCTATTGTATAACAAACACTTAACTCTTAGCCCAGCCGGGCTCGCTGGCTACTTTTGCAAGCTTTTTACCAACTAGCGATGCTTGTAAGCGGTGCTTGTAACTCCTAGCTTGTACCACGCTCCCACTAGCTGCGCTATCAGCTAGCGGCGTTCAAAGCAGCTCCTCAAACCGCGGCTTGTGCCCGCGCGCCCGCTGCGCTATCAGCTGGGCCGCGCCTAAAGCACCTTTGCAAGCCCCGACTGAAACGATACGCGGAAGAAATCAATAGACTCCATAACCTGGGGTAGTTATGAAGTGGGTACGTATGTCAGCGCCCGGCACAAGTGAGATAGCTCTCCAAAACTTGTGCCCCGAGCCTCAGTCTGACCCACACTTTTATTCTTAAAGACGTTCCATATGCAATACATTGCACAACTTTTTCATGCATATTCCACCCCTGGCCCCGCCTGTCCTCGCTTCTCATGCGAAGTAAGTCCACGCCCTTCTGGGCATGCGTGGTTTGCTGTGGTGGTCGTACGGGGGTCTCTTGGTGGTCCTGAGGCTGACGATTGTGGTCTTCCTCATGATTGAACTTTTGAACTTTTCCTCTCTGCGCGTGCGCTTTTGGTCCTTTGGTGCTTATCTGAGTACGTCTGTCAGTCTTGATAGGCTTGGAGACAGAGGAGCTTCTTTATTTTAATTCAGAAGGAAAGGGTTCTTTCCTTCTTCTGGTATTGTTCTTTATGCAAGAAGCTTCAGAAATTTGCATTTTCCTTTGCCCTTTGTATTAGGCAGAGGTTTCTTAAGCAAAAGGTTGAAAATTCAACACATAACTCTACAAGCTAAATTAGAAATGCTTAATTCATTTTGTTAACCTAACTCTAAAAATCACTATTTCACCTCGAGAGCTGTCACAGAGCAGAAAGGAGCTGAGATGCTGAAAAGCAGCAAAGCTGAACTGCCTGCCTCAGCTTCAGCAGTGTGTAATTGACTGAAGGCGAAAAACCAAGCAGCAGAGCAGCGGGCTTCTGTGCGCACTGAAGGCAATTGCAAGAATCCAGCAGCTGCTCCTTGCCAAGCACAGTCAGCTGCCTGTGTTCTTGCTTCTTGACCAACTCACAGTTGCCCTTCTTCTCAGCAGCTGCCACCGTGTTCTCTGCATCTCGGAGCCTCTGGGGAGCAACAAGGATTTCCAAGGTGGGATGCATGAAAACCAAAATAAAAACTCAGGAAGGTTGTCCTGGAACACCTCCCATTGGCATGCCAAGAGTGAATTCAACAGGCTTGGAGAGCGGCAGCCACCGTCCTGCAGCAGTCTGCGAGCTTCGCACACAAGCCGGCTTCTTCGCGGCTTCGTTCTTCGCCTCTTGCAAGCTACCGCGATCTCCGGCTGCCGGAGGCCAAGAAGCGGCAACTTCGCGCACAGATGACTGGAGCGGCAGCGGTGCGCTCCGAAGCGCCGCTTTTGCCGAAAGACGCCGGGAAGCGGCACTTGCTTTCGGCCAGCTGCGGAGCTGCGTATTCTGCCTCTCTAGTCGCCTACATCTTAGCGAAAAGCTTTTCCGCTCCAGTTCTCAAGGAGAAAGTGTACCAGCACTGCTCACTTAGCCCGACCTTGCCAGGAAATAAGATTTGCTGCACATTCCAAGGACACTGCATTTTCCTGGGCAAGCTGCAACCTGCTGGCAGATGGCCGTGCTCTCTGCCCACTCCTGCCCAGTTCTTGGTACTAGCGGGCACGTTGCAGCCTGGCGAAGGCAAGAAACCTGGAGAGCTGTCACAGAGCAGAAGGGCAGCTGAGATGCTGAAAAGCAGCAAAGCTGAACAGCCTGCCTCAACTTCAGCAGTGTGTAATTGACTGAAGGCGAAAAACCAAGCAGCAGAGCAGCGGGCTTCTGTGCGCACTGAAGGCAATTGCAAGAATCCAGCAGCTGCTCCTCGCCAAGCACAGTCAACTGCCTGTGTTCTTGCTTCTTGACCAATTCACAGTTGCCCTTCTTTTCAACAGCTGCCACCGTGTTCTCTGCATCTCGGAGCCTCTGGGGAGCAACAAGAATTTCCAAGGTGGGATGTAGTAGGACTACGTCAAAACACAGGAAAATTGTCCTGGAACACCTTCCACTCGCATGCCAAGATTGAATTCAAGAGGCAGGAGAGCGGCAGCCACCGTCCTGCAGCTGTCTGCGAGCTTCGCACACAAGCCGGCTTCTTCGCGGCTTCGTTCTTCGCCTCTTGCAAGCTACCGCGATCTCCGGCTGCCGGAGGCCAAGAAGCGGCAACTTCGCGCACAGATGACTGGAGCGGCAGCGGTGCGCTCCGAAGCGCCGCTTTTGCCGAAAGACGCCGGGAAGCGGCACTTGCTTTCGGCCAGCTGCGGAGCTCCGTATTCTGCCTCTCTAGTCGCCTACATCTTAGCGAAAAGCTTTTCCGCTCCAGTTCTCAAGGAGAAAGTGTACCAGCACTGCTCACTTAGCCCGACCTTGCCAGGAAATAAGATTTGCTGCACATTCCAAGGACACTGCATTTTCCTGGGCAAGCTGCAACCTGCTGGCAGATGGCCGTGCTCTCTGCCCACTCCTGCCCAGCTCTGGGTAGTAGCGGGCACGTTGCAGCCTGGCGAAGGCAAGAAACCTGGAGAGCTGTCACAGAGCAGAAGGGCAGCTGAGATGCTGAAAAGCAGCAAAGCTGAACAGCCTGCCTCAACTTCAGCAGTGTGTAATTGACTGAAGGCGAAAAACCAAGCAGCAGAGCAGCGGGCTTCTGTGCGCACTGAAGGCAATTGCAAGAATCCAGCAGCTGCTCCTCGCCAAGCACAGTCAACTGCCTAGGTTCTTGCTTCTTGACCAATTCACAGTTGCCTTTCTTTTCAGCAGCTGCCACCGTGTTCTCTGCATCTCGGAGCCTCTGGGGAGCAACAAGGATTTCCAAGGTGGGATGTAGTAGGACTACGTCAAAACACAGGAAAATTGTCCTGGAACACCTTCCACTCGCATGCCAAGATTGAATTCAACAGGCTGGAGAGCAGCAGCCACCGTCCTGCAGCTGTCTGCGAGCTTCGCACACAAGCCGGCTTCTTCGCGGCTTCGTTCTTCGCCTCTTGCAAGCTACCGCGATCTCCGGCTGCCGGAGGCCAAGAAGCGGCAACTTCGCGCACAGATGACTGGAGCGGCAGCGGTGCGCTCCGAAGCGCCGCTTTTGCCGAAAGACGCCGGGAAGCGGCACTTGCTTTCGGCCAGCTGCGGAGCTGCGTATTCTGCCTCTCTAGTCGCCTACATCTTAGCGAAAAGCTTTTCCGCTCCAGTTCTCAAGGAGAAAGTGTCCCAGCACTGCTCACTTAGCCCGACCTTGCCAGGAAATAAGATTTGCTGCACATTCCAAGGACACTGCATTTTCCTGGGCAAGCTGCAACCTGCTGGCAGATGGCCGTGCTCTCTGCCCACTCCTGCCCAGCTCTGGGTAGTAGCGGGCACGTTGCAGCCTGGCGAAGGCAAGAAACCTGGAGAGCTGTCACAGAGCAGAAGGGCAGCTGAGATGCTGAAAAGCAGCAAAGCTGAACAGCCTGCCTCAACTTCAGCAGTGTGTAATTGACTGAAGGCGAAAAACCAAGCAGCAGAGCAGCGGGCTTCTGTGCGCACTGAAGGCAATTGCAAGAATCCAGCAGCTGCTCCTCGCCAAGCACAGTCAACTGCCTGTGTTCTTGCTTCTTGACCAATTCACAGTTGCCCTTCTTTTCAGCAGCTGCCACCGTGTTCTCTGCATCTCGGAGCCTCTGGGGAGCAACAAGAATTTCCAAGGTGGGATGTAGTAGGACTACGTCAAAACACAGGAAAATTGTCCTGGAACACCTTCCACTCGCATGCCAAGATTGAATTCAACAGGCTGGAGAGCAGCAGCCACCGTCCTGCAGCTGTCTGCGAGCTTCGCACACAAGCCGGCTTCTTCGCGGCTTCGTTCTTCGCCTCTTGCAAGCTACCGCGATCTCCGGCTGCCGGAGGCCAAGAAGCGGCAACTTCGCGCACAGATGACTGGAGCGGCAGCGGTGCGCTCCGAAGCGCCGCTTTTGCCGAAAGACGCCGGGAAGCGGCACTTGCTTTCGGCCAGCTGCGGAGCTCCGTATTCTGCCTCTCTAGTCGCCTACATCTTAGCGAAAAGCTTTTCCGCTCCAGTTCTCAAGGAGAAAGTGTACCAGCACTGCTCACTTAGCCCGACCTTGCCAGGAAAAAAGATTTGCTGCACATTCCAAGGACACTGCATTTTCCTGGGCAAGCTGCAACCTGCTGGCAGATGGCCGTGCTCTCTGCCCACTCCTGCCCAGTTCTTGCTACTAGCGGGCACGTTGCAGCCTGGCGAAGGCAAGAAACCTGGAGAGCTGTCACAGAGCAGAAGGGCAGCTGAGATGCTGAAAAGCAGCAAAGCTGAACAGCCTGCCTCAACTTCAGCAGTGTGTAATTGACTGAAGGCGAAAAACCAAGCAGCAGAGCAGCGGGCTTCTGTGCGCACTGAAGGCAATTGCAAGAATCCAGCAGCTGCTCCTCGCCAAGCACAGTCAACTGCCTAGGTTCTTGCTTCTTGACCAACTCACAGTTGCCTTTCTTTTCAACAGCTGCCACCGTGTTCTCTGCATCTCGGAGCCTCTGGGGAGCAACAAGAATTTCCAAGGTGGGATGTAGTAGGACTACGTCAAAACACAGGAAAATTGTCCTGGAACACCTTCCACTCGCATGCCAAGATTGAATTCAACAGGCTGGAGAGCAGCAGCCACCGTCCTGCAGCTGTCTGCGAGCTTCGCACACAAGCCGGCTTCTTCGCGGCTTCGTTCTTCGCCTCTTGCAAGCTACCGCGATCTCCGGCTGCCGGAGGCCAAGAAGCGGCAACTTCGCGCACAGATGACTGGAGCGGCAGCGGTGCGCTCCGAAGCGCCGCTTTTGCCGAAAGACGCCGGGAAGCGGCACTTGCTTTCGGCCAGCTGCGGAGCTCCGTATTCTGCCTCTCTAGTCGCCTACATCTTAGCGAAAAGCTTTTCCGCTCCAGTTCTCAAGGAGAAAGTGTACCAGCACTGCTCACTTAGCCCGACCTTGCCAGGAAATAAGATTTGCTGCACATTCCAAGGACACTGCATTTTCCTGGGCAAGCTGCAACCTGCTGGCAGATGGCCGTGCTCTCTGCCCACTCCTGCCCAGCTCTGGGTAGTAGCGGGCACGTTGCAGCCTGGCGAAGGCAAGAAACCTGGAGAGCTGTCACAGAGCAGAAGGGCAGCTGAGATGCTGAAAAGCAGCAAAGCTGAACAGCCTGCCTCAACTTCAGCAGTGTGTAATTGACTGAAGGCGAAAAACCAAGCAGCAGAGCAGCGGGCTTCTGTGCGCACTGAAGGCAATTGCAAGAATCCAGCAGCTGCTCCTCGCCAAGCACAGTCAACTGCCTAGGTTCTTGCTTCTTGACCAACTCACAGTTGCCTTTCTTTTCAGCAGCTGCCACCGTGTTCTCTGCATCTCGGAGCCTCTGGGGAGCAACAAGGATTTCCAAGGTGGGATGTAGTAGGACTACGTCAAAACACAGGAAAATTGTCCTGGAACACCTTCCACTCGCATGCCAAGATTGAATTCAACAGGCTGGAGAGCAGCAGCCACCGTCCTGCAGCTGTCTGCGAGCTTCTCACACAAGCCGGCTTCTTCGCGGCTTCGTTCTTCGCCTCTTGCAAGCTACCGCGATCTCCGGCTGCCGGAGGCCAAGAAGCGGCAACTTCGCGCACAGATGACTGGAGCGGCAGCGGTGCGCTCCGAAGCGCCGCTTTTGCCGAAAGACGCCGGGAAGCGGCACTTGCTTTCGGCCAGCTGCGGAGCTGCGTATTCTGCCTCTCTAGTCGCCTACATCTTAGCGAAAAGCTTTTTCGCTCCAGTTCTCAAGGAGAAAGTGTACCAGCACTGCTCACTTAGCCCGACCTTGCCAGGAAATAAGATTTGCTGCACATTCCAAGGACACTGCATTTTCCTGGGCAAGCTGCAACCTGCTGGCAGATGGCCGTGCTCTCTGCCCACTCCTGCCCAGCTCTGGGTAGTAGCGGGCACGTTGCAGCCTGGCGAAGGCAAGAAACCTGGAGAGCTGTCACAGAGCAGAAGGGCAGCTGAGATGCTGAAAAGCAGCAAAGCTGAACTGCCTGCCTCAACTTCAGCAGTGTGTAATTGACTGAAGGCGAAAAACCAAGCAGCAGAGCAGCGGGCTTCTGTGCGCACTGAAGGCAATTGCTAGAATCCAGCAGCTGCTCCTCGCCAAGCACAGTCAACTGCTTAGGTTCTTGCTTCTTGACCAACTCACAGTTGCCTTTCTTTTCAGCAGCTGCCACCGTGTTCTCTGCATCTCGGAGCCTCTGGGAAGCAACAAGAATTTCCAAGGTGGGATGTAGTAGGACTACGTCAAAACCCAGGAAAATTGTCCTGGAACACCTTCCACTCGCATGCCAAGATTGAATTCAACAGGCTGGAGAGCAGCAGCCACCGTCCTGCAGCTGTCTGCGAGCTTCGCACACAAGCCGGCTTCTTCGCGGCTTCGTTCTTCGCCTCTTGCAAGCTACCGCGATCTCCGGCTGCCGGAGGCCAAGAAGCGGCAACTTCGCGCACAGATGACTGGAGCGGCAGCGGTGCGCTCCGAAGCGCCGCTTTTGCCGAAAGACGCCGGGAAGCGGCACTTGCTTTCGGCCAGCTGCGGAGCTGCGTATTCTGCCTCTCTAGTCGCCTACATCTTAGCGAAAAGCTTTTCCGCTCCAGTTCTCAAGGAGAAAGTGTACCAGCACTGCTCACTTAGCCCGACCTTGCCAGGAAATGAGATTTGCTGCACATTCCAAGGACACTGCATTTTCCTGGGCAAGCTGCAACCTGCTGGCAGATGGCCGTGCTCTCTGCCCACTCCTGCCCAGCTCTGGGTAGTAGCGGGCACGTTGCAGCCTGGCGAAGGCAAGAAACCTGGAGAGCTGTCACAGAGCAGAAGGGCAGCTGAGATGCTGAAAAGCAGCAAAGCTGAACAGCCTGCCTCAACTTCAGCAGTGTGTAATTGACTGAAGGCGAAAAACCAAGCAGCAGAGCAGCGGGCTTCTGTGCGCACTGAAGGCAATTGCAAGAATCCAGCAGCTGCTCCTCGCCAAGCACAGTCAACTGCCTGTGTTCTTGCTTCTTGACCAATTCACAGTTGCCCTTCTTTTCAGCAGCTGCCACCGTGTTCTCTGCATCTCGGAGCCTCTGGGGAGCAACAAGAATTTCCAAGGTGGGATGTAGTAGGACTACGTCAAAACACAGGAAAATTGTCCTGGAACACCTTCCACTCGCATGCCAAGATTGAATTCAACAGGCTGGAGAGCAGCAGCCACCGTCCTGCAGCTGTCTGCGAGCTTCGCACACAAGCCGGCTTCTTCGCGGCTTCGTTCTTCGCCTCTTGCAAGCTACCGCGATCTCCGGCTGCCGGAGGCCAAGAAGCGGCAACTTCGCGCACAGATGACTGGAGCGGCAGCGGTGCGCTCCGAAGCGCCGCTTTTGCCGAAAGACGCCGGGAAGCGGCACTTGCTTTCGGCCAGCTGCGGAGCTGCGTATTCTGCCTCTCTAGTCGCCTACATCTTAGCGAAAAGCTTTTCCGCTCCAGTTCTCAAGGAGAAAGTGTACCAGCACTGCTCACTTAGCCCGACCTTGCCAGGAAATAAGATTTGCTGCACATTCCAAGGACACTGCATTTTCCTGGGCAAGCTGCAACCTGCTGGCAGATGGCCGTGCTCTCTGCCCACTCCTGCCCAGTTCTTGCTACTAGCGGGCACGTTGCAGCCTGGCGAAGGCAAGAAACCTGGAGAGCTGTCACAGAGCAGAAGGGCAGCTGAGATGCTGAAAAGCAGCAAAGCTGAACAGCCTGCCTCAACTTCAGCAGTGTGTAATTGACTGAAGGCGAAAAACCAAGCAGCAGAGCAGCGGGCTTCTGTGCGCACTGAAGGCAATTGCAAGAATCCAGCAGCTGCTCCTCGCCAAGCACAGTCAACTGCCTAGGTTCTTGCTTCTTGACCAACTCACAGTTGCCTTTCTTTTCAGCAGCTGCCACCGTGTTCTCTGCATCTCGGAGCCTCTGGGGAGCAACAAGAATTTCCAAGGTGGGATGTAGTAGGACTACGTCAAAACCCAGGAAAATTGTCCTGGAACACCTTCCACTCGCATGCCAAGATTGAATTCAACAGGCTGGAGAGCAGCAGCCACCGTCCTGCAGCTGTCTGCGAGCTTCGCACACAAGCCGGCTTCTTCGCGGCTTCGTTCTTCGCCTCTTGCAAGCTACCGCGATCTCCGGCTGCCGGAGGCCAAGAAGCGGCAACTTCGCGCACAGATGACTGGAGCGGCAGCGGTGCGCTCCGAAGCGCCGCTTTTGCCGAAAGACGCCGGGAAGCGGCACTTGCTTTCGGCCAGCTGCGGAGCTGCGTATTCTGCCTCTCTAGTCGCCTACATCTTAGCGCAAAGCTTTTCCGCTCCAGTTCTCAAGGAGAAAGTGTACCAGCACTGCTCACTTAGCCCGACCTTGCCAGGAAATAAGATTTGCTGCACATTCCAAGGACACTGCATTTTCCTGGGCAAGCTGCAACCTGCTGGCAGATGGCCGTGCTCTCTGCCCACTCCTGCCCAGTTCTTGGTACTAGCGGGCACGTTGCAGCCTGGCGAAGGCAAGAAACCTGGAGAGCTGTCACAGAGCAGAAGGGCAGCTGAGATGCTGAAAAGCAGCAAAGCTGAACTGCCTGCCTCAACTTCAGCAGTGTGTAATTGACTGAAGGCGAAAAACCAAGCAGCAGAGCAGCGGGCTTCTGTGCGCACTGAAGGCAATTGCAAGAATCCAGCAGCTGCTCCTCGCCAAGCACAGTCAACTGCCTAGGTTCTTGCTTCTTGACCAACTCACAGTTGCCTTTCTTTTCAACAGCTGCCACCGTGTTCTCTGCATCTCGGAGCCTCTGGGGAGCAACAAGAATTTCCAAGGTGGGATGTAGTAGGACTACGTCAAAACACAGGAAAATTGTCCTGGAACACCTTCCACTCGCATGCCAAGATTGAATTCAACAGGCTGGAGAGCAGCAGCCACCGTCCTGCAGCTGTCTGCGAGCTTCGCACACAAGCCGGCTTCTTCGCGGCTTCGTTCTTCGCCTCTTGCAAGCTACCGCGATCTCCGGCTGCCGGAGGCCAAGAAGCGGCAACTTCGCGCACAGATGACTGGAGCGGCAGCGGTGCGCTCCGAAGCGCCGCTTTTGCCGAAAGACGCCGGGAAGCGGCACTTGCTTTCGGCCAGCTGCGGAGCTGCGTATTCTGCCTCTCTAGTCGCCTACATCTTAGCGAAAAGCTTTTCCGCTCCAGTTCTCAAGGAGAAAGTGTACCAGCACTGCTCACTTAGCCCGACCTTGCCAGGAAATAAGATTTGCTGCACATTCCAAGGACACTGCATTTTCCTGGGCAAGCTGCAACCTGCTGGCAAATGGCCGTGCTCTCTGCCCACTCCTGCCCAGTTCTTGGTACTAGCGGGCACGTTGCAGCCTGGCGAAGGCAAGAAACCTGGAGAGCTGTCACAGAGCAGAAGGGCAGCTGAGATGCTGAAAAGCAGCAAAGCTGAACAGCCTGCCTCAACTTCAGCAGTGTGTCATTGACTGAAGGCGAAAAACCAAGCAGCAGAGCAGCGGGCTTCTGTGCGCACTGAAGGCAATTGCAAGAATCCAGCAGCTGCTCCTCGCCAAGCACAGTCAACTGCCTGTGTTCTTGCTTCTTGACCAACTCACAGTTGCCCTTCTTTTCAGCAGCTGCCACCGTGTTCTCTGCATCTCGGAGCCTCTGGGGAGCAGCAAGAATTTCCAAGGTGGGATGTAGTAGGACTACGTCAAAACACAGGAAAATTGTCCTGGAACACCTTCCACTCGCATGCCAAGATTGAATTCAACAGGCTGGAGAGCAGCAGCCACCGTCCTGCAGCTGTCTGCGAGCTTCGCACACAAGCCGGCTTCTTCGCGGCTTCGTTCTTCGCCTCTTGCAAGCTACCGCGATCTCCGGCTGCCGGAGGCCAAGAAGCGGCAACTTCGCGCACAGATGACTGGAGCGGCAGCGGTGCGCTCCGAAGCGCCGCTTTTGCCGAAAGACGCCGGGAAGCGGCACTTGCTTTCGGCCAGCTGCGGAGCTCCGTATTCTGCCTCTCTAGTCGCCTACATCTTAGCGCAAAGCTTTTCCGCTCCAGTTCTCAAGGAGAAAGTGTACCAGCACTGCTCACTTAGCCCGACCTTGCCAGGAAATAAGATTTGCTGCACATTCCAAGGACACTGCATTTTCCTGGGCAAGCTGCAACCTGCTGGCAGATGGCCGTGCTCTCTGCCCACTCCTGCCCAGCTCTGGGTAGTAGCGGGCACGTTGCAGCCTGGCGAAGGCAAGAAACCTGGAGAGCTGTCACAGAGCAGAAGGGCAGCTGAGATGCTGAAAAGCAGCAAAGCTGAACAGCCTGCCTCAACTTCAGCAGTGTGTAATTGACTGAAGGCGAAAAACCAAGCAGCAGAGCAGCGGGCTTCTGTGCGCACTGAAGGCAATTGCAAGAATCCAGCAGCTGCTCCTCGCCAAGCACAGTCAACTGCCTAGGTTCTTGCTTCTTGACCAACTCACAGTTGCCTTTCTTTTCAGCAGCTGCCACCGTGTTCTCTGCATCTCGGAGCCTCTGGGGAGCAACAAGGATTTCCAAGGTGGGATGTAGTAGGACTACGTCAAAACACAGGAAAATTGTCCTGGAACACCTTCCACTCGCATGCCAAGATTGAATTCAACAGGCTGGAGAGCAGCAGCCACCGTCCTGCAGCTGTCTGCGAGCTTCGCACATAAGCCGGCTTCTTCGCGGCTTCGTTCTTCGCCTCTTGCAAGCTACCGCGATCTCCGGCTGCCGGAGGCCAAGAAGCGGCAACTTCGCGCACAGATGACTGGAGCGGCAGCGGTGCGCTCCGAAGCGCCGCTTTTGCCGAAAGACGCCGGGAAGCGGCACTTGCTTTCGGCCAGCTGCGGAGCTCCGTATTCTGCCTCTCTAGTCGCCAACATCTTAGCGAAAAGCTTTTCCGCTCCAGTTCTCAAGGAGAAAGTGTACCAGCACTGCTCACTTAGCCCGACCTTGCCAGGAAATAAGATTTGCTGCACATTCCAAGGACACTGCATTTTCCTGGGCAAGCTGCAACCTGCTGGCAGATGGCCGTGCTCTCTGCCCACTCCTGCCCAGTTCTTGGTACTAGCGGGCACGTTGCAGCCTGGCGAAGGCAAGAAACCTGGAGAGCTGTCACAGAGCAGAAGGGCAGCTGAGATGCTGAAAAGCAGCAAAGCTGAACAGCCTGCCTCAACTTCAGCAGTGTGTCATTGACTGAAGGCGAAAAACCAAGCAGCAGAGCAGCGGGCTTCTGTGCGCACTGAAGGCAATTGCAAGAATCCAGCAGCTGCTCCTCGCCAAGCACAGTCAACTGCCTGTGTTCTTGCTTCTTGACCAACTCACAGTTGCCCTTCTTTTCAGCAGCTGCCACCGTGTTCTCTGCATCTCGGAGCCTCTGGGGAGCAGCAAGAATTTCCAAGGTGGGATGTAGTAGGACTACGTCAAAACACAGGAAAATTGTCCTGGAACACCTTCCACTCGCATGCCAAGATTGAATTCAACAGGCTGGAGAGCAGCAGCCACCGTCCTGCAGCTGTCTGCGAGCTTCGCACACAAGCCGGCTTCTTCGCGGCTTCGTTCTTCGCCTCTTGCAAGCTACCGCGATCTCCGGCTGCCGGAGGCCAAGAAGCGGCAACTTCGCGCACAGATGACTGGAGCGGCAGCGGTGCGCTCCGAAGCGCCGCTTTTGCCGAAAGACGCCGGGAAGCGGCACTTGCTTTCGGCCAGCTGCGGAGCTCCGTATTCTGCCTCTCTAGTCGCCTACATCTTAGCGCAAAGCTTTTCCGCTCCAGTTCTCAAGGAGAAAGTGTACCAGCACTGCTCACTTAGCCCGACCTTGCCAGGAAATAAGATTTGCTGCACATTCCAAGGACACTGCATTTTCCTGGGCAAGCTGCAACCTGCTGGCAGATGGCCGTGCTCTCTGCCCACTCCTGCCCAGCTCTGGGTAGTAGCGGGCACGTTGCAGCCTGGCGAAGGCAAGAAACCTGGAGAGCTGTCACAGAGCAGAAGGGCAGCTGAGATGCTGAAAAGCAGCAAAGCTGAACAGCCTGCCTCAACTTCAGCAGTGTGTAATTGACTGAAGGCGAAAAACCAAGCAGCAGAGCAGCGGGCTTCTGTGCGCACTGAAGGCAATTGCAAGAATCCAGCAGCTGCTCCTCGCCAAGCACAGTCAACTGCCTAGGTTCTTGCTTCTTGACCAACTCACAGTTGCCTTTCTTTTCAGCAGCTGCCACCGTGTTCTCTGCATCTCGGAGCCTCTGGGGAGCAACAAGGATTTCCAAGGTGGGATGTAGTAGGACTACGTCAAAACCCAGGAAAATTGTCCTGGAACACCTTCCACTCGCATACCAAGATTGAATTCAACAGGCTGGAGAGCAGCAGCCACCGTCCTGCAGCTGTCTGCGAGCTTCGCACACAAGCCGGCTTCTTCGCGGCTTCGTTCTTCGCCTCTTGCAAGCTACCGCGATCTCCGGCTGCCGGAGGCCAAGAAGCGGCAACTTCGCGCACAGATGACTGGAGCGGCAGCGGTGCGCTCCGAAGCGCCGCTTTTGCCGAAAGACGCCGGGAAGCGGCACTTGCTTTCGGCCAGCTGCGGAGCTGCGTATTCTGCCTCTCTAGTCGCCTACATCTTAGCGAAAAGCTTTTCCGCTCCAGTTCTCAAGGAGAAAGTGTACCAGCACTGCTCACTTAGCCCGACCTTGCCAGGAAATAAGATTTGCTGCACATTCCAAGGACACTGCATTTTCCTGGGCAAGCTGCAACCTGCTGGCAGATGGCCGTGCTCTCTGCCCACTCCTGCCCAGTTCTTGGTACTAGCGGGCACGTTGCAGCCTGGCGAAGGCAAGAAACCTGGAGAGCTGTCACAGAGCAGAAGGGCAGCTGAGATGCTGAAAAGCAGCAAAGCTGAACAGCCTGCCTCAACTTCAGCAGTGTGTAATTGACTGAAGGCGAAAAACCAAGCAGCAGAGCAGCGGGCTTCTGTGCGCACTGAAGGCAATTGCAAGAATCCAGCAGCTGCTCCTCGCCAAGCACAGTCAACTGCCTGTGTTCTTGCTTCTTGACCAATTCACAGTTGCCCTTCTTTTCAACAGCTGCCACCGTGTTCTCTGCATCTCGGAGCCTCTGGGGAGCAACAAGAATTTCCAAGGTGGGATGTAGTAGGACTACGTCAAAACACAGGAAAATTGTCCTGGAACACCTTCCACTCGCATGCCAAGATTGAATTCAAGAGGCAGGAGAGCGGCAGCCACCGTCCTGCAGCTGTCTGCGAGCTTCGCACACAAGCCGGCTTCTTCGCGGCTTCGTTCTTCGCCTCTTGCAAGCTACCGCGATCTCCGGCTGCCGGAGGCCAAGAAGCGGCAACTTCGCGCACAGATGACTGGAGCGGCAGCGGTGCGCTCCGAAGCGCCGCTTTTGCCGAAAGACGCCGGGAAGCGGCACTTGCTTTCGGCCAGCTGCGGAGCTCCGTATTCTGCCTCTCTAGTCGCCTACATCTTAGCGAAAAGCTTTTCCGCTCCAGTTCTCAAGGAGAAAGTGTACCAGCACTGCTCACTTAGCCCGACCTTGCCAGGAAATAAGATTTGCTGCACATTCCAAGGACACTGCATTTTCCTGGGCAAGCTGCAACCTGCTGGCAGATGGCCGTGCTCTCTGCCCACTCCTGCCCAGCTCTGGGTAGTAGCGGGCACGTTGCAGCCTGGCGAAGGCAAGAAACCTGGAGAGCTGTCACAGAGCAGAAGGGCAGCTGAGATGCTGAAAAGCAGCAAAGCTGAACAGCCTGCCTCAACTTCAGCAGTGTGTAATTGACTGAAGGCGAAAAACCAAGCAGCAGAGCAGCGGGCTTCTGTGCGCACTGAAGGCAATTGCAAGAATCCAGCAGCTGCTCCTCGCCAAGCACAGTCAACTGCCTAGGTTCTTGCTTCTTGACCAATTCACAGTTGCCTTTCTTTTCAGCAGCTGCCACCGTGTTCTCTGCATCTCGGAG
Source organism: Vidua macroura (assembly GCF_024509145.1). Taxonomy (NCBI): domain Eukaryota; kingdom Metazoa; phylum Chordata; class Aves; order Passeriformes; family Viduidae; genus Vidua; species Vidua macroura. The sequence continues at coordinate 216,266 of NC_071596.1, read as the reverse complement.
CCTCTGGGGAGCAACAAGGATTTCCAAGGTGGGATGTAGTAGGACTACGTCAAAACACAGGAAAATTGTCCTGGAACACCTTCCACTCGCATGCCAAGATTGAATTCAACAGGCTGGAGAGCAGCAGCCACCGTCCTGCAGCTGTCTGCGAGCTTCGCACACAAGCCGGCTTCTTCGCGGCTTCGTTCTTCGCCTCTTGCAAGCTACCGCGATCTCCGGCTGCCGGAGGCCAAGAAGCGGCAACTTCGCGCACAGATGACTGGAGCGGCAGCGGTGCGCTCCGAAGCGCCGCTTTTGCCGAAAGACGCCGGGAAGCGGCACTTGCTTTCGGCCAGCTGCGGAGCTGCGTATTCTGCCTCTCTAGTCGCCTACATCTTAGCGAAAAGCTTTTCCGCTCCAGTTCTCAAGGAGAAAGTGTACCAGCACTGCTCACTTAGCCCGACCTTGCCAGGAAATAAGATTTGCTGCACATTCCAAGGACACTGCATTTTCCTGGGCAAGCTGCAACCTGCTGGCAGATGGCCGTGCTCTCTGCCCACTCCTGCCCAGTTCTTGGTACTAGCGGGCACGTTGCAGCCTGGCGAAGGCAAGAAACCTGGAGAGCTGTCACAGAGCAGAAGGGCAGCTGAGATGCTGAAAAGCAGCAAAGCTGAACAGCCTGCCTCAACTTCAGCAGTGTGTAATTGACTGAAGGCGAAAAACCAAGCAGCAGAGCAGCGGGCTTCTGTGCGCACTGAAGGCAATTGCAAGAATCCAGCAGCTGCTCCTCGCCAAGCACAGTCAACTGCCTGTGTTCTTGCTTCTTGACCAATTCACAGTTGCCCTTCTTTTCAACAGCTGCCACCGTGTTCTCTGCATCTCGGAGCCTCTGGGGAGCAACAAGAATTTCCAAGGTGGGATGTAGTAGGACTACGTCAAAACACAGGAAAATTGTCCTGGAACACCTTCCACTCGCATGCCAAGATTGAATTCAAGAGGCAGGAGAGCGGCAGCCACCGTCCTGCAGCTGTCTGCGAGCTTCGCACACAAGCCGGCTTCTTCGCGGCTTCGTTCTTCGCCTCTTGCAAGCTACCGCGATCTCCGGCTGCCGGAGGCCAAGAAGCGGCAACTTCGCGCACAGATGACTGGAGCGGCAGCGGTGCGCTCCGAAGCGCCGCTTTTGCCGAAAGACGCCGGGAAGCGGCACTTGCTTTCGGCCAGCTGCGGAGCTCCGTATTCTGCCTCTCTAGTCGCCTACATCTTAGCGAAAAGCTTTTCCGCTCCAGTTCTCAAGGAGAAAGTGTACCAGCACTGCTCACTTAGCCCGACCTTGCCAGGAAATAAGATTTGCTGCACATTCCAAGGACACTGCATTTTCCTGGGCAAGCTGCAACCTGCTGGCAGATGGCCGTGCTCTCTGCCCACTCCTGCCCAGCTCTGGGTAGTAGCGGGCACGTTGCAGCCTGGCGAAGGCAAGAAACCTGGAGAGCTGTCACAGAGCAGAAGGGCAGCTGAGATGCTGAAAAGCAGCAAAGCTGAACAGCCTGCCTCAACTTCAGCAGTGTGTAATTGACTGAAGGCGAAAAACCAAGCAGCAGAGCAGCGGGCTTCTGTGCGCACTGAAGGCAATTGCAAGAATCCAGCAGCTGCTCCTCGCCAAGCACAGTCAACTGCCTAGGTTCTTGCTTCTTGACCAATTCACAGTTGCCTTTCTTTTCAGCAGCTGCCACCGTGTTCTCTGCATCTCGGAGCCTCTGGGGAGCAACAAGGATTTCCAAGGTGGGATGTAGTAGGACTACGTCAAAACACAGGAAAATTGTCCTGGAACACCTTCCACTCGCATGCCAAGATTGAATTCAACAGGCTGGAGAGCAGCAGCCACCGTCCTGCAGCTGTCTGCGAGCTTCGCACACAAGCCGGCTTCTTCGCGGCTTCGTTCTTCGCCTCTTGCAAGCTACCGCGATCTCCGGCTGCCGGAGGCCAAGAAGCGGCAACTTCGCGCACAGATGACTGGAGCGGCAGCGGTGCGCTCCGAAGCGCCGCTTTTGCCGAAAGACGCCGGGAAGCGGCACTTGCTTTCGGCCAGCTGCGGAGCTGCGTATTCTGCCTCTCTAGTCGCCTACATCTTAGCGAAAAGCTTTTCCGCTCCAGTTCTCAAGGAGAAAGTGTCCCAGCACTGCTCACTTAGCCCGACCTTGCCAGGAAATAAGATTTGCTGCACATTCCAAGGACACTGCATTTTCCTGGGCAAGCTGCAACCTGCTGGCAGATGGCCGTGCTCTCTGCCCACTCCTGCCCAGCTCTGGGTAGTAGCGGGCACGTTGCAGCCTGGCGAAGGCAAGAAACCTGGAGAGCTGTCACAGAGCAGAAGGGCAGCTGAGATGCTGAAAAGCAGCAAAGCTGAACAGCCTGCCTCAACTTCAGCAGTGTGTAATTGACTGAAGGCGAAAAACCAAGCAGCAGAGCAGCGGGCTTCTGTGCGCACTGAAGGCAATTGCAAGAATCCAGCAGCTGCTCCTCGCCAAGCACAGTCAACTGCCTGTGTTCTTGCTTCTTGACCAATTCACAGTTGCCCTTCTTTTCAGCAGCTGCCACCGTGTTCTCTGCATCTCGGAGCCTCTGGGGAGCAACAAGAATTTCCAAGGTGGGATGTAGTAGGACTACGTCAAAACACAGGAAAATTGTCCTGGAACACCTTCCACTCGCATGCCAAGATTGAATTCAACAGGCTGGAGAGCAGCAGCCACCGTCCTGCAGCTGTCTGCGAGCTTCGCACACAAGCCGGCTTCTTCGCGGCTTCGTTCTTCGCCTCTTGCAAGCTACCGCGATCTCCGGCTGCCGGAGGCCAAGAAGCGGCAACTTCGCGCACAGATGACTGGAGCGGCAGCGGTGCGCTCCGAAGCGCCGCTTTTGCCGAAAGACGCCGGGAAGCGGCACTTGCTTTCGGCCAGCTGCGGAGCTCCGTATTCTGCCTCTCTAGTCGCCTACATCTTAGCGAAAAGCTTTTCCGCTCCAGTTCTCAAGGAGAAAGTGTACCAGCACTGCTCACTTAGCCCGACCTTGCCAGGAAAAAAGATTTGCTGCACATTCCAAGGACACTGCATTTTCCTGGGCAAGCTGCAACCTGCTGGCAGATGGCCGTGCTCTCTGCCCACTCCTGCCCAGTTCTTGCTACTAGCGGGCACGTTGCAGCCTGGCGAAGGCAAGAAACCTGGAGAGCTGTCACAGAGCAGAAGGGCAGCTGAGATGCTGAAAAGCAGCAAAGCTGAACAGCCTGCCTCAACTTCAGCAGTGTGTAATTGACTGAAGGCGAAAAACCAAGCAGCAGAGCAGCGGGCTTCTGTGCGCACTGAAGGCAATTGCAAGAATCCAGCAGCTGCTCCTCGCCAAGCACAGTCAACTGCCTAGGTTCTTGCTTCTTGACCAACTCACAGTTGCCTTTCTTTTCAACAGCTGCCACCGTGTTCTCTGCATCTCGGAGCCTCTGGGGAGCAACAAGAATTTCCAAGGTGGGATGTAGTAGGACTACGTCAAAACACAGGAAAATTGTCCTGGAACACCTTCCACTCGCATGCCAAGATTGAATTCAACAGGCTGGAGAGCAGCAGCCACCGTCCTGCAGCTGTCTGCGAGCTTCGCACACAAGCCGGCTTCTTCGCGGCTTCGTTCTTCGCCTCTTGCAAGCTACCGCGATCTCCGGCTGCCGGAGGCCAAGAAGCGGCAACTTCGCGCACAGATGACTGGAGCGGCAGCGGTGCGCTCCGAAGCGCCGCTTTTGCCGAAAGACGCCGGGAAGCGGCACTTGCTTTCGGCCAGCTGCGGAGCTCCGTATTCTGCCTCTCTAGTCGCCTACATCTTAGCGAAAAGCTTTTCCGCTCCAGTTCTCAAGGAGAAAGTGTACCAGCACTGCTCACTTAGCCCGACCTTGCCAGGAAATAAGATTTGCTGCACATTCCAAGGACACTGCATTTTCCTGGGCAAGCTGCAACCTGCTGGCAGATGGCCGTGCTCTCTGCCCACTCCTGCCCAGCTCTGGGTAGTAGCGGGCACGTTGCAGCCTGGCGAAGGCAAGAAACCTGGAGAGCTGTCACAGAGCAGAAGGGCAGCTGAGATGCTGAAAAGCAGCAAAGCTGAACAGCCTGCCTCAACTTCAGCAGTGTGTAATTGACTGAAGGCGAAAAACCAAGCAGCAGAGCAGCGGGCTTCTGTGCGCACTGAAGGCAATTGCAAGAATCCAGCAGCTGCTCCTCGCCAAGCACAGTCAACTGCCTAGGTTCTTGCTTCTTGACCAACTCACAGTTGCCTTTCTTTTCAGCAGCTGCCACCGTGTTCTCTGCATCTCGGAGCCTCTGGGGAGCAACAAGGATTTCCAAGGTGGGATGTAGTAGGACTACGTCAAAACACAGGAAAATTGTCCTGGAACACCTTCCACTCGCATGCCAAGATTGAATTCAACAGGCTGGAGAGCAGCAGCCACCGTCCTGCAGCTGTCTGCGAGCTTCTCACACAAGCCGGCTTCTTCGCGGCTTCGTTCTTCGCCTCTTGCAAGCTACCGCGATCTCCGGCTGCCGGAGGCCAAGAAGCGGCAACTTCGCGCACAGATGACTGGAGCGGCAGCGGTGCGCTCCGAAGCGCCGCTTTTGCCGAAAGACGCCGGGAAGCGGCACTTGCTTTCGGCCAGCTGCGGAGCTGCGTATTCTGCCTCTCTAGTCGCCTACATCTTAGCGAAAAGCTTTTTCGCTCCAGTTCTCAAGGAGAAAGTGTACCAGCACTGCTCACTTAGCCCGACCTTGCCAGGAAATAAGATTTGCTGCACATTCCAAGGACACTGCATTTTCCTGGGCAAGCTGCAACCTGCTGGCAGATGGCCGTGCTCTCTGCCCACTCCTGCCCAGCTCTGGGTAGTAGCGGGCACGTTGCAGCCTGGCGAAGGCAAGAAACCTGGAGAGCTGTCACAGAGCAGAAGGGCAGCTGAGATGCTGAAAAGCAGCAAAGCTGAACTGCCTGCCTCAACTTCAGCAGTGTGTAATTGACTGAAGGCGAAAAACCAAGCAGCAGAGCAGCGGGCTTCTGTGCGCACTGAAGGCAATTGCTAGAATCCAGCAGCTGCTCCTCGCCAAGCACAGTCAACTGCTTAGGTTCTTGCTTCTTGACCAACTCACAGTTGCCTTTCTTTTCAGCAGCTGCCACCGTGTTCTCTGCATCTCGGAGCCTCTGGGAAGCAACAAGAATTTCCAAGGTGGGATGTAGTAGGACTACGTCAAAACCCAGGAAAATTGTCCTGGAACACCTTCCACTCGCATGCCAAGATTGAATTCAACAGGCTGGAGAGCAGCAGCCACCGTCCTGCAGCTGTCTGCGAGCTTCGCACACAAGCCGGCTTCTTCGCGGCTTCGTTCTTCGCCTCTTGCAAGCTACCGCGATCTCCGGCTGCCGGAGGCCAAGAAGCGGCAACTTCGCGCACAGATGACTGGAGCGGCAGCGGTGCGCTCCGAAGCGCCGCTTTTGCCGAAAGACGCCGGGAAGCGGCACTTGCTTTCGGCCAGCTGCGGAGCTGCGTATTCTGCCTCTCTAGTCGCCTACATCTTAGCGAAAAGCTTTTCCGCTCCAGTTCTCAAGGAGAAAGTGTACCAGCACTGCTCACTTAGCCCGACCTTGCCAGGAAATGAGATTTGCTGCACATTCCAAGGACACTGCATTTTCCTGGGCAAGCTGCAACCTGCTGGCAGATGGCCGTGCTCTCTGCCCACTCCTGCCCAGCTCTGGGTAGTAGCGGGCACGTTGCAGCCTGGCGAAGGCAAGAAACCTGGAGAGCTGTCACAGAGCAGAAGGGCAGCTGAGATGCTGAAAAGCAGCAAAGCTGAACAGCCTGCCTCAACTTCAGCAGTGTGTAATTGACTGAAGGCGAAAAACCAAGCAGCAGAGCAGCGGGCTTCTGTGCGCACTGAAGGCAATTGCAAGAATCCAGCAGCTGCTCCTCGCCAAGCACAGTCAACTGCCTGTGTTCTTGCTTCTTGACCAATTCACAGTTGCCCTTCTTTTCAGCAGCTGCCACCGTGTTCTCTGCATCTCGGAGCCTCTGGGGAGCAACAAGAATTTCCAAGGTGGGATGTAGTAGGACTACGTCAAAACACAGGAAAATTGTCCTGGAACACCTTCCACTCGCATGCCAAGATTGAATTCAACAGGCTGGAGAGCAGCAGCCACCGTCCTGCAGCTGTCTGCGAGCTTCGCACACAAGCCGGCTTCTTCGCGGCTTCGTTCTTCGCCTCTTGCAAGCTACCGCGATCTCCGGCTGCCGGAGGCCAAGAAGCGGCAACTTCGCGCACAGATGACTGGAGCGGCAGCGGTGCGCTCCGAAGCGCCGCTTTTGCCGAAAGACGCCGGGAAGCGGCACTTGCTTTCGGCCAGCTGCGGAGCTGCGTATTCTGCCTCTCTAGTCGCCTACATCTTAGCGCAAAGCTTTTCCGCTCCAGTTCTCAAGGAGAAAGTGTACCAGCACTGCTCACTTAGCCCGACCTTGCCAGGAAATAAGATTTGCTGCACATTCCAAGGACACTGCATTTTCCTGGGCAAGCTGCAACCTGCTGGCAGATGGCCGTGCTCTCTGCCCACTCCTGCCCAGTTCTTGGTACTAGCGGGCACGTTGCAGCCTGGCGAAGGCAAGAAACCTGGAGAGCTGTCACAGAGCAGAAGGGCAGCTGAGATGCTGAAAAGCAGCAAAGCTGAACAGCCTGCCTCAACTTCAGCAGTGTGTAATTGACTGAAGGCGAAAAACCAAGCAGCAGAGCAGCGGGCTTCTGTGCGCACTGAAGGCAATTGCAAGAATCCAGCAGCTGCTCCTCGCCAAGCACAGTCAACTGCCTAGGTTCTTGCTTCTTGACCAACTCACAGTTGCCTTTCTTTTCAACAGCTGCCACCGTGTTCTCTGCATCTCGGAGCCTCTGGGGAGCAACAAGAATTTCCAAGGTGGGATGTAGTAGGACTACGTCAAAACACAGGAAAATTGTCCTGGAACACCTTCCACTCGCATGCCAAGATTGAATTCAACAGGCTGGAGAGCAGCAGCCACCGTCCTGCAGCTGTCTGCGAGCTTCGCACACAAGCCGGCTTCTTCGCGGCTTCGTTCTTCGCCTCTTGCAAGCTACCGCGATCTCCGGCTGCCGGAGGCCAAGAAGCGGCAACTTCGCGCACAGATGACTGGAGCGGCAGCGGTGCGCTCCGAAGCGCCGCTTTTGCCGAAAGACGCCGGGAAGCGGCACTTGCTTTCGGCCAGCTGCGGAGCTGCGTATTCTGCCTCTCTAGTCGCCTACATCTTAGCGAAAAGCTTTTCCGCTCCAGTTCTCAAGGAGAAAGTGTACCAGCACTGCTCACTTAGCCCGACCTTGCCAGGAAATAAGATTTGCTGCACATTCCAAGGACACTGCATTTTCCTGGGCAAGCTGCAACCTGCTGGCAAATGGCCGTGCTCTCTGCCCACTCCTGCCCAGTTCTTGGTACTAGCGGGCACGTTGCAGCCTGGCGAAGGCAAGAAACCTGGAGAGCTGTCACAGAGCAGAAGGGCAGCTGAGATGCTGAAAAGCAGCAAAGCTGAACAGCCTGCCTCAACTTCAGCAGTGTGTCATTGACTGAAGGCGAAAAACCAAGCAGCAGAGCAGCGGGCTTCTGTGCGCACTGAAGGCAATTGCAAGAATCCAGCAGCTGCTCCTCGCCAAGCACAGTCAACTGCCTGTGTTCTTGCTTCTTGACCAACTCACAGTTGCCCTTCTTTTCAGCAGCTGCCACCGTGTTCTCTGCATCTCGGAGCCTCTGGGGAGCAGCAAGAATTTCCAAGGTGGGATGTAGTAGGACTACGTCAAAACACAGGAAAATTGTCCTGGAACACCTTCCACTCGCATGCCAAGATTGAATTCAACAGGCTGGAGAGCAGCAGCCACCGTCCTGCAGCTGTCTGCGAGCTTCGCACACAAGCCGGCTTCTTCGCGGCTTCGTTCTTCGCCTCTTGCAAGCTACCGCGATCTCCGGCTGCCGGAGGCCAAGAAGCGGCAACTTCGCGCACAGATGACTGGAGCGGCAGCGGTGCGCTCCGAAGCGCCGCTTTTGCCGAAAGACGCCGGGAAGCGGCACTTGCTTTCGGCCAGCTGCGGAGCTCCGTATTCTGCCTCTCTAGTCGCCTACATCTTAGCGCAAAGCTTTTCCGCTCCAGTTCTCAAGGAGAAAGTGTACCAGCACTGCTCACTTAGCCCGACCTTGCCAGGAAATAAGATTTGCTGCACATTCCAAGGACACTGCATTTTCCTGGGCAAGCTGCAACCTGCTGGCAGATGGCCGTGCTCTCTGCCCACTCCTGCCCAGCTCTGGGTAGTAGCGGGCACGTTGCAGCCTGGCGAAGGCAAGAAACCTGGAGAGCTGTCACAGAGCAGAAGGGCAGCTGAGATGCTGAAAAGCAGCAAAGCTGAACAGCCTGCCTCAACTTCAGCAGTGTGTAATTGACTGAAGGCGAAAAACCAAGCAGCAGAGCAGCGGGCTTCTGTGCGCACTGAAGGCAATTGCAAGAATCCAGCAGCTGCTCCTCGCCAAGCACAGTCAACTGCCTAGGTTCTTGCTTCTTGACCAACTCACAGTTGCCTTTCTTTTCAGCAGCTGCCACCGTGTTCTCTGCATCTCGGAGCCTCTGGGGAGCAACAAGGATTTCCAAGGTGGGATGTAGTAGGACTACGTCAAAACACAGGAAAATTGTCCTGGAACACCTTCCACTCGCATGCCAAGATTGAATTCAACAGGCTGGAGAGCAGCAGCCACCGTCCTGCAGCTGTCTGCGAGCTTCGCACATAAGCCGGCTTCTTCGCGGCTTCGTTCTTCGCCTCTTGCAAGCTACCGCGATCTCCGGCTGCCGGAGGCCAAGAAGCGGCAACTTCGCGCACAGATGACTGGAGCGGCAGCGGTGCGCTCCGAAGCGCCGCTTTTGCCGAAAGACGCCGGGAAGCGGCACTTGCTTTCGGCCAGCTGCGGAGCTCCGTATTCTGCCTCTCTAGTCGCCAACATCTTAGCGAAAAGCTTTTCCGCTCCAGTTCTCAAGGAGAAAGTGTACCAGCACTGCTCACTTAGCCCGACCTTGCCAGGAAATAAGATTTGCTGCACATTCCAAGGACACTGCATTTTCCTGGGCAAGCTGCAACCTGCTGGCAGATGGCCGTGCTCTCTGCCCACTCCTGCCCAGTTCTTGGTACTAGCGGGCACGTTGCAGCCTGGCGAAGGCAAGAAACCTGGAGAGCTGTCACAGAGCAGAAGGGCAGCTGAGATGCTGAAAAGCAGCAAAGCTGAACAGCCTGCCTCAACTTCAGCAGTGTGTAATTGACTGAAGGCGAAAAACCAAGCAGCAGAGCAGCGGGCTTCTGTGCGCACTGAAGGCAATTGCAAGAATCCAGCAGCTGCTCCTCGCCAAGCACAGTCAACTGCCTGTGTTCTTGCTTCTTGACCAACTCACAGTTGCCCTTCTTTTCAGCAGCTGCCACCGTGTTCTCTGCATCTCGGAGCCTCTGGGGAGCAGCAAGAATTTCCAAGGTGGGATGTAGTAGGACTACGTCAAAACACAGGAAAATTGTCCTGGAACACCTTCCACTCGCATGCCAAGATTGAATTCAACAGGCTGGAGAGCAGCAGCCACCGTCCTGCAGCTGTCTGCGAGCTTCGCACACAAGCCGGCTTCTTCGCGGCTTCGTTCTTCGCCTCTTGCAAGCTACCGCGATCTCCGGCTGCCGGAGGCCAAGAAGCGGCAACTTCGCGCACAGATGACTGGAGCGGCAGCGGTGCGCTCCGAAGCGCCGCTTTTGCCGAAAGACGCCGGGAAGCGGCACTTGCTTTCGGCCAGCTGCGGAGCTCCGTATTCTGCCTCTCTAGTCGCCTACATCTTAGCGCAAAGCTTTTCCGCTCCAGTTCTCAAGGAGAAAGTGTACCAGCACTGCTCACTTAGCCCGACCTTGCCAGGAAATAAGATTTGCTGCACATTCCAAGGACACTGCATTTTCCTGGGCAAGCTGCAACCTGCTGGCAGATGGCCGTGCTCTCTGCCCACTCCTGCCCAGCTCTGGGTAGTAGCGGGCACGTTGCAGCCTGGCGAAGGCAAGAAACCTGGAGAGCTGTCACAGAGCAGAAGGGCAGCTGAGATGCTGAAAAGCAGCAAAGCTGAACAGCCTGCCTCAACTTCAGCAGTGTGTAATTGACTGAAGGCGAAAAACCAAGCAGCAGAGCAGCGGGCTTCTGTGCGCACTGAAGGCAATTGCAAGAATCCAGCAGCTGCTCCTCGCCAAGCACAGTCAACTGCCTAGGTTCTTGCTTCTTGACCAACTCACAGTTGCCTTTCTTTTCAGCAGCTGCCACCGTGTTCTCTGCATCTCGGAGCCTCTGGGGAGCAACAAGGATTTCCAAGGTGGGATGTAGTAGGACTACGTCAAAACACAGGAAAATTGTCCTGGAACACCTTCCACTCGCATGCCAAGATTGAATTCAACAGGCTGGAGAGCAGCAGCCACCGTCCTGCAGCTGTCTGCGAGCTTCGCACATAAGCCGGCTTCTTCGCGGCTTCGTTCTTCGCCTCTTGCAAGCTACCGCGATCTCCGGCTGCCGGAGGCCAAGAAGCGGCAACTTCGCGCACAGATGACTGGAGCGGCAGCGGTGCGCTCCGAAGCGCCGCTTTTGCCGAAAGACGCCGGGAAGCGGCACTTGCTTTCGGCCAGCTGCGGAGCTCCGTATTCTGCCTCTCTAGTCGCCAACATCTTAGCGAAAAGCTTTTCCGCTCCAGTTCTCAAGGAGAAAGTGTACCAGCACTGCTCACTTAGCCCGACCTTGCCAGGAAATAAGATTTGCTGCACATTCCAAGGACACTGCATTTTCCTGGGCAAGCTGCAACCTGCTGGCAGATGGCCGTGCTCTCTGCCCACTCCTGCCCAGCTCTGGGTAGTAGCGGGCACGTTGCAGCCTGGCGAAGGCAAGAAACCTGGAGAGCTGTCACAGAGCAGAAGGGCAGCTGAGATGCTGAAAAGCAGCAAAGCTGAACAGCCTGCCTCAACTTCAGCAGTGTGTAATTGACTGAAGGCGAAAAACCAAGCAGCAGAGCAGCGGGCTTCTGTGCGCACTGAAGGCAATTGCAAGAATCCAGCAGCTGCTCCTCGCCAAGCACAGTCAACTGCCTAGGTTCTTGCTTCTTGACCAACTCACAGTTGCCCTTCTTTTCAACAGCTGCCACCGTGTTCTCTGCATCTCGGAGCCTCTGGGGAGCAACAAGAATTTCCAAGGTGGGATGTAGTAGGACTACGTCAAAACCCAGGAAAATTGTCCTGGAACACCTTCCACTCGCATACCAAGATTGAATTCAACAGGCTGGAGAGCAGCAGCCACCGTCCTGCAGCTGTCTGCGAGCTTCGCACACAAGCCGGCTTCTTCGCGGCTTCGTTCTTCGCCTCTTGCAAGCTACCGCGATCTCCGGCTGCCGGAGGCCAAGAAGCGGCAACTTCGCGCACAGATGACTGGAGCGGCAGCGGTGCGCTCCGAAGCGCCGCTTTTGCCGAAAGACGCCGGGAAGCGGCACTTGCTTTCGGCCAGCTGCGGAGCTGCGTATTCTGCCTCTCTAGTCGCCTACATCTTAGCGAAAAGCTTTTCCGCTCCAGTTCTCAAGGAGAAAGTGTACCAGCACTGCTCACTTAGCCCGACCTTGCCAGGAAATAAGATTTGCTGCACATTCCAAGGACACTGCATTTTCCTGGGCAAGCTGCAACCTGCTGGCAGATGGCCGTGCTCTCTGCCCACTCCTGCCCAGTTCTTGGTACTAGCGGGCACGTTGCAGCCTGGCGAAGGCAAGAAACCTGGAGAGCTGTCACAGAGCAGAAGGGCAGCTGAGATGCTGAAAAGCAGCAAAGCTGAACAGCCTGCCTCAACTTCAGCAGTGTGTAATTGACTGAAGGCGAAAAACCAAGCAGCAGAGCAGCGGGCTTCTGTGCGCACTGAAGGCAATTGCAAGAATCCAGCAGCTGCTCCTCGCCAAGCACAGTCAACTGCCTGTGTTCTTGCTTCTTGACCAATTCACAGTTGCCCTTCTTTTCAACAGCTGCCACCGTGTTCTCTGCATCTCGGAGCCTCTGGGGAGCAACAAGAATTTCCAAGGTGGGATGTAGTAGGACTACGTCAAAACACAGGAAAATTGTCCTGGAACACCTTCCACTCGCATGCCAAGATTGAATTCAAGAGGCAGGAGAGCGGCAGCCACCGTCCTGCAGCTGTCTGCGAGCTTCGCACACAAGCCGGCTTCTTCGCGGCTTCGTTCTTCGCCTCTTGCAAGCTACCGCGATCTCCGGCTGCCGGAGGCCAAGAAGCGGCAACTTCGCGCACAGATGACTGGAGCGGCAGCGGTGCGCTCCGAAGCGCCGCTTTTGCCGAAAGACGCCGGGAAGCGGCACTTGCTTTCGGCCAGCTGCGGAGCTCCGTATTCTGCCTCTCTAGTCGCCTACATCTTAGCGAAAAGCTTTTCCGCTCCAGTTCTCAAGGAGAAAGTGTACCAGCACTGCTCACTTAGCCCGACCTTGCCAGGAAATAAGATTTGCTGCACATTCCAAGGACACTGCATTTTCCTGGGCAAGCTGCAACCTGCTGGCAGATGGCCGTGCTCTCTGCCCACTCCTGCCCAGCTCTGGGTAGTAGCGGGCACGTTGCAGCCTGGCGAAGGCAAGAAACCTGGAGAGCTGTCACAGAGCAGAAGGGCAGCTGAGATGCTGAAAAGCAGCAAAGCTGAACAGCCTGCCTCAACTTCAGCAGTGTGTAATTGACTGAAGGCGAAAAACCAAGCAGCAGAGCAGCGGGCTTCTGTGCGCACTGAAGGCAATTGCAAGAATCCAGCAGCTGCTCCTCGCCAAGCACAGTCAACTGCCTAGGTTCTTGCTTCTTGACCAATTCACAGTTGCCTTTCTTTTCAGCAGCTGCCACCGTGTTCTCTGCATCTCGGAGCCTCTGGGGAGCAACAAGGATTTCCAAGGTGGGATGTAGTAGGACTACGTCAAAACACAGGAAAATTGTCCTGGAACACCTTCCACTCGCATGCCAAGATTGAATTCAACAGGCTGGAGAGCAGCAGCCACCGTCCTGCAGCTGTCTGCGAGCTTCGCACACAAGCCGGCTTCTTCGCGGCTTCGTTCTTCGCCTCTTGCAAGCTACCGCGATCTCCGGCTGCCGGAGGCCAAGAAGCGGCAACTTCGCGCACAGATGACTGGAGCGGCAGCGGTGCGCTCCGAAGCGCCGCTTTTGCCGAAAGACGCCGGGAAGCGGCACTTGCTTTCGGCCAGCTGCGGAGCTGCGTATTCTGCCTCTCTAGTCGCCTACATCTTAGCGAAAAGCTTTTCCGCTCCAGTTCTCAAGGAGAAAGTGTCCCAGCACTGCTCACTTAGCCCGACCTTGCCAGGAAATAAGATTTGCTGCACATTCCAAGGACACTGCATTTTCCTGGGCAAGCTGCAACCTGCTGGCAGATGGCCGTGCTCTCTGCCCACTCCTGCCCAGTTCTTGCTACTAGCGGGCACGTTGCAGCCTGGCGAAGGCAAGAAACCTGGAGAGCTGTCACAGAGCAGAAGGGCAGCTGAGATGCTGAAAAGCAGCAAAGCTGAACAGCCTGCCTCAACTTCAGCAGTGTGTAATTGACTGAAGGCGAAAAACCAAGCAGCAGAGCAGCGGGCTTCTGTGCGCACTGAAGGCAATTGCAAGAATCCAGCAGCTGCTCCTCGCCAAGCACAGTCAACTGCCTGTGTTCTTGCTTCTTGACCAATTCACAGTTGCCCTTCTTTTCAGCAGCTGCCACCGTGTTCTCTGCATCTCGGAGCCTCTGGGGAGCAACAAGAATTTCCAAGGTGGGATGTAGTAGGACTACGTCAAAACACAGGAAAATTGTCCTGGAACACCTTCCACTCGCATGCCAAGATTGAATTCAACAGGCTGGAGAGCAGCAGCCACCGTCCTGCAGCTGTCTGCGAGCTTCGCACACAAGCCGGCTTCTTCGCGGCTTCGTTCTTCGCCTCTTGCAAGCTACCGCGATCTCCGGCTGCCGGAGGCCAAGAAGCGGCAACTTCGCGCACAGATGACTGGAGCGGCAGCGGTGCGCTCCGAAGCGCCGCTTTTGCCGAAAGACGCCGGGAAGCGGCACTTGCTTTCGGCCAGCTGCGGAGCTCCGTATTCTGCCTCTCTAGTCGCCTACATCTTAGCGCAAAGCTTTTCCGCTCCAGTTCTCAAGGAGAAAGTGTACCAGCACTGCTCACTTAGCCCGACCTTGCCAGGAAAAAAGATTTGCTGCACATTCCAAGGACACTGCATTTTCCTGGGCAAGCTGCAACCTGCTGGCAGATGGCCGTGCTCTCTGCCCACTCCTGCCCAGTTCTTGCTACTAGCGGGCACGTTGCAGCCTGGCGAAGGCAAGAAACCTGGAGAGCTGTCACAGAGCAGAAGGGCAGCTGAGATGCTGAAAAGCAGCAAAGCTGAACAGCCTGCCTCAACTTCAGCAGTGTGTAATTGACTGAAGGCGAAAAACCAAGCAGCAGAGCAGCGGGCTTCTGTGCGCACTGAAGGCAATTGCAAGAATCCAGCAGCTGCTCCTCGCCAAGCACAGTCAACTGCCTAGGTTCTTGCTTCTTGACCAACTCACAGTTGCCTTTCTTTTCAACAGCTGCCACCGTGTTCTCTGCATCTCGGAGCCTCTGGGGAGCAACAAGAATTTCCAAGGTGGGATGTAGTAGGACTACGTCAAAACACAGGAAAATTGTCCTGGAACACCTTCCACTCGCATGCCAAGATTGAATTCAACAGGCTGGAGAGCAGCAGCCACCGTCCTGCAGCTGTCTGCGAGCTTCGCACACAAGCCGGCTTCTTCGCGGCTTCGTTCTTCGCCTCTTGCAAGCTACCGCGATCTCCGGCTGCCGGAGGCCAAGAAGCGGCAACTTCGCGCACAGATGACTGGAGCGGCAGCGGTGCGCTCCGAAGCGCCGCTTTTGCCGAAAGACGCCGGGAAGCGGCACTTGCTTTCGGCCAGCTGCGGAGCTCCGTATTCTGCCTCTCTAGTCGCCTACATCTTAGCGAAAAGCTTTTCCGCTCCAGTTCTCAAGGAGAAAGTGTACCAGCACTGCTCACTTAGCCCGACCTTGCCAGGAAATAAGATTTGCTGCACATTCCAAGGACACTGCATTTTCCTGGGCAAGCTGCAACCTGCTGGCAGATGGCCGTGCTCTCTGCCCACTCCTGCCCAGCTCTGGGTAGTAGCGGGCACGTTGCAGCCTGGCGAAGGCAAGAAACCTGGAGAGCTGTCACAGAGCAGAAGGGCAGCTGAGATGCTGAAAAGCAGCAAAGCTGAACAGCCTGCCTCAACTTCAGCAGTGTGTAATTGACTGAAGGCGAAAAACCAAGCAGCAGAGCAGCGGGCTTCTGTGCGCACTGAAGGCAATTGCAAGAATCCAGCAGCTGCTCCTCGCCAAGCACAGTCAACTGCCTAGGTTCTTGCTTCTTGACCAACTCACAGTTGCCTTTCTTTTCAGCAGCTGCCACCGTGTTCTCTGCATCTCGGAGCCTCTGGGGAGCAACAAGGATTTCCAAGGTGGGATGTAGTAGGACTACGTCAAAACACAGGAAAATTGTCCTGGAACACCTTCCACTCGCATGCCAAGATTGAATTCAACAGGCTGGAGAGCAGCAGCCACCGTCCTGCAGCTGTCTGCGAGCTTCTCACACAAGCCGGCTTCTTCGCGGCTTCGTTCTTCGCCTCTTGCAAGCTACCGCGATCTCCGGCTGCCGGAGGCCAAGAAGCGGCAACTTCGCGCACAGATGACTGGAGCGGCAGCGGTGCGCTCCGAAGCGCCGCTTTTGCCGAAAGACGCCGGGAAGCGGCACTTGCTTTCGGCCAGCTGCGGAGCTGCGTATTCTGCCTCTCTAGTCGCCTACATCTTAGCGAAAAGCTTTTTCGCTCCAGTTCTCAAGGAGAAAGTGTACCAGCACTGCTCACTTAGCCCGACCTTGCCAGGAAATAAGATTTGCTGCACATTCCAAGGACACTGCATTTTCCTGGGCAAGCTGCAACCTGCTGGCAGATGGCCGTGCTCTCTGCCCACTCCTGCCCAGCTCTGGGTAGTAGCGGGCACGTTGCAGCCTGGCGAAGGCAAGAAACCTGGAGAGCTGTCACAGAGCAGAAGGGCAGCTGAGATGCTGAAAAGCAGCAAAGCTGAACTGCCTGCCTCAACTTCAGCAGTGTGTAATTGACTGAAGGCGAAAAACCAAGCAGCAGAGCAGCGGGCTTCTGTGCGCACTGAAGGCAATTGCTAGAATCCAGCAGCTGCTCCTCGCCAAGCACAGTCAACTGCTTAGGTTCTTGCTTCTTGACCAACTCACAGTTGCCTTTCTTTTCAGCAGCTGCCACCGTGTTCTCTGCATCTCGGAGCCTCTGGGAAGCAACAAGAATTTCCAAGGTGGGATGTAGTAGGACTACGTCAAAACCCAGGAAAATTGTCCTGGAACACCTTCCACTCGCATGCCAAGATTGAATTCAACAGGCTGGAGAGCAGCAGCCACCGTCCTGCAGCTGTCTGCGAGCTTCGCACACAAGCCGGCTTCTTCGCGGCTTCGTTCTTCGCCTCTTGCAAGCTACCGCGATCTCCGGCTGCCGGAGGCCAAGAAGCGGCAACTTCGCGCACAGATGACTGGAGCGGCAGCGGTGCGCTCCGAAGCGCCGCTTTTGCCGAAAGACGCCGGGAAGCGGCACTTGCTTTCGGCCAGCTGCGGAGCTGCGTATTCTGCCTCTCTAGTCGCCTACATCTTAGCGAAAAGCTTTTCCGCTCCAGTTCTCAAGGAGAAAGTGTACCAGCACTGCTCACTTAGCCCGACCTTGCCAGGAAATGAGATTTGCTGCACATTCCAAGGACACTGCATTTTCCTGGGCAAGCTGCAACCTGCTGGCAGATGGCCGTGCTCTCTGCCCACTCCTGCCCAGCTCTGGGTAGTAGCGGGCACGTTGCAGCCTGGCGAAGGCAAGAAACCTGGAGAGCTGTCACAGAGCAGAAGGGCAGCTGAGATGCTGAAAAGCAGCAAAGCTGAACAGCCTGCCTCAACTTCAGCAGTGTGTAATTGACTGAAGGCGAAAAACCAAGCAGCAGAGCAGCGGGCTTCTGTGCGCACTGAAGGCAATTGCAAGAATCCAGCAGCTGCTCCTCGCCAAGCACAGTCAACTGCCTGTGTTCTTGCTTCTTGACCAATTCACAGTTGCCCTTCTTTTCAGCAGCTGCCACCGTGTTCTCTGCATCTCGGAGCCTCTGGGGAGCAACAAGAATTTCCAAGGTGGGATGTAGTAGGACTACGTCAAAACACAGGAAAATTGTCCTGGAACACCTTCCACTCGCATGCCAAGATTGAATTCAACAGGCTGGAGAGCAGCAGCCACCGTCCTGCAGCTGTCTGCGAGCTTCGCACACAAGCCGGCTTCTTCGCGGCTTCGTTCTTCGCCTCTTGCAAGCTACCGCGATCTCCGGCTGCCGGAGGCCAAGAAGCGGCAACTTCGCGCACAGATGACTGGAGCGGCAGCGGTGCGCTCCGAAGCGCCGCTTTTGCCGAAAGACGCCGGGAAGCGGCACTTGCTTTCGGCCAGCTGCGGAGCTGCGTATTCTGCCTCTCTAGTCGCCTACATCTTAGCGAAAAGCTTTTCCGCTCCAGTTCTCAAGGAGAAAGTGTACCAGCACTGCTCACTTAGCCCGACCTTGCCAGGAAATAAGATTTGCTGCACATTCCAAGGACACTGCATTTTCCTGGGCAAGCTGCAACCTGCTGGCAGATGGCCGTGCTCTCTGCCCACTCCTGCCCAGTTCTTGCTACTAGCGGGCACGTTGCAGCCTGGCGAAGGCAAGAAACCTGGAGAGCTGTCACAGAGCAGAAGGGCAGCTGAGATGCTGAAAAGCAGCAAAGCTGAACAGCCTGCCTCAACTTCAGCAGTGTGTAATTGACTGAAGGCGAAAAACCAAGCAGCAGAGCAGCGGGCTTCTGTGCGCACTGAAGGCAATTGCAAGAATCCAGCAGCTGCTCCTCGCCAAGCACAGTCAACTGCCTAGGTTCTTGCTTCTTGACCAACTCACAGTTGCCTTTCTTTTCAGCAGCTGCCACCGTGTTCTCTGCATCTCGGAGCCTCTGGGGAGCAACAAGAATTTCCAAGGTGGGATGTAGTAGGACTACGTCAAAACCCAGGAAAATTGTCCTGGAACACCTTCCACTCGCATGCCAAGATTGAATTCAACAGGCTGGAGAGCAGCAGCCACCGTCCTGCAGCTGTCTGCGAGCTTCGCACACAAGCCGGCTTCTTCGCGGCTTCGTTCTTCGCCTCTTGCAAGCTACCGCGATCTCCGGCTGCCGGAGGCCAAGAAGCGGCAACTTCGCGCACAGATGACTGGAGCGGCAGCGGTGCGCTCCGAAGCGCCGCTTTTGCCGAAAGACGCCGGGAAGCGGCACTTGCTTTCGGCCAGCTGCGGAGCTGCGTATTCTGCCTCTCTAGTCGCCTACATCTTAGCGCAAAGCTTTTCCGCTCCAGTTCTCAAGGAGAAAGTGTACCAGCACTGCTCACTTAGCCCGACCTTGCCAGGAAATAAGATTTGCTGCACATTCCAAGGACACTGCATTTTCCTGGGCAAGCTGCAACCTGCTGGCAGATGGCCGTGCTCTCTGCCCACTCCTGCCCAGTTCTTGGTACTAGCGGGCACGTTGCAGCCTGGCGAAGGCAAGAAACCTGGAGAGCTGTCACAGAGCAGAAGGGCAGCTGAGATGCTGAAAAGCAGCAAAGCTGAACTGCCTGCCTCAACTTCAGCAGTGTGTAATTGACTGAAGGCGAAAAACCAAGCAGCAGAGCAGCGGGCTTCTGTGCGCACTGAAGGCAATTGCAAGAATCCAGCAGCTGCTCCTCGCCAAGCACAGTCAACTGCCTAGGTTCTTGCTTCTTGACCAACTCACAGTTGCCTTTCTTTTCAACAGCTGCCACCGTGTTCTCTGCATCTCGGAGCCTCTGGGGAGCAACAAGAATTTCCAAGGTGGGATGTAGTAGGACTACGTCAAAACACAGGAAAATTGTCCTGGAACACCTTCCACTCGCATGCCAAGATTGAATTCAACAGGCTGGAGAGCAGCAGCCACCGTCCTGCAGCTGTCTGCGAGCTTCGCACACAAGCCGGCTTCTTCGCGGCTTCGTTCTTCGCCTCTTGCAAGCTACCGCGATCTCCGGCTGCCGGAGGCCAAGAAGCGGCAACTTCGCGCACAGATGACTGGAGCGGCAGCGGTGCGCTCCGAAGCGCCGCTTTTGCCGAAAGACGCCGGGAAGCGGCACTTGCTTTCGGCCAGCTGCGGAGCTGCGTATTCTGCCTCTCTAGTCGCCTACATCTTAGCGAAAAGCTTTTCCGCTCCAGTTCTCAAGGAGAAAGTGTACCAGCACTGCTCACTTAGCCCGACCTTGCCAGGAAATAAGATTTGCTGCACATTCCAAGGACACTGCATTTTCCTGGGCAAGCTGCAACCTGCTGGCAAATGGCCGTGCTCTCTGCCCACTCCTGCCCAGTTCTTGGTACTAGCGGGCACGTTGCAGCCTGGCGAAGGCAAGAAACCTGGAGAGCTGTCACAGAGCAGAAGGGCAGCTGAGATGCTGAAAAGCAGCAAAGCTGAACAGCCTGCCTCAACTTCAGCAGTGTGTCATTGACTGAAGGCGAAAAACCAAGCAGCAGAGCAGCGGGCTTCTGTGCGCACTGAAGGCAATTGCAAGAATCCAGCAGCTGCTCCTCGCCAAGCACAGTCAACTGCCTGTGTTCTTGCTTCTTGACCAACTCACAGTTGCCCTTCTTTTCAGCAGCTGCCACCGTGTTCTCTGCATCTCGGAGCCTCTGGGGAGCAGCAAGAATTTCCAAGGTGGGATGTAGTAGGACTACGTCAAAACACAGGAAAATTGTCCTGGAACACCTTCCACTCGCATGCCAAGATTGAATTCAACAGGCTGGAGAGCAGCAGCCACCGTCCTGCAGCTGTCTGCGAGCTTCGCACACAAGCCGGCTTCTTCGCGGCTTCGTTCTTCGCCTCTTGCAAGCTACCGCGATCTCCGGCTGCCGGAGGCCAAGAAGCGGCAACTTCGCGCACAGATGACTGGAGCGGCAGCGGTGCGCTCCGAAGCGCCGCTTTTGCCGAAAGACGCCGGGAAGCGGCACTTGCTTTCGGCCAGCTGCGGAGCTCCGTATTCTGCCTCTCTAGTCGCCTACATCTTAGCGCAAAGCTTTTCCGCTCCAGTTCTCAAGGAGAAAGTGTACCAGCACTGCTCACTTAGCCCGACCTTGCCAGGAAATAAGATTTGCTGCACATTCCAAGGACACTGCATTTTCCTGGGCAAGCTGCAACCTGCTGGCAGATGGCCGTGCTCTCTGCCCACTCCTGCCCAGCTCTGGGTAGTAGCGGGCACGTTGCAGCCTGGCGAAGGCAAGAAACCTGGAGAGCTGTCACAGAGCAGAAGGGCAGCTGAGATGCTGAAAAGCAGCAAAGCTGAACAGCCTGCCTCAACTTCAGCAGTGTGTAATTGACTGAAGGCGAAAAACCAAGCAGCAGAGCAGCGGGCTTCTGTGCGCACTGAAGGCAATTGCAAGAATCCAGCAGCTGCTCCTCGCCAAGCACAGTCAACTGCCTAGGTTCTTGCTTCTTGACCAACTCACAGTTGCCTTTCTTTTCAGCAGCTGCCACCGTGTTCTCTGCATCTCGGAGCCTCTGGGGAGCAACAAGGATTTCCAAGGTGGGATGTAGTAGGACTACGTCAAAACACAGGAAAATTGTCCTGGAACACCTTCCACTCGCATGCCAAGATTGAATTCAACAGGCTGGAGAGCAGCAGCCACCGTCCTGCAGCTGTCTGCGAGCTTCGCACATAAGCCGGCTTCTTCGCGGCTTCGTTCTTCGCCTCTTGCAAGCTACCGCGATCTCCGGCTGCCGGAGGCCAAGAAGCGGCAACTTCGCGCACAGATGACTGGAGCGGCAGCGGTGCGCTCCGAAGCGCCGCTTTTGCCGAAAGACGCCGGGAAGCGGCACTTGCTTTCGGCCAGCTGCGGAGCTCCGTATTCTGCCTCTCTAGTCGCCAACATCTTAGCGAAAAGCTTTTCCGCTCCAGTTCTCAAGGAGAAAGTGTACCAGCACTGCTCACTTAGCCCGACCTTGCCAGGAAATAAGATTTGCTGCACATTCCAAGGACACTGCATTTTCCTGGGCAAGCTGCAACCTGCTGGCAGATGGCCGTGCTCTCTGCCCACTCCTGCCCAGTTCTTGGTACTAGCGGGCACGTTGCAGCCTGGCGAAGGCAAGAAACCTGGAGAGCTGTCACAGAGCAGAAGGGCAGCTGAGATGCTGAAAAGCAGCAAAGCTGAACAGCCTGCCTCAACTTCAGCAGTGTGTCATTGACTGAAGGCGAAAAACCAAGCAGCAGAGCAGCGGGCTTCTGTGCGCACTGAAGGCAATTGCAAGAATCCAGCAGCTGCTCCTCGCCAAGCACAGTCAACTGCCTGTGTTCTTGCTTCTTGACCAACTCACAGTTGCCCTTCTTTTCAGCAGCTGCCACCGTGTTCTCTGCATCTCGGAGCCTCTGGGGAGCAGCAAGAATTTCCAAGGTGGGATGTAGTAGGACTACGTCAAAACACAGGAAAATTGTCCTGGAACACCTTCCACTCGCATGCCAAGATTGAATTCAACAGGCTGGAGAGCAGCAGCCACCGTCCTGCAGCTGTCTGCGAGCTTCGCACACAAGCCGGCTTCTTCGCGGCTTCGTTCTTCGCCTCTTGCAAGCTACCGCGATCTCCGGCTGCCGGAGGCCAAGAAGCGGCAACTTCGCGCACAGATGACTGGAGCGGCAGCGGTGCGCTCCGAAGCGCCGCTTTTGCCGAAAGACGCCGGGAAGCGGCACTTGCTTTCGGCCAGCTGCGGAGCTCCGTATTCTGCCTCTCTAGTCGCCTACATCTTAGCGCAAAGCTTTTCCGCTCCAGTTCTCAAGGAGAAAGTGTACCAGCACTGCTCACTTAGCCCGACCTTGCCAGGAAATAAGATTTGCTGCACATTCCAAGGACACTGCATTTTCCTGGGCAAGCTGCAACCTGCTGGCAGATGGCCGTGCTCTCTGCCCACTCCTGCCCAGCTCTGGGTAGTAGCGGGCACGTTGCAGCCTGGCGAAGGCAAGAAACCTGGAGAGCTGTCACAGAGCAGAAGGGCAGCTGAGATGCTGAAAAGCAGCAAAGCTGAACAGCCTGCCTCAACTTCAGCAGTGTGTAATTGACTGAAGGCGAAAAACCAAGCAGCAGAGCAGCGGGCTTCTGTGCGCACTGAAGGCAATTGCAAGAATCCAGCAGCTGCTCCTCGCCAAGCACAGTCAACTGCCTAGGTTCTTGCTTCTTGACCAACTCACAGTTGCCTTTCTTTTCAGCAGCTGCCACCGTGTTCTCTGCATCTCGGAGCCTCTGGGGAGCAACAAGGATTTCCAAGGTGGGATGTAGTAGGACTACGTCAAAACCCAGGAAAATTGTCCTGGAACACCTTCCACTCGCATACCAAGATTGAATTCAACAGGCTGGAGAGCAGCAGCCACCGTCCTGCAGCTGTCTGCGAGCTTCGCACACAAGCCGGCTTCTTCGCGGCTTCGTTCTTCGCCTCTTGCAAGCTACCGCGATCTCCGGCTGCCGGAGGCCAAGAAGCGGCAACTTCGCGCACAGATGACTGGAGCGGCAGCGGTGCGCTCCGAAGCGCCGCTTTTGCCGAAAGACGCCGGGAAGCGGCACTTGCTTTCGGCCAGCTGCGGAGCTGCGTATTCTGCCTCTCTAGTCGCCTACATCTTAGCGAAAAGCTTTTCCGCTCCAGTTCTCAAGGAGAAAGTGTACCAGCACTGCTCACTTAGCCCGACCTTGCCAGGAAATAAGATTTGCTGCACATTCCAAGGACACTGCATTTTCCTGGGCAAGCTGCAACCTGCTGGCAGATGGCCGTGCTCTCTGCCCACTCCTGCCCAGTTCTTGGTACTAGCGGGCACGTTGCAGCCTGGCGAAGGCAAGAAACCTGGAGAGCTGTCACAGAGCAGAAGGGCAGCTGAGATGCTGAAAAGCAGCAAAGCTGAACAGCCTGCCTCAACTTCAGCAGTGTGTAATTGACTGAAGGCGAAAAACCAAGCAGCAGAGCAGCGGGCTTCTGTGCGCACTGAAGGCAATTGCAAGAATCCAGCAGCTGCTCCTCGCCAAGCACAGTCAACTGCCTGTGTTCTTGCTTCTTGACCAATTCACAGTTGCCCTTCTTTTCAACAGCTGCCACCGTGTTCTCTGCATCTCGGAGCCTCTGGGGAGCAACAAGAATTTCCAAGGTGGGATGTAGTAGGACTACGTCAAAACACAGGAAAATTGTCCTGGAACACCTTCCACTCGCATGCCAAGATTGAATTCAAGAGGCAGGAGAGCGGCAGCCACCGTCCTGCAGCTGTCTGCGAGCTTCGCACACAAGCCGGCTTCTTCGCGGCTTCGTTCTTCGCCTCTTGCAAGCTACCGCGATCTCCGGCTGCCGGAGGCCAAGAAGCGGCAACTTCGCGCACAGATGACTGGAGCGGCAGCGGTGCGCTCCGAAGCGCCGCTTTTGCCGAAAGACGCCGGGAAGCGGCACTTGCTTTCGGCCAGCTGCGGAGCTCCGTATTCTGCCTCTCTAGTCGCCTACATCTTAGCGAAAAGCTTTTCCGCTCCAGTTCTCAAGGAGAAAGTGTACCAGCACTGCTCACTTAGCCCGACCTTGCCAGGAAATAAGATTTGCTGCACATTCCAAGGACACTGCATTTTCCTGGGCAAGCTGCAACCTGCTGGCAGATGGCCGTGCTCTCTGCCCACTCCTGCCCAGCTCTGGGTAGTAGCGGGCACGTTGCAGCCTGGCGAAGGCAAGAAACCTGGAGAGCTGTCACAGAGCAGAAGGGCAGCTGAGATGCTGAAAAGCAGCAAAGCTGAACAGCCTGCCTCAACTTCAGCAGTGTGTAATTGACTGAAGGCGAAAAACCAAGCAGCAGAGCAGCGGGCTTCTGTGCGCACTGAAGGCAATTGCAAGAATCCAGCAGCTGCTCCTCGCCAAGCACAGTCAACTGCCTAGGTTCTTGCTTCTTGACCAATTCACAGTTGCCTTTCTTTTCAGCAGCTGCCACCGTGTTCTCTGCATCTCGGAGCCTCTGGGGAGCAACAAGGATTTCCAAGGTGGGATGTAGTAGGACTACGTCAAAACACAGGAAAATTGTCCTGGAACACCTTCCACTCGCATGCCAAGATTGAATTCAACAGGCTGGAGAGCAGCAGCCACCGTCCTGCAGCTGTCTGCGAGCTTCGCACACAAGCCGGCTTCTTCGCGGCTTCGTTCTTCGCCTCTTGCAAGCTACCGCGATCTCCGGCTGCCGGAGGCCAAGAAGCGGCAACTTCGCGCACAGATGACTGGAGCGGCAGCGGTGCGCTCCGAAGCGCCGCTTTTGCCGAAAGACGCCGGGAAGCGGCACTTGCTTTCGGCCAGCTGCGGAGCTGCGTATTCTGCCTCTCTAGTCGCCTACATCTTAGCGAAAAGCTTTTCCGCTCCAGTTCTCAAGGAGAAAGTGTACCAGCACTGCTCACTTAGCCCGACCTTGCCAGGAAATAAGATTTGCTGCACATTCCAAGGACACTGCATTTTCCTGGGCAAGCTGCAACCTGCTGGCAGATGGCCGTGCTCTCTGCCCACTCCTGCCCAGTTCTTGGTACTAGCGGGCACGTTGCAGCCTGGCGAAGGCAAGAAACCTGGAGAGCTGTCACAGAGCAGAAGGGCAGCTGAGATGCTGAAAAGCAGCAAAGCTGAACAGCCTGCCTCAACTTCAGCAGTGTGTAATTGACTGAAGGCGAAAAACCAAGCAGCAGAGCAGCGGGCTTCTGTGCGCACTGAAGGCAATTGCAAGAATCCAGCAGCTGCTCCTCGCCAAGCACAGTCAACTGCCTGTGTTCTTGCTTCTTGACCAATTCACAGTTGCCCTTCTTTTCAACAGCTGCCACCGTGTTCTCTGCATCTCGGAGCCTCTGGGGAGCAACAAGAATTTCCAAGGTGGGATGTAGTAGGACTACGTCAAAACACAGGAAAATTGTCCTGGAACACCTTCCACTCGCATGCCAAGATTGAATTCAAGAGGCAGGAGAGCGGCAGCCACCGTCCTGCAGCTGTCTGCGAGCTTCGCACACAAGCCGGCTTCTTCGCGGCTTCGTTCTTCGCCTCTTGCAAGCTACCGCGATCTCCGGCTGCCGGAGGCCAAGAAGCGGCAACTTCGCGCACAGATGACTGGAGCGGCAGCGGTGCGCTCCGAAGCGCCGCTTTTGCCGAAAGACGCCGGGAAGCGGCACTTGCTTTCGGCCAGCTGCGGAGCTCCGTATTCTGCCTCTCTAGTCGCCTACATCTTAGCGAAAAGCTTTTCCGCTCCAGTTCTCAAGGAGAAAGTGTACCAGCACTGCTCACTTAGCCCGACCTTGCCAGGAAATAAGATTTGCTGCACATTCCAAGGACACTGCATTTTCCTGGGCAAGCTGCAACCTGCTGGCAGATGGCCGTGCTCTCTGCCCACTCCTGCCCAGCTCTGGGTAGTAGCGGGCACGTTGCAGCCTGGCGAAGGCAAGAAACCTGGAGAGCTGTCACAGAGCAGAAGGGCAGCTGAGATGCTGAAAAGCAGCAAAGCTGAACAGCCTGCCTCAACTTCAGCAGTGTGTAATTGACTGAAGGCGAAAAACCAAGCAGCAGAGCAGCGGGCTTCTGTGCGCACTGAAGGCAATTGCAAGAATCCAGCAGCTGCTCCTCGCCAAGCACAGTCAACTGCCTAGGTTCTTGCTTCTTGACCAATTCACAGTTGCCTTTCTTTTCAGCAGCTGCCACCGTGTTCTCTGCATCTCGGAGCCTCTGGGGAGCAACAAGGATTTCCAAGGTGGGATGTAGTAGGACTACGTCAAAACACAGGAAAATTGTCCTGGAACACCTTCCACTCGCATGCCAAGATTGAATTCAACAGGCTGGAGAGCAGCAGCCACCGTCCTGCAGCTGTCTGCGAGCTTCGCACACAAGCCGGCTTCTTCGCGGCTTCGTTCTTCGCCTCTTGCAAGCTACCGCGATCTCCGGCTGCCGGAGGCCAAGAAGCGGCAACTTCGCGCACAGATGACTGGAGCGGCAGCGGTGCGCTCCGAAGCGCCGCTTTTGCCGAAAGACGCCGGGAAGCGGCACTTGCTTTCGGCCAGCTGCGGAGCTGCGTATTCTGCCTCTCTAGTCGCCTACATCTTAGCGAAAAGCTTTTCCGCTCCAGTTCTCAAGGAGAAAGTGTCCCAGCACTGCTCACTTAGCCCGACCTTGCCAGGAAATAAGATTTGCTGCACATTCCAAGGACACTGCATTTTCCTGGGCAAGCTGCAACCTGCTGGCAGATGGCCGTGCTCTCTGCCCACTCCTGCCCAGCTCTGGGTAGTAGCGGGCACGTTGCAGCCTGGCGAAGGCAAGAAACCTGGAGAGCTGTCACAGAGCAGAAGGGCAGCTGAGATGCTGAAAAGCAGCAAAGCTGAACAGCCTGCCTCAACTTCAGCAGTGTGTAATTGACTGAAGGCGAAAAACCAAGCAGCAGAGCAGCGGGCTTCTGTGCGCACTGAAGGCAATTGCAAGAATCCAGCAGCTGCTCCTCGCCAAGCACAGTCAACTGCCTGTGTTCTTGCTTCTTGACCAATTCACAGTTGCCCTTCTTTTCAGCAGCTGCCACCGTGTTCTCTGCATCTCGGAGCCTCTGGGGAGCAACAAGAATTTCCAAGGTGGGATGTAGTAGGACTACGTCAAAACACAGGAAAATTGTCCTGGAACACCTTCCACTCGCATGCCAAGATTGAATTCAACAGGCTGGAGAGCAGCAGCCACCGTCCTGCAGCTGTCTGCGAGCTTCGCACACAAGCCGGCTTCTTCGCGGCTTCGTTCTTCGCCTCTTGCAAGCTACCGCGATCTCCGGCTGCCGGAGGCCAAGAAGCGGCAACTTCGCGCACAGATGACTGGAGCGGCAGCGGTGCGCTCCGAAGCGCCGCTTTTGCCGAAAGACGCCGGGAAGCGGCACTTGCTTTCGGCCAGCTGCGGAGCTCCGTATTCTGCCTCTCTAGTCGCCTACATCTTAGCGAAAAGCTTTTCCGCTCCAGTTCTCAAGGAGAAAGTGTACCAGCACTGCTCACTTAGCCCGACCTTGCCAGGAAAAAAGATTTGCTGCACATTCCAAGGACACTGCATTTTCCTGGGCAAGCTGCAACCTGCTGGCAGATGGCCGTGCTCTCTGCCCACTCCTGCCCAGTTCTTGCTACTAGCGGGCACGTTGCAGCCTGGCGAAGGCAAGAAACCTGGAGAGCTGTCACAGAGCAGAAGGGCAGCTGAGATGCTGAAAAGCAGCAAAGCTGAACAGCCTGCCTCAACTTCAGCAGTGTGTAATTGACTGAAGGCGAAAAACCAAGCAGCAGAGCAGCGGGCTTCTGTGCGCACTGAAGGCAATTGCAAGAATCCAGCAGCTGCTCCTCGCCAAGCACAGTCAACTGCCTAGGTTCTTGCTTCTTGACCAACTCACAGTTGCCTTTCTTTTCAACAGCTGCCACCGTGTTCTCTGCATCTCGGAGCCTCTGGGGAGCAACAAGAATTTCCAAGGTGGGATGTAGTAGGACTACGTCAAAACACAGGAAAATTGTCCTGGAACACCTTCCACTCGCATGCCAAGATTGAATTCAACAGGCTGGAGAGCAGCAGCCACCGTCCTGCAGCTGTCTGCGAGCTTCGCACACAAGCCGGCTTCTTCGCGGCTTCGTTCTTCGCCTCTTGCAAGCTACCGCGATCTCCGGCTGCCGGAGGCCAAGAAGCGGCAACTTCGCGCACAGATGACTGGAGCGGCAGCGGTGCGCTCCGAAGCGCCGCTTTTGCCGAAAGACGCCGGGAAGCGGCACTTGCTTTCGGCCAGCTGCGGAGCTCCGTATTCTGCCTCTCTAGTCGCCTACATCTTAGCGAAAAGCTTTTCCGCTCCAGTTCTCAAGGAGAAAGTGTACCAGCACTGCTCACTTAGCCCGACCTTGCCAGGAAATAAGATTTGCTGCACATTCCAAGGACACTGCATTTTCCTGGGCAAGCTGCAACCTGCTGGCAGATGGCCGTGCTCTCTGCCCACTCCTGCCCAGCTCTGGGTAGTAGCGGGCACGTTGCAGCCTGGCGAAGGCAAGAAACCTGGAGAGCTGTCACAGAGCAGAAGGGCAGCTGAGATGCTGAAAAGCAGCAAAGCTGAACAGCCTGCCTCAACTTCAGCAGTGTGTAATTGACTGAAGGCGAAAAACCAAGCAGCAGAGCAGCGGGCTTCTGTGCGCACTGAAGGCAATTGCAAGAATCCAGCAGCTGCTCCTCGCCAAGCACAGTCAACTGCCTAGGTTCTTGCTTCTTGACCAACTCACAGTTGCCTTTCTTTTCAGCAGCTGCCACCGTGTTCTCTGCATCTCGGAGCCTCTGGGGAGCAACAAGGATTTCCAAGGTGGGATGTAGTAGGACTACGTCAAAACACAGGAAAATTGTCCTGGAACACCTTCCACTCGCATGCCAAGATTGAATTCAACAGGCTGGAGAGCAGCAGCCACCGTCCTGCAGCTGTCTGCGAGCTTCTCACACAAGCCGGCTTCTTCGCGGCTTCGTTCTTCGCCTCTTGCAAGCTACCGCGATCTCCGGCTGCCGGAGGCCAAGAAGCGGCAACTTCGCGCACAGATGACTGGAGCGGCAGCGGTGCGCTCCGAAGCGCCGCTTTTGCCGAAAGACGCCGGGAAGCGGCACTTGCTTTCGGCCAGCTGCGGAGCTGCGTATTCTGCCTCTCTAGTCGCCTACATCTTAGCGAAAAGCTTTTTCGCTCCAGTTCTCAAGGAGAAAGTGTACCAGCACTGCTCACTTAGCCCGACCTTGCCAGGAAATAAGATTTGCTGCACATTCCAAGGACACTGCATTTTCCTGGGCAAGCTGCAACCTGCTGGCAGATGGCCGTGCTCTCTGCCCACTCCTGCCCAGCTCTGGGTAGTAGCGGGCACGTTGCAGCCTGGCGAAGGCAAGAAACCTGGAGAGCTGTCACAGAGCAGAAGGGCAGCTGAGATGCTGAAAAGCAGCAAAGCTGAACTGCCTGCCTCAACTTCAGCAGTGTGTAATTGACTGAAGGCGAAAAACCAAGCAGCAGAGCAGCGGGCTTCTGTGCGCACTGAAGGCAATTGCTAGAATCCAGCAGCTGCTCCTCGCCAAGCACAGTCAACTGCTTAGGTTCTTGCTTCTTGACCAACTCACAGTTGCCTTTCTTTTCAGCAGCTGCCACCGTGTTCTCTGCATCTCGGAGCCTCTGGGAAGCAACAAGAATTTCCAAGGTGGGATGTAGTAGGACTACGTCAAAACCCAGGAAAATTGTCCTGGAACACCTTCCACTCGCATGCCAAGATTGAATTCAACAGGCTGGAGAGCAGCAGCCACCGTCCTGCAGCTGTCTGCGAGCTTCGCACACAAGCCGGCTTCTTCGCGGCTTCGTTCTTCGCCTCTTGCAAGCTACCGCGATCTCCGGCTGCCGGAGGCCAAGAAGCGGCAACTTCGCGCACAGATGACTGGAGCGGCAGCGGTGCGCTCCGAAGCGCCGCTTTTGCCGAAAGACGCCGGGAAGCGGCACTTGCTTTCGGCCAGCTGCGGAGCTGCGTATTCTGCCTCTCTAGTCGCCTACATCTTAGCGAAAAGCTTTTCCGCTCCAGTTCTCAAGGAGAAAGTGTACCAGCACTGCTCACTTAGCCCGACCTTGCCAGGAAATGAGATTTGCTGCACATTCCAAGGACACTGCATTTTCCTGGGCAAGCTGCAACCTGCTGGCAGATGGCCGTGCTCTCTGCCCACTCCTGCCCAGCTCTGGGTAGTAGCGGGCACGTTGCAGCCTGGCGAAGGCAAGAAACCTGGAGAGCTGTCACAGAGCAGAAGGGCAGCTGAGATGCTGAAAAGCAGCAAAGCTGAACAGCCTGCCTCAACTTCAGCAGTGTGTAATTGACTGAAGGCGAAAAACCAAGCAGCAGAGCAGCGGGCTTCTGTGCGCACTGAAGGCAATTGCAAGAATCCAGCAGCTGCTCCTCGCCAAGCACAGTCAACTGCCTGTGTTCTTGCTTCTTGACCAATTCACAGTTGCCCTTCTTTTCAGCAGCTGCCACCGTGTTCTCTGCATCTCGGAGCCTCTGGGGAGCAACAAGAATTTCCAAGGTGGGATGTAGTAGGACTACGTCAAAACACAGGAAAATTGTCCTGGAACACCTTCCACTCGCATGCCAAGATTGAATTCAACAGGCTGGAGAGCAGCAGCCACCGTCCTGCAGCTGTCTGCGAGCTTCGCACACAAGCCGGCTTCTTCGCGGCTTCGTTCTTCGCCTCTTGCAAGCTACCGCGATCTCCGGCTGCCGGAGGCCAAGAAGCGGCAACTTCGCGCACAGATGACTGGAGCGGCAGCGGTGCGCTCCGAAGCGCCGCTTTTGCCGAAAGACGCCGGGAAGCGGCACTTGCTTTCGGCCAGCTGCGGAGCTGCGTATTCTGCCTCTCTAGTCGCCTACATCTTAGCGAAAAGCTTTTCCGCTCCAGTTCTCAAGGAGAAAGTGTACCAGCACTGCTCACTTAGCCCGACCTTGCCAGGAAATAAGATTTGCTGCACATTCCAAGGACACTGCATTTTCCTGGGCAAGCTGCAACCTGCTGGCAGATGGCCGTGCTCTCTGCCCACTCCTGCCCAGTTCTTGCTACTAGCGGGCACGTTGCAGCCTGGCGAAGGCAAGAAACCTGGAGAGCTGTCACAGAGCAGAAGGGCAGCTGAGATGCTGAAAAGCAGCAAAGCTGAACAGCCTGCCTCAACTTCAGCAGTGTGTAATTGACTGAAGGCGAAAAACCAAGCAGCAGAGCAGCGGGCTTCTGTGCGCACTGAAGGCAATTGCAAGAATCCAGCAGCTGCTCCTCGCCAAGCACAGTCAACTGCCTAGGTTCTTGCTTCTTGACCAACTCACAGTTGCCTTTCTTTTCAGCAGCTGCCACCGTGTTCTCTGCATCTCGGAGCCTCTGGGGAGCAACAAGAATTTCCAAGGTGGGATGTAGTAGGACTACGTCAAAACCCAGGAAAATTGTCCTGGAACACCTTCCACTCGCATGCCAAGATTGAATTCAACAGGCTGGAGAGCAGCAGCCACCGTCCTGCAGCTGTCTGCGAGCTTCGCACACAAGCCGGCTTCTTCGCGGCTTCGTTCTTCGCCTCTTGCAAGCTACCGCGATCTCCGGCTGCCGGAGGCCAAGAAGCGGCAACTTCGCGCACAGATGACTGGAGCGGCAGCGGTGCGCTCCGAAGCGCCGCTTTTGCCGAAAGACGCCGGGAAGCGGCACTTGCTTTCGGCCAGCTGCGGAGCTGCGTATTCTGCCTCTCTAGTCGCCTACATCTTAGCGCAAAGCTTTTCCGCTCCAGTTCTCAAGGAGAAAGTGTACCAGCACTGCTCACTTAGCCCGACCTTGCCAGGAAATAAGATTTGCTGCACATTCCAAGGACACTGCATTTTCCTGGGCAAGCTGCAACCTGCTGGCAGATGGCCGTGCTCTCTGCCCACTCCTGCCCAGTTCTTGGTACTAGCGGGCACGTTGCAGCCTGGCGAAGGCAAGAAACCTGGAGAGCTGTCACAGAGCAGAAGGGCAGCTGAGATGCTGAAAAGCAGCAAAGCTGAACAGCCTGCCTCAACTTCAGCAGTGTGTAATTGACTGAAGGCGAAAAACCAAGCAGCAGAGCAGCGGGCTTCTGTGCGCACTGAAGGCAATTGCAAGAATCCAGCAGCTGCTCCTCGCCAAGCACAGTCAACTGCCTGTGTTCTTGCTTCTTGACCAACTCACAGTTGCCCTTCTTTTCAGCAGCTGCCACCGTGTTCTCTGCATCTCGGAGCCTCTGGGGAGCAGCAAGAATTTCCAAGGTGGGATGTAGTAGGACTACGTCAAAACACAGGAAAATTGTCCTGGAACACCTTCCACTCGCATGCCAAGATTGAATTCAACAGGCTGGAGAGCAGCAGCCACCGTCCTGCAGCTGTCTGCGAGCTTCGCACACAAGCCGGCTTCTTCGCGGCTTCGTTCTTCGCCTCTTGCAAGCTACCGCGATCTCCGGCTGCCGGAGGCCAAGAAGCGGCAACTTCGCGCACAGATGACTGGAGCGGCAGCGGTGCGCTCCGAAGCGCCGCTTTTGCCGAAAGACGCCGGGAAGCGGCACTTGCTTTCGGCCAGCTGCGGAGCTCCGTATTCTGCCTCTCTAGTCGCCTACATCTTAGCGCAAAGCTTTTCCGCTCCAGTTCTCAAGGAGAAAGTGTACCAGCACTGCTCACTTAGCCCGACCTTGCCAGGAAATAAGATTTGCTGCACATTCCAAGGACACTGCATTTTCCTGGGCAAGCTGCAACCTGCTGGCAGATGGCCGTGCTCTCTGCCCACTCCTGCCCAGCTCTGGGTAGTAGCGGGCACGTTGCAGCCTGGCGAAGGCAAGAAACCTGGAGAGCTGTCACAGAGCAGAAGGGCAGCTGAGATGCTGAAAAGCAGCAAAGCTGAACAGCCTGCCTCAACTTCAGCAGTGTGTAATTGACTGAAGGCGAAAAACCAAGCAGCAGAGCAGCGGGCTTCTGTGCGCACTGAAGGCAATTGCAAGAATCCAGCAGCTGCTCCTCGCCAAGCACAGTCAACTGCCTAGGTTCTTGCTTCTTGACCAACTCACAGTTGCCTTTCTTTTCAGCAGCTGCCACCGTGTTCTCTGCATCTCGGAGCCTCTGGGGAGCAACAAGGATTTCCAAGGTGGGATGTAGTAGGACTACGTCAAAACACAGGAAAATTGTCCTGGAACACCTTCCACTCGCATGCCAAGATTGAATTCAACAGGCTGGAGAGCAGCAGCCACCGTCCTGCAGCTGTCTGCGAGCTTCGCACATAAGCCGGCTTCTTCGCGGCTTCGTTCTTCGCCTCTTGCAAGCTACCGCGATCTCCGGCTGCCGGAGGCCAAGAAGCGGCAACTTCGCGCACAGATGACTGGAGCGGCAGCGGTGCGCTCCGAAGCGCCGCTTTTGCCGAAAGACGCCGGGAAGCGGCACTTGCTTTCGGCCAGCTGCGGAGCTCCGTATTCTGCCTCTCTAGTCGCCAACATCTTAGCGAAAAGCTTTTCCGCTCCAGTTCTCAAGGAGAAAGTGTACCAGCACTGCTCACTTAGCCCGACCTTGCCAGGAAATAAGATTTGCTGCACATTCCAAGGACACTGCATTTTCCTGGGCAAGCTGCAACCTGCTGGCAGATGGCCGTGCTCTCTGCCCACTCCTGCCCAGTTCTTGGTACTAGCGGGCACGTTGCAGCCTGGCGAAGGCAAGAAACCTGGAGAGCTGTCACAGAGCAGAAGGGCAGCTGAGATGCTGAAAAGCAGCAAAGCTGAACAGCCTGCCTCAACTTCAGCAGTGTGTCATTGACTGAAGGCGAAAAACCAAGCAGCAGAGCAGCGGGCTTCTGTGCGCACTGAAGGCAATTGCAAGAATCCAGCAGCTGCTCCTCGCCAAGCACAGTCAACTGCCTGTGTTCTTGCTTCTTGACCAACTCACAGTTGCCCTTCTTTTCAGCAGCTGCCACCGTGTTCTCTGCATCTCGGAGCCTCTGGGGAGCAGCAAGAATTTCCAAGGTGGGATGTAGTAGGACTACGTCAAAACACAGGAAAATTGTCCTGGAACACCTTCCACTCGCATGCCAAGATTGAATTCAACAGGCTGGAGAGCAGCAGCCACCGTCCTGCAGCTGTCTGCGAGCTTCGCACACAAGCCGGCTTCTTCGCGGCTTCGTTCTTCGCCTCTTGCAAGCTACCGCGATCTCCGGCTGCCGGAGGCCAAGAAGCGGCAACTTCGCGCACAGATGACTGGAGCGGCAGCGGTGCGCTCCGAAGCGCCGCTTTTGCCGAAAGACGCCGGGAAGCGGCACTTGCTTTCGGCCAGCTGCGGAGCTCCGTATTCTGCCTCTCTAGTCGCCTACATCTTAGCGCAAAGCTTTTCCGCTCCAGTTCTCAAGGAGAAAGTGTACCAGCACTGCTCACTTAGCCCGACCTTGCCAGGAAATAAGATTTGCTGCACATTCCAAGGACACTGCATTTTCCTGGGCAAGCTGCAACCTGCTGGCAGATGGCCGTGCTCTCTGCCCACTCCTGCCCAGCTCTGGGTAGTAGCGGGCACGTTGCAGCCTGGCGAAGGCAAGAAACCTGGAGAGCTGTCACAGAGCAGAAGGGCAGCTGAGATGCTGAAAAGCAGCAAAGCTGAACAGCCTGCCTCAACTTCAGCAGTGTGTAATTGACTGAAGGCGAAAAACCAAGCAGCAGAGCAGCGGGCTTCTGTGCGCACTGAAGGCAATTGCAAGAATCCAGCAGCTGCTCCTCGCCAAGCACAGTCAACTGCCTAGGTTCTTGCTTCTTGACCAACTCACAGTTGCCTTTCTTTTCAGCAGCTGCCACCGTGTTCTCTGCATCTCGGAGCCTCTGGGGAGCAACAAGGATTTCCAAGGTGGGATGTAGTAGGACTACGTCAAAACACAGGAAAATTGTCCTGGAACACCTTCCACTCGCATGCCAAGATTGAATTCAACAGGCTGGAGAGCAGCAGCCACCGTCCTGCAGCTGTCTGCGAGCTTCGCACATAAGCCGGCTTCTTCGCGGCTTCGTTCTTCGCCTCTTGCAAGCTACCGCGATCTCCGGCTGCCGGAGGCCAAGAAGCGGCAACTTCGCGCACAGATGACTGGAGCGGCAGCGGTGCGCTCCGAAGCGCCGCTTTTGCCGAAAGACGCCGGGAAGCGGCACTTGCTTTCGGCCAGCTGCGGAGCTCCGTATTCTGCCTCTCTAGTCGCCAACATCTTAGCGAAAAGCTTTTCCGCTCCAGTTCTCAAGGAGAAAGTGTACCAGCACTGCTCACTTAGCCCGACCTTGCCAGGAAATAAGATTTGCTGCACATTCCAAGGACACTGCATTTTCCTGGGCAAGCTGCAACCTGCTGGCAGATGGCCGTGCTCTCTGCCCACTCCTGCCCAGCTCTGGGTAGTAGCGGGCACGTTGCAGCCTGGCGAAGGCAAGAAACCTGGAGAGCTGTCACAGAGCAGAAGGGCAGCTGAGATGCTGAAAAGCAGCAAAGCTGAACAGCCTGCCTCAACTTCAGCAGTGTGTAATTGACTGAAGGCGAAAAACCAAGCAGCAGAGCAGCGGGCTTCTGTGCGCACTGAAGGCAATTGCAAGAATCCAGCAGCTGCTCCTCGCCAAGCACAGTCAACTGCCTAGGTTCTTGCTTCTTGACCAACTCACAGTTGCCCTTCTTTTCAACAGCTGCCACCGTGTTCTCTGCATCTCGGAGCCTCTGGGGAGCAACAAGAATTTCCAAGGTGGGATGTAGTAGGACTACGTCAAAACCCAGGAAAATTGTCCTGGAACACCTTCCACTCGCATACCAAGATTGAATTCAACAGGCTGGAGAGCAGCAGCCACCGTCCTGCAGCTGTCTGCGAGCTTCGCACACAAGCCGGCTTCTTCGCGGCTTCGTTCTTCGCCTCTTGCAAGCTACCGCGATCTCCGGCTGCCGGAGGCCAAGAAGCGGCAACTTCGCGCACAGATGACTGGAGCGGCAGCGGTGCGCTCCGAAGCGCCGCTTTTGCCGAAAGACGCCGGGAAGCGGCACTTGCTTTCGGCCAGCTGCGGAGCTGCGTATTCTGCCTCTCTAGTCGCCTACATCTTAGCGAAAAGCTTTTCCGCTCCAGTTCTCAAGGAGAAAGTGTACCAGCACTGCTCACTTAGCCCGACCTTGCCAGGAAATAAGATTTGCTGCACATTCCAAGGACACTGCATTTTCCTGGGCAAGCTGCAACCTGCTGGCAGATGGCCGTGCTCTCTGCCCACTCCTGCCCAGTTCTTGGTACTAGCGGGCACGTTGCAGCCTGGCGAAGGCAAGAAACCTGGAGAGCTGTCACAGAGCAGAAGGGCAGCTGAGATGCTGAAAAGCAGCAAAGCTGAACAGCCTGCCTCAACTTCAGCAGTGTGTAATTGACTGAAGGCGAAAAACCAAGCAGCAGAGCAGCGGGCTTCTGTGCGCACTGAAGGCAATTGCAAGAATCCAGCAGCTGCTCCTCGCCAAGCACAGTCAACTGCCTGTGTTCTTGCTTCTTGACCAATTCACAGTTGCCCTTCTTTTCAACAGCTGCCACCGTGTTCTCTGCATCTCGGAGCCTCTGGGGAGCAACAAGAATTTCCAAGGTGGGATGTAGTAGGACTACGTCAAAACACAGGAAAATTGTCCTGGAACACCTTCCACTCGCATGCCAAGATTGAATTCAAGAGGCAGGAGAGCGGCAGCCACCGTCCTGCAGCTGTCTGCGAGCTTCGCACACAAGCCGGCTTCTTCGCGGCTTCGTTCTTCGCCTCTTGCAAGCTACCGCGATCTCCGGCTGCCGGAGGCCAAGAAGCGGCAACTTCGCGCACAGATGACTGGAGCGGCAGCGGTGCGCTCCGAAGCGCCGCTTTTGCCGAAAGACGCCGGGAAGCGGCACTTGCTTTCGGCCAGCTGCGGAGCTCCGTATTCTGCCTCTCTAGTCGCCTACATCTTAGCGAAAAGCTTTTCCGCTCCAGTTCTCAAGGAGAAAGTGTACCAGCACTGCTCACTTAGCCCGACCTTGCCAGGAAATAAGATTTGCTGCACATTCCAAGGACACTGCATTTTCCTGGGCAAGCTGCAACCTGCTGGCAGATGGCCGTGCTCTCTGCCCACTCCTGCCCAGCTCTGGGTAGTAGCGGGCACGTTGCAGCCTGGCGAAGGCAAGAAACCTGGAGAGCTGTCACAGAGCAGAAGGGCAGCTGAGATGCTGAAAAGCAGCAAAGCTGAACAGCCTGCCTCAACTTCAGCAGTGTGTAATTGACTGAAGGCGAAAAACCAAGCAGCAGAGCAGCGGGCTTCTGTGCGCACTGAAGGCAATTGCAAGAATCCAGCAGCTGCTCCTCGCCAAGCACAGTCAACTGCCTAGGTTCTTGCTTCTTGACCAATTCACAGTTGCCTTTCTTTTCAGCAGCTGCCACCGTGTTCTCTGCATCTCGGAGCCTCTGGGGAGCAACAAGGATTTCCAAGGTGGGATGTAGTAGGACTACGTCAAAACACAGGAAAATTGTCCTGGAACACCTTCCACTCGCATGCCAAGATTGAATTCAACAGGCTGGAGAGCAGCAGCCACCGTCCTGCAGCTGTCTGCGAGCTTCGCACACAAGCCGGCTTCTTCGCGGCTTCGTTCTTCGCCTCTTGCAAGCTACCGCGATCTCCGGCTGCCGGAGGCCAAGAAGCGGCAACTTCGCGCACAGATGACTGGAGCGGCAGCGGTGCGCTCCGAAGCGCCGCTTTTGCCGAAAGACGCCGGGAAGCGGCACTTGCTTTCGGCCAGCTGCGGAGCTGCGTATTCTGCCTCTCTAGTCGCCTACATCTTAGCGAAAAGCTTTTCCGCTCCAGTTCTCAAGGAGAAAGTGTCCCAGCACTGCTCACTTAGCCCGACCTTGCCAGGAAATAAGATTTGCTGCACATTCCAAGGACACTGCATTTTCCTGGGCAAGCTGCAACCTGCTGGCAGATGGCCGTGCTCTCTGCCCACTCCTGCCCAGTTCTTGCTACTAGCGGGCACGTTGCAGCCTGGCGAAGGCAAGAAACCTGGAGAGCTGTCACAGAGCAGAAGGGCAGCTGAGATGCTGAAAAGCAGCAAAGCTGAACAGCCTGCCTCAACTTCAGCAGTGTGTAATTGACTGAAGGCGAAAAACCAAGCAGCAGAGCAGCGGGCTTCTGTGCGCACTGAAGGCAATTGCAAGAATCCAGCAGCTGCTCCTCGCCAAGCACAGTCAACTGCCTGTGTTCTTGCTTCTTGACCAATTCACAGTTGCCCTTCTTTTCAGCAGCTGCCACCGTGTTCTCTGCATCTCGGAGCCTCTGGGGAGCAACAAGAATTTCCAAGGTGGGATGTAGTAGGACTACGTCAAAACACAGGAAAATTGTCCTGGAACACCTTCCACTCGCATGCCAAGATTGAATTCAACAGGCTGGAGAGCAGCAGCCACCGTCCTGCAGCTGTCTGCGAGCTTCGCACACAAGCCGGCTTCTTCGCGGCTTCGTTCTTCGCCTCTTGCAAGCTACCGCGATCTCCGGCTGCCGGAGGCCAAGAAGCGGCAACTTCGCGCACAGATGACTGGAGCGGCAGCGGTGCGCTCCGAAGCGCCGCTTTTGCCGAAAGACGCCGGGAAGCGGCACTTGCTTTCGGCCAGCTGCGGAGCTCCGTATTCTGCCTCTCTAGTCGCCTACATCTTAGCGCAAAGCTTTTCCGCTCCAGTTCTCAAGGAGAAAGTGTACCAGCACTGCTCACTTAGCCCGACCTTGCCAGGAAAAAAGATTTGCTGCACATTCCAAGGACACTGCATTTTCCTGGGCAAGCTGCAACCTGCTGGCAGATGGCCGTGCTCTCTGCCCACTCCTGCCCAGTTCTTGCTACTAGCGGGCACGTTGCAGCCTGGCGAAGGCAAGAAACCTGGAGA
Organism: Vidua macroura; assembly: GCF_024509145.1. Lineage (NCBI taxonomy): Eukaryota > Metazoa > Chordata > Aves > Passeriformes > Viduidae > Vidua > Vidua macroura. The sequence continues at coordinate 177,604 of NC_071596.1, read as the reverse complement.
GCTGTCACAGAGCAGAAGGGCAGCTGAGATGCTGAAAAGCAGCAAAGCTGAACAGCCTGCCTCAACTTCAGCAGTGTGTAATTGACTGAAGGCGAAAAACCAAGCAGCAGAGCAGCGGGCTTCTGTGCGCACTGAAGGCAATTGCAAGAATCCAGCAGCTGCTCCTCGCCAAGCACAGTCAACTGCCTAGGTTCTTGCTTCTTGACCAACTCACAGTTGCCTTTCTTTTCAACAGCTGCCACCGTGTTCTCTGCATCTCGGAGCCTCTGGGGAGCAACAAGAATTTCCAAGGTGGGATGTAGTAGGACTACGTCAAAACACAGGAAAATTGTCCTGGAACACCTTCCACTCGCATGCCAAGATTGAATTCAACAGGCTGGAGAGCAGCAGCCACCGTCCTGCAGCTGTCTGCGAGCTTCGCACACAAGCCGGCTTCTTCGCGGCTTCGTTCTTCGCCTCTTGCAAGCTACCGCGATCTCCGGCTGCCGGAGGCCAAGAAGCGGCAACTTCGCGCACAGATGACTGGAGCGGCAGCGGTGCGCTCCGAAGCGCCGCTTTTGCCGAAAGACGCCGGGAAGCGGCACTTGCTTTCGGCCAGCTGCGGAGCTCCGTATTCTGCCTCTCTAGTCGCCTACATCTTAGCGAAAAGCTTTTCCGCTCCAGTTCTCAAGGAGAAAGTGTACCAGCACTGCTCACTTAGCCCGACCTTGCCAGGAAATAAGATTTGCTGCACATTCCAAGGACACTGCATTTTCCTGGGCAAGCTGCAACCTGCTGGCAGATGGCCGTGCTCTCTGCCCACTCCTGCCCAGCTCTGGGTAGTAGCGGGCACGTTGCAGCCTGGCGAAGGCAAGAAACCTGGAGAGCTGTCACAGAGCAGAAGGGCAGCTGAGATGCTGAAAAGCAGCAAAGCTGAACAGCCTGCCTCAACTTCAGCAGTGTGTAATTGACTGAAGGCGAAAAACCAAGCAGCAGAGCAGCGGGCTTCTGTGCGCACTGAAGGCAATTGCAAGAATCCAGCAGCTGCTCCTCGCCAAGCACAGTCAACTGCCTAGGTTCTTGCTTCTTGACCAACTCACAGTTGCCTTTCTTTTCAGCAGCTGCCACCGTGTTCTCTGCATCTCGGAGCCTCTGGGGAGCAACAAGGATTTCCAAGGTGGGATGTAGTAGGACTACGTCAAAACACAGGAAAATTGTCCTGGAACACCTTCCACTCGCATGCCAAGATTGAATTCAACAGGCTGGAGAGCAGCAGCCACCGTCCTGCAGCTGTCTGCGAGCTTCTCACACAAGCCGGCTTCTTCGCGGCTTCGTTCTTCGCCTCTTGCAAGCTACCGCGATCTCCGGCTGCCGGAGGCCAAGAAGCGGCAACTTCGCGCACAGATGACTGGAGCGGCAGCGGTGCGCTCCGAAGCGCCGCTTTTGCCGAAAGACGCCGGGAAGCGGCACTTGCTTTCGGCCAGCTGCGGAGCTGCGTATTCTGCCTCTCTAGTCGCCTACATCTTAGCGAAAAGCTTTTTCGCTCCAGTTCTCAAGGAGAAAGTGTACCAGCACTGCTCACTTAGCCCGACCTTGCCAGGAAATAAGATTTGCTGCACATTCCAAGGACACTGCATTTTCCTGGGCAAGCTGCAACCTGCTGGCAGATGGCCGTGCTCTCTGCCCACTCCTGCCCAGCTCTGGGTAGTAGCGGGCACGTTGCAGCCTGGCGAAGGCAAGAAACCTGGAGAGCTGTCACAGAGCAGAAGGGCAGCTGAGATGCTGAAAAGCAGCAAAGCTGAACTGCCTGCCTCAACTTCAGCAGTGTGTAATTGACTGAAGGCGAAAAACCAAGCAGCAGAGCAGCGGGCTTCTGTGCGCACTGAAGGCAATTGCTAGAATCCAGCAGCTGCTCCTCGCCAAGCACAGTCAACTGCTTAGGTTCTTGCTTCTTGACCAACTCACAGTTGCCTTTCTTTTCAGCAGCTGCCACCGTGTTCTCTGCATCTCGGAGCCTCTGGGGAGCAGCAAGAATTTCCAAGGTGGGATGTAGTAGGACTACGTCAAAACCCAGGAAAATTGTCCTGGAACACCTTCCACTCGCATGCCAAGATTGAATTCAACAGGCTGGAGAGCAGCAGCCACCGTCCTGCAGCTGTCTGCGAGCTTCGCACACAAGCCGGCTTCTTCGCGGCTTCGTTCTTCGCCTCTTGCAAGCTACCGCGATCTCCGGCTGCCGGAGGCCAAGAAGCGGCAACTTCGCGCACAGATGACTGGAGCGGCAGCGGTGCGCTCCGAAGCGCCGCTTTTGCCGAAAGACGCCGGGAAGCGGCACTTGCTTTCGGCCAGCTGCGGAGCTGCGTATTCTGCCTCTCTAGTCGCCTACATCTTAGCGAAAAGCTTTTCCGCTCCAGTTCTCAAGGAGAAAGTGTACCAGCACTGCTCACTTAGCCCGACCTTGCCAGGAAATGAGATTTGCTGCACATTCCAAGGACACTGCATTTTCCTGGGCAAGCTGCAACCTGCTGGCAGATGGCCGTGCTCTCTGCCCACTCCTGCCCAGCTCTGGGTAGTAGCGGGCACGTTGCAGCCTGGCGAAGGCAAGAAACCTGGAGAGCTGTCACAGAGCAGAAGGGCAGCTGAGATGCTGAAAAGCAGCAAAGCTGAACAGCCTGCCTCAACTTCAGCAGTGTGTAATTGACTGAAGGCGAAAAACCAAGCAGCAGAGCAGCGGGCTTCTGTGCGCACTGAAGGCAATTGCAAGAATCCAGCAGCTGCTCCTCGCCAAGCACAGTCAACTGCCTGTGTTCTTGCTTCTTGACCAATTCACAGTTGCCCTTCTTTTCAGCAGCTGCCACCGTGTTCTCTGCATCTCGGAGCCTCTGGGGAGCAACAAGAATTTCCAAGGTGGGATGTAGTAGGACTACGTCAAAACACAGGAAAATTGTCCTGGAACACCTTCCACTCGCATGCCAAGATTGAATTCAACAGGCTGGAGAGCAGCAGCCACCGTCCTGCAGCTGTCTGCGAGCTTCGCACACAAGCCGGCTTCTTCGCGGCTTCGTTCTTCGCCTCTTGCAAGCTACCGCGATCTCCGGCTGCCGGAGGCCAAGAAGCGGCAACTTCGCGCACAGATGACTGGAGCGGCAGCGGTGCGCTCCGAAGCGCCGCTTTTGCCGAAAGACGCCGGGAAGCGGCACTTGCTTTCGGCCAGCTGCGGAGCTGCGTATTCTGCCTCTCTAGTCGCCTACATCTTAGCGAAAAGCTTTTCCGCTCCAGTTCTCAAGGAGAAAGTGTACCAGCACTGCTCACTTAGCCCGACCTTGCCAGGAAATAAGATTTGCTGCACATTCCAAGGACACTGCATTTTCCTGGGCAAGCTGCAACCTGCTGGCAGATGGCCGTGCTCTCTGCCCACTCCTGCCCAGCTCTGGGTAGTAGCGGGCACGTTGCAGCCTGGCGAAGGCAAGAAACCTGGAGAGCTGTCACAGAGCAGAAGGGCAGCTGAGATGCTGAAAAGCAGCAAAGCTGAACAGCCTGCCTCAACTTCAGCAGTGTGTAATTGACTGAAGGCGAAAAACCAAGCAGCAGAGCAGCGGGCTTCTGTGCGCACTGAAGGCAATTGCAAGAATCCAGCAGCTGCTCCTCGCCAAGCACAGTCAACTGCCTAGGTTCTTGCTTCTTGACCAACTCACAGTTGCCTTTCTTTTCAGCAGCTGCCACCGTGTTCTCTGCATCTCGGAGCCTCTGGGGAGCAACAAGAATTTCCAAGGTGGGATGTAGTAGGACTACGTCAAAACCCAGGAAAATTGTCCTGGAACACCTTCCACTCGCATGCCAAGATTGAATTCAACAGGCTGGAGAGCAGCAGCCACCGTCCTGCAGCTGTCTGCGAGCTTCGCACACAAGCCGGCTTCTTCGCGGCTTCGTTCTTCGCCTCTTGCAAGCTACCGCGATCTCCGGCTGCCGGAGGCCAAGAAGCGGCAACTTCGCGCACAGATGACTGGAGCGGCAGCGGTGCGCTCCGAAGCGCCGCTTTTGCCGAAAGACGCCGGGAAGCGGCACTTGCTTTCGGCCAGCTGCGGAGCTCCGTATTCTGCCTCTCTAGTCGCCTACATCTTAGCGCAAAGCTTTTCCGCTCCAGTTCTCAAGGAGAAAGTGTACCAGCACTGCTCACTTAGCCCGACCTTGCCAGGAAATAAGATTTGCTGCACATTCCAAGGACACTGCATTTTCCTGGGCAAGCTGCAACCTGCTGGCAGATGGCCGTGCTCTCTGCCCACTCCTGCCCAGCTCTGGGTAGTAGCGGGCACGTTGCAGCCTGGCGAAGGCAAGAAACCTGGAGAGCTGTCACAGAGCAGAAGGGCAGCTGAGATGCTGAAAAGCAGCAAAGCTGAACAGCCTGCCTCAACTTCAGCAGTGTGTAATTGACTGAAGGCGAAAAACCAAGCAGCAGAGCAGCGGGCTTCTGTGCGCACTGAAGGCAATTGCAAGAATCCAGCAGCTGCTCCTCGCCAAGCACAGTCAACTGCCTAGGTTCTTGCTTCTTGACCAACTCACAGTTGCCTTTCTTTTCAGCAGCTGCCACCGTGTTCTCTGCATCTCGGAGCCTCTGGGGAGCAACAAGGATTTCCAAGGTGGGATGTAGTAGGACTACGTCAAAACACAGGAAAATTGTCCTGGAACACCTTCCACTCGCATGCCAAGATTGAATTCAACAGGCTGGAGAGCAGCAGCCACCGTCCTGCAGCTGTCTGCGAGCTTCGCACACAAGCCGGCTTCTTCGCGGCTTCGTTCTTCGCCTCTTGCAAGCTACCGCGATCTCCGGCTGCCGGAGGCCAAGAAGCGGCAACTTCGCGCACAGATGACTGGAGCGGCAGCGGTGCGCTCCGAAGCGCCGCTTTTGCCGAAAGACGCCGGGAAGCGGCACTTGCTTTCGGCCAGCTGCGGAGCTGCGTATTCTGCCTCTCTAGTCGCCTACATCTTAGCGAAAAGCTTTTCCGCTCCAGTTCTCAAGGAGAAAGTGTACCAGCACTGCTCACTTAGCCCGACCTTGCCAGGAAATAAGATTTGCTGCACATTCCAAGGACACTGCATTTTCCTGGGCAAGCTGCAACCTGCTGGCAGATGGCCGTGCTCTCTGCCCACTCCTGCCCAGCTCTGGGTAGTAGCGGGCACGTTGCAGCCTGGCGAAGGCAAGAAACCTGGAGAGCTGTCACAGAGCAGAAGGGCAGCTGAGATGCTGAAAAGCAGCAAAGCTGAACAGCCTGCCTCAACTTCAGCAGTGTGTAATTGACTGAAGGCGAAAAACCAAGCAGCAGAGCAGCGGGCTTCTGTGCGCACTGAAGGCAATTGCAAGAATCCAGCAGCTGCTCCTCGCCAAGCACAGTCAACTGCCTAGGTTCTTGCTTCTTGACCAACTCACAGTTGCCCTTCTTTTCAACAGCTGCCACCGTGTTCTCTGCATCTCGGAGCCTCTGGGGAGCAACAAGAATTTCCAAGGTGGGATGTAGTAGGACTACGTCAAAACCCAGGAAAATTGTCCTGGAACACCTTCCACTCGCATACCAAGATTGAATTCAACAGGCTGGAGAGCAGCAGCCACCGTCCTGCAGCTGTCTGCGAGCTTCGCACACAAGCCGGCTTCTTCGCGGCTTCGTTCTTCGCCTCTTGCAAGCTACCGCGATCTCCGGCTGCCGGAGGCCAAGAAGCGGCAACTTCGCGCACAGATGACTGGAGCGGCAGCGGTGCGCTCCGAAGCGCCGCTTTTGCCGAAAGACGCCGGGAAGCGGCACTTGCTTTCGGCCAGCTGCGGAGCTGCGTATTCTGCCTCTCTAGTCGCCTACATCTTAGCGAAAAGCTTTTCCGCTCCAGTTCTCAAGGAGAAAGTGTACCAGCACTGCTCACTTAGCCCGACCTTGCCAGGAAATAAGATTTGCTGCACATTCCAAGGACACTGCATTTTCCTGGGCAAGCTGCAACCTGCTGGCAGATGGCCGTGCTCTCTGCCCACTCCTGCCCAGCTCTGGGTAGTAGCGGGCACGTTGCAGCCTGGCGAAGGCAAGAAACCTGGAGAGCTGTCACAGAGCAGAAGGGCAGCTGAGATGCTGAAAAGCAGCAAAGCTGAACAGCCTGCCTCAACTTCAGCAGTGTGTAATTGACTGAAGGCGAAAAACCAAGCAGCAGAGCAGCGGGCTTCTGTGCGCACTGAAGGCAATTGCAAGAATCCAGCAGCTGCTCCTCGCCAAGCACAGTCAACTGCCTAGGTTCTTGCTTCTTGACCAACTCACAGTTGCCTTTCTTTTCAGCAGCTGCCACCGTGTTCTCTGCATCTCGGAGCCTCTGGGGAGCAACAAGGATTTCCAAGGTGGGATGTAGTAGGACTACGTCAAAACACAGGAAAATTGTCCTGGAACACCTTCCACTCGCATGCCAAGATTGAATTCAACAGGCTGGAGAGCAGCAGCCACCGTCCTGCAGCTGTCTGCGAGCTTCGCACATAAGCCGGCTTCTTCGCGGCTTCGTTCTTCGCCTCTTGCAAGCTACCGCGATCTCCGGCTGCCGGAGGCCAAGAAGCGGCAACTTCGCGCACAGATGACTGGAGCGGCAGCGGTGCGCTCCGAAGCGCCGCTTTTGCCGAAAGACGCCGGGAAGCGGCACTTGCTTTCGGCCAGCTGCGGAGCTCCGTATTCTGCCTCTCTAGTCGCCAACATCTTAGCGAAAAGCTTTTCCGCTCCAGTTCTCAAGGAGAAAGTGTACCAGCACTGCTCACTTAGCCCGACCTTGCCAGGAAATAAGATTTGCTGCACATTCCAAGGACACTGCATTTTCCTGGGCAAGCTGCAACCTGCTGGCAGATGGCCGTGCTCTCTGCCCACTCCTGCCCAGTTCTTGGTACTAGCGGGCACGTTGCAGCCTGGCGAAGGCAAGAAACCTGGAGAGCTGTCACAGAGCAGAAGGGCAGCTGAGATGCTGAAAAGCAGCAAAGCTGAACAGCCTGCCTCAACTTCAGCAGTGTGTCATTGACTGAAGGCGAAAAACCAAGCAGCAGAGCAGCGGGCTTCTGTGCGCACTGAAGGCAATTGCAAGAATCCAGCAGCTGCTCCTCGCCAAGCACAGTCAACTGCCTGTGTTCTTGCTTCTTGACCAACTCACAGTTGCCCTTCTTTTCAGCAGCTGCCACCGTGTTCTCTGCATCTCGGAGCCTCTGGGGAGCAGCAAGAATTTCCAAGGTGGGATGTAGTAGGACTACGTCAAAACACAGGAAAATTGTCCTGGAACACCTTCCACTCGCATGCCAAGATTGAATTCAACAGGCTGGAGAGCAGCAGCCACCGTCCTGCAGCTGTCTGCGAGCTTCGCACACAAGCCGGCTTCTTCGCGGCTTCGTTCTTCGCCTCTTGCAAGCTACCGCGATCTCCGGCTGCCGGAGGCCAAGAAGCGGCAACTTCGCGCACAGATGACTGGAGCGGCAGCGGTGCGCTCCGAAGCGCCGCTTTTGCCGAAAGACGCCGGGAAGCGGCACTTGCTTTCGGCCAGCTGCGGAGCTCCGTATTCTGCCTCTCTAGTCGCCTACATCTTAGCGCAAAGCTTTTCCGCTCCAGTTCTCAAGGAGAAAGTGTACCAGCACTGCTCACTTAGCCCGACCTTGCCAGGAAATAAGATTTGCTGCACATTCCAAGGACACTGCATTTTCCTGGGCAAGCTGCAACCTGCTGGCAGATGGCCGTGCTCTCTGCCCACTCCTGCCCAGCTCTGGGTAGTAGCGGGCACGTTGCAGCCTGGCGAAGGCAAGAAACCTGGAGAGCTGTCACAGAGCAGAAGGGCAGCTGAGATGCTGAAAAGCAGCAAAGCTGAACAGCCTGCCTCAACTTCAGCAGTGTGTAATTGACTGAAGGCGAAAAACCAAGCAGCAGAGCAGCGGGCTTCTGTGCGCACTGAAGGCAATTGCAAGAATCCAGCAGCTGCTCCTCGCCAAGCACAGTCAACTGCCTAGGTTCTTGCTTCTTGACCAACTCACAGTTGCCTTTCTTTTCAGCAGCTGCCACCGTGTTCTCTGCATCTCGGAGCCTCTGGGGAGCAACAAGGATTTCCAAGGTGGGATGTAGTAGGACTACGTCAAAACACAGGAAAATTGTCCTGGAACACCTTCCACTCGCATGCCAAGATTGAATTCAACAGGCTGGAGAGCAGCAGCCACCGTCCTGCAGCTGTCTGCGAGCTTCGCACATAAGCCGGCTTCTTCGCGGCTTCGTTCTTCGCCTCTTGCAAGCTACCGCGATCTCCGGCTGCCGGAGGCCAAGAAGCGGCAACTTCGCGCACAGATGACTGGAGCGGCAGCGGTGCGCTCCGAAGCGCCGCTTTTGCCGAAAGACGCCGGGAAGCGGCACTTGCTTTCGGCCAGCTGCGGAGCTCCGTATTCTGCCTCTCTAGTCGCCAACATCTTAGCGAAAAGCTTTTCCGCTCCAGTTCTCAAGGAGAAAGTGTACCAGCACTGCTCACTTAGCCCGACCTTGCCAGGAAATAAGATTTGCTGCACATTCCAAGGACACTGCATTTTCCTGGGCAAGCTGCAACCTGCTGGCAGATGGCCGTGCTCTCTGCCCACTCCTGCCCAGCTCTGGGTAGTAGCGGGCACGTTGCAGCCTGGCGAAGGCAAGAAACCTGGAGAGCTGTCACAGAGCAGAAGGGCAGCTGAGATGCTGAAAAGCAGCAAAGCTGAACAGCCTGCCTCAACTTCAGCAGTGTGTAATTGACTGAAGGCGAAAAACCAAGCAGCAGAGCAGCGGGCTTCTGTGCGCACTGAAGGCAATTGCAAGAATCCAGCAGCTGCTCCTCGCCAAGCACAGTCAACTGCCTAGGTTCTTGCTTCTTGACCAACTCACAGTTGCCCTTCTTTTCAACAGCTGCCACCGTGTTCTCTGCATCTCGGAGCCTCTGGGGAGCAACAAGAATTTCCAAGGTGGGATGTAGTAGGACTACGTCAAAACCCAGGAAAATTGTCCTGGAACACCTTCCACTCGCATACCAAGATTGAATTCAACAGGCTGGAGAGCAGCAGCCACCGTCCTGCAGCTGTCTGCGAGCTTCGCACACAAGCCGGCTTCTTCGCGGCTTCGTTCTTCGCCTCTTGCAAGCTACCGCGATCTCCGGCTGCCGGAGGCCAAGAAGCGGCAACTTCGCGCACAGATGACTGGAGCGGCAGCGGTGCGCTCCGAAGCGCCGCTTTTGCCGAAAGACGCCGGGAAGCGGCACTTGCTTTCGGCCAGCTGCGGAGCTCCGTATTCTGCCTCTCTAGTCGCCTACATCTTAGCGAAAAGCTTTTCCGCTCCAGTTCTCAAGGAGAAAGTGTACCAGCACTGCTCACTTAGCCCGACCTTGCCAGGAAATAAGATTTGCTGCACATTCCAAGGACACTGCATTTTCCTGGGCAAGCTGCAACCTGCTGGCAGATGGCCGTGCTCTCTGCCCACTCCTGCCCAGTTCTTGGTACTAGCGGGCACGTTGCAGCCAGGCGAAGGCAAGAAACCTGGAGAGCTGTCACAGAGCAGAAGGGCAGCTGAGATGCTGAAAAGCAGCAAAGCTGAACAGCCTGCCTCAACTTCAGCAGTGTGTAATTGACTGAAGGCGAAAAACCAAGCAGCAGAGCAGCGGGCTTCTGTGCGCACTGAAGGCAATTGCAAGAATCCAGCAGCTGCTCCTCGCCAAGCACAGTCAACTGCCTAGGTTCTTGCTTCTTGACCAACTCACAGTTGCCTTTCTTTTCAACAGCTGCCACCGTGTTCTCTGCATCTCGGAGCCTCTGGGGAGCAACAAGGATTTCCAAGGTGGGATGTAGTAGGACTACGTCAAAACACAGGAAAATTGTCCTGGAACACCTTCCACTCGCATGCCAAGATTGAATTCAACAGGCTGGAGAGCAGCAGCCACCGTCCTGCAGCTGTCTGCGAGCTTCGCACACAAGCCGGCTTCTTCGCGGCTTCGTTCTTCGCCTCTTGCAAGCTACCGCGATCTCCGGCTGCCGGAGGCCAAGAAGCGGCTACTTCGCGCACAGATGACTGGAGCGGCAGCGGTGCGCTCCGAAGCGCCGCTTTTGCCGAAAGACGCCGGGAAGCGGCACTTGCTTTCGGCCAGCTGCGGAGCTCCGTATTCTGCCTCTCTAGTCGCCTACATCTTAGCGAAAAGCTTTTCCGCTCCAGTTCTCAAGGAGAAAGTGTACCAGCACTGCTCACTTAGCCCGACCTTGCCAGGAAATAAGATTTGCTGCACATTCCAAGGACACTGCATTTTCCTGGGCAAGCTGCAACCTGCTGGCAGATGGCCGTGCTCTCTGCCCACTCCTGCCCAGCTCTGGGTAGTAGCGGGCACGTTGCAGCCTGGCGAAGGCAAGAAACCTGGAGAGCTGTCACAGAGCAGAAGGGCAGCTGAGATGCTGAAAAGCAGCAAAGCTGAACAGCCTGCCTCAACTTCAGCAGTGTGTAATTGACTGAAGGCGAAAAACCAAGCAGCAGAGCAGCGGGCTTCTGTGCGCACTGAAGGCAATTGCAAGAATCCAGCAGCTGCTCCTCGCCAAGCACAGTCAACTGCCTAGGTTCTTGCTTCTTGACCAACTCACAGTTGCCTTTCTTTTCAGCAGCTGCCACCGTGTTCTCTGCATCTCGGAGCCTCTGGGGAGCAACAAGGATTTCCAAGGTGGGATGTAGTAGGACTACGTCAAAACACAGGAAAATTGTCCTGGAACACCTTCCACTCGCATGCCAAGATTGAATTCAACAGGCTGGAGAGCAGCAGCCACCGTCCTGCAGCTGTCTGCGAGCTTCGCACACAAGCCGGCTTCTTCGCGGCTTCGTTCTTCGCCTCTTGCAAGCTACCGCGATCTCCGGCTGCCGGAGGCCAAGAAGCGGCAACTTCGCGCACAGATGACTGGAGCGGCAGCGGTGCGCTCCGAAGCGCCGCTTTTGCCGAAAGACGCCGGGAAGCGGCACTTGCTTTCGGCCAGCTGCGGAGCTGCGTATTCTGCCTCTCTAGTCGCCTACATCTTAGCGAAAAGCTTTTTCGCTCCAGTTCTCAAGGAGAAAGTGTACCAGCACTGCTCACTTAGCCCGACCTTGCCAGGAAATAAGATTTGCTGCACATTCCAAGGACACTGCATTTTCCTGGGCAAGCTGCAACCTGCTGGCAGATGGCCGTGCTCTCTGCCCACTCCTGCCCAGCTCTGGGTAGTAGCGGGCACGTTGCAGCCTGGCGAAGGCAAGAAACCTGGAGAGCTGTCACAGAGCAGAAGGGCAGCTGAGATGCTGAAAAGCAGCAAAGCTGAACTGCCTGCCTCAACTTCAGCAGTGTGTAATTGACTGAAGGCGAAAAACCAAGCAGCAGAGCAGCGGGCTTCTGTGCGCACTGAAGGCAATTGCAAGAATCCAGCAGCTGCTCCTCGCCAAGCACAGTCAACTGCCTGTGTTCTTGCTTCTTGACCAATTCACAGTTGCCCTTCTTTTCAGCAGCTGCCACCGTGTTCTCTGCATCTCGGAGCCTCTGGGGAGCAACAAGAATTTCCAAGGTGGGATGTAGTAGGACTACGTCAAAACACAGGAAAATTGTCCTGGAACACCTTCCACTCGCATGCCAAGATTGAATTCAACAGGCTGGAGAGCAGCAGCCACCGTCCTGCAGCTGTCTGCGAGCTTCGCACACAAGCCGGCTTCTTCGCGGCTTCGTTCTTCGCCTCTTGCAAGCTACCGCGATCTCCGGCTGCCGGAGGCCAAGAAGCGGCAACTTCGCGCACAGATGACTGGAGCGGCAGCGGTGCGCTCCGAAGCGCCGCTTTTGCCGAAAGACGCCGGGAAGCGGCACTTGCTTTCGGCCAGCTGCGGAGCTCCGTATTCTGCCTCTCTAGTCGCCTACATCTTAGCGAAAAGCTTTTCCGCTCCAGTTCTCAAGGAGAAAGTGTACCAGCACTGCTCACTTAGCCCGACCTTGCCAGGAAATAAGATTTGCTGCACATTCCAAGGACACTGCATTTTCCTGGGCAAGCTGCAACCTGCTGGCAGATGGCCGTGCTCTCTGCCCACTCCTGCCCAGTTCTTGGTACTAGCGGGCACGTTGCAGCCTGGCGAAGGCAAGAAACCTCGAGAGCTGTCACAGAGCAGAAGGGCAGCTGAGATGCTGAAAAGCAGCAAAGCTGAACTGCCTGCCTCAACTTCAGCAGTGTGTAATTGACTGAAGGCGAAAAACCAAGCAGCAGAGCAGCGGGCTTCTGTGCGCACTGAAGGCAATTGCAAGAATCCAGCAGCTGCTCCTCGCCAAGCACAGTCAACTGCCTAGGTTCTTGCTTCTTGACCAACTCACAGTTGCCTTTCTTTTCAGCAGCTGCCACCGTGTTCTCTGCATCTCGGAGCCTCTGGGGAGCAACAAGGATTTCCAAGGTGGGATGTAGTAGGACTACGTCAAAACACAGGAAAATTGTCCTGGAACACCTTCCACTCGCATGCCAAGATTGAATTCAACAGGCTGGAGAGCAGCAGCCACCGTCCTGCAGCTGTCTGCGAGCTTCGCACATAAGCCGGCTTCTTCGCGGCTTCGTTCTTCGCCTCTTGCAAGCTACCGCGATCTCCGGCTGCCGGAGGCCAAGAAGCGGCAACTTCGCGCACAGATGACTGGAGCGGCAGCGGTGCGCTCCGAAGCGCCGCTTTTGCCGAAAGACGCCGGGAAGCGGCACTTGCTTTCGGCCAGCTGCGGAGCTGCGTATTCTGCCTCTCTAGTCGCCAACATCTTAGCGAAAAGCTTTTCCGCTCCAGTTCTCAAGGAGAAAGTGTCCCAGCACTGCTCACTTAGCCCGACCTTGCCAGGAAATAAGATTTGCTGCACATTCCAAGGACACTGCATTTTCCTGGGCAAGCTGCAACCTGCTGGCAGATGGCCGTGCTCTCTGCCCACTCCTGCCCAGTTCTTGGTACTAGCGGGCACGTTGCAGCCTGGCGAAGGCAAGAAACCTGGAGAGCTGTCACAGAGCAGAAGGGCAGCTGAGATGCTGAAAAGCAGCAAAGCTGAACAGCCTGCCTCAACTTCAGCAGTGTGTAATTGACTGAAGGCGAAAAACCAAGCAGCAGAGCAGCGGGCTTCTGTGCGCACTGAAGGCAATTGCAAGAATCCAGCAGCTGCTCCTCGCCAAGCACAGTCAACTGCCTGTGTTCTTGCTTCTTGACCAACTCACAGTTGCCCTTCTTTTCAGCAGCTGCCACCGTGTTCTCTGCATCTCGGAGCCTCTGGGGAGCAACAAGAATTTCCAAGGTGGGATGTAGTAGGACTACGTCAAAACACAGGAAAATTGTCCTGGAACACCTTCCACTCGCATGCCAAGATTGAATTCAACAGGCTGGAGAGCAGCAGCCACCGTCCTGCAGCTGTCTGCGAGCTTCGCACACAAGCCGGCTTCTTCGCGGCTTCGTTCTTCGCCTCTTGCAAGCTACCGCGATCTCCGGCTGCCGGAGGCCAAGAAGCGGCAACTTCGCGCACAGATGACTGGAGCGGCAGCGGTGCGCTCCGAAGCGCCGCTTTTGCCGAAAGACGCCGGGAAGCGGCACTTGCTTTCGGCCAGCTGCGGAGCTCCGTATTCTGCCTCTCTAGTCGCCTACATCTTAGCGAAAAGCTTTTCCGCTCCAGTTCTCAAGGAGAAAGTGTACCAGCACTGCTCACTTAGCCCGACCTTGCCAGGAAATAAGATTTGCTGCACATTCCAAGGACACTGCATTTTCCTGGGCAAGCTGCAACCTGCTGGCAGATGGCCGTGCTCTCTGCCCACTCCTGCCCAGCTCTGGGTAGTAGCGGGCACGTTGCAGCCTGGCGAAGGCAAGAAACCTGGAGAGCTGTCACAGAGCAGAAGGGCAGCTGAGATGCTGAAAAGCAGCAAAGCTGAACAGCCTGCCTCAACTTCAGCAGTGTGTAATTGACTGAAGGCGAAAAACCAAGCAGCAGAGCAGCGGGCTTCTGTGCGCACTGAAGGCAATTGCAAGAATCCAGCAGCTGCTCCTCGCCAAGCACAGTCAACTGCCTAGGTTCTTGCTTCTTGACCAACTCACAGTTGCCTTTCTTTTCAGCAGCTGCCACCGTGTTCTCTGCATCTCGGAGCCTCTGGGGAGCAACAAGGATTTCCAAGGTGGGATGTAGTAGGACTACGTCAAAACACAGGAAAATTGTCCTGGAACACCTTCCACTCGCATGCCAAGATTGAATTCAACAGGCTGGAGAGCAGCAGCCACCGTCCTGCAGCTGTCTGCGAGCTTCGCACATAAGCCGGCTTCTTCGCGGCTTCGTTCTTCGCCTCTTGCAAGCTACCGCGATCTCCGGCTGCCGGAGGCCAAGAAGCGGCAACTTCGCGCACAGATGACTGGAGCGGCAGCGGTGCGCTCCGAAGCGCCGCTTTTGCCGAAAGACGCCGGGAAGCGGCACTTGCTTTCGGCCAGCTGCGGAGCTGCGTATTCTGCCTCTCTAGTCGCCTACATCTTAGCGAAAAGCTTTTCCGCTCCAGTTCTCAAGGAGAAAGTGTACCAGCACTGCTCACTTAGCCCGACCTTGCCAGGAAATAAGATTTGCTGCACATTCCAAGGACACTGCATTTTCCTGGGCAAGCTGCAACCTGCTGGCAAATGGCCGTGCTCTCTGCCCACTCCTGCCCAGTTCTTGGTACTAGCGGGCACGTTGCAGCCTGGCGAAGGCAAGAAACCTGGAGAGCTGTCACAGAGCAGAAGGGCAGCTGAGATGCTGAAAAGCAGCAAAGCTGAACAGCCTGCCTCAACTTCAGCAGTGTGTCATTGACTGAAGGCGAAAAACCAAGCAGCAGAGCAGCGGGCTTCTGTGCGCACTGAAGGCAATTGCAAGAATCCAGCAGCTGCTCCTCGCCAAGCACAGTCAACTGCCTGTGTTCTTGCTTCTTGACCAACTCACAGTTGCCCTTCTTTTCAGCAGCTGCCACCGTGTTCTCTGCATCTCGGAGCCTCTGGGGAGCAACAAGAATTTCCAAGGTGGGATGTAGTAGGACTACGTCAAAACACAGGAAAATTGTCCTGGAACACCTTCCACTCGCATGCCAAGATTGAATTCAACAGGCTGGAGAGCAGCAGCCACCGTCCTGCAGCTGTCTGCGAGCTTCGCACACAAGCCGGCTTCTTCGCGGCTTCGTTCTTCGCCTCTTGCAAGCTACCGCGATCTCCGGCTGCCGGAGGCCAAGAAGCGGCAACTTCGCGCACAGATGACTGGAGCGGCAGCGGTGCGCTCCGAAGCGCCGCTTTTGCCGAAAGACGCCGGGAAGCGGCACTTGCTTTCGGCCAGCTGCGGAGCTCCGTATTCTGCCTCTCTAGTCGCCTACATCTTAGCGAAAAGCTTTTCCGCTCCAGTTCTCAAGGAGAAAGTGTACCAGCACTGCTCACTTAGCCCGACCTTGCCAGGAAATAAGATTTGCTGCACATTCCAAGGACACTGCATTTTCCTGGGCAAGCTGCAACCTGCTGGCAGATGGCCGTGCTCTCTGCCCACTCCTGCCCAGCTCTGGGTAGTAGCGGGCACGTTGCAGCCTGGCGAAGGCAAGAAACCTGGAGAGCTGTCACAGAGCAGAAGGGCAGCTGAGATGCTGAAAAGCAGCAAAGCTGAACAGCCTGCCTCAACTTCAGCAGTGTGTAATTGACTGAAGGCGAAAAACCAAGCAGCAGAGCAGCGGGCTTCTGTGCGCACTGAAGGCAATTGCAAGAATCCAGCAGCTGCTCCTCGCCAAGCACAGTCAACTGCCTAGGTTCTTGCTTCTTGACCAACTCACAGTTGCCTTTCTTTTCAGCAGCTGCCACCGTGTTCTCTGCATCTCGGAGCCTCTGGGGAGCAACAAGGATTTCCAAGGTGGGATGTAGTAGGACTACGTCAAAACACAGGAAAATTGTCCTGGAACACCTTCCACTCGCATGCCAAGATTGAATTCAACAGGCTGGAGAGCAGCAGCCACCGTCCTGCAGCTGTCTGCGAGCTTCGCACATAAGCCGGCTTCTTCGCGGCTTCGTTCTTCGCCTCTTGCAAGCTACCGCGATCTCCGGCTGCCGGAGGCCAAGAAGCGGCAACTTCGCGCACAGATGACTGGAGCGGCAGCGGTGCGCTCCGAAGCGCCGCTTTTGCCGAAAGACGCCGGGAAGCGGCACTTGCTTTCGGCCAGCTGCGGAGCTGCGTATTCTGCCTCTCTAGTCGCCAACATCTTAGCGAAAAGCTTTTCCGCTCCAGTTCTCAAGGAGAAAGTGTCCCAGCACTGCTCACTTAGCCCGACCTTGCCAGGAAATAAGATTTGCTGCACATTCCAAGGACACTGCATTTTCCTGGGCAAGCTGCAACCTGCTGGCAGATGGCCGTGCTCTCTGCCCACTCCTGCCCAGTTCTTGGTACTAGCGGGCACGTTGCAGCCTGGCGAAGGCAAGAAACCTGGAGAGCTGTCACAGAGCAGAAGGGCAGCTGAGATGCTGAAAAGCAGCAAAGCTGAACAGCCTGCCTCAACTTCAGCAGTGTGTCATTGACTGAAGGCGAAAAACCAAGCAGCAGAGCAGCGGGCTTCTGTGCGCACTGAAGGCAATTGCAAGAATCCAGCAGCTGCTCCTCGCCAAGCACAGTCAACTGCCTGTGTTCTTGCTTCTTGACCAACTCACAGTTGCCCTTCTTTTCAGCAGCTGCCACCGTGTTCTCTGCATCTCGGAGCCTCTGGGGAGCAACAAGAATTTCCAAGGTGGGATGTAGTAGGACTACGTCAAAACACAGGAAAATTGTCCTGGAACACCTTCCACTCGCATGCCAAGATTGAATTCAACAGGCTGGAGAGCAGCAGCCACCGTCCTGCAGCTGTCTGCGAGCTTCGCACACAAGCCGGCTTCTTCGCGGCTTCGTTCTTCGCCTCTTGCAAGCTACCGCGATCTCCGGCTGCCGGAGGCCAAGAAGCGGCAACTTCGCGCACAGATGACTGGAGCGGCAGCGGTGCGCTCCGAAGCGCCGCTTTTGCCGAAAGACGCCGGGAAGCGGCACTTGCTTTCGGCCAGCTGCGGAGCTCCGTATTCTGCCTCTCTAGTCGCCTACATCTTAGCGAAAAGCTTTTCCGCTCCAGTTCTCAAGGAGAAAGTGTACCAGCACTGCTCACTTAGCCCGACCTTGCCAGGAAATAAGATTTGCTGCACATTCCAAGGACACTGCATTTTCCTGGGCAAGCTGCAACCTGCTGGCAGATGGCCGTGCTCTCTGCCCACTCCTGCCCAGCTCTGGGTAGTAGCGGGCACGTTGCAGCCTGGCGAAGGCAAGAAACCTGGAGAGCTGTCACAGAGCAGAAGGGCAGCTGAGATGCTGAAAAGCAGCAAAGCTGAACAGCCTGCCTCAACTTCAGCAGTGTGTAATTGACTGAAGGCGAAAAACCAAGCAGCAGAGCAGCGGGCTTCTGTGCGCACTGAAGGCAATTGCAAGAATCCAGCAGCTGCTCCTCGCCAAGCACAGTCAACTGCCTAGGTTCTTGCTTCTTGACCAACTCACAGTTGCCTTTCTTTTCAGCAGCTGCCACCGTGTTCTCTGCATCTCGGAGCCTCTGGGGAGCAACAAGGATTTCCAAGGTGGGATGTAGTAGGACTACGTCAAAACACAGGAAAATTGTCCTGGAACACCTTCCACTCGCATGCCAAGATTGAATTCAACAGGCTGGAGAGCAGCAGCCACCGTCCTGCAGCTGTCTGCGAGCTTCGCACATAAGCCGGCTTCTTCGCGGCTTCGTTCTTCGCCTCTTGCAAGCTACCGCGATCTCCGGCTGCCGGAGGCCAAGAAGCGGCAACTTCGCGCACAGATGACTGGAGCGGCAGCGGTGCGCTCCGAAGCGCCGCTTTTGCCGAAAGACGCCGGGAAGCGGCACTTGCTTTCGGCCAGCTGCGGAGCTGCGTATTCTGCCTCTCTAGTCGCCTACATCTTAGCGAAAAGCTTTTCCGCTCCAGTTCTCAAGGAGAAAGTGTACCAGCACTGCTCACTTAGCCCGACCTTGCCAGGAAATAAGATTTGCTGCACATTCCAAGGACACTGCATTTTCCTGGGCAAGCTGCAACCTGCTGGCAAATGGCCGTGCTCTCTGCCCACTCCTGCCCAGTTCTTGGTACTAGCGGGCACGTTGCAGCCTGGCGAAGGCAAGAAACCTGGAGAGCTGTCACAGAGCAGAAGGGCAGCTGAGATGCTGAAAAGCAGCAAAGCTGAACAGCCTGCCTCAACTTCAGCAGTGTGTAATTGACTGAAGGCGAAAAACCAAGCAGCAGAGCAGCGGGCTTCTGTGCGCACTGAAGGCAATTGCAAGAATCCAGCAGCTGCTCCTCGCCAAGCACAGTCAACTGCCTGTGTTCTTGCTTCTTGACCAACTCACAGTTGCCCTTCTTTTCAGCAGCTGCCACCGTGTTCTCTGCATCTCGGAGCCTCTGGGGAGCAACAAGAATTTCCAAGGTGGGATGTAGTAGGACTACGTCAAAACACAGGAAAATTGTCCTGGAACACCTTCCACTCGCATGCCAAGATTGAATTCAACAGGCTGGAGAGCAGCAGCCACCGTCCTGCAGCTGTCTGCGAGCTTCGCACACAAGCCGGCTTCTTCGCGGCTTCGTTCTTCGCCTCTTGCAAGCTACCGCGATCTCCGGCTGCCGGAGGCCAAGAAGCGGCAACTTCGCGCACAGATGACTGGAGCGGCAGCGGTGCGCTCCGAAGCGCCGCTTTTGCCGAAAGACGCCGGGAAGCGGCACTTGCTTTCGGCCAGCTGCGGAGCTGCGTATTCTGCCTCTCTAGTCGCCTACATCTTAGCGCAAAGCTTTTCCGCTCCAGTTCTCAAGGAGAAAGTGTACCAGCACTGCTCACTTAGCCCGACCTTGCCAG
Organism: Vidua macroura; assembly: GCF_024509145.1. Taxonomy (NCBI): domain Eukaryota; kingdom Metazoa; phylum Chordata; class Aves; order Passeriformes; family Viduidae; genus Vidua; species Vidua macroura. The sequence continues at coordinate 158,725 of NC_071596.1, read as the reverse complement.
GAAATAAGATTTGCTGCACATTCCAAGGACACTGCATTTTCCTGGGCAAGCTGCAACCTGCTGGCAGATGGCCGTGCTCTCTGCCCACTCCTGCCCAGCTCTGGGTAGTAGCGGGCACGTTGCAGCCTGGCGAAGGCAAGAAACCTGGAGAGCTGTCACAGAGCAGAAGGGCAGCTGAGATGCTGAAAAGCAGCAAAGCTGAACAGCCTGCCTCAACTTCAGCAGTGTGTAATTGACTGAAGGCGAAAAACCAAGCAGCAGAGCAGCGGGCTTCTGTGCGCACTGAAGGCAATTGCAAGAATCCAGCAGCTGCTCCTCGCCAAGCACAGTCAACTGCCTAGGTTCTTGCTTCTTGACCAATTCACAGTTGCCCTTCTTTTCAGCAGCTGCCACCGTGTTCTCTGCATCTCGGAGCCTCTGGGGAGCAACAAGAATTTCCAAGGTGGGATGCATGAAAACTAAAATAAAAACTCAGGAAGGTTGTCCTGGAACACCTCCCATTGGCATGCCAAGAGTGAATTCAAGAGGCAGGAGAGCGGCAGCCACCGTCCTGCAGCTGTCTGCGAGCTTCGCACACAAGCCGGCTTCTTCGCGGCTTCGTTCTTCGCCTCTTGCAAGCTACCGCGATCTCCGGCTGCCGGAGGCCAAGAAGCGGCAACTTCGCGCACAGATGACTGGAGCGGCAGCGGTGCGCTCCGAAGCGCCGCTTTTGCCGAAAGACGCCGGGAAGCGGCACTTGCTTTCGGCCAGCTGCGGAGCTCCGTATTCTGCCTCTCTAGTCGCCTACATCTTAGCGCAAAGCTTTTCCGCTCCAGTTCTCAAGGAGAAAGTGTCCCAGCACTGCTCACTTAGCCCGACCTTGCCAGGAAATAGGATTTGCTGCACATTCCAAGGACACTGCATTTTCCTGGGCAAGCTGCAACCTGCTGGCAGATGGCCGTGCTCTCTGCCCACCTCTGCCCAGTTCTTGGTACTAGGGGCACGTTGCAGCCTGGCGAAGGCAAGAAACCTCTGAAACGATACGCAGAAGAAATCAATAGACTCCATAACCTGGGGTAGTTATGAAGTGGGTACGTATGTCAGCGCCCGGCACAAGTGAGATAGCTCTCCAAAACTTGTGCCCCGAGCCTCAGTCTGACCCACACTTTTATTCTTAAAGACGTTCCATATGCAATACATTGCACAACTTTTTCATGCATATTCCACCCCTGGCCCCGCCTGTCCTCGCTTCTCATGCGAAGTAAGTCCACGCCCTTCTGGGCATGCGTGGTTTGCTGTGGTGGTCGTACGGGGGTCTCTTGGTGGTCCTGAGGCTGAAGATTGTGGTCTTCCTCATGATTGAACTTTTGAACTTTTCCTCTCTGCGCGTGCGCTTTTGGTCCTTTGGTGCTTATCTGAGTACGTCTGTCAGTCTTGATAGGCTTGGAGACAGAGGAGCTTCTTTATCTGGGTTCTTTCCTTCTTCTGGTATTGTTCTCTATGCAAGAAGCTTCAGAAATTTGCATTTTCCTATGCCCTTTGTACTAGGCAGAGGTTTCTGAAGTAAAAGGTTGAAAATTCAACACATAACTCTACAAGCTAAATTAGAAATGCTTCATTCATTTTGTTAACCTAACTCTAAAAATCTCTGCTTCAGTCCCCCCTTTTCTTAAAATAGATTAAATTCTTTTACTACAGGGGTCTTGATTTAAATTCTGATCTACTATCATGACCGTCCTCTTTCAGTAAGATTCTATGAGTTCTAGAGAGTGATGTCAGACTGGCCATGTGTTTTAACATCCTCGAATTCTACATGAGTGTTAAAGTAGACATCATTAAACTTACAGTAACTAAAATTAATAGGATTATAATTGGGTGACATAAAGTCTTCTAAACAGTGTATTTCACTAGTTATGACTTGTGTTTATTAGCTAGTGATTGGTGCTGGATACACCAAGTTAAGAGACTTAACATACAGGAGGTTAGTGACATGTCTTGGGTAGACATTCTCTTTCGCACCCCATATGGTTTTTCATAAAGCAATTCAAAGTGGTTTAGCTTTTCTTTACTCTTGGGTTTGGTTCGGATCTGCAGTAGTGCTAATGGGAGGGATTGAGTCCATGACAAATTAGCTTCTTGTCCCAATTGTACAATTTGTTGTTTGATCAAATGATTCATTTTTTTTACCTGACCACTTGATTGTGGGTTATATGGGGTGCGAAGTTCTCAGTCTATGTTCAAGTATTGGCTAACTTGTTGCACGAATTTTACAATAAAATGTGGTCCTCTATTTGAGGAGATTGTGGCCAGGACTCTAAAGCGTGGTATGTTTTCTTGTACCAATACCTTAGTTACTTCTTGAGCTTTAGAAGTCCTGGTGGGGAATGCTTCTGGCCATCCTGAAAAGGTATCTGTTAGCACCAGGAAAAACTTATACCCCCCTTTTCTTGGCAATTCTGTACAATCAATCTGCCATTGCTGCTCCGGCCCATGACCCTTCCTCATCTGGCTAAGCTTTGGTTTGGGAGTATTTTTGGGGTTGGTCTGGAGGCAAAGGTCACATTGTCGAGTTGTAAATGTCTAGTTATGCTAGAGCATCAATACCCCAATGGTTTTCTGGTGTTCTTCCTTTATTAGGGACCATCATAAATAGGAGGGTAGAACTAATTTTCCTTCTATGGTGGCCCATCCCTCTTGGTTATAGTCTCCTTTTTGCTCATAGATTAATTTTTTTTCTGGTTTGTTGTATCTTGGCTTACCTTTAGGGGAAATTTGCCCGTCTTGCTGCTTCTTTTGCTTCCCTATCTGCCAGCTCGTTTCCTTCTTCCAATTCGGAGTTGATCTTCTGATGTGCCTTAATGTGCATGATCGCTACTTTCTCTGGCAACTGGACTGCTGCTAGAAGTCGCAGTACTTCTGATGCATCTTTAATATTTTTCCCTTGAGACTTCAGCAGTCCTCTCTCTTTCTAAATGGCTCTGTGAGCATGCACTACTCCAAATGCATACTTCGAGTCCGTGTATATGTTTATTTCTTTCCCTCTTGCCAATTCTAGGGCCCGAGTTAGAGCAATTATCTCGGCCTTCTGTGCAGAGGTATTTGTTGGCAGGGGCCCAGATGATATTACTTCCTTGCACGTTGGAACTGCCTAGCCGGCGTGCCGTTTTCCACTGATGATATAACTGCTTCCATCAGTAAACGAGACTTCTGCATTCTCGAGAGGGGTGTCCTTCGAGTCAGGGCAGCTGGAGTAGGTGGCTTCAATGGTCTCCAGGCAGTCATGTTCCACTGGTTCCCCTTGGTTTCTACTGAGGAAGGAGGCTGGATTGACAATGTTAGCCACTACTATCTCTACATCATCTTGCTCCGCTATGATAGCTTGGTATCTCAGGAGCCGTTGTGGGGAAAGCCAATGCCCACCTTTTACCTCTAGCACTGCAGACACTGTGTGAGACACTAGCACAGTTCTTTTCTGGCCTAGGGTGAATTTGTGTGCCTCTTGGATGTTCAGGACGACTGCTGCAACAGCTCTGAGGCACCCAGGCCACCCTTTAGCTGCTGTATCCAATTGCTTAGAGAAGTAAGCCACTGCTCTCCGATATGGGCCCAGGTCCTGTGCTAGTATTCCTAAGGCGATTCCTTGCTTCTCATGGGAGAATAAAAGGAAAGGCTTACTCACGTCCGGCAATCTCAGGGCTGGAGCTGACATGAGGGCTTTTTTCAGCTGGTTGAAAGCTTGCGTAGCTTCCTTTGTCTCTTGGATGTTCCTGCTTTCAATTGCAATCAGTTCATAGAAGGGCTTAACAAACAGTCCATAGTTATAGATCCATAACCTGCACCACCCTGTCATCCTCAGGAAAGTTCGTAGTTCCTTTACCGTCTGAGGTTTTGGGGTCTGGCATATTGCCTCCTTCCGGCTTTGGCCCAAGGTACGTTGTCTAGCACTGACTTCCTAACCCAGATAAGTTACTTTCTGTTTTACTACTTGGGCTTTTTTCTTTGATACTCGGTACCCTTGGAGCCCCAAAAAGTTCAAGAGGCTTATCGTCCAGGCCGTGCATGCTTCCCTTGTCCGTGTGGCTATCAGGATGTCATCTACGTACTCTAGCAACTTCCCTTCCTCTGGAGGGGCTTCTCAGGTCTCTAATTCTTTTGCAAGTTGTTCTCCAAACAAAGTGGGTGAGTTTTTGAATCCTTGTGGGAGTCTGGTCCATGTCAGTTGAGTTCTTGGCCCGCTCTTAGGATTTTCCCATTCAAATGCAAAAATTTTCTGGCTTCGTGGATAGGAAGGCAAAAGAAGGCATCTTTTAAATCTAAAACGGTAAACCAAGTTAGCTCGGGGGTTAAGCAAGTTAATAACGTGTAGGGATTGGCCACCAAAGGATACAGATCCTCCGTGACCTTGTTTATGGCCCGCAGATCCTGTACTAACCGGTATGACCCATCAGGTTTACCAACTGGTAGGATAGGGGTATTAACACTTACATAACCACCCCGTGACTGACGATTGCCCTCGAAAGATCTTCATCAGCAGGATTCCATGGTGTCGTCGTGGAGTCTTCAGGACTCGTCAAGTGTTGGCAGCAGGTCCCAGGGAAAAGAGAAGAGGAAAAGGGAAAGAAAGAGAAAACGGGAAAACTAAAACAATCACAACATATTAGTAATCACAACAAATAATAATTAAACAATAAGCAAAATACAATTAGTAAATCAATAATAGTTATTTAAATAATAATCAATATGAATCAATGAAACAATAAATTGATCAAATAATAAACCAGTATCATCAATATTAAACAGTAAAGTAATAAACCTAGTATAATCGATATTACTCAGTACAATTTTATAAACAATAAACAAAAATAATTAAAACAGCGATTAGAACAAATCATAAAAGAAAATGATGTAAAACATATCTTCTAACCTTATCATCTTCTTGTGTCTACTGTCCTGGGAACATCTCTAGTGTAAAGGATGTCGGCCAAGTGGTGTGCATTAATTATAGATGTTAATTTTGTTCATCGTTTCATCATTCTCCAATTTACAATAAGCAAGATTACTGATAAAACAAAACCAATCATAACTAAAATCAGAAGAACAACAATGGGATGACACAATTTCTTCAGGATACCGGTGGCGGTGGGTGACCACCCGAAAAGGGTATCCCACCACTTGTGCTCGGCATCACTTTTCACCCTTTCTACAACACGATGTATTTCTTGCACATGATGATGAACAGTTGCCAGAGTTTTCTGTCCATTCCCCTTGATTTTTCCTAGGATCTCTATTAGATCTTGATGAAGTAATAATTGCTTTACCAGAGAAAGGTTCATCCCAATGGCAGTAGGCAGTAGCTTGTGAATCAACGTGAGATTGGATTCTAAAAGTTCATGTGAAGTAACTGGAGCTACAAAAGAAAAATCACATCCTGCAATTTTAGTAAAGTTGCAAGCACAAAAATTGGAATGATTTTTAGTAGCTACTACTGTACTTTCTATAAACACAGTATCCCAAGCGGTTCTGAAGCAGGCACACCCATTGTCTGTAGATACAAGGACTGTTTCAGAAGTCTCGTTAGGATGAATATCAAAATGACAGCTATTTTGTTCTGTCTCCAGACAAATATCTTGAGCTACAATTGCATTACCTTCACAGATAAACCCTAGTTGTTCTCAGATGGTACAGGACTCTAAATTGACAGTTTGCCATTTGTCATCAATTTGACGGGCCCATTCTCTATGTTCAGAAGGATAGAAAGTGGGTCCATCATGATTTAATCCTAGTGCAATGATAGGGAATATCAAATGCACCGAGGCATTTCTTATGGTCAACGCAAATGCTGTGGCTGTGTTTGTGTTAGGGTCATAGGTAAAATTCACTAAATTCCACCAGGATTGGAAATCTCTTTCAAAGTCAGTGGCACTGTCCCAGACTATTTTCCTCATTTCAGTGGGAAAAGTGCCTTCTTCACCTTCTCTTATAATTGAGGCAGCAACTGACTGCATCCATCATTGAGCCTGGATACGGCTAAGAGCTAAGGAAACGTTGCTTTGTGTGGCATTAAGTGCATCAATGATCAATTTGCTATTATTTATCTTTTCCCAATTTGCTAGAATGTTTGATAGCAACCACTGATGTGTTCCCAAGGCTGATAAGGACGATTGCAGTGGTTGTTGTATTTTGGTTAAATCTTTAGTTGTGGAAGCCAATTTATTCATTCATACTTCTGAATCAATACTATTTAGGATTCCCAATCCTGTTCCCACAAGACCAGTTATGTCTCTTGGCACGCGGTTTTTAGGAGGCTTCCACTGTCGCAGCCAGGTTGTCCAAGCCTGAAAAGAGGTCTGCAAAAAGGGTGAACAAGCTGGTTGTATTTCTCAGATATTGTTTTGCATCAGCAATTTGACTTGTTTAAGAGACCATAACAGATTAAACAATATCTGTTGTTGGCCAGTTTTCCTGATTCTATATGGTCCAATTTCAAAAATTTTCGGGCTAAGTGTGACCAGTGGTTGGGTGGTAGGTGTCACAACATTAACATCAAGTCCTACTCCAGTATTTGAATCAATACTTTCAACTTAAAAAACAAAAACAAAAACAAAACCAAACCAAAACAAAAAAAAAGTGCTTCAGTATTTTTGGACCAAAACCAAACTACTTCTACAGTTTGTGTTCATGTGAAATTGTGCCAACAATCCTGTATGCTTGGCTGCGTACAAACCTTTTTGTGCTTCAAGAGATCCTTTCACTTTTTCTGCATGCTACCACAATTAGTTCAGACCACGGTCACTCAGCTGCTTTCTGGCCATGGGGTTGCGGTAGGATGCAGAAAAGTATTACCAGTTTTATCATGGATTAGGTGGTCTTCATGTCCCTCGGAGTTCTTCTGAGAAAGTAAACACAACAGAATTCTGCCGCCGAGAGGCAGAAAAGTTAGAATGATGGAATTATCCAGCATGTATTTGTCCAATGCTCTTTCCCTAGAGCACCAGAGGATTCCCATGCATATTTCTTCAGAGGGGGTTTTAGCACAAGTGCTACTTAGTCCTATAGTAAGAGAGGTCCACCAGAACAGGTTGGCCAGGGTCATGAGCTGGATTATTAGGATCATTTGGTACAGAGCATAGGAGTCAGTGTAGATGCAGACCAAAGAGGAATTCTGTGCTTCTCGTTGAAAAACACTCCAGACAGCTATCAGCTCCCCACTGTGTGTACTACCTTCTCCCTCTGTAATCATTTGCTCACCAGAGGAAAAGTGGAGGGCTTCTGCCCTAGATTTCCATACTTTTCCTTCCCCTTTAGCAAAAGCATCAGTAAACCAAGAGTTTGCTGATTGTTCGGGGCAGAAAGGAGGGGTTACTTTGATTACAGAGGCAGGTTTGTCCAAGCTCTCAGTTTCTTGGATTGCTAAAGTTTTTACAGCTCCTTCTGTCATTGAGAAGAAGTTACAGTAATGTTCAACCTGAGCATACCACTTTCTCACTGAGGCCCTCTGGGCCACCCCGTCAGGAGGGGGACTCCCACTAGTGACTGTCTTAATAACCTTGAAGGGGCCTCTCAATACAATTGGTTGTTTTTGTGCAATTTTTTCTACTTCTAGGAAGGCTAAGATAACCATCAACAATCCTTTTTCCCAGGTAGTGTATCTTTTCTCAGCATCTTTGGAACCACGGGAATCAAAACCAACAGGTCTTGTCGGAGCCTCAGGACCCCGCTGCCATATGTGTACTGACAGCCCTGAGGAGGCAAATGCCCATTCCACCTGGAAAGGATCTGTAGGATGGATAGGGCCCAGTGCTTGATGAGCTGTTGCTTCAAAAATCAGCAATTGCAATGCTGACTCCTGAGAAAGACTCCAATCCCACTTCACCCCTTTCCTCAACAAGTCATAAAGGGGAACAAATGGGTCGTTCCAGTGACTAGGAAATCTGTCTGGTCTTTCTACAGGAGATACAGCTGCTATCGTTTTTGGAAGGAGAATTGCTGTAGGTTTGAGTGATTCTGGAAGCCCACAAATTCAAGGGGTCATTATCTTGGGCTTCACAGGTAATTGCATCAGGGATTCAAAGCCAGGAATTCATTTCTTTTTGTGAGTCATTTGCAGGCAAGCAGCTTTGTGCACATTTTCCAAGAGCTGGTCGGGGGTACTAATTCTAGCTATGGGATCTCCCCTTTCCAAGGGGCTTGTTCCCCCGGCCCAAAAAGCTGCACGCTGTGTCAGGGACCATGTGTCACCTTTCTCTCCTGTTGTTAAGAAGACACCATGTCCCCAATACCCACTGGCTTCCTGTTCAGTGAATTGAATTTGATCACCACCAGTGAGGGACACCCGGAAAACATATTCTGTTTCTGATTCATGTGGAGGCTGTCCGTATTCCCTTTTAAGCTTAGCTAGCTCGGTGGCCGTGTTTAGTTGTGATGGTATGCGTTTGGTTGTGATGTGAGGTTCCAGATCATCATCACTGAGATAGTTCTACTCTGTTTTAATCAAGGGTCTCAAGTGATGGCAGCAATGTTCCCCACAATTACTTGCTGCTTCAAGTTCTTGATGAGGATAGATTTGTTTAATGTGAGGAGTTTCCTTCTCCTCAAGCTCTGTAGAGGAATCAGCATGATGTGATTTGTTAATATGTTCCTCTGTTAAGGCAGCTCGCAATGCATAGATCACATTTTTTGCTTCATAGAACTGTTTTTGCAAAATTTCAACTAGATTTTGAAGGGAGTCTATTATAGCCTGTTCCTCACTTCTTCGCTCGAAGCCATTTTCTATAGCTGCCATAAGACAAGCTCCCAAAACTGAGCAGAAGATAGTTTTATTTTTGCCCAGTTTGAATTTTGTTTCATGTTGTAATGAACACACTCTATCAATAACATTTTCTAAGTTCAACCAATTACTCTGTGCCCATTTTTCTCCTTCTGTAGAAGGTTTGGCATTGTGTTTGGCTAGTAGTGCATAAAATTCAGCTTTAATTTCAAGGCTAAGATTGTCACTCATTTTGTGAAGGGACCAAAACCACGACAGGGAGCTACAAACTTAAGTTCCACAAAACTACACAGCCCTCGCTGTGTCGCCCTTCACTTCCCTGGCTGGGTGAAAGGACAATCATCTGCCTGGGAGGCTCTGCTTAGTTGCTTCAAGTTGTCCCTTCCTTCCCAGACCACATACACACAACAACAACAAAACAACAGTGTCCCGCCCTTTGCACTAAGGGATCCTTTATGAATTGCCAAAGACAGTATGGGTGCCTTTTCAGCTGCAACCCTTCTGTCTAGACAGAAATCCTGTCCGTGACGCCAATTTTAATGTCACGATCCGTTTCTTGCGGGGTGTCGTGATGGTTCTTTTCACCCATCCCAAAAGTGCAACAAAGGCAAACAACAAGGGACTATCAGTTAATCACAACAAATGCACCTTTAGTAGGGGCCAAAACAGTAAACGCAATAGTGGGGATCTGAAAGGAGATAAAAGGTTAGAGAGAGAAGAGGGATATGGGAATAGCTACCAACACAGGCGAGATCCTCAGTGCTCCGGACGATGGGGATCCGTCTGTCGTGTCGGGGGAGTCTTCGAAGTTCTGGCCGACTCGGGGCTCCAATTATAGTCCACAGAGGAGAGAGGGGGGGAACAAGTGTAATAATGAAAGTCCATTGTAATCGCCCCGAGGGAACGGGTGAGTCCACAGAAACCACCAAAGCAAGACGAATCCAATGAAGAATAAGTCCATTTGAATCACTGAAGGGAAACAGGTCATGTCATTAGTGGTCAGACCACCAATTTCCCCTCCTCCCTATAGCAGGGGTCTCAGTCTCAGTCCTTGGGAGGAGGGTTCTCATTCTTTCTTTGTCACAGTGGTAACGAGGCAGATGAGGGGTCTTCAGTGAAGGACCGCGAGAGTCACCCCAAAAGTTCATTGGGCTTAAGAACGGAGATTAGAAGCAGGCCGCGCATCAGGCTGTCCCGTGCTGGCTCCATGTCAGGTCTTTGCCAAGTCCTTGCCAACTCCTTGCCAAGTTCTTACCAGGCCTTGTTGGGAACAGCCAGCATGACGGTTCAGTGGTCCCACCTGTGCTGTGTCCTGTTCTAAGCCGGAACTACAGTGGGGGAAGGGATTCTTTCTTGTGGCAATCGGAAGGCAGAATGGAAAATGAGGGGCTTCTGACGGGCTCTTACACCACCCCGTGACTGACGATTGCCCTCGAAAGATCTTCATCAGCAGGATTCCATGGTATCGTCGTGGAGTCTTCAGGACTCGTCAAGTGTTGGCAGCAGGTCCCAGGGAAAAGAGAAGAGGAAAAGGGAAAGAAAGCGAAAACGGGAAAACTAAAACAATCACAACATATTAGTAATCACAACAAATAATAATTAAACAATAAGCAAAATACAATTAGTAAATCAATAATAGTTATTTAAATAATAATCAATAGGAATCAATTAAACAATAAATTGATCAAATAATAAACCAGTATCATCAATATTAAACAGTAAAGTAATAAACCTAGTATAATCGATATTACTCAGTACAATTTTATAAACAATAAACAAAAATAATTAAAACAGCGATTAGAACAAATCATAAAAGAAAATGATGTAAAACATATCTTCTAACCTTATCATCTTCTTGTGTCTACTGTCCTGGGAACATCTCTAGTGTAAAGGATGTCGGCCAAGTGGTGTGCATTAATTATAGATGTTAATTTTGTTCATCGTTTCATCATTCTCCAATTTACAATAAGCAAGATTACTGATAAAACAAAACCAATCATAACTAAAATCAGAAGAACAACAATGGGATGACACAATTTCTTCAGGATACCGGTGGCGGTGGGTGACCACCCGAAAAGGGTATCCCACCACTTGTGCTCGGCATCACTTTTCACCCTTTCTACAACACGATGTATTTCTTGCACATGATGATGAACAGTTGCCAGAGTTTTCTGTCCATTCCCCTTGATTTTTCCTAGGATCTCTATTAGATCTTGATGAAGTAATAATTGCTTTACCAGAGAAAGGTTCATCCCAATGGGAGTAGGCAGTAGCTTGTGAATCAACGTGAGATTGGATTCTAAAAGTTCATGTGAAGTAACTGGAGCTACAAAAGAAAAATCACATCCTGCAATTTTAGTAAAGTTGCAAGCACAAAAATTGGAATGATTTTTAGTAGCTACTACTGTACTTTCTATAAACACAGTATCCCAAGCGGTTCTGAAGCAGGCACACCCATTGTCTGTAGATACAAGGACTGTTTCAGAAGTCTCGTTAGGATGAATATCAAAATGACAGCTATTTTGTTCTGTCTCCAGACAAATATCTTGAGCTACAATTGCATTACCTTCACAGATAAACCCTAGTTGTTCTCAGATGGTACAGGACTCTAAATTGACAGTTTGCCATTTGTCATCAATTTGACGGGCCCATTCTCTATGTTCAGAAGGATAGAAAGTGGGTCCATCATGATTTAATCCTAGTGCAATGATAGGGAATATCAAATGCACCCAGGCATTTCTTATGGTCAACGCAAATGCTGTGGCTGTGTTTGTGTTAGGGTCATAGGTAAAATTCACTAAATTCCACCAGGATTGGAAATCTCTTTCAAAGTCAGTGGCACTGTCCCAGACTATTTTCCTCATTTCAGTGGGAAAAGTGCCTTCTTCACCTTCTCTTATAATTGAGGCAGCAACTGACTGCATCCATCATTGAGCCTGGATACGGCTAAGAGCTAAGGAAACGTTGCTTTGTGTGGCATTAAGTGCATCAATGATCAATTTGCTATTATTTACATTTATCTTTTCCCAATTTGCTAGAATGTTTGATAGCAACCACTGATGTGTTCCCAAGGCTGATAAGGACGATTGCAGTGGTTGTTGTATTTTGGTTAAATCTTTAGTTGTGGAAGCCAATTTATTCATTCATACTTCTGAATCAATACTATTTAGGATTCCCAATCCTGTTCCCACAAGACCAGTTATGTCTCTTGGCACGCGGTTTTTAGGAGGCTTCCACTGTCGCAGCCAGGTTGTCCAAGCCTGAAAAGAGGTCTGCAAAAAGGGTGAACAAGCTGGTTGTATTTCTCAGATATTGTTTTGCATCAGCAATTTGACTTGTTTAAGAGACCATAACAGATTAAACAATATCTGTTGTTGGCCAGTTTTCCTGATTCTATATGGTCCAATTTCAAAAATTTTCGGGCTAAGTGTAACCAGTGGTTGGGTGGTAGGTGTCACAACATTAACATCAAGTCCTACTCCAGTATTTGAATCAATACTTTCAACTTAAAAAACAAAAACAAAAACAAAACCAAACCAAAACAAAAAAAAAGTGCTTCAGTATTTTTGGACCAAAACCAAACTACTTCTACAGTTTGTGTTCATGTGAAATTGTGCCAACAATCCTGTATGCTTGGCTGCGTACAAACCTTTTTGTGCTTCAAGAGATCCTTTCACTTTTTCTGCATGCTACCACAATTAGTTCAGACCACGGTCACTCAGCTGCTTTCTGGCCATGGGGTTGCGGTAGGATGCAGAAAAGTATTACCAGTTTTATCATGGATTAGGTGGTCTTCATGTCCCTCGGAGTTCTTCTGAAAAAGTAAACACAACAGAATTCTGCCGCCGAGAGGCAGAAAAGTTAGAATGATGGAATTATCCAGCATGTATTTGTCCAATGCTCTTTCCCTAGAGCACCAGAGGATTCCCATGCATATTTCTTCAGAGGGGGTTTTAGCACAAGTGCTACTTAGTCCTATAGTAAGAGAGGTCCACCAGAACAGGTTGGCCAGGGTCATGAGCTGGATTATTGGGATCATTTGGTACAGAGCATAGGAGTCAGTGTAGATGCAGACCAAAGAGGAATTCTGTGCTTCTCGTTGAAAAACACTCCAGACAGCTATCAGCTCCCCACTGTGTGTACTACCTTCTCCCTCTGTAATCATTTGCTCACCAGAGGAAAAGTGGAGGGCTTCTGCCCTAGATTTCCATCCTTTTCCTTCCCCTTTAGCAAAAGCATCAGTAAACCAAGAGTTTGCTGATTGTTCGGGGCAGAAAGGAGGGGTTACTTTGATTACAGAGGCAGGTTTGTCCAAGCTCTCAGTTTCTTGGATTGCTAAAGTTTTTACAGCTCCTTCTGTCATTGAGAAGAAGTTACAGTAATGTTCAACCTGAGCATACCACTTTCTCACTGAGGCCCTCTGGGCCACCCCGTCAGGAGGGGGACTCCCACTAGTGACTGTCTTAATAACCTTGAAGGGGCCTCTCAATACAATTGGTTGTTTTTGTGCAATTTTTTCTACTTCTAGGAAAGCTAAGATAACCATCAACAATCCTTTTTCCCAGGTAGTGTATCTTTTCTCAGCATCTTTGGAACCACGGGAATCAAAACCAACAGGTCTTGTCGGAGCCTCAGGACCCCGCTGCCATATGTGTACTGACAGCCCTGAGGAGGCAAATGCCCATTCCACCTGGAAAGGATCTGTAGGATGGATAGGGCCCAGTGCTTGATGAGCTGTTGCTTCAAAAATCAGCAATTGCAATGCTGACTCCTGAGAAAGACTCCAATCCCATTTCACCCCTTTCCTCAACAAGTCATAAAGGGGAACAAATGGGTCGTTCCAGTGACTAGGAAATCTGTCTGGTCTTTCTACAGGAGATACAGCTGCTATCGTTTTTGGAAGGAGAATTGCTGTAGGTTTGAGTGATTCTGGAAGCCCACAAATTCAAGGGGTCATTATCTTGGGCTTCACAGGTAATTGCATCAGGGATTCAAAGCCAGGAATTCATTTCTTTTGGTGAGTCATTTGCAGGCAAGCAGCTTTGTGCACATTTTCCAAGAGCTGGTCGGGGGTACTAATTCTAGCTATGGGATCTCCCCTTTCCAAGGGGCTTGTTCCCCCGGCCCAAAAAGCTGCACGCTGTGTCAGGGACCATGTGTCACCTTTCTCTCCTGTTGTTAAGAAGACACCATGTCCCCAATACCCACTGGCTTCCTGTTCAGTGAATTGAATTTGATCACCACCAGTGAGGGACACCCGGAAAACATATTCTGTTTCTGATTCATGTGGAGGCTGTCCGTATTCCCTTTTAAGCTTAGCTAGCTCGGTGGCCGTGTTTAGTTGTGATGGTATGCGTTTGGTTGTGATGTGAGGTTCCAGATCATCATCACTGAGATAGTTCTACTCTGTTTTAATCAAGGGTCTCAAGTGATGGCAGCAATGTTCCCCACAATTACTTGCTGCTTCAAGTTCTTGATGAGGATAGATTTGTTTAATGTGAGGAGTTTCCTTCTCCTCAAGCTCTGTAGAGGAATCAGCATGATGTGATTTGTTAATATGTTCCTCTGTTAAGGCAGCTCGCAATGCATAGATCACATTTTTTTGCTTCATAGAACTGTTTTTGCAAAATTTCAACTAGATTTTGAAGGGAGTCTATTATAGCATGTTCCTCACTTCTTCGCTCGAAGCCATTTTCTATAGCTGCCATAAGACAAGCTCCCAAAACTGAGCAGAAGATAGTTTTATTTTTGCCCAGTTTGAATTTTGTTTCATGTTGTAATGAACACACTCTATCAATAACATTTTCTAAGTTCAACCAATTACTCTGTGCCCATTTTTCTCCTTCTGTAGAAGGTTTGGCATTGTGTTTGGCTAGTAGTGCATAAAATTCAGCTTTAATTTCAAGGCTAAGATTGTCACTCATTTTGTGAAGGGACCAAAACCACGACAGGGAGCTACAAACTTAAGTTCCACAAAACTACACAGCCCTCGCTGTGTCGCCCTTCGCTTCCCTGGCTGGGTGAAAGGACAATCATCTGCCTGGGAGGCTCTGCTTAGTTGCTTCAAGTTGTCCCTTCCTTCCCAGACCACATACACACAACAACAACAAAACAACAGTGTCCCGCCCTTTGCACTAAGGGATCCTTTATGAATTGCCAAAGACAGTATGGGTGCCTTTTCAGCTGCAACCCTTCTGTCTAGACAGAAATCCTGTCCGTGACGCCAATTTTAATGTCACGATCCGTTTCTTGCGGGGTGTCGTGATGGTTCTTTTCACCCATCCCAAAAGTGCAACAAAGGCAAACAACAAGGGACTATCAGTTAATCACAACAAATGCACCTTTAGTAGGGGCCAAAACAGTAAACGCGATAGTGGGGATCTGAAAGGAGATAAAAGGTTAGAGAGAGAACAGGGCTATGGGAATAGCTACCAACACAGGCGAGATCCTCAGTGCTCCGGACGATGGGGATCCGTCTGTCGTGTCGGGGGAGTCTTCGAAGTTCTGGTCGACTCGGGGCTCCAATTATAGTCCACAGAGGAGAGAGGGGGGGAACAAGTGTAATAATGAAAGTCCATTGTAATCGCCCCGAGGGAACGGGTGAGTCCACAGAAACCACCAAAGCAAGACGAATCCAATGAAGAATAAGTCCATTTGAATCACTGAAGGGAAACAGGTCATGTCATTAGTGGTCAGACCACCAATTTCCCCTCCTCCCTATAGCAGGGGTCTCAGTCTCAGTCCTTGGGAGGAGGGTTCTCATTCTTTCTTTGTCACAGTGGTAACGAGGCAGATGAGGGGTCTTCAGTGAAGGACCGCGAGAGTCACCCCAAAAGTTCATTGGGCTTAAGAACGGAGATTAGAAGCAGGCCGCGCATCAGGCTGTCCCGTGCTGGCTCCATGTCAGGTCTTTGCCAAGTCCTTGCCAACTCCTTGCCAAGTTCTTACCAACTCCTTGCCAAGTTCTTACCAGGCCTTGTTGGGAACAGCCAGCATGACGGTTCAGTGGTCCCACCTGTGCTGTGTCCTGTTCTAAGCCGGAACTACAGTGGGGGAAGGGATTCTTTCTTGTGGCAATCGGAAGGCAGAATGGAAAATGAGGGGCTTCTGACGGGCTCTTACAGCCTCGCATTCACACACATTCATCCCCCCTTTATTCGCCCTGTAATGCAAAGGATCTCCCAGTTGCCGAGCCGTGGGGGCTTTTAGCCGCTCGGCACGAAGCTCGGGTAGCTGGTACATCTGAGGGTCCACCAGAAGAACGGGAGGGACACTCGGGCTGCTGAAATCCTGCTCGTTGATTGAAGGGTCGCAGAAGGGGCAAACAGGGAGACAACGAAGCAGTAGAGAGGCAGATTCCGAGAGCCCCGAAGGGCGGGGTGAGGATTCTTTTACTGCGTAGGGGTAGGAGGGTTTAGCATTCGAGGGTACAATCGGGAGAAGGCTAAAGGGAGGGGAAATATAACATTAACCAGTGGGGAAAAGGGAAAGGAGTGTTCTTGGTGGAAGAACCGTGGAACAGAGAAGATTCTAGGCTAAGGGGCAGACTTGAACAACAACTGACAGGACAGGGGGAGGGTACAATTCTCTTACGAAAGGGGGTGGAGAACTCATACAACTGCTGTTTCCCATGGCAACCCTAGACTGCCTTCCCCAACCCCTCCCCCTGCACCAGTGACAGCTTTTAACACTGAAGGGCAGTGCTATTGTATAACAAACACTTAACTCTTAGCCCAGCCGGGCTCGCTGGCTACTTTTGCAAGCTTTTTACCAACTAGCGATGCTTGTAAGCGGTGCTTGTAACTCCTAGCTTGTACCACGCTCCCACTAGCTGCGCTATCAGCTAGCGGCGTTCAAAGCAGCTCCTCAAACCGCGGCTTGTGCCCGCGCGCCCGCTGCGCTATCAGCTGGGCCGCGCCTAAAGCACCTTTGCAAGCCCCGACTGAAACGATACGCGGAAGAAATCAATAGACTCCATAACCTGGGGTAGTTATGAAGTGGGTACGTATGTCAGCGCCCGGCACAAGTGAGATAGCTCTCCAAAACTTGTGCCCCGAGCCTCAGTCTGACCCACACTTTTATTCTTAAAGACGTTCCATATGCAATACATTGCACAACTTTTTCATGCATATTCCACCCCTGGCCCCGCCTGTCCTCGCTTCTCATGCGAAGTAAGTCCACGCCCTTCTGGGCATGCGTGGTTTGCTGTGGTGGTCGTACGGGGGTCTCTTGGTGGTCCTGAGGCTGAAGATTGTGGTCTTCCTCATGATTGAACTTTTGAACTTTTCCTCTCTGCGCGTGCGCTTTTGGTCCTTTGGTGCTTATCTGAGTACGTCTGTCAGTCTTGATAGGCTTGGAGACAGAGGAGCTTCTTTATCTGGGTTCTTTCCTTCTTCTGGTATTGTTCTCTATGCAAGAAGCTTCAGAAATTTGCATTTTCCTATGCCCTTTGTACTAGGCAGAGGTTTCTGAAGTAAAAGGTTGAAAATTCAACACATAACTCTACAAGCTAAATTAGAAATGCTTCATTCATTTTGTTAACCTAACTCTAAAAATCTCTGCTTCAGTCCCCCCTTTTCTTAAAATAGATTAAATTCTTTTACTACAGGGGTCTTGATTTAAATTCTGATCTACTATCATGACCGTCCTCTTTCAGTAAGATTCTAGGAGTTCTAGAGAGTGATGTCAGACTGGCCATGTGTTTTAACATCCTCGAATTCTACATGAGTGTTAAAGTAGACATCATTAAACTTACAGTAACTAAAATTAATAGGATTATAATTGGGTGACATAAAGTCTTCTAAACAGTGTATTTCACTAGTTATGACTTGTGTTTATTAGCTAGTGATTGGTGCTGGATACACCAAGTTAAGAGACTTAACATACAGGAGGTTAGTGACATGTCTTGGGTAGACATTCTCTTTCGCACCCCATATGGTTTTTCATAAAGCAATTCAAAGTGGTTTAGCTTTTCTTTAGTCTTGGGTTTGGTTCGGATCTGCAGTAGTGCTAATGGGAGGGATTGAGTCCATGACAAATTAGCTTCTTGTCCCAATTGTACAATTTGTTGTTTGATCAAATGATTCATTTTTTTTACCTGACCACTTGATTGTGGGTTATATGGGGTGCGAAGTTCTCAGTCTATGTTCAAGTATTGGCTAACTTGTTGCACGAATTTTACAATAAAATGTGGTCCTCTATTTGAGGAGATTGTGGCCAGGACTCTAAAGCGTGGTATGTTTTCTTGTACCAATACCTTAGTTACTTCTTGAGCTTTAGAAGTCCTGGTGGGGAATGCTTCTGGCCATCCTGAAAAGGTATCTGTTAGCACCAGGAAAAACTTATACCCCCCTTTTCTTGGCAATTCTGTACAATCAATCTGCCATTGCTGCTCCGGCCCATGACCCTTCCTAATCTGGCTAAGCTTTGGTTTGGGAGTATTTTTGGGGTTGGTCTGGAGGCAAAGGTCACATTGTCGAGTTGTAAATGTCTAGTTATGCTAGAGCATCAATACCCCAATGGTTTTCTGGTGTTCTTCCTTTATTAGGGACCATCATAAATAGGAGGGTAGAACTAATTTTCCTTCTATGGTGGCCCATCCCTCTTGGTTATAGTCTCCTTTTTGCTCATAGATTAATTTTTTTTCTGGTTTGTTGTATCTTGGCTTACCTTTAGGGGAAATTTGCCCGTCTTGCTGCTTCTTTTGCTTCCCTATCTGCCAGCTCGTTTCCTTCTTCCAATTCGGAGTTGATCTTCTGATGTGCCTTAATGTGCATGATCGCTACTTTCTCTGGCAACTGGACTGCTGCTAGAAGTGGCAGTACTTCTGATGCATCTTTAATATTTTTCCCTTGAGACTTCAGCAGTCCTCTCTCTTTCTAAATGGCTCTGTGAGCATGCACTACTCCAAATGCATACTTCGAGTCCGTGTATATGTTTATTTCTTTCCCTCTTGCCAATTCTAGGGCCCGAGTTAGAGCAATTATCTCGGCCTTCTGTGCAGAGGTATTTGTTGGCAGGGGCCCAGATGATATTACTTCCTTGCACGTTGGAACTGCCTAGCCGGCGTGCCGTTTTCCACTGATGATATAACTGCTTCCATCAGTAAACGAGACTTCTGCATTCTCGAGAGGGGTGTCCTTCGAGTCAGGGCAGCTGGAGTAGGTGGCTTCAATGGTCTCCAGGCAGTCATGTTCCACTGGTTCCCCTTGGTTTCTACTGAGGAAGGAGGCTGGATTGACAATGTTAGCCACTGCTATCTCTACATCATCTTGCTCCGCTATGATAGCTTGGTATCTCAGGAGCCGTTGTGGGGAAAGCCAATGCCCACCTTTTACCTCTAGCACTGCAGACACTGTGTGAGACACTAGCACAGTTCTTTTCTGGCCTAGGGTGAATTTGTGTGCCTCTTGGATGTTCAGGACGACTGCTGCAACAGCTCTGAGGCACCCAGGCCACCCTTTAGCTGCTGTATCCAATTGCTTAGAGAAGTAAGCCACTGCTCTCCGATATGGGCCCAGGTCCTGTGCTAGTATTCCTAAGGCGATTCCTTGCTTCTCATGGGAGAATAAAAGGAAAGGCTTACTCACGTCCGGCAATCTCAGGGCTGGAGCTGACATGAGGGCTTTTTTCAGCTGGTTGAAAGCTTGCGTAGCTTCCTTTGTCTCTTGGATGTTCCTGCTTTCAATTGCAATCAGTTCATAGAAGGGCTTAACAAACAGTCCGTAGTTATAGATCCATAACCTGCACCACCCTGTCATCCTCAGGAAAGTTCGTAGTTCCTTTACCGTCTGAGGTTTTGGGGTCTGGCATATTGCCTCCTTCCGGCTTTGGCCCAAGGTACGTTGTCTAGCACTGACTTCGTAACCCAGATAAGTTACTTTCTGTTTTACTACTTGGGCTTTTTTCTTTGATACTCGGTACCCTTGGAGCCCCAAAAAGTTCAAGAGGCTTATCGTCCAGGCCGTGCATGCTTCCCTTGTCCGTGTGGCTATCAGGATGTCATCTACGTACTCTAGCAACTTCCCTTCCTCTGGAGGGGCTTCTCAGGTCTCTAATTCTTTTGCAAGTTGTTCTCCAAACAAAGTGGGTGAGTTTTTGAATCCTTGTGGGAGTCTGGTCCATGTCAGTTGAGTTCTTCGCCCGCTCTTAGGATTTTCCCATTCAAATGCAAAAATTTTCTGGCTTCGTGGATAGGAAGGCAAAAGAAGGCATCTTTTAAATCTAAAACGGTAAACCAAGTTAGCTCGGGGGTTAAGCAAGTTAATAACGTGTAGGGATTGGCCACCACAGGATACAGATCCTCCGTGACCTTGTTTATGGCCCGCAGATCCTGTACTAACCGGTATGACCCATCAGGTTTACCAACTGGTAGGATAGGGGTATTAACACTTACATAACATAAGTTGGAACAAGGTATTATAGACAATATCATGGTCATCAATGGAAGCAATATTTGATGGAACTTTTTCAGTTCTGAGGGTTCGTAACTTGTGTTTGTCGGTGACAGCAGGGAAGCACAGTGAGGCTGCTTAACAGGGCAGGATGCATACATATACTTTCCTTCGTCTACATTCACTTAACTTTATTTTACTTACTCTTACACATAACAAAACAACCACAACAACAAGGTACCTTTTCTTTTTCAACACACCTATTACACTTGTAGGTGTCCCTGGCTAGTCCCAGTGTTCTTGGATACCCCTCAATCTAGCTGTGTGGTTCCCAACTCTAGATCCTGTCAGGCTTCTCTTCAAACTGGCAAAATTTTTACTCAATCTTGGGTGCTCTCAACAACCCAGCAAACTTAATTCTGGGTGCTCTTGGAATGTTAATCCCTCAACCCAGCAGGTTTGACTTAACCCTGGATGCTCTTGGAACATTAATCCCTCAATCCAGCAGGTTTGAATCAACCCTGGATGCTCTTGGAACATTAATCCCTCAATCCAGCAGGTTTGAATCAACCCTGGATGCTCTTGGAATATTAATCCCTCAATCCAGCAGGTTTGATCTTGGATGTTCTCGGGCATTCTTATCCCTCAATCCAGCAGAATTTTTAGGGGCCCCTCCTACACATTTTACCTTTTATTTTTCCCCAATAGATTATGCCAAGAAAACCCTCTTTTTACCTTTTAATTCATTTTTTTTTCTAATAAATTACATTTTACTCCCCCCCCCCCCCCCAAGGGGTCCCACTCTTTCTCTGAGACCCAGTCCCAGGGGGGTTCTCTCACTCTTTTTATTACTCGCTTCGTCTCTTTACTGGCCGCTTTTCTCGCGAAAAAGACGGAAACGCAGCATGGGAGACTGCCGCTCTCGCTTAGCAGGTCTGGGGTAACCAGCCCGCCTCTGTCACGATCCGCTTCTTCCGGGTGTCGTGATGGTTCTTTTCACCCATCCCAAAAGTGCAACAAAGGCAAACAACAAGGGACTATCAGTTAATCACAACAAATGCACCTTTAGTAGGGGCCAAAACAGTAAACGCGATAGTGGGGATCTGAAAGGAGATAAAAGGTTAGAGAGAGAAGAGGGATATGGGAATAGCTACCAACACAGGCGAGATCCTCAGTGCTCCGGACGATGGGGATCCGTCTCTCTTGTCGGGGGAGTCTTCGAAGTTCTGGCCGACTCGGGGCTCCAATTATAGTCCACAGAGGAGAGAGGGGGGGAACAAGTGTAATAATGAAAGTCCATTGTAATCGCCCCGAGGGAACGGGTGAGTCCACAGAAACCACCAAAGCAAGACGAATCCAATGAAGAATAAGTCCATTTGAATCACTGAAGGGAAACAGGTCATGTCATTAGTGGTCAGACCACCAATTTCCCCTCCTCCCTATAGCAGGGGTCTCAGTCTCAGTCCTTGGGAGGAGGGTTCTCATTCTTTCTTTGTCACAGTGGTAACGAGGCAGATGAGGGGTCTTCAGTGAAGGACCGCGAGAGTCACCCCAAAAGTTCATTGGGCTTAAGAACGGAGATTAGAAGCAGGCCGCGCATCAGGCTGTCCCGTGCTGGCTCCATGTCAGGTCTTTGCCAAGTCCTTGCCAACTCCTTGCCAAGTTCTTACCAGGCCTTGTTGGGAACAGCCAGCATGACGGTTCAGTGGTCCCACCTGCGCTGTGTCCTGTTCTAAGCCGGAACTACAGTGGGGGAAGGGATTCTTTCTTGTGGCAATCGGAAGGCAGAATGGAAAATGAGGGGCTTCTGACGGGCTCTTACACCACCCCGTGACTGACGATTGCCCTCGAAAGATCTTCATCAGCAGGATTCCATGGTGTCGTCGTGGAGTCTTCAGGACTCGTCAAGTGTTGGCAGCAGGTCCCAGGGAAAAGAGAAGAGGAAAAGGGAAAGAAAGAGAAAACGGGAAAACTAAAACAATCACAACATATTAGTAATCACAACAAATTATAATTAAACAATAAGCAAAATACAATTAGTAAATCAATAATAGTTATTTAAATAATAATCAATAGGAATCAATTAAACAATAAATTGACCAAATAATAAACCAGTATCATCAATATTAAACAGTAAAGTAATAAACCTAGTATAATCGATATTACTCAGTACAATTTTATAAACAATAAACAAAAATAATTAAAACAGCGATTAGAACAAATCATAAAAGAAAATGATGTAAAACATATCTTCTAACCTTATCATCTTCTTGTGTCTACTGTCCTGGGAACATCTCTAGTGTAAAGGATGTCGGCCAAGTGGTGTGCATTAATTATAGATGTTAATTTTGTTCATCGTTTCATCATTCTCCAATTTACAATAAGCAAGATTACTGATAAAACAAAACCAATCATAACTAAAATCAGAAGAACAACAATGGGATGACACAATTTCTTCAGGATACCGGTGGCGGTGGGTGACCACCCGAAAAGGGTATCCCACCACTTGTGCTCGGCATCACTTTTCACCCTTTCTACAACACGATGTATTTCTTGCACATGATGATGAACAGTTACCAGAGTTTTCTGTCCATTCCCCTTGATTTTTCCTAGGATCTCTATTAGATCTTGATGAAGTAATAATTGCTTTACCAGAGAAAGGTTCATCCCAATGGGAGTAGGCAGTAGCTTGTGAATCAACGTGAGATTGGATTCTAAAAGTTCATGTGAAGTAACTGGAGCTACAAAAGAAAAATCACATCCTGCAATTTTAGTAAAGTTGCAAGCACAAAAATGTGAATGATTTTTAGTAGCTACTACTGTACTTTCTATAAACACAGTATCCCAAGCGGTTCTGAAGCAGGCACACCCATTGTCTGTAGATACAAGGACTGTTTCAGAAGTCTCGTTAGGATGAATATCAAAATGACAGCTATTTTGTTCTGTCTCCAGACAAATATCTTGAGCTACAATTGCATTACCTTCACAGATAAACCCTAGTTGTTCTCAGATGGTACAGGACTCTAAATTGACAGTTTGCCATTTGTCATCAATTTGACGGGCCCATTCTCTATGTTCAGAAGGATAGAAAGTGGGTCCATCATGATTTAATCCTAGTGCAATGATAGGGAATATCAAATGCACCCAGGCATTTCTTATGGTCAACGCAAATGCTGTGGCTGTGTTTGTGTTAGGGTCATAGGTAAAATTCACTAAATTCCACCAGGATTGGAAATCTCTTTCAAAGTCAGTGGCACTGTCCCAGACTATTTTCCTCATTTCAGTGGGAAAAGTGCCTTCTTCACCTTCTCTTATAATTGAGGCAGCAACTGACTGCATCCATCATTGAGCCTGGATACGGCTAA
Organism: Vidua macroura; assembly: GCF_024509145.1. Classification (NCBI taxonomy): domain Eukaryota; kingdom Metazoa; phylum Chordata; class Aves; order Passeriformes; family Viduidae; genus Vidua; species Vidua macroura. The sequence continues at coordinate 135,221 of NC_071596.1, read as the reverse complement.
GAGCTAAGGAAACGTTGCTTTGTGTGGCATTAAGTGCATCAATGATCAATTTGCTATTATTTACATTTATCTTTTCCCAATTTGCTAGAACGTTTGATAGCAACCACTGATGTGTTCCCAAGGCTGATAAGGACGATTGCAGTGGTTGTTGTATTTTGGTTAAATCTTTAGTTGTGGAAGCCAATTTATTCATTCATACTTCTGAATCAATACTATTTAGGATTCCCAATCCTGTTCCCACAAGACCAGTTATGTCTCTTGGCAGCCGGTTTTTAGGAGGCTTCCACTGTCGCAGCCAGGTTGTCCAAGCCTGAAAAGAGGTCTGCAAAAAGGGTGAACAAGCTGGTTGTATTTCTCAGATATTGTTTTGCATCAGCAATTTGACTTGTTTAAGAGACCATAACAGATTAAACAATATCTGTTGTTGGCCAGTTTTCCTGATTCTATATGGTCCAATTTCAAAAATTTTCGGGCTAAGTGTGACCAGTGGTTGGGTGGTAGGTGTCACAACATTAACATCAAGTCCTACTCCAGTATTTGAATCAATACTTTCAACTTAAAAAAACAAAAACAAAACAAAAACAAAACAAAACAAAAAAAAAAGTGCTTCAGTATTTTTGGACCAAAACCAAACTACTTCTACAGTTTGTGTTCATGTGAAATTGTGCCAACAATCCTGTATGCTTGGCTGCGTACAAACCTTTTTGTGCTTCAAGAGATCCTTTCACTTTTTCTGCATGCTACCACAATTAGTTCAGACCACGGTCACTCAGCTGCTTTCTGGCCATGGGGTTGCGGTAGGATGCAGAAAAGTATTACCAGTTTTATCATGGATTAGGTGGTCTTCATGTCCCTCGGAGTTCTTCTGAGAAAGTAAACACAACAGAATTCTGCCGCCGAGAGGCAGAAAAGTTAGAATGATGGAATTATCCAGCATGTATTTGTCCAATGCTCTTTCCCTAGAGCACCAGAGGATTCCCATGCATATTTCTTCAGAGGGGGTTTTAGCACAAGTGCTACTAGTCCTATAGTAAGAGAGGTCCACCAGAACAGGTTGGCCAGGGTCATGAGCTGGATTATTAGGATCATTTGGTACAGAGCATAGGAGTCAGTGTAGATGCAGACCAAAGAGGAATTCTGTGCTTCTCGTTGAAAAACACTCCAGACAGCTATCAGCTCCCCACTGTGTGTACTACCTTCTCCCTCTGTAATCATTTGCTCACCAGAGGAAAAGTGGAGGGCTTCTGCCCTAGATTTCCATCCTTTTCCTTCCCCTTTAGCAAAAGCATCAGTAAACCAAGAGTTTGCTGATTGTTCGGGGCAGAAAGGAGGGGTTACTTTGATTACAGAGGCAGGTTTGTCCAAGCTCTCAGTTTCTTGGATTGCTAAAGTTTTTACAGCTCCTTCTGTCATTGAGAAGAAGTTACAGTAATGTTCAACCTGAGCATACCACTTTCTCACTGAGGCCCTCTGGGCCACCCCGTCAGGAGGGGGACTCCCACTAGTGACTGTCTTAATAACCTTGAAGGGGCCTCTCAATACAATTGGTTGTTTTTGTGCAATTTTTTCTACTTCTAGGAAAGCTAAGATAACCATCAACAATCCTTTTTCCCAGGTAGTGTATCTTTTCTCAGCATCTTTGGAACCACGGGAATCAAAACCAACAGGTCTTGTCGGAGCCTCAGGACCCCGCTGCCATATGTGTACTGACAGCCCTGAGGAGGCAAATGCCCATTCCACCTGGAAAGGATCTGTAGGATGGATAGGGCCCAGTGCTTGATGAGCTGTTGCTTCAAAAATCAGCAATTGCAATGCTGACTCCTGAGAAAGACTCCAATCCCATTTCACCCCTTTCCTCAACAAGTCATAAAGGGGAACAAATGGGTCGTTCCAGTGACTAGGAAATCTGTCTGGTCTTTCTACAGGAGATACAGCTGCTATCGTTTTTGGAAGGAGAATTGCTGTAGGTTTGAGTGATTCTGGAAGCCCACAAATTCAAGGGGTCATTATCTTGGGCTTCACAGGTAATTGCATCAGGGATTCAAAGCCAGGAATTCATTTCTTTTTGTGAGTCATTTGCAGGCAAGCAGCTTTGTGCACATTTTCCAAGAGCTGGTCGGGGGTACTAATTCTAGCTATGGGATCTCCCCTTTCCAAGGGGCTTGTTCCCCCGGCCCAAAAAGCTGCACGCTGTGTCAGGGACCATGTGTCACCTTTCTCTCCTGTTGTTAAGAAGACACCATGTCCCCAATACCCACTGGCTTCCTGTTCAGTGAATTGAATTTGATCACCACCAGTGAGGGACACCCGGAAAACATATTCTGTTTCTGATTCATGTGGAGGCTGTCCGTATTCCCTTTTAAGCTTAGCTAGCTCGGTGGCCGTGTTTAGTTGTGATGGTATGCGTTTGGTTGTGATGTGAGGTTCCAGATCATCATCACTGAGATAGTTCTACTCTGTTTTAATCAAGGGTCTCAAGTGATGGCAGCAATGTTCCCCACAATTACTTGCTGCTTCAAGTTCTTGATGAGGATAGATTTGTTTAATGTGAGGAGTTTCCTTCTCCTCAAGCTCTGTAGAGGAATCAGCATGATGTGATTTGTTAATATGTTCCTCTGTTAAGGCAGCTCGCAATGCATAGATCACATTTTTTTGCTTCATAGAACTGTTTTTGCAAAATTTCAACTAGATTTTGAAGGGAGTCTATTATAGCATGTTCCTCACTTCTTCGCTCGAAGCCATTTTCTATAGCTGCCATAAGACAAGCTCCCAAAACTGAGCAGAAGATAGTTTTATTTTTGCCCAGTTTGAATTTTGTTTCATGTTGTAATGAACACACTCTATCAATAACATTTTCTAAGTTCAACCAATTACTCTGTGCCCATTTTTCTCCTTCTGTAGAAGGTTTGGCATTGTGTTTGGCTAGTAGTGCATAAAATTCAGCTTTAATTTCAAGGCTAAGATTGTCACTCATTTTGGGAAGGGACCAAAACCACGACAGGGAGCTACAAACTTAAGTTCCACAAAACTACACAGCCCTCGCTGTGTCGCCCTTCGCTTCCCTGGCTGGGTGAAAGGACAATAATCTGCCTGGGAGGCTCTGCTTAGTTGCTTCAAGTTGTCCCTTCCTTCCCAGACCACATACACACAACAACAACAAAACAACAGTGTCCCGCCCTTTGCACTAAGGGATCCTTTATGAATTGCCAAAGACAGTATGGGTGCCTTTTCAGCTGCAACCCTTCTGTCTAGACAGAAATCCTGTCCGTGACGCCAATTTTAATGTCACGATCCGTTTCTTGCGGGGTGTCGTGATGGTTCTTTTCACCCATCCCAAAAGTGCAACAAAGGCAAACAACAAGGGACTATCAGTTAATCACAACAAATGCACCTTTAGTAGGGGCCAAAACAGTAAACGCGATAGTGGGGATCTGAAAGGAGATAAAAGGTTAGAGAGAGAAGAGGGATATGGGAATAGCTACCAACACAGGCGAGATCCTCAGTGCTCCGGACGATGGGGATCCGTCTGTCGTGTCGGGGGAGTCTTCGAAGTTCTGGCCGACTCGGGGCTCCAATTATAGTCCACAGAGGAGAGAGGGGGGGAACAAGTGTAATAATGAAAGTCCATTGTAATCGCCCCGAGGGAACGGGTGAGTCCACAGAAACCACCAAAGCAAGACGAATCCAATGAAGAATAAGTCCATTTGAATCACTGAAGGGAAACAGGTCATGTCATTAGTGGTCAGACCACCAATTTCCCCTCCTCCCTATAGCAGGGGTCTCAGTCTCAGTCCTTGGGAGGAGGGTTCTCATTCTTTCTTTGTCACAGTGGTAACGAGGCAGATGAGGGGTCTTCAGTGAAGGACCGCGAGAGTCACCCCAAAAGTTCATTGGGCTTAAGAACGGAGATTAGAAGCAGGCCGCGCATCAGGCTGTCCCGTGCTGGCTCCATGTCAGGTCTTTGCCAAGTCCTTGCCAACTCCTTGCCAAGTTCTTACCAGGCCTTGTTGGGAACAGCCAGCATGACGGTTCAGTGGTCCCACCTGCGCTGTGTCCTGTTCTAAGCCGGAACTACAGTGGGGGAAGGGATTCTTTCTTGTGGCAATCGGAAGGCAGAATGGAAAATGAGGGGCTTCTGACGGGCTCTTACACCACCCCGTGACTGACGATTGCCCTCGAAAGATCTTCATCAGCAGGATTCCATGGTGTCGTCGTGGAGTCTTCAGGACTCGTCAAGTGTTGGCAGCAGGTCCCAGGGAAAAGAGAAGAGGAAAAGGGAAAGAAAGAGAAAACGGGAAAACTAAAACAATCACAACATATTAGTAATCACAACAAATTATAATTAAACAATAAGCAAAATACAATTAGTAAATCAATAATAGTTATTTAAATAATAATCAATAGGAATCAATTAAACAATAAATTGATCAAATAATAAACCAGTATCATCAATATTAAACAGTAAAGTAATAAACCTAGTATAATCGATATTACTCAGTACAATTTTATAAACAATAAACAAAAATAATTAAAACAGCGATTAGAACAAATCATAAAAGAAAATGATGTAAAACATATCTTCTAACCTTATCATCTTCTTGTGTCTACTGTCCTGGGAACATCTCTAGTGTAAAGGATGTCGGCCAAGTGGTGTGCATTAATTATAGATGTTAATTTTGTTCATCGTTTCATCATTCTCCAATTTACAATAAGCAAGATTACTGATAAAACAAAACCAATCATAACTAAAATCAGAAGAACAACAATGGGATGACACAATTTCTTCAGGATACCGGTGGCGGTGGGTGACCACCCGAAAAGGGTATCCCACCACTTGTGCTCGGCATCACTTTTCACCCTTTCTACAACACGATGTATTTCTTGCACATGATGATGAACAGTTACCAGAGTTTTCTGTCCATTCCCCTTGATTTTTCCTAGGATCTCTATTAGATCTTGATGAAGTAATAATTGCTTTACCAGAGAAAGGTTCATCCCAATGGGAGTAGGCAGTAGCTTGTGAATCAACGTGAGATTGGATTCTAAAAGTTCATGTGAAGTAACTGGAGCTACAAAAGAAAAATCACATCCTGCAATTTTAGTAAAGTTGCAAGCACAAAAATGTGAATGATTTTTAGTAGCTACTACTGTACTTTCTATAAACACAGTATCCCAAGCGGTTCTGAAGCAGGCACACCCATTGTCTGTAGATACAAGGACTGTTTCAGAAGTCTCGTTAGGATGAATATCAAAATGACAGCTATTTTGTTCTGTCTCCAGACAAATATCTTGAGCTACAATTGCATTACCTTCACAGATAAACCCTAGTTGTTCTCAGATGGTACAGGACTCTAAATTGACAGTTTGCCATTTGTCATCAATTTGACGGGCCCATTCTCTATGTTCAGAAGGATAGAAAGTGGGTCCATCATGATTTAATCCTAGTGCAATGATAGGGAATATCAAATGCACCCAGGCATTTCTTATGGTCAACGCAAATGCTGTGGCTGTGTTTGTGTTAGGGTCATAGGTAAAATTCACTAAATTCCACCAGGATTGGAAATCTCTTTCAAAGTCAGTGGCACTGTCCCAGACTATTTTCCTCATTTCAGTGGGAAAAGTGCCTTCTTCACCTTCTCTTATAATTGAGGCAGCAACTGACTGCATCCATCATTGAGCCTGGATACGGCTAAGAGCTAAGGAAACGTTGCTTTGTGTGGCATTAAGTGCATCAATGATCAATTTGCTATTATTTACATTTATCTTTTCCCAATTTGCTAGAACGTTTGATAGCAACCACTGATGTGTTCCCAAGGCTGATAAGGACGATTGCAGTGGTTGTTGTATTTTGGTTAAATCTTTAGTTGTGGAAGCCAATTTATTCATTCATACTTCTGAATCAATACTATTTAGGATTCCCAATCCTGTTCCCACAAGACCAGTTATGTCTCTTGGCACGCGGTTTTTAGGAGGCTTCCACTGTCGCAGCCAGGTTGTCCAAGCCTGAAAAGAGGTCTGCAAAAAGGGTGAACAAGCTGGTTGTATTTCTCAGATATTGTTTTGCATCAGCAATTTGACTTGTTTAAGAGACCATAACAGATTAAACAATATCTGTTGTTGGCCAGTTTTCCTGATTCTATATGGTCCAATTTCAAAAATTTTCGGGCTAAGTGTGACCAGTGGTTGGGTGGTAGGTGTCACAACATTAACATCAAGTCCTACTCCAGTATTTGAATCAATACTTTCAACTTAAAAAACAAAAACAAAAACAAAAACAAAACAAAACAAAAAAAAAGTGCTTCAGTATTTTTGGACCAAAACCAAACTACTTCTACAGTTTGTGTTCATGTGAAATTGTGCCAACAATCCTGTATGCTTGGCTGCGTACAAACCTTTTTGTGCTTCAAGAGATCCTTTCACTTTTTCTGCATGCTACCACAATTAGTTCAGACCACGGTCACTCAGCTGCTTTCTGGCCATGGGGTTGCGGTAGGATGCAGAAAAGTATTACCAGTTTTATCATGGATTAGGTGGTCTTCATGTCCCTCGGAGTTCTTCTGAAAAAGTAAACACAACAGAATTCTGCCGCCGAGAGGCAGAAAAGTTAGAATGATGGAATTATCCAGCATGTATTTGTCCAATGCTCTTTCCCTAGAGCACCAGAGGATTCCCATGCATATTTCTTCAGAGGGGGTTTTAGCACAAGTGCTACTTAGTCCTATAGTAAGAGAGGTCCACCAGAACAGGTTGGCCAGGGTCATGAGCTGGATTATTGGGATCATTTGGTACAGAGCATAGGAGTCAGTGTAGATGCAGACCAAAGAGGAATTCTGTGCTTCTCGTTGAAAAACACTCCAGACAGCTATCAGCTCCCCACTGTGTGTACTACCTTCTCCCTCTGTAATCATTTGCTCACCAGAGGAAAAGTGGAGGGCTTCTGCCCTAGATTTCCATCCTTTTCCTTCCCCTTTAGCAAAAGCATCAGTAAACCAAGAGTTTGCTGATTGTTCGGGGCAGAAAGGAGGGGTTACTTTGATTACAGAGGCAGGTTTGTCCAAGCTCTCAGTTTCTTGGATTGCTAAAGTTTTTACAGCTCCTTCTGTCATTGAGAAGAAGTTACAGTAATGTTCAACCTGAGCATACCACTTTCTCACTGAGGCCCTCTGGGCCACCCCGTCAGGAGGGGGACTCCCACTAGTGACTGTCTTAATAACCTTGAAGGGGCCTCTCAATACAATTGGTTGTTTTTGTGCAATTTTTTCTACTTCTAGGAAAGCTAAGATAACCATCAACAATCCTTTTTCCCAGGTAGTGTATCTTTTCTCAGCATCTTTGGAACCACGGGAATCAAAACCAACAGGTCTTGTCGGAGCCTCAGGACCCCGCTGCCATATGTGTACTGACAGCCCTGAGGAGGCAAATGCCCATTCCACCTGGAAAGGATCTGTAGGATGGATAGGGCCCAGTGCTTGATGAGCTGTTGCTTCAAAAATCAGCAATTGCAATGCTGACTCCTGAGAAAGACTCCAATCCCATTTCACCCCTTTCCTCAACAAGTCATAAAGGGGAACAAATGGGTCGTTCCAGTGACTAGGAAATCTGTCTGGTCTTTCTACAGGAGATACAGCTGCTATCGTTTTTGGAAGGAGAATTGCTGTAGGTTTGAGTGATTCTGGAAGCCCACAAATTCAAGGGGTCATTATCTTGGGCTTCACAGGTAATTGCATCAGGGATTCAAAGCCAGGAATTCATTTCTTTTGGTGAGTCATTTGCAGGCAAGCAGCTTTGTGCACATTTTCCAAGAGCTGGTCGGGGGTACTAATTCTAGCTATGGGATCTCCCCTTTCCAAGGGGCTTGTTCCCCCGGCCCAAAAAGCTGCACGCTGTGTCAGGGACCATGTGTCACCTTTCTCTCCTGTTGTTAAGAAGACACCATGTCCCCAATACCCACTGGCTTCCTGTTCAGTGAATTGAATTTGATCACCACCAGTGAGGGACACCCGGAAAACATATTCTGTTTCTGATTCATGTGGAGGCTGTCCGTATTCCCTTTTAAGCTTAGCTAGCTCGGTGGCCGTGTTTAGTTGTGATGGTATGCGTTTGGTTGTGATGTGAGGTTCCAGATCATCATCACTGAGATAGTTCTACTCTGTTTTAATCAAGGGTCTCAAGTGATGGCAGCAATGTTCCCCACAATTACTTGCTGCTTCAAGTTCTTGATGAGGATAGATTTGTTTAATGTGAGGAGTTTCCTTCTCCTCAAGCTCTGTAGAGGAATCAGCATGATGTGATTTGTTAATATGTTCCTCTGTTAAGGCAGCTCGCAATGCATAGATCACATTTTTTTGCTTCATAGAACTGTTTTTGCAAAATTTCAACTAGATTTTGAAGGGAGTCTATTATAGCATGTTCCTCACTTCTTCGCTCGAAGCCATTTTCTATAGCTGCCATAAGACAAGCTCCCAAAACTGAGCAGAAGATAGTTTTATTTTTGCCCAGTTTGAATTTTGTTTCATGTTGTAATGAACACACTCTATCAATAACATTTTCTAAGTTCAACCAATTACTCTGTGCCCATTTTTCTCCTTCTGTAGAAGGTTTGGCATTGTGTTTGGCTAGTAGTGCATAAAATTCAGCTTTAATTTCAAGGCTAAGATTGTCACTCATTTTGTGAAGGGACCAAAACCACGACAGGGAGCTACAAACTTAAGTTCCACAAAACTACACAGCCCTCGCTGTGTCGCCCTTCGCTTCCCTGGCTGGGTGAAAGGACAATAATCTGCCTGGGAGGCTCTGCTTAGTTGCTTCAAGTTGTCCCTTCCTTCCCAGACCACATACACACAACAACAACAAAACAACAGTGTCCCGCCCTTTGCACTAAGGGATCCTTTATGAATTGCCAAAGACAGTATGGGTGCCTTTTCAGCTGCAACCCTTCTGGCTAGACAGAAATCCTGTCCGTGACGCCAATTTTAATGTCACGATCCGTTTCTTGCGGGGTGTCGTGATGGTTCTTTTCACCCATCCCAAAAGTGCAACAAAGGCAAACAACAAGGGACTATCAGTTAATCACAACAAATGCACCTTTAGTAGGGGCCAAAACAGTAAACGCGATAGTGGGGATCTGAAAGGAGATAAAAGGTTAGAGAGAGAACAGGGCTATGGGAATAGCTACCAACACAGGCGAGATCCTCAGTGCTCCGGACGATGGGGATCCGTCTGTCGTGTCGGGGGAGTCTTCGAAGTTCTGGTCGACTCGGGGCTCCAATTATAGTCCACAGAGGAGAGAGGGGGGGAACAAGTGTAATAATGAAAGTCCATTGTAATCGCCCCGAGGGAACGGGTGAGTCCACAGAAACCACCAAAGCAAGACGAATCCAATGAAGAATAAGTCCATTTGAATCACTGAAGGGAAACAGGTCATGTCATTAGTGGTCAGACCACCAATTTCCCCTCCTCCCTATAGCAGGGGTCTCAGTCTCAGTCCTTGGGAGGAGGGTTCTCATTCTTTCTTTGTCACAGTGGTAACGAGGCAGATGAGGGGTCTTCAGTGAAGGACCGCGAGAGTCACCCCAAAAGTTCATTGGGCTTAAGAACGGAGATTAGAAGCAGGCCGCGCATCAGGCTGTCCCGTGCTGGCTCCATGTCAGGTCTTTGCCAAGTCCTTGCCAACTCCTTGCCAAGTTCTTACCAGGCCTTGTTGGGAACAGCCAGCATGACGGTTCAGTGGTCCCACCTGCGCTGTGTCCTGTTCTAAGCCGGAACTACAGTGGGGGAAGGGATTCTTTCTTGTGGCAATCGGAAGGCAGAATGGAAAATGAGGGGCTTCTGACGGGCTCTTACACCACCCCGTGACTGACGATTGCCCTCGAAAGATCTTCATCAGCAGGATTCCATGGTGTCGTCGTGGAGTCTTCAGGACTCGTCAAGTGTTGGCAGCACGTCCCAGGGAAAAGAGAAGAGGAAAAGGGAAAGAAAGCGAAAACGGGAAAACTAAAACAATCACAACATATTAGTAATCACAACAAATTATAATTAAACAATAAGCAAAATACAATTAGTAAATCAATAATAGTTATTTAAATAATAATCAATAGGAATCAATTAAACAATAAATTGATCAAATAATAAACCAGTATCATCAATATTAAACAGTAAAGTAATAAACCTAGTATAATCGATATTACTCAGTACAATTTTATAAACAATAAACAAAAATAATTAAAACAGCGATTAGAACAAATCATAAAAGAAAATGATGTAAAACATATCTTCTAACCTTATCATCTTCTTGTGTCTACTGTCCTGGGAACATCTCTAGTGTAAAGGATGTCGGCCAAGTGGTGTGCATTAATTATAGATGTTAATTTTGTTCATCGTTTCATCATTCTCCAATTTACAATAAGCAAGATTACTGATAAAACAAAACCAATCATAACTAAAATCAGAAGAACAACAATGGGATGACACAATTTGTTCAGGATACCGGTGGCGGTGGGTGACCACCCGAAAAGGGTATCCCACCACTTGTGCTCGGCATCACTTTTCACCCTTTCTACAACACGATGTATTTCTTGCACATGATGATGAACAGTTGCCAGAGTTTTCTGTCCATTCCCCTTGATTTTTCCTAGGATCTCTATTAGATCTTGATGAAGTAATAATTGCTTTACCAGAGAAAGGTTCATCCCAATGGGAGTAGGCAGTAGCTTGTGAATCAACGTGAGATTGGATTCTAAAAGTTCATGTGAAGTAACTGGAGCTACAAAAGAAAAATCACATCCTGCAATTTTAGTAAAGTTGCAAGCACAAAAATTGGAATGATTTTTAGTAGCTACTACTGTACTTTCTATAAACACAGTATCCCAAGCGGTTCTGAAGCAGGCACACCCATTGTCTGTAGATACAAGGACTGTTTCAGAAGTCTCGTTAGGATGAATATCAAAATGACAGCTATTTTGTTCTGTCTCCAGACAAATATCTTGAGCTACAATTGCATTACCTTCACAGATAAACCCTAGTTGTTCTCAGATGGTACAGGACTCTAAATTGACAGTTTGCCATTTGTCATCAATTTGACGGGCCCATTCTCTATGTTCAGAAGGATAGAAAGTGGGTCCATCATGATTTAATCCTAGTGCAATGATAGGGAATATCAAATGCACCGAGGCATTTCTTATGGTCAACGCAAATGCTGTGGCTGTGTTTGTGTTAGGGTCATAGGTAAAATTCACTAAATTCCACCAGGATTGGAAATCTCTTTCAAAGTCAGTGGCACTGTCCCAGACTATTTTCCTCATTTCAGTGGGAAAAGTGCCTTCTTCACCTTCTCTTATAATTGAGGCAGCAACTGACTGCATCCATCATTGAGCCTGGATACGGCTAAGAGCTAAGGAAACGTTGCTTTGTGTGGCATTAAGTGCATCAATGATCAATTTGCTATTATTTATCTTTTCCCAATTTGCTAGAATGTTTGATAGCAACCACTGATGTGTTCCCAAGGCTGATAAGGACGATTGCAGTGGTTGTTGTATTTTGGTTAAATCTTTAGTTGTGGAAGCCAATTTATTCATTCATACTTCTGAATCAATACTATTTAGGATTCCCAATCCTGTTCCCACAAGACCAGTTATGTCTCTTGGCACGCGGTTTTTAGGAGGCTTCCACTGTCGCAGCCAGGTTGTCCAAGCCTGAAAAGAGGTCTGCAAAAAGGGTGAACAAGCTGGTTGTATTTCTCAGATATTGTTTTGCATCAGCAATTTGACTTGTTTAAGAGACCATAACAGATTAAACAATATCTGTTGTTGGCCAGTTTTCCTGATTATACATGGTCCAATTTCAAAAATTTTCGGGCTAAGTGTAACCAGTGGTTGGGTGGTAGGTGTCACAACATTAACATCAAGTCCTACTCCAGTATTTGAATCAATACTTTCAACTTAAAAAACAAAAACAAAAACAAAAACAAAACAAAACAAAAAAAAAGTGCTTCAGTATTTTTGGACCAAAACCAAACTACTTCTACAGTTTGTGTTCATGTGAAATTGTGCCAACAATCCTGTATGCTTGGCTGTGTACAAACCTTTTTGTGCTTCAAGAGATCCTTTCACTTTTTCTGCATGCTACCACAATTAGTTCAGACCACGGTCACTCAGCTGCTTTCTGGCCATGGGGTTGCGGTAGGATGCAGAAAAGTATTACCAGTTTTATCATGGATTAGGTGGTCTTCATGTCCCTCGGAGTTCTTCTGAGAAAGTAAACACAACAGAATTCTGCCGCCGAGAGGCAGAAAAGTTAGAATGATGGAATTATCCAGCATGTATTTGTCCAATGCTCTTTCCCTAGAGCACCAGAGGATTCCCATGCATATTTCTTCAGAGGGGGTTTTAGCACAAGTGCTACTAGTCCTATAGTAAGAGAGGTCCACCAGAACAGGTTGGCCAGGGTCATGAGCTGGATTATTAGGATCATTTGGTACAGAGCATAGGAGTCAGTGTAGATGCAGACCAAAGAGGAATTCTGTGCTTCTCGTTGAAAAACACTCCAGACAGCTATCAGCTCCCCACTGTGTGTACTACCTTCTCCCTCTGTAATCATTTGCTCACCAGAGGAAAAGTGGAGGGCTTCTGCCCTAGATTTCCATCCTTTTCCTTCCCCTTTAGCAAAAGCATCAGTAAACCAAGAGTTTGCTGATTGTTCGGGGCAGAAAGGAGGGGTTACTTTGATTACAGAGGCAGGTTTGTCCAAGCTCTCAGTTTCTTGGATTGCTAAAGTTTTTACAGCTCCTTCTGTCATTGAGAAGAAGTTACAGTAATGTTCAACCTGAGCATACCACTTTCTCACTGAGGCCCTCTGGGCCACCCCGTCAGGAGGGGGACTCCCACTAGTGACTGTCTTAATAACCTTGAAGGGGCCTCTCAATACAATTGGTTGTTTTTGTGCAATTTTTTCTACTTCTAGGAAAGCTAAGATAACCATCAACAATCCTTTTTCCCAGGTAGTGTATCTTTTCTCAGCATCTTTGGAACCACGGGAATCAAAACCAACAGGTCTTGTCGGAGCCTCAGGACCCCGCTGCCATATGTGTACTGACAGCCCTGAGGAGGCAAATGCCCATTCCACCTGGAAAGGATCTGTAGGATGGATAGGGCCCAGTGCTTGATGAGCTGTTGCTTCAAAAATCAGCAATTGCAATGCTGACTCCTGAGAAAGACTCCAATCCCATTTCACCCCTTTCCTCAACAAGCCATAAAGGGGAACAAATGGGTCGTTCCAGTGACTAGGAAATCTGTCTGGTCTTTCTACAGGAGATACAGCTGCTATCGTTTTTGGAAGGAGAATTGCTGTAGGTTTGAGTGATTCTGGAAGCCCACAAATTCAAGGGGTCATTATCTTGGGCTTCACAGGTAATTGCATCAGGGATTCAAAGCCAGGAATTCATTTCTTTTGGTGAGTCATTTGCAGGCAAGCAGCTTTGTGCACATTTTCCAAGAGCTGGTCGGGGGTACTAATTCTAGCTATGGGATCTCCCCTTTCCAAGGGGCTTGTTCCCCCGGCCCAAAAAGCTGCACGCTGTGTCAGGGACCATGTGTCACCTTTCTCTCCTGTTGTTAAGAAGACACCATGTCCCCAATACCCACTGGCTTCCTGTTCAGTGAATTGAATTTGATCACCACCAGTGAGGGACACCCGGAAAACATATTCTGTTTCTGATTCATGTGGAGGCTGTCCGTATTCCCTTTTAAGCTTAGCTAGCTCGGTGGCCGTGTTTAGTTGTGATGGTATGCGTTTGGTTGTGATGTGAGGTTCCAGATCATCATCACTGAGATAGTTCTACTCTGTTTTAATCAAGGGTCTCAAGTGATGGCAGCAATGTTCCCCACAATTACTTGCTGCTTCAAGTTCTTGATGAGGATAGATTTGTTTAATGTGAGGAGTTTCCTTCTCCTCAAGCTCTGTAGAGGAATCAGCATGATGGGATTTGTTAATATGTTCCTCTGTTAAGGCAGCTCGCAATGCATAGATCACATTTTTTTGCTTCATAGAACTGTTTTTGCAAAATTTCAACTAGATTTTGAAGGGAGTCTATTATAGCATGTTCCTCACTTCTTCGCTCGAAGCCATTTTCTATAGCTGCCATAAGACAAGCTCCCAAAACTGAGCAGAAGATAGTTTTATTTTTGCCCAGTTTGAATTTTGTTTCATGTTGTAATGAACACACTCTATCAATAACATTTTCTAAGTTCAACCAATTACTCTGTGCCCATTTTTCTCCTTCTGTAGAAGGTTTGGCATTGTGTTTGGCTAGTAGTGCATAAAATTCAGCTTTAATTTCAAGGCTAAGATTGTCACTCATTTTGTGAAGGGACCAAAACCACGACAGGGAGCTACAAACTTAAGTTCCACAAAACTACACAGCCCTCGCTGTGTCGCCCTTCGCTTCCCTGGCTGGGTGAAAGGACAATCATCTGCCTGGGAGGCTCTGCTTAGTTGCTTCAAGTTGTCCCTTCCTTCCCAGACCACATACACACAACAACAACAAAACAACAGTGTCCCGCCCTTTGCACTAAGGGATCCTTTATGAATTGCCAAAGACAGTATGGGTGCCTTTTCAGCTGCAACCCTTCTGGCTAGACAGAAATCCTGTCCGTGACGCCAATTTTAATGTCACGATCCGTTTCTTGCGGGGTGTCGTGATGGTTCTTTTCACCCATCCCAAAAGTGCAACAAAGGCAAACAACAAGGGACTATCAGTTAATCACAACAAATGCACCTTTAGTAGGGGCCAAAACAGTAAACGCGATAGTGGGGATCTGAAAGGAGATAAAAGGTTAGAGAGAGAAGAGGGATATGGGAATAGCTACCAACACAGGCGAGATCCTCAGTGCTCCGGACGATGGGGATCCGTCTGTCGTGTCGGGGGAGTCTTCGAAGTTCTGGCCGACTCGGGGCTCCAATTATAGTCCACAGAGGAGAGAGGGGGGGAACAAGTGTAATAATGAAAGTCCATTGTAATCGCCCCGAGGGAACGGGTGAGTCCACAGAAACCACCAAAGCAAGACGAATCCAATGAAGAATAAGTCCATTTGAATCACTGAAGGGAAACAGGTCATGTCATTAGTGGTCAGACCACCAATTTCCCCTCCTCCCTATAGCAGGGGTCTCAGTCTCAGTCCTTGGGAGGAGGGTTCTCATTCTTTCTTTGTCACAGTGGTAACGAGGCAGATGAGGGGTCTTCAGTGAAGGACCGCGAGAGTCACCCCAAAAGTTCATTGGGCTTAAGAACGGAGATTAGAAGCAGGCCGCGCATCAGGCTGTCCCGTGCTGGCTCCATGTCAGGTCTTTGCCAAGTCCTTGCCAACTCCTTGCCAAGTTCTTACCAGGCCTTGTTGGGAACAGCCAGCATGACGGTTCAGTGGTCCCACCTGCGCTGTGTCCTGTTCTAAGCCGGAACTACAGTGGGGGAAGGGATTCTTTCTTGTGGCAATCGGAAGGCAGAATGGAAAATGAGGGGCTTCTGACGGGCTCTTACACCACCCCGTGACTGACGATTGCCCTCGAAAGATCTTCATCAGCAGGATTCCATGGTGTCGTCGTGGAGTCTTCAGGACTCGTCAAGTGTTGGCAGCAGGTCCCAGGGAAAAGAGAAGAGGAAAAGGGAAAGAAAGAGAAAACGGGAAAACTAAAACAATCACAACATATTAGTAATCACAACAAATTATAATTAAACAATAAGCAAAATACAATTAGTAAATCAATAATAGTTATTTAAATAATAATCAATAGGAATCAATTAAACAATAAATTGATCAAATAATAAACCAGTATCATCAATATTAAACAGTAAAGTAATAAACCTAGTATAATCGATATTACTCAGTACAATTTTATAAACAATAAACAAAAATAATTAAAACAGCGATTAGAACAAATCATAAAAGAAAATGATGTAAAACATATCTTCTAACCTTATCATCTTCTTGTGTCTACTGTCCTGGGAACATCTCTAGTGTAAAGGATGTCGGCCAAGTGGTGTGCATTAATTATAGATGTTAATTTTGTTCATCGTTTCATCATTCTCCAATTTACAATAAGCAAGATTACTGATAAAACAAAACCAATCATAACTAAAATCAGAAGAACAACAATGGGATGACACAATTTCTTCAGGATACCGGTGGCGGTGGGTGACCACCCGAAAAGGGTATCCCACCACTTGTGCTCGGCATCACTTTTCACCCTTTCTACAACACGATGTATTTCTTGCACATGATGATGAACAGTTACCAGAGTTTTCTGTCCATTCCCCTTGATTTTTCCTAGGATCTCTATTAGATCTTGATGAAGTAATAATTGCTTTACCAGAGAAAGGTTCATCCCAATGGGAGTAGGCAGTAGCTTGTGAATCAACGTGAGATTGGATTCTAAAAGTTCATGTGAAGTAACTGGAGCTACAAAAGAAAAATCACATCCTGCAATTTTAGTAAAGTTGCAAGCACAAAAATGTGAATGATTTTTAGTAGCTACTACTGTACTTTCTATAAACACAGTATCCCAAGCGGTTCTGAAGCAGGCACACCCATTGTCTGTAGATACAAGGACTGTTTCAGAAGTCTCGTTAGGATGAATATCAAAATGACAGCTATTTTGTTCTGTCTCCAGACAAATATCTTGAGCTACAATTGCATTACCTTCACAGATAAACCCTAGTTGTTCTCAGATGGTACAGGACTCTAAATTGACAGTTTGCCATTTGTCATCAATTTGACGGGCCCATTCTCTATGTTCAGAAGGATAGAAAGTGGGTCCATCATGATTTAATCCTAGTGCAATGATAGGGAATATCAAATGCACCCAGGCATTTCTTATGGTCAACGCAAATGCTGTGGCTGTGTTTGTGTTAGGGTCATAGGTAAAATTCACTAAATTCCACCAGGATTGGAAATCTCTTTCAAAGTCAGTGGCACTGTCCCAGACTATTTTCCTCATTTCAGTGGGAAAAGTGCCTTCTTCACCTTCTCTTATAATTGAGGCAGCAACTGACTGCATCCATCATTGAGCCTGGATACGGCTAAGAGCTAAGGAAACGTTGCTTTGTGTGGCATTAAGTGCATCAATGATCAATTTGCTATTATTTACATTTATCTTTTCCCAATTTGCTAGAATGTTTGATAGCAACCACTGATGTGTTCCCAAGGCTGATAAGGACGATTGCAGTGGTTGTTGTATTTTGGTTAAATCTTTAGTTGTGGAAGCCAATTTATTCATTCATACTTCTGAATCAATACTATTTAGGATTCCCAATCCTGTTCCCACAAGACCAGTTATGTCTCTTGGCACGCGGTTTTTAGGAGGCTTCCACTGTCGCAGCCAGGTTGTCCAAGCCTGAAAAGAGGTCTGCAAAAAGGGTGAACAAGCTGGTTGTATTTCTCAGATATTGTTTTGCATCAGCAATTTGACTTGTTTAAGAGACCATAACAGATTAAACAATATCTGTTGTTGGCCAGTTTTCCTGATTCTATATGGTCCAATTTCAAAAATTTTCGGGCTAAGTGTAACCAGTGGTTGGGTGGTAGGTGTCACAACATTAACATCAAGTCCTACTCCAGTATTTGAATCAATACTTTCAACTTAAAAAACAAAAACAAAAACAAAACCAAACCAAAACAAAAAAAAAGTGCTTCAGTATTTTTGGACCAAAACCAAACTACTTCTACAGTTTGTGTTCATGTGAAATTGTGCCAACAATCCTGTATGCTTGGCTGCGTACAAACCTTTTTGTGCTTCAAGAGATCCTTTCACTTTTTCTGCATGCTACCACAATTAGTTCAGACCACGGTCACTCAGCTGCTTTCTGGCCATGGGGTTGCGGTAGGATGCAGAAAAGTATTACCAGTTTTATCATGGATTAGGTGGTCTTCATGTCCCTCGGAGTTCTTCTGAAAAAGTAAACACAACAGAATTCTGCCGCCGAGAGGCAGAAAAGTTAGAATGATGGAATTATCCAGCATGTATTTGTCCAATGCTCTTTCCCTAGAGCACCAGAGGATTCCCATGCATATTTCTTCAGAGGGGGTTTTAGCACAAGTGCTACTTAGTCCTATAGTAAGAGAGGTCCACCAGAACAGGTTGGCCAGGGTCATGAGCTGGATTATTGGGATCATTTGGTACAGAGCATAGGAGTCAGTGTAGATGCAGACCAAAGAGGAATTCTGTGCTTCTCGTTGAAAAACACTCCAGACAGCTATCAGCTCCCCACTGTGTGTACTACCTTCTCCCTCTGTAATCATTTGCTCACCAGAGGAAAAGTGGAGGGCTTCTGCCCTAGATTTCCATCCTTTTCCTTCCCCTTTAGCAAAAGCATCAGTAAACCAAGAGTTTGCTGATTGTTCGGGGCAGAAAGGAGGGGTTACTTTGATTACAGAGGCAGGTTTGTCCAAGCTCTCAGTTTCTTGGATTGCTAAAGTTTTTACAGCTCCTTCTGTCATTGAGAAGAAGTTACAGTAATGTTCAACCTGAGCATACCACTTTCTCACTGAGGCCCTCTGGGCCACCCCGTCAGGAGGGGGACTCCCACTAGTGACTGTCTTAATAACCTTGAAGGGGCCTCTCAATACAATTGGTTGTTTTTGTGCAATTTTTTCTACTTCTAGGAAAGCTAAGATAACCATCAACAATCCTTTTTCCCAGGTAGTGTATCTTTTCTCAGCATCTTTGGAACCACGGGAATCAAAACCAACAGGTCTTGTCGGAGCCTCAGGACCCCGCTGCCATATGTGTACTGACAGCCCTGAGGAGGCAAATGCCCATTCCACCTGGAAAGGATCTGTAGGATGGATAGGGCCCAGTGCTTGATGAGCTGTTGCTTCAAAAATCAGCAATTGCAATGCTGACTCCTGAGAAAGACTCCAATCCCATTTCACCCCTTTCCTCAACAAGTCATAAAGGGGAACAAATGGGTCGTTCCAGTGACTAGGAAATCTGTCTGGTCTTTCTACAGGAGATACAGCTGCTATCGTTTTTGGAAGGAGAATTGCTGTAGGTTTGAGTGATTCTGGAAGCCCACAAATTCAAGGGGTCATTATCTTGGGCTTCACAGGTAATTGCATCAGGGATTCAAAGCCAGGAATTCATTTCTTTTGGTGAGTCATTTGCAGGCAAGCAGCTTTGTGCACATTTTCCAAGAGCTGGTCGGGGGTACTAATTCTAGCTATGGGATCTCCCCTTTCCAAGGGGCTTGTTCCCCCGGCCCAAAAAGCTGCACGCTGTGTCAGGGACCATGTGTCACCTTTCTCTCCTGTTGTTAAGAAGACACCATGTCCCCAATACCCACTGGCTTCCTGTTCAGTGAATTGAATTTGATCACCACCAGTGAGGGACACCCGGAAAACATATTCTGTTTCTGATTCATGTGGAGGCTGTCCGTATTCCCTTTTAAGCTTAGCTAGCTCGGTGGCCGTGTTTAGTTGTGATGGTATGCGTTTGGTTGTGATGTGAGGTTCCAGATCATCATCACTGAGATAGTTCTACTCTGTTTTAATCAAGGGTCTCAAGTGATGGCAGCAATGTTCCCCACAATTACTTGCTGCTTCAAGTTCTTGATGAGGATAGATTTGTTTAATGTGAGGAGTTTCCTTCTCCTCAAGCTCTGTAGAGGAATCAGCATGATGTGATTTGTTAATATGTTCCTCTGTTAAGGCAGCTCGCAATGCATAGATCACATTTTTTTGCTTCATAGAACTGTTTTTGCAAAATTTCAACTAGATTTTGAAGGGAGTCTATTCTAGCACGTTCCTCACTTCTTCGCTCGAAGCCATTTTCTATAGCTGCCATAAGACAAGCTCCCAAAACTGAGCAGAAGATAGTTTTATTTTTGCCCAGTTTGAATTTTGTTTCATGTTGTAATGAACACACTCTATCAATAACATTTTCTAAGTTCAACCAATTACTCTGTGCCCATTTTTCTCCTTCTGTAGAAGGTTTGGCATTGTGTTTGGCTAGTAGTGCATAAAATTCAGCTTTAATTTCAAGGCTAAGATTGTCACTCATTTTGTGAAGGGACCAAAACCACGACAGGGAGCTACAAACTTAAGTTCCACAAAACTACACAGCCCTCGCTGTGTCGCCCTTCGCTTCCCTGGCTGGGTGAAAGGACAATCATCTGCCTGGGAGGCTCTGCTTAGTTGCTTCAAGTTGTCCCTTCCTTCCCAGACCACATACACACAACAACAACAAAACAACAGTGTCCCGCCCTTTGCACTAAGGGATCCTTTATGAATTGCCAAAGACAGTATGGGTGCCTTTTCAGCTGCAACCCTTCTGGCTAGACAGAAATCCTGTCCGTGACGCCAATTTTAATGTCACGATCCGTTTCTTGCGGGGTGTCGTGATGGTTCTTTTCACCCATCCCAAAAGTGCAACAAAGGCAAACAACAAGGGACTATCAGTTAATCACAACAAATGCACCTTTAGTAGGGGCCAAAACAGTAAACGCAATAGTGGGGATCTGAAAGGAGATAAAAGGTTAGAGAGAGAAGAGGGCTATGGGAATAGCTACCAACACAGGCGAGATCCTCAGTGCTCCGGACGATGGGGATCCGTCTGTCGTGTCGGGGGAGTCTTCGAAGTTCTGGCCGACTCGGGGCTCCAATTATAGTCCACAGAGGAGAGAGGGGGGGAACAAGTGTAATAATGAAAGTCCATTGTAATCGCCCCGAGGGAACGGGTGAGTCCACAGAAACCACCAAAGCAAGACGAATCCAATGAAGAATAAGTCCATTTGAATCACTGAAGGGAAACAGGTCATGTCATTAGTGGTCAGACCACCAATTTCCCCTCCTCCCTATAGCAGGGGTCTCAGTCTCAGTCCTTGGGAGGAGGGTTCTCATTCTTTCTTTGTCACAGTGGTAACGAGGCAGATGAGGGGTCTTCAGTGAAGGACCGCGAGAGTCACCCCAAAAGTTCATTGGGCTTAAGAACGGAGATTAGAAGCAGGCCGCGCATCAGGCTGTCCCGTGCTGGCTCCATGTCAGGTCTTTGCCAAGTCCTTGCCAACTCCTTGCCAAGTTCTTACCAGGCCTTGTTGGGAACAGCCAGCATGACGGTTCAGTGGTCCCACCTGTGCTGTGTCCTGTTCTAAGCCGGAACTACAGTGGGGGAAGGGATTCTTTCTTGTGGCAATCGGAAGGCAGAATGGAAAATGAGGGGCTTCTGACGGGCTCTTACACCACCCCGTGACTGACGATTGCCCTCGAAAGATCTTCATCAGCAGGATTCCATGGTGTCGTCGTGGAGTCTTCAGGACTCGTCAAGTGTTGGCAGCAGGTCCCAGGGAAAAGAGAAGAGGAAAAGGGAAAGAAAGAGAAAACGGGAAAACTAAAACAATCACAACATATTAGTAATCACAACAAATTATAATTAAACAATAAGCAAAATACAATTAGTAAATCAATAATAGTTATTTAAATAATAATCAATAGGAATCAATTAAACAATAAATTGATCAAATAATAAACCAGTATCATCAATATTAAACAGTAAAGTAATAAACCTAGTATAATCGATATTACTCAGTACAATTTTATAAACAATAAACAAAAATAATTAAAACAGCGATTAGAACAAATCATAAAAGAAAATGATGTAAAACATATCTTCTAACCTTATCATCTTCTTGTGTCTACTGTCCTGGGAACATCTCTAGTGTAAAGGATGTCGGCCAAGTGGTGTGCATTAATTATAGATGTTAATTTTGTTCATCGTTTCATCATTCTCCAATTTACAATAAGCAAGATTACTGATAAAACAAAACCAATCATAACTAAAATCAGAAGAACAACAATGGGATGACACAATTTCTTCAGGATACCGGTGGCGGTGGGTGACCACCCGAAAAGGGTATCCCACCACTTGTGCTCGGCATCACTTTTCACCCTTTCTACAACACGATGTATTTCTTGCACATGATGATGAACAGTTACCAGAGTTTTCTGTCCATTCCCCTTGATTTTTCCTAGGATCTCTATTAGATCTTGATGAAGTAATAATTGCTTTACCAGAGAAAGGTTCATCCCAATGGGAGTAGGCAGTAGCTTGTGAATCAACGTGAGATTGGATTCTAAAAGTTCATGTGAAGTAACTGGAGCTACAAAAGAAAAATCACATCCTGCAATTTTAGTAAAGTTGCAAGCACAAAAATTGGAATGATTTTTAGTAGCTACTACTGTACTTTCTATAAACACAGTATCCCAAGCGGTTCTGAAGCAGGCACACCCATTGTCTGTAGATACAAGGACTGTTTCAGAAGTCTCGTTAGGATGAATATCAAAATGACAGCTATTTTGTTCTGTCTCCAGACAAATATCTTGAGCTACAATTGCATTACCTTCACAGATAAACCCTAGTTGTTCTCAGATGGTACAGGACTCTAAATTGACAGTTTGCCATTTGTCATCAATTTGACGGGCCCATTCTCTATGTTCAGAAGGATAGAAAGTGGGTCCATCATGATTTAATCCTAGTGCAATGATAGGGAATATCAAATGCACCCAGGCATTTCTTATGGTCAACGCAAATGCTGTGGCTGTGTTTGTGTTAGGGTCATAGGTAAAATTCACTAAATTCCACCAGGATTGGAAATCTCTTTCAAAGTCAGTGGCACTGTCCCAGACTATTTTCCTCATTTCAGTGGGAAAAGTGCCTTCTTCACCTTCTCTTATAATTGAGGCAGCAACTGACTGCATCCATCATTGAGCCTGGATACGGCTAAGAGCTAAGGAAACGTTGCTTTGTGTGGCATTAAGTGCATCAATGATCAATTTGCTATTATTTACATTTATCTTTTCCCAATTTGCTAGAATGTTTGATAGCAACCACTGATGTGTTCCCAAGGCTGATAAGGACGATTGCAGTGGTTGTTGTATTTTGGTTAAATCTTTAGTTGTGGAAGCCAATTTATTCATTCATACTTCTGAATCAATACTATTTAGGATTCCCAATCCTGTTCCCACAAGACCAGTTATGTCTCTTGGCACGCGGTTTTTAGGAGGCTTCCACTGTCGCAGCCAGGTTGTCCAAGCCTGAAAAGAGGTCTGCAAAAAGGGTGAACAAGCTGGTTGTATTTCTCAGATATTGTTTTGCATCAGCAATTTGACTTGTTTAAGAGACCATAACAGATTAAACAATATCTGTTGTTGGCCAGTTTTCCTGATTCTATATGGTCCAATTTCAAAAATTTTCGGGCTAAGTGTAACCAGTGGTTGGGTGGTAGGTGTCACAACATTAACATCAAGTCCTACTCCAGTATTTGAATCAATACTTTCAACTTAAAAAACAAAAACAAAAACAAAACCAAACCAAAACAAAAAAAAAGTGCTTCAGTATTTTTGGACCAAAACCAAACTACTTCTACAGTTTGTGTTCATGTGAAATTGTGCCAACAATCCTGTATGCTTGGCTGCGTACAAACCTTTTTGTGCTTCAAGAGATCCTTTCACTTTTTCTGCATGCTACCACAATTAGTTCAGACCACGGTCACTCAGCTGCTTTCTGGCCATGGGGTTGCGGTAGGATGCAGAAAAGTATTACCAGTTTTATCATGGATTAGGTGGTCTTCATGTCCCTCGGAGTTCTTCTGAAAAAGTAAACACAACAGAATTCTGCCGCCGAGAGGCAGAAAAGTTAGAATGATGGAATTATCCAGCATGTATTTGTCCAATGCTCTTTCCCTAGAGCACCAGAGGATTCCCATGCATATTTCTTCAGAGGGGGTTTTAGCACAAGTGCTACTTAGTCCTATAGTAAGAGAGGTCCACCAGAACAGGTTGGCCAGGGTCATGAGCTGGATTATTGGGATCATTTGGTACAGAGCATAGGAGTCAGTGTAGATGCAGACCAAAGAGGAATTCTGTGCTTCTCGTTGAAAAACACTCCAGACAGCTATCAGCTCCCCACTGTGTGTACTACCTTCTCCCTCTGTAATCATTTGCTCACCAGAGGAAAAGTGGAGGGCTTCTGCCCTAGATTTCCATCCTTTTCCTTCCCCTTTAGCAAAAGCATCAGTAAACCAAGAGTTTGCTGATTGTTCGGGGCAGAAAGGAGGGGTTACTTTGATTACAGAGGCAGGTTTGTCCAAGCTCTCCGTTTCTTGGATTGCTAAAGTTTTTACAGCTCCTTCTGTCATTGAGAAGAAGTTACAGTAATGTTCAACCTGAGCATACCACTTTCTCACTGAGGCCCTCTGGGCCACCCCGTCAGGAGGGGGACTCCCACTAGTGACTGTCTTAATAACCTTGAAGGGGCCTCTCAATACAATTGGTTGTTTTTGTGCAATTTTTTCTACTTCTAGGAAAGCTAAGATAACCATCAACAATCCTTTTTCCCAGGTAGTGTATCTTTTCTCAGCATCTTTGGAACCACGGGAATCAAAACCAACAGGTCTTGTCGGAGCCTCAGGACCCCGCTGCCATATGTGTACTGACAGCCCTGAGGAGGCAAATGCCCATTCCACCTGGAAAGGATCTGTAGGATGGATAGGGCCCAGTGCTTGATGAGCTGTTGCTTCAAAAATCAGCAATTGCAATGCTGACTCCTGAGAAAGACTCCAATCCCATTTCACCCCTTTCCTCAACAAGTCATAAAGGGGAACAAATGGGTCGTTCCAGTGACTAGGAAATCTGTCTGGTCTTTCTACAGGAGATACAGCTGCTATCGTTTTTGGAAGGAGAATTGCTGTAGGTTTGAGTGATTCTGGAAGCCCACAAATTCAAGGGGTCATTATCTTGGGCTTCACAGGTAATTGCATCAGGGATTCAAAGCCAGGAATTCATTTCTTTTGGTGAGTCATTTGCAGGCAAGCAGCTTTGTGCACATTTTCCAAGAGCTGGTCGGGGGTACTAATTCTAGCTATGGGATCTCCCCTTTCCAAGGGGCTTGTTCCCCCGGCCCAAAAAGCTGCACGCTGTGTCAGGGACCATGTGTCACCTTTCTCTCCTGTTGTTAAGAAGACACCATGTCCCCAATACCCACTGGCTTCCTGTTCAGTGAATTGAATTTGATCACCACCAGTGAGGGACACCCGGAAAACATATTCTGTTTCTGATTCATGTGGAGGCTGTCCGTATTCCCTTTTAAGCTTAGCTAGCTCGGTGGCCGTGTTTAGTTGTGATGGTATGCGTTTGGTTGTGATGTGAGGTTCCAGATCATCATCACTGAGATAGTTCTACTCTGTTTTAATCAAGGGTCTCAAGTGATGGCAGCAATGTTCCCCACAATTACTTGCTGCTTCAAGTTCTTGATGAGGATAGATTTGTTTAATGTGAGGAGTTTCCTTCTCCTCAAGCTCTGTAGAGGAATCAGCATGATGGGATTTGTTAATATGTTCCTCTGTTAAGGCAGCTCGCAATGCATAGATCACATTTTTTTGCTTCATAGAACTGTTTTTGCAAAATTTCAACTAGATTTTGAAGGGAGTCTATTCTAGCACGTTCCTCACTTCTTCGCTCGAAGCCATTTTCTATAGCTGCCATAAGACAAGCTCCCAAAACTGAGCAGAAGATAGTTTTATTTTTGCCCAGTTTGAATTTTGTTTCATGTTGTAATGAACACACTCTATCAATAACATTTTCTAAGTTCAACCAATTACTCTGTGCCCATTTTTCTCCTTCTGTAGAAGGTTTGGCATTGTGTTTGGCTAGTAGTGCATAAAATTCAGCTTTAATTTCAAGGCTAAGATTGTCACTCATTTTGTGAAGGGACCAAAACCACGACAGGGAGCTACAAACTTAAGTTCCACAAAACTACACAGCCCTCGCTGTGTCGCCCTTCGCTTCCCTGGCTGGGTGAAAGGACAATCATCTGCCTGGGAGGCTCTGCTTAGTTGCTTCAAGTTGTCCCTTCCTTCCCAGACCACATACACACAACAACAACAAAACAACAGTGTCCCGCCCTTTGCACTAAGGGATCCTTTATGAATTGCCAAAGACAGTATGGGTGCCTTTTCAGCTGCAACCCTTCTGGCTAGACAGAAATCCTGTCCGTGACGCCAATTTTAATGTCACGATCCGTTTCTTGCGGGGTGTCGTGATGGTTCTTTTCACCCATCCCAAAAGTGCAACAAAGGCAAACAACAAGGGACTATCAGTTAATCACAACAAATGCACCTTTAGTAGGGGCCAAAACAGTAAACGCAATAGTGGGGATCTGAAAGGAGATAAAAGGTTAGAGAGAGAAGAGGGATATGGGAATAGCTACCAACACAGGCGAGATCCTCAGTGCTCCGGACGATGGGGATCCGTCTGTCGTGTCGGGGGAGTCTTCGAAGTTCTGGCCGACTCGGGGCTCCAATTATAGTCCACAGAGGAGAGAGGGGGGGAACAAGTGTAATAATGAAAGTCCATTGTAATCGCCCCGAGGGAACGGGTGAGTCCACAGAAACCACCAAAGCAAGACGAATCCAATGAAGAATAAGTCCATTTGAATCACTGAAGGGAAACAGGTCATGTCATTAGTGGTCAGACCACCAATTTCCCCTCCTCCCTATAGCAGGGGTCTCAGTCTCAGTCCTTGGGAGGAGGGTTCTCATTCTTTCTTTGTCACAGTGGTAACGAGGCAGATGAGGGGTCTTCAGTGAAGGACCGCGAGAGTCACCCCAAAAGTTCATTGGGCTTAAGAACGGAGATTAGAAGCAGGCCGCGCATCAGGCTGTCCCGTGCTGGCTCCATGTCAGGTCTTTGCCAAGTCCTTGCCAACTCCTTGCCAAGTTCTTACCAGGCCTTGTTGGGAACAGCCAGCATGACGGTTCAGTGGTCCCACCTGTGCTGTGTCCTGTTCTAAGCCGGAACTACAGTGGGGGAAGGGATTCTTTCTTGTGGCAATCGGAAGGCAGAATGGAAAATGAGGGGCTTCTGACGGGCTCTTACACCACCCCGTGACTGACGATTGCCCTCGAAAGATCTTCATCAGCAGGATTCCATGGTGTCGTCGTGGAGTCTTCAGGACTCGTCAAGTGTTGGCAGCAGGTCCCAGGGAAAAGAGAAGAGGAAAAGGGAAAGAAAGCGAAAACGGGAAAACTAAAACAATCACAACATATTAGTAATCACAACAAATTATAATTAAACAATAAGCAAAATACAATTAGTAAATCAATAATAGTTATTTAAATAATAATCAATAGGAATCAATTAAACAATAAATTGATCAAATAATAAACCAGTATCATCAATATTAAACAGTAAAGTAATAAACCTAGTATAATCGATATTACTCAGTACAATTTTATAAACAATAAACAAAAATAATTAAAACAGCGATTAGAACAAATCATAAAAGAAAATGATGTAAAACATATCTTCTAACCTTATCATCTTCTTGTGTCTACTGTCCTGGGAACATCTCTAGTGTAAAGGATGTCGGCCAAGTGGTGTGCATTAATTATAGATGTTAATTTTGTTCATCGTTTCATCATTCTCCAATTTACAATAAGCAAGATTACTGATAAAACAAAACCAATCATAACTAAAATCAGAAGAACAACAATGGGATGACACAATTTCTTCAGGATACCGGTGGCGGTGGGTGACCACCCGAAAAGGGTATCCCACCACTTGTGCTCGGCATCACTTTTCACCCTTTCTACAACACGATGTATTTCTTGCACATGATGATGAACAGTTACCAGAGTTTTCTGTCCATTCCCCTTGATTTTTCCTAGGATCTCTATTAGATCTTGATGAAGTAATAATTGCTTTACCAGAGAAAGGTTCATCCCAATGGGAGTAGGCAGTAGCTTGTGAATCAACGTGAGATTGGATTCTAAAAGTTCATGTGAAGTAACTGGAGCTACAAAAGAAAAATCACATCCTGCAATTTTAGTAAAGTTGCAAGCACAAAAATTGGAATGATTTTTAGTAGCTACTACTGTACTTTCTATAAACACAGTATCCCAAGCGGTTCTGAAGCAGGCACACCCATTGTCTGTAGATACAAGGACTGTTTCAGAAGTCTCGTTAGGATGAATATCAAAATGACAGCTATTTTGTTCTGTCTCCAGACAAATATCTTGAGCTACAATTGCATTACCTTCACAGATAAACCCTAGTTGTTCTCAGATGGTACAGGACTCTAAATTGACAGTTTGCCATTTGTCATCAATTTGACGGGCCCATTCTCTATGTTCAGAAGGATAGAAAGTGGGTCCATCATGATTTAATCCTAGTGCAATGATAGGGAATATCAAATGCACCCAGGCATTTCTTATGGTCAACGCAAATGCTGTGGCTGTGTTTGTGTTAGGGTCATAGGTAAAATTCACTAAATTCCACCAGGATTGGAAATCTCTTTCAAAGTCAGTGGCACTGTCCCAGACTATTTTCCTCATTTCAGTGGGAAAAGTGCCTTCTTCACCTTCTCTTATAATTGAGGCAGCAACTGACTGCATCCATCATTGAGCCTGGATACGGCTAAGAGCTAAGGAAACGTTGCTTTGTGTGGCATTAAGTGCATCAATGATCAATTTGCTATTATTTACATTTATCTTTTCCCAATTTGCTAGAATGTTTGATAGCAACCACTGATGTGTTCCCAAGGCTGATAAGGACGATTGCAGTGGTTGTTGTATTTTGGTTAAATCTTTAGTTGTGGAAGCCAATTTATTCATTCATACTTCTGAATCAATACTATTTAGGATTCCCAATCCTGTTCCCACAAGACCAGTTATGTCTCTTGGCACGCGGTTTTTAGGAGGCTTCCACTGTCGCAGCCAGGTTGTCCAAGCCTGAAAAGAGGTCTGCAAAAAGGGTGAACAAGCTGGTTGTATTTCTCAGATATTGTTTTGCATCAGCAATTTGACTTGTTTAAGAGACCATAACAGATTAAACAATATCTGTTGTTGGCCAGTTTTCCTGATTCTATATGGTCCAATTTCAAAAATTTTCGGGCTAAGTGTAACCAGTGGTTGGGTGGTAGGTGTCACAACATTAACATCAAGTCCTACTCCAGTATTTGAATCAATACTTTCAACTTAAAAAACAAAAACAAAAACAAAAACAAAACAAAACAAAAAAAAAGTGCTTCAGTATTTTTGGACCAAAACCAAACTACTTCTACAGTTTGTGTTCATGTGAAATTGTGCCAACAATCCTGTATGCTTGGCTGCGTACAAACCTTTTTGTGCTTCAAGAGATCCTTTCACTTTTTCTGCATGCTACCACAATTAGTTCAGACCACGGTCACTCAGCTGCTTTCTGGCCATGGGGTTGCGGTAGGATGCAGAAAAGTATTACCAGTTTTATCATGGATTAGGTGGTCTTCATGTCCCTCGGAGTTCTTCTGAGAAAGTAAACACAACAGAATTCTGCCGCCGAGAGGCAGAAAAGTTAGAATGATGGAATTATCCAGCATGTATTTGTCCAATGCTCTTTCCCTAGAGCACCAGAGGATTCCCATGCATATTTCTTCAGAGGGGGTTTTAGCACAAGTGCTACTAGTCCTATAGTAAGAGAGGTCCACCAGAACAGGTTGGCCAGGGTCATGAGCTGGATTATTGGGATCATTTGGTACAGAGCATAGGAGTCAGTGTAGATGCAGACCAAAGAGGAATTCTGTGCTTCTCGTTGAAAAACACTCCAGACAGCTATCAGCTCCCCACTGTGTGTACTACCTTCTCCCTCTGTAATCATTTGCTCACCAGAGGAAAAGTGGAGGGCTTCTGCCCTAGATTTCCATCCTTTTCCTTCCCCTTTAGCAAAAGCATCAGTAAACCAAGAGTTTGCTGATTGTTCGGGGCAGAAAGGAGGGGTTACTTTGATTACAGAGGCAGGTTTGTCCAAGCTCTCAGTTTCTTGGATTGCTAAAGTTTTTACAGCTCCTTCTGTCATTGAGAAGAAGTTACAGTAATGTTCAACCTGAGCATACCACTTTCTCACTGAGGCCCTCTGGGCCACCCCGTCAGGAGGGGGACTCCCACTAGTGACTGTCTTAATAACCTTGAAGGGGCCTCTCAATACAATTGGTTGTTTTTGTGCAATTTTTTCTACTTCTAGGAAAGCTAAGATAACCATCAACAATCCTTTTTCCCAGGTAGTGTATCTTTTCTCAGCATCTTTGGAACCACGGGAATCAAAACCAACAGGTCTTGTCGGAGCCTCAGGACCCCGCTGCCATATGTGTACTGACAGCCCTGAGGAGGCAAATGCCCATTCCACCTGGAAAGGATCTGTAGGATGGATAGGGCCCAGTGCTTGATGAGCTGTTGCTTCAAAAATCAGCAATTGCAATGCTGACTCCTGAGAAAGACTCCAATCCCATTTCACCCCTTTCCTCAACAAGTCATAAAGGGGAACAAATGGGTCGTTCCAGTGACTAGGAAATCTGTCTGGTCTTTCTACAGGAGATACAGCTGCTATCGTTTTTGGAAGGAGAATTGCTGTAGGTTTGAGTGATTCTGGAAGCCCACAAATTCAAGGGGTCATTATCTTGGGCTTCACAGGTAATTGCATCAGGGATTCAAAGCCAGGAATTCATTTCTTTTGGTGAGTCATTTGCAGGCAAGCAGCTTTGTGCACATTTTCCAAGAGCTGGTCGGGGGTACTAATTCTAGCTATGGGATCTCCCCTTTCCAAGGGGCTTGTTCCCCCGGCCCAAAAAGCTGCACGCTGTGTCAGGGACCATGTGTCACCTTTCTCTCCTGTTGTTAAGAAGACACCATGTCCCCAATACCCACTGGCTTCCTGTTCAGTGAATTGAATTTGATCACCACCAGTGAGGGACACCCGGAAAACATATTCTGTTTCTGATTCATGTGGAGGCTGTCCGTATTCCCTTTTAAGCTTAGCTAGCTCGGTGGCCGTGTTTAGTTGTGATGGTATGCGTTTGGTTGTGATGTGAGGTTCCAGATCATCATCACTGAGATAGTTCTACTCTGTTTTAATCAAGGGTCTCAAGTGATGGCAGCAATGTTCCCCACAATTACTTGCTGCTTCAAGTTCTTGATGAGGATAGATTTGTTTAATGTGAGGAGTTTCCTTCTCCTCAAGCTCTGTAGAGGAATCAGCATGATGGGATTTGTTAATATGTTCCTCTGTTAAGGCAGCTCGCAATGCATAGATCACATTTTTTTGCTTCATAGAACTGTTTTTGCAAAATTTCAACTAGATTTTGAAGGGAGTCTATTATAGCATGTTCCTCACTTCTTCGCTGGAAGCCATTTTCTATAGCTGCCATAAGACAAGCTCCCAAAACTGAGCAGAAGATAGTTTTATTTTTGCCCAGTTTGAATTTTGTTTCATGTTGTAATGAACACACTCTATCAATAACATTTTCTAAGTTCAACCAATTACTCTGTGCCCATTTTTCTCCTTCTGTAGAAGGTTTGGCATTGTGTTTGGCTAGTAGTGCATAAAATTCAGCTTTAATTTCAAGGCTAAGATTGTCACTCATTTTGTGAAGGGACCAAAACCACGACAGGGAGCTACAAACTTAAGTTCCACAAAACTACACAGCCCTCGCTGTGTCGCCCTTCGCTTCCCTGGCTGGGTGAAAGGACAATCATCTGCCTGGGAGGCTCTGCTTAGTTGCTTCAAGTTGTCCCTTCCTTCCCAGACCACATACACACAACAACAACAAAACAACAGTGTCCCGCCCTTTGCACTAAGGGATCCTTTATGAATTGCCAAAGACAGTATGGGTGCCTTTTCAGCTGCAACCCTTCTGTCTAGACAGAAATCCTGTCCGTGACGCCAATTTTAATGTCACGATCCGTTTCTTGCGGGGTGTCGTGATGGTTCTTTTCACCCATCCCAAAAGTGCAACAAAGGCAAACAACAAGGGACTATCAGTTAATCACAACAAATGCACCTTTAGTAGGGGCCAAAACAGTAAACGCGATAGTGGGGATCTGAAAGGAGATAAAAGGTTAGAGAGAGAAGAGGGCTATGGGAATAGCTACCAACACAGGCGAGATCCTCAGTGCTCCGGACGATGGGGATCCATCTGTCGTGTCGGGGGAGTCTTCGAAGTTCTGGTCGACTCGGGGCTCCAATTATAGTCCACAGAGGAGAGAGGGGGGGAACAAGTGTAATAATGAAAGTCCATTGTAATTGCCCCAAGGGAACGGGTGAGTCCACAGAAACCACCAAAGCAAGACGAATCCAATGAAGAATAAGTCCATTTGAATCACTGAAGGGAAACAGGTCATGTCATTAGTGGTCAGACCACCAATTTCCCCTCCTCCCTATAGCAGGGGTCTCAGTCTCAGTCCTTGGGAGGAGGGTTCTCATTCTTTCTTTGTCACAGTGGTAACGAGGCAGATGAGGGGTCTTCAGTGAAGGACCGCGAGAGTCACCCCAAAAGTTCATTGGGCTTAAGAACGGAGATTAGAAGCAGGCCGCGCATCAGGCTGTCCCGTGCTGGCTCCATGTCAGGTCTTTGCCAAGTCCTTGCCAACTCCTTGCCAAGTTCTTACCAGGCCTTGTTGGGAACAGCCAGCATGACGGTTCAGTGGTCCCACCTGTGCTGTGTCCTGTTCTAAGCCGGAACTACAGTGGGGGAAGGGATTCTTTCTTGTGGCAATCGGAAGGCAGAATGGAAAATGAGGGGCTTCTGACGGGCTCTTACAGCCTCGCATTCACACACATTCATCCCCCCTTTATTCGCCCTGTAATGCAAAGGATCTCCCAGTTGCCGAGCCGTGGGGGCTTTTAGCCACTCGGCACGAAGCTCGGATAGCTGGTACATCTGAGGGTCCACCAGAAGAACGGGAGGGACACTCGGGCTGCTGAAATCCTGCTCGTTGATTGAAGGGTCGCAGAAGGGGCAAACAGGGAGACAACGAAGCAGTAGAGAGGCAGATTCCGAGAGCCCCGAAGGGCGGGGTGAGGATTCTTTTACTGCGTAGGGGTAGGAGGGTTTAGCATTCGAGGGTACAATCGGGAGAAGGCTAAAGGGAGGGGAAATATAACATTAACCAGTGGGGAAAAGGGAAAGGAGTGTTCTTGGTGGAAGAACCGTGGAACAGAGAAGATTCTAGGCTAAGGGGCAGACTTGAACAACAACTGACAGGACAGGGGGAGGGTACAATTCTCTTACGAAAGGGGGTGGAGAACTCATACAACTGCTGTTTCCCATGGCAACCCTAGACTGCCTTCCCCAACCCCTCCCCCTGCACCAGTGACAGCTTTTAACACTGAAGGGCAGTGCTATTGTATAACAAACACTTAACTCTTAGCCCAGCCGGGCTCGCTGGCTACTTTTGCAAGCTTTTTACCAACTAGCGATGCTTGTAAGCGGTGCTTGTAACTCCTAGCTTGTACCACGCTCCCACTAGCTGCGCTATCAGCTAGCGGCGTTCAAAGCAGCTCCTCAAACCGCGGCTTGTGCCCGCGCGCCCGCTGCGCTATCAGCTGGGCCGCGCCTAAAGCACCTTTGCAAGCCCCGACTGAAACGATACGCGGAAGAAATCAATAGACTCCATAACCTGGGGTAGTTATGAAGTGGGTACGTATGTCAGCGCCCGGCACAAGTGAGATAGCTCTCCAAAACTTGTGCCCCGAGCCTCAGTCTGACCCACACTTTTATTCTTAAAGACGTTCCATATGCAATACATTGCACAACTTTTTCATGCATATTCCACCCCTGGCCCCGCCTGTCCTCGCTTCTCATGCGAAGTAAGTCCACGCCCTTCTGGGCATGCGTGGTTTGCTGTGGTGGTCGTACGGGGGTCTCTTGGTGGTCCTGAGGCTGAAGATTGTGGTCTTCCTCATGATTGAACTTTTGAACTTTTCCTCTCTGCGCGTGCGCTTTTGGTCCTTTGGTGCTTATCTGAGTACGTCTGTCAGTCTTGATAGGCTTGGAGACAGAGGAGCTTCTTTATCTGGGTTCTTTCCTTCTTCTGGTATTGTTCTCTATGCAAGAAGCTTCAGAAATTTGCATTTTCCTATGCCCTTTGTACTAGGCAGAGGTTTCTTAAGTAAAAGGTTGAAAATTCAACACATAACTCTACAAGCTAAATTAGAAATGCTTCATTCATTTTGTTAACCTAACTCTAAAAATCTCTGCTTCAGTCCCCCCTTTTCTTAAAATAGATTAAATTCTTTTACTACAGGGGTCTTGATTTAAATTCTGATCTACTATCATGACCGTCCTCTTTCAGTAAGATTCTAGGGGTTCTAGAGAGTGATGTCAGACTGGCCATGTGTTTTAACATCCTCGAATTCTACATGAGTGTTAAAGTAGACATCATTAAACTTACAGTAACTAAAATTAATAGGATTATAATTGGGTGACATAAAGTCTTCTAAACAGTGTATTTCACTAGTTATGACTTGTGTTTATTAGCTAGTGATTGGTGCTGGATACACCAAGTTAAGAGACTTAACATACAGGAGGTTAGTGACATGTCTTGGGTAGACATTCTCTTTCGCACCCCATATGGTTTTTCATAAAGCAATTCAAAGTGGTTTAGCTTTTCTTTAGTCTTGGGTTTGGTTCGGATCTGCAGTAGTGCTAATGGGAGGGATTGAGTCCATGACAAATTAGCTTCTTGTCCCAATTGTACAATTTGTTGTTTGATCAAATGATTCATTTTTTTTACCTGACCACTTGATTGTGGGTTATATGGGGTGCGAAGTTCTCAGTCTATGTTCAAGTATTGGCTAACTTGTTGCACGAATTTTACAATAAAATGTGGTCCTCTATTTGAGGAGATTGTGGCCAGGACTCTAAAGCGTGGTATGTTTTCTTGTACCAATACCTTAGTTACTTCTTGAGCTTTAGAAGTCCTGGTGGGGAATGCTTCTGGCCATCCTGAAAAGGTATCTGTTAGCACCAGGAAAAACTTATACCCCCCTTTTCTTGGCAATTCTGTACAATCAATCTGCCATTGCTGCTCCGGCCCATGACCCTTCCTCATCTGGCTAAGCTTTGGTTTGGGAGTATTTTTGGGGTTGGTCTGGAGGCAAAGGTCACATTGTCGAGTTGTAAATGTCTAGTTATGCTAGAGCATCAATACCCCAATGGTTTTCTGGTGTTCTTCCTTTATTAGGGACCATCATAAATAGGAGGGTAGAACTAATTTTCCTTCTATGGTGGCCCATCCCTCTTGGTTATAGTCTCCTTTTTGCTCATAGATTAATTTTTTTTCTGGTTTGTTGTATCTTGGCTTACCTTTAGGGGAAATTTGCCCGTCTTGCTGCTTCTTTTGCTTCCCTATCTGCCAGCTCGTTTCCTTCTTCCAATTCGGAGTTGATCTTCTGATGTGCCTTAATGTGCATGATCGCTACTTTCTCTGGCAACTGGACTGCTGCTAGAAGTGGCAGTACTTCTGATGCATCTTTAATATTTTTCCCTTGAGACTTCAGCAGTCCTCTCTCTTTCTAAATGGCTCTGTGAGCATGCACTACTCCAAATGCATACTTCGAGTCCGTGTATATGTTTATTTCTTTCCCTCTTGCCAATTCTAGGGCCCGAGTTAGAGCAATTATCTCGGCCTTCTGTGCAGAGGTATTTGTTGGCAGGGGCCCAGATGATATTACTTCCTTGCACGTTGGAACTGCCTAGCCGGCGTGCCGTTTTCCACTGATGATATAACTGCTTCCATCAGTAAACGAGACTTCTGCATTCTCGAGAGGGGTGTCCTTCGAGTCAGGGCAGCTGGAGTAGGTGGCTTCAATGGTCTCCAGGCAGTCATGTTCCACTGGTTCCCCTTGGTTTCTACTGAGGAAGGAGGCTGGATTGACAATGTTAGCCACTACTATCTCTACATCATCTTGCTCCGCTATGATAGCTTGGTATCTCAGGAGCCGTTGTGGGGAAAGCCAATGCCCACCTTTTACCTCTAGCACTGCAGACACTGTGTGAGACACTAGCACAGTTCTTTTCTGGCCTAGGGTGAATTTGTGTGCCTCTTGGATGTTCAGGACGACTGCTGCAACAGCTCTGAGGCACCCAGGCCACCCTTTAGCTGCTGTATCCAATTGCTTAGAGAAGTAAGCCACTGCTCTCCGATATGGGCCCAGGTCCTGTGCTAGTATTCCTAAGGCGATTCCTTGCTTCTCATGGGAGAATAAAAGGAAAGGCTTACTCACGTCCGGCAATCTCAGGGCTGGAGCTGACATGAGGGCTTTTTTCAGCTGGTTGAAAGCTTGCGTAGCTTCCTTTGTCTCTTGGATGTTCCTGCTTTCAGTTGCAATCAGTTCATAGAAGGGCTTAACAAACAGTCCATAGTTACAGATCCATAACCTGCACCACCCTGTCATCCTCAGGAAAGTTCGTAGTTCCTTTACCGTCTGAGGTTTTGGGGTCTGGCATATTGCCTCCTTCCGGCTTTGGCCCAAGGTACGTTGTCTAGCACTGACTTCGTAACCCAGATAAGTTACTTTCTGTTTTACTACTTGGGCTTTTTTCTTTGATACTCGGTACCCTTGGAGCCCCAAAAAGTTCAAGAGGCTTATCGTCCAGGCCGTGCATGCTTCCCTTGTCCGTGTGGCTATCAGGATGTCATCTACGTACTCTAGCAACTTCCCTTCCTCTGGAGGGGCTTCTCAGGTCTCTAATTCTTTTGCAAGTTGTTCTCCAAACAAAGTGGGTGAGTTTTTGAATCCTTGTGGGAGTCTGGTCCATGTCAGTTGAGTTCTTGGCCCGCTCTTAGGATTTTCCCATTCAAATGCAAAAATTTTCTGGCTTCGTGGATAGGAAGGCAAAAGAAGGCATCTTTTAAATCTAAAACGGTAAACCAAGTTAGCTCGGGGGTTAAGCAAGTTAATAACGTGTAGGGATTGGCCACCACAGGATACAGATCCTCCGTGACCTTGTTTATGGCCCGCAGATCCTGTACTAACCGGTATGACCCATCAGGTTTACCAACTGGTAGGATAGGGGTATTAACACTTACATAACATAAGTTGGAACAAGGTATTATAGACAATATCATGGTCATCAATGGAAGCAATATTTGATGGAACTTTTTCAGTTCTGAGGGTTCGTAACTTGTGTTTGTCGGTGACAGCAGGGAAGCACAGTGAGGCTGCTTAACAGGGCAGGATGCATACATATACTTTCCTTCGTCTACATTCACTTAACTTTATTTTACTTACTCTTACACATAACAAAACAACCACAACAACAAGGTACCTTTTCTTTTTCAACACACCTATTACACTTGTAGGTGTCCCTGGCTAGTCCCAGTGTTCTTGGATACCCCTCAATCTAGCTGTGTGGTTCCCAACTCTAGATCCTGTCAGGCTTCTCTTCAAACTGGCAAAATTTTTACTCAATCTTGGGTGCTCTCAACAACCCAGCAAACTTAATTCTGGGTGCTCTTGGAATGTTAATCCCTCAACCCAGCAGGTTTGACTTAACCCTGGATGCTCTTGGAACATTAATCCCTCAATCCAGCAGGTTTGAATCAACCCTGGATGCTCTTGGAACATTAATCCCTCAATCCAGCAGGTTTGAATCAACCCTGGATGCTCTTGGAATATTAATCCCTCAATCCAGCAGGTTTGATCTTGGATGTTCTCGGGCATTCTTATCCCTCAATCCAGCAGAATTTTTAGGGGCCCCTCCTACACATTTTACCTTTTATTTTTCCCCAATAGATTATGCCAAGAAAACCCTCTTTTTACCTTTTCATTAATTTGTTTTTCTAATTAATTACCTTTTACTCCCCCCCCCCCCCCCACTAAGGGGTCCCACTCTTTCTCTGAGACCCAGTCCCAGGGGGGGTTCTCTCACTCTTTTTATTACTCGCTTCGTCTCTTTACTGGCCGCTTTTCTCGCGAAAAAGACGGAAACGCAGCATGGGAGACTGCCGCTCTCGCTTAGCAGGTCTGGGGTAACCAGCCCGCCTCTGTCACGATCCGCCTCTTCCGGGTGTCGTGATGGTTCTTTTCACCCATCCCAAAAGTGCAACAAAGGCAAACAACAAGGGACTATCAGTTAATCACAACAAATGCACCTTTAGTAGGGGCCAAAACAGTAAACGCGATAGTGGGGATCTGAAAGGAGATAAAAGGTTAGAGAGAGAAGAGGGATATGGGAATAGCTACCAACACAGGCGAGATCCTCAGTGCTCCGGACGATGGGGATCCGTCTGTCGTGTCGGGGGAGTCTTCGAAGTTCTGGCCGACTCGGGGCTCCAATTATAGTCCACAGAGGAGAGAGGGGGGGAACAAGTGTAATAATGAAAGTCCATTGTAATCGCCCCGAGGGAACGGGTGAGTCCACAGAAACCACCAAAGCAAGACGAATCCAATGAAGAATAAGTCCATTTGAATCACTGAAGGGAAACAGGTCATGTCATTAGTGGTCAGACCACCAATTTCCCCTCCTCCCTATAGCAGGGGTCTCAGTCTCAGTCCTTGGGAGGAGGGTTCTCATTCTTTCTTTGTCACAGTGGTAACGAGGCAGATGAGGGGTCTTCAGTGAAGGACCGCGAGAGTCACCCCAAAAGTTCATTGGGCTTAAGAACGGAGATTAGAAGCAGGCCGCGCATCAGGCTGTCCCGTGCTGGCTCCATGTCAGGTCTTTGCCAAGTCCTTGCCAACTCCTTGCCAAGTTCTTACCAGGCCTTGTTGGGAACAGCCAGCATGACGGTTCAGTGGTCCCACCTGCGCTGTGTCCTGTTCTAAGCCGGAACTACAGTGGGGGAAGGGATTCTTTCTTGTGGCAATCGGAAGGCAGAATGGAAAATGAGGGGCTTCTGACGGGCTCTTACACCACCCCGTGACTGACGATTGCCCTCGAAAGATCTTCATCAGCAGGATTCCATGGTGTCGTCGTGGAGTCTTCAGGACTCGTCAAGTGTTGGCAGCAGGTCCCAGGGAAAAGAGAAGAGGAAAAGGGAAAGAAAGAGAAAACGGGAAAACTAAAACAATCACAACATATTAGTAATCACAACAAATTATAATTAAACAATAAGCAAAATACAATTAGTAAATCAATAATAGTTATTTAAATAATAATCAATAGGAATCAATTAAACAATAAATTGATCAAATAATAAACCAGTATCATCAATATTAAACAGTAAAGTAATAAACCTAGTATAATCGATATTACTCAGTACAATTTTATAAACAATAAACAAAAATAATTAAAACAGCGATTAGAACAAATCATAAAAGAAAATGATGTAAAACATATCTTCTAACCTTATCATCTTCTTGTGTCTACTGTCCTGGGAACATCTCTAGTGTAAAGGATGTCGGCCAAGTGGTGTGCATTAATTATAGATGTTAATTTTGTTCATCGTTTCATCATTCTCCAATTTACAATAAGCAAGATTACTGATAAAACAAAACCAATCATAACTAAAATCAGAAGAACAACAATGGGATGACACAATTTCTTCAGGATACCGGTGGCGGTGGGTGACCACCCGAAAAGGGTATCCCACCACTTGTGCTCGGCATCACTTTTCACCCTTTCTACAACACGATGTATTTCTTGCACATGATGATGAACAGTTACCAGAGTTTTCTGTCCATTCCCCTTGATTTTTCCTAGGATCTCTATTAGATCTTGATGAAGTAATAATTGCTTTACCAGAGAAAGGTTCATCCCAATGGGAGTAGGCAGTAGCTTGTGAATCAACGTGAGATTGGATTCTAAAAGTTCATGTGAAGTAACTGGAGCTACAAAAGAAAAATCACATCCTGCAATTTTAGTAAAGTTGCAAGCACAAAAATTGGAATGATTTTTAGTAGCTACTACTGTACTTTCTATAAACACAGTATCCCAAGCGGTTCTGAAGCAGGCACACCCATTGTCTGTAGATACAAGGACTGTTTCAGAAGTCTCGTTAGGATGAATATCAAAATGACAGCTATTTTGTTCTGTGTCCAGACAAATATCTTGAGCTACAATTGCATTACCTTCACAGATAAACCCTAGTTGTTCTCAGATGGTACAGGACTCTAAATTGACAGGTTGCCATTTGTCATCAATTTGACGGGCCCATTCTCTATGTTCAGAAGGATAGAAAGTGGGTCCATCATGATTTAATCCTAGTGCAATGATAGGGAATATCAAATGCACCCAGGCATTTCTTATGGTCAACGCAAATGCTGTGGCTGTGTTTGTGTTAGGGTCATAGGTAAAATTCACTAAATTCCACCAGGATTGGAAATCTCTTTCAAAGTCAGTGGCACTGTCCCAGACTATTTTCCTCATTTCAGTGGGAAAAGTGCCTTCTTCACCTTCTCTTAGAATTGAGGCAGCAACTGACTGCATCCATCATTGAGCCTGGATACGGCTAAGAGCTAAGGAAACGTTGCTTTGTGTGGCATTAAGTGCATCAATGATCAATTTGCTATTATTTACATTTATCTTTTCCCAATTTGCTAGAACGTTTGATAGCAACCACTGATGTGTTCCCAAGGCTGATAAGGACGATTGCAGTGGTTGTTGTATTTTGGTTAAATCTTTAGTTGTGGAAGCCAATTTATTCATTCATACTTCTGAATCAATACTATTTAGGATTCCCAATCCTGTTCCCACAAGACCAGTTATGTCTCTTGGCACCCGGTTTTTAGGAGGCTTCCACTGTCGCAGCCAGGTTGTCCAAGCCTGAAAAGAGGTCTGCAAAAAGGGTGAACAAGCTGGTTGTATTTCTCAGATATTGTTTTGCATCAGCAATTTGACTTGTTTAAGAGACCATAACAGATTAAACAATATCTGTTGTTGGCCAGTTTTCCTGATTATACATGGTCCAATTTCAAAAATTTTCGGGCTAAGTGTAACCAGTGGTTGGGTGGTAGGTGTCACAACATTAACATCAAGTCCTACTCCAGTATTTGAATCAATACTTTCAACTTAAAAAACAAAAACAAAAACAAAAACAAAAACAAAACAAAACAAAAAAAAAGTGCTTCAGTATTTTTGGACCAAAACCAAACTACTTCTACAGTTTGTGTTCATGTGAAATTGTGCCAACAATCCTGTATGCTTGGCTGCGTACAAACCTTTTTGTGCTTCAAGAGATCCTTTCACTTTTTCTGCATGCTACCACAATTAGTTCAGACCACGGTCACTCAGCTGCTTTCTGGCCATGGGGTTGCGGTAGGATGCAGAAAAGTATTACCAGTTTTATCATGGATTAGGTGGTCTTCATGTCCCTCGGAGTTCTTCTGAGAAAGTAAACACAACAGAATTCTGCCGCCGAGAGGCAGAAAAGTTAGAATGATGGAATTATCCAGCATGTATTTGTCCAATGCTCTTTCCCTAGAGCACCAGAGGATTCCCATGCATATTTCTTCAGAGGGGGTTTTAGCACAAGTGCTACTAGTCCTATAGTAAGAGAGGTCCACCAGAACAGGTTGGCCAGGGTCATGAGCTGGATTATTAGGATCATTTGGTACAGAGCATAGGAGTCAGTGTAGATGCAGACCAAAGAGGAATTCTGTGCTTCTCGTTGAAAAACACTCCAGACAGCTATCAGCTCCCCACTGTGTGTACTACCTTCTCCCTCTGTAATCATTTGCTCACCAGAGGAAAAGTGGAGGGCTTCTGCCCTAGATTTCCATACTTTTCCTTCCCCTTTAGCAAAAGCATCAGTAAACCAAGAGTTTGCTGATTGTTCGGGGCAGAAAGGAGGGGTTACTTTGATTACAGAGGCAGGTTTGTCCAAGCTCTCCGTTTCTTGGATTGCTAAAGTTTTTACAGCTCCTTCTGTCATTGAGAAGAAGTTACAGTAATGTTCAACCTGAGCATACCACTTTCTCACTGAGGCCCTCTGGGCCACCCCGTCAGGAGGGGGACTCCCACTAGTGACTGTCTTAATAACCTTGAAGGGGCCTCTCAATACAATTGGTTGTTTTTGTGCAATTTTTTCTACTTCTAGGAAAGCTAAGATAACCATCAACAATCCTTTTTCCCAGGTAGTGTATCTTTTCTCAGCATCTTTGGAACCACGGGAATCAAAACCAACAGGTCTTGTCGGAGCCTCAGGACCCCGCTGCCATATGTGTACTGACAGCCCTGAGGAGGCAAATGCCCATTCCACCTGGAAAGGATCTGTAGGATGGATAGGGCCCAGTGCTTGATGAGCTGTTGCTTCAAAAATCAGCAATTGCAATGCTGACTCCTGAGAAAGACTCCAATCCCATTTCACCCCTTTCCTCAACAAGTCATAAAGGGGAACAAATGGGTCGTTCCAGTGACTAGGAAATCTGTCTGGTCTTTCTACAGGAGATACAGCTGCTATCGTTTTTGGAAGGAGAATTGCTGTAGGTTTGAGTGATTCTGGAAGCCCACAAATTCAAGGGGTCATTATCTTGGGCTTCACAGGTAATTGCATCAGGGATTCAAAGCCAGGAATTCATTTCTTTTGGTGAGTCATTTGCAGGCAAGCAGCTTTGTGCACATTTTCCAAGAGCTGGTCGGGGGTACTAATTCTAGCTATGGGATCTCCCCTTTCCAAGGGGCTTGTTCCCCCGGCCCAAAAAGCTGCACGCTGTGTCAGGGACCATGTGTCACCTTTCTCTCCTGTTGTTAAGAAGACACCATGTCCCCAATACCCACTGGCTTCCTGTTCAGTGAATTGAATTTGATCACCACCAGTGAGGGACACCCGGAAAACATATTCTGTTTCTGATTCATGTGGAGGCTGTCCGTATTCCCTTTTAAGCTTAGCTAGCTCGGTGGCCGTGTTTAGTTGTGATGGTATGCGTTTGGTTGTGATGTGAGGTTCCAGATCATCATCACTGAGATAGTTCTACTCTGTTTTAATCAAGGGTCTCAAGTGATGGCAGCAATGTTCCCCACAATTACTTGCTGCTTCAAGTTCTTGATGAGGATAGATTTGTTTAATGTGAGGAGTTTCCTTCTCCTCAAGCTCTGTAGAGGAATCAGCATGATGGGATTTGTTAATATGTTCCTCTGTTAAGGCAGCTCGCAATGCATAGATCACATTTTTTTGCTTCATAGAACTGTTTTTGCAAAATTTCAACTAGATTTTGAAGGGAGTCTATTCTAGCACGTTCCTCACTTCTTCGCTCGAAGCCATTTTCTATAGCTGCCATAAGACAAGCTCCCAAAACTGAGCAGAAGATAGTTTTATTTTTGCCCAGTTTGAATTTTGTTTCATGTTGTAATGAACACACTCTATCAATAACATTTTCTAAGTTCAACCAATTACTCTGTGCCCATTTTTCTCCTTCTGTAGAAGGTTTGGCATTGTGTTTGGCTAGTAGTGCATAAAATTCAGCTTTAATTTCAAGGGTAAGATTGTCACTCATTTTGTGAAGGGACCAAAACCACGACAGGGAGCTACAAACTTAAGTTCCACAAAACTACACAGCCCTCGCTGTGTCGCC
Source organism: Vidua macroura (assembly GCF_024509145.1). Classification (NCBI taxonomy): domain Eukaryota; kingdom Metazoa; phylum Chordata; class Aves; order Passeriformes; family Viduidae; genus Vidua; species Vidua macroura. The sequence continues at coordinate 91,917 of NC_071596.1, read as the reverse complement.
CTTCGCTTCCCTGGCTGGGTGAAAGGACAATCATCTGCCTGGGAGGCTCTGCTTAGTTGCTTCAAGTTGTCCCTTCCTTCCCAGACCACATACACACAACAACAACAAAACAACAGTGTCCCGCCCTTTGCACTAAGGGATCCTTTATGAATTGCCAAAGACAGTATGGGTGCCTTTTCAGCTGCAACCCTTCTGTCTAGACAGAAATCCTGTCCGTGACGCCAATTTTAATGTCACGATCCGTTTCTTGCGGGGTGTCGTGATGGTTCTTTTCACCCATCCCAAAAGTGCAACAAAGGCAAACAACAAGGGACTATCAGTTAATCACAACAAATGCACCTTTAGTAGGGGCCAAAACAGTAAACGCGATAGTGGGGATCTGAAAGGAGATAAAAGGTTAGAGAGAGAAGAGGGATATGGGAATAGCTACCAACACAGGCGAGATCCTCAGTGCTCCGGACGATGGGGATCCGTCTCTCTTGTCGGGGGAGTCTTCGAAGTTCTGGTCGACTCGGGGCTCCAATTATAGTCCACAGAGGAGAGGGGGGGGGAACAAGTGTAATAATGAAAGTCCATTGTAATCGCCCCGAGGGAACGGGTGAGTCCACAGAAACCACCAAAGCAAGACGAATCCAATGAAGAATAAGTCCATTTGAATCACTGAAGGGAAACAGGTCATGTCATTAGTGGTCAGACCACCAATTTCCCCTCCTCCCTATAGCAGGGGTCTCAGTCTCAGTCCTTGGGAGGAGGGTTCTCATTCTTTCTTTGTCACAGTGGTAACGAGGCAGATGAGGGGTCTTCAGTGAAGGACCGCGAGAGTCACCCCAAAAGTTCATTGGGCTTAAGAACGGAGATTAGAAGCAGGCCGCGCATCAGGCTGTCCCGTGCTGGCTCCATGTCAGGTCTTTGCCAAGTCCTTGCCAACTCCTTGCCAAGTTCTTACCAGGCCTTGTTGGGAACAGCCAGCATGACGGTTCAGTGGTTCCACCTGTGCTGTGTCCTGTTCTAAGCCGGAACTACAGTGGGGGAAGGGATTCTTTCTTGTGGCAATCGGAAGGCAGAATGGAAAATGAGGGGCTTCTGATGGGCTCTTACAGCCTCGCATTCACACACATTCATCCCCCCTTTATTCGCCCTGTAATGCAAAGGATCTCCCAGTTGCCGAGCCGTGGGGGCTTTTAGCCGCTCGGCACGAAGCTCGGGTAGCTGGTACATCTGAGGGTCCACCAGAAGAACGGGAGGGACACTCGGGCTGCTGAAATCCTGCTCGTTGATTGAAGGGTCGCAGAAGGGGCAAACAGGGAGACAACGAAGCAGTAGGGAGGCAGATTCCGAGAGCCCCGAAGGGCGGGGTGAGGATTCTTTTACTGCGTAGGGGTAGGAGGGTTTAGCATTCGAGGGTACAATCGGGAGAAGGCTAAAGGGAGGGGAAATATAACATTAACCAGTGGGGAAAAGGGAAAGGAGTGTTCTTGGTGGAAGAACCAAAGGGAAAACGTGGAACAGAGAAGATTCTAGGCTAAGGGGCAGACTTGAACAACAACTGACAGGACAGGGGGAGGGTACAATTCTCTTACGAAAGGGGGTGGAGAACTCATACAACTGCTGTTTCCCATGGCAACCCTAGACTGCCTTCCCCAACCCCTCCCCCTGCACCAGTGACAGCTTTTAACACTGAAGGGCAGTGCTATTGTATAACAAACACTTAACTCTTAGCCCAGCCGGGCTCGCTGGCTACTTTTGCAAGCTTTTTACCAACTAGCGATGCTTGTAAGCGGTGCTTGTAACTCCTAGCTTGTACCACGCTCCCACTAGCTGCGCTATCAGCTAGCGGCGTTCAAAGCAGCTCCTCAAACCGCGGCTTGTGCCCGCGCGCCCGCTGCGCTATCAGCTGGGCCGCGCCTAAAGCACCTTTGCAAGCCCCGACTGAAACGATACGCGGAAGAAATCAATAGACTCCATAACCTGGGGTAGTTATGAAGTGGGTACGTATGTCAGCGCCCGGCACAAGTGAGATAGCTCTCCAAAACTTGTGCCCCGAGCCTCAGTCTGACCCACACTTTTATTCTTAAAGACGTTCCATATGCAATACATTGCACAACTTTTTCATGCATATTCCACCCCTGGCCCCGCCTGTCCTCGCTTCTCATGCGAAGTAAGTCCACGCCCTTCTGGGCATGCGTGGTTTGCTGTGGTGGTCGTACGGGGGTCTCTTGGTGGTCCTGAGGCTGACGATTGTGGTCTTCTTCATGATTGAACTTTTGAACTTTTCCTCTCTGCGCGTGCGCTTTTGGTCCTTTGGTGCTTATCTGAGTACGTCTGTCAGTCTTGATAGGCTTGGAGACAGAGGAGCTTCTTTATTTTAATTCAGAAGGAAAGGGTTCTTTCCTTCTTCTGGTATTGTTCTTTATGCAAGAAGCTTCAGAAATTTGCATTTTCCTTTGCCCTTTGTATTAGGCAGAGGTTTCTTAAGCAAAAGGTTGAAAATTCAACACATAACTCTACAAGCTAAATTAGAAATGCTTAATTCATTTTGTTAACCTAACTCTAAAAATCACTATTTCACCTCGAGAGCTGTCACAGAGCAGAAAGGAGCTGAGATGCTGAAAAGCAGCAAAGCTGAACTGCCTGCCTCAGCTTCAGCAGTGTGTAATTGACTGAAGGCGAAAAACCAAGCAGCAGAGCAGCGGGCTTCTGTGCGCACTGAAGGCAATTGCAAGAATCCAGCAGCTGCTCCTTGCCAAGCACAGTCAGCTGCCTGTGTTCTTGCTTCTTGACCAACTCACAGTTGCCCTTCTTCTCAGCAGCTGCCACCGTGTTCTCTGCATCTCGGAGCCTCTGGGGAGCAACAAGGATTTCCAAGGTGGGATGCATGAAAACCAAAATAAAAACTCAGGAAGGTTGTCCTGGAACACCTCCCATTGGCATGCCAAGAGTGAATTCAACAGGCTTGGAGAGCGGCAGCCACCGTCCTGCAGCAGTCTGCGAGCTTCGCACACAAGCCGGCTTCTTCGCGGCTTCGTTCTTCGCCTCTTGCAAGCTACCGCGATCTCCGGCTGCCGGAGGCCAAGAAGCGGCAACTTCGCGCACAGATGACTGGAGCGGCAGCGGTGCGCTCCGAAGCGCCGCTTTTGCCGAAAGACGCCGGGAAGCGGCACTTGCTTTCGGCCAGCTGCGGAGCTGCGTATTCTGCCTCTCTAGTCGCCTACATCTTAGCGAAAAGCTTTTTCGCTCCAGTTCTCAAGGAGAAAGTGCACCAGCACTGCTCACTTAGCCCGACCTTGCCAGGAAATAAGATTTGCTGCACATTCCAAGGACACTGCATTTTCCTGGGCAAGCTGCAACCTGCTGGCAGATGGCCGTGCTCTCTGCCCACTCCTGCCCAGCTCTGGGTAGTAGCGGGCACGTTGCAGCCTGGCGAAGGCAAGAAACCTCGAGAGCTGTCACAGAGCAGAAGGGCAGCTGAGATGCTGAAAAGCAGCAAAGCTGAACAGCCTGCCTCAACTTCAGCAGTGTGTAATTGACTGAAGGCGAAAAACCAAGCAGCAGAGCAGCGGGCTTCTGTGCGCACTGAAGGCAATTGCTAGAATCCAGCAGCTGCTCCTCGCCAAGCACAGTCAACTGCCTGTGTTCTTGCTTCTTGACCAATTCACAGTTGCCCTTCTTTTCAGCAGCTGCCACCGTGTTCTCTGCATCTCGGAGCCTCTGGGGAGCAACAAGAATTTCCAAGGTGGGATGTAGTAGGACTACGTCAAAACCCAGGAAAATTGTCCTGGAACACCTTCCACTCGCATGCCAAGATTGAATTCAACAGGCTGGAGAGCAGCAGCCACCGTCCTGCAGCTGTCTGCGAGCTTCGCACACAAGCCGGCTTCTTCGCGGCTTCGTTCTTCGCCTCTTGCAAGCTACCGCGATCTCCGGCTGCCGGAGGCCAAGAAGCGGCAACTTCGCGCACAGATGACTGGAGCGGCAGCGGTGCGCTCCGAAGCGCCGCTTTTGCCGAAAGACGCCGGGAAGCGGCACTTGCTTTCGGCCAGCTGCGGAGCTGCGTATTCTGCCTCTCTAGTCGCCTACATCTTAGCGAAAAGCTTTTCCGCTCCAGTTCTCAAGGAGAAAGTGTCCCAGCACTGCTCACTTAGACCGACCTTGCCAGGAAATGAGATTTGCTGCACATTCCAAGGACACTGCATTTTCCTGGGCAAGCTGCAACCTGCTGGCAGATGGCCGTGCACTCTGCCCACTCCTGCCCAGCTCTGGGTAGTAGCGGGCACGTTGCAGCCTGGCGAAGGCAAGAAACCTGGAGAGCTGTCACAGAGCAGAAGGGCAGCTGAGATGCTGAAAAGCAGCAAAGCTGAACAGCCTGCCTCAACTTCAGCAGTGTGTCATTGACTGAAGGCGAAAAACCAAGCAGCAGAGCAGCGGGCTTCTGTGCGCACTGAAGGCAATTGCAAGAATCCAGCAGCTGCTCCTCGCCAAGCACAGTCAACTGCCTAGGTTCTTGCTTCTTGACCAACTCACAGTTGCCTTTCTTTTCAGCAGCTGCCACCGTGTTCTCTGCATCTCGGAGCCTCTGGGGAGCAACAAGAATTTCCAAGGTGGGATGTAGTAGGACTACGTCAAAACCCAGGAAAATTGTCCGGGAACACCTTCCACTCGCATACCAAGATTGAATTCAACAGGCTGGAGAGCAGCAGCCACCGTCCTGCAGCTGTCTGCGAGCTTCGCACACAAGCCGGCTTCTTCGCGGCTTCGTTCTTCGCCTCTTGCAAGCTACCGCGATCTCCGGCTGCCGGAGGCCAAGAAGCGGCAACTTCGCGCACAGATGACTGGAGCGGCAGCGGTGCGCTCCGAAGCGCCGCTTTTGCCGAAAGACGCCGGGAAGCGGCACTTGCTTTCGGCCAGCTGCGGAGCTGCGTATTCTGCCTCTCTAGTCGCCTACATCTTAGCGAAAAGCTTTTTCGCTCCAGTTCTCAAGGAGAAAGTGCACCAGCACTGCTCACTTAGCCCGACCTTGCCAGGAAATAAGATTTGCTGCACATTCCAAGGACACTGCATTTTCCTGGGCAAGCTGCAACCTGCTGGCAGATGGCCGTGCACTCTGCCCACTCCTGCCCAGCTCTGGGTAGTAGCGGGCACGTTGCAGCCTGGCGAAGGCAAGAAACCTGGAGAGCTGTCACAGAGCAGAAGGGCAGCTGAGATGCTGAAAAGCAGCAAAGCTGAACTGCCTGCCTCAGCTTCAGCAGTGTGTAATTGACTGAAGGCGAAAAACCAAGCAGCAGAGCAGCGGGCTTCTGTGCGCACTGAAGGCAATTGCAAGAATCCAGCAGCTGCTCCTCGCCAAGCACAGTCAACTGCCTAGGTTCTTGCTTCTTGACCAACTCACAGTTGCCTTTCTTTTCAACAGCTGCCACCGTGTTCTCTGCATCTCGGAGCCTCTGGGGAGCAACAAGAATTTCCAAGGTGGGATGTAGTAGGACTACGTCAAAACCCAGGAAAATTGTCCTGGAACACCTTCCACTCGCATGCCAAGATTGAATTCAACAGGCTGGAGAGCAGCAGCCACCGTCCTGCAGCTGTCTGCGAGCTTCGCACACAAGCCGGCTTCTTCGCGGCTTCGTTCTTCGCCTCTTGCAAGCTACCGCGATCTCCGGCTGCCGGAGGCCAAGAAGCGGCAACTTCGCGCACAGATGACTGGAGCGGCAGCGGTGCGCTCCGAAGCGCCGCTTTTGCCGAAAGACGCCGGCAAGCGGCACTTGCTTTCGGCCAGCTGCGGAGCTGCGTATTCTGCCTCTCTAGTCGCCTACATCTTAGCGAAAAGCTTTTCCGCTCCAGTTCTCAAGGAGAAAGTGTACCAGCACTGCTCACTTAGCCCGACCTTGCCAGGAAATAAGATTTGCTGCACATTCCAAGGACACTGCATTTTCCTGGGCAAGCTGCAACCTGCTGGCAGATGGCCGTGCTCTCTGCCCACTCCTGCCCAGTTCTTGGTACTAGCGGGCACGTTGCAGCCTGGCGAAGGCAAGAAACCTGGAGAGCTGTCACAGAGCAGAAGGGCAGCTGAGATGCTGAAAAGCAGCAAAGCTGAACAGCCTGCCTCAACTTCAGCAGTGTGTAATTGACTGAAGGCGAAAAACCAAGCAGCAGAGCAGCGGGCTTCTGTGCGCACTGAAGGCAATTGCAAGAATCCAGCAGCTGCTCCTCGCCAAGCACAGTCAACTGCCTAGGTTCTTGCTTCTTGACCAACTCACAGTTGCCTTTCTTTTCAACAGCTGCCACCGTGTTCTCTGCATCTCGGAGCCTCAGGGGAGCAACAAGAATTTCCAAGGTGGGATGTAGTAGGACTACGTCAAAACCCAGGAAAATTGTCCTGGAACACCTTCCACTCGCATGCCAAGATTGAATTCAACAGGCTGGAGAGCAGCAGCCACCGTCCTGCAGCTGTCTGCGAGCTTCGCACACAAGCCGGCTTCTTCGCGGCTTCGTTCTTCGCCTCTTGCAAGCTACCGCGATCTCCGGCTGCCGGAGGCCAAGAAGCGGCAACTTCGCGCACAGATGACTGGAGCGGCAGCGGTGCGCTCCGAAGCGCCGCTTTTGCCGAAAGACGCCGGGAAGCGGCACTTGCTTTCGGCCAGCTGCGGAGCTGCGTATTCTGCCTCTCTAGTCGCCTACATCTTAGCGAAAAGCTTTTCCGCTCCAGTTCTCAAGGAGAAAGTGTCCCAGCACTGCTCACTTAGACCGACCTTGCCAGGAAATGAGACTTGCTGCACATTCCAAGGACACTGCATTTTCCTGGGCAAGCTGCAACCTGCTGGCAGATGGCCGTGCTCTCTGCCCACTCCTGCCCAGCTCTGGGTAGTAGCGGGCACGTTGCAGCCTGGCGAAGGCAAGAAACCTGGAGAGCTGTCACAGAGCAGAAGGGCAGCTGAGATGCTGAAAAGCAGCAAAGCTGAACTGCCTGCCTCAGCTTCAGCAGTGTGTAATTGACTGAAGGCGAAAAACCAAGCAGCAGAGCAGCGGGCTTCTGTGCGCACTGAAGGCAATTGCAAGAATCCAGCAGCTGCTCCTCGCCAAGCACAGTCAACTGCCTAGGTTCTTGCTTCTTGACCAACTCACAGTTGCCTTTCTTTTCAACAGCTGCCACCGTGTTCTCTGCATCTCGGAGCCTCTGGGGAGCAACAAGAATTTCCAAGGTGGGATGTAGTAGGACTACGTCAAAACACAGGAAAATTGTCCTGGAACACCTTCCACTCGCATGCCAAGATTGAATTCAACAGGCTGGAGAGCAGCAGCCACCGTCCTGCAGCTGTCTGCGAGCTTCGCACACAAGCCGGCTTCTTCGCGGCTTCGTTCTTCGCCTCTTGCAAGCTACCGCGATCTCCGGCTGCCGGAGGCCAAGAAGCGGCAACTTCGCGCACAGATGACTGGAGCGGCAGCGGTGCGCTCCGAAGCGCCGCTTTTGCCGAAAGACGCCGGGAAGCGGCACTTGCTTTCGGCCAGCTGCGGAGCTGCGTATTCTGCCTCTCTAGTCGCCTACATCTTAGCGAAAAGCTTTTCCGCTCCAGTTCTCAAGGAGAAAGTGTCCCAGCACTGCTCACTTAGCCCGACCTTGCCAGGAAATAAGATTTGCTGCACATTCCAAGGACACTGCATTTTCCTGGGCAAGCTGCAACCTGCTGGCAGATGGCCGTGCTCTCTGCCCACTCCTGCCCAGCTCTGGGTAGTAGCGGGCACGTTGCAGCCTGGCGAAGGCAAGAAACCTGGAGAGCTGTCACAGAGCAGAAGGGCAGCTGAGATGCTGAAAAGCAGCAAAGCTGAACTGCCTGCCTCAACTTCAGCAGTGTGTAATTGACTGAAGGCGAAAAACCAAGCAGCAGAGCAGCGGGCTTCTGTGCGCACTGAAGGCAATTGCAAGAATCCAGCAGCTGCTCCTCGCCAAGCACAGTCAACTGCCTGTGTTCTTGCTTCTTGACCAACTCACAGTTGCCCTTCTTTTCAGCAGCTGCCACCGTGTTCTCTGCATCTCGGAGCCTCTGGGGAGCAACAAGAATTTCCAAGGTGGGATGTAGTAGGACTACGTCAAAACACAGGAAAATTGTCCTGGAACACCTTCCACTCGCATGCCAAGATTGAATTCAACAGGCTGGAGAGCAGCAGCCACCGTCCTGCAGCAGTCTGCGAGCTTCGCACACAAGCCGGCTTCTTCGCGGCTTCGTTCTTCGCCTTTTGCAAGCTACCGCGATCTCCGGCTGCCGGAGGCCAAGAAGCGGCAACTTCGCGCACAGATGACTGGAGCGGCAGCGGTGCGCTCCGAAGCGCCGCTTTTGCCGAAAGACGCCGGGAAGCGGCACTTGCTTTCGGCCAGCTGCGGAGCTCCGTATTCTGCCTCTCGAGTCGCCTACATCTTAGCGAAAAGCTTTTCCGCTCCAGTTCTCAAGGAGAAAGTGTCCCAGCACTGCTCACTTAGCCCGACCTTGCCAGGAAATAAGATTTGCTGCACATTCCAAGGACACTGCATTTTCCTGGGCAAGCTGCAACCTGCTGGCAGATGGCCGTGCTCTCTGCCCACTCCTGCCCAGTTCTTGGTACTAGCGGGCACGTTGCAGCCTGGCGAAGGCAAGAAACCTGGAGAGCTGTCACAGAGCAGAAGGGCAGCTGAGATGCTGAAAAGCAGCAAAGCTGAACTGCCTGCCTCAACTTCAGCAGTGTGTAATTGACTGAAGGCGAAAAACCAAGCAGCAGAGCAGCGGGCTTCTGTGCGCACTGAAGGCAATTGCAAGAATCCAGCAGCTGCTCCTCGCCAAGCACAGTCAACTGCCTGTGTTCTTGCTTCTTGACCAACTCACAGTTGCCCTTCTTTTCAGCAGCTGCCACCGTGTTCTCTGCATCTCGGAGCCTCTGGGGAGCAACAAGAATTTCCAAGGTGGGATGTAGTAGGACTACGTCAAAACACAGGAAAATTGTCCTGGAACACCTTCCACTCGCATGCCAAGATTGAATTCAACAGGCTGGAGAGCAGCAGCCACCGTCCTGCAGCTGTCTGCGAGCTTCGCACACAAGCCGGCTTCTTCGCGGCTTCGTTCTTCGCCTCTTGCAAGCTACCGCGATCTCCGGCTGCCGGAGGCCAAGAAGCGGCAACTTCGCGCACAGATGACTGGAGCGGCAGCGGTGCGCTCCGAAGCGCCGCTTTTGCCGAAAGACGCCGGGAAGCGGCACTTGCTTTCGGCCAGCTGCGGAGCTGCGTATTCTGCCTCTCTAGTCGCCAACATCTTAGCGAAAAGCTTTTCCGCTCCAGTTCTCAAGGAGAAAGTGTCCCAGCACTGCTCACTTAGCCCGACCTTGCCAGGAAATAAGATTTGCTGCACATTCCAAGGACACTGCATTTTCCTGGGCAAGCTGCAACCTGCTGGCAGATGGCCGTGCTCTCTGCCCACTCCTGCCCAGCTCTGGGTAGTAGCGGGCACGTTGCAGCCTGGCGAAGGCAAGAAACCTGGAGAGCTGTCACAGAGCAGAAGGGCAGCTGAGATGCTGAAAAGCAGCAAAGCTGAACAGCCTGCCTCAACTTCAGCAGTGTGTAATTGACTGAAGGCGAAACACGAAGCAGCAGAGCAGCGGGCTTCTGTGCGCACTGAAGGCAATTGCAAGAATCCAGCAGCTGCTCCTCGCCAAGCACAGTCAACTGCCTAGGTTCTTGCTTCTTGACCAACTCACAGTTGCCTTTCTTTTCAGCAGCTGCCACCGTGTTCTCTGCATCTCGGAGCCTCTGGGGAGCAACAAGGATTTCCAAGGTGGGATGTAGTAGGACTACGTCAAAACCCAGGAAAATTGTCCTGGAACACCTTCCACTCGCATGCCAAGATTGAATTCAACAGGCTGGAGAGCAGCAGCCACCGTCCTGCAGCTGTCTGCGAGCTTCGCACACAAGCCGGCTTCTTCGCGGCTTCGTTCTTCGCCTCTTGCAAGCTACCGCGATCTCCGGCTGCCGGAGGCCAAGAAGCGGCAACTTCGCGCACAGATGACTGGAGCGGCAGCGGTGCGCTCCGAAGCGCCGCTTTTGCCGAAAGACGCCGGCAAGCGGCACTTGCTTTCGGCCAGCTGCGGAGCTGCGTATTCTGCCTCTCTAGTCGCCTACATCTTAGCGAAAAGCTTTTCCGCTCCAGTTCTCAAGGAGAAAGTGTACCAGCACTGCTCACTTAGCCCGACCTTGCCAGGAAATGAGACTTGCTGCACATTCCAAGGACACTGCATTTTCCTGGGCAAGCTGCAACCTGCTGGCAGATGGCCGTGCTCTCTGCCCACTCCTGCCCAGCTCTGGGTAGTAGCGGGCACGTTGCAGCCTGGCGAAGGCAAGAAACCTGGAGAGCTGTCACAGAGCAGAAGGGCAGCTGAGATGCTGAAAAGCAGCAAAGCTGAACTGCCTGCCTCAGCTTCAGCAGTGTGTAATTGACTGAAGGCGAAAAACCAAGCAGCAGAGCAGCGGGCTTCTGTGCGCACTGAAGGCAATTGCAAGAATCCAGCAGCTGCTCCTCGCCAAGCACAGTCAACTGCCTAGGTTCTTGCTTCTTGACCAACTCACAGTTGCCTTTCTTTTCAACAGCTGCCACCGTGTTCTCTGCATCTCGGAGCCTCTGGGGAGCAACAAGAATTTCCAAGGTGGGATGTAGTAGGACTACGTCAAAACCCAGGAAAATTGTCCTGGAACACCTTCCACTCGCATGCCAAGATTGAATTCAACAGGCTGGAGAGCAGCAGCCACCGTCCTGCAGCTGTCTGCGAGCTTCGCACACAAGCCGGCTTCTTCGCGGCTTCGTTCTTCGCCTCTTGCAAGCTACCGCGATCTCCGGCTGCCGGAGGCCAAGAAGCGGCAACTTCGCGCACAGATGACTGGAGCGGCAGCGGTGCGCTCCGAAGCGCCGCTTTTGCCGAAAGACGCCGGCAAGCGGCACTTGCTTTCGGCCAGCTGCGGAGCTGCGTATTCTGCCTCTCTAGTCGCCTACATCTTAGCGAAAAGCTTTTCCGCTCCAGTTCTCAAGGAGAAAGTGTCCCAGCACTGCTCACTTAGCCCGACCTTGCCAGGAAATAAGATTTGCTGCACATTCCAAGGACACTGCATTTTCCTGGGCAAGCTGCAACCTGCTGGCAGATGGCCGTGCTTTCTGCCCACTCCTGCCCAGTTCTTGGTACTAGCGGGCACGTTGCAGCCTGGCGAAGGCAAGAAACCTGGAGAGCTGTCACAGAGCAGAAGGGCAGCTGAGATGCTGAAAAGCAGCAAAGCTGAACTGCCTGCCTCAGCTTCAGCAGTGTGTAATTGACTGAAGGCGAAAAACCAAGCAGCAGAGCAGCGGGCTTCTGTGCGCACTGAAGGCAATTGCAAGAATCCAGCAGCTGCTCCTCGCCAAGCACAGTCAACTGCCTAGGTTCTTGCTTCTTGACCAACTCACAGTTGCCTTTCTTTTCAACAGCTGCCACCGTGTTCTCTGCATCTCGGAGCCTCTGGGGAGCAACAAGAATTTCCAAGGTGGGATGTAGTAGGACTACGTCAAAACCCAGGAAAATTGTCCTGGAACACCTTCCACTCGCATGCCAAGATTGAATTCAACAGGCTGGAGAGCAGCAGCCACCGTCCTGCAGCTGTCTGCGAGCTTCGCACACAAGCCGGCTTCTTCGCGGCTTCGTTCTTCGCCTCTTGCAAGCTACCGCGATCTCCGGCTGCCGGAGGCCAAGAAGCGGCAACTTCGCGCACAGATGACTGGAGCGGCAGCGGTGCGCTCCGAAGCGCCGCTTTTGCCGAAAGACGCCGGCAAGCGGCACTTGCTTTCGGCCAGCTCCGGAGCTGCGTATTCTGCCTCTCTAGTCGCCTACATCTTAGCGAAAAGCTTTTCCGCTCCAGTTCTCAAGGAGAAAGTGTACCAGCACTGCTCACTTAGCCCGACCTTGCCAGGAAATAAGATTTGCTGCACATTCCAAGGACACTGCATTTTCCTGGGCAAGCTGCAACCTGCTGGCAGATGGCCGTGCTCTCTGCCCACTCCTGCCCAGTTCTTGGTACTAGCGGGCACGTTGCAGCCTGGCGAAGGCAAGAAACCTGGAGAGCTGTCACAGAGCAGAAGGGCAGCTGAGATGCTGAAAAGCAGCAAAGCTGAACAGCCTGCCTCAACTTCAGCAGTGTGTAATTGACTGAAGGCGAAAAACCAAGCAGCAGAGCAGCGGGCTTCTGTGCGCACTGAAGGCAATTGCAAGAATCCAGCAGCTGCTCCTCGCCAAGCACAGTCAACTGCCTAGGTTCTTGCTTCTTGACCAACTCACAGTTGCCTTTCTTTTCAACAGCTGCCACCGTGTTCTCTGCATCTCGGAGCCTCAGGGGAGCAACAAGAATTTCCAAGGTGGGATGTAGTAGGACTACGTCAAAACCCAGGAAAATTGTCCTGGAACACCTTCCACTCGCATGCCAAGATTGAATTCAACAGGCTGGAGAGCAGCAGCCACCGTCCTGCAGCTGTCTGCGAGCTTCGCACACAAGCCGGCTTCTTCGCGGCTTCGTTCTTCGCCTCTTGCAAGCTACCGCGATCTCCGGCTGCCGGAGGCCAAGAAGCGGCAACTTCGCGCACAGATGACTGGAGCGGCAGCGGTGCGCTCCGAAGCGCCGCTTTTGCCGAAAGACGCCGGGAAGCGGCACTTGCTTTCGGCCAGCTGCGGAGCTGCGTATTCTGCCTCTCTAGTCGCCTACATCTTAGCGAAAAGCTTTTCCGCTCCAGTTCTCAAGGAGAAAGTGTCCCAGCACTGCTCACTTAGACCGACCTTGCCAGGAAATGAGACTTGCTGCACATTCCAAGGACACTGCATTTTCCTGGGCAAGCTGCAACCTGCTGGCAGATGGCCGTGCTCTCTGCCCACTCCTGCCCAGCTCTGGGTAGTAGCGGGCACGTTGCAGCCTGGCGAAGGCAAGAAACCTGGAGAGCTGTCACAGAGCAGAAGGGCAGCTGAGATGCTGAAAAGCAGCAAAGCTGAACTGCCTGCCTCAGCTTCAGCAGTGTGTAATTGACTGAAGGCGAAAAACCAAGCAGCAGAGCAGCGGGCTTCTGTGCGCACTGAAGGCAATTGCAAGAATCCAGCAGCTGCTCCTCGCCAAGCACAGTCAACTGCCTAGGTTCTTGCTTCTTGACCAACTCACAGTTGCCTTTCTTTTCAACAGCTGCCACCGTGTTCTCTGCATCTCGGAGCCTCTGGGGAGCAACAAGAATTTCCAAGGTGGGATGTAGTAGGACTACGTCAAAACACAGGAAAATTGTCCTGGAACACCTTCCACTCGCATGCCAAGATTGAATTCAACAGGCTGGAGAGCAGCAGCCACCGTCCTGCAGCTGTCTGCGAGCTTCGCACACAAGCCGGCTTCTTCGCGGCTTCGTTCTTCGCCTCTTGCAAGCTACCGCGATCTCCGGCTGCCGGAGGCCAAGAAGCGGCAACTTCGCGCACAGATGACTGGAGCGGCAGCGGTGCGCTCCGAAGCGCCGCTTTTGCCGAAAGACGCCGGGAAGCGGCACTTGCTTTCGGCCAGCTGCGGAGCTGCGTATTCTGCCTCTCTAGTCGCCTACATCTTAGCGAAAAGCTTTTCCGCTCCAGTTCTCAAGGAGAAAGTGTCCCAGCACTGCTCACTTAGCCCGACCTTGCCAGGAAATAAGATTTGCTGCACATTCCAAGGACACTGCATTTTCCTGGGCAAGCTGCAACCTGCTGGCAGATGGCCGTGCTCTCTGCCCACTCCTGCCCAGCTCTGGGTAGTAGCGGGCACGTTGCAGCCTGGCGAAGGCAAGAAACCTGGAGAGCTGTCACAGAGCAGAAGGGCAGCTGAGATGCTGAAAAGCAGCAAAGCTGAACTGCCTGCCTCAACTTCAGCAGTGTGTAATTGACTGAAGGCGAAAAACCAAGCAGCAGAGCAGCGGGCTTCTGTGCGCACTGAAGGCAATTGCAAGAATCCAGCAGCTGCTCCTCGCCAAGCACAGTCAACTGCCTGTGTTCTTGCTTCTTGACCAACTCACAGTTGCCCTTCTTTTCAGCAGCTGCCACCGTGTTCTCTGCATCTCGGAGCCTCTGGGGAGCAACAAGAATTTCCAAGGTGGGATGTAGTAGGACTACGTCAAAACACAGGAAAATTGTCCTGGAACACCTTCCACTCGCATGCCAAGATTGAATTCAACAGGCTGGAGAGCAGCAGCCACCGTCCTGCAGCAGTCTGCGAGCTTCGCACACAAGCCGGCTTCTTCGCGGCTTCGTTCTTCGCCTTTTGCAAGCTACCGCGATCTCCGGCTGCCGGAGGCCAAGAAGCGGCAACTTCGCGCACAGATGACTGGAGCGGCAGCGGTGCGCTCCGAAGCGCCGCTTTTGCCGAAAGACGCCGGGAAGCGGCACTTGCTTTCGGCCAGCTGCGGAGCTCCGTATTCTGCCTCTCGAGTCGCCTACATCTTAGCGAAAAGCTTTTCCGCTCCAGTTCTCAAGGAGAAAGTGTCCCAGCACTGCTCACTTAGCCCGACCTTGCCAGGAAATAAGATTTGCTGCACATTCCAAGGACACTGCATTTTCCTGGGCAAGCTGCAACCTGCTGGCAGATGGCCGTGCTCTCTGCCCACTCCTGCCCAGTTCTTGGTACTAGCGGGCACGTTGCAGCCTGGCGAAGGCAAGAAACCTGGAGAGCTGTCACAGAGCAGAAGGGCAGCTGAGATGCTGAAAAGCAGCAAAGCTGAACTGCCTGCCTCAACTTCAGCAGTGTGTAATTGACTGAAGGCGAAAAACCAAGCAGCAGAGCAGCGGGCTTCTGTGCGCACTGAAGGCAATTGCAAGAATCCAGCAGCTGCTCCTCGCCAAGCACAGTCAACTGCCTGTGTTCTTGCTTCTTGACCAACTCACAGTTGCCCTTCTTTTCAGCAGCTGCCACCGTGTTCTCTGCATCTCGGAGCCTCTGGGGAGCAACAAGAATTTCCAAGGTGGGATGTAGTAGGACTACGTCAAAACACAGGAAAATTGTCCTGGAACACCTTCCACTCGCATGCCAAGATTGAATTCAACAGGCTGGAGAGCAGCAGCCACCGTCCTGCAGCTGTCTGCGAGCTTCGCACACAAGCCGGCTTCTTCGCGGCTTCGTTCTTCGCCTCTTGCAAGCTACCGCGATCTCCGGCTGCCGGAGGCCAAGAAGCGGCAACTTCGCGCACAGATGACTGGAGCGGCAGCGGTGCGCTCCGAAGCGCCGCTTTTGCCGAAAGACGCCGGCAAGCGGCACTTGCTTTCGGCCAGCTGCGGAGCTGCGTATTCTGCCTCTCTAGTCGCCAACATCTTAGCGAAAAGCTTTTCCGCTCCAGTTCTCAAGGAGAAAGTGTACCAGCACTGCTCACTTAGCCCGACCTTGCCAGGAAATAAGATTTGCTGCACATTCCAAGGACACTGCATTTTCCTGGGCAAGCTGCAACCTGCTGGCAGATGGCCGTGCTCTCTGCCCACTCCTGCCCAGCTCTGGGTAGTAGCGGGCACGTTGCAGCCTGGCGAAGGCAAGAAACCTGGAGAGCTGTCACAGAGCAGAAGGGCAGCTGAGATGCTGAAAAGCAGCAAAGCTGAACAGCCTGCCTCAACTTCAGCAGTGTGTAATTGACTGAAGGCGAAACACGAAGCAGCAGAGCAGCGGGCTTCTGTGCGCACTGAAGGCAATTGCAAGAATCCAGCAGCTGCTCCTCGCCAAGCACAGTCAACTGCCTAGGTTCTTGCTTCTTGACCAACTCACAGTTGCCTTTCTTTTCAGCAGCTGCCACCGTGTTCTCTGCATCTCGGAGCCTCTGGGGAGCAACAAGGATTTCCAAGGTGGGATGTAGTAGGACTACGTCAAAACCCAGGAAAATTGTCCTGGAACACCTTCCACTCGCATGCCAAGATTGAATTCAACAGGCTGGAGAGCAGCAGCCACCGTCCTGCAGCTGTCTGCGAGCTTCGCACACAAGCCGGCTTCTTCGCGGCTTCGTTCTTCGCCTCTTGCAAGCTACCGCGATCTCCGGCTGCCGGAGGCCAAGAAGCGGCAACTTCGCGCACAGATGACTGGAGCGGCAGCGGTGCGCTCCGAAGCGCCGCTTTTGCCGAAAGACGCCGGGAAGCGGCACTTGCTTTCGGCCAGCTGCGGAGCTGCGTATTCTGCCTCTCTAGTCGCCTACATCTTAGCGAAAAGCTTTTCCGCTCCAGTTCTCAAGGAGAAAGTGTACCAGCACTGCTCACTTAGCCCGACCTTGCCAGGAAATGAGACTTGCTGCACATTCCAAGGACACTGCATTTTCCTGGGCAAGCTGCAACCTGCTGGCAGATGGCCGTGCTCTCTGCCCACTCCTGCCCAGCTCTGGGTAGTAGCGGGCACGTTGCAGCCTGGCGAAGGCAAGAAACCTGGAGAGCTGTCACAGAGCAGAAGGGCAGCTGAGATGCTGAAAAGCAGCAAAGCTGAACTGCCTGCCTCAGCTTCAGCAGTGTGTAATTGACTGAAGGCGAAAAACCAAGCAGCAGAGCAGCGGGCTTCTGTGCGCACTGAAGGCAATTGCAAGAATCCAGCAGCTGCTCCTCGCCAAGCACAGTCAACTGCCTAGGTTCTTGCTTCTTGACCAACTCACAGTTGCCTTTCTTTTCAACAGCTGCCACCGTGTTCTCTGCATCTCGGAGCCTCTGGGGAGCAACAAGAATTTCCAAGGTGGGATGTAGTAGGACTACGTCAAAACCCAGGAAAATTGTCCTGGAACACCTTCCACTCGCATGCCAAGATTGAATTCAACAGGCTGGAGAGCAGCAGCCACCGTCCTGCAGCTGTCTGCGAGCTTCGCACACAAGCCGGCTTCTTCGCGGCTTCGTTCTTCGCCTCTTGCAAGCTACCGCGATCTCCGGCTGCCGGAGGCCAAGAAGCGGCAACTTCGCGCACAGATGACTGGAGCGGCAGCGGTGCGCTCCGAAGCGCCGCTTTTGCCGAAAGACGCCGGCAAGCGGCACTTGCTTTCGGCCAGCTGCGGAGCTGCGTATTCTGCCTCTCTAGTCGCCTACATCTTAGCGAAAAGCTTTTCCGCTCCAGTTCTCAAGGAGAAAGTGTCCCAGCACTGCTCACTTAGCCCGACCTTGCCAGGAAATAAGATTTGCTGCACATTCCAAGGACACTGCATTTTCCTGGGCAAGCTGCAACCTGCTGGCAGATGGCCGTGCTTTCTGCCCACTCCTGCCCAGTTCTTGGTACTAGCGGGCACGTTGCAGCCTGGCGAAGGCAAGAAACCTGGAGAGCTGTCACAGAGCAGAAGGGCAGCTGAGATGCTGAAAAGCAGCAAAGCTGAACTGCCTGCCTCAACTTCAGCAGTGTGTAATTGACTGAAGGCGAAAAACCAAGCAGCAGAGCAGCGGGCTTCTGTGCGCACTGAAGGCAATTGCAAGAATCCAGCAGCTGCTCCTCGCCAAGCACAGTCAACTGCCTGTGTTCTTGCTTCTTGACCAACTCACAGTTGCCCTTCTTTTCAGCAGCTGCCACCGTGTTCTCTGCATCTCGGAGCCTCTGGGGAGCAACAAGAATTTCCAAGGTGGGATGTAGTAGGACTACGTCAAAACACAGGAAAATTGTCCTGGAACACCTTCCACTCGCATGCCAAGATTGAATTCAACAGGCTGGAGAGCAGCAGCCACCGTCCTGCAGCTGTCTGCGAGCTTCGCACACAAGCCGGCTTCTTCGCGGCTTCGTTCTTCGCCTCTTGCAAGCTACCGCGATCTCCGGCTGCCGGAGGCCAAGAAGCGGCAACTTCGCGCACAGATGACTGGAGCGGCAGCGGTGCGCTCCGAAGCGCCGCTTTTGCCGAAAGACGCCGGCAAGCGGCACTTGCTTTCGGCCAGCTGCGGAGCTGCGTATTCTGCCTCTCTAGTCGCCAACATCTTAGCGAAAAGCTTTTCCGCTCCAGTTCTCAAGGAGAAAGTGTACCAGCACTGCTCACTTAGCCCGACCTTGCCAGGAAATAAGATTTGCTGCACATTCCAAGGACACTGCATTTTCCTGGGCAAGCTGCAACCTGCTGGCAGATGGCCGTGCTCTCTGCCCACTCCTGCCCAGCTCTGGGTAGTAGCGGGCACGTTGCAGCCTGGCGAAGGCAAGAAACCTGGAGAGCTGTCACAGAGCAGAAGGGCAGCTGAGATGCTGAAAAGCAGCAAAGCTGAACAGCCTGCCTCAACTTCAGCAGTGTGTAATTGACTGAAGGCGAAACACGAAGCAGCAGAGCAGCGGGCTTCTGTGCGCACTGAAGGCAATTGCAAGAATCCAGCAGCTGCTCCTCGCCAAGCACAGTCAACTGCCTAGGTTCTTGCTTCTTGACCAACTCACAGTTGCCTTTCTTTTCAGCAGCTGCCACCGTGTTCTCTGCATCTCGGAGCCTCTGGGGAGCAACAAGAATTTCCAAGGTGGGATGTAGTAGGACTACGTCAAAACCCAGGAAAATTGTCCTGGAACACATTCCACTCGCATGCCAAGATTGAATTCAACAGGCTGGAGAGCAGCAGCCACCGTCCTGCAGCTGTCTGCGAGCTTCGCACACAAGCCGGCTTCTTCGCGGCTTCGTTCTTCGCCTCTTGCAAGCTACCGCGATCTCCGGCTGCCGGAGGCCAAGAAGCGGCAACTTCGCGCACAGATGACTGGAGCGGCAGCGGTGCGCTCCGAAGCGCCGCTTTTGCCGAAAGACGCCGGCAAGCGGCACTTGCTTTCGGCCAGCTGCGGAGCTGCGTATTCTGCCTCTCTAGTCGCCTACATCTTAGCGAAAAGCTTTTCCGCTCCAGTTCTCAAGGAGAAAGTGTCCCAGCACTGCTCACTTAGCCCGACCTTGCCAGGAAATAAGATTTGCTGCACATTCCAAGGACACTGCATTTTCCTGGGCAAGCTGCAACCTGCTGGCAGATGGCCGTGCTTTCTGCCCACTCCTGCCCAGTTCTTGGTACTAGCGGGCACGTTGCAGCCTGGCGAAGGCAAGAAACCTGGAGAGCTGTCACAGAGCAGAAGGGCAGCTGAGATGCTGAAAAGCAGCAAAGCTGAACTGCCTGCCTCAACTTCAGCAGTGTGTAATTGACTGAAGGCGAAAAACCAAGCAGCAGAGCAGCGGGCTTCTGTGCGCACTGAAGGCAATTGCAAGAATCCAGCAGCTGCTCCTCGCCAAGCACAGTCAACTGCCTGTGTTCTTGCTTCTTGACCAACTCACAGTTGCCCTTCTTTTCAGCAGCTGCCACCGTGTTCTCTGCATCTCGGAGCCTCTGGGGAGCAACAAGAATTTCCAAGGTGGGATGTAGTAGGACTACGTCAAAACACAGGAAAATTGTCCTGGAACACCTTCCACTCGCATGCCAAGATTGAATTCAACAGGCTGGAGAGCAGCAGCCACCGTCCTGCAGCTGTCTGCGAGCTTCGCACACAAGCCGGCTTCTTCGCGGCTTCGTTCTTCGCCTCTTGCAAGCTACCGCGATCTCCGGCTGCCGGAGGCCAAGAAGCGGCAACTTCGCGCACAGATGACTGGAGCGGCAGCGGTGCGCTCCGAAGCGCCGCTTTTGCCGAAAGACGCCGGCAAGCGGCACTTGCTTTCGGCCAGCTGCGGAGCTGCGTATTCTGCCTCTCTAGTCGCCAACATCTTAGCGAAAAGCTTTTCCGCTCCAGTTCTCAAGGAGAAAGTGTACCAGCACTGCTCACTTAGCCCGACCTTGCCAGGAAATAAGATTTGCTGCACATTCCAAGGACACTGCATTTTCCTGGGCAAGCTGCAACCTGCTGGCAGATGGCCGTGCTCTCTGCCCACTCCTGCCCAGCTCTGGGTAGTAGCGGGCACGTTGCAGCCTGGCGAAGGCAAGAAACCTGGAGAGCTGTCACAGAGCAGAAGGGCAGCTGAGATGCTGAAAAGCAGCAAAGCTGAACAGCCTGCCTCAACTTCAGCAGTGTGTAATTGACTGAAGGCGAAACACGAAGCAGCAGAGCAGCGGGCTTCTGTGCGCACTGAAGGCAATTGCAAGAATCCAGCAGCTGCTCCTCGCCAAGCACAGTCAACTGCCTAGGTTCTTGCTTCTTGACCAACTCACAGTTGCCTTTCTTTTCAGCAGCTGCCACCGTGTTCTCTGCATCTCGGAGCCTCTGGGGAGCAACAAGGATTTCCAAGGTGGGATGTAGTAGGACTACGTCAAAACCCAGGAAAATTGTCCTGGAACACCTTCCACTCGCATGCCAAGATTGAATTCAACAGGCTGGAGAGCAGCAGCCACCGTCCTGCAGCTGTCTGCGAGCTTCGCACACAAGCCGGCTTCTTCGCGGCTTCGTTCTTCGCCTCTTGCAAGCTACCGCGATCTCCGGCTGCCGGAGGCCAAGAAGCGGCAACTTCGCGCACAGATGACTGGAGCGGCAGCGGTGCGCTCCGAAGCGCCGCTTTTGCCGAAAGACGCCGGGAAGCGGCACTTGCTTTCGGCCAGCTGCGGAGCTGCGTATTCTGCCTCTCTAGTCGCCTACATCTTAGCGAAAAGCTTTTCCGCTCCAGTTCTCAAGGAGAAAGTGTACCAGCACTGCTCACTTAGCCCGACCTTGCCAGGAAATGAGATTTGCTGCACATTCCAAGGACACTGCATTTTCCTGGGCAAGCTGCAACCTGCTGGCAGATGGCCGTGCTCTCTGCCCACTCCTGCCCAGTTTTGGGTAGTAGCGGGCACGTTGCAGCCTGGCGAAGGCAAGAAACCTGGAGAGCTGTCACAGAGCAGAAGGGCAGCTGAGATGCTGAAAAGCAGCAAAGCTGAACAGCCTGCCTCAACTTCAGCAGTGTGTAATTGACTGAAGGCGAAAAACCAAGCAGCAGAGCAGCGGGCTTCTGTGCGCACTGAAGGCAATTGCAAGAATCCAGCAGCTGCTCCTCGCCAAGCACAGTCAACTGCCTAGGTTCTTGCTTCTTGACCAACTCACAGTTGCCTTTCTTTTCAGCAGCTGCCACCGTGTTCTCTGCATCTCGGAGCCTCTGGGGAGCAACAAGAATTTCCAAGGTGGGATGTAGTAGGACTACATCAAAACCCAGGAAAATTGTCCTGGAACACCTTCCACTCGCATGCCAAGATTGAATTCAACAGGCTGGAGAGCAGCAGCCACCGTCCTGCAGCTGTCTGCGAGCTTCGCACACAAGCCGGCTTCTTCGCGGCTTCGTTCTTCGCCTCTTGCAAGCTACCGCGATCTCCGGCTGCCGGAGGCCAAGAAGCGGCAACTTCGCGCACAGATGACTGGAGCGGCAGCGGTGCGCTCCGAAGCGCCGCTTTTGCCGAAAGACGCCGGCAAGCGGCACTTGCTTTCGGCCAGCTGCGGAGCTGCGTATTCTGCCTCTCTAGTCGCCTACATCTTAGCGAAAAGCTTTTCCGCTCCAGTTCTCAAGGAGAAAGTGTCCCAGCACTGCTCACTTAGCCCGACCTTGCCAGGAAATAAGATTTGCTGCACATTCCAAGGACACTGCATTTTCCTGGGCAAGCTGCAACCTGCTGGCAGATGGCCGTGCTCTCTGCCCACTCCTGCCCAGTTCTTGGTACTAGCGGGCACGTTGCAGCCTGGCGAAGGCAAGAAACCTGGAGAGCTGTCACAGAGCAGAAGGGCAGCTGAGATGCTGAAAAGCAGCAAAGCTGAACAGCCTGCCTCAACTTCAGCAGTGTGTAATTGACTGAAGGCGAAAAACCAAGCAGCAGAGCAGCGGGCTTCTGTGCGCACTGAAGGCAATTGCAAGAATCCAGCAGCTGCTCCTCGCCAAGCACAGTCAACTGCCTAGGTTCTTGCTTCTTGACCAACTCACAGTTGCCTTTCTTTTCAACAGCTGCCACCGTGTTCTCTGCATCTCGGAGCCTCAGGGGAGCAACAAGAATTTCCAAGGTGGGATGTAGTAGGACTACGTCAAAACCCAGGAAAATTGTCCTGGAACACCTTCCACTCGCATGCCAAGATTGAATTCAACAGGCTGGAGAGCAGCAGCCACCGTCCTGCAGCTGTCTGCGAGCTTCGCACACAAGCCGGCTTCTTCGCGGCTTCGTTCTTCGCCTCTTGCAAGCTACCGCGATCTCCGGCTGCCGGAGGCCAAGAAGCGGCAACTTCGCGCACAGATGACTGGAGCGGCAGCGGTGCGCTCCGAAGCGCCGCTTTTGCCGAAAGACGCCGGGAAGCGGCACTTGCTTTCGGCCAGCTGCGGAGCTGCGTATTCTGCCTCTCTAGTCGCCTACATCTTAGCGAAAAGCTTTTCCGCTCCAGTTCTCAAGGAGAAAGTGTCCCAGCACTGCTCACTCAGCCCGACCTTGCCAGGAAATAGGATTTGCTGCACATTCCAAGGACACTGCATTTTCCTGGGCAAGCTGCAACCTGCTGGCAGATGGCCGTGCTCTCTGCCCACTCCTGCCCAGCTCTGGGTAGTAGCGGGCACGTTGCAGCCTGGCGAAGGCAAGAAACCTGGAGAGCTGTCACAGAGCAGAAGGGCAGCTGAGATGCTGAAAAGCAGCAAAGCTGAACTGCCTGCCTCAACTTCAGCAGTGTGTAATTGACTGAAGGCGAAAAACCAAGCAGCAGAGCAGCGGGCTTCTGTGCGCACTGAAGGCAATTGCTAGAATCCAGCAGCTGCTCCTCGCCAAGCACAGTCAACTGCCTGTGTTCTTGCTTCTTGACCAACTCACAGTTGCCCTTCTTCTCAGCAGCTGCCACCGTGTTCTCTGCATCTCGGAGCCTCTGGGGAGCAGCAAGAATTTCCAATGTGGGATGTAGTAGGACTACGTCAAAACCCAGGAAAATTGTCCTGGAACACCTTCCACTCGCATGCCAAGAGTGAATTCAACAGGCTTGGAGAGCGGCAGCCACCGTCCTGCAGCTGTCTGCGAGCTTCGCACACAAGCCGGCTTCTTCGCGGCTTCGTTCTTCGCCTATGCAAGCTACCGCGATCTCCGGCTGCCGGAGGCCAAGAAGCGGCAACTTCGCGCACAGATCACTGGAGCGGCAGCGGTGCGCTCCGAAGCGCCGCTTTTGCCGAACGACGCCGGGAAGCGGCACTTGCTTTCGGCCAGCTGCGGAGCTCCGTATTCTGCCTCTCGAGTCGCCTACATCTTAGCGAAAAGCTTTTCCGCTCCAGTTCTCAAGGAGAAAGTGTACCAGCACTGCTCACTTAGCCCGACCTTGCCAGGAAATGAGATTTGCTGCACATTCCAAGGACACTGCATTTTCCTGGGCAAGCTGCAACCTGCTGGCAAATGGCCGTGCTCTCTGCCCACTCCTGCCCAGCTCTGGGTAGTAGCGGGCACGTTGCAGCCTGGCGAAGGCAAGAAACCTGGAGAGCTGTCACAGAGCAGAAGGGCAGCTGAGATGCTGAAAAGCAGCAAAGCTGAACTGCCTGCCTCAACTTCAGCAGTGTGTAATTGACTGAAGGCGAAAAACCAAGCAGCAGAGCAGCGGGCTTCTGTGCGCACTGAAGGCAATTGCAAGAATCCAGCAGCTGCTCCTCGCCAAGCACAGTCAACTGCCTGTGTTCTTGCTTCTTGACCAACTCACAGTTGCCCTTCTTCTCAGCAGCTGCCACCGTGTTCTCTGCATCTCGGAGCCTCTGGGGAGCAACAAGAATTTCCAAGGTGGGATGCATGAAAACTAAAATAAAAACTCAGGAAGGTTGTCCTGGAACACCTCCCATTGGCATGCCAAGAGTGAATTCAACAGGCTTGGAGAGCGGCAGCCACCGTCCTGCAGCAGTCTGCGAGCTTCGCACACAAGCCGGCTTCTTCGCGGCTTCGTTCTTCGCCTCTTGCAAGCTACCGCGATCTCCGGCTGCCTGAGGCGACGAAGCGGCTACTTCGCGCACAGATCACTGGAGCGGCAGCGGTGCGCTCCGAAGCGCCGCTTTTGCCGAAAGACGCCGGGAAGCGGCACTTGCTTTCGGCCAGCTGCGGACCTCCGTATTCTGCCTCTCTAGTCGCCTACATCTTAGCGAAAAGCTTTTCCGCTCCAGTTCTCAAGGAGAAAGTGTCCCAGCACTGCTCACTTAGACCGACCTTGCCAGGAAATGAGATTTGCTGCACATTCCAAGGACACTGCATTTTCCTGGGCAAGCTGCAACCTGCTGGCAGATGGCCGTGCTCTCTGCCCACTCCTGCCCAGTTCTTTGTATTAGCGGGCACGTTGCAGCCTGGCGAAGGCAAGAAACCTGGAGAGCTGTCACAGAGCAGAAGGGCAGCTGAGATGCTGAAAAGCAGCAAAGCTGAACTGCCTGCCTCAGCTTCAGCAGTGTGTAATTGACTGAAGGCGAAAAACCAAGCAGCAGAGCAGCGGGCTTCTGTGCGCACTGAAGGCAATTGCAAGAATCCAGCAGCTGCTCCTCGCCAAGCACAGTCAACTGCCTGTGTTCTTGCTTCTTGACCAACTCACAGTTGCCCTTCTTCTCAGCAGCTGCCACCGTGTTCTCTGCATCTCGGAGCCTCAGGGGAGCAACAAGAATTTCCAAGGTGGGATGAAGTAGGACTACGTCAAAACCCAGGAAAATTGTCCGGGAACACCTTCCACTCGCATGCCAAGAGTGAATTCAACAGGCTTGGAGAGCGGCAGCCACCGTCCTGCAGCTGTCTGCGAGCTTCGCACACAAGCCGGCTTCTTCGCGGCTTCGTTCTTCGCCTATGCAAGCTACCGCGATCTCCGGCTGCCGGAGGCCAAGAAGCGGCAACTTCGCGCACAGATGACTGGAGCGGCAGCGGTGCGCTCCGAAGCGCCGCTTTTGCCGAAAGACGCCGGGAAGCGGCACTTGCTTTCGGCCAGCTGCGGACCTCCGTATTCTGCCTCTCTAGTCGCCTACATCTTAGCGAAAAGCTTTTCCGCTCCAGTTCTCAAGGAGAAAGTGTACCAGCACTGCTCACTTAGCCCGACCTTGCCAGGAAATGAGATTTGCTGCACATTCCAAGGACACTGCATTTTCCTGGGCAAGCTGCAACCTGCTGGCAAATGGCCGTGCTCTCTGCCCACTCCTGCCCAGCTCTGGGTAGTAGCGGGCACGTTGCAGCCTGGCGAAGGCAAGAAACCTGGAGAGCTGTCACAGAGCAGAAGGGCAGCTGAGATGCTGAAAAGCAGCAAAGCTGAACAGCCTGCCTCAACTTCAGCAGTGTGTAATTGACTGAAGGCGAAAAACCAAGCAGCAGAGCAGCGGGCTTCTGTGCGCACTGAAGGCAATTGCTAGAATCCAGCAGCTGCTCCTCGCCAAGCACAGTCAACTGCCTGTGTTCTTGCTTCTTGACCAACTCACAGTTGCCCTTCTTCTCAGCAGCTGCCACCGTGTTCTCTGCATCTCGGAGCCTCAGGGGAGCAACAAGAATTTCCAAGGTGGGATGCATGAAAACTAAAATAAAAACTCAGGAAGTTTGTCCTGGAACACCTTCTATTGGCATGCCAAGAGTGAATTCAACAGGCTTGGAGAGCGGCAGCCACCGTCCTGCAGCAGTCTGCGAGCTTCGCACACAAGCCGGCTTCTTCGCGGCTTCGTTCTTCGCCTCTTGCAAGCTACCGCGATCTCCGGCTGCCTGAGGCGACGAAGCGGCTACTTCGCGCACAGATGACTGGAGCGGCAGCGGTGCGCTCCGAAGCGCCGCTTTTGCCGAAAGACGCCGGGAAGCGGCACTTGCTTTCGGCCAGCTGCGGAGCTGCGTATTCTGCCTCTCTAGTCGCCTACATCTTAGCGAAAAGCTTTTCCGCTCCAGTTCTCAAGGAGAAAGTGTCCCAGCACTGCTCACTTAGCCCGACCTTGCCAGGAAATAGGATTTGCTGCACATTCCAAGGACACTGCATTTTCCTGGGCAAGCTGCAACCTGCTGGCAGATGGCCGTGCTTTCTGCCCACTCCTGCCCAGTTCTTGGTACTAGCGGGCACGTTGCAGCCTGGCGAAGGCAAGAAACCTGGAGAGCTGTCACAGAGCAGAAGGGCAGCTGAGATGCTGAAAAGCAGCAAAGCTGAACTGCCTGCCTCAACTTCAGCAGTGTGTAATTGACTGAAGGCGAAAAACCAAGCAGCAGAGCAGCGGGCTTCTGTGCGCACTGAAGGCAATTGCTAGAATCCAGCAGCTGCTCCTCGCCAAGCACAGTCAACTGCCTGTGTTCTTGCTTCTTGACCAACTCACAGTTGCCCTTCTTCTCAGCAGCTGCCACCGTGTTCTCTGCATCTCGGAGCCTCTGGGGAGCAACAAGAATTTCCAAGGTGGGATGCATGAAAACTAAAATAAAAACTCAGGAAGGTTGTCCTGGAACACCTCCCATTGGCATGCCAAGAGTGAATTCAAGAGGCAGGAGAGCGGCAGCCACCGTCCTGCAGCAGTCTGCGAGCTTCGCACACAAGCCGGCTTCTTCGCGGCTTCGTTCTTCGCCTCTTGCAAGCTACCGCGATCTCCGGCTGCCAGAGGCGAAGAAGCGGCAACTTCGCGCACAGATGACTGGAGCGGCAGCGGTGCGCTCCGAAGCGCCGCTTTTGCCGAAAGACGCCGGGAAGCGGCACTTGCTTTCGGCCAGCTGCGGAGCTCCGTATTCTGCCTCTCTAGTCGCCTACATCTTAGCGCAAAGCTTTTCCGCTCCAGTTCTCAAGGAGAAAGTGTCCCAGCACTGCTCACTTAGCCCGACCTTGCCAGGAAATAGGATTTGCTGCACATTCCAAGGACACTGCATTTTCCTGGGCAAGCTGCAACCTGCTGGCAGATGGCCGTGCTCTCTGCCCACCTCTGCCCAGTTCTTGGTACTAGCGGGCACGTTGCAGCCTGGCGAAGGCAAGAAACCTCTGAAACGATACGCGGAAGAAATCAATAGACTCCATAACCTGGGGTAGTTATGAAGTGGGTACGTATGTCAGCGCCCGGCACAAGTGAGATAGCTCTCCAAAACTTGTGCCCCGAGCCTCAGTCTGACCCACACTTTTATTCTTAAAGACGTTCCATATGCAATACATTGCACAACTTTTTCATGCATATTCCACCCCTGGCCCCGCCTGTCCTCGCTTCTCATGCGAAGTAAGTCCACGCCCTTCTGGGCATGCGTGGTTTGCTGTGGTGGTCGTACGGGGGTCTCTTGGTGGTCCTGAGGCTGAAGATTGTGGTCTTCCTCATGATTGAACTTTGGAACTTTTCCTCTCTGCGCGTGCGCTTTTGGTCCTTTGGTGCTTATCTGAGTACGTCTGTCAGTCTTGATAGGCTTGGAGACAGAGGAGCTTCTTTATCTGGGTTCTTTCCTTCTTCTGGTATTGTTCTCTATGCAAGAAGCTTCAGAAATTTGCATTTTCCTATGCCCTTTGTACTAGGCAGAGGTTTCTTAAGTAAAAGGTTGAAAATTCAACACATAACTCTACAAGCTAAATTAGAAATGCTTCATTCATTTTGTTAACCTAACTCTAAAAATCTCTGCTTCAGTCCCCCCTTTTCTTAAAATAGATTAAATTCTTTTACTACAGGGGTCTTGATTTAAATTCTGATCTACTATCATGACCGTCCTCTTTCAGTAAGATTCTATGAGTTCTAGAGAGTGATGTCAGACTGGCCATGTGTTTTAACATCCTCGAATTCTACATGAGTGTTAAAGTAGACATCATTAAACTTACAGTAACTAAAATTAATAGGATTATAATTGGGTGACATAAAGTCTTCTAAACAGTGTATTTCACTAGTTATGACTTGTGTTTATTAGCTAGTGATTGGTGCTGGATACACCAAGTTAAGAGACTTAACATACAGGAGGTTAGTGACATGTCTTGGGTAGACATTCTCTTTCGCACCCCATATGGTTTTTCATAAAGCAATTCAAAGTGGTTTAGCTTTTCTTTACTCTTGGGTTTGGTTCGGATCTGCAGTAGTGCTAATGGGAGGGATTGAGTCCATGACAAATTAGCTTCTTGTCCCAATTGTACAATTTGTTGTTTGATCAAATGATTCATTTTTTTTACCTGACCACTTGATTGTGGGTTATATGGGGTGCGAAGTTCTCAGTCTATGTTCAAGTATTGGCTAACTTGTTGCACGAATTTTACAATAAAATGTGGTCCTCTATTTGAGGAGATTGTGGCCAGGACTCTAAAGCGTGGTATGTTTTCTTGTACCAATACCTTAGTTACTTCTTGAGCTTTAGAAGTCCTGGTGGGGAATGCTTCTGGCCATCCTGAAAAGGTATCTGTTAGCACCAGGAAAAACTTATACCCCCCTTTTCTTGGCAATTCTGTACAATCAATCTGCCATTGCTGCTCCGGCCCATGACCCTTCCTCATCTGGCTAAGCTTTGGTTTGGGAGTATTTTTGGGGTTGGTCTGGAGGCAAAGGTCACATTGTCGAGTTGTAAATGTCTAGTTATGCTAGAGCATCAATACCCCAATGGTTTTCTGGTGTTCTTCCTTTATTAGGGACCATCATAAATAGGAGGGTAGAACTAATTTTCCTTCTATGGTGGCCCATCCCTCTTGGTTATAGTCTCCTTTTTGCTCATAGATTAATTTTTTTTCTGGTTTGTTGTATCTTGGCTTACCTTTAGGGGAAATTTGCCCGTCTTGCTGCTTCTTTTGCTTCCCTATCTGCCAGCTCGTTTCCTTCTTCCAATTCGGAGTTGATCTTCTGATGTGCCTTAATGTGCATGATCGCTACTTTCTCTGGCAACTGGACTGCTGCTAGAAGTCGCATTACTTCTGATGCATCTTTAATATTTTTCCCTTGAGACTTCAGCAGTCCTCTCTCTTTCTAAATGGCTCTGTGAGCATGCACTACTCCAAATGCATACTTCGAGTCCGTGTATATGTTTATTTCTTTCCCTCTTGCCAATTCTAGGGCCCGAGTTAGAGCAATTATCTCGGCCTTCTGTGCAGAGGTATTTGTTGGCAGGGGCCCAGATGATATTACTTCCTTGCACGTTGGAACTGCCTAGCCGGCGTGCCGTTTTCCACTGATGATATAACTGCTTCCATCAGTAAACGAGACTTCTGCATTCTCGAGAGGGGTGTCCTTCGAGTCAGGGCAGCTGGAGTAGGTGGCTTCAATGGTCTCCAAGCAGTCATGTTCCACTGGTTCCCCTTGGTTTCTACTGAGGAAGGAGGCTGGATTGACAATGTTAGCCACTACTATCTCTACATCATCTTGCTCCGCTATGATAGCTTGGTATCTCAGGAGCCGTTGTGGGGAAAGCCAATGCCCACCTTTTACCTCTAGCACTGCAGACACTGTGTGAGACACTAGCACAGTTCTTTTCTGGCCTAGGGTGAATTTGTGTGCCTCTTGGATGTTCAGGACGACTGCTGCAACAGCTCTGAGGCACCCAGGCCACCCTTTAGCTGCTGTATCCAATTGCTTAGAGAAGTAAGCCACTGCTCTCCGATATGGGCCCAGGTCCTGTGCTAGTATTCCTAAGGCGATTCCTTGCTTCTCATGGGAGAATAAAAGGAAAGGCTTACTCACGTCCGGCAATCTCAGGGCTGGAGCTGACATGAGGGCTTTTTTCAGCTGGTTGAAAGCTTGCGTAGCTTCCTTTGTCTCTTGGATGTTCCTGCTTTCAATTGCAATCAGTTCATAGAAGGGCTTAACAAACAGTCCATAGTTATAGATCCATAACCTGCACCACCCTGTCATCCTCAGGAAAGTTCGTAGTTCCTTTACCGTCTGAGGTTTTGGGCTCTGGCATATTGCCTCCTTCCGGCTTTGGCCCAAGGTACGTTGTCTAGCACTGACTTCCTAACCCAGATAAGTTACTTTCTGTTTTACTACTTGGGCTTTTTTCTTTGATACTCGGTACCCTTGGAGCCCCAAAAAGTTCAAGAGGCTTATCGTCCAGGCCGTGCATGCTTCCCTTGTCCGTGTGGCTATCAGGATGTCATCTACGTACTCTAGCAACTTCCCTTCCTCTGGAGGGGCTTCTCAGGTCTCTAATTCTTTTGCAAGTTGTT
Organism: Vidua macroura; assembly: GCF_024509145.1. NCBI lineage: Eukaryota > Metazoa > Chordata > Aves > Passeriformes > Viduidae > Vidua > Vidua macroura. Next base: position 61,988 of record NC_071596.1, on the reverse strand, counting down.
CTCCAAACAAAGTGGGTGAGTTTTTGAATCCTTGTGGGAGTCTGGTCCATGTCAGTTGAGTTCTTCGCCCGCTCTTAGGATTTTCCCATTCAAATGCAAAAATTTTCTGGCTTCGTGGATAGGAAGGCAAAAGAAGGCATCTTTTAAATCTAAAACGGTAAACCAAGTTAGCTCGGGGGTTAAGCAAGTTAATAACGTGTAGGGATTGGCCACCACAGGATACAGATCCTCCGTGACCTTGTTTATGGCCCGCAGATCCTGTACTAACCGGTATGACCCATCAGGTTTACCAACTGGTAGGATAGGGGTATTAACACTTACATAACATAAGTTGGAACAAGGTATTATAGACAATATCATGGTCATCAATGGAAGCAATATTTGATGGAACTTTTTCAGTTCTGAGGGTTCGTAACTTGTGTTTGTCGGTGACAGCAGGGAAGCACAGTGAGGCTGCTTAACAGGGCAGGATGCATACATATACTTTCCTTCGTCTACATTCACTTAACTTTATTTTACTTACTCTTACACATAACAAAACAACCACAACAACAAGGTACCTTTTCTTTTTCAACACACCTATTACACTTGTAGGTGTCCCTGGCTAGTCCCAGTGTTCTTGGATACCCCTCAATCTAGCTGTGTGGTTCCCAACTCTAGATCCTGTCAGGCTTCTCTTCAAACTGGCAAAATTTTTACTCAATCTTGGGTGCTCTCAACAACCCAGCAAACTTAATTCTGTGTGCTCTTGGAATGTTAATCCCTCAACCCAGCAGGTTTGACTTAACCCTGGATGCTCTTGGAACATTAATCCCTCAATCCAGCAGGTTTGAATCAACCCTGGATGCTCTTGGAACATTAATCCCTCAATCCAGCAGGTTTGAATCAACCCTGGATGCTCTTGGAATATTAATCCCTCAATCCAGCAGGTTTGATCTTGGATGTTCTCGGGCATTCTTATCCCTCAATCCAGCAGAATTTTTAGGGGCCCCTCCTACACATTTTACCTTTTATTTTTCCCCAATAGATTATGCCAAGAAAACCCTCTTTTTACCTTTTAATTCATTTTTTTTTCTAATAAATTACATTTTACTCCCCCCCCCCCCCCCCCCAAGGGGTCCCACTCTTTCTCTGAGACCCAGTCCCAGGGGGGTTCTCTCACTCTTTTTATTACTCGCTTCGTCTCTTTACTGGCCGCTTTTCTCGCGAAAAAGACGGAAACGCAGCATGGGAGACTGCCGCTCTCGCTTAGCAGGTCTGGGGTAACCAGCCCGCCTCTGTCACGATCCGCTTCTTGCGGGGTGTCGTGATGGTTCTTTTCACCCATCCCAAAAGTGCAACAAAGGCAAACAACAAGGGACTATCAGTTAATCACAACAAATGCACCTTTAGTAGGGGCCAAAACAGTAAACGCCATAGTGGGGATCTGAAAGGAGATAAAAGGTTAGAGAGAGAAGAGGGATATGGGAATAGCTACCAACACAGGCGAGATCCTCAGTGCTCCGGACGATGGGGATCCGTCTCTCTTGTCGGGGGAGTCTTCGAAGTTCTGGCCGACTCGGGGCTCCAATTATAGTCCACAGAGGAGAGAGGGGGGGAACAAGTGTAATAATGAAAGTCCATTGTAATCGCCCCGAGGGAAGGGGTGAGTCCACAGAAACCACCAAAGCAAGACGAATCCAATGAAGAATAAGTCCATTTGAATCACTGAAGGGAAACAGGTCATGTCATTAGTGGTCAGACCACCAATTTCCCCTCCTCCCTATAGCAGGGGTCTCAGTCTCAGTCCTTGGGAGGAGGGTTCTCATTCTTTCTTTGTCACAGTGGTAACGAGGCAGATGAGGGGTCTTCAGTGAAGGACCGCGAGAGTCACCCCAAAAGTTCATTGGGCTTAAGAACGGAGATTAGAAGCAGGCCGCGCATCAGGCTGTCCCGTGCTGGCTCCATGTCAGGTCTTTGCCAAGTCCTTGCCAACTCCTTGCCAAGTTCTTACCAGGCCTTGTTGGGAACAGCCAGCATGACGGTTCAGTGGTCCCACCTGCGCTGTGTCCTGTTCTAAGCCGGAACTACAGTGGGGGAAGGGATTCTTTCTTGTGGCAATCGGAAGGCAGAATGGAAAATGAGGGGCTTCTGACGGGCTCTTACACCACCCCGTGACTGACGATTGCCCTCGAAAGATCTTCATCAGCAGGATTCCATGGTGTCGTCGTGGAGTCTTCAGGACTCGTCAAGTGTTGGCAGCAGGTCCCAGGGAAAAGAGAAGAGGAAAAGGGAAAGAAAGAGAAAACGGGAAAACTAAAACAATCACAACATATTAGTAATCACAACAAATTATAATTAAACAATAAGCAAAATACAATTAGTAAATCAATAATAGTTATTTAAATAATAATCAATAGGAATCAATTAAACAATAAATTGATCAAATAATAAACCAGTATCATCAATATTAAACAGTAAAGTAATAAACCTAGTATAATCGATATTACTCAGTACAATTTTATAAACAATAAACAAAAATAATTAAAACAGCGATTAGAACAAATCATAAAAGAAAATGATGTAAAACATATCTTCTAACCTTATCATCTTCTTGTGTCTACTGTCCTGGGAACATCTCTAGTGTAAAGGATGTCGGCCAAGTGGTGTGCATTAATTATAGATGTTAATTTTGTTCATCGTTTCATCATTCTCCAATTTACAATAAGCAAGATTACTGATAAAACAAAACCAATCATAACTAAAATCAGAAGAACAACAATGGGATGACACAATTTCTTCAGGATACCGGTGGCGGTGGGTGACCACCCGAAAAGGGTATCCCACCACTTGTGCTCGGCATCACTTTTCACCCTTTCTACAACACGATGTATTTCTTGCACATGATGATGAACAGTTGCCAGAGTTTTCTGTCCATTCCCCTTGATTTTTCCTAGGATCTCTATTAGATCTTGATGAAGTAATAATTGCTTTACCAGAGAAAGGTTCATCCCAATGGGAGTAGGCAGTAGCTTGTGAATCAACGTGAGATTGGATTCTAAAAGTTCATGTGAAGTAACTGGAGCTACAAAAGAAAAATCACATCCTGCAATTTTAGTAAAGTTGCAAGCACAAAAATGTGAATGATTTTTAGTAGCTACTACTGTACTTTCTATAAACACAGTATCCCAAGCGGTTCTGAAGCAGGCACACCCATTGTCTGTAGATACAAGGACTGTTTCAGAAGTCTCGTTAGGATGAATATCAAAATGACAGCTATTTTGTTCTGTCTCCAGACAAATATCTTGAGCTACAATTGCATTACCTTCACAGATAAACCCTAGTTGTTCTCAGATGGTACAGGACTCTAAATTGACAGTTTGCCATTTGTCATCAATTTGACGGGCCCATTCTCTATGTTCAGAAGGATAGAAAGTGGGTCCATCATGATTTAATCCTAGTGCAATGATAGGGAATATCAAATGCACCGAGGCATTTCTTATGGTCAACGCAAATGCTGTGGCTGTGTTTGTGTTAGGGTCATAGGTAAAATTCACTAAATTCCACCAGGATTGGAAATCTCTTTCAAAGTCAGTGGCACTGTCCCAGACTATTTTCCTCATTTCAGTGGGAAAAGTGCCTTCTTCACCTTCTCTTATAATTGAGGCAGCAACTGACTGCATCCATCATTGAGCCTGGATACGGCTAAGAGCTAAGGAAACGTTGCTTTGTGTGGCATTAAGTGCATCAATGATCAATTTGCTATTATTTATCTTTTCCCAATTTGCTAGAATGTTTGATAGCAACCACTGATGTGTTCCCAAGGCTGATAAGGACGATTGCAGTGGTTGTTGTATTTTGGTTAAATCTTTAGTTGTGGAAGCCAATTTATTCATTCATACTTCTGAATCAATACTATTTAGGATTCCCAATCCTGTTCCCACAAGACCAGTTATGTCTCTTGGCACGCGGTTTTTAGGAGGCTTCCACTGTCGCAGCCAGGTTGTCCAAGCCTGAAAAGAGGTCTGCAAAAAGGGTGAACAAGCTGGTTGTATTTCTCAGATATTGTTTTGCATCAGCAATTTGACTTGTTTAAGAGACCATAACAGATTAAACAATATCTGTTGTTGGCCAGTTTTCCTGATTCTATATGGTCCAATTTCAAAAATTTTCGGGCTAAGTGTGACCAGTGGTTGGGTGGTAGGTGTCACAACATTAACATCAAGTCCTACTCCAGTATTTGAATCAATACTTTCAACTTAAAAAACAAAAACAAAAACAAAACCAAAACAAAACAAAAAAAAAGTGCTTCAGTATTTTTGGACCAAAACCAAACTACTTCTACAGTTTGTGTTCATGTGAAATTGTGCCAACAATCCTGTATGCTTGGCTGCGTACAAACCTTTTTGTGCTTCAAGAGATCCTTTCACTTTTTCTGCATGCTACCACAATTAGTTCAGACCACGGTCACTCAGCTGCTTTCTGGCCATGGGGTTGCGGTAGGATGCAGAAAAGTATTACCAGTTTTATCATGGATTAGGTGGTCTTCATGTCCCTCGGAGTTCTTCTGAGAAAGTAAACACAACAGAATTCTGCCGCCGAGAGGCAGAAAAGTTAGAATGATGGAATTATCCAGCATGTATTTGTCCAATGCTCTTTCCCTAGAGCACCAGAGGATTCCCATGCATATTTCTTCAGAGGGGGTTTTAGCACAAGTGCTACTTAGTCCTATAGTAAGAGAGGTCCACCAGAACAGGTTGGCCAGGGTCATGAGCTGGATTATTAGGATCATTTGGTACAGAGCATAGGAGTCAGTGTAGATGCAGACCAAAGAGGAATTCTGTGCTTCTCGTTGAAAAACACTCCAGACAGCTATCAGCTCCCCACTGTGTGTACTACCTTCTCCCTCTGTAATCATTTGCTCACCAGAGGAAAAGTGGAGGGCTTCTGCCCTAGATTTCCATACTTTTCCTTCCCCTTTAGCAAAAGCATCAGTAAACCAAGAGTTTGCTGATTGTTCGGGGCAGAAAGGAGGGGTTACTTTGATTACAGAGGCAGGTTTGTCCAAGCTCTCAGTTTCTTGGATTGCTAAAGTTTTTACAGCTCCTTCTGTCATTGAGAAGAAGTTACAGTAATGTTCAACCTGAGCATACCACTTTCTCACTGAGGCCCTCTGGGCCACCCCGTCAGGAGGGGGACTCCCACTAGTGACTGTCTTAATAACCTTGAAGGGGCCTCTCAATACAATTGGTTGTTTTTGTGCAATTTTTTCTACTTCTAGGAAAGCTAAGATAACCATCAACAATCCTTTTTCCCAGGTAGTGTATCTTTTCTCAGCATCTTTGGAACCACGGGAATCAAAACCAACAGGTCTTGTCGGAGCCTCAGGACCCCGCTGCCATATGTGTACTGACAGCCCTGAGGAGGCAAATGCCCATTCCACCTGGAAAGGATCTGTAGGATGGATAGGGCCCAGTGCTTGATGAGCTGTTGCTTCAAAAATCAGCAATTGCAATGCTGACTCCTGAGAAAGACTCCAATCCCACTTCACCCCTTTCCTCAACAAGTCATAAAGGGGAACAAATGGGTCGTTCCAGTGACTAGGAAATCTGTCTGGTCTTTCTACAGGAGATACAGCTGCTATCGTTTTTGGAAGGAGAATTGCTGTAGGTTTGAGTGATTCTGGAAGCCCACAAATTCAAGGGGTCATTATCTTGGGCTTCACAGGTAATTGCATCAGGGATTCAAAGCCAGGAATTCATTTCTTTTGGTGAGTCATTTGCAGGCAAGCAGCTTTGTGCACATTTTCCAAGAGCTGGTCGGGGGTACTAATTCTAGCTATGGGATCTCCCCTTTCCAAGGGGCTTGTTCCCCCGGCCCAAAAAGCTGCACGCTGTGTCAGGGACCATGTGTCACCTTTCTCTCCTGTTGTTAAGAAGACACCATGTCCCCAATACCCACTGGCTTCCTGTTCAGTGAATTGAATTTGATCACCACCAGTGAGGGACACCCGGAAAACATATTCTGTTTCTGATTCATGTGGAGGCTGTCCGTATTCCCTTTTAAGCTTAGCTAGCTCGGTGGCCGTGTTTAGTTGTGATGGTATGCGTTTGGTTGTGATGTGAGGTTCCAGATCATCATCACTGAGATAGTTCTACTCTGTTTTAATCAAGGGTCTCAAGTGATGGCAGCAATGTTCTCCACAATTATTTGCTGCTTCAAGTTCTTGATGAGGATAGATTTGTTTAATGTGAGGAGTTTCCTTCTCCTCAAGCTCTGTAGAGGAATCAGCATGATGTGATTTGTTAATATGTTCCTCTGTTAAGGCAGCTCGCAATGCATAGATCACATTTTTTTGCTTCATAGAACTGTTTTTGCAAAATTTCAACTAGATTTTGAAGGGAGTCTATTATAGCATGTTCCTCACTTCTTCGCTGGAAGCCATTTTCTATAGCTGCCATAAGACAAGCTCCCAAAACTGAGCAGAAGATAGTTTTATTTTTGCCCAGTTTGAATTTTGTTTCATGTTGTAATGAACACACTCTATCAAGAACATTTTCTAAGTTCAACCAATTACTCTGTGCCCATTTTTCTCCTTCTGTAGAAGGTTTGGCATTGTGTTTGGCTAGTAGTGCATAAAATTCAGCTTTAATTTCAAGGCTAAGATTGTCACTCATTTTGTGAAGGGACCAAAACCACGACAGGGAGCTACAAACTTAAGTTCCACAAAACTACACAGCCCTCGCTGTGTCGCCCTTCGCTTCCCTGGCTGGGTGAAAGGACAATCATCTGCCTGGGAGGCTCTGCTTAGTTGCTTCAAGTTGTCCCTTCCTTCCCAGACCACATACACACAACAACAACAAAACAACAGTGTCCCGCCCTTTGCACTAAGGGATCCTTTATGAATTGCCAAAGACAGTATGGGTGCCTTTTCAGCTGCAACCCTTCTGTCTAGACAGAAATCCTGTCCGTGACGCCAATTTTAATGTCACGATCCGTTTCTTGCGGGGTGTCGTGATGGTTCTTTTCACCCATCCCAAAAGTGCAACAAAGGCAAACAACAAGGGACTATCAGTTAATCACAACAAATGCACCTTTAGTAGGGGCCAAAACAGTAAACGCGATAGTGGGGATCTGAAAGGAGATAAAAGGTTAGAGAGAGAAGAGGGATATGGGAATAGCTACCAACACAGGCGAGATCCTCAGTGCTCCGGACGATGGGGATCCGTCTGTCGTGTCGGGGGAGTCTTCGAAGTTCTGGCCGACTCGGGGCTCCAATTATAGTCCACAGAGGAGAGAGGGGGGGAACAAGTGTAATAATGAAAGTCCATTGTAATCGCCCCGAGGGAAGGGGTGAGTCCACAGAAACCACCAAAGCAAGACGAATCCAATGAAGAATAAGTCCATTTGAATCACTGAAGGGAAACAGGTCATGTCATTAGTGGTCAGACCACCAATTTCCCCTCCTCCCTATAGCAGGGGTCTCAGTCTCAGTCCTTGGGAGGAGGGTTCTCATTCTTTCTTTGTCACAGTGGTAACGAGGCAGATGAGGGGTCTTCAGTGAAGGACCGCGAGAGTCACCCCAAAAGTTCATTGGGCTTAAGAACGGAGATTAGAAGCAGGCCGCGCATCAGGCTGTCCCGTGCTGGCTCCATGTCAGGTCTTTGCCAAGTCCTTGCCAACTCCTTGCCAAGTTCTTACCAGGCCTTGTTGGGAACAGCCAGCATGACGGTTCAGTGGTCCCACCTGCGCTGTGTCCTGTTCTAAGCCGGAACTACAGTGGGGGAAGGGATTCTTTCTTGTGGCAATCGGAAGGCAGAATGGAAAATGAGGGGCTTCTGACGGGCTCTTACACCACCCCGTGACTGACGATTGCCCTCGAAAGATCTTCATCAGCAGGATTCCATGGTGTCGTCGTGGAGTCTTCAGGACTCGTCAAGTGTTGGCAGCAGGTCCCAGGGAAAAGAGAAGAGGAAAAGGGAAAGAAAGAGAAAACGGGAAAACTAAAACAATCACAACATATTAGTAATCACAACAAATTATAATTAAACAATAAGCAAAATACAATTAGTAAATCAATAATAGTTATTTAAATAATAATCAATAGGAATCAATTAAACAATAAATTGATCAAATAATAAACCAGTATCATCAATATTAAACAGTAAAGTAATAAACCTAGTATAATCGATATTACTCAGTACAATTTTATAAACAATAAACAAAAATAATTAAAACAGCGATTAGAACAAATCATAAAAGAAAATGATGTAAAACATATCTTCTAACCTTATCATCTTCTTGTGTCTACTGTCCTGGGAACATCTCTAGTGTAAAGGATGTCGGCCAAGTGGTGTGCATTAATTATAGATGTTAATTTTGTTCATCGTTTCATCATTCTCCAATTTACAATAAGCAAGATTACTGATAAAACAAAACCAATCATAACTAAAATCAGAAGAACAACAATGGGATGACACAATTTCTTCAGGATACCGGTGGCGGTGGGTGACCACCCGAAAAGGGTATCCCACCACTTGTGCTCGGCATCACTTTTCACCCTTTCTACAACACGATGTATTTCTTGCACATGATGATGAACAGTTACCAGAGTTTTCTGTCCATTCCCCTTGATTTTTCCTAGGATCTCTATTAGATCTTGATGAAGTAATAATTGCTTTACCAGAGAAAGGTTCATCCCAATGGGAGTAGGCAGTAGCTTGTGAATCAACGTGAGATTGGATTCTAAAAGTTCATGTGAAGTAACTGGAGCTACAAAAGAAAAATCACATCCTGCAATTTTAGTAAAGTTGCAAGCACAAAAATGTGAATGATTTTTAGTAGCTACTACTGTACTTTCTATAAACACAGTATCCCAAGCGGTTCTGAAGCAGGCACACCCATTGTCTGTAGATACAAGGACTGTTTCAGAAGTCTCGTTAGGATGAATATCAAAATGACAGCTATTTTGTTCTGTCTCCAGACAAATATCTTGAGCTACAATTGCATTACCTTCACAGATAAACCCTAGTTGTTCTCAGATGGTACAGGACTCTAAATTGACAGTTTGCCATTTGTCATCAATTTGACGGGCCCATTCTCTATGTTCAGAAGGATAGAAAGTGGGTCCATCATGATTTAATCCTAGTGCAATGATAGGGAATATCAAATGCACCGAGGCATTTCTTATGGTCAACGCAAATGCTGTGGCTGTGTTTGTGTTAGGGTCATAGGTAAAATTCACTAAATTCCACCAGGATTGGAAATCTCTTTCAAAGTCAGTGGCACTGTCCCAGACTATTTTCCTCATTTCAGTGGGAAAAGTGCCTTCTTCACCTTCTCTTATAATTGAGGCAGCAACTGACTGCATCCATCATTGAGCCTGGATACGGCTAAGAGCTAAGGAAACGTTGCTTTGTGTGGCATTAAGTGCATCAATGATCAATTTGCTATTATTTACATTTATCTTTTCCCAATTTGCTAGAACGTTTGATAGCAACCACTGATGTGTTCCCAAGGCTGATAAGGACGATTGCAGTGGTTGTTGTATTTTGGTTAAATCTTTAGTTGTGGAAGCCAATTTATTCATTCATACTTCTGAATCAATACTATTTAGGATTCCCAATCCTGTTCCCACAAGACCAGTTATGTCTCTTGGCACGCGGTTTTTAGGAGGCTTCCACTGTCGCAGCCAGGTTGTCCAAGCCTGAAAAGAGGTCTGCAAAAAGGGTGAACAAGCTGGTTGTATTTCTCAGATATTGTTTTGCATCAGCAATTTGACTTGTTTAAGAGACCATAACAGATTAAACAATATCTGTTGTTGGCCAGTTTTCCTGATTCTATATGGTCCAATTTCAAAAATTTTCGGGCTAAGTGTGACCAGTGGTTGGGTGGTAGGTGTCACAACATTAACATCAAGTCCTACTCCAGTATTTGAATCAATACTTTCAACTTAAAAAACAAAAACAAAAACAAAAACAAAACAAAACAAAAAAAAAAGTGCTTCAGTATTTTTGGACCAAAACCAAACTACTTCTACAGTTTGTGTTCATGTGAAATTGTGCCAACAATCCTGTATGCTTGGCTGCGTACAAACCTTTTTGTGCTTCAAGAGATCCTTTCACTTTTTCTGCATGCTACCACAATTAGTTCAGACCACGGTCACTCAGCTGCTTTCTGGCCATGGGGTTGCGGTAGGATGCAGAAAAGTATTACCAGTTTTATCATGGATTAGGTGGTCTTCATGTCCCTCGGAGTTCTTCTGAAAAAGTAAACACAACAGAATTCTGCCGCCGAGAGGCAGAAAAGTTAGAATGATGGAATTATCCAGCATGTATTTGTCCAATGCTCTTTCCCTAGAGCACCAGAGGATTCCCATGCATATTTCTTCAGAGGGGGTTTTAGCACAAGTGCTACTTAGTCCTATAGTAAGAGAGGTCCACCAGAACAGGTTGGCCAGGGTCATGAGCTGGATTATTGGGATCATTTGGTACACAGCATAGGAGTCAGTGTAGATGCAGACCAAAGAGGAATTCTGTGCTTCTCGTTGAAAAACACTCCAGACAGCTATCAGCTCCCCACTGTGTGTACTACCTTCTCCCTCTGTAATCATTTGCTCACCAGAGGAAAAGTGGAGGGCTTCTGCCCTAGATTTCCATACTTTTCCTTCCCCTTTAGCAAAAGCATCAGTAAACCAAGAGTTTGCTGATTGTTCGGGGCAGAAAGGAGGGGTTACTTTGATTACAGAGGCAGGTTTGTCCAAGCTCTCAGTTTCTTGGATTGCTAAAGTTTTTACAGCTCCTTCTGTCATTGAGAAGAAGTTACAGTAATGTTCAACCTGAGCATACCACTTTCTCACTGAGGCCCTCTGGGCCACCCCGTCAGGAGGGGGACTCCCACTAGTGACTGTCTTAATAACCTTGAAGGGGCCTCTCAATACAATTGGTTGTTTTTGTGCAATTTTTTCTACTTCTAGGAAAGCTAAGATAACCATCAACAATCCTTTTTCCCAGGTAGTGTATCTTTTCTCAGCATCTTTGGAACCACGGGAATCAAAACCAACAGGTCTTGTCGGAGCCTCAGGACCCCGCTGCCATATGTGTACTGACAGCCCTGAGGAGGCAAATGCCCATTCCACCTGGAAAGGATCTGTAGGATGGATAGGGCCCAGTGCTTGATGAGCTGTTGCTTCAAAAATCAGCAATTGCAATGCTGACTCCTGAGAAAGACTCCAATCCCACTTCACCCCTTTCCTCAACAAGTCATAAAGGGGAACAAATGGGTCGTTCCAGTGACTAGGAAATCTGTCTGGTCTTTCTACAGGAGATACAGCTGCTATCGTTTTTGGAAGGAGAATTGCTGTAGGTTTGAGTGATTCTGGAAGCCCACAAATTCAAGGGGTCATTATCTTGGGCTTCACAGGTAATTGCATCAGGGATTCAAAGCCAGGAATTCATTTCTTTTGGTGAGTCATTTGCAGGCAAGCAGCTTTGTGCACATTTTCCAAGAGCTGGTCGGGGGTACTAATTCTAGCTATGGGATCTCCCCTTTCCAAGGGGCTTGTTCCCCCGGCCCAAAAAGCTGCACGCTGTGTCAGGGACCATGTGTCACCTTTCTCTCCTGTTGTTAAGAAGACACCATGTCCCCAATACCCACTGGCTTCCTGTTCAGTGAATTGAATTTGATCACCACCAGTGAGGGACACCCGGAAAACATATTCTGTTTCTGATTCATGTGGAGGCTGTCCGTATTCCCTTTTAAGCTTAGCTAGCTCGGTGGCCGTGTTTAGTTGTGATGGTATGCGTTTGGTTGTGATGTGAGGTTCCAGATCATCATCACTGAGATAGTTCTACTCTGTTTTAATCAAGGGTCTCAAGTGATGGCAGCAATGTTCTCCACAATTATTTGCTGCTTCAAGTTCTTGATGAGGATAGATTTGTTTAATGTGAGGAGTTTCCTTCTCCTCAAGCTCTGTAGAGGAATCAGCATGATGTGATTTGTTAATATGTTCCTCTGTTAAGGCAGCTCGCAATGCATAGATCACATTTTTTTGCTTCATAGAACTGTTTTTGCAAAATTTCAACTAGATTTTGAAGGGAGTCTATTATAGCATGTTCCTCACTTCTTCGCTGGAAGCCATTTTCTATAGCTGCCATAAGACAAGCTCCCAAAACTGAGCAGAAGATAGTTTTATTTTTGCCCAGTTTGAATTTTGTTTCATGTTGTAATGAACACACTCTATCAATAACATTTTCTAAGTTCAACCAATTACTCTGTGCCCATTTTTCTCCTTCTGTAGAAGGTTTGGCATTGTGTTTGGCTAGTAGTGCATAAAATTCAGCTTTAATTTCAAGGCTAAGATTGTCACTCATTTTGTGAAGGGACCAAAACCACGACAGGGAGCTACAAACTTAAGTTCCACAAAACTACACAGCCCTCGCTGTGTCGCCCTTCGCTTCCCTGGCTGGGTGAAAGGACAATCATCTGCCTGGGAGGCTCTGCTTAGTTGCTTCAAGTTGTCCCTTCCTTCCCAGACCACATACACACAACAACAACAAAACAACAGTGTCCCGCCCTTTGCACTAAGGGATCCTTTATGAATTGCCAAAGACAGTATGGGTGCCTTTTCAGCTGCAACCCTTCTGTCTAGACAGAAATCCTGTCCGTGACGCCAATTTTAATGTCACGATCCGTTTCTTGCGGGGTGTCGTGATGGTTCTTTTCACCCATCCCAAAAGTGCAACAAAGGCAAACAACAAGGGACTATCAGTTAATCACAACAAATGCACCTTTAGTAGGGGCCAAAACAGTAAACGCAATAGTGGGGATCTGAAAGGAGATAAAAGGTTAGAGAGAGAAGAGGGATATGGGAATAGCTACCAACACAGGCGAGATCCTCAGTGCTCCGGACGATGGGGATCCGTCTGTCGTGTCGGGGGAGTCTTCGAAGTTCTGGCCGACTCGGGGCTCCAATTATAGTCCACAGAGGAGAGAGGGGGGGAACAAGTGTAATAATGAAAGTCCATTGTAATCGCCCCGAGGGAAGGGGTGAGTCCACAGAAACCACCAAAGCAAGACGAATCCAATGAAGAATAAGTCCATTTGAATCACTGAAGGGAAACAGGTCATGTCATTAGTGGTCAGACCACCAATTTCCCCTCCTCCCTATAGCAGGGGTCTCAGTCTCAGTCCTTGGGAGGAGGGTTCTCATTCTTTCTTTGTCACAGTGGTAACGAGGCAGATGAGGGGTCTTCAGTGAAGGACCGCGAGAGTCACCCCAAAAGTTCATTGGGCTTAAGAACGGAGATTAGAAGCAGGCCGCGCATCAGGCTGTCCCGTGCTGGCTCCATGTCAGGTCTTTGCCAAGTCCTTGCCAAGTCCTTGCCAAGTTCTTACCAGGCCTTGTTGGGAACAGCCAGCATGACGGTTCAGTGGTCCCACCTGCGCTGTGTCCTGTTCTAAGCCGGAACTACAGTGGGGGAAGGGATTCTTTCTTGTGGCAATCGGAAGGCAGAATGGAAAATGAGGGGCTTCTGACGGGCTCTTACACCACCCCGTGACTGACGATTGCCCTCGAAAGATCTTCATCAGCAGGATTCCATGGTGTCGTCGTGGAGTCTTCAGGACTCGTCAAGTGTTGGCAGCAGGTCCCAGGGAAAAGAGAAGAGGAAAAGGGAAAGAAAGAGAAAACGGGAAAACTAAAACAATCACAACATATTAGTAATCACAACAAATTATAATTAAACAATAAGCAAAATACAATTAGTAAATCAATAATAGTTATTTAAATAATAATCAATAGGAATCAATTAAACAATAAATTGATCAAATAATAAACCAGTATCATCAATATTAAACAGTAAAGTAATAAACCTAGTATAATCGATATTACTCAGTACAATTTTATAAACAATAAACAAAAATAATTAAAACAGCGATTAGAACAAATCATAAAAGAAAATGATGTAAAACATATCTTCTAACCTTATCATCTTCTTGTGTCTACTGTCCTGGGAACATCTCTAGTGTAAAGGATGTCGGCCAAGTGGTGTGCATTAATTATAGATGTTAATTTTGTTCATCGTTTCATCATTCTCCAATTTACAATAAGCAAGATTACTGATAAAACAAAACCAATCATAACTAAAATCAGAAGAACAACAATGGGATGACACAATTTCTTCAGGATACCGGTGGCGGTGGGTGACCACCCGAAAAGGGTATCCCACCACTTGTGCTCGGCATCACTTTTCACCCTTTCTACAACACGATGTATTTCTTGCACATGATGATGAACAGTTGCCAGAGTTTTCTGTCCATTCCCCTTGATTTTTCCTAGGATCTCTATTAGATCTTGATGAAGTAATAATTGCTTTACCAGAGAAAGGTTCATCCCAATGGGAGTAGGCAGTAGCTTGTGAATCAACGTGAGATTGGATTCTAAAAGTTCATGTGAAGTAACTGGAGCTACAAAAGAAAAATCACATCCTGCAATTTTAGTAAAGTTGCAAGCACAAAAATGTGAATGATTTTTAGTAGCTACTACTGTACTTTCTATAAACACAGTATCCCAAGCGGTTCTGAAGCAGGCACACCCATTGTCTGTAGATACAAGGACTGTTTCAGAAGTCTCGTTAGGATGAATATCAAAATGACAGCTATTTTGTTCTGTCTCCAGACAAATATCTTGAGCTACAATTGCATTACCTTCACAGATAAACCCTAGTTGTTCTCAGATGGTACAGGACTCTAAATTGACAGTTTGCCATTTGTCATCAATTTGACGGGCCCATTCTCTATGTTCAGAAGGATAGAAAGTGGGTCCATCATGATTTAATCCTAGTGCAATGATAGGGAATATCAAATGCACCGAGGCATTTCTTATGGTCAACGCAAATGCTGTGGCTGTGTTTGTGTTAGGGTCATAGGTAAAATTCACTAAATTCCACCAGGATTGGAAATCTCTTTCAAAGTCAGTGGCACTGTCCCAGACTATTTTCCTCATTTCAGTGGGAAAAGTGCCTTCTTCACCTTCTCTTATAATTGAGGCAGCAACTGACTGCATCCATCATTGAGCCTGGATACGGCTAAGAGCTAAGGAAACGTTGCTTTGTGTGGCATTAAGTGCATCAATGATCAATTTGCTATTATTTACATTTATCTTTTCCCAATTTGCTAGAACATTTGATAGCAACCACTGATGTGTTCCCAAGGCTGATAAGGACGATTGCAGTGGTTGTTGTATTTTGGTTAAATCTTTAGTTGTGGAAGCCAATTTATTCATTCATACTTCTGAATCAATACTATTTAGGATTCCCAATCCTGTTCCCACAAGACCAGTTATGTCTCTTGGCACGCGGTTTTTAGGAGGCTTCCACTGTCGCAGCCAGGTTGTCCAAGCCTGAAAAGAGGTCTGCAAAAAGGGTGAACAAGCTGGTTGTATTTCTCAGATATTGTTTTGCATCAGCAATTTGACTTGTTTAAGAGACCATAACAGATTAAACAATATCTGTTGTTGGCCAGTTTTCCTGATTCTATATGGTCCAATTTCAAAAATTTTCGGGCTAAGTGTGACCAGTGGTTGGGTGGTAGGTGTCACAACATTAACATCAAGTCCTACTCCAGTATTTGAATCAATACTTTCAACTTAAAAAACAAAAACAAAAACAAAAACAAAACAAAACAAAAAAAAAGTGCTTCAGTATTTTTGGACCAAAACCAAACTACTTCTACAGTTTGTGTTCATGTGAAATTGTGCCAACAATCCTGTATGCTTGGCTGCGTACAAACCTTTTTGTGCTTCAAGAGATCCTTTCACTTTTTCTGCATGCTACCACAATTAGTTCAGACCACGGTCACTCAGCTGCTTTCTGGCCATGGGGTTGCGGTAGGATGCAGAAAAGTATTACCAGTTTTATCATGGATTAGGTGGTCTTCATGTCCCTCGGAGTTCTTCTGAAAAAGTAAACACAACAGAATTCTGCCGCCGAGAGGCAGAAAAGTTAGAATGATGGAATTATCCAGCATGTATTTGTCCAATGCTCTTTCCCTAGAGCACCAGAGGATTCCCATGCATATTTCTTCAGAGGGGGTTTTAGCACAAGTGCTACTTAGTCCTATAGTAAGAGAGGTCCACCAGAACAGGTTGGCCAGGGTCATGAGCTGGATTATTGGGATCATTTGGTACACAGCATAGGAGTCAGTGTAGATGCAGACCAAAGAGGAATTCTGTGCTTCTCGTTGAAAAACACTCCAGACAGCTATCAGCTCCCCACTGTGTGTACTACCTTCTCCCTCTGTAATCATTTGCTCACCAGAGGAAAAGTGGAGGGCTTCTGCCCTAGATTTCCATACTTTTCCTTCCCCTTTAGCAAAAGCATCAGTAAACCAAGAGTTTGCTGATTGTTCGGGGCAGAAAGGAGGGGTTACTTTGATTACAGAGGCAGGTTTGTCCAAGCTCTCAGTTTCTTGGATTGCTAAAGTTTTTACAGCTCCTTCTGTCATTGAGAAGAAGTTACAGTAATGTTCAACCTGAGCATACCACTTTCTCACTGAGGCCCTCTGGGCCACCCCGTCAGGAGGGGGACTCCCACTAGTGACTGTCTTAATAACCTTGAAGGGGCCTCTCAATACAATTGGTTGTTTTTGTGCAATTTTTTCTACTTCTAGGAAAGCTAAGATAACCATCAACAATCCTTTTTCCCAGGTAGTGTATCTTTTCTCAGCATCTTTGGAACCACGGGAATCAAAACCAACAGGTCTTGTCGGAGCCTCAGGACCCCGCTGCCATATGTGTACTGACAGCCCTGAGGAGGCAAATGCCCATTCCACCTGGAAAGGATCTGTAGGATGGATAGGGCCCAGTGCTTGATGAGCTGTTGCTTCAAAAATCAGCAATTGCAATGCTGACTCCTGAGAAAGACTCCAATCCCACTTCACCCCTTTCCTCAACAAGTCATAAAGGGGAACAAATGGGTCGTTCCAGTGACTAGGAAATCTGTCTGGTCTTTCTACAGGAGATACAGCTGCTATCGTTTTTGGAAGGAGAATTGCTGTAGGTTTGAGTGATTCTGGAAGCCCACAAATTCAAGGGGTCATTATCTTGGGCTTCACAGGTAATTGCATCAGGGATTCAAAGCCAGGAATTCATTTCTTTTGGTGAGTCATTTGCAGGCAAGCAGCTTTGTGCACATTTTCCAAGAGCTGGTCGGGGGTACTAATTCTAGCTATGGGATCTCCCCTTTCCAAGGGGCTTGTTCCCCCGGCCCAAAAAGCTGCACGCTGTGTCAGGGACCATGTGTCACCTTTCTCTCCTGTTGTTAAGAAGACACCATGTCCCCAATACCCACTGGCTTCCTGTTCAGTGAATTGAATTTGATCACCACCAGTGAGGGACACCCGGAAAACATATTCTGTTTCTGATTCATGTGGAGGCTGTCCGTATTCCCTTTTAAGCTTAGCTAGCTCGGTGGCCGTGTTTAGTTGTGATGGTATGCGTTTGGTTGTGATGTGAGGTTCCAGATCATCATCACTGAGATAGTTCTACTCTGTTTTAATCAAGGGTCTCAAGTGATGGCAGCAATGTTCTCCACAATTATTTGCTGCTTCAAGTTCTTGATGAGGATAGATTTGTTTAATGTGAGGAGTTTCCTTCTCCTCAAGCTCTGTAGAGGAATCAGCATGATGTGATTTGTTAATATGTTCCTCTGTTAAGGCAGCTCGCAATGCATAGATCACATTTTTTTGCTTCATAGAACTGTTTTTGCAAAATTTCAACTAGATTTTGAAGGGAGTCTATTATAGCATGTTCCTCACTTCTTCGCTGGAAGCCATTTTCTATAGCTGCCATAAGACAAGCTCCCAAAACTGAGCAGAAGATAGTTTTATTTTTGCCCAGTTTGAATTTTGTTTCATGTTGTAATGAACACACTCTATCAATAACATTTTCTAAGTTCAACCAATTACTCTGTGCCCATTTTTCTCCTTCTGTAGAAGGTTTGGCATTGTGTTTGGCTAGTAGTGCATAAAATTCAGCTTTAATTTCAAGGCTAAGATTGTCACTCATTTTGTGAAGGGACCAAAACCACGACAGGGAGCTACAAACTTAAGTTCCACAAAACTACACAGCCCTCGCTGTGTCGCCCTTCGCTTCCCTGGCTGGGTGAAAGGACAATCATCTGCCTGGGAGGCTCTGCTTAGTTGCTTCAAGTTGTCCCTTCCTTCCCAGACCACATACACACAACAACAACAAAACAACAGTGTCCCGCCCTTTGCACTAAGGGATCCTTTATGAATTGCCAAAGACAGTATGGGTGCCTTTTCAGCTGCAACCCTTCTGTCTAGACAGAAATCCTGTCCGTGACGCCAATTTTAATGTCACGATCCGTTTCTTGCGGGGTGTCGTGATGGTTCTTTTCACCCATCCCAAAAGTGCAACAAAGGCAAACAACAAGGGACTATCAGTTAATCACAACAAATGCACCTTTAGTAGGGGCCAAAACAGTAAACGCGATAGTGGGGATCTGAAAGGAGATAAAAGGTTAGAGAGAGAAGAGGGATATGGGAATAGCTACCAACACAGGCGAGATCCTCAGTGCTCCGGACGATGGGGATCCGTCTGTCGTGTCGGGGGAGTCTTCGAAGTTCTGGCCGACTCGGGGCTCCAATTATAGTCCACAGAGGAGAGAGGGGGGGAACAAGTGTAATAATGAAAGTCCATTGTAATCGCCCCGAGGGAACGGGTGAGTCCACAGAAACCACCAAAGCAAGACGAATCCAATGAAGAATAAGTCCATTTGAATCACTGAAGGGAAACAGGTCATGTCATTAGTGGTCAGACCACCAATTTCCCCTCCTCCCTATAGCAGGGGTCTCAGTCTCAGTCCTTGGGAGGAGGGTTCTCATTCTTTCTTTGTCACAGTGGTAACGAGGCAGATGAGGGGTCTTCAGTGAAGGACCGCGAGAGTCACCCCAAAAGTTCATTGGGCTTAAGAACGGAGATTAGAAGCAGGCCGCGCATCAGGCTGTCCCGTGCTGGCTCCATGTCAGGTCTTTGCCAAGTCCTTGCCAACTCCTTGCCAAGTTCTTACCAGGCCTTGTTGGGAACAGCCAGCATGACGGTTCAGTGGTCCCACCTGCGCTGTGTCCTGTTCTAAGCCGGAACTACAGTGGGGGAAGGGATTCTTTCTTGTGGCAATCGGAAGGCAGAATGGAAAATGAGGGGCTTCTGACGGGCTCTTACACCACCCCGTGACTGACGATTGCCCTCGAAAGATCTTCATCAGCAGGATTCCATGGTGTCGTCGTGGAGTCTTCAGGACTCGTCAAGTGTTGGCAGCAGGTCCCAGGGAAAAGAGAAGAGGAAAAGGGAAAGAAAGAGAAAACGGGAAAACTAAAACAATCACAACATATTAGTAATCACAACAAATTATAATTAAACAATAAGCAAAATACAATTAGTAAATCAATAATAGTTATTTAAATAATAATCAATAGGAATCAATTAAACAATAAATTGATCAAATAATAAACCAGTATCATCAATATTAAACAGTAAAGTAATAAACCTAGTATAATCGATATTACTCAGTACAATTTTATAAACAATAAACAAAAATAATTAAAACAGCGATTAGAACAAATCATAAAAGAAAATGATGTAAAACATATCTTCTAACCTTATCATCTTCTTGTGTCTACTGTCCTGGGAACATCTCTAGTGTAAAGGATGTCGGCCAAGTGGTGTGCATTAATTATAGATGTTAATTTTGTTCATCGTTTCATCATTCTCCAATTTACAATAAGCAAGATTACTGATAAAACAAAACCAATCATAACTAAAATCAGAAGAACAACAATGGGATGACACAATTTCTTCAGGATACCGGTGGCGGTGGGTGACCACCCGAAAAGGGTATCCCACCACTTGTGCTCGGCATCACTTTTCACCCTTTCTACAACACGATGTATTTCTTGCACATGATGATGAACAGTTGCCAGAGTTTTCTGTCCATTCCCCTTGATTTTTCCTAGGATCTCTATTAGATCTTGATGAAGTAATAATTGCTTTACCAGAGAAAGGTTCATCCCAATGGGAGTAGGCAGTAGCTTGTGAATCAACGTGAGATTGGATTCTAAAAGTTCATGTGAAGTAACTGGAGCTACAAAAGAAAAATCACATCCTGCAATTTTAGTAAAGTTGCAAGCACAAAAATGTGAATGATTTTTAGTAGCTACTACTGTACTTTCTATAAACACAGTATCCCAAGCGGTTCTGAAGCAGGCACACCCATTGTCTGTAGATACAAGGACTGTTTCAGAAGTCTCGTTAGGATGAATATCAAAATGACAGCTATTTTGTTCTGTCTCCAGACAAATATCTTGAGCTACAATTGCATTACCTTCACAGATAAACCCTAGTTGTTCTCAGATGGTACAGGACTCTAAATTGACAGTTTGCCATTTGTCATCAATTTGACGGGCCCATTCTCTATGTTCAGAAGGATAGAAAGTGGGTCCATCATGATTTAATCCTAGTGCAATGATAGGGAATATCAAATGCACCGAGGCATTTCTTATGGTCAACGCAAATGCTGTGGCTGTGTTTGTGTTAGGGTCATAGGTAAAATTCACTAAATTCCACCAGGATTGGAAATCTCTTTCAAAGTCAGTGGCACTGTCCCAGACTATTTTCCTCATTTCAGTGGGAAAAGTGCCTTCTTCACCTTCTCTTATAATTGAGGCAGCAACTGACTGCATCCATCATTGAGCCTGGATACGGCTAAGAGCTAAGGAAACGTTGCTTTGTGTGGCATTAAGTGCATCAATGATCAATTTGCTATTATTTACATTTATCTTTTCCCAATTTGCTAGAACATTTGATAGCAACCACTGATGTGTTCCCAAGGCTGATAAGGACGATTGCAGTGGTTGTTGTATTTTGGTTAAATCTTTAGTTGTGGAAGCCAATTTATTCATTCATACTTCTGAATCAATACTATTTAGGATTCCCAATCCTGTTCCCACAAGACCAGTTATGTCTCTTGGCACGCGGTTTTTAGGAGGCTTCCACTGTCGCAGCCAGGTTGTCCAAGCCTGAAAAGAGGTCTGCAAAAAGGGTGAACAAGCTGGTTGTATTTCTCAGATATTGTTTTGCATCAGCAATTTGACTTGTTTAAGAGACCATAACAGATTAAACAATATCTGTTGTTGGCCAGTTTTCCTGATTCTATATGGTCCAATTTCAAAAATTTTCGGGCTAAGTGTGACCAGTGGTTGGGTGGTAGGTGTCACAACATTAACATCAAGTCCTACTCCAGTATTTGAATCAATACTTTCAACTTAAAAAACAAAAACAAAAACAAAAACAAAACAAAACAAAAAAAAAGTGCTTCAGTATTTTTGGACCAAAACCAAACTACTTCTACAGTTTGTGTTCATGTGAAATTGTGCCAACAATCCTGTATGCTTGGCTGCGTACAAACCTTTTTGTGCTTCAAGAGATCCTTTCACTTTTTCTGCATGCTACCACAATTAGTTCAGACCACGGTCACTCAGCTGCTTTCTGGCCATGGGGTTGCGGTAGGATGCAGAAAAGTATTACCAGTTTTATCATGGATTAGGTGGTCTTCATGTCCCTCGGAGTTCTTCTGAAAAAGTAAACACAACAGAATTCTGCCGCCGAGAGGCAGAAAAGTTAGAATGATGGAATTATCCAGCATGTATTTGTCCAATGCTCTTTCCCTAGAGCACCAGAGGATTCCCATGCATATTTCTTCAGAGGGGGTTTTAGCACAAGTGCTACTTAGTCCTATAGTAAGAGAGGTCCACCAGAACAGGTTGGCCAGGGTCATGAGCTGGATTATTGGGATCATTTGGTACAGAGCATAGGAGTCAGTGTAGATGCAGACCAAAGAGGAATTCTGTGCTTCTCGTTGAAAAACACTCCAGACAGCTATCAGCTCCCCACTGTGTGTACTACCTTCTCCCTCTGTAATCATTTGCTCACCAGAGGAAAAGTGGAGGGCTTCTGCCCTAGATTTCCATCCTTTTCCTTCCCCTTTAGCAAAAGCATCAGTAAACCAAGAGTTTGCTGATTGTTCGGGGCAGAAAGGAGGGGTTACTTTGATTACAGAGGCAGGTTTGTCCAAGCTCTCCGTTTCTTGGATTGCTAAAGTTTTTACAGCTCCTTCTGTCATTGAGAAGAAGTTACAGTAATGTTCAACCTGAGCATACCACTTTCTCACTGAGGCCCTCTGGGCCACCCCGTCAGGAGGGGGACTCCCACTAGTGACTGTCTTAATAACCTTGAAGGGGCCTCTCAATACAATTGGTTGTTTTTGTGCAATTTTTTCTACTTCTAGGAAAGCTAAGATAACCATCAACAATCCTTTTTCCCAGGTAGTGTATCTTTTCTCAGCATCTTTGGAACCACGGGAATCAAAACCAACAGGTCTTGTCGGAGCCTCAGGACCCCGCTGCCATATGTGTACTGACAGCCCTGAGGAGGCAAATGCCCATTCCACCTGGAAAGGATCTGTAGGATGGATAGGGCCCAGTGCTTGATGAGCTGTTGCTTCAAAAATCAGCAATTGCAATGCTGACTCCTGAGAAAGACTCCAATCCCATTTCACCCCTTTCCTCAACAAGTCATAAAGGGGAACAAATGGGTCGTTCCAGTGACTAGGAAATCTGTCTGGTCTTTCTACAGGAGATACAGCTGCTATCGTTTTTGGAAGGAGAATTGCTGTAGGTTTGAGTGATTCTGGAAGCCCACAAATTCAAGGGGTCATTATCTTGGGCTTCACAGGTAATTGCATCAGGGATTCAAAGCCAGGAATTCATTTCTTTTTGTGAGTCATTTGCAGGCAAGCAGCTTTGTGCACATTTTCCAAGAGCTGGTCGGGGGTACTAATTCTAGCTATGGGATCTCCCCTTTCCAAGGGGCTTGTTCCCCCGGCCCAAAAAGCTGCACGCTGTGTCAGGGACCATGTGTCACCTTTCTCTCCTGTTGTTAAGAAGACACCATGTCCCCAATACCCACTGGCTTCCTGTTCAGTGAATTGAATTTGATCACCACCAGTGAGGGACACCCGGAAAACATATTCTGTTTCTGATTCATGTGGAGGCTGTCCGTATTCCCTTTTAAGCTTAGCTAGCTCGGTGGCCGTGTTTAGTTGTGATGGTATGCGTTTGGTTGTGATGTGAGGTTCCAGATCATCATCACTGAGATAGTTCTACTCTGTTTTAATCAAGGGTCTCAAGTGATGGCAGCAATGTTCCCCACAATTACTTGCTGCTTCAAGTTCTTGATGAGGATAGATTTGTTTAATGTGAGGAGTTTCCTTCTCCTCAAGCTCTGTAGAGGAATCAGCATGATGTGATTTGTTAATATGTTCCTCTGTTAAGGCAGCTCGCAATGCATAGATCACATTTTTTTGCTTCATAGAACTGTTTTTGCAAAATTTCAACTAGATTTTGAAGGGAGTCTATTATAGCATGTTCCTCACTTCTTCGCTGGAAGCCATTTTCTATAGCTGCCATAAGACAAGCTCCCAAAACTGAGCAGAAGATAGTTTTATTTTTGCCCAGTTTGAATTTTGTTTCATGTTGTAATGAACACACTCTATCAATAACATTTTCTAAGTTCAACCAATTACTCTGTGCCCATTTTTCTCCTTCTGTAGAAGGTTTGGCATTGTGTTTGGCTAGTAGTGCATAAAATTCAGCTTTAATTTCAAGGCTAAGATTGTCACTCATTTTGGGAAGGGACCAAAACCACGACAGGGAGCTACAAACTTAAGTTCCACAAAACTACACAGCCCTCGCTGTGTCGCCCTTCGCTTCCCTGGCTGGGTGAAAGGACAATAATCTGCCTGGGAGGCTCTGCTTAGTTGCTTCAAGTTGTCCCTTCCTTCCCAGACCACATACACACAACAACAACAAAACAACAGTGTCCCGCCCTTTGCACTAAGGGATCCTTTATGAATTGCCAAAGACAGTATGGGTGCCTTTTCAGCTGCAACCCTTCTGCCTAGACAGAAATCCTGTCCGTGACGCCAATTTTAATGTCACGATCCGTTTCTTGCGGGGTGTCGTGATGGTTCTTTTCACCCATCCCAAAAGTGCAACAAAGGCAAACAACAAGGGACTATCAGTTAATCACAACAAATGCACCTTTAGTAGGGGCCAAAACAGTAAACGCGATAGTGGGGATCTGAAAGGAGATAAAAGGTTAGAGAGAGAAGAGGGATATGGGAATAGCTACCAACACAGGCGAGATCCTCAGTGCTCCGGACGATGGGGATCCGTCTGTCGTGTCGGGGGAGTCTTCGAAGTTCTGGCCGACTCGGGGCTCCAATTATAGTCCACAGAGGAGAGAGGGGGGGAACAAGTGTAATAATGAAAGTCCATTGTAATCGCCCCGAGGGAACGGGTGAGTCCACAGAAACCACCAAAGCAAGACGAATCCAATGAAGAATAAGTCCATTTGAATCACTGAAGGGAAACAGGTCATGTCATTAGTGGTCAGACCACCAATTTCCCCTCCTCCCTATAGCAGGGGTCTCAGTCTCAGTCCTTGGGAGGAGGGTTCTCATTCTTTCTTTGTCACAGTGGTAACGAGGCAGATGAGGGGTCTTCAGTGAAGGACCGCGAGAGTCACCCCAAAAGTTCATTGGGCTTAAGAACGGAGATTAGAAGCAGGCCGCGCATCAGGCTGTCCCGTGCTGGCTCCATGTCAGGTCTTTGCCAAGTCCTTGCCAACTCCTTGCCAAGTTCTTACCAGGCCTTGTTGGGAACAGCCAGCATGACGGTTCAGTGGTCCCACCTGCGCTGTGTCCTGTTCTAAGCCGGAACTACAGTGGGGGAAGGGATTCTTTCTTGTGGCAATCGGAAGGCAGAATGGAAAATGAGGGGCTTCTGACGGGCTCTTACACCACCCCGTGACTGACGATTGCCCTCGAAAGATCTTCATCAGCAGGATTCCATGGTGTCGTCGTGGAGTCTTCAGGACTCGTCAAGTGTTGGCAGCAGGTCCCAGGGAAAAGAGAAGAGGAAAAGGGAAAGAAAGAGAAAACGGGAAAACTAAAACAATCACAACATATTAGTAATCACAACAAATTATAATTAAACAATAAGCAAAATACAATTAGTAAATCAATAATAGTTATTTAAATAATAATCAATAGGAATCAATTAAACAATAAATTGATCAAATAATAAACCAGTATCATCAATATTAAACAGTAAAGTAATAAACCTAGTATAATCGATATTACTCAGTACAATTTTATAAACAATAAACAAAAATAATTAAAACAGCGATTAGAACAAATCATAAAAGAAAATGATGTAAAACATATCTTCTAACCTTATCATCTTCTTGTGTCTACTGTCCTGGGAACATCTCTAGTGTAAAGGATGTCGGCCAAGTGGTGTGCATTAATTATAGATGTTAATTTTGTTCATCGTTTCATCATTCTCCAATTTACAATAAGCAAGATTACTGATAAAACAAAACCAATCATAACTAAAATCAGAAGAACAACAATGGGATGACACAATTTCTTCAGGATACCGGTGGCGGTGGGTGACCACCCGAAAAGGGTATCCCACCACTTGTGCTCGGCATCACTTTTCACCCTTTCTACAACACGATGTATTTCTTGCACATGATGATGAACAGTTACCAGAGTTTTCTGTCCATTCCCCTTGATTTTTCCTAGGATCTCTATTAGATCTTGATGAAGTAATAATTGCTTTACCAGAGAAAGGTTCATCCCAATGGGAGTAGGCAGTAGCTTGTGAATCAACGTGAGATTGGATTCTAAAAGTTCATGTGAAGTAACTGGAGCTACAAAAGAAAAATCACATCCTGCAATTTTAGTAAAGTTGCAAGCACAAAAATGTGAATGATTTTTAGTAGCTACTACTGTACTTTCTATAAACACAGTATCCCAAGCGGTTCTGAAGCAGGCACACCCATTGTCTGTAGATACAAGGACTGTTTCAGAAGTCTCGTTAGGATGAATATCAAAATGACAGCTATTTTGTTCTGTCTCCAGACAAATATCTTGAGCTACAATTGCATTACCTTCACAGATAAACCCTAGTTGTTCTCAGATGGTACAGGACTCTAAATTGACAGTTTGCCATTTGTCATCAATTTGACGGGCCCATTCTCTATGTTCAGAAGGATAGAAAGTGGGTCCATCATGATTTAATCCTAGTGCAATGATAGGGAATATCAAATGCACCGAGGCATTTCTTATGGTCAACGCAAATGCTGTGGCTGTGTTTGTGTTAGGGTCATAGGTAAAATTCACTAAATTCCACCAGGATTGGAAATCTCTTTCAAAGTCAGTGGCACTGTCCCAGACTATTTTCCTCATTTCAGTGGGAAAAGTGCCTTCTTCACCTTCTCTTATAATTGAGGCAGCAACTGACTGCATCCATCATTGAGCCTGGATACGGCTAAGAGCTAAGGAAACGTTGCTTTGTGTGGCATTAAGTGCATCAATGATCAATTTGCTATTATTTACATTTATCTTTTCCCAATTTGCTAGAACGTTTGATAGCAACCACTGATGTGTTCCCAAGGCTGATAAGGACGATTGCAGTGGTTGTTGTATTTTGGTTAAATCTTTAGTTGTGGAAGCCAATTTATTCATTCATACTTCTGAATCAATACTATTTAGGATTCCCAATCCTGTTCCCACAAGACCAGTTATGTCTCTTGGCACGCGGTTTTTAGGAGGCTTCCACTGTCGCAGCCAGGTTGTCCAAGCCTGAAAAGAGGTCTGCAAAAAGGGTGAACAAGCTGGTTGTATTTCTCAGATATTGTTTTGCATCAGCAATTTGACTTGTTTAAGAGACCATAACAGATTAAACAATATCTGTTGTTGGCCAGTTTTCCTGATTCTATATGGTCCAATTTCAAAAATTTTCGGGCTAAGTGTGACCAGTGGTTGGGTGGTAGGTGTCACAACATTAACATCAAGTCCTACTCCAGTATTTGAATCAATACTTTCAACTTAAAAAACAAAAACAAAAACAAAAACAAAACAAAACAAAAAAAAAGTGCTTCAGTATTTTTGGACCAAAACCAAACTACTTCTACAGTTTGTGTTCATGTGAAATTGTGCCAACAATCCTGTATGCTTGGCTGCGTACAAACCTTTTTGTGCTTCAAGAGATCCTTTCACTTTTTCTGCATGCTACCACAATTAGTTCAGACCACGGTCACTCAGCTGCTTTCTGGCCATGGGGTTGCGGTAGGATGCAGAAAAGTATTACCAGTTTTATCATGGATTAGGTGGTCTTCATGTCCCTCGGAGTTCTTCTGAAAAAGTAAACACAACAGAATTCTGCCGCCGAGAGGCAGAAAAGTTAGAATGATGGAATTATCCAGCATGTATTTGTCCAATGCTCTTTCCCTAGAGCACCAGAGGATTCCCATGCATATTTCTTCAGAGGGGGTTTTAGCACAAGTGCTACTTAGTCCTATAGTAAGAGAGGTCCACCAGAACAGGTTGGCCAGGGTCATGAGCTGGATTATTGGGATCATTTGGTACACAGCATAGGAGTCAGTGTAGATGCAGACCAAAGAGGAATTCTGTGCTTCTCGTTGAAAAACACTCCAGACAGCTATCAGCTCCCCACTGTGTGTACTACCTTCTCCCTCTGTAATCATTTGCTCACCAGAGGAAAAGTGGAGGGCTTCTGCCCTAGATTTCCATACTTTTCCTTCCCCTTTAGCAAAAGCATCAGTAAACCAAGAGTTTGCTGATTGTTCGGGGCAGAAAGGAGGGGTTACTTTGATTACAGAGGCAGGTTTGTCCAAGCTCTCAGTTTCTTGGATTGCTAAAGTTTTTACAGCTCCTTCTGTCATTGAGAAGAAGTTACAGTAATGTTCAACCTGAGCATACCACTTTCTCACTGAGGCCCTCTGGGCCACCCCGTCAGGAGGGGGACTCCCACTAGTGACTGTCTTAATAACCTTGAAGGGGCCTCTCAATACAATTGGTTGTTTTTGTGCAATTTTTTCTACTTCTAGGAAAGCTAAGATAACCATCAACAATCCTTTTTCCCAGGTAGTGTATCTTTTCTCAGCATCTTTGGAACCACGGGAATCAAAACCAACAGGTCTTGTCGGAGCCTCAGGACCCCGCTGCCATATGTGTACTGACAGCCCTGAGGAGGCAAATGCCCATTCCACCTGGAAAGGATCTGTAGGATGGATAGGGCCCAGTGCTTGATGAGCTGTTGCTTCAAAAATCAGCAATTGCAATGCTGACTCCTGAGAAAGACTCCAATCCCATTTCACCCCTTTCCTCAACAAGTCATAAAGGGGAACAAATGGGTCGTTCCAGTGACTAGGAAATCTGTCTGGTCTTTCTACAGGAGATACAGCTGCTATCGTTTTTGGAAGGAGAATTGCTGTAGGTTTGAGTGATTCTGGAAGCCCACAAATTCAAGGGGTCATTATCTTGGGCTTCACAGGTAATTGCATCAGGGATTCAAAGCCAGGAATTCATTTCTTTTTGTGAGTCATTTGCAGGCAAGCAGCTTTGTGCACATTTTCCAAGAGCTGGTCGGGGGTACTAATTCTAGCTATGGGATCTCCCCTTTCCAAGGGGCTTGTTCCCCCGGCCCAAAAAGCTGCACGCTGTGTCAGGGACCATGTGTCACCTTTCTCTCCTGTTGTTAAGAAGACACCATGTCCCCAATACCCACTGGCTTCCTGTTCAGTGAATTGAATTTGATCACCACCAGTGAGGGACACCCGGAAAACATATTCTGTTTCTGATTCATGTGGAGGCTGTCCGTATTCCCTTTTAAGCTTAGCTAGCTCGGTGGCCGTGTTTAGTTGTGATGGTATGCGTTTGGTTGTGATGTGAGGTTCCACATCATCATCACTGAGATAGTTCTACTCTGTTTTAATCAAGGGTCTCAAGTGATGGCAGCAATGTTCCCCACAATTACTTGCTGCTTCAAGTTCTTGATGAGGATAGATTTGTTTAATGTGAGGAGTTTCCTTCTCCTCAAGCTCTGTAGAGGAATCAGCATGATGTGATTTGTTAATATGTTCCTCTGTTAAGGCAGCTCGCAATGCATAGATCACATTTTTTTGCTTCATAGAACTGTTTTTGCAAAATTTCAACTAGATTTTGAAGGGAGTCTATTATAGCACGTTCCTCACTTCTTCGCTCGAAGCCATTTTCTATAGCTGCCATAAGACAAGCTCCCAAAACTGAGCAGAAGATAGTTTTATTTTTGCCCAGTTTGAATTTTGTTTCATGTTGTAATGAACACACTCTATCAATAACATTTTCTAAGTTCAACCAATTACTCTGTGCCCATTTTTCTCCTTCTGTAGAAGGTTTGGCATTGTGTTTGGCTAGTAGTGCATAAAATTCAGCTTTAATTTCAAGGCTAAGATTGTCACTCATTTTGTGAAGGGACCAAAACCACGACAGGGAGCTACAAACTTAAGTTCCACAAAACTACACAGCCCTCGCTGTGTCGCCCTTCGCTTCCCTGGCTGGGTGAAAGGACAATAATCTGCCTGGGAGGCTCTGCTTAGTTGCTTCAAGTTGTCCCTTCCTTCCCAGACCACATACACACAACAACAACAAAACAACAGTGTCCCGCCCTTTGCACTAAGGGATCCTTTATGAATTGCCAAAGACAGTATGGGTGCCTTTTCAGCTGCAACCCTTCTGTCTAGACAGAAATCCTGTCCGTGACGCCAATTTTAATGTCACGATCCGTTTCTTGCGGGGTGTCGTGATGGTTCTTTTCACCCATCCCAAAAGTGCAACAAAGGCAAACAACAAGGGACTATCAGTTAATCACAACAAATGCACCTTTAGTAGGGGCCAAAACAGTAAACGCGATAGTGGGGATCTGAAAGGAGATAAAAGGTTAGAGAGAGAAGAGGGATATGGGAATAGCTACCAACACAGGCGAGATCCTCAGTGCTCCGGACGATGGGGATCCGTCTGTCGTGTCGGGGGAGTCTTCGAAGTTCTGGCCGACTCGGGGCTCCAATTATAGTCCACAGAGGAGAGAGGGGGGGAACAAGTGTAATAATGAAAGTCCATTGTAATCGCCCCGAGGGAACGGGTGAGTCCACAGAAACCACCAAAGCAAGACGAATCCAATGAAGAATAAGTCCATTTGAATCACTGAAGGGAAACAGGTCATGTCATTAGTGGTCAGACCACCAATTTCCCCTCCTCCCTATAGCAGGGGTCTCAGTCTCAGTCCTTGGGAGGAGGGTTCTCATTCTTTCTTTGTCACAGTGGTAACGAGGCAGATGAGGGGTCTTCAGTGAAGGACCGCGAGAGTCACCCCAAAAGTTCATTGGGCTTAAGAACGGAGATTAGAAGCAGGCCGCGCATCAGGCTGTCCCGTGCTGGCTCCATGTCAGGTCTTTGCCAAGTCCTTGCCAACTCCTTGCCAAGTTCTTACCAGGCCTTGTTGGGAACAGCCAGCATGACGGTTCAGTGGTCCCACCTGTGCTGTGTCCTGTTCTAAGCCGGAACTACAGTGGGGGAAGGGATTCTTTCTTGTGGCAATCGGAAGGCAGAATGGAAAATGAGGGGCTTCTGACGGGCTCTTACAGCCTCGCATTCACACACATTCATCCCCCCTTTATTCGCCCTGTAATGCAAAGGATCTCCCAGTTGCCGAGCCGTGGGGGCTTTTAGCCGCTCGGCACGAAGCTCGGGTAGCTGGTACATCTGAGGGTCCACCAGAAGAACGGGAGGGACACTCGGGCTGCTGAAATCCTGCTCGTTGATTGAAGGGTCGCAGAAGGGGCAAACAGGGAGACAACGAAGCAGAAGGGAGGCAGATTCCGAGAGCCCCGAAGGGCGGGCTGAGGATTCTTTTACTGCGTAGGGGTAGGAGGGTTTAGCATTCGAGGGTACAATCGGGAGAAGGCTAAAGGGAGGGGAAATATAACATTAACCAGTGGGGAAAAGGGAAAGGAGTGTTCTTGGTGGAAGAACCAAAGGGAAAACGTGGAACAGAGAAGATTCTAGGCTAAGGGGCAGACTTGAACAACAACTGACAGGACAGGGGGAGGGTACAATTCTCTTACGAAAGGGGGTGGAGAACTCATACAACTGCTGTTTCCCATGGCAACCCTAGACTGCCTTCCCCAACCCCTCCCCCTGCACCAGTGACAGCTTTTAACACTGAAGGGCAGTGCTATTGTATAACAAACACTTAACTCTTAGCCCAGCCGGGCTCGCTGGCTACTTTTGCAAGCTTTTTACCAACTAGCGATGCTTGTAAGCGGTGCTTGTAACTCCTAGCTTGTACCACGCTCCCACTAGCTGCGCTATCAGCTAGCGGCGTTCAAAGCAGCTCCTCAAACCGCGGCTTGTGCCCGCGCGCCCGCTGCGCTATCAGCTGGGCCGCGCCTAAAGCACCTTTGCAAGCCCCGACTGAAACGATACGCGGAAGAAATCAATAGACTCCATAACCTGGGGTAGTTATGAAGTGGGTACGTATGTCAGCGCCCGGCACAAGTGAGATAGCTCTCCAAAACTTGTGCCCCGAGCCTCAGTCTGACCCACACTTTTATTCTTAAAGACGTTCCATATGCAATACATTGCACAACTTTTTCATGCATATTCCACCCCTGGCCCCGCCTGTCCTCGCTTCTCATGCGAAGTAAGTCCACGCCCTTCTGGGCATGCGTGGTTTGCTGTGGTGGTCGTACGGGGGTCTCTTGGTGGTCCTGAGGCTGAAGATTGTGGTCTTCCTCATGATTGAACTTTGGAACTTTTCCTCTCTGCGCGTGCGCTTTTGGTCCTTTGGTGCTTATCTGAGTACGTCTGTCAGTCTTGATAGGCTTGGAGACAGAGGAGCTTCTTTATTTTAATTCAGAAGGAAAGGGTTCTTTCCTTCTTCTGGTATTGTTCTTTATGCAAGAAGCTTCAGAAATTTGCATTTTCCTTTGCCCTTTGTATTAGGCAGAGGTTTCTTAAGCAAAAGGTTGAAAATTCAACACATAACTCTACAAGCTAAATTAGAAATGCTTAATTCATTTTGTTAACCTAACTCTAAAAATCTCTATTTCACCTCGAGAGCTGTCACAGAGCAGAAAGCAGCTGAGATGCTGAAAAGCAGCAAAGCTGAACTGCCTGCCTCAGCTTCAGCAATGTGCAATTGACTGAAGGCGAAACACGAAGCAGCAGAGCAGCGGGCTACTGTGCGCACTGAAGGCAATTGCAAGAATCCAGCAGCTGCTCCTTGCCAAGCACAGGCAGCTGCCTGTGTTCTTGCTTCTTGACCAACTCACAGTTGCCCTTCTTTTCAGCAGCTGCCACCGTGTTCTCTGCATCTCGGAGCCTCAGGGGAGCAACAAGAATTTCCAAGGTGGGATGCATGAAAACTGAAATAAAAACTCAGGAAGGTTGTCCTGGAACACCTTCTATTGGCATGCCAAGAGTGAATTCAAGAGGCAGGAGAGCGGCAGCCACCGTCCTGCAGCTGTCTGCGAGCTTCGCACACAAGCCGGCTTCTTCGCGGCTTCGTTCTTCGCCTCTTGCAAGCTACCGCGATCTCCGACTGCCTGAGGCGAAGAAGCGGCTACTTCGCGCACAGATGACTGGAGCGGCAGCGGTGCGCTCCGAAGCGCCGCTTTTGCCGAAAGACGCCGGGAAGCGGCACTTGCTTTCGGCCAGCTCCGGAGCTGCGTATTCTGCCTCTCTAGTCGCCTACATCTTAGCGAAAAGCTTTTCCGCTCCAGTTCTCAAGGAGAAAGTGTACCAGCACTGCTCACTTAGCCCGACCTTGCCAGGAAATAGGATTTGCTGCACATTCCAAGGACACTGCATTTTCCTGGGCAAGTTGCAACCTGCTGGCAGATGGCCGTGCTCTCTGCCCACTCCTGCCCAGTTCTTGGTACTAGCGGGCACGTTGCAGCCTGGCGAAGGCAAGAAACCTGGAGAGCTGTCACAGAGCAGAAGGGCAGCTGAGATGCTGAAAAGCAGCAAAGCTGAACTGCCTGCCTCAACTTCAGCAGTGTGTAATTGACTGAAGGCGAAAAACCAAGCAGCAGAGCAGCGGGCTTCTGTGCGCACTGAAGGCAATTGCAAGAATCCAGCAGCTGCTCCTAGCCAAGCACAGTCAACTGCCTGTGTTCTTGCTTCTTGACCAACTCACAGTTGCCCTTCTTCTCAGCAGCTACCACCGTGTTCTCTGCATCTCGGAGCCTCAGGGGAGCAACAAGAATTTCCAAGGTGGGATGCATGAAAACTAAAATAAAAACTCAGGAAATTTGTCCTGGAACACCTTCTATTGGCATGCCAAGAGTGAATTCAAGAGGCAGGAGAGCGGCAGCCACCGTCCTGCAGCTGTCTGCGAGTTTCGCACACAAGCCGGCTTCTTCGCGGCTTCGTTCTTCGCCTCTTGCAAGCTACCGCGATCTCCGGCTGCCGGAGGCGAAGAAGCGGCAACTTCGCGCACAGATGACTGGAGCGGCAGCGGTGCGCTCCGAAGCGCCGCTTTTGCCGAAAGACGCCGGGAAGCGGCACTTGCTTTCGGCCAGCTGCGGAGCTGCGTATTCTGCCTCTCGAGTCGCCTACATCTTAGCGAAAAGCTTTTCCGCTCCAGTTCTCAAGGAGAAAGTGTACCAGCACTGCTCACTTAGCCCGACCTTGCCAGGAAATAGGATTTGCTGCACATTCCAAGGACACTGCATTTTCCTGGGCAAGCTGCAACCTGCTGGCAGATGGCCGTGCTCTCTGCCCACTCCTGCCCAGTTCTTGGTACTAGCGGGCACGTTGCAGCCTGGCGAAGGCAAGAAACCTGGAGAGCTGTCACAGAGCAGAAGGGCAGCTGAGATGCTGAAAAGCAGCAAAGCTGAACTGCCTGCCTCAACTTCAGCAGTGTGTAATTGACTGAAGGCGAAAAACCAAGCAGCAGAGCAGCGGGCTTCTGTGCGCACTGAAGGCAATTGCAAGAATCCAGCAGCTGCTCCTAGCCAAGCACAGTCAACTGCCTGTGTTCTTGCTTCTTGACCAACTCACAGTTGCCCTTCTTCTCAGCAGCTGCCACCGTGTTCTCTGCATCTCGGAGCCTCTGGGGAGCAACAAGAATTTCCAAGGTGGGATGCATGAAAACTGAAATAAAAACTCAGGAAGGTTGTCCTGGAACACCTCCCATTGGCATGCCAAGAGTGAATTCAAGAGGCAGGAGAGCGGCAGCCACCGTCCTGCAGCTGTCTGCGAGCTTCGCACACAAGCCGGCTTCTTCGCGGCTTCGTTCTTCGCCTCTTGCAAGCTACCGCGATCTCCGGCTGCCGGAGGCGAAGAAGCGGCAACTTCGCGCACAGATGACTGGAGCGGCAGCGGTGCGCTCCGAAGCGCCGCTTTTGCCGAAAGACGCCGGGAAGCGGCACTTGCTTTCGGCCAGCTCCGGAGCTGCGTATTCTGCCTCTCTAGTCGCCTACATCTTAGCGAAAAGCTTTTCCGCTCCAGTTCTCAAGGAGAAAGTGTACCAGCACTGCTCACTTAGCCCGACCTTGCCAGGAAATAGGATTTGCTGCACATTCCAAGGACACTGCATTTTCCTGGGCAAGCTGCAACCTGCTGGCAGATGGCCGTGCTCTCTGCCCACTCCTGCCCAGTTCTTGGTACTAGCGGGCACGTTGCAGCCTGGCGAAGGCAAGAAACCTGGAGAGCTGTCACAGAGCAGAAGGGCAGCTGAGATGCTGAAAAGCAGCAAAGCTGAACTGCCTGCCTCAACTTCAGCAGTGTGTAATTGACTGAAGGCGAAAAACCAAGCAGCAGAGCAGCGGGCTTCTGTGCGCACTGAAGGCAATTGCAAGAATCCAGCAGCTGCTCCTCGCCAAGCACAGTCAACTGCCTGTGTTCTTGCTTCTTGACCAACTCACAGTTGCCCTTCTTTTCAGCAGCTGCCACCGTGTTCTCTGCATCTCGGAGCCTCAGGGGAGCAACAAGAATTTCCAAGGTGGGATGCATGAAAACTAAAATAAAAACTCAGGAAGGTTGCCCTGGAACACCTCCCATTGGCATGCCAAGAGTGAATTCAAGAGGCAGGAGAGCGGCAGCCACCGTCCTGCAGCTGTCTGCGAGTTTCGCACACAAGCCGGCTTCTTCGCGGCTTCGTTCTTCGCCTCTTGCAAGCTACCGCGATCTCCGGCTGCCGGAGGCGAAGAAGCGGCAACTTCGCGCACAGATGACTGGAGCGGCAGCGGTGCGCTCCGAAGCGCCGCTTTTGCCGAAAGACGCCGGGAAGCGGCACTTGCTTTCGGCCAGCTGCGGAGCTGCGTATTCTGCCTCTCTAGTCGCCTACATCTTAGCGCAAAGCTTTTCCGCTCCAGTTCTCAAGGAGAAAGTGTCCCAGCACTGCTCACTTAGCCCGACCTTGCCAGGAAATAGGATTTGCTGCACATTCCAAGGACACTGCATTTTCCTGGGCAAGCTGCAACCTGCTGGCAGATGGCCGTGCTCTCTGCCCACTCCTGCCCAGTTCTTGGTACTAGCGGGCACGTTGCAGCCTGGCGAAGGCAAGAAACCTGGAGAGCTGTCACAGAGCAGAAGGGCAGCTGAGATGCTGAAAAGCAGCAAAGCTGAACTGCCTGCCTCAACTTCAGCAGTGTGTAATTGACTGAAGGCGAAAAACCAAGCAGCAGAGCAGCGGGCTTCTGTGCGCACTGAAGGCAATTGCAAGAATCCAGCAGCTGCTCCTAGCCAAGCACAGTCAACTGCCTGTGTTCTTGCTTCTTGACCAACTCACAGTTGCCCTTCTTCTCAGCAGCTACCACCGTGTTCTCTGCATCTCGGAGCCTCAGGGGAGCAACAAGAATTTCCAAGGTGGGATGCATGAAAACTAAAATAAAAACTCAGGAAATTTGTCCTGGAACACCTTCTATTGGCATGCCAAGAGTGAATTCAAGAGGCAGGAGAGCGGCAGCCACCGTCCTGCAGCTGTCTGCGAGTTTCGCACACAAGCCGGCTTCTTCGCGGCTTCGTTCTTCGCCTCTTGCAAGCTACCGCGATCTCCGGCTGCCGGAGGCGAAGAAGCGGCAACTTCGCGCACAGATGACTGGAGCGGCAGCGGTGCGCTCCGAAGCGCCGCTTTTGCCGAAAGACGCCGGGAAGCGGCACTTGCTTTCGGCCAGCTCCGGAGCTGCGTATTCTGCCTCTCGAGTCGCCTACATCTTAGCGCAAAGCTTTTCCGCTCCAGTTCTCAAGGAGAAAGTGTACCAGCACTGCTCACTTAGCCCGACCTTGCCAGGAAATAGGATTTGCTGCACATTCCAAGGACACTGCATTTTCCTGGGCAAGCTGCAACCTGCTGGCAGATGGCCGTGCTCTCTGCCCACTCCTGCCCAGTTCTTGGTACTAGCGGGCACGTTGCAGCCTGGCGAAGGCAAGAAACCTGGAGAGCTGTCACAGAGCAGAAGGGCAGCTGAGATGCTGAAAAGCAGCAAAGCTGAACTGCCTGCCTCAACTTCAGCAGTGTGTAATTGACTGAAGGCGAAAAACCAAGCAGCAGAGTAGCGGGCTTCTGTGCGCACTGAAGGCAATTGCAAGAATCCAGCAGCTGCTCCTCGCCAAGCACAGTCAACTGCCTGTGTTCTTGCTTCTTGACCAACTCACAGTTGCCCTTCTTTTCAGCAGCTGCCACCGTGTTCTCTGCATCTCGGAGCCTCTGGGGAGCAACAAGAATTTCCAAGGTGGGATGCATGAAAACTAAAATAAAAACTCAGGAAGGTTGTCCTGGAACACCTCCCATTGGCATGCCAAGAGTGAATTCAAGAGGCAGGAGAGCGGCAGCCACCGTCCTGCAGCTGTCTGCGAGCTTCGCACACAAGCCGGCTTCTTCGCGGCTTCGTTCTTCGCCTCTTGCAAGCTACCGCGATCTCCGGCTGCCGGAGGCGAAGAAGCGGCTATTTCATGCCCAGATGACTGGAGCGGCAGCGGTGCGCTCCGGGGCGCCGCTTTTGCCAAAAGATGCCGGGAAACGGCACTTACAATTCTTCAGGAATGTATTAAAAACAGACGTATAAATACGACGAAACCTCATTCTCTCACAGGTAGTTAATTAGAATTGTCTTTCTTATGTTTCATATAGGAATTCAAAATGTTATTTCCTTGGGGTTTTTGTTGTTTTCTTGATTCCAATGCGGAATGAGTTGTGCTGCATATGCTCTGTGAGCACAAGGAAAGAATGTTCTGCCCCGGCTAGCTGCAATTCCTCTTTGAGTTTAGGTTAGTAACTTTGAGTTCAACTGAAGTATTTTAGAAACAGCTACTTCTAAAATTCCATTTCCTCTGCATGTTTGGGCAGCAGACTGACTGTTCCCAATGGATGTTAGTGATTAAATTTGATAGGTATGGAAATGGAGAAGTCCAGACTAAGCTGTGGTAAGCTCTGAGCTGGCACTAAGAGGGAACCGGGGTTTTGTGCTCTTAGGAGCAGGTATCCTTTGGAAATGTCTGAATGTCTGATGGTGGTGTTGTTCTTTGTGGATTCCCGTAGAAAACAGAGTGCGAGTGGATCCTCAGATTTCTTGGGGAAGGGCTGCGTGACAAACTTTGCTGTGAGCTTTATGTCTACCAGAGGATTTTCTGGGTCATTCTTGCCTTTTTCAGCAGTCCTTTGTGTGACGAGGGCTCCCAGGTAAGAATTTATAAAGAACAGTTCCCAAATACCCCAAACCACAAAAGCTTATATAGCCTCGAGATCTCAAGTACAAAACAGAAAGGAGCAGCTGATTCTGCCTTGTTCCTCTTGAAAATCTGTTCCTTGTTGGTTTTGTGTATCTGTGGAGGGGGAAATAATTTAGCTTGTGTCTAAACCAGGCCCATCCTTATCCCCTGAAACTGGGACAGGTTCCTGCCATCGTGGAGCCTCACGTGGGTGCCGTAGTTTTGCTCCTGCAGTCGGGGCCTTTTCTTTTTGGGGTCTCTATTTCCCCAGCCAGCACATTTGTCACCTGAACAGTGCTTCGGCAGGAGGGAAACTCGCATGCCGGGAGTTCTCAGGTTTGGGAGCATGCACCTTGAGGATTTCAGGTATCAAAACCTCAGACAAAAAGAGAAAATTGTCTTGCTACCTGAATACTTCTTGTAAGAGCAGCACCTGTGGTGTGAAGCCTTGAAGGGAGAATGTCTTTCCTTTCTGGAGTTGCTGAGAACAGGCCGTGTTCATTTTAGCTGAGAGTTGATCAGATACCAGCCAAATTGCTCATTTTATTTTAGATAATCCCATCTTGGCTGTAAAAGAACAAGTTGCATTTTCTGTTTCAGAGTCGTATTCTGGAGATATCACAGAGTGCTGCCCCTGTCACCTCTAGAGCTGCCCATGAGCTGATAGAGGATCACAGCCTCCTCTCGTGGGTCCTGCACGGCTTAGAGAAAAGGTAACCAGAGAAGTACAGGAGACATGGGGACAATTTCCTGTCCACAGTAGAAGAATGACATGGCTGAGGATGAAAGCAAGGGGGACAGACCTGGAGACAGGGGCACCGAGGGCTGCACTGGCAGAACTTGCTGAACTCTGAGGTGTCCCTTGTGTTTTTGAGAAGAGAATCAAGAGGCTTTCAGGTGGTGGTAGGAGCGATGATGGTGGAAAGGCTTTGTGATTTGGAAATCACTTCCTTGACAAAGCAAAAGGACACCTTGTGCTGGTGTCTTTAGCTTTTAAGTTTCAAGCACCCTCAGTTCCCATCCTGTCACAGGACCTGCTACACAGGAAGTGGCACAGTAATGGATTTGAGCTGTTTAGAGCGTTATTTCTCCTCCCCTTGCCTCTCCCTGACAAAAAAAATCTCTCCTGCAAGCACAGAGTGCCCTGACAGGTTCAGGCAAGTGCACCAAAAGTGCCCTAGAATAAGGTCCCCCGTAGGAGATGGACCAGCTGCTGGTGAGGATCTGCCTTTCAAATGTGGTTTTCTTTTCTTTTTTTTCTTTTTGTTCTGTTCTATTTTGTTTTTCAGGTTTCTGGAGAACCAGGTGATAAATAAAATGATTTCCTTACTCCATCCTCTGTGGCTAATAAATTTAAGAGACAAGAGAGAAAACAGGAATCGATCCCAGATGCTGCTGTTGAGATGGATATATGATCTACCTATCTGTATGTAGGTATATGTGTATATATATGTATATCTGCGTAGTGATAATAATGGGAGTTTTTATGATACGTTGCTTTACTGTTTTATATTTTTAATAAAGTGTGATTTTAAGTTATTAGTTATATTAATATAGTTTATTCTATTTATTGGCTAAAGTAACAGTTTCTTGTATTTGATTGGTATCAAGTAATTAATGTTAATCGTTAATAAGAGTTCATAATGAATTATTAAGGTGTGAATATTGTTCATTAAGGTACGTCTTTTTTAACTGTAGGTATTTTCATGTGTTTATATGGGTTTTTATGTTAATGATTTTGGGTTTTTGTGTTATGAATATATTAGTATTTTATTCGGGT
Organism: Vidua macroura; assembly: GCF_024509145.1. Taxonomy (NCBI): domain Eukaryota; kingdom Metazoa; phylum Chordata; class Aves; order Passeriformes; family Viduidae; genus Vidua; species Vidua macroura. The sequence continues at coordinate 22,529 of NC_071596.1, read as the reverse complement.
TTTTTGGTTAGTTTAGTTGTTTGGTGTGTAGATTATTCTTGTTAAGTATGTTTGTCTATATATGTTTTAAAATTTAAGTTATAAATATACTTGGTAAGGATTTTTGTAGAGTTCTATGTAAAAATTTAAGTAGGTAAGGGAGATAAATCATTATTAAAAACTGAAATACTCATCTTATTAATAATTATTACTTTTAAGTTATTCAGTGATGTTTTAATGTTTGAAAATATTATTTAGTTATTTTTATGTGTGATTGATTAATGTTTAAAAAAATATTTAGTAAAGTTTTTGTAAATTGATTTCTTGTGATTTCATCCATTTATATATTTTAAAAAATGTTTTATATATATGATTGTGTGTGAATAATAAAAAATGAACAGTTGTTTTATTTTGTAAGGCAGTATGTTTAAAGATGTTTATATTTGGCAGTAATTTATTTAAAGTTATAGATGTGTTATTGTTTCATCTGGTTAGTTAATAAGTAAGTTCATTTGATGTGGTTCAAGTGTGAGTTGTAGTTATTATAGGTGTTAAAAGAGATGTAGAAATAATACAATTAGGTTGTTAAAAGGTCATACGATTTTGATACTGAGAAGTAAATTTGTGTTGGAGTGATTGGGTATTTTTGGGTGGGTGTTATTTTATTTTTGTTTTTTTTTTTTTTTTTTTTTATGTATTATTGTTATGTTTGGTCTTAGTGGGGTTAATTGTTTTAAATGGTAGGTTTGCTGTTTTGAGGTAACTTCTTTGTGGTTTTGTGTTGTTTGGGGGTTGTTTTGTAACTAAATATTCTACAAGTATTTATTTGTAATGATTTTAGTCATTTTACTTTTGGTGGTTTACCTGTCATTTGGGGTATGAGTGTATAAATGTTATTTGAAGAGTTTATGTTATGTGTAAGTTTTTTGATTTGCAATTTAGTGTTTGTAAAGGATAAGGTTAGTTGTGAGGAGGTATTTCTTTCCGGTTTTTTTTTGTTTTTTTTTTTTTTTTTTGCGTGTGTTTTAAATAAGGCTTGACACAGTGAGTAAGACTCTTGTGTGATTTTTTTTTTTTTTTTAAATTGTGGAAACATAAGTATAACGTGTTCTTTAGGTTATGAAATTGACGGGACTACATTATTGGCTACTTACTAAATCTTGTAGTTGAGAGGTTTTTGTAACTCTGATTTTGAAATCAAAGAAGAAAACTGGGGAGACGAAGGAGGTAGAGAAGTTTATCTCCTTCTAGGACAGAAAGGGTTTAGCGCAGAAACTGCTGGGTCTGATGTGGCGCGGGGGTTTCCGTGCGCCGGCCGGGCCGGGCGCGGGGCTCGGCGGCAGGAGAGCGGCGAGCTGTGCGCGTGCGCGGGAGGCGAACGGAGCCGAGCGGCTCCGAGTTGAGGCGAGCGGAGCTGCGCCGCAGAGGCGAATCCAGCCGAGTCTAGCGGGGAACAGCCCGAGTGTAGGCGAGGAGCCGAGCGGGGCCGAACCGAGCCGAGCTCCGCCCAGCGCAGCATCCCGAGCAGGGCGGGCCGCCGGGGCGGGCTCGGGGTGGAGCCGGCGCTCTCTGAGGGCTTCCTGTCCTGTCTCGCTCTCTACCCCTCCTTCCTCCTCCCCGTATTCCTCTTCTTTCTCTCTTTCCCCCATTTTCCGCTCTCCCCAAAGCCGACCCCTTTCTCTCCCTTTTCGGCCTCCCCTCCCGTGCCCCCCTCTACCCTTCCTTCCTCCTCCCCGTATTCTTGTTCTTTGTCCGCAGACCCTCCCCTCCTCTCCCTCCCAAACCCGAGCCCCCACTGCCCTCACTCCTTCCTGCCCTGTCCCTATCCCGCTCCTCCGTTCTATTCCTCTTCTCTCCCTCCTCTGTGCACCGTCCCTCTTCCCCGCTCCCGGCCTTTCCCTTGCCCTCCCGCTTTCCTCCACAGCCCGACCTCCCTCCCTCCCCTTTCTCACGCCCTGCTGTCCCTCCTCTCTTCCCGTCGCCCCGTTCCTTCTTTCCCCGCAGCCGCGGTGCTCGGGGCGCTGGAGAATGAAGCCCAGAGGGCCGGAGCCCGGCGCCCCCGGGCCCTTGCGGGAGTCCCCGCACGGGGCCGGAGGCTCTCGGCGGATCCCCCCGTGCCGGTCAAACCCCGCCCAGCCCCGCCGGACCTGCGGCTTTGCCGGCATAGCGCTGAGAGCGGCCCCCGCTCTGTGCCGTGCCGTCCGTGCCGCGTCCCCGCCGTCTCTGCCGCTCCCTCGCTCTGCCCCTCGCCCGTGACAGCGAGGCTGGGCAGGAGCTTCGACCCTTCTGGCGGCTGCCCCCCTTTCTCGTTGCGGCAGAGTCCCTTTCGGGGGGGATGTACATGTGGAAAGGGATGGAAGCAAGTGCTGGGCTGCTGTCCAGGGCAGTTAAGACTCCTTCTGTGCCTTCTTTGGGGGCCAGGAAAAAGGGGTGAAGACTCGGGGCTCTGGTGTCATTTGGGGCACCCCAAGGTCCCTAGGAGGGGGAGGCACACTGCGGCGGAGGAGCAGGTGGGTGGTGAATGAGGGGGGTCATGCTGGGTGCCGTCCCCCAGAGGGACCCAAAGCTGCCCCAAAATGCACAGGGAGGGGGGTGTGTAGAATACTAAATCCTGTCAAGTGCTTCGTTCTTGTAGGTATTGGTAAAAATAGGAATTTGTCTCTAAATTCATTTGGGAAGAAAGCCAGAGCATCCCCAGGTATGAGCTGTGAGGATGAGGAGGGGCCGTCTCCTGCTGGCGGCTGTTTCAGGGGATTTGCCTCAGCTGACTTTTGCATGGAGCTGCTGGAGAAGAGGAGTTTATGGGGGGCTCCCGGGGCTGTCCTTGGAAACACGGTGAGAGCTTCGGACAGGGTCTGCGGGATCACCTGGATACGCACTTGGATACCTGGAGCATTGCTCAAAGGAGGTGCCGAGGGACAAACCTTTGAGCCGGGTAGCGGCAGCCAAACAGGTGAGCCCATGTGCGTTTGTAGCGGGGACATTTCTCCTTTCCCTTTTAAATTTCATCTTGCCAATCCCTCCCTGGTGCCTCAAGAAAAAAAAAAAAAAAAAAAAGGGGGATTTTGAGGACCAAAGAAATTCCTAGTGGGGGAAGCAACTCCTCTTCCATTATTATCTGTGTTTGAGCTGGGGAGATCCCCCTTCTCTTGTGGTTTTGAGGGTCTTGACTGAAGGAAAACCTGCCTTTTCCAGGGTGTTAGGGGTATCCCAGGGGTGTCAGGGAATCCCTGTGTTCTATTTTAAATGGCAGGGGAAAAATGCTGTTGTCATATGCTGGGTTTGATTTGAGGGTAACACCACCCCCCCCTCCATTTTCATCACCCTAAGGTTTAAACGGAGGGGGCAGACCTGTTGTCCCTCCTTGTGAAGGGTTTGGATTGCGGTAAAAATCCCCCTTTCCCCATCGTTTGTGTCGCCGGCCGGGGGTCTATGTACAAATCACGAACGGGACGGGACTGCTGAGGAAGGCGTCTCGAGCTGGTTCATTTTCTCGCATCGCTCTCATGCCATGGTTACGGCGATGGGAAGATGCCAGTAGCTCACGTCCCTGGCAGCAGACAAAGAACTTTAACGTAAATTCTAAGGTTAAGAGTTTTGACCAATCACACGAAGCAAAAGCATATTGACACCCGTTCTATCCCACCACTGCAAGCACACGTACCTTTGGTTAAAACAACGCTCGCTTCTTTCCAATGCAATGCCTGCTCGTAAGCCTTAAAACACAATGCACGGGGCTCCATTCTTAAGCTTAGATCTTCCTAATATCTCGCTAGATACACTTTTCTGTGGCTTAGGGAGTTATTCCAGACAAGCGATAATACACAGCCCATTGTTCTATTTGTAGTTAACCTCTACTTCTTATATAATTTTTCTGCTGACAAATCTTATGTCTACTGCTTAGCTCGAATCTCAGTTCTGCTGTTTCTGAGGCCTGCCTTTTGCAGCTTTCCCTCTGATTTTAAAGGTTACCACAATTTGCGGGATTTCATTTGAGGACAAGCCCTTCTTTTCTGCTCTTATAGGGAATGAAGTTGAAGGGGAGAATACATTTATTTGCCCTCGTTGAAGCGAGGTGAGCACCTGAGTGTGGCGTCAGTTTCGGGAGCTCAATTGAAGGAGGCTGCAGCTCTTGCAGCGTTTGAAGGGTTGAAATCGGGGTGTGCCGCTGCGTTTGAGGGCACTTCTTCTGCCCCTGGCCCGGCAGCCAAGGCTGTGGCGCGGGAGCTGCTGGCGTTGCCTGGGGAGCTGCCGAGGTGGAAGGGGAATTGGGCGCGGCCGGGCTGCCGCGGGACTGCCAGAGCCGCGCTGGAGCGAGGCGTGCGGAGCCGAGGGGAGCTTTGCCGGGCCAGCGGGCGGGAGAGGCGGCGCAGGCGCTGCGCCGGTGCCGGCCGGTGCCAGCTGCTCCGTCCGCTCCGGGCGCGGGGCTCGGGCGCCGCCGGGGCCCCCTGCAGCCCTCAGGAGCCGCCAGAGGAGCCGCTTTCCTGCCGGGAGCCGTGCTCCACCCGGTGCCGGGAGCGCGGCTTTTAATTTTCCAAAGTTCCTTGATGTAGTGATTTTGAGGTGGTTTTTAGGAATTGGTTGTATCGTTTTATTTTGTTCGTAGCTGATGAATGATAACGGACGTGGTGTACTTCTTGAATGTTATTGTTCTTGTCTCAGGTGCTGATGACAAGGGTTTTTTGGGATTGAGTATTGTTGAATATTTTTTTCTCGAGGATTTGTTAGCTTTGTTTTGTGTTGATTTTTTTTTATTATTTAGTAATATTTTAATGTTAAAAATATAATTAAAACAGTAAAATTTTAACAGGGTTTGTTGTTTAAGGTTTACAAAGGTTTATATGGGTCATACCATGAAGTAGAGGGTAGGTTTATAATTCTGCAGTAGTGGGTTTTATAAGTGTGAGTATGTAGTGTTCATTTTGACAGGCCTTAGGTACTGTCCTGTAGTTAATCAGTGAGGTATTTATAATATTGGGAATTGCATTATTGTTTATTGAATTAGAGAGGTTTTATTAATTCAGTTTGTTTGATTGTCGTGTATGTTTTGTTTTGTTGTTGCAGAGAATCTGGGAAATACTGTTTATGGTAACATGTTTCTTTGGTGTTCTTGATTGTAGCTGAGCAAGGGGCCACAGGTCGGTGACTCTAGGAAACTGCCAGCGGGCGAGGAAGCCTTCCTCGTCCCCGGATGTGTGAGAGATAAGTCGAGGGCTAGGACCCTGAGAGGGAGTGGAAGCGAGGCGCTGGGAGGGCTTTTTGAGGCAGCTTTGGAGATGGGGGTGGCCCTTTAGGCCACATAAAGGAAAAGCCTCACAGTGCTGAAGTGCTCAGGGCAGAGCAGTGCTGGTGCATGGTGTGTCACTTGTCTGTCGTGCCTTCTGTGTCTTTTGCCTTAGTCCTTTGAGGGGCTTATCGGAAGCCCAGGTGTCCATCTTTGCATCTCTCATCTCTGTGTTCCTCGGGCCAGTGCCGATTCCTTCTCACCTTTGGCTCGGGAGCCCAGACAGGCATCGGCCTAGCATCCGCTCAGATGTCTTTTGAGGTCTTGTTCTGGGCTGTTCTCAACAGCTGTGATTTGTGACAATTGTGACAGCAAGGATCCGTTCTAGCAGATTAGGACTCGTACCAAGGCGGAGATCCGTAGAGCATTCTGACGCTAGGATTCTCGGGCATCCATCCCTGCCTTGCTTGGAATAGGTCATTCAGTTAGCATCTTGTTCCTGCAGGGTTCTCTGAGCCTTAGAGGCTCACCATCAGTCTCAGCTAGGTAATCTCATTCTGCAGTTTCTGGCTCCCTGAGGGCATTCTTCTCGCCCAGAGCTTTCTCCCCCTGTTGTGTCCCCTTGTTTGTCTTGTTCTGTGTCATGGGTGTCTGGGTATTTGGCCTGGAGCTGCTCTGCCCTGCTGCATAGCCTGGTGTAGGTATAGAATGGGGCGTGTCCTGGGGCCTGGAAATTTGTAATGTGGGGTGTAACTGGACTCTAGATGGGATCTGTAGATTGATGAAGGATACCTGGAGCTGTTAAGTTATCCTGCAGTGCTCTGACTTTTGTCCTAACGTTCTTTCAGATGCAGCCAGATGGAATCTGTGGCAGAGGGCCCCGTCCCGGGTGAGGGGGGGTCCCCCGAGAAGGTCAGTCGCTGTTTGTCTTTGCAGGGGAAGCGTAAATGGTGCCTCTGTGTTACAGCATTGTTCTTTGTTGTTATTTTTAGGAACTAAAGCCAGATACTAGCAGTCAAGGTAAGTGGGCAAGGTGAGCAGTGACCGGTGGCAGGCAGCAGTTGTCATTGCTCTGGTCTCAATTCCCGGTGCAGCTCTTAGGCTCCGTTGTTGTTTGCGTGCTCTAGGCGGTCCGCTTGTATTATGCCGAGACCCCCCTTGGCAATTGGGCCGCAGACCCGCTTCATCGCTCTCGTGGGAATTCGGGAAGCAGTGCACGGCTCTGTGATGAAGCCTTGATCTTTGTCATTTGAAGGTGTCACCCGGGGAGCCTTCAGGAGTGGCCGAGGAGTTGCTGTAAGTCGGGGAACTAGGGAGAAGGAGCCAGGGTCCACTCGACTTTCAGCAATGCCACATCACCTCGTCTGCTCTTCACCCCGGCAGACCCTGCCACGAGGGCATTGGCCTCTGGGTGCGGCCCAAGAAGCCGGGCATTTTTTGGAGAATGGTGAGTAGCAGAATTGTTACTGGTTATTGGCTGCTGTGCAGCTAAGATCCTGCAGTGATGTTTGGTGTTCTTGATTGTAGCTGAGCAAGGAGCCACAGGTCGGTGACTCTAGAAAACTGCCAGCGGGTGAGGCGGCCTTCCTTGGCACCGGACGTGGATTCTCGTCCCCGGACGTCCGAGAGATAAGTCGAGGGCTAGGACCCTGAGAGGGGATGGAAGCGAGGCGCTGGGAGGGCTTTTAGAGGCAGCTTTGGAGATGGGGGTGGCCCCTTAGGCCACATAAAGGAAAAGCATCAGAGTGCTGAAGTGCTCAGGGCCACAGTCCCCTGGAGACAAAGACCGGTCATTTTCCCTGGGAAAGAAAAATGGGCAGCCCAGGTTCCTGATGTCAGTTTGTAGGGTTCCCTTGGGACCGTCAGGGCAGCACAGGTTTGAGGTGGGGGCAGCTTGGGTCTGGGACACATCCTCGATCGTTTGGATTTTTGGAGGTGTCCAGCCACTCAGGGCCACAGGCCCCTGGGTGCAAAGATCTTCCTTTTTCCTTGGGAAAGAAAAGTGTCCAGCCCAGGTTCCTGATGTCAGTTTGTAGCGTTCCCTTGGGACTGTCAGGGCAGCGGAAATTCTAGGTGATGGCAGGTTGGGTGTGGGACACAGCCTGCATCATTCAGATTTCTGGAGGCAACTGCGCATTCAGGGCCACAGGTCCCTTGAACTTGATCCCCAGCCCTTTCCCCTGTGAAACCCACCACTCTAGGTTCTTGATGCTAGTTTGCAGGAGGTTCTTGTCACTGCTAGGGCAGCCTGAATTTTTGGTGGGGGCAGTTTTGCTCCCTTGTAAATTCTGCGCCGTTCGGACCTTGAGGTTGCATAATGTCATTTGGGGCCACTGACCTCTGGACCCAATCGCTGGTCCTTTTCCCTGTAAAACCAAACTCTGTCGCCGTGTATTGATGTCTGTTCACTGGTGGTGTGCTTCACTCCAAGGGCAGCAAGAGTTCTTGGTGTTGGCATCTGTGGTCTGTGAGAAATCGTTCGCTGTCTGCAATTTTGGATGCAATTCCTGTTTGGCTAGGGGCACACAGAGAGGAAAGACTGTTAATTTCCTTGGAAAGGAAAGTCCGACACCCCATTGTTTAAGGGGGAGACAAAGGGCTGTGTAGGGAAGGGAACTCCCCATAGGACCTTTCTTCACCTCATCCCCCACTCCAAAGTGTCGCAGCCCCCCGTGTGACAAGCTGCTTTCAGAGGGTTACCTGGGCACACCTGCACAGGGAGCTGCTAGTCCAGAGGGCCTAACAGGGCTATTCCAAGCGTTCCTCCAGGAACTATGGTTGGAACATCCAGCAGGGACTGGGGAGCAGCCGGACCCACCTGGGCACGGAGCATCCCTTTGAGAAAATGCCAAGGGAAGAGCCCTCTTGCCAAGGGGCAGCACCTGAGCAGGCCAGGCAGCATGTGGGGTTCCAGGGGAGAGCTTTCATCTTTCCTCTTTTATTGTGTCAGCCCTTCCCTAGAACCCCCAGACCTTCCGCAGCACTCCCAGAAAAGAGAGGGGTTAGTAGGAGAAAAGGGGTTTAAATTGAGAGAAAAAGCTTCCTTTTCCCATTATTTCTTGTGTTCAAATCGTGAGGGAATCCACTTTCCCTGCAATTTTAATGGTCTCAGTGGAAAGAATCCCTGCCTTTTCTATGCTGTTAGGGTTATTAATTGACAGGGAATCCCCATTTTCCATTATTTTCCAGTTTAAATAGAAGGGGAAAACCTTGACAATGTTGTTTATGGGTTTGAATTAAGGGTAACTGCATTTGAATTAAGGGTAACCCTTTGTGTTGTCGTAAGGCTTAAATTGAGGGGAAAGCCCAGCTGTCCCTCCTTCTTAGGGGTTTGGATTGAGGGGAAAATCCCTCTTTCTTCATCACTGGAGAGCTTTAAAGTGAGGAAAACCCCTCTTTTCCCCGTATTCTCGGGGATTAAATTAAAGGGCAGAAGACATTCTTTTGCCATTGTATCAGTTTCAGCGGAGGTAACTGCCCCATTTCCTCCTTTTAAAGGCTTCACTTGAAGGAGGCTCTGTCTTTTTCAGCATTTTAAGGGTTTAAAACTACCTTTCAGGGCAATTCTTTCTGCACCCTAGGACTAAATATCTCAGATCAGGGCAAGCCTGGCATGTACTTAATCTTTATGCTGCCCAGGAGGCTATTATTTTTCTTATTTTTATTTATAATGTAGATAGCCCTAAGTAGTAGTCCCAAGGAGACAGACTGTTCATATAATTCGTATTCTTCTCCACCCTACTTAGTCACAAGTGGAGTACTACTTAGTAGTCACTGAGGAATAATTATATAAGTTAACAGCAAATTACCAACTTATCTAGCTATGCTGCCTAAAAACCCAGTTTTATTTATTTTTTTTCAAATAAACAAAGTTTATTTCTTACCAGCTTTCTGTCCATTTGTTCCAAGTAGTTGTAGCAAAAAAGAAAGCACTGTCATTTCCCTGGAGAGTTTTCTTCTGTATCAAGCCCTTTACTCCCCTCGAATTCAAGTCAGAGGAGCCAAACAGCTGCAGCTGCTCTGAGGGCTTTTATACCCGGTGGGATTTGCCCCTCCCCTTTTCCGGGCATTGTGGGAATGAGAGGCGGGCCCAATCAGGGGTATATTAACCCCAGCCTTTGCCAAGGGGCTTCATTCCCTCTCTGGAATCTGCTGGGATGAGTTCTCCTCTCATTTTGGTGAAGAGGCTCTTTCAGTTTGTCTCAGGTTGTTTTCAGCAGGTGCTTTTAGGCATCTAAAGCAACAGAGGCTTTGAAGAGACTGTGAAGAAAACAACGTTGAATACAGGGAGTATTTAATTTCGCAATTTGGGTTTGTGCATTTGGGGATGGTAAGGTGTTTTTGTAATTTCTGATTTTGTTTTTTGGTTGTTTTATGTTTTATTTTTTTTTTTAGGAGGAGTCCAACCGCCTGCAATTCCAGGTTGTGTCAAGTACAACATTTTTTCAGCAGATCCATCGTGTCACAAACGGTATCTGCCCCGTGTCAAAGATGATGTTTGAGATTGAGGCTTCAGATGAGTTGAGAATTGTGGCCAGGAGAGGGAGAGTGAGCAGGGTGCCTCTAATTAGGAGTTATTGTGGGGAGTTTTGAAGGCAGCAGGGTGAGAAATGGTGTCTATTTGAGGACCCCCTCAAGGATTTTCACAAGCATAGCAGAGGCATTCGTGTGTCGTACAGCACACGAGCTCATCCACTGCACTCACAGAAATGCCATGTAACTTTGCCTCTCTCTAATCCAGGTGCCACTCATAATAACAGCCGTAGCCTTGGACTCAGGCTGAAGCTGGAGACTTGAGGACCCAGGCACGCTTAGAAGAGGATAAGTAGCTGACTTGCTGGGATTTGGCCCACGTAACACTAAACTCATGCATTGATTTTGCTGTTCTTTATTGTAACCGACTAAGAGGCTAACAGGCGATCACACGGCCCTCCGAGGTAGACTCATTTCAGGTCCAACCTGGATTCACATCACCGATCACCCAAAAGATAAGTCGAGGCCACAGCCTGGAGATGGGAGTAGTGGATTGGAAATTCCTGGGATAGATTTGAAAACTAGCAGAGGATAAAGGGATATCTTCTAAGGGGCCTCTTAGGACAGCTAAAGGGAGAGGCTCTACTTTTGATTGCAGCTGTAGGGTGTGCAGTGCAGAATAGTTCCGGTCCGTGTTGTGTTGTCCCATGTACTGTGTTATCTGCTGTGTCTTTGGGGTCCCTTGGATCAGATATCCCTGCCTTTTCCCCTCAAGGGCCTTAACACAAGCATCAGTCATCATCTCTGGGTTCTCGAAGGCTTGCACTTCTCGGCACGATGCCGATATCATTGGTTCTTTTACCGGCTGGCTCAGCCGTCTCTCTCGGTCGCATCTCCGGAGCATCGAGTGGGACGTCTTTTGAGGCCTCCTTCCCGGCTGTATCACCATCCATCCTTTCCAGCCACGAGCTGTAACATCCTGGGGCTTACAAGATTGTATGGATACGGAAAGCATTCTAAACGTAGCATTGTCTCACAGCCATCCTGATCATTGTGACCGACAGTTCTTTTAACAGGTCACTCTATTCCAGTCTTTTCCAGGAGCTCTTCCACTCCTTAGAGCCTCCTCCATCCACCGCCGCCAAAGCATCGGTCATTTCTTTTGGCATCCTCTCAGTCCTTGCCGTTATTCTTCTTGCCAGGAACTTATCATCCTTGTGTCACGCCGTTTGTCTCATAACGTGTTGTTTGTGTTTAGTGTCCCCTCGTTTGTCCCGTCCTGTGTCACGGGTGTCTGCACATATTTGTCCCAGAGCCGTTCTGCCCTGCTGCATAGCCTAGTGTAATAGGATAGGTCTTGGGGACTTGAAATTTGCAGTGCAGGGTGTAGTTGGACTCTAGATGGTATTCCTAGATTGACATAAAGTGTTTGCAGCTGTTAAGTTATCTTGCAACCATTTGACTTTTGTCCTAACTCTCTTTCAGATGCAGGTGGATTAAATCTGTGGCAGAGCCCCCCAGTTGCTGGAAAGGGGGTTCCCCTGAGCAGGTCAGTCACCGTTTGTCTCTGCAGTGGAAGTGTAAACGGTGACTGTGTGTTACAGTACTGTTTTCTGTCTTTATTTTTAGGCATTAAATCTGGGTATCTGCAGTCAAGGTGAGCAGTGACCAGTTGCAGAAACAGTTGTTCTCACTCAGGTCTCAATTTCTGGCGCAACTCTAAAGCCTCCGTTCTCGTTTGTGTGCTTTAGGCAATCCACTCGGAGTATGCCAAGCCCCTGTCACCAACCAGCCGACGGACCGGGTTTCCTGTGCTTGCGGGTCCTCTGGAAGTATTTTAGGACTGTGACGAAATTTTGTATTTCAAGGTCCCATCCGGGTAGCCTTTGGCAACGGCTGAGGAGTTGCGGTGAGTTGCCGAGGTAGGGAGGGGGAGCCAGGGTCCACTTAGGTTTCAGCAATGCCGAGTCACTTTGTCTCTTCTTAACCCAGGCATACCCTGCGATGACAGCGTCAGCCTCCGAGCACGGCCAAAGCGTGCGGCCCAAGGAGCCGGGCATTCTGAGGAGAACGGTGAGTAGCAGAATTGCTGGGTTTTGTCTGTTGTACAGCTAAGATCACGCAGTGATGTTCGGCGTTCTCAATTGTAGTTGAGCAAGGGACTACAGCCCGGTGATCGTAAGAAAATCCCCAGTGGGCGAGGCGGCCTCCATTCGCACGCGACACGGATTCTCGTCCCCAGACGTCCGAGAGATAAGTCGAGGGCTACAGCCTCGAGAGGGGATGAAAGCGAGGCGCTGGGAGGGCTTTTTGAATTGGCTTTGGTGGCAGGGATGTGCAGGAAGTATCCACTTAGGCCACCTAAAGGGAAAGTTTTTCTTTTGATCACAGTGCTGAGGTGCTCAGGGAAGAGCAGTCCTGGTGTGTGTCGTGTCACTTGTCTATTGTGCATTCTGTGTGTTTGGGTATTTCGTGTCACATGTCTTTTTTACCTTAGCCCTTTGAGGGGCCTATCGGAAACCCCGGCCTCAGTTTCAGCATCTGCGATCTCCGCGTTCCTTGGACAGGCACCAGTGCAATAGGACTCTTGATTCTGGAGGTCAGACAGGCATCTGAATTGCATCTCCCTTTAGAAACACCCAGTCAGATGTCTTTTAAGGTCTTGCTCTGAGCTGTGTCGACAGCCACACACCGCAATGATCCATTATTAGCCGATTAGGACCGATAAGAATGCGAAGCTAGCTAGAGCCTTCGGACCGTAAGATTGTTGGCCATTCATCTCTGCGGTTCTCTTAAGAAATCATTCTGTTAGCATCTTCTTCCTGCAGGGTTCTTGGAGCCTCATTGGCTCTGAGCCGTCAGTCTCACCTAGGTCATCTTGTTCTGCATTCTCTCGGCACTCACCATCATTCTTCTTGCTGAGAGCTCTCTCTCCCTGTCGCGTCCCCTCGTTTGTCACGTCCTGTCCTGTGTCACGGGTGTCTGCACATTATTGTCCCGGAGCTGTTCTGCCGCATAACCTGTAATAGCACAAGTCCCGGGGACCTGCAATTTGTAATGCAGGGTGTAGTTGGGCTCTAGATTGTATTTGTAGATTGAAATAACATGTTTGGTGCTGTTAAGTTATCCTGCAGCCGTTTGAGTTTTGTCTTAACTTTCTTTCAGATGCAGATGGATTACATCTGTGGCAGAGCAGCCCAGTCCTGGGTGAGGGTGCTTCCATGAGCAGGTCAATTATTGTTTGTATTTGTAGGGGAAGCATAAATGGTGACTATGTTCCAGTACTCCTCTTTGCCTTTATTTTTAGGAAGTCAGATGGCAGCAGTCAAGGTCAAGCGTGCAAGGTGAGCAGTGGATAGAAGCATAAATGGTGACTATGTTACAGCACTCCTCTGTTGCCTCAGCATTCTTAGGAGACGGTGAGTACCAGAATTGTCAGGTTTTGGCCGATGTGCTGTTAAGATTGTGCCCTGATGTTTGGTTTTCTCTCACTTGGCAGACCAAGAGATAACAGCCCGGTGACAGCTGGAACTTGCCAGACAGGGAGGCGGCCTTCCTCTGCACCCAACAGGGATTTGGATCCCCAGATGCGTGCAAGATAAGTCGAGGGCTATGACCCACAGAGGGGATGGAAGCGGGGTGCCAGGTCGGGACTTCCCAGGAGGGGTTTTTGAGTCAGAGATGGAGACAGGGATGTCCAAGAAGTGTCCCCTTAGGCCACCTAAAGGGGAAGTGTCTCTTTTGCTCACGGCGCTGAGGTGCGCAGGGCAGAGCAGTTCCGTTGTGTGTTGTGTCACTTGTCTATTGTGCGTTCTGTGTTGTTTGGGTCTGTCATGTCCTATATCTTTTTTACCTTAGCTCTCTGAGGGGCCTCATTCTTGGCATCTGTGACCTTTGCATTCCTTGGCCCGGCACCAGTGCCATAGGACTTTTGACTCGGAAGTCTGGACAGGCATCAGAATTGCATCTCTCTTTAGAGGCATCCAGTCAGATGTCTTTTAAGGTCTTGTTCTGAGCAGTATCGACAGATGCTCACTGCAATGATGCATTCTTGCCGTAGGCTTCTCAGGCATCCGTTTGTGCAGTTCTTGGAAAACATCATTCTCTTAGCATCTTCTTCCTCCAGAGTTATCTGAACCTCATCTGCTCGCTCTCAGTCTCACCTAGGTCATCTTGTTCCGCTATCTCTCAGTCCTTGCGGGCATTCTTTTTGCCAAGAAATTTCTCTCCCTGTTGCATCCCCCCGTTTGTCATGTCCTGTGTCACGGGTGTCTGCACATTATTGTCCCGGAGCTGTTCTACCCTGCCTCATAGCCTGGTTTAATAGCACAAGTCCCAGGGACCTGCAATTTGTAATGTAGGGTGTAGTTGGGCTCTAGATTGTATTTGTAGATTGAAATAACATGTTTGGTGCTGTTAAGTTATCCTGCAGCCGTTTGAGTTTTGTCTTAACTTTCTTTCAGATGCAGATGGATTACATCTGTGGCAGAGCAGGCCAGTCCTGGGTGAGGGTGCTTCCATGAGCAGGTCAGTCGCTGTTTGTATTTGTAGGGGAAGCATAAATGGTGACTATGTTCCAGTACTCCTCTTTGCCTTTAGTTTTAGGAAGTCAAGGCAGATGGCAGCACTAAAGGTCAAGTGTGCCAGGTGAGCAGTGGACAGAAGCAGTTGTTCTTGCTCAGGTTTGCTTTTGGTGCAACTCTAAGCCTTCCTTCATGTTTGTGTGCTTTAGGGAATCCACTCAGAGTATGCATAGCCCCTGTCAAAAAACTGGCTGATGGTCTGGGTTACCTGCGGTTGTGAGCCCCCTGGAAGTATTACAGGCCTCTGTGATGAAGCCTTCAAATTTTGTATTTCAAGGTCCCATGCGGGTAGCCATCAGGAATGGCCGAGGAGTTGTGGTGAATCGGGAATGTAGGGAGGGAGGAGCAAGGCTCCACAAATTTCAGCAACGCCCAGTCACCTTGTCTCCGCTTAACCTAGGCATACCCTGCGATGAAGGCGTCTTCCTCTGAGCATGGCCGAAGCGTGCAGGCCACGCACCCGGGCATTCTTAGGAGATGGTGAGTAGCAGAATTATCAGGTTTTGGCCGATGTGCTGTTAAGATTGTGCACTGATGTTTGGTTTTCTTTTGGCAGACTAAGAGATAACAGCCCGGTGACAGCTGGAACTTCCCAGATGGGAAGACTGCTTCCTTTTGAACCCGACAGGGATTTGCATCCCCAGATGCGTGCAAGATAAGTTGAGGGCTTATCTTACGACCCACAGAGGGGATGGAAGCAGGGTGCTGGGGTAGGACTCCCGGGAGGGGTTTTTGTGTCCGTTTTGGAGATGAGGATGCCCAAGAAGTGTTCGCTTAAGCCACCTAAAGGGGAAGTGTCATTTTTGCTCTCAGTGCCGGGATGCGCAGGGCAGAGCAGTTCCGGTGTGTGTCGTGTCACTTGTCTATTTTGCAGTCTGTGTTTTTTGGGTTTCTAATGTCACAGGTCCTTTTTACCATAGCCCTTTCAGGGGCCCATCGGTGACCCTGTTCTTGTTCTTGGCATCTGTCATGTTTGCATTCCTCGGCCCGGCACCGATGCCTTAGGACTTTTGACTCGGGAGCCCTGAGAGACATCGGAATCGCATCTCTTTTTGGAAGCATCCAGTCAGATGTCTTTTAAGGTCTTGTTCTGAGCGATATCGGCAGATAACACCGCAACGATCTCTTGTAGCAGATTAGGACTTGTGAGACTGCTAAGCTAGGTAGATCATTCTTACGGTAGGCTTCTCAGGCATCCGTTTGTGCCGTTCTCAGCACAAACGTTTCTTAGCATCTCGTTCCTGCAGGGTTCTCTGAGCCCCGTCGACTCGCCGTCAGTCTCACCTAGGTAATCTTGTTCCACATTCTCTCGGTCCTCAAGGGCCGCCTTCTTGCCGAGAGCTTCCTCTCCCTGTTGCGTCCCCCCGTTTGTCATGTCCTGTGTCACCGGTGCTGTCTGTGTATTTGGTGTGGATCTGCTCTGCCCTGCTGTATAGCCTGGTGTAGGTATAATAGGACAGGTCCTGGAGCCTGGAAATTTGTAATGCAGGGTGTAGTTCATCTCTAGATGGTATTTGTAGCTTGACGTAAGATGTTTAGAGCTGTTAATTTATCCTTCAGCTGTTTGACATTAGTCCTAATTTCCTTTTAGATGCAGATGGTTTCAATTTGTGGCAGACCGCTCCATCCCGATTCAGCAGGTTTCCCTGAGAAGGTCAGTCGCTGTTTGTTTTTGTAGGAGAAGCAAACGCAAGTGTTACGGCTCTGTTTTTTGTGCTTATTTTTATGAAGTTATGTGGGATAACCACAGCCACGGTGAAGTAGGCAAGGTGAGCATTGAGTAACAGACAGAAGCAGTTGTTTTTGCTCCAGTCTCAATTTCTGGTGAAACTCTAAGCATCCTCTATTGTGTCTTTTATTTTAGGCAGTCCTCTTGCAATATGTCTCTGGTCCCAGATGTCCGAGGCCAGGTGGCTGCAAGCTTAAGGTATAGGTGGATGTAATTGTCAGGTCAGGGTCGTGTTGTTTTCACAGTATCTCAGTCTGGGTTTTTTTGTTTTGTTTCTTTGCAGGTGCTGTTGCTGCCCTAGGCACACGAAGGAACAGAGGCGAGCGGGTAAGTCGGCATTTAGGCAGGGTGACTCATAGGTGACCATTATGCAGCAGCATGCTAAGCGTGTACCTTTTCCTTTTGCAGGTTTCCTCCGGGCAGCCCGTGGAGTCAAATCAAGATTTCAGGTGAGCCGGGGCAGCGGCCCGTTGGAGTTCCGGGGATTCCTCTTTTGGAGAGCGCTAGTTGCATTTTCCGTTTTGTCTTAGGTACGGCGAGGAGGCACGTAGCCGAAGTTTGGAAACGGCAGCACCGAAGCGGACGTAGAGAGCGTCTCACCATCCACATCCAACTGACAATGGCTTTCGTCCGGTCATCTTGCAAAAGCTAAGTGCCGGGGCCAGTAGCGGGAGAAGGGGAAAATCCTTTACTATCACAGGAGACAATTAGCTTAGAGGAGAGGCGCACAGGGGAACGGGCCCCTCAGAAGCAAAGGGAGAGGGTTTCTCCTCAGCCTCACCAGAGTCTTTGCTGGGTAGGGCAGTTCCAATCCGTCTCCGCGTCCTCACGAGGTTTGCGTCGGCGGCCTTCTTCGACTCTCGACATCGTCGTGGATCTTTTCACCCGAGGAGCCCGCCTTCACGTCCAGAGCTATAGCCACGGTCACGCCGT
This sequence comes from Vidua macroura, assembly GCF_024509145.1. Classification (NCBI taxonomy): domain Eukaryota; kingdom Metazoa; phylum Chordata; class Aves; order Passeriformes; family Viduidae; genus Vidua; species Vidua macroura. Next base: position 5,608 of record NC_071596.1, on the reverse strand, counting down.
AGTCATCGCTTTCTTGTCTAGGCCTACTGAGCTTCTTAGGCTTCCTCTTAAGTCCTTTGGCACTAACATCTTGAAAGGAGTTAAGTTTCATCATCACGTGCTATTGCCCTAGGGCTTTCTTTCCTTTGGCATCATTGGCCTATGACTCATCTCGGGCTAGGAATCTTGGGTCCATAAGGTGGAACTGCCAGCCAGTTTCCACTCGTGTCTGCGTTACGTTGTCCGCGTCTGCGTTACGTTGTCCGTGTCCATTGATTTCTGTGTCATAGGCCTTTGTTACATCTCGACACTTTATCGGCGTCATTCTGTGCCGTATCGGCCATATTTTACTCACGTACCTTCCCGGATCTCGCTTATTCCGGCATCTTTACATTTTTACTTTTTGAGACTGGAAGAAGTACACAAGATGTTCTCATCCATTTTCCTTCTCACCTTCGGTAGCGCCTTCTCTTCCCGCGCCATTCTCTCGGACTTCTGGAGGGAGCATATTAGACCCTCATCACGTGACTGCAGTAGTTCCGTAGCTTCCGCCTTCTCGAAGGGTATAAGGCTCAACAATTAATCTTCCAGGGAGTTATGTCAAGTCCTCACTTATCTTGTATCTATCT